>NC_139542.1:27370123-28753078 GCF_965153285.1 Podarcis tiliguerta | reverse complement strand
CTCTTGCCCGCCCCGGACGGAATTCAAGGCACTCTACTGAGCATGCTCCTGAGCTCCGAGCACGCTCAGTAACATCTACTGAAGCCCTTGCCCTTACCCAGCCCTTGCTGGGATGATAGCCCAGCCTTTGCTGTTAGTTGGGATGCAAAGGTAAAGGGGCGGGACAAGAGAAGTGGAAGAGCAGTGGCCGTTGGCCGGAGACCAGTCAGAGAATACAAAAGAGTAGAGGTGTGCCCCGTGCATTTTTTGGGTGGTCTCTGAAGAGGGAAGGGACCACACACACATTTTTTTTAAGGCATAAGAATTGCTGCTACTGGATTTTCTCGATTCCCTCCCCCCGCGCTTCTCTGTGCTCAGTCATAGCCGCTATTTCTTTCTTCTGAGCCGTTGTAGATTCGCAGAAAAGAGATGTATTGACTGTAATTAGTTTGAATATGCTGCCTTGAAAGTATCGTTTAAGTGTAATAGTTCAGAGAAGTGCACTGTGCATGCGTGCGTGTATTCACCCGCCTCTCGACTTGCAAAACCAACACCGAAAGGATTAGAAAGTGCGACTGCTTGCCTGCCAATTCTTGGAACTCGCTTCTCAAAGTGGAAGTGTTTGCGGCTCGAACTCTCCTCACCCAGGAACCACATTAACTGCAGCCTTATTACTGGGTGCACTTCCCGGAGAGCCAAGTCCCGTTTAAGTCAGCGGGCGCAAAAGAGGACTGCGTGGTTAATGTGCAAAGCGTGCAGGGAGAACCCTCTGCAGGGACAGACTGCAGACTGAAGCCTTTTCACCTCATGTTCTGACTCCTATACTCTCTTGTTCCTCCCTCGCTCCCTGATACCTGCGCAACCTACGTCCAGTATCAACATTCACGCCGAAGAAGCGTCCTGGAGAGCTCCAAAGCATCACCGCACTATGGCGTTCAGGGTTCTCCCCACCCGGGTCAATGTGACTATCATCTAAGGGATTTGTACTAGTAGAGACACTCTGCACATGCTAAAAGGCAGTTTATTTTCCTGCTTCTTTTTGCTCCCTCACTTATTCCAGGACTCCGCAGTGCAAATGGGGAAGGGGCCAGCTTCCTGACATAAATCAAGCCCCTGGCCGCTCTCTCTCCTCCCTGTTCACAGCACGCCGGCGCCCTCCGATGGGAAGGGGGGGGGCGGTTGCCAGGACACCGCCTCCGCTTTGTTTGTGTATCCAGCCAGAAACGGCAACAGCGTTCTGCGTGATGTCACAAGGCCCGCAACTCCCCTCCTGCCGCCTGGTTGGCCCTAGGAAGAGAAAAGGAGCCGGGGCTTGCCGGGAATCCCTTCTGTCATTGGACAGTGTTCAGCTTTGAGGGGCGGGGCGGCATGAGTCAGAGAACGCAGGTGGTTGAAGAGTCGGCATCCGCCTCTTCGTTGAGCGAACCAAGCGCGGGGCGAGACGCATTTTACAGAATGGTGAGTTGTGCTTCCTGCCCGCAAGTTCTCCATGCATTATAAAACAGTGCCTGCTCCCGCCTCCTACTTATGAGGACCAGAGCTGGTAAATCTGTCTGTTTGCCCGCCCATTCCAATCTCTTCAAAGCCTGCCCACCCCGGAACATCTTTCACCCCCCACCCATCATGTTATTCGTGGTTTTCTCGCGGTTTCCTATGATAAGCTGAGGCGAGTAAAAACAACGCCAATACGAATCTGGCAGCACACAATGCTCCTTTGAATGTTTACAGGCAAGTAAGACCCACTGAGTTCCTTGCAGGTAAGTGTGCCATTTAGCTTTATAACTGATGCCTCCAGCAGCAGTGCCCAAGCCCTAGATCTCTTGTGCCAGCCCCCATCTTTCCTGCCCCTCTCCACTTTTTAGACTTAGTTGGGGGAAGGGTTACTTGGCTTTCAGGGTGACTGGGTCTGCTCGGTTTGCCCCACATGCCAGACGTCTGTGCAAACTTGTGTCGTGCCTCCAAGTAGCAAGCAGCATTCCTTCTCTGAGGCAGTTTGAACAGCCACTATTCAACACGCCTTCTTCACACAATGTGCATGTGTGTGTATAATGGTAAGACCGCCATCACACAGCCTCCACTAGAAGATTTGCAGTGTCACATCACAATCCTGGATTTGCATGAAGTCGTGGTGGGGTAGGGGTAGGGGAGTCAAAAAGAAGACAGGTTGCACAACAGCTGTGGCTGTGGCATGAGAACTAGAAGGGAAGGACACTGAGAGGGGAAAGAAGTGGGAAAAGTCTGAATAGATTTGCAAAAAAGGTTTTAACAAGGAGAAATAGCAGAGGTGCATACAAAACAGAAGCTAACACCGAAAAGGTAACACAACAGAGCCTCTCTCCACTCCTTTCTGAAGCTTTGTTTTAAACCACCACTTTCCCCTTCAGTTATCTCCTTCTGCTTGCTCTGTTATTTAAAACCTCAATTTTCCACTCACTGTCGCCCTCTGCCACTGTTTAAAACTGCCATTTTCTTTTCAGCGCCTCTCATTTTTTTCTTGTACAGTGGTACCTCAGATTAAGTACTTAATTCATTCTAGAGGTTCGTTCTTAACCTGAAACTGTTCTTAACCTGAAGCACTACTTTAGCTAATGGGGCCTCCTGCTGCCGCTGCGCTGCCAGAGCACGATTTCTGTTCTCATCCTGAAGCAAAGTTCTTAACCCGAGGTACTATTTCTGGGTTAGCGGAGTCTGTAACCTGAAGCGTATGTAACCTGAAGCGTATGTAACCCGAGGTACCACTGTACTCAAATTTTCTCCCTCTTCCTTTCCTCAGCTGCCCTGTGTGAAAGAGTTAAAAGGATGCAGAGCCCTCAAATATTCCACAGTACTTTAGCACAATGTATTTCATCCCTGGTACCATGTGTTGTTTTCAACATGAAGTTCCAGATTCAATGTAATCATTTAGAATAGGTATTTTATTAGCAAGCATAAACACCCATGTATGTATAGGTACAACATCTATCAAGTGAACTGAACCTTCTCTAACTGAACAAAGTAACTGGCAGGTGTGGTTCTCTAAGATTCTATTTGCCTTAAAGATACAGCAACTTATATAATCACAGCAAAAGTGGCTACAGCATGGGAACGGATGTGGTCTCTGTGTAAGGGGGAGTTGAAAAAAGGAGTTAGGGTGAAGATAATAACGGAGTGTGTGGGCTGCGAAATAGACGAGGAAATATGAAAGTGGGTGTGGCCTGTGCGAAAGGAGGATGAAGAAGAGAATGCAGGGTAAAGGTGAAAATGGGTATGAAGGGAGTTGCAAAAATGGGAGCAGAAGGTATAGGATAATGAAAACAAGGACAGGAAAGTGAAGAACAGGTGGGCTTAATAAGTGGGCAGTAGGTGAAAAGGGTGCTTAGTGGTTCAATATGTGGATGGGGAGGAAGATCCAGCTTAGCATGGGAGGGGCTGTGTGCAAGGGTGGATTGCACAAAATAAGAGGGGAGGCATAGACACAGGGGCGAAGGTGAAAATGGGTGCAAAGCAGGGCTGCCAAACAGAAGAGAGAAGTGACTTCAGAAGTGGTGTTGAGAAAGTGAAGAGCGAGCTTAGTAGCTGCATTGAAAGGTACTGGTCTGTGCCTATCTACTTAGACCTCCTCTTTGCATAGGGTGAGGTGGCACGGCTGCATGCTTACTTGGGGCAAAGGCTTATACAACACAGCTGGACTGCCTGTGTATGTTCAAACATGTATTTGTTGAATGAGCTGCCTTGGACAATGCATCTCCCCAGTTTGTGGAGGTGAGCATGTGTGTGCAGCTTGTCTCCACCCACCATGTCTGCCATGCCCTTCATGGTATATGCGAGGCGGGAAAAACCCAGTGACACTTGCACAATTCTATGTGCGTAGATGATAATTGTGTGCGTGCTTAATTTCCTGCTTTTAATAGGAAAATCAAACCTGATGTTTTTCTTTTTGCCTATGTGCATTGATAGCTGTACACATGTGGGCGGCCGTTGTACATTCCATCCCCACAGGTAGAGATGGGGAGGGGCAGGTGACGCTGGTGTGCTAGGAAGGAGGGAAAGAGTTGTGCGTGCTTTCTCCCCAATATGTGATGGGCCAGATCTGGGGGAAGGGGGTTGTATTGCCTGATCTGGTGCCATATCTAATATAGACCTGTGAGAACACCTTTGCGCGAGTAGTCATAATAGGTACTTCAATACAGAACAGTGAGGGGCGGGGAGGTAAACAATTGCAGCCCAAAAGTCCTCTGCTCTTTAATTTTAGCAACTTTGGCAAATCAAATACATGTAGACATTATTATTATTTTTTTTTAGAATGTGATAACTATGTATTTTTGTATTTTTAGCTTTCTGCAAATAATCTTTTTAAATTCTCTCTTTCTCTCGCTTAATGAAAGGCATCCGGTTTTAGAAGACCAACCTTGGGTGCTAACCTGCGAAGGAAAAGTGGGCTGAAACATGAATTGTCCGAGGAGCAAAAGCAGGAGGTCCGGGAAGCTTTCGATTTGTTTGACACCGATGGATCTGGCACCATTGACGTTAAAGAATTAAAGGTATGTGTGTGTATTCTTGTAGTGATTTATAGTGCGATCCTAGGGATGCAGGTGGCACTGTGGTGTAAACCACTGAGCCTTGGGCTTGCCAATCAGAAGGTCGGCGGTTCGAATCCCCACGACGGGGTGAACTCCCTTTGCTTGGTCCCTGCTCCTGCCAACCTAGCAGTTTGAAAGCATGTCAAAGTGCAAGTAGATAAATAGGTACCACTACGCCGGGAAGGTAAACGGCGTTTCTGTGCACTGCTCTGGTTTGCCAGAAGCGGCTTAGTCATGCTGGCCACATGACCCGGAAAAACTGTCTGCAGAGCGGACAAACACTGGTTCTCTTGGCCTGTAAAGCGAGAAGAGCACCACAACTCCAGAGTCGTTTGCGACTGGACTTAACTGTCAGGGGTCCCTTTACCTTTACCTAGTGCGATCCTAACCATGTATGCTTGGAAGTAAGCCCTATTGATTTTAGTGAGGCATGCTCTCAGGTTTGTGGTTTTTGTAAGTGAAGGCTGACTGTTTCTTGCTTCAGAACTATTTCTACATACATAAAAATGTAGCTTATTAATACACAAACTGAAACGACCATAGCTCAGTTATAGAGCATCTGCTTTGCGTGCAAAAGGTCCCAGCTTCAACCTCTAGATAGGGCTGGAAAAATATATATACCAGTCTGAAACTCTGGGAAGCTGCTGCCAGCCAGTGTTGACAATACTGAGCTAGGTTTAAGGCAGCTTCCTGTCATGCTAATCAGCTGGTCCCCATAAGACACACAAGCTTCCAGGTGGCTCTCCCTTATGTTTCCAACACCAACTTGTGTATGTAAAAGTGGTTTGCATTTCTATTACAGGTTGCAATGCGTGCTCTTGGCTTTGAGCCAAAGAAAGAAGAAATTAGAAAGATGGTAGCAGATATCGGGAAAGAAGGAAGCTGTGTCATAGAGTTTGAAGACTTTTTGACTATGATGACCCAAAAAATGGTAAGACATAATTTTGCTTTTGTGCAGTTGGAGTAAGAGTCAGCACTTCTTCTTTTTTTACTTCTCTCCCCCTTCCTTTTCTTCAAAGAGTGAAAAAGATACCAAAGAAGAAATCCTAAAGGCTTTCCGATTATTTGATGATGATGGGACAGGCAAGATTTCATTTAAAAACCTAAAGAGAGTTTCCAAGGAACTTGGAGAAAACTTAACAGATGAAGAGTTACAGGTAAATGTTTTGCTTTGCCAAGCCTTTATTCATAGATGCTGCATATTTTAAATAGTTGGGTAATAGTTGGAGCTGGCAGCACTGAGGGTCATTGGGTTGTTTAATGGTATTTGTGCATATTTCAGAGGGCTCTGAAGTACACCTGTTCAGCCATCACCTCTTCCAGGATATGGTGTTCTATTTCCCCCTTGCTGGTATTCTCCGCACTCCTGCAACATGCAGTGATCATTTTGTAGAACTGAACATGCTCAGTCCTGATTGTTGGAAGTTTGCCCCCCCCCCTTCCCCCAAGAGAAAGGGGAAAAAGAAGACTATTTTTTGTAGTTCTGAAAACATGAGTGTCTTCAAATCCTGCTGATACCTTGTGTTTAAACAGTTCTGTTTTGACTACATAAGCAGAGGCATTTGGCAAAAGAGTTTGCTGTTTGTATTTAGGATATTTATTCATCAAGCATTTCAATTTTGGGCATTATAATGGAGCTGAGAAAACACTTAACAAAATGAGTGCTGGATGCTTCCAGGTCAGTGCTTAATCTTCAGTGTTTTTTTTACAGGAAATGATAGATGAAGCTGACCGTGATGGCGATGGTGAAATAGATGAACAGGAGTTCTTGAGAATCATGAAAAAGACCAGTCTATATTAATGGCTATGTTACCTAAAAGGTGACCCGCAAAGATTTAAAAATATTTCTGCTATTCTTTGATCAGCTCAATAGGATTCCAGGTTTGGATTGAGGGAGGGAGATGATTGGTGCTTTTTTTAGAGAGAGATTGAGATTGATTGAGAGAGAGAATATCTGCCAAATAGGTTCGGGGTTGTTCTTTTAAGGTGCTGGATTGAAACAGTTCCTGACTCAAAAACTCTGCTTCGTATCTGACCAAATTAAGATTTGTTCACACTATAAAACTTGCAAAATGTAAGAGCACAGGTAGCCTCCTTCCTAGGACTTTGAGAGATATCACGATGATTTATTACCCCATTAAAAACAACAAAAATTACACCAGAATTGTGACTTGTAATTCTTCATTAAAGAATTTGCAGCAACATATGTTTGGTTTGGATGGTAAAGTGATAAGATCTTTATTTGTCAATAACATGTTCCTCGCTCAGCTACACAGGTGAATATGTGTGAGCCTTAATTGTAGCAACATTCAATTTTTTCCTCACTGAAAGAAGAAAGGATGGTACTCTTAACTGAAGGGGAGAGATTATGAGGTAGATGGTTTTGGATGCCAGCAGTTCCTTACGGAGTGCCAAGCAGAGTTCTGACCCTTAATGCAACTTAAATGTGAGGGTGGTCCAGTTTTATCAGGGAAATGTCAGGGGACAAATTGGAGCTGCTTAACCCTCTCCCCTCCAGTAGTTTCTTCTCGAAATTGCCCTTTTCAGCTAGTGAGGAGCAGATGGGGATGGAATTTTGAGCAGGAAAACATCTGGAGGGGGAAGAGTTAAGCACTGCCTTCTCCTGTTGGTCCTCTGATCAAATGGACAGTCACTCATGATCACCTTTCTCCTCTCTTGCATCTTGTTTGACCCCCCACTATTTGAATTTTAACCCATATCACTGGGATTCAGCTATCAACAGTGCTCTGTATCAGGAATGGGAAACCTGTGCACCTCAGGCTGTTGTGGGATTTCATCTCCTATCAGCCGCAGCCAGCCTGGCCAGAGGAGAGTTACATCCCTAAACATCTGGAGGACCACAGGTTCCCTGTCCCTGCTGTATATGGAGGTACTTACAGTGTATGCCACACGGCTGCAATCTTGTTAGTCAGATCTTATAAAGGTAAAGGGACCCCATTAGGTCCAGTCGTGGCCGACTTTGGGGTTGCTGCGCTCATCTCGGTTTATTGGCCAAGGGAGCCGGCGTACAGCTTCCGGGTCATGTGGCCAGCATGACTAAGCCGCTTCTGGCAAACCAGAGCAGCACACGGAAACACCATTCACCTTCCTGCTGGAGCGGTACCTATTTATCTACTTGCACTTTGATGTGCTTTTGAACTGCTAGGTTGGCAGGAGCTGGGACCGAGCAACAGGAGCTCACCCCGTCACGGGGATTCGAACCGCCGACCTTCTGATCGACAAGTCCTAGGCTCTGTGGTTTAACCCACAGCGCCACCCGTGTCCCTGAGTCTGATCTTATAGAATTATATAAATGTTTACTTTACAAAGCCCTTGAGTTTTGCAAAGACCTAAGTGCAAACTTTTTCTTTCATTCTGGGAGTAGCCCCAGTGAAGTTAACACAAGCCATCTAAGGGTGACTTTGGTTTGGCATGTTTTTAATGTCGGGTTTGCCTAGGTCTTGCACTCAGTGCCACACAGTGAGGTCCATATGCCAAATCATTGCTTTTCACATGGCAGCTTCTTCTGAGTGGCATGATCCTCCACATGGGTGCCTGAATCTGTGATGTGGAATATCTTAAATAAGCAAATATGTGGGTGATCTTTCCAATGAAAGTGCATATAAATTCCTAACCTTCCCTGAAAGCGTCAGTGCAATAAATGCTTTAAGAAGTTCATTTTTTCTAGAAACAGTTACTTGGTGTTGGTTAACAACTTTTTTGTGGCTAGTATCTGGGCCGTTATATAAGAAATTACTGTCTCACAGTCTAAGCAGGACCACGTGTCAATTCCTTCCATTCTAGGTGTTTTATATGTAGGAAATGCATGTATGTAATCTACTGCTTGATGTCTCATATGATGCGGTTTTTAATTTTATGAGATCTTCAATAAACCAGCATTAGACTGTACCCGAGAGGGCCCCCCCCCCCCTTTAAAAATGCAGGCAGCTATGGTACTTTATCAAGGTAGGGATGATTTTACAGTTTTGCTGGGTTAGCCATCAATGATCTACTGACAGTAGGTTATGGGCCTAGCAGAGGATTCCGATGTTTGACTTCCAGCATGTTCTAAACCAGCTCTTGCAGTGTTTAGGTTGTGCGTACTTTGGAGTGCAACACTCTCACGAAAGAAACCTTGCCTGAGTCCCCCGCCCCCAGTGAGGAAAAGTTATGAGCTTTTTAATTTAGGAAAAAGTGAGTAAGGGGTAGACACAATAGAAGAGGAAGTTGATAGAAACAAGTTTCCCTTCTCTTCTCCTAATGCTAGAACACAGGATGGAGAAAGTTTAATTATACAATCCTTTCTCTCTCTAGATGTAGTGATGGCAACCAACTTGGATGGCTTTAAAGAAGGATTAGACCAATTCATGAAGGATAAGGTCCATTGTCAGATGGTATGTCTTTGAATCTGACTTGCCCAGTATACTAAGTGGGTAGAGAGTGCTGTTACATGCAGTCCTGTTTGTGGGCATTTCATAGGCCTCATGTTGGCCACTGTGAGAATAGGATGGTGGACTGGATAGCCTTTGGGCTGATCCAGCAGGGCTCTTATATCCATATATACGTTTGGAAGAAGTGCAAGCCTGACGAGTGAGCCTTAGACACCAGGAAGCGCACTTTGGAACACTTTGAGAGAGGAGCCTGAAGAGGAACTTTTACTTTTTACATTAGTCACCAGCCACTGTGTACAAGGATCAAGATTTAGATTGCCAGAGATACAGACAATTTGGGGCAGGCAGGAAATCTGATAAACAGAAATGGAAATGTGAAAAAAGAAGTCAGAATTTCATTTGGCGTCACAACGCCTGGGCATGGCGGTGAAGAAAACGTGAAGTGCGGCATGCAGTCTGCCAATGAATGGGGGGGATTTCTCTTCGTTTGGGGCTTTTGGGGACTGTTGATATGTAACAGATTAACGGGATGCCTTGGAAACATGATCTCCACCTACCTTTTTTTTTCTTTGCATTTACGGTAATAATGGGGAACAGTAGTGATTCCCCCCCCCCTTTGGTTTAAGTTCCATTTTATTATTCATAGTGAAACTTGGTAAGATGGGCCAAGTTTGAAAGTTACTTCATCTGTACACCTGTGGGTTATTTGTCTGATCTTTCCTTCTTCTTTAATTGCAGTCTGAAGTTATTTACTTGTTCATGTTCCAAGGCATAACACTTTGGAGCTACTCTGCTCTCATTTCCAATTTCCTGTTTGTTTTTAATGTTCTGCTTACATGTATATCTGACTTATATTATTATTTGGTTCTGGTTTAATAAAGATAATTGAATCCTTATTGTACTTCTAAATCATTTAGTGCTTTTATTCCTTCCACTTCATATTTAAGCAGCTGCTGTAGAGAACTGAGGGAGACCTAGATGTAGGTATGATTCACTGAATTCTTCAGTGGGTTTACAGTTTCACCACTTATTCCTGTTGGACTGTAAAGAGGCATCTCATTAGATTTTGACTCACTAATTGTGGTTTACAGTATGATACATGGGAGGCTTAAGTAACATTGCAATGTACCATTAATGTTGGCAAGGTTCTTGTAATAATATACAAAGCCCCAGACAAACTGGGGGCAAGGTACCTTACTGTCAGGGCCTGGACTGAGGAGGAATGGTGGAGACTGCCTCCCCCTCTGCCTCAATCTTCCAGAGAAGAGGAAGACAGTATAGATTTACAACAGTGGTTTCCAGAAGGTCATGGCTCAGAGATAGATGAGGGGCAAAGCTGGGAAATAACGGGAGAAGGGGGGAAGCAAGCAGAACCAGAGCAGCTGGCTGACATGTTATCACTAGAAAGCATTCCAGACCCCCTTTCTCCCAGAACCCGGTGAGCAATGAAAGTAGGAGAGCAAAGAGCTAAAAGGCAAATGGCCTTAAACAGCCACCGTAAGGGGGGGTGTGCTGTTGACAATTGAGAAGGAAAGAGGGGTGGAGTTTACTTGGAGCAACGCCATTACTCCAAGAGGTTGCCTTTCTAAGCTTCTCTCTGTGAATATTGAATAAAAGACTTTGGTAAGAGCTTTTCTTATCTGTCTGTCCCTGGCAGCCTGCCATGGGAGGATCGGATTCTCTGATGCCTGACACGGTCTGCCTGAGCCCTTATATTCCAGCTGAGCTGTTAATTATCCCAGGGTTTCAGAAACCCAACTTGCTCCAACTAGGCCATTTTGTGTCACTGGCCCCAGTTGTGGAATACTCCTCCCAGCAGAGATTCAGCATGCTTCCCAGCTACTAATTTCCAGGCATCTCTTGAAGACCATTTAATGCCAGCAGGCCTGTCCAGTTGTTTAATTTTCAAAAGTTGAGTTAGTCATTTTAGTGACAATTTTGTATTGTTTTAGACTATTGTATTTGAATATGTTGTGCACTCTCTTGATTTTTTGTGTGACTGGAAAGTGTGTTTATTAAATCAACAGCACACATTTTTCAGAAACTTCCAAGTACTCAGAGAAAAATTCTATGAAACTACACCAAAAGGTCTAGTGGTGGCCTACCATTTAAATAATGAGAAATTAGGGAAATTCGTAGGACTCAGATTACATTATCCATCCTTTCTGTTTCCAGACGCATGCCCCACCAGCACATACCCTTGAAACACACCACACCATTTACCTTCAATATATACAATGATGCCAACAGTCTGAGAGGTACAGAACAACAAACCCTTGTGTTGCAAACTTAACACAAAACAACACAAGCAACATGATGACCAGTATACTAGATAACACTGCAATTCTTACTGCATAATATACATAATTTAGTATAACAAAAACAAAATGTGTACACGTGTAAATTTTCTAATATATTTGAATTCAAATGAACACACGTCATATGACCACTGCTCCTTGTGCATTTTTCTAATCTATGGGTTGTGCTGAAGAAGATTCCAGCAAAATAGTCAGATTATCCGGGATCACTGTCCTACGTTGTTATTCACTTACTACTTCGGCACCATGAACACCTAAAAAGTTTTACTGTTTAGCCCACGGGATAGCGTCTATTACTTTGTTTCAACTATTATACTTCTACGGACTTTCAAAGATTGACAGATGTGTGTTCATTTGATTTCAAATATATTAGAGAATTTACAAGTGTACACATTTTGTTTTTGTTGTACTAAATTATGTATATTATGCAATAAGAATTGCAGTGTTATCTAGTATACTGGTCAACAGTCTGAGAGGTGCATAGTGCAGAGGGAGAAGGGTCTTCTTCTTCTTCCTTCTCAGACACGCCAGAATGCTGATTAACAGCACTTGGGAAATAGATTCCTCTGAAAGACTGAGCCCATGGGAGAACTACATCTCCCACAAACCTTTAAGGTGTTGTCCCAGTATGCCAGAGAAAGAAGGGAGAGGAAATTCCCTCCTTGCAGCACCAGGTGTCTGCCTGTGTTGACACATGTATTAAAACAAGTGCGGAGCTGGAGCTGGCATGGCAGCAAGTACGATGGAAAACAGAGGATGAGCAGGAGGCAGTTTTTCTCTGTCTCAGCTTTTGGTAGCTTTAGAAACCTGCCCCTTCTTTGAGGCGCGCTGATAATTCTGTGTCTGAATGATTGAGGCATAACACTGATGCCTATTCAAATACAGTACACATCTAATTGAAAGCAGATTTCAATTGAAAGGAGACATTCAGATGCACACCTCATTTATGTCAAATTATGGTTCCTAATTCACATGTGATACGCACACGGATCAGAGTGATGAAGCAGGAATTCTAACACATCATTTAAAATATTTAGTGGCACTTACTTTATTTAGCGCATGAAATCTATATATCGCTTTGTAAGAAATTGTAAAAAATAAAAATCAGGTTACATGGATCTAATTTACTCCATATTGCTTTAACAGAAATGTGTTCATAACCAACTGAATTATGTGCTAGAAGTTCTGTTGAAGAACATTACAAAGCTTAATTTTTTTAAAAAAATTATAAATACTTATGAATACACATAACTAATTCCAAAGGTAACTGTTAAGCTTTGGGGAAATTTTCCTCATGTTTTATTCAAATTCACATTGACGTTTTCACCCATTGTTCCCATTTAAACTGATTTGCCACAGATAGCTGATGGAAAAATGCTGAAAGGAAATAACAGAAATGCAAAAATAACAGCACTGAATACAACTACTTAAAAAAACCCCAACAACCTGTAGGATGTGTTCTTATTCTTTAAAAGCCTAGCAATGCAACATGTTCTATGGAAAAAGTTTACTGAGCAAAACAGCTTAGCCCTTCAATGATGTCATGAGAACTGCATTAACAAGCAAAAAAATCTGAAAAGTCCCCAGAAGCATCAGCGAATTTGTCAGACCTTTTTCAAGTAAAATGCAACCACAATGCCAGAAACAAAGGCAACCTCAGAAATGCTGTATAGATTATGATACAGAGAACGTGATGATTATTAACTTCGTTTATACTTTCTATAGTGAATCATATTCATTGTTTTGTTTTTAGTGGAGCACGGAGAAAGGGTGAATCACCTATTTCTGAACCATTTCTCACTGCAGTTCCCTCCATAATCTGTGATAGCTAGCCAGGACAAGGCTATAAGAGTGGAACCAGAGTTACCGTATTTTTCGCTCTATAACATGCACCAGAGCATAACACACATGTTTTCAGAGGAGGGGGGGGGAAATATTCTAAACGAAACAGTGGATATATGATTTTTGTGGTTCATGCTTTGGCCACAGACATGTGATCTGACACTGAGTTTGGAGTAGCCCAATGCAAAAATCCTGAGGATCCATGTGGATCCGTGCTTTGCTACCACGTTTTAAGTGGGGAAGGAAGGAAAAGCACTCAAGGGACAAGGAACACGCGTGGGGTGTGTGGAGAAGGATGCTGCTAATAATGCAGAAGAGGGGTTTAAGGGGAAAAGAAGCATGCATGGGGTGGGTGGAGAAGGATGCTGCTAATAATGAAGAAGAGGGGTATAAGGAGAGAAGGCTCCTCTCCCCTCCTGCTTTGCTCCTTTAAAGAAGCAGGCTCTCTGTCCCTCTCTCCTCTCCACTCCGCGGCTCTTCTCCCGCTTTGCTGTTTCAAAGCGAGCCACGGAGGAGGGAAGGAAGGGGAACCATGGATCCTCTGCTCACGACTGTAGCAGATCCCCTCCGCCACCCGCAGGCATTCGCTCCATAACACGCACAGACATTTCCCCTTACTTTCTAGGAGGAAAAAAGTGAGTGTTATGGTGCAAAAATTACGGTAATTCCCAAGTTACTCCCTTCTTATGCTTCCCAATTTCTCTCTCTCTCTACTCCCCCATTTCCTTATTCTGCAATGAAATAAACTTCACAGGGGCCACTTTCAACAAAATTCTTTGAAAGCAGTTAATTTCATCATTAGCCTTTAAGGGGGTTGAACTGTATCTAACCCAATAGTGACTAAGCTATAGGAAAAGCATCTCTTCACTTTAAGAATAGGTGGGTGGGGAAACCTGGCTGTGAAGGAGGGCTTAAGTCACTGTAGCTGGGTGGTAAGTGAGGGGAAACAAAATTGTTGCCCAGGGTTTCTAGAATTCCACTGAATAGAATTCAGATTTAAAGCCCACGAGCTATTGACTCAGCATGTTCCTAAACTGAGCTTTTAGAAAAGGCGTAACCCCTGCTCTTATCAGATGTGGACTATATCAGTTCTTCAAAGAGCATGAACTGCACAGGATACCGTAGAGAGATCGCACACTTTTAAATCCGTGGTTGGCACCCTGCCTGGAGAATTTATATATATATTTATCTACCAATCAGGCTGTGTAGACATCCTGATTCCAGAATGGTTTACAGCACACATTAGATAAAACAGGATTATAATTGAAAAAAGAAGGAGGACATGAAATGCAATTAAAATGAATAGCTGATAAAATAATCGCAAGGATTAAATGCCACAGCAATGCTGAATAATGATAATAATTTATTATTTATACCCCACCCATCTGGCTGGATTTCCCTGGCCACTCTGGGCGGCTTCCAACAAAAGATTAAAAGTACATTAAAACATCACTCATTAAAAACGCAGACTGATGTGGAAATGTGGAGAAGTGAACTTACAATTGGAAAAATGAGAAATGAGGGAGAACCAAAATTGACCAACTTGTCTGTCTCTAGTTCCATCTGATACTTTTTTTTAACTGACCATGTTGTGTTGTGTTTTGTGCTGTTGTGCCTTACTGTTAAGAGATGTTTTATTGTTTTATTGATTTGTTTCTTTTAATGTTCAAGAGACTGCCATTCTGAGAGAGGTTTGCAGTGTGGCAGCAAAGGGGTATAAAACACAGAAATCAATATCTGTGGAAGTGCTTAATGCTTCAGATCACTAAGGTAAGCTTTTATCATATAAATTAGCAGGTGACTAGTGGGTGGCGCTGTGGTCTAAACCACAGAACCTAGGACTTGCTGTTCAGAAGTTTGGTGGTTCGAATCCCCGCGATGGGGTGAGCTCCTGTTGTTCAGTCCCAGCGCCTGCCCACCTAGCAGTTCGAAAGCACATCAAAGTGCAAGTAGATAAATAGGTACCACTCCAACGGGAAGGTAAACGGCGTTTCTGTGTGCTGCTCTGGTTTTGCCAGAAGCGGCTTAGTCATGCTGGCCACATGACCCGGAAGCTGTCTGCAGACAAACTTCGGCTACCTTGGCCTATAGAGTGAGATGAGCGCACAACCCCAGAGTTGTCCACAACTGGACCTCACGGTCAGGGGTACCTTTACCTAACACTCAAAAGGTTGGATCATAAGAACTGTGAGCAAATTTATGGCTATGGATTGGGATTTTCCAGCTTTCTCCTTCCCACTGCAACCCCCTGTGCCAACTCCACACATTCGCAAAAAAGCAGTCCTTTGGTTGTGGTGCAGGAGGCTGAGAAAAGGAATTCATCAAGTGTCATCCTCTACCCCCTTATGTGAACAGGAGTGCTTTCCATTTGCACATGGAGCCTTTAGGATCCAACCCAATATCAATAATGGAATTACACAAGGAGAACCTGTAGAAAACAATGGGTGGGATTCACCTAATGAGTTCCATCAGTGGAAGCCCTGTGCAAGGTCTTATACAGTGGTGCCCCGCAAGACGAATGCCTCGCAAGACGGAAAACCCGCTAGACGAAAGGGTTTTCCGTTTTGGAGGTGCTTCGCAGGACGAATTTGCTATGGGCTTGCTTCGCAAGACGAAAATGCCTTGCGATTCCTGGGGTTCCCCCCCTCCTTTTTCCCAAGCCCCTAAGCCGCTTAACAGCTGATCGCTAAGCCGCTTAACAGCTGATCTAAGCCGCTTATCAGCTGATCTAAGCCGCTAATAGCCTTTTAGCAGCTAATCCGCTAATCCCTTAAGCCTTTAATAGCCGCTAATAGCCTTTTAGCAGCTAATCCGCTAATCCCTTAAGCCTTTAATAGCCGCTAATAGCGCTAATCTGCTAATGGGCTTGCTTTGCAAGATGAAAAAACCCGCAAGACGAAGAGACTCGCGGAACGGATTCTTTTCGTCTTGCGAGGCACCACTGTACTTGCATTATGGGGCTTTCTCCTCTCTCTGCCCCCACCCCAAAAACTGGCTTGGGGGGCAGGGGGAGCTGGGAGAAGAAGCAGAACAGCATAGGTGGGTAGGAGAGGGGGAACCATTCCCTGGGGAGCTGAAGAGCATGAACTGACAGAATGTTCAATTGACATAGCACAACTTTAAACTCATCCCAGTGTTGTAGTGTATCTTTACCTCCTAGAAGAAGAAGAGAAGAGTTTGGATTTGATATCCCGCTTTATCACTACCCTAAAGGGTCTCAAAGAGGCTAACAATCTCCTTTCCCTTCCTCCCCCACAGCAAACACTCTGTGAGGTGAGTGAGGCTGAGAGACTTCAAAGAAGTGTGACTGGCCCAAGGTCACCCAGCAGCTGCATGTGGAGGAGTGGGGACGTGAATCCGGTTCACCAGATTACGAGTCCACTGCTTTTAATCACTACACCACACTGGCTCTCCTAAATGAAGCTGAGGGTTCCTGTCACAAAGTGAACCACAAAATGGAACAAGTGAGCAGGGACAGTCTGCTCATAAGGTGGGCTGAAGAAGTCCAAGAGATGGTACCTCCAGGGGCTCCCCACCTGCACCACTGTCAGTGCCAGTGGTTTCTGGTGAGATCTCATGAAATCTCGTGCGCTCCATGCAATCTCCATGAAATTTTGCCAGAACCTGTGATCGCCACTTCATGGGCACCACCACACAAGAGAGGCTTCAGCGTTGGTGATACCTTCTAGTTTCTGCCCCTACAACAGAGCAGCAAAATCATCTGCTGCCCTATGCTCAGTTGTGACCTCTACAGTTAACACAGAGTGACATCACCATCTGTAGTCAACACAACTAGGGTACATGCAAAGGTGCCCCAGTGAGTCTCCCTCCCCCAAAAGTCTCAAGCTGGAACATCTTCTGAAAGCCTTGGCATAATTTTGTGTTTTATCTATTGTTTCAAATTCTAAATATTTGGGATAAAGCATCCTACATCTTAAAAAGCCCTACTGGTCCACTGAAGCTGAGCTATAAAAAATAGCCATATTTTAAAGTCCTTCATATCTGAGAATGGAGAGAGAAAAAATGATCTGCGTTATTACATTTCAATGATATTTTCCATCATCAAAAACTGTCTTTCTTGAAAGAAGAGAATCATGAAGGGCAAAAAGCAGGTAGACGACACAACACCTTTCTGTGGTGCGGAGTCCTAAGGAAATGGGGAAAGCTACATACACCAGCACTTTGTTTGTGCCAGTGTTTGAAACTGTGATATGAAAGCTAGGAGCTAAATGGCACCTTAAACCTAGGCTATGGGCGCTCCAATGGAGTGTAGGTGCGCTTTTTTAATAACAAGAATACAAAGCTGAAAATGAATGAACTTACATTCATTTTTCACTTGGCCTAGTCCTCATCTTAAGACTGCAAAAAACAGCCATACTTCCCTTGCCCCCCCCCCCCCCGCCAATATTCTTATGAGGGTCCCTTCTCCAGTCTTCAGAGAGTGGCTGGAAGTGGAGAGACAGAAAAAGTCCTCTTTTTCTTTCAGCAGTGGCAGTTTTAATCTGAAATCTTAGGCTCAGTACTGCGTCCAGAGCTCAGAAACTGCTCACATTAATGAAATTCCCGGTCACAAAATGCACCTAGAACAATAGGAGTGTTGAATGCTGGTAAGTGGTCTTGGTATTTCAAGGTTCCAGAGCTCATTCAGATGGCAATCCTAAATACATTTACTAGAGAATAAACTCCATGGAAAACGGTGGGAATTACCTCTGGGGTAATTAATAGGTTTTGCTATTAATGTGGCTCTGAACCCTTCCAGAATTTCCATCACGTGCCTCTTAGGCTACCACAGTTGAACAGTCAGCAGTGAATGGGAGAATAATGATACAGATAGACAAGTCGTCATCTAAATTCCAAGGGGCAGTTCAAGCATTAATTCTATGTGGTACCATCCTATGATGCTAGTGATGGTAACACTGGCGCAGCCAATGCAGCGTCTTCCAGATTTTGTCAGACTGCTACTCTCATCATCCCTGACCATTAGCCATGCTGGCAGTGGCTGATAGGAGTTGCACTCCAACAACATCTGGAGGGTGCCATGTCAGTTCCCCCTGGTGTAGCGGTTAGAGTGCTGGTTTGAGACGGGTGAGACACAAGTTCAAATCCCTTCACTGACTGGGTGACCATGGGCCAGTCACCATCTCTCAGTCTAAGGTACATCACAGTATTGCTGGAAGGATCAAATGAGAGGACCATATTGGCCATTCTGATGTCCTTGGGGGAATGGTGAGAGGAAAAACTTATGACACATCTCTCTACCGTGTATGTTTTTCATGATAAGTGGAATCACGACACAGGATACTTCTAGACCAGCAATTTGCCATGTGAAGTCTGAAACAGCCCAGGAAAGGACTTATTCAGACCTTGGAGCGTTTGAACAAACACTTAATAATTTGGATGACCAATTGTGATACATGAGCTGAGGAATTTCTGAAAAAAGCACAACTCCATCCATAATGCTTATTCCCCTTCTATTTTAAGGGTTCAAAACTAGCAACTAAAATTTTACCCCAACTTCTGTTGGGGAAAAAGTTGGGTTAAGATTTGATTTGCTGGTGTGAAAATGGGTCTGCCAAATTATGACAGGTAAGAGTCCGTCATGCACATACATCATCTTCATTTATTACGTATACATCATATTGAGGCACATGACTCATACTGAAAATGGGAATTCACCCTTTCACTCTTTTTCCCTGCCCAATATGCGAATGGGACATATTTTAACTCATGAATCCATGCTCCTACGCACAAACTCTCTCACCTATATGCATCAAGCCAGTGGAAAAGAAAAAGGGGTTACTCATTAATCCATGAAATAAAGCTTTCCAAACTGAAATGTGTGGTTTTTCTTATCTCGCCAGAAAGTCTTAATAAATAGGTAGGTATAACGTACCTGAGAACAGCTAAATTAACCTAACTCTTCAGAGAGCACTTATTCTCCTTATGATTTAAAATTACATTCCTACAGATATGTCAAGGGTGCTCATTTACTGTCTGCTCTGTGCCTTTTCTATCAGTCTAATTCAGGCTGCTACAGTCAAGAGACCCACTACGGCCTTTAATGAACTCATTGAGAACTTAAAATACTTGCAGCGTAGGATACAAAATGTAAGTATGGTTTCAACAGCAATGCAAGTGAAATGTAAATTTTCTATTTATTGGGGGTGGGGGGAATTAACAAAGTTTTAAATGAAAGCATGAATTATAAAATGTACTTGTTTTTATATTTATCTAGGATACTGTTGAACTACATTCACCAAGAAATATCCTGGTAAGACTGACTCAACATTTGCTTTCTATTGTTAAACATTCTAGATTTGTTTTCAAATTGTAGCTGTTGATGCCATATGTATTGCATAGTGCTGAATCCCTGTATCATGGGTACTGATAATCCATTGTTGGGTTGCTCTTGTACAAGTGAAATGGCCCTGGTAGAAGCTGGCAAAGAAGCAGTGGTTTAGGATTAACCAGATCTCAGGAGAAAAAAGCACTCATCCCCTTGCAGGATTAGTTTCTTATTTGTTCTAATTAAGTAATAAATGTACATTGGTCAAAAGCTAGAACATACAGCTCTCTCAATCCAAACAGATTACTGATTTGTTAACAGGGTGTGTGGTAGAAAGGACTGATGCCATTTTAGTCCCAACAAAGGCAGCTGATTATACCTTTTATTGCACCAGCTCTGCAGGCAGAGCAGCAAGTGTTTTGTAATGGCAGGTCAAAAGTTTGTTGTTTATTACACTTGTACAGCACTCTTCTTTCAGAAGCTCAAAGCCTATTAGGCGAGGCTTTCACGGCGTCCCTGCTTAAAACTGGGTCATAATATCCACTTAGCTATAATATCTGGTTCTCCAAGGCCACCATCAGCTGGCTATTCTACAAACCTAGTTGGTC
Source organism: Podarcis tiliguerta (assembly GCF_965153285.1). Classification (NCBI taxonomy): domain Eukaryota; kingdom Metazoa; phylum Chordata; class Lepidosauria; order Squamata; family Lacertidae; genus Podarcis; species Podarcis tiliguerta. The sequence goes on along the minus strand of NC_139542.1, from coordinate 28,733,095 downwards.
AATGTAAAGATATCACCAGAGTCATTTTGAATATTGTTTTGATGGAGGAGGACTAACACAAGAAAGGTGACTTACATGTAATTCTAAGCATGAACTAGGGTAACATTAAAAGCGAAAGAGAGATTTCACTTTTAAATTGGCATTTTGCATTTAAAATAATTGAGAAAGAACAAGATTGTTTTTACTCAGCAAGGGATCTTGGAGTTAAATGTGCGTAAATATAATTGTTTCCTGAAAATAGCTAGAGGGGAAAATAACATTGCTCCATGAACTAGTTGCATTACACTTGACATCAGTAGGCATTATAAAAAAGGTATATATTTCTGAAAGCTGAAGTATGAAAATTGAACACTCTTGTTTGCCTTGACTTAAAAAATAAATAAATCAGACCACATAGAAATTGCTTCATTTACAGAACAACAATATAACTGAAAACTTACATTTTAAAAGTAACAGAAAAAACTCACCCAACTTCCTTCTGCTTATTACATTCTGTTACGCTTCAGAATGCTATTCTGTTTTTGCTCATAACTTGAGCAAGGAAGGTCTTCCACTTCTTTGCTACATGTGTTAACTGTAAGATATGATTATAGTTCCCATCAAATTAGCATTCTTTAAATAGCTCAGTATGTGTTAAAACAAACAGAATTAGTTTCCCTCTTAGAAAACCCTGCCTGGATCCCAGAAGCAATGTATCTACAGTTAGTGACTAACTGCTTAATCATAACTTTTCAAGCAATACAGTCTGCTAGGCTCAGGAAGTTAGCGGTTTCACACACACACAACCGTCTTTTAATGCCCTTACCTACCATTCTGTACTAGTAGTTTTCTGGGCATAGCGGTCTTAGTTTACTGTGTAGTGCTGTAATTGAAAACTGCAGAGGGAGAAAAGGTCCCATTGTTGTAAGTTTGGGAAGCTCAAGGCAGATTACAAGCTTGAGTAAGCAGTGTTTGGGGAGCAAGAGTAGGAGATGGCTATTGCTTTCACACCTGACTCGCACACCCGACTTGCAGGTTTCCTGAAGGTAATGGGTTGGCTGCTGTTGGAAACTGGACTGGTTTTGCACTGTATGTGTGAAGGGCACATGCAAAACTGAAATGGGAAAAATGCCAGTTGTACTTGCAAAGCTGTCAGAATGGCAACATAAAGCGGTAAAATGAGTACGGACCTAAAACAATTCATGTGGGAAGGCAAATTTGACTGTTCAAATATGACCAGAAGTCTAAGAATATCTTGCATCAATATAACGATATATATGTTTTTCCTTCCAGGGCACTTGCCTCTTCTCTGCCTTAGACTGCTTCAAAAATGAAACCTTATTATTAAGGCCACTACAGGATCGCAAAACAGGTGTGATCCTCACTCGCATCAAATATTTCCGTCCTCCTCCTATTCCCGGTGCATCTGACTCGGTATGGCTAACGATAACATTTTATTTTATAGTAAATGGACTGACCCAATAATTTGTCTGATGTTTTGGTATGTTGCATTAGGTTCTGCAACAATAAAGGGTGCTAGCAGGTTTACCAGACATAAAGATTTGTGCCTGTATCATTCAAGATTAACTTTATAACACGTTTCACATGTCTATCTCAACAGATGGGCAGAGGATTAATGTGCTTAGAAAGCTCAATGGAAGCTGATACAACAGGAGTCAACACATAAACCATATAGCATCACAGCTTGAATCATCACATGGCACTGTGAATAAGCCATTAGACAACTTCTAATCATTAAATAGGACACTTTATTTCCAACTTCTATTCTCCTTGCTGTGTCCTCAGGGACAATAGAATTAAGAGCAGAATTGCTTTTAGAAGCTAAATATGTAGCTCCCCCAGCTGAGAAGTAAAACTTGGATAAACAGTCAGTGAATTATGGTGTAACACGATCAAGATGAGAATATAAGCTTCAAGTTCCTGTTTCAAGTATCAGCTCAGTTATTATTATGACAAACATTGGCCAGACTCACACTCTTGTTGGCTTTTTGAGAAATCACTCTCCTTTTCTAGCGGTATTCCCTTGTGCAGTGTTGAATTCTGGTCTTCTATAATGACTTCTGTGGTGGCATGAGGGGCTACAGTGGGGCTACAGCTCCCTATGATCCTGGTCAGTGAGGCTTTAGACATGCCACTATCTCCAAATCTTAAGCAAATGGATGATACTAACCTACTTAGGAGAATTCTTGTAAAGATTCCTTTTGGTTCTTAAATGGCAAAACGATACTCTGATGTGGTAAGACTGCAAGTTACAATTTCCTGAAATTCATGGGAAATGTATGCTGGGGTTGAAGTCACACTTTGCCACCTTGGCAGCCTTCTGCCAAAAACTCATTGCTTATGTAGGATTGTCCAAATAAACTGGAATAATCAGTGTGAAGACTGGGCTGGCTTTTCTACCACCCAGTTTTGCATTCCGACCTATAGGATTATATACCATAGAGTTTCAATGACAGAAACTTAGAATTTTGAGATGCTGTGTGGGACCTGTGAGACCTCAAGTCATACACCTGTTCTTAAGGAGAAGGCTGAACCCAGAGCTTCCTGCTTCATTTTACCATTTGAAAATGGCTCCAGGTGATGAGGCTAAAATACCACATCTCAAAGAAAGTGTGTTCAGCCCCGGGATATATGAAATAAAAGATTATCACCAACAAGTTTCCTAGAGACTAAGCATTGTGACCAAGGGTATCAGGTGGCACAAACATTACAAAAGTGAATAGGTAACACTTAAGATAGGGGACAGCACCTTCTTACTTTCTCACCTTTGTTTCTTTTCAAAAAATAGAGACAGCTCATTAATTTTATTGTGTACACTCTTTAAAACACATGAAAAATAATTAAGACTTTTTTTTCATCTGACAGACGTGCCCTTCATGTACCAGTTATAAGAAACAGAGCCTAAGAACATTTTTGGATGAGTTTATAACACTGCTACAGCAGGTAATAAAAGTGTAATCACAATCATCATTATCTTGTTTTTGGCATTTGCTTTTTCAACTTGTCTACTAGTGTTTAACATTTTTGTAATGTCTATTTTTACAGATGTATCAGCTTCACATGGAAAACCAAAATCAATAGGACACCTGCTGTTTCAATACCCGAGATGTCAATAATATAAATGTAAATATTGTCTGCCAGCCACATTCTTCTTTTGGGTGGGTGGGTGGGGTATATTGAACTATTCAGTGTGGGCATGTGGGTTCACTTGGTCATTTCCAAAATGCCAGCAAAAAGAAAAGAGAACAAAAAGCATACTCTAAAAAAACCCAGTTAATTAATTCATACAGTGGACCTTTGGATTGTGAACGTGATCCGTGCGGGATGCACATTTACAAGCCGCAGCATTCGCAACCCGCAGTGGTGCGTCTGCACATGCGTGGGTTCCAATTCAGCTCTTCTGCGCATGAGCAACGTACGGTTTAGTGCTTCTGCACATGTGCAACCGCCGAAACCTGGAAGTAACCTGTTCCGGTACTTCCGGGTTTTAGCGGGGCCGTAACTCGAAAAAACGCAACCTGAAGTGCCTGTAAGCCGAGGTATGACTGTAATTCTATGAAGTAAGATGTAATACACCATTTTAAAAGGGGACTGTTTCAGTACTGTGACCAATAAGCTACCTCCAGGCTGCATAATATTATGGGGAAAGGTCTTGAACTGAAACTAAACTATTAAAAAACATGCAGGGTGGCTACAAGGTCTTGTTCACATTTGTATTCCCAAAGTAAGGAGGTGTGAGGAATACTTTAATAGATAAAGCTCTTTTACTGTTTGTACCACTCTATGGGAATCATTGATTCAGAAAACCCACCGACCACTGCAGTGCACAGTAATTTAAAACGGCCTGCTAGTTCCTAAAATGCATCTTCATTTGAACCCTACAAGCAATATGAACCTGTTATGTTGTCCAGACATACAGGGCATATACAAATGTGAATATGCCCCAAAGAGAAAATCTGGACAAAGTTTTTTGGGGAACATTTTTTAAGCCTCCCCCCAATCACCCTACTTGCACAGCATAAATCCACCCAGACGCCATTTTGTAGCCCAATTCCAGGACATATGGCAGCCCTTCATTAAGCTATTTTGATTATATGAAAATACCTTTTAGTGTTATTGCACAGACTTTTATTCTTAATGAACATTACTCTTCCTCTATCTTATTGGCCACAAGTTGACAACAAAGCCAGCGTATGTTCTCACGTGAAAGAAGTGCCATTGTATCCATGTTTTGCATCTGGTTAGCCACTGTGAGACCAGGATGTCAGTCTAAATGAATCTTTAGTTGGTTCCAGCAGAGCTCTTCCGGCGTTCCTATTTATTGCTATGTTCTAACAATTAAATTAATGCAAACTCAAACATAAGAAACTGTTTGCTTCAAAGAAAGCCAGTATGGACTTGATCAAGCTCAATTCCATTTAGCGTATGAATAGTTCTCACTTACTACAGAACAGATTGTGGCAGGTGGGAGTGACCGGAAATTTGCAGCGTTATCATTTTCCTTAAATTTTCTGAATGAAGATTTACACTGTGCTGAATGGTGGAGAATTAATTTTCTCCTACGGAGAATTAAGAATCTGTTTATGGTACCAGTCATAATTGTTGTCAGCAGATATTTCAATATGTATTCTAACACGGCTTGGAGACTTGCCTGCATTCTTGTGTCCACAAAATTATACATTGTGTCCTTATTTAATAATTATTTATTACATGAACTGTGTGAAATACTGCAACTATGTTGTTTATTTATATGCCAACTGATAAAATTTATTTAAAAATTTCAGAATATTAAAATGTTGTTCAAATGATATGCTTTGTTTCTCATCACTTACAAGGATTCTCATTATTTGCAAGGAAACAATCAACATTTCAGATTTGCCCTGTTATTTAACCTTACAACTTTATCTGGTGTTATTTATGAAAATATATATTCTGCCCCCCTTGCCATGAAGGTCCCAGAGCAGGTATAATAATAAAAAATAAACAATACTAAAATTGGTTAGAACAATTAGGTTATATTATGTCCCCAGTCAGTCAGTTATTTGTGCTTCATTCAAAAGCAAAGTAAAATATAAATGCAGTATATAAACTACCCTTTGCCACTGATAAAACAAAATAATACCTTCCTACTGATTGTGCAAATGCCAAAAGTGGGGGGAAAACCAAAGCTTAATGGTTATTCTAACAGCAGCTCAATTTATATTACTTATTTGCCCATCTGCTTAGACTACACTGGATTTAATCTCGTGCATTAGCCATTATTCAATAGCGTTACTGGGGAATAATTCCCATTCAACTCAATGATGCTTACTTCTGACAACATAGGTTCAATTTGTAATGTACACTGAGCTTCAATAGAAGAGACCAGCAGGCAGCTGAAATGCAACGTTTTACTTTTACTGTAATCCGAAATACAAACCAAGTTGGGCTGAGCTACCAGGTGCAGGTCCAGGGCCATAGCCACCACCCTGGTAAAAGGCTGTGGACAGACTGACGAGACCAACCAGGCAGATGGAGAGTGGTGGATCACAATGAGGATGGAATTGAACAGTCTCCTTTCTAGAATCCCCACCCCCACCCCCTTCAAGTCTGGCAGCACATTCATTATCCCCTCATTCACTTCCCAGAGCAAGGGAGGTCAATCAATACGCTGCCAGACACTCTGGGAGGCATCAGTCCTACTGTGAAAAATGTCCCGGCGATGTGTCCTGTCCCCCCATAAATCCACTCCATTACTGCTGATGTGGCTCCTCATAGATGGATTTGCCCTAAGGGGTGTTTGGTGTTATTAACCTAGCTTCTTGCTCTGATCAAAGGAGGACTACTATCTCATGCTGCTTTTGAAAACTCTATGCAGGAGATAAAAACTCCGCTTCCATGGTTGTTTGGCTTTATGACCACTATTTACAGGCTGGTCAAAGAGACATTCCCATCACTTTGGATGCAGCAGGACATCTCCAGAGCTCCTGTACAGCCTAGCCTGGGAGAGACTGAAAGAAGGCACTATGTAAATGTTACGTACTGAAGTTCTCACCCTGGGCCAGCAGGGGGATACTGTAGATAGTTTTCACTCAGGTCCGCATATGCAAATAAGGAATTGAGAGTGACATTCAGTGATTGGATAGTTACAGAAAGTTGTTACCGTTGTTTTGTAGTTGAGCTCTATATAAGCAGGTTGGCTGAACCCTTCAGTTCAGTTCCGTTCTGGCCTGTGAATAAACAAGAGCTGTCTGAAGAATTGCTGTGTCGTCTGATATGTCTACCCAAAACTTAACAGTAAGAATTTAAACTCATCACCAAAGGATGAGGGAGATAGCAGCCCATTTCTGCCCAGACACATCTCCCCTTGTGTATGAGGCCTGCATCTGCTATTGCTTACTGTGTTATAAATCATCAGCATCATTTTGGAAAGAAGTTTCTGTCTGGTGCAAGTTCACTCTTTTCATCACTCAGGGATGATACAATTTGTGTTGGCAACGTGTTAAAAATTAAAGCATCAAATATCTAATGAAAGTTACCTACAAAAAATATACTCAAATGAATACTCAGAACGAGATATCTTGTTAGATACAGTACTCTCCTTTTCATAAGATCTATTTTAAACTTTGGTAGTAGACTTTCCCCATGGGATGTAAATACTTTTGAAAAGCTTAAGCTAAATTGACTGGATAAAAACAGAGTCAATGTGAACAATTCAGAATAGGATGCTATACCATGTGCTTCTTCAGCCACTATGGGGGGTGGGGCAGGATGTAGCTGACCCTGAGACTTATGCTAAACAGTTTGGTTATGTTCATTCAGCCTTGCATGCATGGGGGGACCCAAATGCATAATCCAAACCAACCTCCCCAGTCCTATAACAAAAATATATATAGTAAGAAAAATTACATCTCAGTGACTCATTTGAGAGATAATATCCCTGTCTAGATACAGTCATAGACAAAGATTACTATAAACATAAGCACTGTACTAATGAGTACGCATTAATGAGTACTAATGAGAAGCTATACTGAATCTGTTGTGCAGTTTGGTCCAAAGCAAGCATTAGAAACCCCCAAGTTTTATTCCTCAGGAGCACTCTGTAACAACAACCTAATTAAAAACCAGAGACCTGCTAGTTCTGTTTTCAGACTGAATTTAGGCTGTGTACTGGTAAGGTGGCATGAAAATGAAGGGCCACAGGGAGGCAGTTTATTTCTGATAGTACAAAAGCAGGGCCAATGGCATATGGAAAAAAGGAACCTGAAAGACACTGGGATGAAGGGATTGATCAGTTCATATTTGGTTTGTTTCAACTTTACACCTCTCTATTTATAAATCTACTCCATCCAGTTTTTTTCATTAACATGAGTTTGAATCTTTTTTTTGAGGGGGGGGGAGGAGGGAAGGTTCTGGTGTCTTAATTCTAGGTGTAATGCATCTAGTATCTTTTTGTTAATACGTACTGTTGTGAGTTGGTAAGGGGGGGTAGACTGAATAGAGGATTTCAGTTTCTTTTTTAAAAAAATTATTAACCAATTTCAACACAACAATTTGTCAGTCCTCATAACCAATTACATTATCCCCCCTTTATTCCCCCCTCAACCCTCCCTCTCCCCCCCACCAAGGACTCCCCTCCCTGATTTTTTTACATATCTTGTTTTCTGCATGTTATAAAATTGTACATATCTTTGCTTTATCTATCATATGTTCAACTAATAAATTAGTGAATACTGAGGATTTCAGTTTCTTAGTAATAGTCCCTAAGTAAAAGTAAAGGACCCCTGGACGGTTAAGTCCAGGCAACGGCGACTGGGGTTGCAGCGCTCATCTTGCTTTCGGGCCGAGGGAGCCGGCGTTTGTCCACAGACAGCTTTCCAGGTCATGTGGCCAGCATGACTAAGCCGCTTCTGGCGCAACGGAACACTGTGACAGAAACCAGAGCACAGGGAAATGCTGTTTACCTTCCTGCCGCATCGGTACCTATTTATCTACTTGCACTTTGACATGCTTTCGAACTGCTAGGTTGGCAGGATCAGGGACCGAGCAACGGGAGCTCACCCCGTCGCAGGGATTCGAACCGCCGACCTTCCGATCAGCCAGCCCAAGAACCTCAGCAGTTTAGATCATAGCGCCACCCGCTCCCTAAGTATGGGTCATTAGGGTAACAAAAGAAGTGGGCACATGGGTGGACTTCCCTTCCTCAACTGGCTGGTATTTAGAAAGACAGAAGTGAGAGTTGTGTGTGACAGCCAGAAACAAGAGGCCGACACAAGCCTAGGAGGAAGAGATACACCTGATTTTTGTTTGAATCCAAGGCTATGGCTACGAGAGAAGCAAGACTTTCAGGGGTCTTAAAGCTGTGAGTCATTCCATCTTCAAGTCAGGTTGAATATATGTAAATAAACCATATATCATAAAGGCACCACAATCTCCACTGTCCCACATTATGAGGAAATTGGACCCTGGATAAATGTCTGGAACTCTCGGACTCTCACATCACTCAGAGACTGGGGTGGCATGCAACAATGCAATTAATTTTCATCTGTGGATTGCATTTGTCTTTATTGTAGGGTATACCGTACAGGTATGTTCTGTTGTCTTGGCTGTTCTTTTTACTGAATGGCACTATGTTTCTTATTTTTTGTTTTCCTTTTTACATGTTACTGGTGTGTGAGTTGTGTTATGTATTAAGATTAGCTGCAGTTCTCACTCACAGCCACCAGTATGCAAATGAAGGATTGAGAACTGTCGCTCACTGATTGGGTAGCTAGTTAGGAGTTGTTACTGTTACAAGTTACTTAGTATTCTATAAAGCAGCCAGCTAGGCTGCAGTCAGTCTGACTCCAGGAGCTGTGAATAAAACAGAGCTGTGTCCTTCGTCCATCTTTCCCACTATTTAACAAGTTGCATTGTGTGTGATGTACCAATGTTGGTTGGTTTGACCTATTAAGTGTATTTTTTTAAAAAAAATATTCGTTCTGGGGACACAACGCAGAATCAGTACTTCAGGAATGGCATGTAAAACTATTTAATGCACCACGATTCTGACAAGAAGCACCCCCAAAGCTGCTATATTTAATCAACAAGAATAAATCAAAGCAAAAGGCTTTGCAAAGCCCATATAGTAGAGTAAGCAACACATTCAGTTTCCTTGCTTCTTAACAGCTTTTCTGACAAGTGCCTGCAGTTTCAGCACATCCATCCGTTCATCAGATTAGGTATGATACTGCACATAAAGAAGGAATTATGTGTTGCATGGTGCTGTTCATAAGCCATACTCGGCTGGTAAAGTCAGAGTGTTTATCAGACAAAAGGGAACACAACCCTTCTACAAAATTGTGTTATAGTGCCCTCCAGTGGCTGTTCCACATCTCTGCTAGGAGACATCTGTTGAAAGGGCTGTAGAACCCAGTTGTTGTTGTTGTTGTTGTTACCTTAGAACCCAGGTGCCTAAATGGCTGAAAAGATAAGAGCCTCAAGATATTGACAAGCCAGCTGTTTAGTTAATCTAATAGAAACCCATACAAACAAGTTAGAAAGTTCAAAGCTGTTTTAAATATATGGAACATTTCAATTTAAGTTAAATTTATGGAACATTTAAGTTTTAAGTTACATTCAGTACTGAAGCATGACTACCAATGCAGGAAAATTTGAGTTCTCACATTTCTTAGCTGTTCTTGGTTTGAAAACTACCTCACAGTCTTTCAGCATTGCTGGTTTTCTCTGTAACTAGCTGAGGATCTTTATGCCTCAGGTCAGTTTTAAAGAGGGGGAAAGGGGGATTTAAACTACTATTTCACTATCTAAAAAGCCAATCACCACACTCAGCAATGAAACTCCCTGGGTGAATCTTGGGCCAGGTTAATCTACCTTACAGGGTTGTTGTGAAGATAAAATAGGGAGGGGGAGAATCATGTATGGCACCTTGAGCTGCTTGGAGGAAAGGTGTGATATAAATATAATAATAAATAAATGGAAGAACAGACCCATCCAAGTGAGATGGACCACCTCTGGTCCAAGTAGCTAGAGAAGGACAGGCAAGCCACAAAATTTTTTGGAGCCTGAAACAATCTTGGCATGGATGAGCTACAGCAACTGTCCTGATTCACCATAGAAAGCCTGTGGATGCACATATAAATCAACATTCTATTATTAAAGATTGATTCTGGTCATGGGGCAGGGTGGAGAGGGGCAGGGAGGCAGAGAAGATGGAAAACATATCCACCATGCTCTCCCAATTTTTAGGTGCTTGCCTGCATACGTACATCAATGTGTCTGCACCTCAGTGAGAGGGTATTTTAGCAGTGTTGCAAATGGGATAAAACGTGCTGTATTCCAAGTGCACACCTGGTGGATTTATACCTGATAGGTTAAAACTTCTCAGGTGTGTGGCAATGGCAAAACACCCTTAAAAACGGATTATACAGAGGCCCTGGGAAGGGATAGATTGTCAGAAGAAAGTCTTTCAGAAATAACTTGACTCTCATATTTATGGAGTACTCTGTGAACAGGTCACTCCCACATCTAGGTTTGCTGTACTTTCCAAGCCAGGCATGGGCAGTAACAGTAGGATCATACTGGCAATCTCCTCACTTAATCAAGGCACAAAGATCTTCCCTTCATTACTGACCAACAGCTTCAGTAAAATGCTAGAGTCCTTAAGTAAGCGGATTTCTAATAAGGAGTCAAAAGTCTTCTCCAGGCATTGTACTAGAGTTTCAAGAGAAAATACATAAGAGGAAAAATCAGGGCTGAGAACATTAAGCTCCACCACTGCTCCTTTGTTGTTTGGTCGGTCTCCACAAACTGGAGGTGAAGCATCCTGAACTCACAAGGCAGGGGGCGGGGGTGGGGAGTCACCACAAGTCCAGGGGCCTCCTTGCCTCAGAAGTTCACCCTCCACTCTCCAACCTATTCTTTAGAATTCCCTCCTGTTAAATATTAATGTAAAGTGTAAAGGGACCCCTGACTATTAGGTCCAGTCGTGGACAACTCTGGGGTTGCGGCACTCATCTCACTTTATTGGCCGAGGGAGCCGGCATACAGCTTCCGGGTCATGTGGCCAGCATGACTAAACCGCTTCTGGCAAACCAGAGCAGCGCACGGAAATGCTGTTTACCTTCACGCTGGAGCTATACCTATTTATCTACTTGAACTTTGACGTGCTTTCGAACTGCTAGGTTGGCAGGAGCACGGACCGAGCAACGGGAGCTCACCCTGTCGCGGGGATTCGAACCACCGACCTTTTGATCGGCAAGCCCTAGGCTCTCCTGCCAACCTAGCAGTTTGAAAGCACAAGTAGTTAAATAGGTACCACTGTGGTGGGAAGGTAAATGGTGTCTCCATGCGCTCTGGTTTCCATCATGGTGCTGTGTTGCGCCAGAAGCGATTTTGTCATGCTGACCACATGACCCGGAAAGCTGTCTGTGAACAAATGCTGGCTCCCACAGCCTCGGCCTAAAGCGAGATGAAAACCACAACCCCATAGTCGCCATTGACTGGACTTAACCACCCAGGGGTCCTTTACCTTTTTACCTTTAGTCTGAAAGTCAACTAGCATGCCTGAATAGATGCCTGAAAGGCAGGGAACAAGGCATACCATAAATATAACAGAGCTATGTAAATCTAATCCCAAAGAAGGGCAGTGCCAAAGAATGCTCCAACTACCGCACAATTGCACTCATTTCACATGCTAGCAAGGTTATGCTTAAAATTCTACAACGCAGGCTTAAGCAGTATGTGGACCGAGAACTCCCAGAAGTGCAAGCTGGATTTCGAAGGGGCAGAGGAACCAGAGACCAAATTGCAAACATGCGCTGGATTATGGAGAAAGCTAGAGAGTTCCAGAAAGACATCTACTTCTGCTTCATTGACTTTGCAAAAGCCTTTGAATGTGTCAACCACAGCAAACTATGGTGGCAAGTTCTTAAAGAAATGGGAGTGCCTGATCCCCTCATCTGTCTCCTGAGAAATCTCTATGTGGGACAAGAAGCTACAGTTAGAACTGGATATGGAACAGCTGATTGGTTCAAAATTGGGAAAGGAGTACGGCAAGGCTGTATATTGTCTCCCTGCTTATTTAACTTATATGCAGAATTCATCATGCGAAAGGCTGAGCTGGATGAATCCCTAGCCGGAATTAAGATCGCCGGAAGAAATATCAACAACCTCAGATATGCAGATGACATAACCTTGATGACAGAAAGTGAAGAGGAATTAAAGAACCTTTTAATGAGGGTGAAAGAGGAGAGTGTGAAATACGGTCTGAAGCTCAACATCAAAAAAACGAAGATCATGGCCACTGGTCCTATCAGCTCCTGGCAAATAGAAGGGGAAGAAATGGAGGCAGTGAGAGATTTTACTTTCTTGGGCTCCATGATCACTGCAGATGGTGACAGCAGCCACGAAATTAAAAGACGCCTGCTCCTTGGGAGAAAGGCGATGGCAAACCTAGACAGCATCTTAAAAAGCAGAGACATCAACTTGCCAACAAAGGTCCGTTTGGTTAAAGCCATGGTTTTCCCAGTAGTGATGTATGGAAGTGAGAGTTGGACCATAAAGAAGGCTGATTGCCGAAGAATTGATGCTTTTGAATTATGGTGCTGGAGGAGATTCTTGAGAGTCCCATGGACTGCAAGAAGATCAAGCGCATCCATTCTTAAGGAAATCAGCCCTGAGTGCTCACTGGAAGGACAGATCGTGAAGCTGAGGCTCCAATACTTTGGCCACCTCATGAGAAGAGAAGACTCCCTGGAAAAGACCCTGATGTTGGGAAAGATTGAGAGCACAAGGAGAAGGGGACGACAGAGGACGAGATGGCTGGATAGTGTTCTCGAAGCTACAAACATGAGTCTGACCAAACTGCGGGAGGCAGTGGAAGACAGGAGTGCCTGGCGTGCTCTGGTCCATGGGGTCACGAAGAGTCGGACACGACTAAACAACATGTAAATCTAAAAAGATCTCCTTGCCAATCTTATTGCCTGATGCAAAGAAAACGTGACTGCCTGGAGGAAATCTCATATCTCTTATCATGTCATGTGGCATTTGTCATGGGTATCTTATAGACAAAAGGTAGACAACTTTAAAAAAGTGTATCTTTGATGATGTAGTGCTGTACATCACAGACCCACTACTGGTATTGCAACAGTTGGATAAATGTAGCAGAGATCGTATCCACCAGCTTGCCTTCTGAGCAGTGATTTTGGCAGAGTTTAGTCCATGATAACAGCAGTAGTACATTCTGATCAAGCAGGCTTTTGCTAAGCATAGACAGGGAACAAACTATTTAAGATTAAGGCAACTAAATGTGTTACCAAATAGCCATAGAATGGACCCATCTGCACTTATTTCCGTACAGCCTGAAAAAATGGTTTTAAACATATATTCACAATATGCTTGTTACCTTGGGGAAAAAATGAATTTCCTCAAGAATTTATAAAGTGGATTGGGATATTATTATTCTCTTCTAAACTGCAATTAAGAATGGAATCCTTTCAGATCTGTTTGTTTTGGAGAGAGGTACAAGACAAGGCTTTCATCCTCCATTGATTTTTGCTTGGAAATGTTGAAATGAGTAACTTGACAGAATAGGGAGATTTCTGGTTTTGTTCATGGTCAAGTAGAATTTAAATTAGTTTTGTACATGGATGATTTACAATTATTTATTAGCAGACGAGAAATATCTAACTCAGAATTCATAAAGACAAGTAGTGTCTCAGCGTATACTGGTTAAAGTCTGAATTAATGCCAGTGGGCAATTGTAAATCACATACTTTGTGTACTAGCTGATTATTTCACTGGTGCCGGAAGTCATAACATAACTAGGCATTTTGGTTCTGAGAAATGTATATCAAATGATTAAAAATGAATTTAAATACGTTGATGGAAATTTCTAGCAATTTGGAAAGATGAGCAATTTAGCATTTGGGGAAGAGCCACACTCACACCACACATTTAAAGCACTATGATACCACTTTAGATAACCATGGCTTCCTCTTAACAACTGTCTTTTGTTAAGAACGTTGAGAGTTGTTAGGAGACCCCTCTTCTCCACTGAAAGTTCCAGAGTGGTACTGCAAGATGTGTCTTTTAGCACATACACATGTTTGGCAAGTTTCTTCTTCGATGAATACACCAGCGTGGGTAATTTTTAGAGATGTATCTAGTGTTCCTCCTAGAAAGGGTAGCTTTAAAAATGCTAGAAATGTGTTGACTGAATCATCATGTCAAACTAAAAGGCTGGCCTTGGTAAAAATGTATACAGAGGATTGTTCCCTGAAGGCAGTGATATGCATGGAGAGTAAATAAGCCACAAAGTATTGCTCACAAATCATACCTTACGTTCAACTTGCTAATCCTGTATAATGGAGAAAAATGTTTGACTAGGTATCTCTCCAGTTTATACTTTTCTGGTCCAACTTTTCTTTCCCCCAGGAAGGTAAGCATCAGAATTGTTAAAACGGAAACAGTATGAAGCATATAGGTTTCAAACTAAAGTGGTACCTCGGGTTAAGTACTTAATTCATTCCAGAGATCGGTTCTTAACCTGAAACTGTTCTTAACCTGAAGCACCACTTTAGCTAATGGGGCCTCCTGCTGCCGCCGCGCCTCCAGAGCACGATTTCTGTTCTCATCCTGAAGCAAAGTTCTTAACCTGAAGCACTATTTCTGGGTTAGTGGAGTCTGTAACCTGAAGCGTATGTAACCTGAGGTACCACTGTATTTGAACAAGGCATGATATTCTGGATAAATTTCATTTTGATGAAATTCCATGGTACCAATGCCTTCATCTGCTTAAGGATCCAAAAATACGAAGCCAAATTAACAGGTACACCACATATTTTGAGAGTGAAATAGCATGCCCTCCAACATTTCTCCGATGAAAATAGGGACGTCCCATTCCACAATGATAATTTTACTATTTATACCCAACACATCTTACTGGGTTGCCCCAGCCACTCTGGGCAGCTTCCAACATTTTTCAAAACATAATTGAGCATTAAACATTAAAAAACAAAAAACAAAAAAACCTTCCCTATATGTACAGTTTGCCTTCAGACAGCTCAGAGACTGGATAACTCCACACCCTCCAACTTTTCTCCAACGGAAATAGGGACGTCCTAAGGGAAAGTGGGACATTCCGGGATCAAATCAGAAAACCAGACGGCTTCTCTAAATCAGGGACATCCTTGGAAAATAGGGACACTTGGAGTGTCTGAAATAGTGGGCACTCTGATTTCTGTACAAGTCATTGGACTCAAACATCTGGGAAAAACAGATGTCTAAAAATGTGGGGGGAAGACTCATAGTAAGCATAAGATATAGAAACAGTGTTGTTGCATTCAGTAGATTTCAAGGTGGAGCATATGCTAGATCTGTATGCACTCAACCAAAACACTTCTACTAAAAGGCCTATATAATACATGGGTAGGCAACCTAAGGCCCGTGGGCCAGATCCAGCCAAATCGCCTTCTCAATCCGGCCCACGGACGGTCTGGGAATCAGCCTGTTTTTAAATGAGTAGAATGCGTCCTTTTATTTAGAATGCATCTCTGGGTTATTTGTGGGGCCTGCCTGGTGTTTTTACATGAGTAGAAGTTGTGCTTTTATTAAAAATTCATCTCTCAGTTATTTGTGGGGCATAGGAATTCGTTCCTATTTTCTTTTTTCAAAATATAGTCCGGCCCCCCACAAGGTTTGAGGGACAGTGGACTGGCCCCCTGCTGAAAAACTTTGCGGACCCCTACTCTAATAGTTTAAGGTAGATCTACTTTTTTTCTTTTTACCTAATTAAGCTAACAGAGGATACCACATCTTAAGAGAAGAAGCTGACAGCATAATCAACGAGCTAGAGAGAAGAGACAGGAAAAACACCTAAGTGGCCACAATCAGGGAAATACTGTTTTGTGGGGAATCCCCTGTATCATACCTGGCACAAAAGATACTATCCTGCTCAACCGCAAGCAATTGTATCAGTTTATTTATAGAAGTATTATTAAGAGTAGGAAAGGCAGCAATACGTTTCAGTTTTCATTTGAACTGTTATTACTACATCTCTGAAATAACTTTTACTAGCTCGTCCAGGTGAATAGGTCTGTATAGGGGCAGGAAGTGTTTCGGGTGACCAGATCTCAAGTCATTCAGGGCTGTGATTAACAAGACCATGAACTTGGCTCAGTACCTAATTGGCAGCCAGCACAGCTCTCTCAGCAGAGACTCAACACCTGGAAGGTCTTGGAGCACCTGTCCCCTAACCCCCAAGACTGCCATTTCAGATATTAGGATGCGGGTGCACAAAATCCAACAAGCCAGCTATCCAACAGGCCAACTAGAGATTCAACTGCAAAAAGCACTAAGATAATAGTTAAGGGGGTGTGGGTGTGTGTATCAGTCGGGGTGGCCCATCCCACCTAAGAAGGTGCGTTCCCTCTGCTGCTTCTGTACTACCAGTAAAGTCTTGCTTACTGGGGTCATATGGTGCCAGCGGCTTCTGGCATGATCTTGTGAGAGCCCCACAAGATCTTGCTGGAAATGGGGAAGCCACGACTGCAGCTGCTTCTCCTTGCTTCTTTGCTGCTGGGGGCAGGGGATGCCCATGGTGCCAACTGGAGAAGCAATAAGTGGTGGCAGCAGCAGCAGCTTCCATCAAGATTTTTCAAGAGCCCCCCAAGATCTTCTGGTGGTTCCCTCACTGAGAGAAGCAAAGCTACAGGGAACCAGGCAGAGGACCTTTTTGGTAGTAGCGCCCACCCTGTGGAACGCCCTCCCATCAGATGTCAAAGAGATAAACAACTACCTGACATTTAGAAGACATCTGAAGGGAAGTTTTTAATGTGTGACATTTTAATGTATTTTTAATCTTTGTTGGAAGCCGCCCAGAGTAGCTGGGGAAACTCAGCCAGATGGGCAGGGTACAAATAATAAATTATTATTATTATTATTATTATTATTATTATTTTATTATTATTATCTTGCAGAGCTCTCAAGAGATCTCATTAGAATCACTGTCACTTCTTTAGCAGGGACAGGTTATGGGGGTGCCATAATCATCATGTTCATGAGCTGCCCTCTATAATCCTTGCAAAATATGGGTCCTTGCTCCCCTGCCATCTTAAGGATTGGCATTTACTCACTTGATAACCATTCTCTCTCTCTCTCTCTCTCTCTCTCTCTCTCTCTCTCTCTCTCTCTCTGTGTGTGTGTGTGTGTGTGTGTGTGTGTGTGTTTGTGTCCAAAGATACAGGAATTCAAGAATTAATCCCATTAAGTTTAACATGGAAGGGACAGGCGACCCCCCCTCCCTTCTCCCTAAAAAACATCAGTTATCATGAGTTATCATGCTTCAAGGTCAGCAAGAAAGCACTAAACAAGGAGCTCATATATCGTCACACGAGCAGTCTTGGAATAAGAGGAGGGCAGCCAAGATGATCAGGGTTCTGGAAACTAAGCCTTACGAGATACGTTTGAAGGAGCTGGGTATGTTTAGTCTGGAAAAGAGGAGACTCAGAGGAGATATGATAGCCATCTTCCAATATCTGAAGGGCTGTCACATGGAACAGGGAACATGCTTGTTTTCTCCTGCTCAGGAGAGTAGGACTCGAACCAATGGCTTCAAGGTGCAACAAAGGAGATTCCGACTAAACATTCAGAAATTTTTTTTGGCAGTAAGTCCTGTTCAGCAGTGGAATAGACTCCCACGAGAGGTGATGAACTCTCCTTCCTTGGAGGTTTTCAAGCAGACATTGAGTGGCCACCTGTCATGGATGCTTTAGCTGAGATTCCTGCATCGCAGGGGGTTGGACTAGATGACCCCTGGGTCCCTTCCACCTCTATGATTCTAAGATAAGAATATTCACAACAAGCATGCTAATTCCATAATGAAAATACAACAATACTTTCTATTTGCTATTGAAATACTATGATACTTTAATAACTTTTAAGAATCATCTTTTTGAAACCACAGGTTGTTCCTCAGAATGGGCTCATTGAAATCAATGAGCTTAATTTAGTAAGTCCATCAATTTCAATTAGTCTACTCGGAGTAGGACTCTGGCTGCATTCCGACACAGGGCTTATGGTTTTAGTTTTCCTGGTTATACTGCTAGTACTTCTATCCTGGTTTCTAACACCCTTTTTTACACTGTGTATTACCTGTTTCATTATGGAACTGTGGCTTTTGATCAATATTTGTCATGCTAAATTTCATTCAAACCAGTGCGTACTATGTGACATAACAGAAGATGTCACTGAACACATCATTACCAACCCACCATTTTTCTACATGTGTATTTCTATTCCCCCATGATTCACCCATTAAAATGGTGGGAAATAACTGTGTGCCAGGATACCACCCCGGATTTTTTCCCCCTGGAAGCAATTAACCTATAAATGAACACTAAACTTCCACTAGATTCTGTGAGATTTCCGCAAGTGGCTTTTGCATCATGTGTAAGATCATATAAAACACAAAAATTGTCATGTAAGGAAATGTTGGGGAAGTTGGATAAAGTGCTGCCTGTATGCAGCCTCTGTCAGATACAGCCCATCTTTTTCTGAATATGAACTGTTCAATACTGATGTTACCCATTAATCCACCATATTTCTCTCCTTATTCTAAACCAGCGACACACACAGTGCTAAAGTCACTCTTTTAAAAATGCCCACCAACAGTTTCTTTATTTCCCATCACTGCTAAAGAAGTGAAATAATGAAAAAAAATGCATCGTGTATCTATATTCCCTCTTCAAATCACTTTGTGAGTTTAGCGTGAGTAACTGAGAAAGGACACCAGGCATCAACCGTGATTAATCTGACTATACTTCTTTTCCATAGTAAAGGTGGTATTGGTTTCCTGAAACAAAACCAGATGGGGTTACTCTGTTACACATTAACATAGGATGAAATAGGCTTATATGACTCAAATGATTTCCCCTCCCTGCTATTAATCATCTCTGGAGAAAACCTTGAGGGGACAGGTTAGAACCCATAGAGGGTTCTAACCAAGGGTCAAACTACCAACACATTTATTTTAATTTAAAATTAGCTGCACATAGGGATATAAAAAAGCAGTGATTTCAAAAACAACCCAGCAACTAATATAATTATTTACATTTGGGGACTATCAAACAAGAATAGCAAATACCACTCGTATTCTCTTGTGTGACTTCTGTTCTGTGGCCATTTCTGATCCCATTTATGACAGAATGTTCCTAACTACACTGGGGCACTGGTGAAGAAGGTGCTGAATCGCTCTTCCTGCCATTATTATGTTCTAAACTGAACCCCCAGGGGCGGGGGATAGAGGAACAAATGTCATTGAACATCTTCCCCCACAGCACTCATACTCTAATTCATTCAGGACACACATTCCAAAGGCTGCTCTTAACTGGAAATAAGAATTTGAAGTATTAAAGAAGAACACCTCTTCGAGTTTTAACAAAGAAAAGCTGGTTTATATGCAGGGCTTGGTTTTTCATGGCCAGCACTACATCAAGTTGAAACTGAGACACACCAATTTTAAAAGCTCCCCCATTCCCCAAAATAATCTGTGAGTGGAAAACAGGCATAGTAGGGAGAAAGATCTTAGCCCAACCTAGTTCCCACTCTCTTAATTTTCTACATGCAGGGAGGGATTTGTTAAACAAAAAGTTCTAATCAACAGGTGACTGCCACTACTGTTAGTTGTTGCAGGAATTTATGTGTAGGTGGGGGGGGGGGTTGCCCCTCCAGTAGATGTCATGCACATGCAGCCCAGTACCAAAATCAGCACAATCATTTTTGGGACTTTTGTGATTTGTCCCCACAAAACACTTCATCACAGTTTCTTCCTGTCTATTCAAAGGGCCTTTGCTGCACGATACCAAATGTAACAATTCACTGATAAATGTTATCTATGTACTGGCTCACTGGGAAAACTTCGGAAATTCATATGGACATGTGAGCTCAGCTACTCAGCAGCCCCTCTGCCTGAGTGATAATCCCTGGCATCCTGATACCTGAGTGCCAGATAGGTAGCCATTCCAGAAATAACAAACCCAGATGAAAACAAAAGGGTGTGATTAATTTGGCTGGGAAACAGGGAAATGTAAATATCTCTTTTGTTACACTTGATGGGTGTTTGGTGGAGGGCAAGGAGAAGCATGGGGCAGGGTCCAGGATGCTCAGATTGCTGTCACCAGACCTCCCCTTTAATGATGTATTAGTGATGTAGTTTGGGGGGGGGTGTAACATGGGGATTAGCAGCTAATAAAAGTTTGGGGGCTCTTTTGTTTGGGGCTTCTACCTTGCTTCGTCTTGCAGTAAGTTGGAGTCCTGTCGTGACAGTTTCAAGCCTACTGGCTGCCGTTTTGCTCCAATTTTCCTGGTTGGTGTCCTTGCTTTTTTGTCCAAGGGAGCTCTCGGATTTCTCCGTTAACATAATCAACAAATAAACAAGGAAAACTGGGAAAATGAAATAGTCTATTTTTGAATTGTTTTTATTTTTAATTGAATTGTTACAACTTTTGGGGCAGTAGCCAATGCACTTGTTCCCCCTCTGCACCCCCAAACCCTACCCATTTCTGCTCTGGAGGGTTGGTATATGCACCCAAACAGATTAAAGGGGTTCACAGGAGGAGGAGAGAGGGCAAATCCTATTGCACAATTTAGGGGTGTTGTTGTTTGTTATTGTGGTATGCCTTTTTGTGTTTTTATATTGTAAACTGCCTTATGATCCTCAAATGAAGGGCAGTATAGAAATTTTATAAATAATACTAATTGTTGTTGTTGTTATTTGTTGCTGCTATATGTTACATTGCTCAGAAGTGGAAAATATTGTAAGGTCTTAACATTTCTTGTGGTACACCAATGTTTGTACTTTAGCAGTATCTGATAAGATAAATCACTGACTTAGCAACCAGAAAAAAACAAAAGACCTATGCTAATTGGTAGGCACTGATTACATATTCCAATTCTAATAATCTGCAGTGTTCCTTAACTGCGTCAATGCATGAAATCTGGAGCTCACAACCATATCATATGTGGGCTGTTTGATGTCTCATCTATTCTATATATTTTCCCTTTTGTCAATGTGTTTATACTTAGTTTTCCTTTGTTATCTCAGTAAAAGATATTCTTTTTAAAACCTGCACAAACAAGGAAGTCTTAATCTGTTACTGAAAAGACTGTAATTTTCATACCAGTTGAGCTACTTTGGGGAGGGTGTTCTAAAGTCAGGGAGCCACCACAGAGAAGACCTTCATTTTGTGCAAGCATAATATACCAAGATAGGTGTATTATGCTTGAAGATAGGTGTGTTATGTTGAAGATCTTAATGCGTGGGCAGGCTGGTATGAGAGGAGGCACTCAGGCAGGTATTTAATTTCCAGGCTATTTAGGGCTTTAATGGTAAGCACCAGCACCTTCCTGAAAGCAAACAGACAGACAGTGTCCTTAAATACAGTGGTACCTCAGGTTACATACGCTTCAGGTTACATACGCTTCAGGTTACAGACTCCGCTAACCCAGAAATAGTGCTTCAGGTTAAGAACTTTGCTTCAGGATGAGATCAGAAATTGTGTGGCGGTGGCACAGCGGCGGCAGCAGGAGGCCCCATTAGCTAAAGTGGTGCTTCAGGTTAAGAACAGTTTCAGGTTAAGAACGGACCTCCGGAATGAATTAAGTACTTAACCCAAGGTACCACTGTATAGGTGGAACCAATGGAAGCTTCAAGAGCTCCACATGCGGTGCATTGTAGGCCCCATGTATAATGCATGAGACTAGCACAACTGGGAAGTAGTTACCATAACATGGATTACTGGAGCTAAGTTATCCCTACTCAAGAATGCCTGGCAAACAAGCCTAAACTGGCAAAAGGTACTTGCAGGTCCAGGGAATCCGTGGTCAGTGGGGCCCAAAGCATGAGAAGATATCATTAACACACAGGACAAACATCCTGGGTTCAAATAGGTCACAACTTTATTGATTACAGATGTAAGTAGCCTTTGGCATAGGCACTGGGTATGTATACCAAATCATTCAACTTGACTGCTGGTTGATTACTTTGCAGGGTTGATCCTGGGTTAAGGATCTCCCTATAACGTACCTCAAATAGAGGTGATTCTCCAGGACTGCCATTTGGGGTGTGGGCGTGTGCTGTGTCCCATTGGCCCCCAACTGGCCATCTGGACAGAATCATCTCCCCCTGGACCCCTTTAACGGGGTGCCCCCAATTTATTGTAGTGGGATGGGTGGGCTCCCAAAGCGGGAGCCACTTACAGCGAGCCAAGGAGGGAGGGAGGCTGAGAGGGACCCCCGGCTCGCTGTAAGCTGCTCCTTCTGGTCGCAGAGGGATCCCACCGCTGTCCGTACAGCACTCCAGCGGCGCTGGTGGCAAACCGCTATGTACAGCGCATGTGCAATGTCACTATTCACAGGGCAGGCATGTGACATCATGCATGCGTTATACGTAGTGGTTTGCCGCTGGCGCTGCGCGAGAGCCGTATGGGTGGTGGCGGGATCTTCTGCTTGTGGCTGTAGCAGCGATGGAGGCATCCCACTCCTGTCCGTTGTTGCTCGGGCAGCACCGACAGCAAACCGCTATGTACAGTGCATGTGCAGCATCGCTACGTACAGGTCATGCGTGCGACACCGCGCATGCGTTGTACATAGCAGTTTGCTGCCGGCATCGCTCGAACGCTGTACGGATGGTGGCAGGATCCTCTGCTTGAGGCTGCAGCCACAAATGGAGGATCTTCCACATGTGGCTGCGGCAGCGCGATGGCAGCTCGCACCGCCGTGCCCAGGCAAGGGCGGCAGGGCAAGCACCCCGCGGGGTGCCTTCTTGTCACCCTCCCAGACATGGAACCCAGGGTGCATCGCCCCCCCCTCCGGCCCCACTTTGCAACGCCAGTGGTTTAGGGGTATGCGACCCCCTGAGTCCCCCCAAAATAAAAAGCACTGCCTGCATGTCAGAGAAGAAAGAAAGCACAAAGACATGCAAAACTCTTATCTCTGCATCATTCTTTTCAAACTAGTTCTATGTGGATATGACAGGTAAAAACATGTATAGGAGGATAGGTTTTATGTATGTTATTATGTTTAAAAGGTAAAGGTAAAGGGACCCCCGACCATTAGGTCCAGTCATGGCCGACTCTGGGGTTGGTGCGCTCAGCTCACTTAATTGGCCAAGGGAGCTGGCGTACAGCTTCCGGGTCATGTGGCCAGCATGACTGAGCCGCTTCTGGCGAACCAGAGTAGCACACAGAAACACCGTTTACGTTCCCACCGGAGCGGTACCTATTTATCTACTTGTACTTTGACATGCTTTCGAACTGCTAGGTTGGCAGGAGCTGGGACCGAGCAATGGGAGCTCACCCCATCTCGGGGATTCGAACCGCCAAAGTTCTGATCGGCAAGTCCTAGGCTCTGTGGTTTAACCCACAGCACCACCCGCATCCCACAGAGCTCTTTAAAAGCAAAAGAAAAGAAAAATCCCAATTGTTTCTTGATCTTTAAACTTAAACCTGTTAAGCAATCGCATTAAACCTTTCACTGCAGTATTTGGCTAGCATTGCTTGCTCTGATTGGCACTAGCTCTTCAAGCCTCAGACAGTGGTCTATCACTGTCTGTCACATAAGATTTCCTTCCTGCATGTCCTGTCCCCCCCCCCCCCGATGCCCAGGGTGGAGCTTGGCATCTTCTGCAATCAAAGTACAGTATGCAATGTGCTCTGCCACTCTGTTGTGGCCACTCCCCCACCCACACATACCCACAGCATCAGCGTTGGAGTGCTTGGCCCAGTCTTTCCAAATGGAGAAGGTGGAGGGGAAAGTTTCAGGGGAAAAAGCACACTCAAGTGATGCCCATAGTTGGTTTAGGTTTCTGTTACTAACATGCACTTTATCCACATCCCTTCATAAAAGAAATTCCAAAATGTCATCAGTGGAAGGGGGAAAATGGTGACACTTGCTACTCAGAAGATGAGGAGGGCGTAATAACTTTTCACATTTTTTTTTTCCTTTCCAAAATCAGTATATATACCCACACCAACTAGTTGAAGAACTAATTAGTCAGACTCAAACTATTGCCGTCATGTACACAGAATTAAGCCTCTGTTTTATCACACTAAGCTTAGCTACAATGGTTGGGAATTGTGCACCTGTGACCAATGCCCCTGAGATTAGCCTGCCATATCTAGATGCAATAAAGAAGGACATCAGTGAACTTCAGCAGATTTTACCAGTAAGTGGTTAATTTATTCTTTGTTGCACTGCTTTTGCTATCTGTTAAGCCAGACTCCATACCTATTTTATTTCTTTTTTCAGAATAATGGAGCTACATTAAATATGCCAAGCAGCACCGGGGTAAGTAGAATTCCTGCACTATGATTGATTCAAACTATTAGGGCCATTTTAAAAAGCTTTCCCAGAGAAACAAATGGGACAAAGGAACACTTAACCTTTGACTGTATTGCGCTCCATATGCATGTGGGATTTCCACATACAGTGGTACCTCGGGTTAAGTACTTAATTCGTTCTGGAGGTCCGTTCTTAAACTGAAACTGTTCTTAACCTGAGGTACCACTTTAACTAATGGGGCCTCCTGCTGCCACTGCGCCGCTGCAGCACGATTTCTGTTCTCATCCTGAAGCAAAGTTCTTAACCCGAGGTACTCTTTCTGGGTTAGCGGAGTCTGTAACCTGAAGCGTATGTAACCTGAAGCATCTGTAACCCGAGGTACCACTGTATGTGACTTTAAAACACAAAAATGCGTGCTGCCTTTACTCATTTGTGGCAAGGGATCTACAGTGGTACCTCAGGTTGCATAGGCTTCAGGTTACACCCTGTGTAACCTGAAGCCTGTGGTTTGCAGAACTAGGCATGTCTTAAGCAAAAAAGCAACGACAGATAATATCAATGCCTATTGTTTGAGTTTAGTGTACAAACCTTTGCTTGAAAATCTGACTTTTGCCGTTCATGAAGGCTGCCCGTTATCTTTTCACAGCATGCTGCTGTTGAGTAGCCCCAGGAATTTGCCTGACAGCACGATAAATACTTAAAGAGCTCATCTGTGGAAGGTGCCCCCCCCCATCCATTTGCAGGCATGGTTTAAATCCAAACTGAGCCTGCAAACAGACTTTGAAGGTGTGCTGTCAGGGCAAGGGCTTTGCAAGCACAGCCAACTGTGTGATCATTAGCATTTGCAATGGCATGAGGCTTTGCAAGCAGCACTAAGCAGCAGCGTCTACAATCCTTGCCTTGCTGTTTCTTTACCTGGCTCGCATCTGATGTTGAATAGGACATCAGGTGTAGGGTAGGTGGGTGTGGTTTATTAAAAAATAAATAAAAAATACGGTCTCCAAGACCAGACAAGGAGCCTGCCAGACCTAATTAGGCCCACAGGCTGGAGATTCACCACTGCTAATTTTAAAAATCTATTCTGTCATTATGTTTTGGTGGCAATGAGTTCATTAGCCCTTTACTGCAGCCAGTTAGTTAGTTAGTTAGTTAGTTAGTTAGTTAGATGATAGATAGATAGATAGATAGATAGATGATAGATAGATATTGACACTATTAACAACTCTCCCACAGCTTCTAGATGTGCCAGTAGGACCAAATAAAAAACATCAAAATGCACTGACTGGTTCTGAATAAGAGGTTGTTATTGTTTACAAAGATAGTTCCCCTGCTAGGAAAGGAGGTTCCCCCACCCCTTACAACTAGGAATTAAGCTGGCAAACAGAAGAGCTGGATCTAGTTCTCCCCCAGCTTGTACTTTCCATTACTACAAATAACAATGGTGACCAGTACCAACTGGGACTGGTAGGGCAGAAGGCAGAGAGGCCAACAGTTCAGTGCCCACTCCAGGTATGCCTGGGAGAGTCTGCAGTCTGAAACCCCAGGGAGCCACAACCAATCAATGTTGTCTCTATTGGCTCAACTGGAACAAGGACCCGGCTTGGTATGAAGCAGCTGCTTATGAGGGAATATCCCTTCTATCACTGCATGAACACCAGTACAACTAAATGTTTTCCAAACTAGTCATCCAGTGGTTAAAACACTGCATAAAAACAGCTGTATATAATAGTTACGGCTGTATATTTGGAATGTCCCATTATGCTCAAAAGGGTTTAATCCCAAATAAGTGTTTGTAGGATTGTAGCCAAAGTCCTTTATTGTACTGAAAATTGTATTTACACTCAAAGAGAGGGAGTGTGGTGGGAAGTATTTTATAATGAATTATTTCTGATTACAGTTACAATGACGAGGCTTTAAAACAGGCACCCCCAAACTTGGCCCTCCCGATATTTTTGGGACTACAACTCCCATCATCCCTAGCTAACAGGACCAGTGGTCAGGGATGATGGGAATTGTAGTCCCAAAACATCTGGAGGGCCGAGTTTGGGGATGCCTGCTTTAAAACAAAGTAATAATACTGGCTATTCAAATAACAATTGATTTTAGTAAAAGACAGTCCTGCATAATATTGCTTTTTTCTTCTTATTTAAGAGGCCATGTGCACGTTCAACCATAGAGCATTTCAAGAAGGAACTTGATGCTCTAGTAGAAGAAAATGTTGGCGAAGATCAGATTGTGACTACTATACGAAATATCCAGGAAAATATTGATGCTGCTTGGGTAAGTTTACCTAAGGTTTAATTTTGGTTTGATTTTTTGTTTTGCATTTAAGATCAACACACACATCGCATGCTGACAAGTGGTCCTGCATAGGAATCATATTCTAATTTTGCCTTGGTATCCTGCCAGATTCACCTCACAGACTATATAAAAACAATGCATTTTAACACAGTATACAAAACTAAAGTGTTTTCATATCTGCCCTCCAAAGGTGGGACTTTACTAGGATGTCACATGATACAGTATAGCAAGTGAAATTTGACATTCCATCTAAACCGCTTTCAAGAAATCTTTATTCTAAAGCCACTCCTGGAATATTAGCAGAGATGACACAATAATTTTATTGTTTTACAACTGAGTGGTCCTTGTTTGCAAATGGCAAATATGAAGACTGACACAGTGCTGGTGCAAAATGGAAACAACTTTACAGAAAATCGATTAGAATGGTATCAGTAAAATTAGTAGTGAGGCGGGGAATATATTATCACTGTCATGTTCCTTGAGGGTGGAATGGTGTGGCTTCCCATGCTGTGATTGCCCCCCCCCCAGGTGTTCTTGGTCACCTGTGACTATGGGAAGCCCAGAGCATGGTCATGTGGTTCAGCTGAAGGGCAGCCCTACCTCCCAGTAGCCTAAAATCTGGGCAGGTGGTGCCAATGCCTTGATCTGGGCCACCTCCCTATCTTGGAAGGCCCTCAAAATCCTGGGTCTTGTGAGTTTTGAGCTTCTGAGATCTCCCGAGATCTTAGTTGGTGGCCAGGGACCAGGAGCAATAGCAACACCAAGGGGAGACATCTCTCTTCACCTTGCAAATCTCTCCCCTTCTGCAGGTAATGTATGGATTGGGGTCAGTGGCTTCCCTGCTCACCAATTGAAAAAAAGAGCAAGAAGTCCTAGAAAGGTGCAGATAAGCTACTTTGAGCCCAGAAAAGGGGAAAAGGCTGAATGCACAGCCTGTTATACATTTGCAAACTGATGTTTCTGTGCCAGTTTAAATGTTTTTGCTTCCTTACGATTCCTTATTTGGGATATAATGCCCACCTCTTTCATTTTGTCTTTAGAATTGGTTAATGACAAATTTCATAAATATTTTCATTGCAGAAAGGAATTGAAGGAGGAGGAAATGAAGTAAGCCAAGAAAGCCAAGATCTCTTACTGGAAGATGCTTTTAAGAAAATAAATACATTTCTCCAGCAATGTTACTCAAACTAACAGCACATCATGTGACAATTAATTTATTTTATTTAAAGTCTAATTTATTGTGTTTGCTTTTCTTAGTTACCTTTTATGTGACCTGATTAAATGATTAAAATATTGTTCTATAATTTAATAATTAAAAAAAATATTTCATATTAGATCTAGTCCTTCATTTGTGAACTCCAGACTTATTTTTTAAAAACCAATAGCTATATTTTAATAGTTATATTTGTACAAACATATACATAAGAGAGGGAAAGAGATAAAGTTGTATCTATTAATTCAACTCACAATTACCTTAGCTTACGCCCAGTTCAATTCCTTGCCCTGCTAAACGTTTTCGTAAGGTGGCACGCAATAAAATAAAATCACAACAAGGTTAGTAAACAGTCCCAACTGCCAGCGACTCAGTGAGGAAATGGAAATGAAAGGCACTCTGTACAGGCTCTGAGACACCGTTTCCCTTTGATTATGATGTCAGATGCACTGGCTGAAAACCACTGGTTTAATGTATCTGATGCTGTCAGCTGTGAAAGTTCATGGTTCAATAAAATCAACTAGCGGAAGTCCTATGTACACTTACTGTGAGGTACGCCAGATCACACTTCCAATTAAAGATTCATGGGGCCAAGCTACTCCAAGGTTTTCCATAAAATATATATCAACCAAACATTTTAGCAATAAAAACTTAGCAATAATTGAATTATGGCCCATGCACACTGGCTTCCTTATTGTCAACAATACAGCTTGGTTCTTTATGTATCTAAGCTGGAGCAGCCCCTAAGAAGAGGGACACTGATAGGCATTCACACTACTCCCAGTTAAGCCCAAGACAAGCAATGTTAAGGCCACACACACAAGAGTAACAGATCCATCACCTGCAGGACATGCCCAGGTCCAGGCCCTTCCTTTGCCCACCCAGTGCATCCCTGGGACTTGCCTGCAGATGCTCACTGATCCCTTCTTGCTCTCGCTCCATCTTCCTCCTGGCCAACCAACCTCCCACTTTAAATCAGGAGAGGAGTGGCTGGGAAGAGCAAAGCCCCTTCACCTACTATTTGTCATTGACTGCATCGTGAAGTGGCATGTCCAAAGGCTTGGCTGTGATCAGAGGGATGTTTTCCCTCCTGAAACACTCCCACAAGCTTAAAAGGCAGTTTGCCATGTAGTACAAGAGACTACTGTTGAAGACAGAGAAGACCAGAAACTTGTTTTGCCATGCAGAATGAGACTCCAATCCGACACACAACTATTTAAGTGCCACCGAGTTAGGTGAGGTTTACCTCCAAGTAGATACTTATGGGATTGCACGGTTAGTTGGACAGACCTTTGAGAATCATGCCTAGTGGCCCAAGCAAAGTCAACTTTTACTTTTTTACCAGACCTTTAAAACTATGTTCCTATAGCTATAGTAAAGTCAAAATGTAAGGATAAGCAGAAGGTAACAAAACGAGATCAGAAAAGGCAAAACATACGGCAAAGTTATATTTCCCCAATATGCTTTCCTGTGAGGATTCCAATCAGCAACTTTGCATAGTGGCTCTCAAATTATTATAGTGCCACAACTGGTGACCATTGGAAGAGACTGGGCTGAACAGGCTGTCTGCTGCCCCAAAACAGCTCCCCAAGGCACAATGTAAGGCAGAGATTCTAAAATATACATCCCAAAATGAAAACGTTTTAAGCATCCCACTATCCATGACAAAGTTATTTTTAGGTCATTAAAAAAAACAACCAGGCAGAGGTGAGGGGCAACATTAGTTCAAGACTATTCCCCCCCCCCTTTTGATTAAGATGCCCTGTGTTCATCATAAAGTGGCGCGACAGCGAATGAAGGGAAGCACATGTAATGCTGATGGGCCCTAGAGAGAATTTAGTGACATACCTGTACCTTCACAGAAAAAAAACCCCATCTTTTCCTTGCTCCTTTCTGCCTCGCTATTCGCGTTCTGAATTATTTCACTCTTTACATTCCATTTAATACTTTGCTCCCTTAATAAGCATTTTTCCATTATATGTAAGTATCAACAGACATTCTTCTCACTACAAAAGCAAACAATAGCAAAGAAGAAGTCTTTTGCAAGTTCAATCCAGTCTCTCAAGAACCCCAGTTCAAAGGCAAAACTCGCTTATTTTCTCACAGCCAGCCCCAATATCTCTCCCACAATCTCTCAGCTCTTGTCACGTCACTTCCAGCTAACTCCTGCTTCTCTTTGGTGAGAAGTGCTGCTCTGCAATGAGGGTGGGAAAGAACATTCATGTAACTCAAATGGTTTGCACTCTACATACAGCACTCATGATCCAACATTTAAGTCAGCCTTGATAAGGGAGATGAACCACATTTTGGAAGAGCCTAGTAAACATTCGTTTATGCCCGAGTTCATCATTACGCTTGAGTGTTGCTCACAGACAAATCTGAACTTCTCCGTCTGCTTCTCCGTCACAACATTTTGATTAGTTCCTGAAATTGTGTGGCAGAGCCCAAATTAGTCAAATAACACAAGCATAAAGCAGACTGGAAGACCGTGAAACAAAACATATTTAACATGAGAAACATCATTTCAGCATTCTCTACAACAGACATAAGATTAAAGAAAGCTCCACTGGTATCGGTTTTTCTTTGATGTGTTCTACTCTGTAGGTGGAGAATGAATATATTTGTACACCTCAAGCAGGCAATAAACAGGCAGCTAAAGAATGAAAAAAACCCAACCCCAGCTATTATCTGGAAAAAACAACAGTAGACTATCAATCAACTGCCTTGAAAGAGATTTATTTTCTCAAGCTTTCTTGTGAAAGGCTTCTGACATACCATTGATCTCCAACAATCAGAAGCAAAAGAGGTCCCAGCACAGTACTACAAGGAATGCTTTAGAACCCCAATATTCTAGATTCAACCATCTGCACTGCTATTTAAATGATCTGGGCTTTTTTCAATGGCTGCCATGTATGATTCATGACTGCTGACATGGAGCTGAGCAAATTTGAACCCTGAGTGCAGGACCCAGTTAGTATTAATGGGCAAACTGGTTAAAGAACATAAAACAGAAGGTTGTACTAAATGTGCAGTGTGACCACTTTATGTAGAGGAAGGTTTTGACTGCCTGTAATGAGTTTCCTCTGGGCAGTCACAGTTGCCCTTCTTGTCCCCTGCAGAGTCAATATTCAGGGAACCTAAAGCATTACAGACAAAGCAGTCAAGTCATAAATTGTTGTGCTTGTTGCAGATACAGTACTATTGCATCTTATGCACATTTAACTTACACAATTTCAACCATACATGGCTGAAGACAGGCTGGTTGAAATTGTGCATGTTCAATCCAAGCAAGGTGGAGAGCTCAAAAGCTCTTTTTGTGCTGTGTCTACTTGGGGTTACTTGGCTCAAAAAGAGCTTCTAAGCTCTCTGCCTTACTCGTGGGGTGGGGGCAAGGCCTGCTCAGCATGTAGACTCTGGGGTGATGCTCTCATGAGATCTTGTGGGGGCCACCCTAAGTTTGCACAATATCCTAGGTAAGCATCCCTAGCCTTCCAGAGCTGGCATACTGAGCAGGCCTAGTCCAAATCATAGCTGTCAACCTTCCCTTTTTTGCGGGAAATTTGCTTATTCCAGCGCTGTTTCCCGCTGCTATCCTGGATTGTTAGATATCCCGGGACAGGTGAGGCTGCTGATCCCTTATTTTCAAATCTGAAAGTTGACAGCTATGGTCCACATCCACCAAGACAGAGAGCCTTAAAGCTCTTATCACAACAGGTGATAAGCTCTCTGCTTTTAAGCTCTCTGCACATGAGCTCTGAGAGCACTGGGAAGTCTCTCTTTCTCTCTCTTACTGCTAGACATGGGATGGCCACAAAGGGTTGGGTATATACCGGGGTCAGCAACCTTTTTCAGCCGTGGGCCAGTCCACCGTCCCTCAGACCATGTGGTGGGCCAGACTAATTTTCTTTTTGGAGGGGGGAAATGAACGAATTCCTATGCCTCACAAATAACCCAGAGATGCATTTTAAATAAAAGCACACATTCTACTCATGTAAAAACACCAGGCAGGCCCCACAAATAACCCAGAGATGTATTTTAACTATAAGGACACATTCTACTCATGTAAAAACACGCTGATTCCTAGACCGCCCAGGGGCTGGATTGAGAAGCGATTGGGCCACATCTGGCCCATGGGCCTTAGGTTGCCTATCCCTGGTATATACAGTGCTTTTTTCCTAGACTAAAAGGAGCTAGAACGCATCTTCCTCAGATCTATTGTCACTTGTGCCCTGTGATGAACCCAGCACACTGTTTGATATTTAAAAAGTGTTAACACAGCAGCATGAGAGCATGACGCTTGGCATTAAGGTGAGTTGTGGGAACATATGCTTATGGAGAAAATGGCATACTGAAAATGTTTAGTTATGAATAACTAAAGAGAGCAGGGGTGGGGGAAATCAAACTTTCCAGTGAAAATGAACACATTATTATATTTCAGCCACACAAGTCAAACAACAATTCACAGCATTTAACAAAAGCATCCAATGCTTCATTGGGCTATTTGTTCCAACACACACTGATTTAGGAGAAGTCAATGTGATGCCCTCCAGATCTTGGTGGACGAAAACTCCCATCAGGCCCAGTCAGCATGGCCAGTGGTCAGGGATGGGGGAAATTGTAACCCAGGAGGAGAGCGTCATGCAGGCTACTCCAGTTAATTAGTAAGGAAAAATTAGGAAGATGACATTTCTATTTAACATTCCTAAATGTGAATAAGACTACAGTAAGTCAAACAAATTAGCATTTATTTTTTTTACATGTTACAGTGTAAGTCAGGCTCAGGCCTGTTTCATTCACAAAAATATCAAAATGAAGGTGATGCAAAAAGGTAAAAAGGTAATGGACCATTGGACGGTTAAGTCCAGTCAAAGGCAACTAGGGTTGCAGCACTCATCTCGCTTTTCAGGCCGAGGGAGCCGGCGTTTGTCCACAGACAGCTTTCCTGGTCATGTGGCCAGCATGACTAAACAACTTCTGGCGCAACGGAACACTGTGACGGAAACCAGAGGACACGGAAATGCCATTTACCTTCCCGCCACAGCAGTACCTATTTATCTACTTGCCCTGGCATTTTTTCAAACTGCTAGGTTGGCAGGAGCTGGGACAATGCAACAGGAGCTCACCCCATCACGGGGATTTGAACCGCGAATCTTCTGATTGGCAAGCCCAAAAGGCTCAGTGGTTTAGACCACAGTGGCTTCACATGGTATAAAAGCTGTTTGCCCCATTGTTTCTACAACTGTACAGCTCCACTTCAATTCTGGGGCCAGCAGACACCATAAAGACTCTCCATGCAGTAAGTCATATACACATTACACAGCTGCATGTGGAGCCATCCATATCCAAACATGTTCTTGATGGTTACCATATGACCATCACTATTCATGAAACTTCCTTCACTTTGATTCTAAAACTTAGCTTATGAAGACTCTTGAAAACAGCTTAAAGGTAAAGGTATCCCTGCCCGTACAGGCTAGTTGTGTCCGACTCTGGGGTTGCACGCCCATCTCGCTTAAGAGGCCAGGGGCCAGCGCTGTCCGAAGACACATCCGGGTCACGTGCCCAGTGTGGCGAAGCTGCTCTGGCGAGCCTGTACCAGCACAGCACACGGAAACACCGTTTACCTTCCCGCTATAAAGCGGTACCTATTTATCTACTTGCACTTAAGGGTGCTTTCGAACTGCTAGGTGGGCAGGAGCTGGGACCGAACGACAGGAGCTCACCCCGCCACGGGGATTCGAACCGCCGACCATACAATCGGCAAGTCCTAGGCGCTGAGGTTTTACCCACAGCGCCACCCGCATCCCTCGAAAACAGCTTAAACACAATAAAAGCCTTTTCCAATATATCTTTCACATATATAAATCAACTCCTTAAGGGGGACACAAACTTCAAAGAAATGGCATTAAATACACTTTTAGCCATTGGTTTGCATATTTTAACCATTTGGACAACAAAAGCAGTAGAACATTTGTGAGCTTGCTAGTTCTTGGCGTGAATGTATCACACACAACATTTTACGAAGTTGGCTGAATTAATTTAAATGGCAAACCATTGTGCGTGATTAAGACCATTCAGTCTTCAAGCCCTTCCTTCTAAATCCTTAAGTAATCAACATCATTTCTAAAATACCATTAAATATTTAAGACACCTGATACAATTTCCAACTTGCTTCCATATGCAAACACAATTATGTGTGAAATACCAGACCCGTTTTCCATAATGTAGCATCAGTAGATCACATATTTGGTTGGCACTTTATTTGTGGGGTTTTCTGCTGCTGTAGTTTCCTACAGGCTTAAAAAGTTGAGTGCCCACAACTGAAAAAAAAAAAAAAGCCCACAAAGTTTCACAATGATTAATAAGGAAAATTGTGGCTTTAAAGCCAGAATAGAAGCAACCAACCTTTAAAGCAAGGTGATGGCATGCTAATTCGCACTGCCCTTACAAACAGGTACCAAACCCAGCAAAATAATAGTTGCCAGTAACACAATTCTTCACTTTTAAACCGTTCAGCCTCACTTATTTTAAAGTGTCATAGCCAAAGTATGAGAAATCACGTAAATACTGATTAATTTATGCAATAATTTTGTATGGAGCATATATTAACCAAATCCAAATTACTGTAAGAGAATGAGGAGAATGTAGATCTAAATAAACTGCATAAGCCAATACTTAGGCACTTGTACAAAATGACTGACAAGTTTCAAGGCCAAAGGATTTTGATTAATATTTTGTCAATCTAACAATGTCTTTATACATTTATCATCCATACCGCCACAATTTTAGTGAATTCCTCCCTGCCCCCCCATTCCTGAGATCTTGCAACATATCAACCAGAGAATTAACATGGACACAACTCTGAGTCACGTCACAATCTGATTCTAACAAATAATCTGATACCACTAATAGTTCAAGAAGGACGTCTCTAAAAAGGTTCAGACAAAACACAAAGCCAAAATCTGTTTGGCTTAGAATGCCACAAGCCTCTGCACTTCTTTCCAAATTTGCTTATCATTACTGATTATATTCAGAACCAATTAAAATTACAGGAAGTGCTGACTGCACAGCTAAAACAGACGCAATCTGACACACCCAGCAAGAATCTGACAGTCATTTTAATAATTCTATTCTCTGATTGTCTTTGCCTTATCCAATGAAATGAAAAAAAGAAGATACATTTATGTATAGCCATTAGAGAAGACTACAGAAGTTTCCAGCATCTATATTCTTACACACCAACAATGAGTTCAGCCTGTGTTTGAAACAATGAACATAAATGCCTTACCAGCTGCTGATCCTCTAGTTCAGTGATGGCCAAACTTGGCACTCCAGCTGTTTTGGGACTACAATTCCCATCATCTCTGACCACTGGTCCTGTTAGCTAGGGATGATGGGAGTTATAGTCCCCAAACAGCTGGAGGGCCAAGTTTGGCCATCACTGCTCTAATTGATGGATGCTGCTAAGTTGGTCTTCCCTTTTCTGTGATGTTGTTCTTCGTATGCAAAGTACACAAACTCCCAGTGGCTCTTGAGTCCCTGGCTATAACATTTTAGCTTGCCTGAGGGAGTTCAGAAGGTTTGGGCAAGTTGTTTTCATTGGGCAGAATACTTTTGGACCCATGTTGACATTCACATTGGGTTTGAAGGCACTTTTTAGTGATATGTGTGAAAATGTCCTTAAAATGTTAATATGCTTTATTTTCTACAGTCCCCGGCAAATCAAGCTGAAATCCTTCTCAACCTGTCCCCCCTCATCCCCAAATACTGTATATCATTTTATAACTAAATTTTAAAAATGAGGTGATGAAAATATCAGAAGCGCTTTGGAAACCAGCAAGACCAGCAAGGCTCTTGGATGGTTTGAAAAAGATAAATTGTTTTAAGAAATCCCTACTATTAAGATGTTTTATTCCTTCAGGATGTTCTGGACTTCCGGGCCTACCTGGCAGTGAGTCGTTATGCCAAATCCAAAGGTCAGGAAACACAGTACAGGGTCACTCCAAGTCCAGGATAGGGTCCAGAGTCAAACCCAAAGCAGTGTCCCGTAAAAGTCCAGGAGTATCCCAGTCAAAGTCCAGCAACACGGGCTGTTCAGCAGACCCAGCACCTCAGCTCTGCTTGCCTTTTGTTCTCTGCCTGCTAATTGCAGCACCTGGGCTTGATGAGGCAGGTAACCCTCAGCTGTTTCAGCTGAGGAATCACACACCTCCTCTCAGAGCTAATGAGTCCCAGCTGGCCAGCTAGGGAGCTGAGCTGTGGATCTTTTTTCTCTCACTATATTTTTTATTAAATTTTCTGTTTTACATTTTAGAATATTCATTTAAACAACCTTAAAATATCAGTGACTTCCCTACTTCTCATCGTTCATTTTGCAAAACATAAATCCCTGCCTATTTTACACAAACTAAACCATTCAGTATTCCATTATTACATCTATCAAAACTTATTTACACTGTTGATTTTAACTTAATGCTGCCAATGTTTTCAAGTGTACATAATTTACCTCCATATATTCAATGAACATCTTCTTTAAGCGTGTGTTCTTCTTGTTTTCTTATTCTATATGTTAGGTCCACAAGCTGCGCATATTCTATCAGTTTAAATTGCCATTCTTCTTTAGTTGGGACTTCGCTCGTTTTCCATTTTGGGGCTAACAAAACAAGGGCCACAGTAGTGGCATACATAAATAACCTTTTCTGACACCTGGGAATTTCTGTCTGAATTATCTCCAACGAAAAGTACTTTTTTAAAAAAAAAGTACTTTTAAACATTTTTTTCAATTCATTCTGAATTATTTCCCAATACACTTTTATTCTTTTACAGGTCCACCACATATGGGAGCTGGGCTGTGGTTCTTGCCTGTCTCAGCATCCTGGAGTGTCCTTCCTGCTGCTCCCTAAGCCTCAGAGCCTGCTGTGTTTCGCGCAGACAGGGGGCCCTTTGGCAATGGGTCCAGCAGCTGTGGTTCCTATGCACTGACCCCAATCTCCTCTTCATCCTCCATCACACTGAGAGCACTTGCTTCCCCAGTCCCAGCTACACCCCTTGTAAAGACCCCCTTCCTCCTCCCTGTTGACCTGCCAGTTCATGACACGGGAGGGTATTCTGATTTGTTATCTATCCCCTTGGATTCATTGTCTGGGCCAATCTTCTGTATCTCCAAGGGGAGGCAGGTCCTCACCCTTCCAGATTGGTTCAACCCCAGGCTTCCTCAACCTCAGCCCTCCAGATGTTTTGAGACTACAGTTCCCATCATCCCTAACCACTGGTCCTGCTAGCTAGGGATCATGGGAGTTGTAGGCCAAGGGGGTGGGATTAAGTGGCAAATTCTCCCTCCTCCTCATTCCTCTGGACTTCAAGGGAGATGCACTTTCAGTTCCTTCAGTAAGTCCAGACTTAGTACCAGAGCTGCAGGAGGCCATGGGTGTAGCATCTGAGTTCTCATTTCAACTCTCCGTCTGAGACTTGCAGCTTCTTTTGACTTGTTTGCTTCATTGTAAACGATTATTTAGGAAGGCACAGCCAACTTCTCAAAGCTACTATCTGTAGGCAAATCCCATGAACGCTTTGGCCAAAATGCTGATCACACTGAATTTAGTGTTAACAGTTTTGTCATTATTCGCCTGCCTGCCTCACTCTCAGCACTCCTAGGATAACATTTTTTAAAAATAATAATAATAAAAAGACCAGCGTGTTGACATTAATTTTTATTCCAAGTATAACAAACTTAAAATGATTTAGCACTATAGCAATCACGGTTCCATAAATTAAATACATATAGAATTTATACAATCTACATTGACAAGAAAAAGCCATTCAGGGAATCACATTATCCAAAAGGGTTTTTTCAGTGTTATGGCAAATAAAAGTTATGAAAATTCACAGTTAATCTGTAGCTTAGAGATGCAAAATATTGCACATAATACAATTGTGAATGCTAAACAGCAGCTTTACAGTTTTTCTTCACAAACATTGGTCATGTAGTACTAGACTGAATACAAAATGGCATCATGTACACCACGGTAAACAGTTATTCACAACGTCAATCAAGTTTTAAATAAAGTAGCAAAAAACTGCTGGGTTCTTTCAGTTGCCCTGTTAATTCAGTGATCTTCTTTATCTTTTCCTTTTCTTTCTTTCTCATCCTGTAGTGCAGTGCCAAGCTTCTTGATAAGAACTGACAGAACTTTGTCCAGTGGGTCCATGACCCCACGCTGAAGCCATTTAGGAATAGTAGTTCTTGCATGATGGAAGCCTAGCTTCTGAAGAATGTAGTCAACACCTACTGGGTCAATTTTCCTTCCAGTCCAGGAGATTAATCTAAAAGTTAACATATGTTAGCATTGTCAATAACTGAACATGCAAATGAAATAAACATGACCACTGAGAAGGGGAGAGGGAAAAAATTAGGGAATGGGGAACAGAACGAAGTGGCTGCAATACTCAACAGAAGCACTCCACACTGCAATGTAAAGTTCCCTTGCTTCTCTCTCACTATGTAGAACCAATCTAGAAGGGTGGGAATATTCCAATTTTCCCAATTTTCCTGCAAACAGAATGACTCATTTACCTGAGTGTGGGCTCCAGATGCCATGTATTGCAGATAAATTCTCTCCAATCCACAGTAGTGTAAGTAATACTTTCTTCTGCTCCCTTCTCAGCAGAGCTCTCATCAAGTACACTGATGGGGCTTTTCTGTCCCGGGCGACTAGAAAAAATACGTGGTGGAAAGATGGCTAGAAAAGGGTAAAAACAATAAGGCATAGATATTAGATTTCTTTAAAATGCAGATTGAATTGTTAATGTAATGACCAAAGATGTTCCTAATTATAATTACTATTCATTAAATTTCTATATTGCCCTTCACTCAAAGATCACTATATAAAAATAAAAGCAATATAATTACAAGGCATGTTTACATATAGTATTTTAACTGTAATAAACTGTAGTTAAAAAAATGCTCATTTTAATGTGCTAGGCTTCATTAACTATTTGTGAAGTGTATCATTTCCAAATCATCCCGAAATTGATCTACATACCTTTCTCCTTTTCTTTAAGATAAGCCGATACCAGGTCATGCAGAAACATTATCAACTCAGCATCCATAGTTACACATATGTGATCCGTGAATTCTGTAACAACACTGCACTCCACTTTTGGCTTAGCACTGGGATCTGTAACAAAATGTTATAATTTTGGCAGAGGTGATTTGCATGCAAACTTTTTAATGGCAAATGTTAAAATGCGCTAGTATTTAAAAAGTGCTAATCATTTGCAGCGTGATCTTAAAATAAAAATCCTACTGATACATTTGGCATCTCTCCTTGGCGAGGCAGGCACACACTGGCTTCAAGATGATATTACAACTACTGCTCTGCACCACATCTCCAAACAGAAGTTCTAAACCAGGAGTGGGAACTGGATCTAGCCGGTGGACCAGATTATCTTTCCTGCCCTTCGGAGGTCGAATCTGACAAGTGGGGTGGAGACACCCATCTGCCAGTCACTTGATACCACAATTATATCACGTGACTATTTTGCCCACAGGGGCCTTCAGAATCCACTTTCAAAGTGGTATTTTAAGCAGTGCTTTGAAAGCGACTTTTGAAAATTAAGCTAAAGTTCTGATATTTGGGTTTTCAGAAGCCTCTTTCAAAGCGCTATCTTGGCCCAGGGTTTTGAATAGGGCTTTGCAGGCCCCACTGATCAAGCTTATTGGTGATGCC
This sequence comes from Podarcis tiliguerta, assembly GCF_965153285.1. Taxonomy (NCBI): domain Eukaryota; kingdom Metazoa; phylum Chordata; class Lepidosauria; order Squamata; family Lacertidae; genus Podarcis; species Podarcis tiliguerta. The sequence goes on along the minus strand of NC_139542.1, from coordinate 28,693,534 downwards.
AGCAAACCTCCTTTACCTAACCCCACTCCAGATGCAATGTTTGATGTCAGGTGTAGTGCAGGTAGCTGTAGTTTGGGTGAAATGGCCTTACAGGTCAAATGAGAAGCTCTAGTGAGCCGAATTAGGCCCACAGACCAGAAGTTCTAAATAGGACACTAGTGCAGTGCAACTGGCGTCAAGGAAGCCCATTAAATGGTATATATGCCATTGCTTGTGGGATCAGAGTGACAGCAGACTTACTACAGTGGACCCTCGGGTTATGTTACCTTTGGGTAATGTAACTTTTGGGTTGCGAACGTGGCAACCCCAGAAGTGTATACTTCCAGGTTTCGCTGTGCGTGCATGCACAAAAGTGCTCTATCACACCACGTGCGTGCACAGAAGCAGCGCCTCTAAATGCAGACTTTTTGGGGTACGTACGGACCACTGGAACGAATTAGGTTCATATCCAGAGGGTCCACTGTACTTTCCTTTCTTCTTTCCTTTGGATTAAACAGTTAGAACTGATCTAATTTTTCAGCTATTGAACCGGATTGCTAAATGGTCTTCATCACAAAAACAGTTTATATGTTTAATGCCAGATTATCTCAGATTTTGAATAATACTCAATGAACTTTTCATAAGGTATGAATTAGGTTTGTAGTTCCGAAGGTATAACACATCACACTTTACCTTGCAATAAAGGTTCCTGTGGCTGTTGAACGTGAATAGATTTAAAGTCCAGCTGCATCCTTGGTAATGCAAAGATAGTTTCGGTCTCATGATTGTAACTGGAGCCTCCTCTGAATCCGCTCAACAAGCTAGAGCTTTTCACTGTTGTGCTGTTCTCTGGGTTGTTTGCATCAACATTTCGGAGAAGGTTCAACTCTGCAATTACAAAGGAAGTAGAGCTATGTTTTGATTTCACTGGGCTTCGGATTGTTATCACTGCTACTCACAGATCATTTCAGATACTATAACTGAAATTAATTCAGCAAAGTTCTGCTGAACTCTGTAGTCCTATGCGGTCAGTATGCTGCTGCCCCACCTTCTTTCACTTTGAATTGTAAATTCATGCAATTCCACCAGCAATAACCAGATCAGCAAGCAGAAATGTGATAGAAGGCCTCACCTTCGTTCCTTGTGGCTGTAACATAATTGAACCATTCTTTCACACTCGCCACTCCATGTGGTGGGTTTTCATGGCGCCTCCTTGTGATCTTGGTGATGGTTGCCATTGGGCTTTCCAGGGCTCCACATGGCTTTGTGACCATAGTATTGTGACCCAAATGGAAGTCCAGTGTTTGCACAACATAGGTAGAATGTTCACTAGAACCTGGAGGGGTGGGGTGGTTTAAAAACACGGTTATTTGCTTACTGAAGAGCCTAATCATGTTGAATGTAATTTTTAACAAAAAAAAGTGTAGTTTGCATAATTACAGAGCATGTATGCAATAATCGGAAGTAGAGAAAAACTCCCACCATGTATTGTATCAGATACTGGATTTAATTTGGTATTTTCCTTTGTCTGGAAACTCTTATCAGTATATAGACATGCAATTACTAGCCTCATAGAATACTAGACTGTCACAACCACAATTCATCTAGCTTCAAAGAGTCATGGAAAAAACCTCTCCTGTTCCTGATTAGTCATTGGGTTATAAACTCATTGGTCTCATGATTCCACATGCAGCCAAGCTTTGGCCCAAGAGGTCAGCCCAGAGTATGAAGTTGTCCAGCCCAGATCTTTGCACTTAATGCGCTTGTAGAATTTACAACTTAAAAGGATAAAAAATATCTATAAACAGAAAGCAGAAATAAGTTTTGATACCTTCTTGCCAAATTTTTTGTGCTTCTGTCCAAAAGGCAATGTTAGGTTCTTCAAGATGAAACAGAGCCCATGATTTTGAACGAAAATTAGGTCCATGGAAACATGACAATGTCATGTGATTTCCATGCAGGCTCATAGAGCCTCCAAACTGCATTCCATCTTCCGGTAAAGGAATCTGAAATAGGGATATGTGGCACCCTGACACCACCTTTAAAACTCCTGGCCAATGCCGATGATGTGCTGCATCCAGTACTGTGGAGGAAAGCATACAGAAGAAACAGTGGCATTAATATCTACTTAACAGAATTTGTGCCTTTCTCTCTCTCTCTCTCTCTCTTTCTCTCTCTCTCTGTGTGTGTGTCTGTCTAGGGAATCTAAAACTTCTGAGCCTATCCAGAAATATACACATTAATTATATATACATAGGTCAGGCTCTTCCAAAGCTGAGGGTACATTTATTGCAGCGAGATCAGCAGCAATAGTATGAATGGATTCTTGAAACTATCTACGTAAATTTATAAAACTTTACCCCCATATATAAACATAGAAAGAGCTATACTACTAAATAAATATATGCATCTGAATAGCATTTTTAAATGAGTGTGTTTAAAAAATGCATGATGTGAAAAACCACAAGAACATGGACTAAAGTCTTTTGAGGTGAAGTTCCATTTTCTTTTACCCAAAAGGAAGTAGCTTGAAGTACAAAGTACTTCTAAACGTCTAATCTACACTTGCATCAAAAACGAAGGCATAAAGAATGAGCACGCACTTTACAACTCTGCATACCACTTCACTTTCTCATACACTGGTACTCTGCATATCAATTCACTCTCTTAAGACATGGGTAGTCTGCCCAAAATAAAGTATTATTTTGATTGAGTAGGATAGCTCTTTTGATGCAAAGTGCTTGCTCATCTTTTGTGCCTTGCAATACTGATGTAAGTAGATTAGATGTTTAGAAGTACTTTGTACTTCAAAACTCCTTCCATTTGTAGAAAAGAAAAATGAGTTTTCACCTCAAAGGACTTATGCCAAAGTTCTTGCGGGTTCTCACAGCAGGATACATATATTTTTTTAAACACACACATTTAAAAATAGAGATGTTTTTGAGATACACATTTCCGGGCTTGGAGATACAAGGTTTGTAGCTCATAATACTCACATCTAATACAAGGTGAGCATTACAACCTGTAAATTCTCCTCTGCTTTATATTTTAATGCAAGTCAAATAATTCTAGAATCATAGAATCATAGAGTTGGAAGACACCACAAGGGCCATCGAGTCCAACCTCCTGCCAAGCAGGAAACACCATCAGAGCACTCCTGACATATGGTTGTCAAGCCTCTGCTTAAAGACCTCCAAAGAAGGAGACTCCACCACACTCCTTGGCAGTAAATTCCACTGTCGAACAGCTCTTACTGTCAGGAAGTTCTTCCTAATGTTTAGGTGGAATCTTCTTTCTTGTAGTTTGGATCCATTGCTCTGTGTCCGCTTCTCTGGAGCAACAGAAAACAACCTTTCTCCCTCCTCTATGTGACATCCTTTTATATATTTGAACATGGCTATCATATCACCCCTTAACCTCCTCTTCTTCAGGCTAAACATGCCCAGCTCCCTTAGCCGTTCCTCATAAGGCATCGTTTCCAGACTTTTGACCATTTCTACTTCCCTCCACTATCCCAACAAGCCCTGAATTAATAGCCTTTGGTTAAACTATATTATCCCAGGACTACTTGCACCCGGCATACTGCTATGCAAGAAGCCTCTGGGCCGTATAGTTTTTATCAAGGGCTTCTAAAATCAGGGGGAAAGAGATTGCCCAGCCACTTGCTACCACATTATCAGTAGCAGCCAGGTTAAGCGGGGTGGGAGATGCTTGAGAAATGTGTCAGCCTATGAATTGGGGACTTACTTAGTGGGTGGGCTGCCAAGCAGAGCTATTTCCTGATTCTTAGGAAACAGCTCGTATTATTCCAAGCCAATCTGGCAGAGGGCCTTCTCGGTAGCGGCGCCCACCCTGTGGAACGCCCTCTCATCAGATGTCAAGGAAATAAACAACTATATGACTTTTAGAAGACATCTGAAGGCAGCCCTGTTTAGGGAAGTTTTAAATGTTTGATTCTATTTTTAATATTCTGTTGGGAGCTGCCCAGAGTGGCTGGGAAAACCCAGCCAGATGGGTGGGGGATATATAATCAATTATTATTATTATTATTATTAGCCAGGTAGGAGTTGCTCACAACATCTCATTTTTGAGACTTTGGAACCTGCAGTACTAACACCCCTAGTTAAATTATTAAACATTGTTCAAGCGTATCATGAAATCGGAATATAAAACTTTTAATTACGAAATGGGCTAAAGCAGTTTCAATACATACATTGCTGGTGTGAGCTTTTCTCTGCAACATGGACCACACTCTTTGGGGGAAGATAAGGAACAGGCCCCCATGTAGACAAAGCTCTCTTGCTGGTATCAAACTGCTGAGTAAAGAATTCTTGGAGCTTCATTCCTATTTTGATGAGGTCAGGTGTGGTTGATCGGGAAATCATTACTTGAAAAATATCCCACTTCAAATCTCCATGGACAAATATCTCACTGAAACATTGAAATCAGATAATATCCCTTGTGAATTCATGTTGTTTTACTTGGTTATAATGGGAGGGTAGTCAATGTATATAAATGTAGCAACTACAGTAGAAATGGGATAACAGCTTAAGAAGGCAATTTTTAAAAATTGCTTTGATTAGAAACCACACGAGCAGAAATGTGCACCATTAGATATGGCAAGAAACCTTACCTTTTATCAGTAATACTGGATTCAAAAGTATTGTAGAGATTAACTTTCCATTCATCCTGCAGTTTAAGGTCCGCATTACTGAAAATGCCCATTAGGATACTGGACCCCATGTAATCAACCCGTGCTTCAGTAGAACCCATGGTAATCTGAATTTTGTGATTTGGCTGCTGATTGGGATGTTCTGAAATATGAGCTAAAAAAAACACATTTGCATTATATGGGAACAAGATAGTATCTCGCCCGCCTCTCCACCATGGTTTGCCAATACACAGCCCAATCCATGTCATAAGATTTGAGGTCTCTCCCAGCTCTGGATGACAATAGGAGAGTGGATCACTTGCAGTATGAGAATTGGGTTGCCTGAGACAGCTGCTTTTCTGTAGCACACCTGCTCTCTACTTTCAGCAAACTTTCTAGTGAGCATGGGCAACTGACAGTTTCTTGCTATTAAGAACTGAAATGTGCCACAGAATTCAGCTCAAGATTTGAACAGCACAGTGGAAGCTAGGAACTGCCGGGCAAAAACTGGACACAATCTAGCCAAAGTTGTGCATTTCTTAGGTCCAGTAACGAGAGAGGTTTTAATAACAGGCTAACGTTGACATTAAAAGCCATACGTCTACCGTTTCACTGAGGCTGGATTATAGCCTTTCTCTGCCAAGGAAAGGTATATGTTAAAATGAATACAAATGATTGACTTATTGTGTGCATGCACACATACAGACACACACACTGACATTCCAACTTACCCACCATCTCCAAGGCATTAACATCTATGGTACCTCCAACCACTCCACCTCTAGAATCCAAATGTGACCTCCCAAGACCGACTGACATGCTAATTTCCCGATCTCTATTACTGCCCACAGATAAACGGCCCTGGCTTTTCAATCCACTAGTAGTCCACCTAAAACAGTGACAAAAATGAGAAAAATACATTGTATGCCATCTCTGCCTCTCATATGTCAAAAATAAAATTTGGAAAACGTATTTAAAACTTAGAAGTAATTTAAGTATTATGGAAAATGTTCATTTTTTAAAAATCATACATGGGCATAACAAAAAACAAGGAAATTCAAGTGCCAATATATATATATTTATGGATCTAAATGAGAGAAATGTTTCTCTTTTTTTTCTTTAATTTTTTTTTTACTGACAAGGTTAACATGTTTAATTAGAGAAAAATCTTTTTTCCCCCTTCAAAATGCAACAACATTTAATACAAAGACAAAACAAGAAAATAAAAAAGAAAGAATATAAGAACAGAGAAAAAGAGGGGGGAAATAATACTATACATTTAATATATGTAAATGCCATATCATATTTACAAACTCACAAAAAAGAACAAAAACATTACTGTAAATTAGCTAAAAAAGACTTCCAAATATTTTCATTTACTGTATCTATTCTTTCCTTTATAATGCACAGTCTCAAATTAACTTAATTATTTTCGTACGTCCAAACATAATATCATTTCCACCTTTTATTTACAAGAATCGCTCTAGTTCTGCCAGGAGATTCTTATTCTTACAATAATTTTTTAGATATTCCTTAAATATTCTCCATTCTTTATATACATTCTGTTTCGATTGATCTCTTACTCTCCCTGTCAATGAGAAAAATGTTCCAAGCATCTCACTTAGACTACTAGAAGAAAAGGTCGCACACACATACACACATATTTGAATGATTTCTTTTGATTACAGGTATCAGAAATTTACTTACGTAGTATTTCCCATTACATTGCTCATGTTCATTTGGACATTCAGTTGCTTCAAATTCATAACAAACACAACCAGCGTTTCCCATGGTGTCACTTGCTGACTTCCAACTTTGTTTGACTTATTAAATGGAGTTGATGTTTTTGAGACAGTATCTAGAATAAAACACCACCAGACTTTGTAAACTTAATATTAAAAAGTAGCAATGACATGCCAGTTTTAGATACAATTTGTTTCCACTACTGTGTGAATTTTGTTAGAAAATGTTTCAGTAGTGGTGATGACTTCACAGTGGGAAAACTTATTACCATTATATATTTGTATGATCTTGTGGAGCATCTCTACACCAACGCCACCAGTGGCTAAAAGCAAAGAGTTGTCATGCAGAAATAGTCCACACGACTTGAATCAATTTCCAAATTTGGCTTCAAAGGAACGGCTAACATGACATCATCTCCCAGTGGCTGATAATAGTGGCATGATGGTTGTCATAGCTGATTAAATTCTTGCATGCTAAGATTACAATTGCTATAAATCTGAATGATATAGGGCATGACCCAAAGATATTATTACACAGTAGCATGTGAATTAAAGCAGTAAAAGGAAAGAATGATGTTCGTACCTCTCTGGGGAACTGAAGAGTCTGACACGCTCCTGGATCTTGAAACAGCTGGAGATTTTAAGTTATGTGCTGCTGTTCCAGGTGACATATTGCTGTTTGTGCTGTGCTCATTGAAAACATTAGGAGACTGAGCCATGTGCGTAAATGAGGCGGACTGGCTTGGCTGCTCCCAGGTTCTACAGTATGCTTTTCGCGATGATTCAGGAGACATGTGCTGGCTTACGCCTTCAATAGAATCTGGTGTCCCGGGGCCAGATGCTACTGACAAATAAAAGAAAGCATACGTTACCATTCTTTGCACTGAACGGCAGGTTATTATTAAAGGTAAAGGTAAAGGGACCCCATTAGGTCCAGTCGTGACCGACTCTGGGGTTGCGGTGCTCATCTTGCTTTATTGGCCGAGGGAGCCGGCGTACAGCTTCTGGGTCATGTGGCCAGCATGACTAAGCCGCTTCTGGCGAACCAGAGCAGCACACGGAAACACCATTTACCTTCCCGCCGGAGCGGTACCTATTTATCTACTTGCACTCTGATGTGCTTTCGAACTGCTAAGTTGGCAGGAGCAGGGACCGAGCAACAGGAGCTCACCCCGTTGCGGGGATTCGAACCGCCGACCTTCTGATCGGCAAGTCCTAGGCTCTGTGGTTTAACCCACAGCGCCATTTTTAGCCAAAAGCAAATGTTATCAGATTGTCAAAGCGTGCGTTTCTTCAGTGTGACCTTGTTTTTTATCAGCCCATCCTCTATCAAATTTGTCACGGTTGCAAGATACAGAAATAAATGAATTACTAAGGGTGGGATCCAATAGTGCACCAGAGTGTGTGCACAGAAGTCACCCCCCCAACCTGCTCTAGAGGGTCCCCCAACCTCCCAGGGCAGATCTTGGGTATGTGTGAAGGGGTAGAGCAGGGAAGAGAGAAAGCCCCATTAGTACAAATGAATGTATGTTGTGCAAGCGGGACACCATACTTGGATATAAGCTTAAGAGTGAACCCTGTTTTTAAAAAAGCTCAGATTCAAGGCCAAGACAAATCATACATATATTAAACACACCTTCGCTGTTTACTTCCACCACAGACTCCACCACAAAAAATGTTCACAATATTAACTAATCATATTGTTGAAATACAGCAAAATAATGAATAAATAAATAAATAAATAATAAAATGAGCAAAGTACAACAGCTAAAAATTCTCTACATTGTAATCTGGATTATTATTTTTTTAATCACTTACCTGGGAGATTTATTGTTTGGTCCCCGAGAAAGAGGCGTCTTGCAATACTCCTCCTGTACCAGGCTCTTGGAAATGCTAAAATCTCACTTAGTCTCCTCATGTCATATTTAAAGGAAGCAGATCCTATATCACACACAGCTAATAAAAGAATTAAAAAAGTAAGTATAAAACTGGATGTGCAACAATATGCTCCAAAGTGCTTTCCTCCTTTTTAAGTAAGTTTAGCTAATTATATTTACATAGTATATTTACACATCGCTTCACACAAGCAGAGGCATCCCCAAATGATTTACAATAATAAAACACATAAGAAATGCAATGAAATAATAAAATACTAAAAAGTGTTCAATAAAATACTAAAAGTGTTGGTATGAAGAAAAAGCCATCTTAAACAGCACAAAATAGCTACACCTTCCACACAGCATGAACACCAGCAGCCACCAAAAGCCTAACCATCGGTACTGCCCAACCACCTTTTACACGGTTTTGTGTGTGTTGTATTTCATGCATTTTGACTTGCTGTTACTTTTACTGATTACAGTTTAGTAATTTTTTATTGTAATTGTTAAAACTGCATTTCTATTTAATTATTATATGCCGATTTTTTAATTTTATTGTGTACTATTATACTGAATAATAGTAGAGGATTACTGAATATTACTTTGCTACAAGTTGTTTATTTTCAAGTTATGTTTTTATTATGACTCTTTTTGTACTGGATCAGATTGCCATACAGTCATATTTGTTGTATATTTTGTTGCTTCTTCCGCTTGTAAACTGTGTATGGTAATATAGAAAGACGGTACATAAAAGTGAGATGAAAATAGAGGTAGAATATAATTATCGCAAGAAAACAATGTTAATTATTGTTACACCCATAAATGAAATGGAACATATACAGCCATGCTGCATGGTGGACTAGGTCCAACATTAAACAAGACTGATAAATACCAGATATGTTTATTAATGTAGTATCCATTTTGTTTGCAGATTTGCTTGCAGACATGCTCTCAAAAAAGGTAGCACCTCCTGAACGCCTTATTCTTGAAAGGCTAACTTTTACAAACTCCAGATTGATGCTCAACGAATCTTTACGACCAGTAACTGACGAGGGTTCTTCATCTACATTTCCTGAAACCATAAGGAACAACATAGCAGTTTTCACTTGTTTTGAAGGACCCTAAGTTCTTCTTACTAGTGCCTGCAGATTTCTGCTTAGCACAAAAAAACAAAAGCACTTTGGGCTGCATAACACAAACTGTTGATAATAGCAGCTATATATCTCGTTTGTTCTTAACAAAAATTGTAAAAATCAGCTAGGAAAGATTTTGCATATACTAGTGGAAAGGACACTAACACATCCATGAACACTATGAAATGCATACACAGAAAATTGAATCTTTAATGTACATTCACATGTGTTGAAATGATTGGCTTTTCATAGAAATAGAAAAATACTTCTTGCAGAAACTCTTTTGTATTTCTCTTAGAACAGCCCTCCCCGCCCCACCAAAGCCTAAGAACAACCAATACACTTTTGTGAAATTTTATATTCTGCAATTACCTAGGGATCCGGATCCAGAAGACAATCCTGCCACACTGGACTTCTGCTTCCCTGCTCCATACGGATGAAACACATAGAGAGAGAAATCGGACATGCAGGCAGTGAAGCTCAGACCTGAAGAACTGCTGCTAGCACCTGTCAAATCTGACTGGCTACTACTATGCCGTGTTCTGCCAAAAGGACTGCCCAGTCCAGGCGATGAACCTATAGTGCAAAATGAAAGAACAATTTTAAAAATAGCACTTATTAAATAAATTACATGTACCTTAGTTCAATCCTAAAGAATTCTCTCTTGATTGTTCCATTTGAACCAGCAAATATGATGATACAGACATGTAAAGATATGAGCCCAATTCAGGAGTTCTACTCCCATGAGTAGGGATGTTGTTATGTTAGCTCAGCCCCCCATAACCCTCCAGGTATGCAGCAGGGAGCATCTATACTTACGGACACTCCTCATGCAATGTAAGGTAAAGGGACTCCTGACCATTAGGTCCAGTCGTGAACGACTCTGGGGTTGCGGCGCTCATCTCGCTTTATTGGCCGAGGGAGCTGGCATACAACTTCCAGGTTATGTGGCCAGCATGACTAAGCCACTTCTGGCGAACCAGAGCAGCACACGGAAACGCCGTTTACCTTTCCACTGGAGCGGTACCTATTTATCTACTTGCCCTTTGACGTGCTTTCGAACTGCTAGGTTGGCAGGAGTAGGGACCGAGCAACGGGAGCTCACTCCGTCGTGCGGATTCGAACCACCGACCTTCTGATTGGCAAGTCCTAGGCTCTGTGGTTTAACCTACAGTGCCACCCGCGTCCCTTCTCATGCAATGTAGAAACCTGCTTTTTCTTTCAAATTAAAATTTTTTAAATTTCATTTTTTTACCTGGCGAGACAGTTTTAGAAGGCATCTTAGATCCACTTTGCATAGCATTTTCCGTGGGACAGCTTGTACCTAAAGTTTCTAGTTCCCCTCGATTCGAAGAAAATACAAGATCAAGGGAGGGAAGTTTCAACATGCATTCTACCCGTGACACAGGTAAGCAGCTGAACTTGATCTGTGAAGGCTGAACAAGAGAGAAACACATTTTTAGGACACATATCAAACCATATAATCAGAACAGAACAACTACCAGCAACTTCTGTTAACTTTTCTTTTATGCCTTTATGTGAGTGGACTATAATGATAGCCACTTGGCGGTGACATAGCACCCACTGGAGAAGACATCATTCAGCTCCAAGGAGCTTACCATATAAAAGTTTGACAGCAGGGAGAAAACAGTAAGGAATAAGGAGGTTAATATCCTCTACTAACCACAGTGATATTGTTTGTGGGAGAAATGCTTGGAGGACAACTTCCATATGAGCAAATTAAGAAATTTAGGTGGCTTTATCACACTTCTCACATAACAAGAATGACACATGAATCAGCCTGTCTTAGGCTCTAATCTGTGCTAGCATAGATGCCTGGATTATTATAATTCGGACAATTATGCTAAGCGCACAGATTGACTGTCCCCTCTCCAGCTGTTTCCACAGTCTTAGGATTTAGCTATATTGTAAATTCCTTGGAATAAGGGTGGGATACAATGTAACAAATCAAGATATTAAGGTGTCAGTTCTCCCCCTGTGTAACACATACAAATAACTATGAGTGTTGTCATTGACTCTAATGGGACATGAACTGCCCTCAATATGTAACTCATGTCCTCACCTGGACTCTTACATAAACTACAACATCAACAGGGAAGGATGAATATGCCGATGTTGATGAAGATACCAAGGAGGCTGTAGATTCTTCCAAAGGGTCTTGCATGTCAAACTGCCCCATATCCTCATCCTGTGAAGTGACAGCTAAAAAAGAAAAGAAAAGAAGAACCAAGGATATCATTGAAAAGGAACATTTTAATGGAAGTGGATCATAAAATAAAAGATGTGGTAGAAACAATCTGTGATACCTGCATAATTCCTTTCTATTGGAGTTATAGGAATGGTTTCAAGGGCCTTCTCCAGGAAGTCTAACAGGCAGGGGCTAATCACCATTTCCTCTGGCAAAGACTGGAGTGCAACCCAAGCGTATAGTTTTGCTGTTTTTACACCACCACTTCCTTTTCCTTTGGCTGAAAAGTTTGAGGAAAAAACGGTTTAGTGGAATACTAATTCAACCATTTCAATTAGAGCACAAATTAAAATACAAGGTGTGTTTATTTAAGTCAATATCACTCAAACCATTCTGGATGATTAAGACAACAATTTACTCCTGTCCAATGGACTAAATCCCATGAGGTTTTTCCATGTACAATGTTGCTTCATGTTGATTCAACTAAAACATATTTCAGTGCTTTGTCTTCAGCTCTGCTAACTCCTGCTTTCAGCACTCTCCCCTCCAACAAGCTGCCACTGCTGTTTCCCCTCCAATGCTTGCAGCTCGGTCCCCCATGGCGCTGTTGCATTCTGCTCCCAACCCGTGGTTGCTGCCACACAGGAAGAAGTCAAGTTCCTTTTGGCCTGCCTTATAGGTTTCTGATAGTGCCACCGCCACCAATCCCTGCAGGGAAGAAGGTAGCCTCACTGCAGCCACTGATGAGAGAGATTGTGAGGCAGGTGCCAACTGCACACATGCTTTGGACATGAGCACAGTGGTCTAGACGTTAGTATTTTGCTCACTGCTGCTGCAGCTAGCGGCCTAAAGCAAATGGGACTGACAAGGGAGCTGAGGAGACACAATGAACAATGGAAAAAAGAACAAATGGGGAGGAGTAGAAAAAAATCCTGTAAGACTTTCACAGGCAGCAACAACTAAGTAGAGGCGAAGAGTGAGGCGAAAGTCTCTGGTAAGGAGGAGGGAAAAGGCTGTGATAAAACCACACTGAGGAGAAAACAAAGTAAAACACTGAAGTCTCAAAAGATCAGGAACCAACCAGAGACATGGGTTGTTACCTCACAATGCACTCACACAAAACCGCGAATAATAACGCACAGGCCTGAGAAGTAGAAGACAAGGGAAAGAACACCCTCTAAACATCTGCTTCAAGTAAAGGTAGGAATAAACTGAGACTTCAGAAGGAAATAAATCCAGAAACTTTCTTTGCAGCAACAGCAGTCTCGCTTTCAAACGCTAGGGGGAACTCAAGTCCCAGCTGAGGACATACTACACTCAGAAGAACGGATAAAAAGGAGGAGCACATATTTACTGTTTTTTCGAGATAAGAAACAACATGCAAGAACAAAGTGTGATTTGTTCTTCGTTTGTTCTTAGCTTGTGGCTGGTGGGGAGAGAGTTTAACCCTGAGTTCTGGTTCTGAAGACACAATAAATTAAACCTTAGGTTAGCATAAGAACAGGGCAGGAGCAAAGCCGCTGCAAGCTCCTATCCAGAAATCTGCACATTCGCATGATCCTGATAAGCCACAGTTTGGGTTACACTGTGTCAGGCAAACCAGGCAAATATGTATGTAGACTGGGTCATATTATAATGCTTGACTTCAGTCACACAACTTTCAGTGCCGAGGCCTCTGAAGTAAAGGCAAAGTAAGTAGGGAAAATTAGTTTTATTTGGTGAAATAAAGTTTCTACAGAGAGAAAATCTAATAGAAAAAGAACAAGAAATCGATGAGAGTCTTTAAGGTACAGGGAAGTTTCTATCCTGTAAATTTTAGCAAAAATTAGAATTATTGAATAGTACTGGACTCCTGGTATCAGTATGTTTTAGGAGTTAATGACCATATCAATCAAGTAGGATGCTTTATTAAACTATGAGGCAGATTTAGATCTAAGCATGGAACTCCACAGTATGGAGAGAATTAAAGCAAAGGTACAGCATGTAAAAGAAATCTCTACCTGATGGGAGAGGTGGGGGTTGGGGAGGAAGTAAAGATTTAGCTTTGCTGTAGGTAGGAGGCATGGCAGTATCTTTCATACCATACAACTTGGATTCTTTGGAAAGGGTTCTTGGCAGAGATGACCCTCGGGACGCATTTGGCGATTCAGTCTTTAACATCTTTGAGTTATAATGTAGCTGAAATGAAAGAAAAGTGTAGATCCATCACCAGTGGTGCCACAAATGGAAAAAAAACCCTGCCTATTTATGCATTCACAGCCACAGTTCCCACATCTAGGCAGAGTAATAGTTTCATCAAAACTTATTTTTGAAAAGAAGGAAGCCTATTATTTGAAGCAAAGCTTTATATTGAAACATAAACATCTTCAGTTCAAAACTGCTCTAATGCACTAGAAGAAAGTCTTGCCAAACTGGCAATATTCTAGCTGTCATTTCTCAAAGCTAATTGTTGTCTTTGCATTGGGTTTCTGGGCTGCTGTCCTTATATCATTTATACAAGTTTGATAATTTTATTATTGTGATTTATCATCTATTATATTTTTAACTGTTACTGGGTGTTGCCTGGAGTATTTTCTTTAAAAGAGAGAGTCAGAAAAGACGGTGTATTTTAGAAGAAAATAAACAGGCTTTGTTCAGGCTCTAGTTTGCATTCCATGGTGTTAGAAACTCTGCGTATTTGTTTTGCCTAGAAATATCGCAGGTGGTATCTTCTGCATTTTATGGCCTTTAAGGCTCATGGTACAAATGCCCAAACAGTACATTACCAATGCCATGTCTACAGAAGAGCAAGAACAGCAAAAGCACCATCCTTGAAAGCACTTTATGTAACCTAACTTTCACTACATGAAGTTTCCATCCACTCAAAACACTGACAATACCCAGGCATTTACCCACCATAATATGCTTTAGAATGGAATGCTCATCTCAGCAGATATATCTCAGGGTTTGTACTGATACCTTATTTAATGGTAAAATTGAGGTTTTGCCACGTACTGATTTTATACTAGAGGCTGGGTTAAAAATGTAAGTTCCATCTAGCCCAACATATTGTTCTTAAAAGCTGTTTGTCTGGTTAGGTTAGCATTTCCAGGATTTACCTTATCTTGAAGGTTTCCATACTTCAACTTGGTAACAAGGTTGCTCTGTAAACTATGGAGACTATAATAACAGACAACCCACATTTGCATCATACCTTGTAAACCCAAAATAACTGACACTTATCTAAAATAGGATTTGTACTTCAACACATATGTGTAATTTTCAGCATCACTGAAGCCGCACCACTGAGATTAGGAGTCAAGGGATAAAAAAACTTTGGTTGTACTCGATCACCTTTGTTTCAAGGAAAAGACCAACACCTCCCAGCTTTCCTCCATGCTTTTTTACCTTCACATCTACACCAGGAATGTAAAATACTGTTGTTTCCAGGTCACCAGACTTCGTCTGCAGAGATGATGGAACTTTTTTTCCAGCCAGTAAGTGAGTAGTTGATGCATAGTTAGTTTGAAATTTCTTCTTTCTTGAAGGAGACTCTTGATCTAAACTTCTGGAACTGCGATCATAGCTTCTAAACAGTAAACAGCAAGGCACAGCATGACTTAACAGGAATGTAAGTGTAACATTATGTTATTTCCAAAGCTGAAACTGAGCACTGCTAGGAATAATTGAAGATAAACCATGGGTTGGATTCAGAATTCCGTAAGCAGAATTCTGTACATGGAATGAGGTGCTTTGTGTCCTAGCTTCTCCTTCTCTTGAAGGCTCCTGTTGCCTCAAAAAATATTCTCCAGAGAGTGTAGGAGATGGTGTGGAAGGCTGTATGTGAAATTAGTGCAAAATGCTTCTTCCTTCTGTTCATGGAAGCCTCTACTGGATCCAAGCCTCTTCTGTGAATGCAAAGACTCCATCCATTTGTAGAGGAGTACCTCTGGGTCTCGGGTGGCGCTGTGGGTAAAACCTCAGTGCCTAGGACTAGCTGATCGCAAGGTCAGCGGTTCGAATCCCCGCGGTGGGGTGAGCTCCCGTCGTTCGGTCCCAGCTCCTGCCCACCTAGCAGTTCGAAAGCACCCCGAAGTGCAAGTAGATAAATAGGTACCGTTTTATAGCGGGAAGGTAAACGGCATTTCCGTGTGCGGTGCTGGCTCGCCAGATGCCGCTTAGTCACGCTGGCCACGTGACCCGGAAGTGTCTCCGGACAGCGCTGGCTCCCGGCCTCTTGAGCGAGATGAGCGCGCAACCCTAGAGTCGGACACGACTGGCCTGTACGGGCAGGGGTACCTTTACCTTTACCTCTGGGTCTAACTGTATATCGTTTAATATTTATGTCTGTTTCATTTATTATATTGCCTCCTTGAGCATTTTATTCAGGAATCCATTTACACAGACACAAACCGGAAGTAATAAAATATGATGACTGCTTCTGCAACCCTGCAGACATTTTGGTTGCTTAAATTCAGCTGAAGTAGATACAAGTTCCATCTATGCAAAACTGCGTCCTAAGAATCTTTCCTATCACAATGGAAAAGAGCCACCTGAATGTAGTTATGTTCCATCTATATATTCATGATTTAGAGAAGACAGACAGATCTGACCCATCAAGTTCTGTATCAGAGTTCTCAATACTAACCAAGGTTTCGCATCTATAAAAAGAATGGATATTATTTAATGTTGCTGAATGGAAAAAACAATGGCTACCTATTTAGATCGCCTTAAAATAAAACTGTTCATATACGGGACATAAAAATTACCATGAACCCTGTAGCATATGGCATATAATGTAAATTACTGGTTAATCTTATGGAGACTTGGAGACGTTTTGTGTCAGAAGCATGCTGCTCTTCTCAGTATGGCTTAGTGAACCTGCTCCACTTCCAGCAGGGCTCTTACCTCCTTAAGCTTATGTCGTCATGTTCTTGCTGAAGCGTTGTTGGATGAAGCACACACTTTCCACAGTCAATTTCAACTCTCACATCAAGTTCAAAGTCAATATTCCTCTCTGTAGTTGTGCCAGTCACACTTCTGCTGGCCGGAGATGTTGGCCACCGTTCAGTAAACAACTGGTGGACAGCAGCAAAACCTGTTGCTTTCTTGCGAGAAAGAGTCCTGTAGAAAGCAAACAACTGTTTTGGAGCTCTTGACAAAAAGAAGCCTATCCAACTTACTTCATGCAAGAACTTGAAATGTTTCTTTAGTGTTTTACTATGCTACATGTAAGGGCCAAACTATATGCGAAGTGGATGCATTTTACTTTCATTGGAAGCAGCTGTTCTAGAGTAAGATTACCAGATTTTTTTCCAATGCATCCGGGGACACTTTTCAACTACAGTAGGAATGATAGGATTTTGTATGGGGACTGATTTGTAGAAACGGGGACTGTCCCCAGGAAACAGGAACATCTGGTAACCTTATTCTAGAGGCCGCCCCCTGACTTTGTTGGATTGCGCTGTGATGCTGGGGGAAGGAGGCTTACCTCTTTCCTCCAGGTCTCACTTAAAGTCTGTTCTGACTTAAAACACTTAAATCTGACTCCCCCCAAGCCACAAGGGGGCATCCAAACCACCCTCCCTCTTGTTGCTTCCATAAAAGACACTGGGAGATCCGTAATCAGGTATACTCTTCCGGTAAAGGGGAGGAAGTTTAAAAAAAAAAAAATCCGAATACATGCAGCACACTTATCTTAAGTTGATATTGCAGTGCACATGTGATTCAGATCATTCAAGCATTTACAAGGGATTTAGGAAAACAGCAAATGCTTTATATGGAAGCAGACTATTAGCCAACCTGTAGCCCTCCAGATGTTAAGAGTGATGGGTTTCTTTATCTAAATTACTGTTAACTAAAAGCTTAACTTTCACAATTAAGGTATTGTTTTTAATAATATGCTCACTGTGTTTTCCTGTAAAAATAAGGCCTCTCTCTTTCATGATCATCTTCTTTTTCAGAATCCTCACTAGTTGAAGACAAGCTGTCATCTCGTCTTCCTTCTTCAGGCTGGAAGGGAATGCTTGGTGAGAAGACAGCTGGAGTTTTGGGTGAATTGAATACTGAGCATGATCCTTCACTAGTGGATGAGTAATGGGATGGACCATCAATGGTTACTGACAAAAGATCCAATTCTGTCTCCTCTGGAAACTAATTGCAAAGAAAAAAAAAAAGACATCCAAGTTATAGCTACTATCTCTATCAGAGGGAGTGGGGAGAAATCAGGTGTCTGAAAAGCAAAGCACATCAAAAAATTATCCGAAGTAATATTTATTACTTTGGACAGTCCAAGGAAATTAAGACATGAAACATGTTTACAAACAGATGAGTGAATGATGTAAGACAAGCACCTTAGAAAGAGAAATTAAAAAACAAAGCAATAAGCTTAGGTTGGGAATACATACTAATATGTATGGTGATTTTATTAAAAAAATTAAAAGCAAAGCTACAGAACAGCAAGAAACCCCAAGACCACCTGCAAATAAGAGGAATGAACAGAAATTGTTAGTGAATGGAAGTGCATGCAAAATTCTGGTGGTACAAAAGGTATAATGCTATCTTTAAAGACATGCTTTTAAAGATCAAAGTAAAATAATTAATACGACCCTAGGCATTTTTAAGGCTAAAAGGTTTCAAGAGGCCTTCATGAATACTGGTTTGGTTTTAGACGAGCATTTAAGTTTCAAGGAACGCTGCAATATGTATAGGGATCAGGATGTTCCAACTTTATGCTTCTATCCTGGCTTGCTTTCCTGGTTTGTTAACCGACAATAAACCAAACTTCATTGGTTTGGACATAATAGGGAATATGCATATACAATTCGAATGTCATTAGAAAATGACATGTTTAAAGTGTTTTGGTTCCCATACTTTGAGTAATGATTTATGCCTCAAGATCTTGGGTTTAAACAACCTGATATAATGTTTTGAGCACTCGTTTAGATTGTCATTCACCGCCCATTATTTTAAGGAATGGAATCTTGTCTTGGCCTTTTTAGAACTATCAGTGTCAACATTCTTGGTTTGTTTAGCGAGACAAAGATACATTTCTGATGAGGAATAACTGATCTTTCATCAGCAATCTGTCCCTGACCACATCAGCTGAAACAGTCAGCCTATGACAATAATCTAAAATTTAGCTTCATATTTCTGACTTACAAGGTCCTCTACTGCCTGCCTTTGTTTTAGAGATATCTATTTGTAGTTTTAAAGTTTTAGCAATCCAAATATGTTAAAGACATCTTACGACCTACCAGACTTCCATGGAGAACAAGCTCCAGAAAAAGAGAAATGATTAACACCACCCAAGAAAAAGAAGTACTGCACTTTGCCATATTGCCAGGTTTGCGAGTGTGTTGCCTGTATGCGTTATGATTAGCTAAGAGAGATGATCAATGAAGCGCTTTTCCATGCGATTAATTAGTATACTTATTGATTTTGCAAATACCTGAAAATACCCTTCCCCTTGAAGGCTGGATTGTTGTGCAATCCCCAAAACTGTTTTATTCAACTTAATTAAAAGTGAAAAAAGAAACAAAAATTAAAATAAGCATATCAAAGACACTGGCATGTTTAATGTGGTAACGTTGTATAAAAACCAAATTTCATTAGTGAACATAGCAATGGCTATATATGACAAATTACTAAAAAACTTAACACACCAAGCATGACAGAATGCATTATATGGGTAACATGCACATGTATGTAACATTATATACAAATACACTAATGAATACACATACTTAAAATATGTAAATCTTTCACACACTAGTTACTGAACTGAAGGTAGTCTAAAGAATGCAGAATTAAATCTGAATACATTTTAATCTTTCTTTACTTGCGATATTTGAAATATGCAGCTAGGGTACTGAATTGCCAGACAAACTTTCCCATCTCTATGTAACCATCCCCTATTCTTAGTATATATTTCATCATGGGACTTAATGAATGCAGCACAACAGCTGATGGCTGTCTTACCGTGTCCTGTATGTTGAAAGTGACTCTGGGTCCAGGAGATGCTCCATCTACACGTATTTCTGGGAGGTCCTCACTTTCTCCAAGACGTGTACTATAAAAAGTCATTTAATATTATTAATGCAGAACTTCTCAGTTATTTTATTCATATAGTAAATCTAGACAATAAAGGGTAAACACAGAGGCATTTGCGACAGTTGCTCCATTATTGTGGGACTCCTTCTCAATTTAGAGCCACAACCTGAACATCTTCTAGATGTTCTAGTCCTGAGTCTTTGGATTAGGCAGATTAAGCGGCAATTCACTGACTTGCAAGAAACCAACTATTTCACATGGTTAGGAGCGACACAGCTGCACTGGATACAGAAGGTGTATATAATACTTGATTTAAAGTGGTAAAACTAAAGTGGTAAAAAAATTAAGTGGTGGGGCTCTTCAGGTGGGGTTGGCTCAATTTTCAGTCATTTCCATCCAGTTCTATGGGACAAAGAAAATGGAAGGCAAAACCTGAATCTCCACCCCAAATCTGAATTCACCCATGGTGGTGTATATTAAGTTGCTGTTCAACCCATGGGGAAACCTAAATTACTTGACAATAATGAGCAGATGCAGAAAACATACAGATGAACACCTTTGACCTCTGAACAAGTACATGCATTTGTGTGTGTTTTTTAATCACCTTACCTTGCTCTGTCCATTCTTTTCAATGGTGGCCTTCCAGATGCTGTAATACTTTTGGATCGATTATAGCTAGGTTTGTAGCCTAAGCCCCATTTGTCTTTCAGAGATGCTGCCTAAAAACAATCAAACAAAAACAACATTATTTCAATATTCCATCAACAGGACACTTACATAGCTTGACACTAAGGCAAATCAACTATTTAGGAATGCTACTTACCTACACATTCACACAGGCTACCAATATTGTAACTCAAAGGTATGATACTGAAAAAGTTAATTATGCTGAAGTTCCATTGAGATCTGAATCTATTTGGCCAGCTGGGTCACATTCTACATTAGGTCTGCTTAACGTAAGGTCTGTGAATAGATTTAGACTTGCTCCTTAGAGCTATAGGTTCCAAGGAACTTTCAAATGATTGTTGGGCTGGATCAAAAGGTTGAGCAGGGTTTCGAGAACTTCTCAAAAGTGTAGTTTAAAGCCTCTCATGCACTTCTCCTGCAAGTAGATGATTGGCACTGTTTGCTTACAGGAGACATGCATAAGATGCTTCAAACAGTGCTACTGAAAAGCAATGGAAGGCAGTCTCCACACTCATGTTTCAGCTGAAATGGGAGTGTTGGGGTTTTCTAATGTGTTTCTCCTTCATTTAACATAGAAGGGGACAGCTGCTTCAAACAAGACTTTAGCAAAAGGGCCCTGTGCTCCTGTTTCAAGCTGAAATAGAAGGGCAGCACAGGGCTGTCTTAAAGCCTGGGCAAGTCTCCTCACGCTCCTTTTAAACTTCCCAGATCAGATGTAAAAATGGAAGGGGGGCTTTGGGGGGGGGGGTCCACAGTGCTGTACATTAGATTTGGCCTGGGAAGCCAATCTTGATATAGGATCTGGCCTTTGGAGCCGAAAAGGTTCCCCCACTCCTTTGATGTAAAGAAGGAAAAAAATAGGAATTGTGAACACAGCTCCAGAGAGAATAGTAGGCCAGCACAGATCTGTGGTGGTAAGAAGAGAGTATGGGATAAGAGAACACATTTAAAGGGATAAGACAGCAGGTACTGTGAAATGGAGAGAGGAAAAGGAGGATGGGTTAATATATTATATGAAAATAGGTGCAAAAAACCCAGAGCTGACAGAAATTGCTAAAAACGAAACTGCTGACTTGCACCAAAAAGGCTTTTCCATAGTTAACACAGAAATGCATCCCTCTTCTGTTAGGAAAAAAAAGGGGCTCTCAGAGTGACTTATGTACCTGTGTCTTTTTATTTATTTATTTAAAATTTACACCCTGCTTGATTGTAAAACAAAAACACCCCTCAAAGTGGTTTACAAAAGGTAAAACAGTAAAATTATCAATAAGAAGAATTAACAATAAGAACAATGCCAAATTTTGAAAAAGAACATTTCAAAACAAACTATAGCTAAGTAGGAGTCACCAAATGCCTGGCTGAACAGGAATGTTTTCAAATTCCACCTAAACACTAATAACGAAGAGGACAGCTACACAGAGGGCATTCCATAATTGGGGGGGGGGTCACTACAGAGAAGGTCCTGTCATATCAGAAACAGTGTTCTACTATCTTTAAAAAATGTGAAAACAATGTTCACGTAGCAATGTTACTGTGCTACAAAGGAATCTTAAGAATTTCTCACCCGCATACTTGACCTGCGCAGTTTCTTACGAACATCTCGGCGAATATCATTGACAGCGACCGACTCCAATTGCTGATAACGTTGAATTTCTTGGTTTATGGTTCCTTCACTTGCACCCAGTTTCCTGAGGACAGAATGGTGAAAACTCTGAGTAGAAAACTAAAGACAATTTGGTGTGATGATTAGAGCGGTGGACCTGGAAAGGGGAGGCACGGGTTCAGGGCCTTGGACTAGATGACACTTGGAGTCCTTTCCAACTCTACAATTCTATGAAATCCTGACACCAGCCACTTTCTTCTTGCCGGACAGAGTTGTTGTGAGGATAAAAGAGGACAACTATATGCCAAGGAGATGTTTGGAAGCATAGTGGTATAAAAATGTAAGATACGGTTTTAATCAAAAAGGCAGGTCTCTCACGGTTGATTTAATTATTCTGACCGAAAGATTTTTTTTAGAAAGGAAACACGCACACTTACTTTAGATCATCAATTACTTTGGCTTGTTCATTCAGCTCCCTTATGTCCACTAAACGTTTCACATACTTTCTTCCTCTCTGCTCTCCAGTCTGGTTATTAGATATCCCCTGCCTCCTATAGTCAGCATTCTCCTATTTAAGAATTAGAAAAGCATTTCATGTCATTGTCCGTTAAAAGTGGTAGCATTTAAGCAGAAGACCAGGTTTTTTACCACCAATCAAAATAGCATGCAAAATCATTTTGGAAAGAAGCCAGCTGATTCTTGATTTGCCAGTGACCCACTGATTCCACCATTCATTTAAAGAGATGCCATATATGCTACATACATGTCCCCATGAGCAAGACCTGCCCGCTTTTAAGTGTGAATTGTTAGGATAAGCGGTATCACTTGGTGCTGATCCCGACAGATATTCTACAGGAACAGAGTGGCGATGGCTTTTGGGGCTCAAGCCCAGCAGGTGATTTACAATCCGCTGCCCAAAAGTGAGCTTGTGTACATCTCCACATAGTGGACCACCTTCTGATTTCTAAATGATAACAAATAGCAAGATTAATAACTCAGGAAACGTTGATGCCACCATCCTCCTTATCGTCTAGCCCTTCTCTTAGGGTTCCTTGCAGGTTCTCTTTCTATTCTTTCCCACAAACCTTGGCTCCCACATGGTCTACAAATGCAAGCTACTATGTATTATTGTTAACTCTAGAAAGATGTAGCAAATTCATCTACTCTCCACTGATCCCGGTCCTGTTATTCCTGTACATAACCAAGCTGTCCCTCGCTTGACATCAACTAACTGGAATTTCTACTTGTCAGGGACTGCAGATTGACACTGGTTTGCAGATAATCTTTGAACTAGGTTTAGGTTTGTTGTTTAAAGCAGTGTTAGCCAATGTGGCACCCTCCAGAGCTTGTTCAACTACAACTCCCATCATTCCTGGCACAGGCCATACTAGCTGGGGCTGATGGGAATTGCTAGACTACAACATCCAGGGTCACTCACTATGTTGGCTACCCCTGACTTAAGAGCCTTCAACAAATAATTTCTTTTAAAAAACCCTACTACTACACTGTAAATAAATTTCAGTACTGGGATAACTAGCTCTTTAATTTTAACTGAGGAGACCAATACTATGCATGCTTCTTTGGAAGTGAGCTCAATTGGACTTGCCTAGTAAACATATGCAGAACTGCAGCCTTAATCCAATACCAACATTCAAAGAACTGTAAACCTAGTTCTGGGGGTCCAAAGAAACTTCTTTTCCTCTAAACAACAGTTCAGCAATTGAAACTAAGGGGAATTCTAAAAGCAGCTTGTGCTATGTTCATTAGCTGTTCAAACAACACAAACACATTCCATTGAGCTTAATGAAAGCTCCTTGCAAGAGTCTGAGCCCACAAATATAACTTGATTCATGCTGCACTCTGTTAATACATATTACGAAATTCTTATGCCTAAGCAAATATGCAGTATGCCAAGCTGCTATTTTGCTTCATGTATTAGAATTATATTTAAGATTTATTAATCAGTTTACTAACCACACTAACAGCAGGAGACATGTTATCAACTTCATCCTCATCTGATAGGTCAACCATGTTAACAGAGTTAAGGTCAGCAATGTCATCTAAATCTTCTTCTCCTGTCAATGTTGTAAGGGTATTTCCTAGAGCATTTAATCTTTTCCCAATGTTTGGATCCATGTGCACATCAATGCCACACATCTTCCATAGCACATTAAGAGTCCATGTCCCAGCACTATTACTTTCTGTTTTGATAGAAAAAAGGGG
Source organism: Podarcis tiliguerta (assembly GCF_965153285.1). Lineage (NCBI taxonomy): Eukaryota > Metazoa > Chordata > Lepidosauria > Squamata > Lacertidae > Podarcis > Podarcis tiliguerta. Next base: position 28,669,399 of record NC_139542.1, on the reverse strand, counting down.
TGGGAGAGAGAGAGCATCACATTTTTTATTTAGGTATCAAAAACTAATATCTAGTATTTCACCAGCAGCTTAAAACATTTTTTCTCAGTTGTACTGTACATGGTTAGAAACATCATAGCAGTTGACCACATTCTGCAATGCACATGCTGCATACTCTTTTTGTCTTTTTGGCAGATGGGAAAAAAGGATAAAATAATGAAGGATTGTCACAGGAACAAGAAAAAATGTGCAGTGCTTTCTTCAAGTGGGAAATTAAGCTTTATTTACTATTGCTATTACTTTAACATTTACCTCAACATCTATTATATTTTAACACTCTTATTCAAAGGCTGAACAGAATAATCACACACTGAACTAGAACCATAGAATTGGAAGAGACCACAAGGGTCATCTAGTCCAAACCCCTGCGATGGAATAGTTTGCTCAAACCCATGACACCGAGATTAAAAGCTATACAGTGGTACCTCAGGTTACATACGCTTCAGGTTACAGACTCCGCTAACCCAGAAATAGTACCTCAAGTTAAGAACTTTGCTTCAGGATGAGAACAGAAATCATGCTCTGGTGGCGCAGCGGCGGTGGGAGGCCCCATTAGCTAAAGTGGTGCTTCAGGTTAAGAACAGTTTCAGGTTAAGAATGGACCTCCAGAACGAATTAAGTACATAACCAGAGGTGCCACTGTACCAGCTTTTGTAATATTCTATAATGTTTTAATCCAACTGTTAAGACCCCCCCACAACAAGGCTACAATTTGTTCCTGAATATAAATCTGCTGTATTAAAGACGAAGATGGGATGACAGATGCACAATAAAAAGGAAGACTCACACAGAGACTAAAGCTGCTTTGAAATAAGTGCTTATTTGAAATAGCTCTTACCTGCAGCTGCTTGCCCTGTTGTTCTTGAGCACACTTCGTAGGTGCCATCTGGCACTACGCCTAAAGATGTAAGAAAACTACAGTTAACCTAACATCACATCACAAGGCTTTTTAGGTGAAACTTGCACTAATATATAATCAACCATTTCCTAATGATATTTTGTTCTCCTGTGGTGGTTAAATAAACAGGAGTGGATCAAGACGCTCCTTTCAGCAAACAGAATGATTCCTTCTGTCCACAGAATGGACTCTTTGTAAATCAGAGATCAACCTTCCCTTCTTCCTGCAGTGCCCTGTGCCACCTCCCCACATGGTTCTGATTGGTTCCTCACCTCTGGAGAACTTTTTTTTTGGGGGGGGGGGGCAATACAGGGTTGCAGAAAGAAGCAGGAATCACTGAAAATCACTTTCCTCTATTAAATTGGCAGGAGTGGCCCATGCATGGAACTCTGTTTATGGGAAGACTGTATCCACCCCATTAATTTTCTTGAACTGGCATTTGGACATTTCTTATAGTAATACTAAATTCTTATTTCTGTATTCTTCTATATAGGGTAGGCATTCCGCCCACCAAGCACTTTTGGATGCCATTTGTTCTGAAAGTGTCTGTCAATTGAAAGATACAGGAGTCAGTTTCAGCACACAGACACCAACCCATGTCCCCTATAAATCTGCTCTGGGAAGAACTTCTGAAGGACAGCAAAAGTGAGAGGAAATCGACAAAAATGACTTCTCTTCCTGTTCCACTAGAGAAGCCTTCCGTCAGTGCTGACACACCAATGGATGATCCAGGAAATAAGAAGAGTTTGGATTTGATATCCCGCTTTATCACTACCTGAAGGAGTCTCAAAGCGGCTAACATTCTCCTTTCCCTTCCTCCCCCACAACAAACACTCTGTGAGGTGAGTGGGGCTGAGAGACTTCAAAGAAGTGTGACTGGCCCAAGGTCACCCAGCAGCTGCATGTGGAGGAGCGGAGACGCGAACCCGGTTCCCCAGATTACGAATCTACTGCTCTTAAGAACTACACCACACTTGTCTTACTTATTTTTCTAAACATGAAGGTGAAACACAAGTTACGGTGGTATTCCATGAATGCATCCCATCAGTACAAGTATTCCCACTTGAGCAGAGACCCCCCCCTTTCCCCCCCACCCCTTGTGCATGCCCCACACCCTCCCCAAATATATTCCAGAGGGTTTGGGAAACCCTGAGAACAGATTTAGTAGGGGAAGGAGAGGAAGAGAGAGTTCTATTGTGCAAGCAGAAATCCTTGTGCTGAGAGAACGTTCGTGGAACACTATGTAAGAAACACCTTATGCTTTTTTTTGTGGAGCTTCTCAAAATGTCCAGAATTAGCAATAGCCGAGACAATAAGATACAGTAAATGCTTACAGGCATTCATGACTAGATCTCCTCGCACTTCTGGCTTCCAGTCATCCCAGCTTGTTTCAAAGCCATCAGCAAAGCGAATGCAGAAGTTTTTAAAATGACCTTTGCTGACAAGAGATTCTGAAGAGCAGGCAGTAATTAAAGTACTTTCAATGGTCAGGACTAATGCAGAACCAGTGTCCAGATCAGCTGTATGATTAGACTGAAAAAAGCAAGGAACTATTGTATAAAAGTCTATTTCAGAAATAAGAAAGAATTTAGGCTGAATTCCTCACTCATAGTCATTTCTAGTTTCCCTTTATGAAGTAGGTACACACACACACACACACACACACACACACCAAAATTAACCTATATAAATTAGTATTTAATCAATAATTGGATCCCTGGCAGCTCTCTTAAGATCAACCCCCTACAGCAAATTCCTGCTTTTCGTTACAAGTATCCACAAACTTGTAATTAAGCCCATCCTTATGAGTTTTAACTTTAAGGGTTATTTCCTAATGTTAGTTATTTACTTTACAGTACCTAGCATTATCTAGTTTTACAAAACATCCTTTTCATGGATAAATCCATGATAAGCAGCATTTTTAACAAGCTAGCATATATCTAGAGGCTGCAGCACAACATATAACTGCAAAAGGCAGTTTTTCAGTTTCAAATCTAACATGAACTTCACAGGAATATATAAAGCGCTCTCAGTTACATTCTACATTCTATTACACATGGGGAAATACAGCTCATCAGATGTTATTGATAACACTTATTACTTACACAGTAACTCTGTTTTTCTTTCTGTCCCCCAAAATTAATCTTGTGGCCCTGCCTCTGAATCTGTACCAATATTAAAAGCATTACATTGATATGTTTTGGTCATTGAGATCTTTTAAAAGCAAAAGTATAACAAGATATGTATTGTATTCAACACTAAGTCACCCAAACCTTTTAGCTTTAGTTGTACTACAAAATTCAATCTTATGGTACATATCATACAATCCCAACTGTATCCATCATTATAGATAATTATTAGATTATGATATAACAGTAAATATACATTCTTTCATTTATTTTAATCCATATCAATTGCAATTTATTAAATTATATGTTGTGTTTTCCTTATAAGGCTTTAAGAGTAGTGTATATTATATTAATTCTTTCAGGGACAAGGTCACATCATCTAGTTCCAACATCAGTGTAGTTTTTTTTTACACTGTGCTCTAATGTGCAAATCAAAAGCAGGTGGACATAAAACATATGCTTCTCATTTATTTCAGCTGTACCATCACAATAATAAGAAACCTTCACTGTAGAATTTGGAGACTTTTTTTAAAAAAAAAGTTTTCTAACAAAGTGAGTAAGAAACATAGCTTGTGATATGTGCTCTCTCTACAGCATAAATACAACGCAGTACTAATTCAAGTTTCAGGGACTCAAAGAATTGGACTCAACTATTCTACTAAGAGCAGACATTGAAATTAATGAACCAAACTTAGTTGTGTTTACTAACATCAGCGGAACTATTCCAAGTAAGAGTAGCACTGAATACAACCTAAACTGATTAATTTATGAAATATTCACAGTTTTAGTTTTTTAAAAGATGTACATTGTTAATGGTTACTATGTAGGTATACTTTAAGATCTTATCAAATACCGTATTTTTTGCTCTATAAGACTCACTTTTTCCCTCCTAAAAAGTAAGGGGAAATGTGTGTGCGTCTTATGGAGCGAATGCAGGCTGCGCAGCTATCCCAGAAGCCAGAACAGCAAGAGGGATTCCTGCTTTCGCAATCCCACTTGCTGTTCTGGCTTCTGAGATTCAGAATATTTTTTTTCCTTGTTTTCCTCTTCCAAAAACTAGGTGCGTCTTGTGGTCTGGTGCGTCTTATAGAGCGAAAAATACAGTACTTAAAAGAATATTAAGAAAATAAATTGAATCTATAAATATTAGTAAAACGGCCATATTAATTATAATCTGAAAAATGTATTTCTGAAATTAAGATAAACCACTTGCAAGCCTTCAAACATTTCAACACATTCAGTTTTGAGATATCTAACCATCAATGAAAAGGATTACTGAAATTTTTGAGTTTTGTAGCTTCTCTCAAACAATAATTATTACCCAGAAGAATACTGATACTGCAATAGTAAACTTCAGTATCATTTAATTTTTAAAAATTATGTTATTTTCTTTAATACCTGTGGTGTATTGGTGATGGGAAGGCAAATTCCCAAGTCATTAACTGTTAGCTGGAGGAAGAGTGTCCCAAAAGCTTGAGCAGATGTCTGCTGGATTCCAGGTAACATATCAACTATTTCCTTTGTAGCCATATGAATATCTTTATTCAAGGCCATTCTCTGTTCATTCCAGTTGTCATAAGCAGCCTTGTAGTTCAGCCAGAAAAGCACAGCTTAGCAAGGGGAAAAAATGTTTTCACTATTTTAGAACAAAATAATATAGAAAATCATTCTAAGTTCAGCTATAATAAATTGCTGTGCCCTGTCAGTTATTGAACACATGTTTCTCTGTCTTGTTCTGCTTCTGGACTACAATATATGTTAATATGGCATGGAACCAAGTCAACATGATTCCGGCTATTGGCCTTTTAATTAAAGTAGTATTTCCTTGCCTAACCATAGTTTTCAGTGCACACGTCTATTTTGGTAAAACAAAAACCAACACAGGGTCCACTAGTACCTCTGTCAAAGGCCACAGGCTGAGCAAAAACAATTGGTCGGTTCAAAGTAATGAGCACAGCTTCCCGATCTGACGAACCGCTGATTTCTTCTCTCAGAGCATTTCTTAATCCAATTCGGGTTTTAAAATAAGCAACTTGATGGAAGTCTGATCCAGCTTCTTCATAAACCTTAAGACATTCCAAACATATCAACAGGGAGAATACAGCAGAGCAAAAAACCAAGCTTGGCAGGATACAGACATAATAATTTTAAAACGGAGGTATTCTTAAACGTACACTTATTGGCTAGGGACCAGAGTTGGAGCAGATTTGGGGGAGAGTGGGAGACCAAAAAAGAAGCTGAGAGCACCTCATTTTGTGAGTGGAATTCAGCTTATTAGAACAGGGTGCTTCCAGCTCCCTTTTCAGCTTTCTGTGCCCCCTCTACTTCCACTCACTGAAGCTTTTCAGGATCCTGTTTACAGAAGGGCACATGGGGATCTAATCCAAAGTTTTATAAAGCTGTGTTTAACATTTCTTTCTTCATTCCATTTTGAGAACCAGAAAATGTCACCAGCAGGCTATAAAATCATAATTACTCACCTGATGTTTAACGATTTGTCCCAATGCCAGATTTAAGTCCACTTGGCATTTACCGAAGAGCTTTAGGTAGCTGGCACTACCAGGCATTGCTTTGGTTTGCAATCTATTCGAGAGCTCCAGTTCTATTAGTCCTGTTTCAAATCTTACCGCCCTCATAGATGGTGTGGTGGCTGTTACCTGGATACCCTAATAATGTAAGGGAAAGACTTTAAATACACACCTCAGTCTCTCAAACACATTTTTATAAACATATTTAAAAAACTTTTTGCCTTTCACAGCAGTTTCCATGAAAGGTAACAATTCTTTTGTTTGTTCCTTTAGTTTGGAAAATATTATTAGAGGAGGAAAACAAACCACTGATAGACATCCTAATACTCGAGAGAACGAGATTCCCTGCATTCTCATTCACTATTGATTTTACATTTCATTACAATATAACCACTGGCCACACTTGAAAGAACCCATGAATATCAAACATACTTTAAACTGCAGACTCAAGGAGTAGAGGAGAATCTTTGGCTTTTCTCCATCAGTTGTTCCATCGTGTTCATTCCAAAGAGGAATAGGTTGCTCCCCTCCTGCATTTATAATTAAAACAACACAGTTCCAGAATTCAATTAAGCATTTGTCATTTCCACAAGATTAAGGCTGAGGGAGGGTTAAAAAAACACACCTATCCAACTTTCTAAATGCAACTACCCAATATGATCCTAAGGGACGCGGGTGGCGCTGTGGGCTAAACCACAGAGCCTAGGGCTTGCCGATCGAAAGGTCGGCGGTTCGAATCCCCGCGGCGGGGTGCGCTCCCGCTGTTCGGTCCCAGCGCCTGCCAACCTAGCAGTTCGAAAGCACCTCCGGGTGCAAGTAGATAAATAGGGACCGCTTACTAGCGGGAAGGTAAACGGTGTTTCCGTGTGCGGCTCTGGCTCGCCAGAGCAGCGATGTCACGCTGGCCACGTGACCCGGAAGTGTCTTCGGACAGCACTGGCCCTCGGCCTCTTTGAGTGAGATGGGCGCACAACCCTAGACTCTGTCAAGACTGGCCCGTACGGGCAGGGGTACCTTTACCTTTACTAATATGATCCAGCTGTCACTTCTCCAGTCCCAAAGGTAAAACAATATTTGAGAACTTAAGAGTAGTTGTAAGAACAACAAATAATAAATGATTATATAGAATTAGAAATGGACAGACATTGTTTTCATAGTACCCCAACCCATTCAAAACATGCTGGCATGTATAAATGGCATACACTGGCTTAGAGATAATTGCCACAACACACTGATTACTATTATATCTGACTAAAACAACAACAGCACAGTTTTAATGACAACAAAGTAACTGTGCCATCTCTCCAACAATGAACAGCATTTGGCGAGTGGTAACACTGTTCAAGAAAATTAAATAATAATAAATGAAATAGTAAGTCAGTGAAATTTTGCAAAAACGCATTCCTACCAAAGGGTGGTATTTTAGTATTAATCATTTCCAGAGCAGATTCACTAAAATCAATCTCAATTGGTCTATTCCGAATATATGACTTAGTTGGATATCACCCACAGTGTGTAACTATTGCCTGCTTGTGTCTAATACAGCATAATGGAAACATCACAGTCCACATTTTTTGAATAAAATATGTGACTTCAGATACCATAAATAGTAGGAAGCAACATTAGTGTGGAGCTTTGAGTGCTGACTGTTCAGTTTAGTAATGTTTTCAAGCAGTTAGGCTTACCTGAGACTTTCTGTATAACTTCATTGACCTCTTTCATAAATACTTTCTGCACAAAAACCAAATGGTTCAAAAGGTCTGTTGTAAGATTATGCTCAAAGGACCCAACCTGGGAGGAAAGGGAGAAGCCTTTTAACAGATGTTGATTCATGATGGAAGGCTTGAAGCAAACAATAGGAAAAAATGTAACATTTATTTTTGAGATGGAAGAATTTCTAAAACTAAAATGCACACAACTCAAGATACAACATAGTTAGGAAGATTTATGTTGCAAAACCTGGATGTAAGGAGCCACATGGTAGAAGCAGAACTGTTTCAGACATCTTACAGTTACATAAGCACAATCATAAAAATATATTGTTATGTAAACTTTAAATATACAGGCATAATGTATAAATGCTAATGCTTTTTTATTGGAAAAAATCAGGCTAACTTGCTTTTAACACCTGATTCTAGCAGTAATTTTAAGGCATATTTTATCTACTGTGAGGCTTTGATGATTAAGTTGCATATAAATCCTGTTAAAATAAAAATGATAAATAATATATATATGTAGACTACATACCTCAGCTACACAGCGCAAATAATTTCCCTGGAGATAGTAACCTTGCTTAGCGGGCAGTTCATCTATACTCCATATTTGATCAGAATAGGTATCATGTTCTTCCATTATGTATTTGCCTGACATAGTTACAGGAGGAAGATTAAGACTGGCTGAAGGAGGTATGGTAGACATATCAGTGGCCGAGACTTTGGAAGTGAACCGCAACCTGTGATTTGGCAGCTCAAATGTAAACATTGTTTGTGCACCTGTGAAAAGAAAACAGTCAATTGACTAGTCTACATTAATGCACTGCAGTTACAGAAACAGTCACCCTCTTCCTACTTTCCATGCCAATGCTATCCCTTCCCCCTGATGAGGCTGGATTTCAACAGCTTTTATCTCATCTCATTCCTCAGACGGTATGGAAATTATGCAAGTGCAAGGGAGGTACGCCTACCAGCTGTCCCAAAACACAACCATTACCATATTGGCCCGAATATAAGCTGCGTCTGAATATAAGCCGCACCTTTAAAATTCAAGGGGAAAAAAGACAATACCCAAATATAAGCCGCTTCCTTAAAATTCTGCAGGCACTCACACCCATTCCGTTTTACTGTATTTCTGTTTTGGCAGTGATATCACAAAAGATAATTTTTGTAAGGTCACAAATTAAAGCTGCACTTACAAGGTCAGAATTTGGAAAAAAAGTGCGGCTTATATTCAGGCCAAACAGTACTTTTTAGGACCTATTCTATTCCATTAACAGCTATTCAACTCCATTTACAAGCTAGAAATAAACAACATAAATAAATGAACAAAGTACACTGCATATGCAATATTAAGATAATATATCATCTCTGTAAGACAGGTGGAGGTTCATATTTAAATATTTGAGAGTTAAACCCCCAAACGTTTTTGTTTCATGGCACTCAAACATCACTGCAGACCTAACTGTATATTGAATACAAAATATTACATATTGCTGTCTATTTTAAAATCCTTCCTGAGTGTGGCAATAGTAATTCAAGCAACCACTAAAATGTGAACTAATGACATTTTGTTGTGATGCAGAACTATTCTCTTTGCAAAAGCAAAACAGAAGACTGTTGTTTAGTGATTTAGCTACTTTCCACACACAAAATCAATGCATTTTTTTACACCTAGAGCATTCCCACATGTGCCAACCAACCTGGGAACACCCCTCAATATGAAGCAATGTTACCTGTCATTCCATGACTTCTCATTCTTCCCATCTTGTATTCTGCTTTCAAAGATGGCAGCAGTGCTGCTCCAATCGCAATTCCATCAATCATGGCACTGAATTTAAGAACTATGGGCTTCTTTTCCAAACCTTCTGGCAACTGTGGAAACTCATTGGTTTCTACAGGCGTCTGATTTACACTTGTGGGTGTTTTTTCTGCAGGCATTGGTGTTGCAATATCTTCTTTTGTAGGCTGGGCACTATTTTTTTTTTTAAAAAAAGAATACCAATTACTAGATATTAAAAACATTTTAACATGCTTGAGCATGCAAATTTAGTTCACCCTAGCAAGCAGGTCAAGCCTCCAAATAAGACACATATATCAACTGCGATATGTACGGAAGTGAGAGCTGGACCATAAAGAAGGCTGATCGCCGAAGAATTGATGCTTTTGAATTATGGCGCTGGAGGAGACTCTTGAGAATCCCATGGACTGCAAGAAGATCAAACCTATCCATTCTGGAGGAAATCAGCCCTGAGTGCTCACTGGAAGGACAGATCGTGAAGCTGAGGCGCCAATCCTTTGGCCACCTCATGAGAAGAGAAGACTTCCTGGAAAAGACCCTGATGTTGGGGGAAATGGAGGGCACAAGGAGAAGGGGACGACAGAGGACGAGATGGTTGGACAGTGTTCTCGAAGCTACAAACATGAATCTGACCAAACTGCGGGTGGCAGTGGAGGACAGGAGTGCCTGGCATGCTCTGGTCCATGGGGTCACGAAGAGTCGGACACGACTAAATGACTAAACAACAACAACAACAACATCAACTGCGATACTCACACTACAGTTGGCTGTCTGATGAGGTCAGAGATTTGTTTCGAGAGCTGATGAGAGCTGCGTACCATCATGCTGTGTAGTGTAGCTGGATGCTGAGGAATGTTGATGCTAATAGCCCCTACTTTGAAGACTGCAGCATTGTTTGTTTTCAGCCCCCTTTGGGCACTATAAAGAGCCTGCGATTTGGCAATGCTACATTTCACCACAGTTCTATGAAGAAGAAGAAACTTGTTTACATGTTTTAAAATACAAAGCAGCTCTAGTGAATCATCTTGCATCCTCAGTAAAATTTATCAGCAATTCATGCTGTAACCCTATCTTCACTTACCTAAGAGTAAACTCCACCGAACTAAATGGGGCTTACTTCAGGGTAGAGGTGTATATGATTGCATAGTTGCAGAGACTAATAGTTAAATTTCATATTACATGGGAGATTCCCATTCCAGGGACCTAAACTGAAGCTGACAATTGTGGCTAGAAACCAGCAAAGAAGGACCGCAAATTAAGCATGACTACTGTCAACTGATGCAGTCATTTGCTTTAATGACATGCATGGGCATATGCAGCAAAATAATTCCGATCATTTAAAAAAACACCACCACACTCTGGGCAAAAAGACAACACAGACAGACTACCATGCAAATCTCCCAGTAAAGGATTTTTACTTTTAGTGTTTAAGAAGATAACTTTTCCAATAGCTAATTTCCAACAGACAGATTACCTAATAAGAACACTGAAATATATCTTTCCCCACTAAAATGCAAGCTTCAATGAAAACTTTGTGGCTATTTTACGTTTCTGAAATAAGCAGAAAAAGAGCAAATGCAATATATTTTGAATAGAAAAATAAAGAAAACTTGAAACACAGTTATTTCATCACAGTTGACTGACATGTATGAAGGACAAATACTACTCGTACCATATCTGCACTTTAAATATCCTTTCCAATTTTCTTGGGGTTCAAGAAGTCAACATTTCATACTTTCAACCAAGATGTAAGTATACAAAATGTTATCTATCAGAATAAGACTCACAGTATTGGCTCCGGCAAGGAGAAATTTCCCCTATACTTGCCTTTCAAACACCTGCAGCCAAAACCTAATACTCTCACAAGTCTTGTGAACTGCACTCATTATATAGAAAAAATTGTGAAACATTTCATTGAAATTTACTTTTGTGTATGTGGTTTAGAAATGCAGCCTTGATTGAAATACTTGGATCTTAAATGGTATTGTTGAGACCAATTGCTTAGATCAAAGGTGGTGAATCTCTTGCCTCTGGGTCTATGTAGATCCACCAGATCGCCTCATTTGACGCTGTGAGGCTGTTTTGGCCAAGCTGTGCCACCTGCTGTACACCTGACATTTTATATGATGCCACGTGAGAGGCAGGTAAAGGAAGAAACTGGACAAAAGAGGTTTTGCAGGCACCTACAAAGCTCTTCCCCCAGTGCTTGCCCAGTGACCAATTAGTCCTGTGCTTAGCACTTCCCAAGTGTCAGGCACAGAGCTTGCAAAGGCCATTACATAACTTTCCAAGCAACCAACCATTAGCTGTCGAGTGATTGGAAAGTACTGCACAAAGGGCTTTGCAAGCTTTCTCTGGAAAGAAAAAAACACATTCTGTTTTGAAAATGAATTTCTTTTCTTTCCAAAGGAAGCAGTATGTATTCAAAGTGCTGGAGAAATTTGAACATTTTTTCTTTCATTCCAGAGAAGCAGTTATTGTGGAAACTGCTTTGAATACAAACTGCTTTCTCTGCAGATGGAAAATGCTCCAGTTTGGGGAGCATTTTGTCTTCTGCAGAGATTTCAAAGGGTTTTTTGGAAGCCACCCCTTCTGTGCCAATTAGCTGACTGGTGGGCCTGAAAGCACATCTTCAAAGGAAGTTGCTTTATCTATCAGCTGATCACCGATGACTGGTGACCTCCTTTGGACTTTGACAAGTACCAATCAACTATCACCAACCTGTCATATTTGGCCTATGAAGGGTGGGTAAGGTAAGGCTCTAGCTTGCCAGTGGGTTCCAGTTTGCCCACCCCTGGTTCAGATGAAAAATAACTCTTTCCATTAGTGGCAGAGCATATGCCCGCGCTGCCCAGGATGGGACGGGGCCCGGGGGGCCCTCCCAGGTGCGGGATGGCTGCTTGGGTGCATGGAGTGGCGCACACACCTTGCAGCCAGGGGCGGAGCGAGCTGCCGATGGTGGACATTTGGCGCACTGCCCGCCCATGACTGCCAAATGTTACTCCCCCTCAGTGAAGACACCCAGGTCGGTCCGCCCCCACCACACACCCCTTCCTCTGCCCCTCCTTTCCATACACTGCTTTCATAAGCCAAATATCCAAAACCCATAGGCCAAAAGATCTCTCACACAAAGCTGCTCTGAATCATTCTTTGTGTCAGTTATATTGTTCAATTTCACCTTGGTGATATCCATCAGTTCCTGAGGTAACCTGAACCTAATGCTTTTTCTTTATTTCTGTGCAACATCCAGAGTTTTCATGACAGGTTTTTAGAATAAAGTTTAGCTGCATGATCACAAGTTATTTGGTTTGTCAACTTCCTTGACTCATGTAGCAGAGACCTAAGCAGAAGAGGTAAATATCTAAGTCAGGCTTCCTCAACCTAGGCCCTCCAGATGTTTTTGGCCTACAACTCCCATGATCCCTAGCTAGTAGGACCAGTGGTCAGGGATGGTGGGAATTGTAGTCTCAAAACATCTGGAGGGCCGAGGTAGAGGAAGCCTGATCTAAGTCCACAAAACCACAGTTTAGGCTTCTGCCACTTGAGGTGTGTTTGTGTATGTGTGCATTGCAAAATCTAGTACCTCCAAAGCACAGCACAACTGTGGGGATGAAACCCAGCCCACCTATCCAGCTTCAATATTAAGAAAAGGGCTGCATCTTGTTATTCTTACTAGAGGGAGGCATCCACGTAAAAAGCAAAATTGTAGAATCTGGAAGCACGGAGTCTCTAACTCACATACTGAGTTGCCTTTACACTTTTATTTCTAAAAGTTGAGGTGAGCCCACCCACCCATTGTTGAATACATAAAGTCATTACTGACATGTTAGCAGCTTGCATAACTTAGTGGAAAACTGTACAGTAAGATATAAAATCAATCTAATTTACCTGGGTTATCCTCATAGAACTGTCTGACAAATTACAGTCTATATTAGTGACTCTAGATAAATAGTTTGTGATTAGGGAAGAAAACCCTGTTTCAAAACTATTTTATGTTATCGAGTAAAAATACTTAACCCAGAGCTTTTCTAATATAGGCTGATCAATATAATATATCAATTCTATTTCACGTTAATTGCAATTAAGGTGCAGCTGGTTACATTAAACACACAAAAACACATCTCAGCTACACTACACACAGTGTTAACTGCAAGCCATTTAAACATAATGTGACATACAGAAATTCTTGTTTGGCTGTGCTTGTTGGTGATGTAGGGAAATCCTCCAGTCTACGAGGGAAGATTGGAAGAAAGCAAAACAAAAACAAAGCAAAATAAAGAACAGTCATGCAGAAGAATTAGTCATATTTGTAACCCACAATAAGACCAATTGTCTGAAAACACTAATTTTTTTAAGCAATGGCGTTTTGCAAGCATGGGGGATCCAAAGAATCCTCAGCAAACCCATTCATTTCAGTGCAGGTAACATTTCTGCCTGTACCAATAGGGCATGTGCAGAGCTGTTCCTGCCCCAGTTGGGAATAAGGAAGTCAACTCATGCAAGAGCCTCTTGGTTCCATTGGAGCACATACTATACTGTCAACAGAAGCAACAGCTACACTTTGAACCAACTTTTAATTGCTTCTTGTGAAAAACTTCAACTATCCTTCACGACAAGACAAACTTTGCTTGCCTATATTAAATTCATATTTATCTACAAATTATTGGGACTGATACAGATTCTAAAAGTGTGTTGGTGATGAAAATGCTGCCAAAAAATAAAGAGTGCTATTTCATATAGTACATAAATCAGAGGGAAATGGTTTGTAGCGTCTTGCTATTCTAGTTTAAGTGCTCAAGTGTATGACAATATCATGCAATTACAAGTGTGTGCCTATTAGAAATGTGAATGTATTAGGAAAATCATTCAAGATGCTCATGCAGAAAAGGTTGGTAGATTTGTTTTAAACACCCAAGCGCAAATATGAAAGTGAAACAATAGGGCCGCACTTAAAGGAAGTTCAGATTGTCTTATAAGATGCAACTATAAAGAATTAAAAACTATAAAGCATTTAAAAAAACCAAATTGCTGTTCTAAGAATTACTGTACACAGTGGATCTGTCAAGATAGAATAATATGAAAGGATATTGAAACTAAGTACAAAAATGTACATAAGTCATTTCATATAAATATACATATATAATAGAATCATAGAATTGTAGGATTGGAAGGGACCCCAAGGGTCATCTAGTCCAACCTCCAGGAAGGCTGCAATGTCATTTTCATCCCGTCACAAAAAACTGTACAGAATTCAAATAGTTATAATAATGATAATAATAAAATGAACAGTGGTATAAAAGAAATGGGATTGGGGATAGTTTGAAACTGATAAAAGCTTTTTGGTCAAATATATGCCAGAAAATAGGTCAAAGGGTAAGATACTCAGGGAGATCCTTTTAGGTTTATAAAAGGTGGCTGGTTTGACACACTTCAATGATGATGCAAAATCTGCTGAAACAAAACAGTCTTGACTACGGAAAATATTCTGTCACTTTCCTACTACGAACTGGCTGCTCAGAAATACTGTGCAATGTTATAAATATTTAATTTTAGTCATCTCAGATTATTATATTTTATGCAGTTGTATCTAAATGCTTGAAGCCTGACAGAAGAGTACACAAAGGCATTTCTTTCTCGTCACTTTGTCAGTTTTAGCTTACTTACATATGACAGCTCCTTGTAATCCAGTCACATAAAAGCCTTAAAAGAGCAGGACGGGCTATAATGGAGGCATAACTGCTGTTTAGAGAATATGTATCACTTTTTAAATTGTACACTCACTGGATATTTGGTGTGATCCCTTCCAGAAGGACAATATTAACACCGCCTATATGAGCAGTAGCACATGTCTCGGTCATCTTTTGATGCAGTACATCTTCAAACAGAAAAAAAAACATCACAAATGCGTTTGATGTAGTACAAAAATATGTATTTCCTGTATGCATATTTGTGTTGGAGAGGCAACAGGCAAAGCATAACGAAGATGCTGTTAAATTTTAATTCTAGAACAGGGGTTGTCAACAGGGGTGTGCATGTGCTCGCAGAGGGCTTTTCTTGTAGCCCACTGGGGTCCCTGACCCCACTGAAATTTGGCTTGAAAGATGCATTCTGCTGTAACCAATAGGGCAGGCTGCTGTGTTTGGTTGCAGGGTGTGTGTGGTGCCCGTAAGAGTTTCTTCAGTCTGCAAATGTGCCCATGGGCCCCAAAAAGTTGGCAACTCCTGTGCTAGAAGATATTTATCGTTATCACTGTGGTAAAAGCTAAACCACCTGGAAATAATTTTACTACCACAGTGGCATGCTATGAACATTTTTAATTTAAATAAATATTTTACGCTGATTTAATTCGATTTTTCTACTTACTTAAGTTTGGCTGGGAATTTTCTCTCTCTGTTACTGTGTATTTCAGTAGCAAAAGCAGGATTATCAAAAACGATCTGATTATATCACACACACTTCGCAAATACTATATATAAATTCGACAAAACAAGTATGTTTCTACAGATAATTCTTCTACCTTTCATTTTTTCTTTGAGTGTGAAACTGCCATGGATTCTCTTCAGTTCTGATTCCATCGTTAGCCCACCAATATCTGCTTCAAGATGTGTGCGATTTACCATGCCTATTCCAAAGACTATCAGGGTCACATGCTGCGGTTCTGATGTGACCAAACTGCGTTTCCTCTGTGTTCTACTTAAGCTGCTGTTATCCTGCTCATTTTCAAATGCAACCCTACATGCAGGTTCAGTAGGGCTCCGAACACCTACAAGAAAATGCATCGGATCAGGAAGTATTTAGGCAAAATTGACAAGACCAGAACCTACAATTACTTTAGTCATCAAAAGATTCACATGCTGCACCTATGTATAAATGCTATCAGGGCAGTTACTGCAGTAATACTCTGCTAAATTCAATATAGATATTATACACTGTAGTAAGGACTTGCCTATTAAGCCTGTGTAAGTGTGAACTAAGAATTCTGCATGTTCTGTATCTTCAAAAACTCTTACCTGCTGGATAAAACGTTTCAGAAGATTTTTCTAAAATCCCTGTTGGATCAGATATAAGAGAATAAAAGTTCAACAGTTTATACATATTTTGCCAGCACTCTGCAGAAGGTTCACTCTGCTCCGACACTGTAATTGAATCAGAGTCGTCCATATGAATGGTCACATGATCAACAACATCCTTTGAACCTTTCCTGGATACTTTAGAAGTCCTTCTTTCTGATCTCCCCAGTGAATTTTTGTTTCGAGATTCTCTTTTATTGTTCTCATTGTTCGATCGCTTGTTTTTTGCATTGTTCACTCTGTTGACACCATTGAGACTCCCGCGAGAGCTGCGACTGAAGTCAGAGGAACGGAAGTCTCTGTGTTTGCGGGTTTTGAAGGTGGGCGTTGGAGAAGCTGAACCAGCCGTGTATCTGCTGAGTTTGATGTCTGTCTGCGTAGCTTTGATGTCATCTATCATGGTACTGAACTGATGAATAAGACGAACCAGTGCCATATCTACATGCTGGCTTATAGACTGACATGAGATTGTAAAATTGCAATGGAAGGTGCTATAATGACGTTTGTTAAAGTCATGAAAAGCAAGGGCACTGGTGGAGTTTTGAGGTGTGCTCACTGATTTCTCCATTATAACAGCACTGATGCTAAAAGTTTCCAACATTAATGCTGGTTTGAATTCAAGGGGAGGAAGATTGACTGCTCCTTGCCTAAGAAAGAAATACAAAACATTTTTAAGATTCTGCAACAGCTAAATATTAAAATCATTCTCTTTTTGTTTTTTTTTTTTTTTTTTTTTTTAAATATTTTTTATTGCTTTGTTTTCCGGAGTCAAGATACATCGTCAATAATCCAACAAAGACTGTTTTACAATAAAAAAGAAGAAAAGAAAACAGAAAAGAAATAAGAGAAAATTTCATTTTCCAGATCTTTTTTCATTATCCTCTGGACTTCCCCATATCCTCCATCCCTGTATTTTTTACAATAAAAATTAAATAGCAAATTGTTACCTTGTTTCATATGTTCTTATAGTTTCATCTAATTATTCACTTTAAAAATTTAGACTTTTCTCAATCATAACCCGGTCACAGTCATATCCAAATTTCAATATTGAGGCATATTTTTCTCAAAACTTAGCAAATTCTCAACATTCAAATAACTTATAATGTTTTTGTAGATAGTCCTTAAACTTTCTCCAATCCTCTTCTATCGCGTCTTCTCCCAGGTCTCGAATTCTGCCAGTCATCTCTGCTAGTTCCATATAGTCCATCAGTTGTGTATGCCACTCTTCCAGTGTGGGTAACTCCTGTGCCTTCCAATATTTGGCTAAAAGGATTCTTGCTGCTGTGGTTGCATATAGAAAAAAAGTTCTATCTTTCTTTAGCACTCTCTGGCCCACAATGCCCAGGAGGAAGGCCTCTGGTTTCTTCTGAAAGGTATATCTGAATACCTTTTTCAACTCATTATAAATCATTTCCCAAAAGGCTTTCACCCTCGGGCATGTCCACCAGAGGTGAAAGAACGTTCCTTCAGCCTCTTTGCATTTCCAACATTTATTATCAGACAGATGGTATATCTTTGCAAGTTTGACTGGGGTCATGTACCACCTGTACACCATTTTCATAATATTTTCTTTTAAGGCACTACATGCCGTAAATTTCATGCCGGTGGTCCATAACCTTTCCCAGTCTTCAAACATAATGTTGTATCCAATATCTTGTGCCCATTTTATCATGGCTGATTTAACTAATTCGTCTTGGGTGTTCCATTTAAGCAACAAGTTGTACATTCTTGAAAGCACTTTCGTCTTAGGTTCAAGTAGTTCTGACTCTAGTTTTGATTTTTCCACCTGGAAGCCAATTTTTTTATCTTTTTTAAAAATCTCTAAAATTTGGGCATAATGGAACCAGTCTCGCACACTTCCTTTCAGTTTTTCAAAACTCTGCAACCTCCAAGTATCACCCACTCTTTCTATTAATTCACAATATTTTGCCCAGCCACCCCCCATATTAAGTATTTTTATGGCCTTAGCCTCCATCGGTGATAGCCACCTCGGAGTCTTATTTTCGAATAAGTCCTTATATTTAGTCCAGACATTAAACAACGATTTCCTTACAATGTGGTTTTTAAATAGTTTATGAACCTTTACCTTGTCGTACCACAAATATGCATGCCACCCAAAAGCGTTGTTAAACCCTTCCAAATCAAGGACATCCGTATTTTCTAACAAAAACCAATCTTTCATCCAGCAGAAGGATGCGGCTTCATAGTACAGCCTTAAGTCCGGCAGGGCAAATCCCCCTCTTTCCTTTGCATCCGTTAATATTTTAAATTTTATTCGGGGCTTTTTGCCCTGCCAGACAAACTTGGTAATGTCCCTCTGCCACTTTCCAAAACACTCCACTCTGTCCACGATTTGGAGGGCCTGAAACAGAAACAGCATTCTTGGCAATACATTCATCTTAACTGCTGCAATTCTTCCCAACAAGGAAAGTTTCAATCTTGACCAAGTATCTAAATCTTTTTTAATTTCAGACCAACACTTTTCATAGTTGTCTTTGAACAAGTTCAAATTTTTCCCAGTCAGATTAACCCCCAGGTATCTCACTTTTTTTGTCACGTTCAATTCAGTTTCCTTCTGAAGCCCATCTATTTCTGAAGGTGTCAAGTTTTTTACCAATACCTTAGTTTTTTGTTTATTTAACTTGAATCCCGCCACCCGACCAAACTCAGAAATTAATTCCAAAGCTCTTTTTGTACTAGGCACTGGCTCCTGTAATGTTAATACCAAATCATCCGCAAAGGCCTTCAATTTATATTGTTTTTCTCCGACCTGTATTCCTTCTACCTGCTGGTCCTTTCTAATCAAGTTCAGCAGGACCTCCAGGACCGAAATAAATAGCAAGGGTGATAGGGGGCACCCCTGTCGTGTTCCTTTTTCAATCTTAAACTCTTCTGTCACCACATTGTTTACTATCAATTTAGCTTTTTGGTCTGAATAAATTGCTTCAATACCATTTTGAAACACCCTTCCCACTCCCATCCCTTCTAAATTTTTCTTCATAAATTTCCAAGATATGTTGTCAAAGGCCTTCTCCGCGTCGATAAATATTAAAGCTGCTTTTGTATTTAAATTTGTCTGTAATAGTTCCAAAACATCCACGATGTTTCTAGTGTTGTCTGACAAATGCCTGCCAGGGAGAAAGCCTGCTTGATCCTTGTGAATTACTTCGTTTAAAACTTTTTTCAATCTATTTGCCAAAATATCAGCAAAAATTTTATAATCCACATTTAGGAGTGAGATAGGGCGATAATTCTTAAGTTGAGTCTTTTCAGATTCTGATTTTGGTATCAACATGATGAATGCCTCTTTCCACGATTCTGGTGCTCCCTTCCCTTCCATAATTTGGTTGCATACCTCCAACAATGGATGGATCAGGTATTCCTTCAATGTCTTATAGTATTTGGAGGTAAGACCATCTGGGCCCGGAGATTTACCTACTTGCATATTCTGAATGGCGCTTTCGATTTCTTGTTCTGTTATTTTATAGTTCAGGGTTATTTGTTTATCTTGAGTCAATTTTTGCAGGCCATAGCTTTTTAAGAATTCATTTATCTCGTTCTCTTCTTGATGGCCTTGTGTAAACAGTTTTTTGAAATATCTCTGGAAACACTTTCTGATTTCTTCAGGTTTCTGAAATACATTCACCATCAACCTCTAGGTTGGTAACAAAGTTCAATTTCTGTCTCTTTTTCAGCTGCCATGACAATAGTTTCCCACATTTGTTTGCCGATTCGAATGATCTTTGTTTCATCTGTTTAACCTTCCATTCTACTTCTTGATTTATCAATTTCGCATATTGTGCTTGATGGAATTTTATTGCTCTTAAGACTTCTTTGGATTTTGGGTTCAATCTCAACCTTTTCTCTCCTTCTTTTATCTTCTCCAAAATCTTGTCCTTTTTACCATTCCAGAGTTTTTTCCTAATAGTATTCTGCTGTATCAGAAACCCTCTCATAACAGCTTTACTTGCGTCCCAGATTGTTTTTTTCTCCACCGAAGTATTCAAATTAATTTCAAAATAATCCTTCATCATTTTTTGGGCCTTCTTTACAATCTCCTGATCTCTAAACAAAGAGTCATTCATTCTCCATCTAAAGGATCCAGTTGGTGTGAGTCTCAAGTCCATTTTCAGAGCGTTATGGTCGGAGCAAGTTTTGGGACAGATCTCTATTTTTTTGGTCTTAGGTGCCAGTCCTCTAGATACCCAGATTTGGTCGATTCGTGTCCAAGATAGGTGGGCCTCAGAAAAGAATGTTCCCTCTTTACCTAGAGGGTTCTTTATTCTCCAGATGTCAATCAAATCCATATTGTCTGTAAGTTCAAAGAAAGTCTTTGGTAGTCTGCCATCTTTAGTCAAGTTTTGGTTTTGTGACTTATCCATATGTGTGGAGACAACTCCATTCATATCTCCCATCAAAATGATGTTGTTGTAATCAATATAATCCAGCATTATCTCATGCAGCTTCTTGTAGAATTCTGATTTCCCATCATTTGGTGCGTAGATTCCTACTATCAGGAATTTTTCTCCTTGAGATTGTATTTCAATCGCCAAAATTCTTCCTTGTTCATCTTTAAAAACAAATTTTGGTGCTAGGCTCTCCTTTGCATATATCACTATTCCTCTTTTCTTTACTTTATCTGATGAAATAAATTCTTGGCCTAGTCTCTTGTTAATTAGTACTCTTCTGTGGAGCCTAGTTACATGGGTTTCCTGTAGACATATAACGTCTAATTGTTCCTTCTTCAATATATGAAAGATTCCTTTCCTTTTTTCAGGGGAATTTGCACCGTGAATATTCCAACTGAAAAGCTGCAGAGACATCCTGGATCAGTTTGTCAGCCAATGGGTTTGTCTCCCTTATCGTCTGTGTCTGGAGGTGGGTCTTTTACGTCGGGCTTGGGGAGTGCCCAGACGCCTGCGGTTCCTTTTCGAAGGTCTTCCCCGTAGTCACTTAGAAACTTATCTTGCTCCTCTGCCGTTCTGATTCTAACCTTCTTCCCTTTCAAGTTAAAAGATAGTCCTTGCGGGAATTCCCACCTGTAACGGATTGAGTTGTTTCTCAGTAGTCTTGCTAGGTCTTTATATGTAGTTCTTAAATCCAACAGCTGTTTTGGTATGTCTCTGAAGATTTCTGCTATTTTTCCCTGTACCACCAATGGATTTTTAAAGTGTAGGCCGAGTATATTATCTTTTTCTTGCTTGTATCTCAAAATGATCAAGCAATCTCTTGGTTTATCCTTCCTGGCCGCACTTCCCAATCTAAAGGCGGTAACAATTTTAAAGTCCTTCTCTTCTGCCAAACCCCAGAATTTGGATATTTCTGCTGTCAAAAAACCAGCCAAATCTTCCTTTTCTTGTTCTGGGATATTTCTAATCCTAAGGTTGCTCTCCCGATTTTTCAGTTCTGCCATAGACAGATAGGCCTGTTGTTCAGTAATCTGTCTACTCAGTGGTCTTACTTCCCCTCTTAATTCCTCTATCCTTTTTTTATTTTGGTCTGCTTTTGTATTCACTTCTTCGACTAGTCTTCGATTTTCCGTCGCAGTCTTTTCAATGTTACCTATCGCCTGTGTGTTTTGGGCAACTTGGTCTGTCAATTTATTAATTGTAGCTGTCACTTGATCTAATTTAACCGCTTGATCATCGGCCTTCTTGTTTAATGCAGCCAATTGCTCCAGTATTTCTTTAGAGACAGGGTCAAGCCCTCCTGCAGCCATGTCCTCTAGAGCTGGCTGTTTAGATTGTTCTTCCTGCAGACCTGTCACAATTGGGACAGATGATCTACGTGCCTGCACAGGCAAAGTTGATTGCAATAGTTCAGTCTGTTTAGCTTTCTTACCAGCCCTTGTTTTTGCTGCACCACTCATTCCACAGCTGTCTAGGCTTCAAGGTCAAATTGTAAATCCCATGGGAAAAGCAATCCAAAAGGAAGGTAAACATCCAAGCATAAAAGTTCCAAAACAACCAGCAGTTCTCAGAGGCTGATATTTCCACAATCCAGCAGGGGGAGCTCCCCAAAAGTTAAGGAAAGATGGAATTTTCCACCAATAAGTTCCCAAATGAAGTAAAATCCAAAACAAAGGGGGGACCCTCTAAGTTCACTTTAAACTGCAGAGAGTATGAGTTCTTTGTCAGAATATGTGCAACGGTTCCTTTTTTATAACTTGCAGAGTAGCCCAGTAAAACTTTGTATCTCTATGCACAGTCACCACAATCTGATGCTACTTTATGTCCAGGCAGCTCGAGAGCTGGGTCTTGCAACTTTGTAATCCACACAGAATGAAGGGGAATAACACAGTCTCTGTCCACTTATAACACAGTTCTAACTTTTCCTTAACTTTCAATTTATCAATTCCGAATTTGCAGAGTAAATTCCATCTTCTTTTAAACTCCTTTCAGCGCTTCAACTTTAAAGAAGCTTTGCTCAGTACTTTAAACAGGGACGGAAGACTGACTTCCTTTTTAGCGTCTCCCGTTTTCAGCCAAATTGCAGAAATTTGTTGTTCAAATAGAGTCTCAGATTTTCTTACTCACGAGTATGTAGTCTCAAATCGATTGATCATAGAAGAAAGGTCAGCGCTCATCAGCAGCAGCCGCGCGGCTTCACTTCCGCGGAAAGAGCGATGGATTCACAGCACCGCTACCCCCTCCACGTTCCGGAGCCCCTTACGGGGTCCCTTCCACGTTTCCGGGGTCGCTCTTGGTACCCGCCGAATCCCACGGCCACGGGCTCACTCTACCCGTGGTTTGTCTTGCTGGGTCGTCGCTGTGCCGCAGCGCACGACCCTTTTCCGCGGAGCCCCTCTTCAGCGACTGAAGAGGACCGCCATTGCTGTTTCGCGCCGCCTCCGGAAGTTTTCTTTCTCTTTTTGAAGGCTATCCCTTCATATATTTTGTTTAAGATATTAGGGAAGAGCCATAGTTCAGTGTTAGAGCAAATGTTTTGAATTTACAGAAGGTCCCAGCTTCAATCTCCGGCATCTTAAGAAAAGCCTGAACTCTGGAGAGCAATTGTACATCAGTTTAGACAATACTGAGCTAAATAGACCAATAGTCTAATTCAGTACAGTTGTACCTTGGGTGGACGAATGCCTTGCGACTTGAACGTTTTGGCTCCTGAACACCACAAACCCGGAAGTGAGTGTTCCTGTTTGCGAACGTTCTTTGGAACCTGAAGGTCTGAAGCGGCTTCTGCGGCTTCCGAACATTTTGGAAGTCGAACGGACTTCCGGAACGGATTCCGTTCGACTTCTGAGGTATGACTGTATACATATACAAGTATCCATGTGATTGCTGACACCCTCAAGGAACTCAGTGTCACATACTGACTCGAAGTGCTAAGTTTTAAATTTTGCACTGTTTTGCTTGTAAGCTTCTGTTGATGGGCATTTTAGCCACCAAAGCAGCCTAATGTTTTAAACACATCTATTCCAAGGTTAAAGTTTAAAAGCTGCAATTGTAACTTCAACTCTTTACTAGTTTTCAGTTCATAATTTCCTTAAAGTCTAGGATTAAATTATTTTTTACTTGTTAAGAAAAAATAAAGCAGATAGAATAGAATGAAGTAATTAAGCAATACGTTCATGCTCTTTAATGCTGAATGGATTCGTGTAACTTGACTACTATACCTTCGGGCTCTTTTGCTTCTCCTCTCTTTTGCTGTATCTGAATCCACAATATCTGCCCTAAGGCAATCCAGAGTCCCTGAGAATGAAAGATGCTCTCCAAAGTACATCCTGTAGCACAGTGGTGCTGCATCCTGAGACTGAATTCCTGTGTGGCTTAGAAGTGGTTTGAAAACAACCTATTAAAAATAGAATCAAGTTATTTCTTTAGAGCTATAAAAATTGCTCAACACTTGCAGAAAACACAGCTGCAATCTTAAAAGCATCTCTCATTCTTTAAGCATTTCAAAATGACAGTATTATTGGAATAATATAGAGTGTTCAAATCAGTGTGTAGTCCAAATCAGAAAGAAAAACATACATTTGTAAAAACCAGGCTCAAGACACAAGTGCTCTCTGTTCCTCTCTTTCTTTGATGTGAATTCCCTCTCCATTCCATTTGAGTAGAATATGGCAAAAAAAACCCTTCGTTTGAGCAGGAGACTGTGACAAACCCCTCCCTGAACCAGGGAATTCCACCAGGTGTTGGTCCAGGACAGGCAAGTTCAAGAACATGGCAGTAACCTTGATGAGAAAAGCGGCCCCAATAAAATGGGTGGTTGCCCTGCCCCTGAAGGTCCATGTTTTGAGTAAGGTTGGTGTAAGTGTCCATGAACCATATCCCCTGTATGATGTCTCTGTGCCACACAGCCACTCGCTCCAGGTTAGCCTGCCACAAGGGTTCCGGGAACAGCCTGTTTCAGCAAACAATCTTTCCCCCAAAGGCTGGAAAGATGGCGCTGTGGCTGCAATGCAGGCAAGGGGGCAGAGGGAGAAAGATGGAAAGGGGCAGATGATTAACTGCAGAGGAGAGAGGCAGCCAAGTGAATGGAGACATATGAATAATGCCACCTTTCAAGGAAGGATTAAGGAGGGGTTAAAGAAGAAAGGGGGCTCGCTACCCTCACTGCCATGCTGACATCGGAGAGAGCCTAGCACAAACAGTACCTGCCCTGAGCATCTGCCACTACTGCAGGAGACCCAGCATCCAGGCATCATGAGAACTGGCTATTGCTGTGGCAGCGGTGGGATTTGTGCCAGCACCGTCACCCTCTCCCTCCTCCACCCTATTTTTGGATGAGGCCCCTGATGTTCAATTTCTGTCCAGCTCCTCCTGAGGAAAATACCTGATAGTTAGGGGCCATAATCTCTCTCTCTCTTTCCCCGTTCCGTTGTATTCTGCAAACCCTGTAAGATAACTCTGCTATACCCCAGAGGTCTATAGCTCACACAGTGGGAAGCACTGGTCTAGATCAATGCACAGGTGCCTTCCATTCTCTGCTTAGGAGAGCTGCCAGACTCGCCTCAGTTCAGTGGCCTACTGCTCTCATGGCCCAATATCAGCAGTGTGTGATATGCCTTCAGTTATTCTGGGATGGCAAGATATAATTATTACTCATTTCAAAGGGTGTCATTTCATAATGAGATGCTGGTGAGACATCACAAATTGATTCAGAGAAAGAACCTTTTATAGGTTAGGGGGAAAATGAAATACTGGAGCAGCTAAAATGTTACCATAATTGGACACTGGGGTAACTATTTTAGCTCCTTCTTTGGTTTCTTGGATAAGTTATTTATCCTCCAGTTTTAAAGGCAAAACACTCACCTGGGCATCTGCAAGTTGAACTGCAGGAAATCCCTGGTTACCTTCCTCGATTCCAGCAATGTCATCCTGACTCGTACTGTGCTGTGAATGTGTACCATCCAATGTGTTCTGATCACTGGACAATACTGTATTGAAGTCAGATGCTGACGGTATAGTTGGAAGATTTGGAGCTACCCCTACAAAACAGTTCCTGCATTAATTATCCAGCAGCATATGTAGTGCTAAAATATGTAAAGCTGTTTAGTTTACTGAGCAAGATGAGAATTAAATTCAAGTCAGGGAAGAGGGAGATTTTTATGATACAGCACCAGTTTCTGCTGGCATATCATCTACTCACAGAGGAGGAGGAGGAACTGAAGTATGAAAATTACCACCCGCAAGCTGTATTCCAGCTGGTTTAAAACTATATCCTTTAGTGCCTGGAGTCTGTACCACCTTTGTTTAGAAGGACAGCATGATAAATGACCTTAAGTCTCCGATCATTTGGCAAAGCAAAACATCTTGACACAAATATCACGTGACCCTAAGGGTCCCTTTCCAACTCTACAATTCTAAGATTCTAATAACTGCTTTGTCTTCACCCTTTTATTTTTGAGAAGGGGAATTAATGGCTGGCCTTTCTTTAGGAAATCAAATGCCTGAAGTTGCCATTCTGGTTTTTCCACAACCCATGGCCTTGATAGCAACTTCATGTTCACAGATGGCATATCTCTGAAAACCAGATGCTGGGGAGCAAACAATGAGGGACGCCCTGCTAGTGGGTTTCTGGAAGTATCTAGTGAGCTCTGCTGGGAATGTAATACTGGACAGGATAAATCAGTAGTTCAATCCAGCAGGACTCTTAGAATCATAGAATTGTAGCGTTGGAAGAGACTCTGAGGGTCATCTTCTGAAATGCAGGAATCTCAACTAAAGCATCTATGACAGATGCCCATCCAACCTCTGCTTAAAAACCTCAAATGAGAGACCACAACCTTCCTGATGTTTAGTTGGAATCTCATTTATTGTAACTTGAAGCCATTGGCTTGAGTCCCACCCTATAGAGCAGGAAAAAAGAAGCTCGCTCCAACTTATGTTTCTACTTTGTCTGAATGTAGCAGCCCATGCCTGAAATTTATCAGATTCAGTTAGCAACCAAAGAAGATTATTTCTAAATGAACAGTCAGCTCCTTAAGTATTTCATAAGAACTGCATACAATAGTCAATATTCAAGCAAACACTGAATTTCCGATCAGTACCTGTTGGCAGACTATTGTGTGCAGATTTGGTGACGGGAGATTCTTGAACCACACTTCCTCTGTTGCCCACAGCATTTGACATCCAGTTATAGAAACTCACAGATGATGGTTCCGATAATAAAGGATGTTCAGATAACATTTCAGAGGGCATGGTGTTCACTAGGATATAAAATAACAACTGACCACTTCATGTACCATAAAACGTGGGTTCTGTAGTTATACTTGTGATATATTTTTCAACTTCTGACAGACAGAAAAATATTTCAAAGCACACAGAGAATGTCAACTTGAAAGCTCTTGTTAAATAAAAATATCACAATTTGGGAATGAAGAGGAGGGAAGAAGACATTTGCCCATACCTCTCACTGAGCTATCAGTCATTTCCTTCCTGTGCTTAAATGAACACGTTTATCAGTATGTCACTGATCTGAAGGTATTAATATTTTATCCTCCTGCCTCGGAAAATTCTTCACTATTGTTCTCTTCTGCTCTTTTACAGAAAAACGCATTGGTGCTAACTAGTGTGCTTAAAACTAGCTGTACATTTTAACTATGTAAAAATCTGTGCACACATTTCTATTGTTGAACATCAGTAACCGTCAACAGAGCATTAAAAATAAGGTTGCAAAAATAAGACTTCTACTTGTTCATTAAACAATGCTCCAGTCATTAGAGTGAATTCTTCACTGAAGACCTTTCTTGGAAGGAAGATTTGTCTGAGGAACAGACTAGGAGGCAGCTAGCATTTCCTTATTAGTCTCAGTTACTACTGATAAAGTTAAAATGCTTTAGGTCTTTCCTTTTCTTAATATATCTTTGCAGTAGTGTTTGAGCTAGGTAATATAATGCTATTTCAATAGGAACTATGAAAGAAGAGGGAGGTGATTTTTTGTTTAACCCTTGCTGAGTCCTTCTCCAAAGGACAAAGGGAACGTTGGCCTTTACAGGAGTGTAAAGATGTCCTCAAGTGGAATATGAGCTGAAGAAAGCAATGGGAAGACTTCAGAGGGTCAGGACACATCACCACCAACAGGTGATGTGCTACAAGTATGTCACAAAGCGAAGTCCCTGAGAAGAGCAAACAACTATCAAACTAATGAAGGGGGAAAGACCAAAAAAACCCCAAACTATAAAATAGTGTCCATTGAGGACAAATAATAAAGTAAAAGGTAAAGGACCCCTGGATGGTTAAGTCCAGTCAAAGGCGACCATGGGGTGCGGCGTTCATCTTGCTTTTTCAGGCCAAGGAAGCTGGCGTTTGTCCGCAGATAGCTTTCCTGCTCATGTGGCCAGCATGACTAAACTGCTTCTGGCGCAAAGGGACACTGTGATGAGTGCCAGAGAGCACAGAAAGGCCGCTTAGCTTCCCACCACAGGAGTACCTATTTATCTACTTGCATTGGCATACTTTTGTACTGCTAGGCTGGCAGAACCTGGGACAGAGCAATGGGAGCTCACCCCGTCGTGTGGATTCGAACCACCGACCTTCCGATCAGCAAGCCCAAGAGGCTCAGTGGTTTCGACCACAGCACCACCTGCTCCCTATAACTAATAATAATTAATAATAATAATAGACAATACTATCTCAACTATGCACAAACAGAAGACACAAAAATTTAGACATTTGAGGAGCAGAGAAGGAAGAGAAAGAGTGGAATTCACTGTCCACTTTCAAGAAAAGACAAGAATGAGGCTTCAGAGAAAATGAGCATGTCCTTTGAAACAACAGTGTTCCTGCCTTCAAGCACTCGGGGTAGCATAAATCCCACCTGAGGACATCTTACACTTAAGGAGGAAAGAACATCAACCTTAGTGTCTGGGCTATTGGAAGGCAACAAGTAGAGCAACATCAGTTTTGTGAAATTAAGCTATCAATCAACGCTTTCACGGCTAGAACTGAACCATAATACAAGCATTCTGTACCTGCTCTTGTTAAAGAACTACTTTTAGGGGCTGCAGCACTTCTTTGAGGGGTCCCTTCCAAGAGATTGTGTAGGCTAGGAAAGCTTCCTGTCAAGTAGCTGAGTAGGCTCTCTTTTCTTGGACTTTCTTTGGTAAGCAGCCCAGAACGACCGGCATGTACCGGAGAGTCTGTAGCTGTATCCCCACTAGTGTAGCTCAGGGAGTGATATGGATGGATACCCTGAAATGTAAACATAGGCATCGCAGTAAGTCCACCAACAGTCAGCTCCTGCACATGTTTATTTATGTACAAGTCACACCAATTAGAACCAGAGGAAGCGTCAATTCCTGTAAATTACAGCCCAAAGCATAGCTTGGATTGCAGCCCAAGACATAGCTAGACATCAGTAGGTCTGAATTCTCAGTAAACACAGTTAAGATCAGATGGTAATATATATATATATATATATATATATATATATATATATATATATATATATATTTCTTTTGAGGTTTTTATTTATTTGTAACTTTTAGGCGCTGCTGCCCCTAGTCACTCTGCTTGCCACAACACCTTTGCCAACCACTCCTCTCTTTATACATGACAAACTCCCACCCTTTACACCTAACCCACCTGCTTGCATATTTCCTCACACTCACCCCACAGCCCTCACCCGCTTTAAAGAATGGAGAAGAGCTTCAGAGTATGGTTTTCTGAATCAACTCCTCTCCGTGAAACCTCAATGAAGCTACATTTGATGCCAGGGGAAGGCACTTCACAAAGTGGCTTGTTTTATATCCGATCTCCTCCTCGTTTTAAGAATAAAGCAGTTTTACCTTTATTTTAAGACCAGAATCACTATGTGTATGAGTCTTGGATAATTTCCTCATAATCTCAGCCCCTGTCACAGGACCAGAAGAAACACCAGCGGGCGGGGGGCGGGCACCAGTTCCTTCCAGAAGCATTGTATGTTCACTGACAGTGGCTGAAACATCCAACAGTTGCACAGATTAATTATAGGAGAAATGTAGCCAAGGCTATTGGTTATTGAGGATGCTTATTACTAGGCTGCCCTGTAAGTGCTCATTTACATCTGGTACACAGAATTGCAGACATTTGATTTAAACCCAATTTGAGACCCTAAAATGTGGGCCTGTTGACATTTCAAAGAGTATAATGCATTTCTGAAGACTGAGCTGTTCACATCCATTTTTTCCCTCGTCTCTTTGCCACAACTATAAAGTAGTTTTCCATTTGTATGCTCTTTTCACAATTGCCTTTGCATCAAGATCTTCTTTGTCAATTTATGGCAATCTAAGTGAAAAGCTTTATGTAGCATCATTGTTACGAGTGTTCTTCATATTGTACTTAAGATACAGCAAAATTACTAAGAACCACAAATATCGATTTGTTGAGTCTTTTCTAATACACACATTTTTCAATAGTTGTGTGGGAAGCAAAATTGTAATTCAATATAGTTACATAATGGTAACAAGACTAGTGTTCAGAACTGCAATATTTTCTTTCTTGTTGGGCTAAAAAGCTTCAGAAGGTGCTGCCAATAAGTATGCACTTGCTTCCAAAGTGTAATATTTGCTGCCAACTTGCACACTCTAGCATAGTTGTCCATTTCTAAACGTTTTGATTAATTCCCCCCCCCCCCCAGTTTTTCCCTAACACAAGAGCCCTCTTCCAAGTGTTCCTTTCTCCATGCCATTAACAATGTGAACAGGAGACAGCAGAGACAAGCAAAATCACCCAACTGTCCACCTCCCTGTATAAATTGTAGAGCAACTGTCTGCAGCAGGAAACTGGCTCTTCTCATGTAGGTCCATCACGCTCTAGAACCCTGGATAACCAAGATTTTAAAATACTCGAAGGATCCTACACAATTAAAATACGCTTCCAGCTGCAGTCACCCTCCAACTCATGTAGAGCAAAAGAAGCAGGGATGAAAGGGATGGGAAGAATATGCTTATTTCTGTATGCAATGTTAATCGTGTGGAGAAGGGAATACCTGAAAAATAGAAAAAGACTGCATAACCACTACTAATTAATTCCACATGGCACAGACAACACTTCTGTGTAAGTTGAAATCAAAATATGTTAAAACTGATAAATTTGCAAGAAGAAATGCAATAGCAGATATGTAACTGAACTTACTGTCCATGCCATGTTTTAAATTATTACACACTAAGATCTCCTTGATTCTTAATTGCCTGGGTGCCTGATTCAGCCCCCCAAGCAATTTTTTAAGATCACAAATTTTGGTAGCAAAAATGAAAAGTATTAAGTAGACACGGTTTTGGGGCTTACATCTTTTCACCCAGTCAGCATCCTGACGGGGATGCAAATTTTCAATCTTCAAATCAATCATTTAATGAGTGGGCAGGGAATCATAAGTTCTCCATTTCAATTGATCAGAGGAAGAGTCTGTGTGTCTGTATATCTGTGTATCTGCCTGAGTATCTTCTGTCCTGTTTGCACATCCTGTGTGTGCATGTTGAGTGCAGCATAGTCACACCTATTGCTGCCATGCAGCCCACAGAAGGCTGGCCAAAGGTGAATGTAGCCAAGAAGGTTAACTATTCCTGTATTAGAGGCTATAACTTCAGCTTGTGAAGCAACTAAGTTGAGTACCTTATCTCATGGATAAGCAAGGAACATATATACTAGCCTTAAGCATTCCATTCCATAATGAAATATGCAATAGCACACAGAAGGAAAAGACAGAAGCAATTATTATTATTATTTATTCCCAAAGCAAAGTAGATTAACTTAAAGAAAACAAAACCCAATGTGTGCTTGTGCACCTGACAGTCATTAAATAAGAGGACATTTATGGAGTGGGAAAGAAGAAAGAAGAAAAAGAAAAGTTTGACACAATACATTTACAGAAGCAAGTTAAGCTGAGAAAGTGTAGTAGAAATACAAAGATACCTGCATCGAACTCAAATTCTGCTCCGTCAGCACTCGTGTCACTTTGAAGACCACCTCCATTGTCTAGGCCAAAGCCATCCTCTTGCTCATGGTGTACAGTTGACTGGAGTTTTATTGGCTGAGCCGGCCTATGTAAACTCACCCCTTTGAAGGCTGGCGTTACCACAATGAATTTCATCCACTGTCTAGCAAGTGCAATGAGACCTTTCTTTAATGTCACCAGAGCAGGAAGGCCATCACTCTAGAAGACAAACACATAGTACATTCGAAAAACAAATTCAAAAAGGGGGACCCAACCAGGGTATGCAAGGAGCCAACCCATACATCTTTCAGACAACAGATCCTACCAGCTAGCCCAAAACAGCCCAGCTGGGATGGCCCTTCAAGTTCTTGATTTTATTAAAAGAAAACAAGGTTTATTTTTTTCTTTTATCTTACCACATTAACGTCTCTGTGCTATTTCAATAGAACACTTCATGGCCAATGCAATTCAGACACTTGAAAACATACAGGTTTGGGCTAGGAAATTTAAGAAAACAACTTCCACTTAAATACATTTGTAAACACATGACAAATTAGCTTACCATAGTTGCATCTTCAATGATGGAATAGTTTGCTTGATGAAGATAGTGGTGCAGTATATTACACAGCAAACAAGAAGGATTTTCTTGTAGGTAACGGGCTAATTTAGTCAGTCTGTTGTACTTGCTTCTTAAAGGAAAGTGTATGCTTTTGTTCTGAACATATAAAAGTGGTTACATTTATTAAATTCACTGATTCAATACATCAGAATACATCAATACACAACACATTACAAATCTAGCACCAGGCCTGCACATATTGTGCATATACCAAAACCTAGATACAGAATTATATTAGGATTTTACTATTTAAAGACATTACCATTTTAGCAACATTGTAATATTTCATTATTTTTGATTGATGTTAAAACAGAAGGTTGACAAAACTTAACTTCTTATGCATTTCACATTATATGAAAACTACAGAAAACAAATAAACCTAACAACATGTTTTGTGGACCCACAATTTCTTTGTCGAGTACAAATCCCTAGTCTTTCAATCTCTTCCTATAGGACCCATGCTGATGTTTCCATGTGGTTTTACTCCTTTTCGGCTGAATTCATTTGCATGTCTAGTATTCATCTTCTAGCAAAGCCACATCAGTACATGACAAAATACTAAGTACTCAAGTACTGCAATTAGTAATGAAAATCATTATGCAATCAGAATAAATTAAAATACAAGTCACCTGAGCACCAAAAAGCATTCATTCTGTTTCTGCAAGGGTCACCCTAATAACAATTTGAGATGCATGGAAAATGTAATGATATATCGAGTGATGTTTTGGCCTGGTTTCATATGACAGCCTACTAATGAAATATTAGGGCTAGATATAACTACTGTAAGGCAAATAACTAGTTCAAAGCCACATGCAGAAGGACAGCAGAAGTGTTAATATCTGGCCAGAAAAAAGCATTCAGCACTGTTCCAGTACTTTCCAAGGTTCAGGTATTTGAATGTAGAAGTACAATTATTTTTAAAAGACAAAGATGCCAATATCAATATCAATATCCATTTCCAGAGCGGCATTATAATATTTGCATTTGCATTCTGTTTGTCCTCCAAGATAGTATACATGAGGTTATTCCATGTATTCCAAAGGAACAGGCTAGGAAAACTATACTGAGCTAAGAAGTGTTTGCAACTATGAACCCAGAAGGGCCTGCCAACACACTTCTGAAAATTAAACCACTTTTAAAGGAAGTAGTGATGCACTTAATTGTTTATCTATTCATCAACAACACACCCACCTCTAAGGCTTCGGTCATTATACAGCCCATGACAGCACAAACTCGTAGTGTTCCTTCTGTTTCTAATTTGTTTAAGGAGGACTTCACTTGATCAATAGGAAGAAGCCAAGCACCAACAGCAGGAGTTGCTGTGCTTAGAAGGTTCAGCTGCCTGTTGGGGGGAAAAATCAGATATAAAAGTATAATTTCACCTTCCTTCAACTCTGGTGATTGAATATGGCATTTCCATTTAAATATTCTTTAACTGTACACTTGAAAGGTTTAATTGAAACCCAGCTTTCATCTGTACCTATTAGGAACCCAATCCAAAGCCAGCTCATATAAAGCATGTTAAGTTCCAAAAGTTTATTATAGACTTAGCAATGCAGATCAAGGAGACAATGCTAGCGAGCAATGCCAAATTTGGATAATTATGAACTGAGGTAATCGTTAAGTAGACCTTTGTTATGACAATAAGTATCTACTGCATCAGTTGACGTGAAAGCTCCTCAGCTCAGGAAACTCAGGCGAGGAGCTTGATCTGGATCAAGACCCTAGCATGGATAGCTTGGGGGCTTTAACTCTTTGTCTCCTGCTAGGATCCTGATCTAGAATGCCTGCAATTTGCATAGGAAGAAAGGTTTAACTGGGAGTTGGGGAGTTCCCCCACCCAATACAAATTACAGACATTGAGGGGAGACTCTTCTGGACTGAGAGCACATCAGGGCCCCCATTTGTGTATGGGGGGGGGGATCCTGTACTTTAAGGCAAAGATACATAGCTAACATACTATGTGGTTTGGCCTAAAAGACTATAGCACGCAGCCTGAATACTCTAAAGTGGAAACCACCGTACCTTGAAAATATATGGGCAGGTGAACGCACATTTGTAGGAGCAGCAAAACTGAACCAAATCTCTTTGATTGTCAGTTTCATGCTACAAGAATCAGGTGGAGGTGGCCTTAGAGGGTGGTCTTTTTTCAGATCATCTGATTCAACCCCTTCATCCTATATAAAAAAGATAAAGGGAAGAGAGAAGAAAGAAAGGTGCAAGATAAATTTGTTTTTCAGAATGGAAGAAATGCTTCCAGTTCTTTAAAATATTCTGAAAGTGCTCGTGGACTGCAAGCTTTCCCACTGGGATGCATTCAAAGTGACCAAGGACAGGAAAATCAGATCCATTTAGCAAATAAGAAAATGTGTTGCTACCGAACAAGAGCAATAGGAAACATGCCTTCTGTTAAAACGGAAAGAGGTAAAACCATCGCAAGAGGTTATTTATTTATGATTGTTTTGTCAAAATCAGTATATATATGTATATATAGAAAAAAAACAAAAAACAAAACATGTCTCACCTGCTCATCTGAAATGGAATTTGGATGAGTGTCTGATGCAGCACTTAACTGATCACAGGGGAGATTTTCGTCAGAGACATCAGTATTGTAACCACTACCGGTTGGAGAATCAGAAGAATTGTTAGATGCAAGCAATCCACCCCTTTCTGCAGCTGAAGATTTACCCATGTTCCCAAAGGTACTATATAAAACAGCACCAGACTGTCTGCCACCTAGAAGTATAAGAAAGAGGGAAATGTTGGTTTGCTCAATTTATTATGTTAGGGCACAAAATAAAGGGTCCAATATGTTGCTTTACCTTTTATTGTCAAATTTTCAATTCCGCACTCAAACATTATCCAGCCCCATTTCTCTTGGCTGGGACCTATCCGTGTTACATCTGGAACTGCTTGATGATCTGTTTCATCTACAAATGAAAAGTCGTCCAACTCTTCCAATGTGAAAAGGACTTTTGATTTTTCAAAAGGAATCGCTGTTATGGCACAGGTCCCAATATCTGCAGGGAGGAAAATATTGTTGATATCAGTATAGCTGTCCAGTAAAATGTTATTTATTTCATTTGTGGGAATGTAGATACAGTTCAAGACGCAAGACTAGAGCAGTGCACATTTTAGGCCATTGTGCTATGGCTATACGTTATTCCAACAGTGAAAATATGCTGCAATGAGTAAATTTTAACAAGAAACAGGTAATGCAGTTCTGATAAGTGTTTTGTAGCGGAAACGCTTTGAAACTAGGATTACAAACAAGTTTACCTGCTGTATCAAGGCCCCTGAGCTGCCCATGAATACGGTGAATATTAAGCTTTGCTGCAATTTCTTTTCCTTTCTCTGCTCCAGCATTTGATCGCAGAGAACCAGAAGACTGAGGCTGCATTTTATTGGTATGGACATACTTGTCAAAAGTTACAGAGCTTCTCCTCGTTTCGGTACTGTTTGGATTTTCTTCAACAACACCCCTTTTAAATGAAAAGGAAATATTTGAGTCGTTTCTTAAACTTCATTTGTACCATCAGCAAACATATTTACAATTCAAGTGCTTTTGTTGCCTAAATAAATGCTAATAGCAAGCAACAATAACTAAACAGGGCAATCAGGTGAAAGTCATAGTTCTCACGGTGATTACTGCAAGATATACATCACAAGTCTGCCCTATATCGTCTAATATGAAATGCCTATCATACATAGGACAAGATGGTTAAACCGTTTTTAACGTATTCATAACGTTTTCCCCAGAAATCTACACTGCACTCATTTTGAGAAAATCTGGAATGATTTGAACCCATTCCTTTCTTTTTCCATCTCAGTTTGAGACTTAATTTCTAATTTAGGAAGAAGTCGCTATCAAGAAATTGCTTGACGGGAAGTTTATTAAGCTCTGCTATGTGACTACACACAGACACCATGAATTATCAAAGGTACTCCCTTACCTGTTCATACGAACCTGTGTAGCAATCCTATCAAAACACAAAGCCACTAAAGAAACATGGGTAACATTTTTGCTTGGAGCTGTGCCTGACGATTCTTCCACTGACGCTTGCAGTAAACACAAGTTTACCTACAAAAAGCGATCCGAAAGAATAATGAAAACCTTTGCCGTGTTCTTTAAGGATATAAAACAAGGCTTACTTTTCATCCCACTGAATCCAGAAAAATCAACAACAACCTGAATATCACTTCACCCAAATGCTGCTAAAATAAGAATGTTAACTGAACAGCCAAACTATCTTGTCTGAAGTGGTATCAATAAAAATGGAGTGTCTTCTCCCCATGCAGCTCTCCATTTTATGCCTTGGTGCCCTACTCCATGCTGCTGGCACAATAAGATATAACATTAAGCTAATGCATAAAACTACCCGTCTTGCAAGTTTACTTGGTCATATTGCTTGTTACCTTGGGCAGTGAAACATTGGCTTGAAGACCTTTAATGGTCACATTATCTTGCTTGAGAGAAAGATTTGTCTGTGTTTTTACTTGTGTTGTTCCTGCAGCAGGGGTTTCTATTTTTGTTCCTCTGATATCCTGCTTGGAGGACAGCTGGGGAGAAAGTGATGCCAGTTAGTGCTCCGTTTAGCCCATTTAAGCTAGCAGAAGTAAAAATGGCACATAATTCAGAGAGTTCAGAAAGATCTTTTAGGGCAGGAATTAAAGCAAAATAACGTAATCAAAAACTGTGGTGTCTCTCCCTGTTCTGAAGCAGACCACTACTACTTACAAAAGAGAGACAGAAACAAGCATCACCATGGCTATTTCCTTTACAACCCCACCTTCTGTGAATAAACCTTATGCATTTAGTAGAGATATTATGACATAGTAAACATACATTTTCTGAGAAGGTTGTTTTTCTGTTTTGTACAGCTTCTCTGAGGACCTTACAATGCAAATCATCCACAATGGCTGCAGGGTGACACGTGCAAGCGCAGTGAACCATTGCCTCTATATACCTGTAGGAAAATTAGTTCAAAACAATCTCATTCATAAGAAATAAAATCAAGACACGAACCATACAAAGGTTACAAACATTTATTAGCTTACCTTCTAAAGAAAAATATGGGTGTGGGGTGGGGGTGGGGACGACGGGAAGGGGAGATACTGAAAGCAAGTTGAGTGTAATGGGGCAATGGGGTAGGAAGGGTTGGTGAGCAGAGCAAGCAGAGGAGGCAGCCTCTCATTAATACTGGTGTTTTGCAACCACAGTATTTCGACCATGCAAGAGGGAGAGATATCTCTAGTTCTAGTGAGACAGATAAGAAAGAACATTGAAGTGATCCTTATTTGGCTGCAACTCATTACTTAAAATTTGTCAGGCTAGCTTCCTGTGATGAAGCGATAGCCTGGGTGATGGGCCATTAAGGGAAACAAAGGAGAGAGGCTTTGTGTGAGATGGCAAATGGGCGACCGCTCCCCCAGGTCATAGTTAGAAGTTGAACCCAGAGTTGGGAGTTGAGAGTGCAAAGAGGTGGCCTAGAGTAAAGCAGCAAACTGCTTGAATCCAAGGCTGTGGCTATTGGAGAAACAAGACCCTTTCAGGGTGTTGATGCTGTGAACTGCTCTATTATAGGCTCACGTTGTATATATGTATAAATAAATCATATATCCTAAAAACACCATAGTTGCTGCCGTGCCTCATTTCCAAAAGGAAGCACGAACCCTGGGTAAGCACCTGGAACCTCACACCACTCAGAGATTAGGCTGACATATAGCAATACTTTACCATGTCAACATGGAGGTTGGTTATCCTTGACCATTTGAAGCACAAAAACAACACCATGACTTGTGCTACTGCAACAGGCCCATGTATGTGATCCCATCAGCTATTTGTTATAAGTTCAGACTGTTAGGTTCATTCTTCTCCCCAAAATGTGAAATACCTGTCTAAAGCTTCTGCTACAAGAGGTGTGAGAACTACATCCACAGTTCCTTTTATTTCCACAATAGCGGTTGTTCGTGTCTGGGAAACTGGGTGATCGAGCGTCCATTCTTCCGTTATTGTTTCATCATCTGTATTATCAAGGATTTTCTTATCCAAGGGAGTATACGGGTTACTAAACAAACAAAAGTACAAATTATTAGTTTTTAAAGAAAATATGCAGCTGCTTTCTATTGTTACTTGATACAGCAGAATTTATTAGAAGCATTTATTTGGCTAACCCTCTTTTCAAGATACAACTATCTTGCAGTGCTAAGAGCACAAGGTGAGAGAGTTTAATAAGCTGTCTAATTTGAAGAATGGCAGGTGTTCACACAAGGCCAATTCAATCACAAAGATAAGAATCCCAGTAAGATTGCAGCTTTGCCACGTTTATTTGTTGGGTGTTTTCTCAAATGACTAGCTTAAGCTAACCTAAGAAACAAATGTTTGCTTCATAATTCAGTGATTCTTAAATAAGGATGTAGTTAATGCCGTCAGTTCAGGACATTAAAGGCATAATTGCTTTAGCCAATTAGCAAGTGCCTTCAGTCACAATGTAAATCAGAGATTACTAGTACCCACAGGGCACATATACTTCTTTTGTCTCCTTCAGTATTTCCTTGAAGACTCAGCCCAATATGACTAATGAAATGTACTACAAAGCATTACATGGACATTCAAAGGGGAAAAGATGCTAGGGAAGAAATGTGGGTTATCTAAAGAGAGCTTGCAAGCTTTATGCTTCAAAGAAATCCAAGTACAATCTCAACAGTGTCAGCATTAAACAGCTTCTACATGCTGAGCTGTACATGACTGCATGCATTATGGAAAGCAAACTGCAAGTCACTAGTATGCATGAGATTATTAACAGCTCCAGTGACTGAAATTTGTTTTGAAAGCAGCATGCCTTGATTCATCATCATAAACAAGCTACACTGAATGAGAAATTTTTAATCGGGAACAAACGTAAGGAAAATGACACATAAGACTCTCACATTTACACAGTCTGGCACCACTTATCAAGCCTGTGCATGCTTTTTATCTGTCAGATGGTAGAATGTTTCACAATCATTTCCATAATCCCCTGAAAAGCCATTTGTGCTTAGAGCAGATAGCCAATGGGGAGGTACACTTTGCTCTTTAGTCTAACAGCATCAAACTGCAAGGATATTTCAAAGCAAACAGAATTTTAACACAGGGATCATTGGAAAGGAACAGGAAAGACGTCTATCTCTGATTCAGCACCATACTCTGAGAGATTCTGGAAAGCAGAAGCATGTTTAATGATGCCCTGGTCTTATAGATCAGTATAGTCCTTACTGCAAAATGGGGAAATTGTTCAAACTGGTGAAGACTCAAACAAAAGGAATTATTTCCCATACAGTGGTACCTCGGGTTAAGAACTTAATTCGTTCCGGAGGTCCATTCTTATTCTGAAACTGTTCTTAACCTAAAGCACCACTTTAGCTAATGGGGCCTCCCGCTGCTGCTGCGCTGCCGCCACACGATTTCTGTTCTCATCCTGAAGCAAAGTTCTTAACCCGGGATACTATTTCTGGGTTAGCAGAGTCTGTAACCTGAAGCGTCTGTAACCCGAGGTACCACTGTATCAGCCTATTTTTAAGATTCCCTTCTTATATGCTTCAAGCAGCATGGAAGCTGCTTGAGTGGTGTGCAAATCCATGGTGTGCATGGGAATATGAGACAATTAGCATCTCATTCAGAAGAAGGGTGGCAACTGGGTGGGAAAGATTCAGCCCTGTTGACATGGTCATGGTTTTTACATATACCCTTTTGTAGTGTAGGACTGCATCCAACAGAAGCAGTGCCACCTTCTTTCAAGTGCACAGGAAGGGAACTTGACTTTTACAATATAATAAACATATTGCAATTTGTTACTCACTTAGATGTTGATCCTGTAAACTGCATACCTCGGTCCAGGAGAGCATTCGCTGTGAGACCCTGCTTAACAATCTAGAAGAGAAAATTTCTTATTACTTCTGTTCTAGGGGTTTTAACCTTACAACCTATAGAGGAGTTTAACATAAAATATCCTATTTGTATTTCCCCTATCACTATGAACACTGCTACATGTCTACATTTGACTTTACAGTTGAATTTACAGCTGAAATCTGCACTGATGATACAGATTTGTTAAAAAGCAAACAAACAAGAGCACCACATAATTCCACGTTATACTTTTAAAAACATTGCTTGAAAGCAACACAAGGGGTCAGTGTGTCTGGCTGTTAACCAGGAGGTTGGCTGGTTCGAGCCCACCAAGATATGGTTGTGGGCAGGATTCCAGCACTGCAGGGGTCTGAACTAGATGATGCTTGGGGCAACTTCCAACTATACAGTTCTATGATTCTAACAAGACACATAAGTCTTAAGTGTTCAATGGATCGATACTTTGTAAAGATGTTACACAAAACCACATATTTAATAGATACAAAACGCCCTGACTGAACCTTGAAATAGAAACCCAATTAGAGCACTTCTTCATGAAAATCAGTCTTGTGAACACTTTGAAGAGATTTACAACAGAATATTGCAGCTCTTGTTTACTGATTCACAATTCAAACAAAATGTACGTATGGCTGTGAAGGACTGAAGTGAATTGTTTTTTGGTAAGGCAGGTATGCTAACCAATTAACAGACTGCTATGTAATTATGTATCTAACTCTAACTCATTCCCATTTCCCAAGTTACAACTTTAATTTCAACACACTTATCCATGATAATTATTTTATATAACATTAGCAAGTCATTTCAAAGTTCACCGTAACAAAGATTCACTAAAACTATGCACTCCCCATGCATTTTTTACAACCCATTCAAGTGCTTGCTTTCCTTTAAATTGATTTCAAATCCACTGTGCTATTTTTTACCTTAAAGGTTGGGACAGAAAGCTGTTCAAAAGATGAGGAACTTTCCTCACTAGTCGGAGTGTCAAGATCTAAAGGGCGATGTAAGGAGGATTTAGAGGTTCTTTTGTTTGTCGGATGTTTGACTGACCAGTTAACCACTTGGTACTGGGTAAGGTAACTTTGGTAGCAGTTCATGACAGGCTGCTGGGAAGTAATTTGCTCATTCTCTGGAGCCTTCTCAGCTTCTATGACATATAAATGCTCTACAAGTTCATCTTCTACTCCCAAAGCAGAAACAAATGACGCTTGGGAGGGATGAGTTTTTATTGGAATGACCTTTGGATCGTGACTAGTTTCTCCATGCAATGTAGTAGTCAAGGGTCCTTCTACACTGTGATAGATTGAACCTCTCCCATAATCAATTTGCTTGGCTTGCTTTCTCTTCTTTTTTCTTCCAGGATATGTTCCTGGACCCTCGTCGCTGCTTATGGGTTCAAAGTCCTCAGCTGCTGAAAAGTAGGCTTCGCTATCAGCCATTGACATGCTGGAGTCCATGGAGCGATACTGGTGAAATGAATTTGAGTCTGCAGAAGGGGTATATGGGAATGAACCAAAGCTTCTCCGTTGCTTTGGAGAGTCTAAGACATTTTCATCACTGCGGGAGACATCACTGCTGAACTGCACACCAGCTGGAACAGGTTGCTTATCTCCATAGAAGGCTGCAGTAAGACTTTTGGTACTTCCAAGTCGAGTAGAACATACTGATGCTTGCCGTTTCAAAGGAGATCTAAGAGGAGATTGTCCAACAGGTCTCTCTTGGAGGTTAGGAGATACAGGACTACTTTCCGAACCTTCTGCTGCAGAACTAGAAGGGGGAGAAAACATTCTTCTCAATAATGATACACATCTTCTTTATAATAAGAAGAAACTTTCCAGTTGAACAGTGGAAAATGAATGATTTGAATAAATTTGCATATAATCCATAATCACGGGATTCATGAAAGATTACAATAAATGATTAAACAAAGGTCACAATTCCACAAACTGTGGCACCTGCTAAAGTCCCAATTTATTTTCAATGTATCTTCAGTATACAGTATATAATGGACTGGACAGTAGCCATTATATATAATCCATACACAGTATAAGCTAATGGTTCCTCTCTCCTGCCCCTCACTCCTCCAGTGCTCTACATAGCAAGGAAGCAACAAGTCTAGACTTGATGGGTAGCATCAAAATCAGCCATTTTGTCAGCACTAGGATTCCAACCTGCGCCAAATAACTTTACCCCTCCTCTCCTTGTCCTCCCCAAATCTGCTCTGGAGTGTTGGGGAGAAATCCAGAATAGATATAGGGAGCACTCATAGGGGGGGATGAATGCTGCCCACAAGGAAATCTTTGCACTGCTGGAACAAGTTAGTTGGGTACTATCTGTTGCTAGCATTGCCACAAATGTTTTTACGTTCTATAGCCAAAGCTTTTGTTGTGTAGTAAATGAACATTGAGAAGCAGCATATTCACCTTCCATGGGCATCTTCTCTTTTTGCACCTGCCAAGAACTCCTTTTGCCCCAAGTGGTCTTCAACAGCGGAAGAAGGGCTTTCTCTATCACCTGCAAGCAAGGGGAGTGCAGCACTAGAACTACTATTCTCTTCTGAAGAGGAGGAAGAACTATGAGATCGTAGCGGTACTTGTAAATTCAGGTGCTGAGATTTTCTTTCTTCTATTCCCACAGTTCGGCATTCCCAATCTTTCCTTTTAATGCCATTTGCCTTGCCTAAGAACAAAGCAAGAAAATATTATATACAAAACAGTCAATAATAAAGGTATTAGCACTTCTCCTTTGTTCTTGTAAAAAGGATTTCCAAATTGAGGAGTAAGTACATATATGTTTTATTTGTAATTTTTTGTAGAAATTGTAACAAGCTATCCATGAATCAACCCAGTTACCAATTTGGAATATCTTTGTACAGTACAACACATTATCATCTCCAATATTAGAAACTAGGCTTACAATTTAATAATATATGTAGCAATAATCATAACAACAACAATATTTCAGTGACAGCTCTATGTCACTTTACCCTCAATAATGGCTATTTTATTTATGCCGCTAGCTAGTGTTAAAAGAGAAATTATTTACTATGATGCTAAATAATCTCCAATATATGAATATTCTGTCAAGTATATGCATTTGCACACACACACACACACACACACACACACACTAGTTACCATCCATAATTTTGGGAAGCTCTTTGGTAATAATCCATTCTCCAGGCTGTAGCAAAGATTGTCCATAAAACATATCTGATTCGGCACTTGTACTTGAAAAAGCAGAGCTACTTGATGGTGTCAGCTCTTCAAGCTTGAAGAAGTCTAATCCTGAAACTGTGCCACCAAAAAACCTACAACCTCCAAGACAGCCACACTTGTTCTTACTTCTCTTATTCTTTGTATTATCATCTGGCCATAAAAACCATAACCTACAAAAGAAAAGGTAACATTTTAAAAAGAGGCATATTTTAATTCAATGGAATAATATCATTCCAAGTGTTACTAGCCCCCAAACTTCCACAGAAATTGAGGCTAATTATTTCACCCATTTGGCCAAACAAGCAAATTAATCTGCACTGATTAAGAAGGCTGGGTTGGCTGTTTTTTAGAAGCAGACAGGTGCTTAAGGAAGCCAACTGTCACTAAAAATAATAGGAGTGTGCCTCTAAAGCAGCGGTTCTCAACCTATGGGTTCCCAGATGTTGTTGGACTACAACTCCCATCATCCCTGAGCTCTGGCCTTGCTAGCTAGGAGTGATGGGAGTTGTAGTCCAACAACATCTGGGGACCCACAGGTTGAGAACTGCTGCTCTAAAGACTTAGGCTATGGCATGCGGGTTGCAGCATAAAATTAAACTAACCCCACTCCCCAAAAATCCTTGTCACTAACTCTCATGATTTAGTACATCAATTCCTAAACATGGAACCCATTAAATCACAATGACAAAATTCTGCCTTAGTATATTTATTCTAGTTATTAGCAAAGTACTTGTTAAGATTCATTCATGCAAGATCCTAAATATAAGCACTTCACTTGTCCATCATTCAATAGCCCATTAAGCATGACCACATTTTCACTTTTAGATCCATGTGACTACTTAAAGACATTTTTTCACCTGTAGCTTC
Source organism: Podarcis tiliguerta (assembly GCF_965153285.1). Taxonomy (NCBI): domain Eukaryota; kingdom Metazoa; phylum Chordata; class Lepidosauria; order Squamata; family Lacertidae; genus Podarcis; species Podarcis tiliguerta. Next base: position 28,625,240 of record NC_139542.1, on the reverse strand, counting down.
TCTTACCTCTTAGTCCTGTTATCATGAGTTTCCAAAAAATGTCTCTGTGCTTCATGCTTAGAATGGTGATCTGCTGCTAAAGCAACATCAGCAGTGATAAGGCCCAAATTGACTGACCCTGCTTCTAGCCAATATGCTCTCCGCAGCACTGCAGGCTGAAGGCCAACTCGGCAACTGTTCACTTGCTCAATGTATTGTCGTAGCTGGACGTCTTGAATGGCAGCACTTACACCTTCACCAACAGACTGATTGTGGAGGTTACAATTGGCAAGGCGCACAGCACCCATCTAAAAGTTAAATAGAGAAAAAATATCAGTAGGTAGAATGGGACGCGGGTGGCGCTGTGGGTTAAAGCCTCAGCGCCTAGGGCTTGCCGATCAAGAGGTCGCGGTTCGAATCCCCGCGGTGGGGTGCGCTCCCGCTGTTTGGTCCCAGCCCCTGCCAACCTAGCAGTTCGAAAGCACTCTCGGGTGCAAGTAGATAAATAGGGACCGCTTACTAGCGGGAAGGTAAACGGCGTTTCCGTGTGCGGCTCTGGCTCGCCAGAGCAGCGATGTCACGCTGTCCACGTGACCCGGAAGTGTCTTCGGACAGCGCTGGCCCCCAGCCTCTTTGAGTGAGATGGGCGCAAAACCCTAGAGTCTGTCAAGACTGGCCCGCAGGGGTACCTTTACCTTTACCTTATCAGTAGGTAGCAGTAAAAAAATCTGCCTCTCCCCCCCACCCATGATAAATGAAATTTGGATGGCATTACCCATGTCCCTCCCTCCTCAAGCACCTCCTTCCCAAGCACATTATGTAATATCAACAGCTTATTCTTTTAAAGAAAAGTGTAAAATAATGTTTTAGAATTACAATACTACAGAAATGAAGGGTCATGAGATACGAAAAGAACACCTACCTTTATATTAGTGGCACAACCATGTTCTACAACGTATATATCTGCCCCATCTACAGCAAGTCGTGTCATAGTGTACTTTAATGCATCTGATGTTGGACAAGGGCCTGAAATGCAACTTATCTAAAGAAAATTTGGAACAGAAAACACAATTATGCAAAGAAAAGAAAAGAAAAGTACATAATTACATATTCTCCTTGGTATAATTTAAAAGGAATGAGAACAGTGATTATTCTTCTGCAAACTGTGGAACATGTGAACAGGATTTCCACCTTCTAAACAGTAAAATTGGTGTCCTGGGGAGGGGGTGTCTTACTTTTCTGCATAATATCTTAACTTTTTAAGAAATCCCTCTCTTCCATATTGCCATTTTGAACGCTGCAACTGCATTTCTGTTTTCCATGAAACTTATTTCAGAAGCTTGCCTCAATCTAGTTTATAAATTCCAATGTGTGCAAAGTATTTCACCCGTTTCATGAGCAAGTGGCAGCAATGGTTGTGGGGGAGGGGCTTCACCGCAACCACTAATAAAGCTGGAAGGGCATTAACCTCCAAATGTTCACCTATTTCTTACATGACCAATTTCTCTTACCAAACTATAGCTAGAAAATATCAGATCATAGCTAGGCTTTACCTTAGCTTCACAGAAGCGGCGATCAATTCCATGCTGACATATGACTACGGATTTTGGCCTTTCCAGTTCAAACTCACGGCACGCCACATGAAACACAAATGTCTGTCCCCATTCGAGCAGGCATGCAAGCTGCAAAGAGGTAAGAACGCATTGACTACAGTGAAACAGTCATTAAAACTGAAGGTTTTCAGAACTATTTGAAAAATGGCCCAAGAAACTGAACTTTCATGGCTTCCGATCCTTGGAACTGATTCTACAAAATGAGCTCAAAATCTTGCCCTTATAATTATCGTAATGACATACATCCTAGGTCTGCAAAAAGGGAAAGGGCAACATACAAGGTAGCTTTGGAATGCAAGCAGCCAGGTGTAGTCAACATTCATTACCAACTATCTGCTATAGAGTTTTAACTCACTTGTACAACAGACTTGTTCTTGTGTAAAGGTGGCTTCACCTACCACTCCCCCCCCCTCTATAGCCCCCCTGCATTCCCCAAAATCTGATCCAGAGATTTGGGGGACTATCCACAACAGGTAGGATGGGAACAGGGGCTGCAGCGAGGAGGAGGTGTGAAAGTCCCATCGCACCCTCTTTTTATCAATAGCATTTGTTTGACTCCAGGTCTGCTTCTTTGTTTAAATCCTTCAACCAATAACTTCTACTCTTCATATTCACACTAAAGCAGCACACAGAAAAAACTGGAAAGGATCAACAAATGGAACATTAACATTGAAAAACACGCTGCTTGTTCAAAGGTGCTTAAGTTGCATGACAACCAATGTATTGATTCACATGTTAGTCCAAGTATTTGCCAAAATACACATACAAAATAACTGGACTTTTCATTTTAAAAAAGTAATTTCAGCTGGAAAAGAGGCCTATGGACTTTACATTCTAATTTTATATACAGTGGTACCTTGGGTTACATATGCTTCAGGTTACATACGCTTCAGGTTACACACTCCGCTAACCCAGAAATATTACCTCGGGTTAAGAACTTTGCTTCAGGATGAGAACAGAAATCGTGTGTTGGAGGCACAGTGGCAGCAGGAGGCCCCATTAGCTAAAGTGGTGCTTCAGGTTAAGAACAGTTTCAGGTTAAGAACAGACCTCCGGAATGAATTAAGTACTTAACCCCAGGTACCACTGTACATAATATATTCTGTTATAACAAGCTTCTTATCCCTAGAGAGTATGAAGCAGCACTTTGTTGAGAAATCTTTTTAGTAAGCGTATTATTGTGAACAATTGTGCTATTCTCACTGAAAATATATTCCACAGAAACTGAAGTGCTAAACATAATGGTTTCTCATGCAACATTTAACTAATTCATATAGAAAAAGTAAGAATGCATTCAACATGCAAGTTCTCCACAAGCCTCTTTCTTCAAGTCTTTTTACAAGGTGTTTTCTCCTATGCAATCAGAACCTAAACTGCCATGAACAAATGAGAACCTCAACGTTATCTACAGTAGATTCCTGAAAAAAGGAACACAAAAGCTGACAGTGCTTTATCCTCCTTCGTTAAGTTTTACTAATGCAGTCAGATTTAAACAGATTAGCTTTAAAAAAATATATTGTGTGGATCCAAGCCAAGTAAATTAAAGCAAACCAAACAAAGGTGCATGTGGAAGCTATTTGAAATTCCTGATGCTTATCTTCTTAAATTGTGGATAAACAAAGAGCTAAGTCTAACATTTTGAGGTTTAAAAATCTGGATCAACATTTACAGTCCATGTACTTCTCTTTCTTTCTTTTCCTTCCTTCTCTCTATCTAAAATTCCTCCCTTGATTATCATTTTGGAATTTCAATTCATTTTAGATAGAAACAATCATGTGAATATTCCCTTCAATATCTGGTGTTTAAGAAAAACAGCAAGGAAGCCTAAAATTAGTGACCTAACTTGTAGAATCATAACCTAGTTTAATAAAGCCAGGATATACAAAAGTTTCAGGGACTCAAGTGCCACCCTTTCATGAGAGAAGGAAAACAAGCCAAAAAGCTGCTCTCAACGAACACTTCCCATTACATGCAAACCATGAGTTTTGATGGTTTCCAAGCAAGCCAGGATTCATAAGCCAACTTTAAAGAATGGCTTCATAGTCTGGCTTGTTTAACCAGAGTTTCCCAGATTGCATGGAATGGGAAGTTATGATTAACGGAGACTTCCTGACTTGCGTCTCTGCCCATGTGAAGAAAGGAGGTATAAGGGCTGCATATGGCTTAGTGTGTTTGGATCAGGCGCTTGGTTCATGCCAAGAAAACAGTGCGCACATTCAAATCCAATGCTGAGTGGCATACCTGCGGAACTGTAACTTTGGATGTCAGGCTCCCAGCTTGCACATCAATCAACCACGCATATTCTAAAGAGTCAGCTCCCAGGGGCAAACCTTCTGCTGAAAACATAGCATGGGCCCTTAGCTGCAGACCTGAAAGGCTCATATGACCCTCACGAAGAACTTCATCCACACTGGGCCTCTGTGAAGAATCAAAGACTGGTCAGGTGGGGGAGAAAGCCCACTAAAATAAGCCTGCATTATCTGGCTATGGATTAATATTTTGCAACTATGCAATAGTGTTGCTCTTCTTTGGAAATAGAAAAGCAAATGTTTATAGGTTCATCAGATGCATGTAAGCTATAATTTTGTCAAAATGCACAAATTAGATCAAGATGCTTATGACTCTTACTTATTATGTTTATCTATGGTGAACGAAATAAACATTTTAAAATAATTAATATGAGTTAAGGTTGCTGAAGCAACACATCTTTATGGGGGGGGGGGAACATGGTTGTAATGAGCGACATCCAATAGTGTCATCCCCTCATGCACAATGGACTTCCATTTGCAGAACTGGACTTCCTTTTCTTTCCACCTTCCTACAGCACCCAGTGTGCCCCTGAAATTTGCTCAGAAGGTGAAGAACTGGCCAGATAGACGGGGAACAGCGTTAGTTAGCTGAAAAGTGAAGGAGGAAAAGGGGAAGTTCCATCTCATCTGCTGCTGCAATGTTGATTATCACAGAATACTTGTAAGTTCAGTGCCGCCACTAATGTATCTTAAGGCATAAAATGTAAACACAGTGGCAAGAGCAGGCAGTGCTACATCACGTTTAAGAAAGGATAGCAGAACTGACTGACCCTTAGGGAAAAATGCTTAGAGGTTTTATTTACAGTTAAGCAGTATATAAATTTTGTTAAATAAATTGTCAAATTAACAAATAGTTGTTCAAGCAGCTTTGAAAGTATGTAGTCATAGAGAACCTTATATGAAGGCTTGAACTAACTAACAAGAAAATGATTCACCCATGTTACCTGATAGTTGTCATTCAAGAATAAATTCAATGGTGATAACACAAGCTGTAACATCGTTTCCTTGTATCCTTTTTTCATCTCAAAGCACAACCTTTCCAAGAAAGCTGTGGGACATTCAGGGCCCTCACTGTTGCAGTGCTGCAGTACAAAACACCAAAAATGCCATCAAATGTTGTTCAATGGAATATCAAAGCTGTTCAAATAGCCAGATTACGAAAAAACCTCACAACACTCTTCAAATGGAGCAGGCCACATAGGGAAGTAATTCAATCCCATAAATCAGGATCATATCTTAACTATTTGTGAAGATCCTTGAGTGCTGTATGGCAGAAAGTTTGTGCCCCTCCCTTTCCCAATATAAGCAGCAATGTCCCTATGATGGCCCATCTCTCTAGGGCCAAGATCTGAAAGAGTGGGCTTCTGGTTGTGGCACATGCCTACATCTATGTATGGGCGCACATGAGACAGGGATGTCACTTTAACACTGTCCACTGGGTCTTGAAAGGCAATTCAGAGACTAATTGACACTGAGTGCTCCCAAGGAAAATAAAGCTCATGTAACTCTTAATAGCTAGCTTCTTGCCACCATTTATCTATTAAAGAAGTCTCTCCCAACAGATACAAGTTTCCTTGTAAGCCTGGAAGAAGAGCACCTATTTTTTAAGTTTAAGGCTTAGTAAAATACTCCACAAGCAGCTGCCGGAAAGAAAGAGATCATGTGGGATATTTTATAGAAAGATAGAACCAAACTCTTGATAATGAACTAATTACTAAATGTGATTATTGGCACAATACAGAAAACTGCTGTGTGGCATCCTATGGAGAGGGAAGAAGCATCAACAGTGTCTGTGAGAGACTCACTACTAAAATGGCTGCAGCTATTTGCAGCTTCTCCATAACCTTGTGGCTGCAGCAACATCATTACGAAAGAAATGAGGGAGGGGGTGAGGCAGAGGTAAAAACTGCCCTACCTCAATAAGATATTTTGTCCAAGGAACTATACATTGCTTTGTCATGTGCCTTTACAATATTTTCTATTGATGTGTCTGTACAATACACCAAAGTCAGGAATTCTCTTTTTCTATGTGCGTACTTATTTTTTTAAAACAACCGGGTGCACATCTGATGCTTGCAGGTAAACAAAGCACCCAAAGCACTTACCACTGGCAGTCGCCCATGCACTTTGTACACATTAACAAGCACAGTAATATCCCAAGGTCGCAAAGTGAGGGGGTGAGCATGTCTGGCTGATGTGTCGCCCTCCTTTTTGTCAGCATCAACTCCTACTGCAGTCCACCCAGAGCTTGAAGAAGTTGACATGGACAGTACGGGGCTGGAAATCACTTCCTCAAAATCAGTGTACATGTCATCTTCACCGAAGTAATTTTCCTGGCAGGACCAATTAGCAAAACACATCATAAAAGAGCATAACGTAAACCTTTGACACCACAATAAAGCTCCAATCCCACAATCCATTTAAACTAATAAACAAGCTTTCGTTTTTAAACTATATATGAACAGTTAGTATGATTGGGGTTAAGTATCTTATCGCATGCTTCAGAGATGAAAAGCTTCCAATTACCAAGCTTTTTAAGCATCGAGGAAGGCTGATTTGACAATAACAAAAATATAAAGCACCCAATACTAGAGCAAAACAGAACAAACTGCACACACTTAAAACTTGGTGGTAGACTGCACAGCTCACATTTCTGCTATCGCCCACATGAAAAGGCAGCCCACGCTGACCCATATCTACACAGAAACATCACACTCAGTTCCCCAAGCCAGAACCATCTAGACTTTCCTTCACACGGTAAAATGACTCATAGATCAAAACGTTGCTTGTTCCACATGCTTTAATAAAGGTAAGACCAGCGAGTTCATCATACCTTTATAGAAAGGAAGGCTTTCAAAAGAGGCCCATATAAAGTTATGTGGGAGTCTGGAGAGAGTTCCAGTTCTACACGGAGTCTGTCCGGTGGAAGCTCTGAGGGGTCAACAGGGAGACGGGAAGAACCAGAAGGGGATATACCCCTGTCTGTCATTTTCTGTGATGGTCTCGATGCAGATAAGATTGATTCTTCCATTTCTGACACTTGGGAGTAAATGAAAATAATTTTGTACAAGCTAAAACAGTTACGGATTTATAGTTATAAAAACTCAAGGAAGCTTTAAAGTTTGATATCAGGTAGGCAACTTCACTGTATTCCTTTCAGCACGCTGAAGACATTCTTATTTGGACAAGTCTACCCAAATGTTTAGAAAGTCTCCATGAGTTTTAATTCGTTTTAGTCTGTTTTATTGCATTTTTAACCTGTGTGTTTTAAATTACAGTACAGCTGTAATATCTTTTAGTGATAATTTTAATGTTTTACCTTTTGGGATAAACTGCTTTGAGTCTTTTCCTACAATAATCAAGTGGCATGTAAATTGTATTAAATAAAAAAATAAACACATGTTTTATGCTTTTAGACCCGATATATTCACTGAACAAAGTATGGGTTGTTGCTCTAATTACTGCTATGCAGAGTAAGCCCCACAAAATTAATGGTCATGACTAATTGGCATCTCTTAATTTCAGTGGGTTTACTCATAGGTAACATAGGTTAGGAAACCATGGCAGGAAAAAGGAGTCAAGAAAACCTAGATCTATTATTAAGCATGTATACTATGTTTCTGCACTTTCTTGTTACTATGAGCAAAAAAAAAAAAGAGAGTAACAAAATGTACTTTTTGTCCTTCAGTCAATCATTGTCCAAGTTAGCAGAAAAGAAAAAAATATGTAAGCCACAATAGTCATTAAAATAAAATGCAGGGCTCGTGTTGCTCTATCAGTGACTCCCTATTGTATTAAGAACAATTAATATCGGACTAACACCATCAGAGAAACAACAAATAGCATTCACCAGTATTAAAGAAAGACACCTCAGTCGTGCACTGAAAATTATTTATGGTCCAACATGTTTCAAGTTTTCTAGACCGTACAGAAACCCTTCAAGTTACCTTTTGAAAGTATTAAACCAGTTGCCCCTGAAGAAGAGGCACAAGATGCAAATAATTTGGTATACAGCTTTAGTCAGAGACTAAAGTGACATAAAAAAACCTGATAAATTCATTAATATATGGTATTGCTTTATTCAATACTTAAGTAATCAGGACCATCCAAGGTCTCAACCAGCCACACAAGGACAGTTATGGACTGACCTTCTGAGATTACTTGTGAAATGGAAAAAGAAATACAATGCAACATAGAAAATGTAAAAACAAATACAAACAAGTAAACTAGTTAACTTTGGTTACCTGATACTTTCTAGAGGTAATGGGTTCTTGTTACTGCTCTTTTTGAAAAAAAAAAAATTGTAACGTATGAATACCTTGAAATCCAGGGCATGTAGCATATGTTTGTATAGTGGAAAATCATAAATTAAAGTTTTTTAAAAAGAAGGGCCACAAGTCTTGAAACACGAGCTAATCAATGCATCTTTGAGGTCACCTTCCTTCTACTTTTGATAAGAACTCTACTGCTTGCATCCAAAGTATTCCGATTAAGTTCTATTTTCTCTTTCAAAATGATAACAGCTGCCATTTTCAACAGTTTCAAACATAATAGGGACAAAGTTGGCACTTACATGACTGCTTTAACTGTTCATCAGCCTTCTGGGGATAAATTGGATGCCACACATAGTCAATTGTGAGCATAATGCTTGGTACAGTCCAGCATTCAACCCAGCCAGCCCTTCAAATAAAATAAAAGATTTTTGTAATAGCTGACTGCTTTATTAACCATTTTATAACACTGAGAGAAAACACAGGAACCTAGACGAATAGTAACACATTAGCTCCCGGTTACATTTTTGTATTTAGTAAGAGAAACAGAACTCACTCTTCTTGAGTCAAGTTCCTCCACCTTTGTTTGCTTGGTTTTTGACCACTTTGACTATCAGCCGAAACGCAAGACTCAGGATTTGCTTTGTTAGGATGACAATCTTTCACCAGCATAAAAAGAGAATATTTACTGGGGTGGCAGTCAGGTAGAAGTAAGTGAAGATCAAGACCTTCTCCCTGAAAATATAACATGAATATAAGACTTACACAATATCCATACAACAGCTGCAAACCTTTATGGAAAATATTTTTGGCCTGAGGACTGGTATTTGCCCTATACCATTTTTGTACATAACTTTTTTGAACACATGTGCAACAAAATCATTACTTTCATGCACAATTCATATCTACTGTTCTCACCAATCTAAGCTGAGTGTAGAGAATAACAATTTCAAGGAATGTAATGGGGAATTTACTATTTTGTTCATAGTAAATAACATAACTTACACTTTTAAAGAACATTTTATAGAAGGAATAATACATCATAACATTTTTACAAAGAGTTTATTGTTTTGCACAATTACATAACGTATGATAAAATCAGTTACATTAAAGAAAATGCATATCACTGAAACAATCTCAATAAATTCACCGCAAAGCAAATAACTACACTTTCCTACTACTGTTAGTAAACTCATATATTCAAAGCTATACAAAAGGCACTGTGCTTATCGTTCCAAATTGTTAATCTTCGTATTTCTGTTATTATTATTTAACTGCAAGACTACAATTGCCACTCTGTGCATGCCTTTAGAATGAAGATTAAAATGCCTAACCAAGGATATGCATGTTATGAAGAGTTATTTTCCAAGTAGAAATACAGTTATTTAAGGTTTTGGCCTTCAATTACTAATGCAGTTATTTAACATTAGTCACACCAGCACTGCCACAGTCTTTTGAGATAACTGAGTAAAAGATAAAAAGCACTGGGAATATGCACTAAAGAATGAAAAATAAGATTTTTTTTTAGAACAGTTGTGATGAATTATGTCTCCTCTTCTTTAAAGCTCAGGGTTTCTTTGCAAAGAATGAGGAGGCATATGGAATTTATTGTTTTAATAGTAAAGCCACTTACCCTTAAAGAGAATCTAGTGCTGCATGTGCTTGGAACAAAGTCAGTAAAAGGCAAGGAGAAAACTATGTTTAATGTTTCCCCACAGGCTGCAACATAAACTGCAAAAAAATAAAATGGGGGGGGGGAATCAAATATTAATTATTTGTTAAAATACTCTTAACAAAGACCACACTAGTGCTTCAGCAGATATATGAGAGGACAAAGAAAGAGCTTTTTATCATTCCTCTTCCTAAACTAATTACACACATGTATCACTCAGCTACAGAAGGTTAACAGAACAAGAAGAAAAACTGAAAGAATTTAATTCAATAGATGTCATTTATATGGATAATGAAACAGCCTTTTCCATTTTTATTCATATTCAAAAGAAAGATTATTCAAGCAGCCACTCAATGCAACCACATTCTTCTCCTTACTGCAATACCAAGCACATTGATGGAGACCCCAAGTTTTTTCCACAGAGCCTCATCTCTTCTGCCCCAGCCCTTCCATCCCTTCTTTCTAACTCATTTTTTTTTTAAACCACTTTACTTACAGAGTGACTTTTCCCACTGGCCTAAATTTGCATCTATATACATAAAAAAGCATACGCAAATTGCAGGTAATTTGTGTCTTTGAAAGACCCAGCAACACATCTGTGCGGATCATTAAGAGAACATATTTCTGATCCGCACATGGCACAGCCATGCTGCTGTAACAAAAAAGCAGGACTGCATCAAATGCAGAAGAAAGGGACTAGACACCTGCAAGAGGAGGAAAAGAAAGGTGTGGTGCCATCAACCCTGGCGGCACCAAAGAGCAATGGAGCCGAAACCTATCACACATGTTTTAAATATGAGTGTTCCCACTCTTTATTTATTTATCATTTAACATATGATAGCATTCATCCAGAAAATATTTTTTAAAACTCACAACCAGCAAGGGGGGGCAGGGAACAGAGGAGAGTCACTCATCATCCTTCATAATGAAGACCAATATGTTAAGACTGAAAATGACTTGATAGAGGGTGATGAGGTGTGACCTGTTCCCAATAACAACAGTATGAGTAGTACAACTACTGGAAAAGGACAGTTTCTCAGCATGAGAAAGTATCCAGAAGGCCCAAGATGCTCCCACAAATGACTGAGTCATGTACAGTCATGCTGTATCCTTGTAACTGATAGATTCAGGACATTTGGGCAGGCTATAACCTGAGCCATCCCTACGATGGTCACTGCCCTTGATGAAAAGTCATCTGGCATCGAAAACAGTGTGCTCACTACAAGCACAGCCCTGAAAATGGCATATATCATCAGGCCACATTGGTGCCCAGAATCCTCTGCATGGACATGGGTTGGGCCCGTCATCCCTTCTTGCAATCCTGACTTTGGTTTTTGTCAAAACAGGTGGATTTCCATCTGCTTATTCAGACGGCACATAAGCCACTCTTGTCACCTCTGAGTTTTGGAATACTCCTACTTGGAACAAGAGAACAGGCATCTTAGAATTTTGTTTGTACCTGCTTCCATTCCCCTTTTGATGAGTCAATACCTCTTCAATATCAATTGCTTTCTAAATGACAATAAAGGACAAGCGATACCCTCAGTGTTAAGGAATGCCTGAGAAAGGACACCCAATGAATGTATGAGAAACAGCTACCCTACTATGCTGGCAAATCCATACTTCCTGGTTAATCGCTACTGATTTATTTCCCCTTTCTGTGGAGCACTCTTTAAAATATACAAATAGCTACACTGAAATACAGTGGAAATTTAGTGACTGTAGGAACTGGACTCTATTAGTAGAACTAGCAAATGGCACTGCTACATCAGGGATTTAAAGGCTTTTCACAATTAAAGGGGGAAAGGAACTGAATATTATCATCAGATAAGAAGGAATTTGTTTTGGTTAAGCATGTATTACTGCTGCATATGGAAAGGAGTGTAGCATGCCTGCTTTAAAATATTCTCACCGTTTTCCTGTTGTTTTGTGGAACAATCAATCCAGTTGTGCTGATTTGCTGCCCAAATCATTTCAAACTGATGAAACATGATTTTAAAATTCCATGAATAGGGAACAAATGAGAAGATATCAGGAGCACTGTCACTAGACCAGTCCTGAATCAAATCTAAAAATAAAGGAGACATGTTACTGCAAGTCACTAGTGGGAAAAGACAACTGTAAAACTGATTATATTTTGTTGCATTAAAAAGTCAGTTTCTTTACATGTTGCATAATGCACTAAAAAACCCCTGCCCTGTTGCAGTTTTAATCTATGCATTTTTTCCCTCAGAAACAAATCCCAATTTGTTCAATGGGACGTACTGTCAGTTAAGTATGCAAAGGACCAGACTGCAAAAAATTAAGCATCTATGCCTACAATAACAGCAACAGTGATATCCAGCTGTGGCCAGCTAAAACAATGGGACGCCCATCCTTTCCTCCCTCCCTGCAGCACTGCCTCCCTGCCCTCCCATTCATCTTTCAGATCTGCCCTTTGGATCAGATTTGGAGAGAGGAAGATGTCCTGTTGTGCAAACTAAACTCCATCTCTACTACTTTAAATATGCAGTTAAAGGCATTTGTGGGAAAGAGAAATACACATTTGCCTCATTCCCAGAACTGTAATACAAACGGTCATTTTCAAAAATCTTAACTTTTGTAGTAGTCTCATAGACTGCAAAAGTCAGTTTTAGTGTAGACTTCAGTTTTAAATAAGTATATTTCGGAAGACAAGAAATAATACACTTGAATGAGCTATCAAAATTTAAAATATTACAAGTGCTGAACATTATGCAATTAAAGTAGTCCAACATTCTTTCCCTTTTTTGCAAAAAGAAGCAAAAATGACTTTGGAAATCACCTCTGCTTCTCATTTATTTCATTTTAACTTCATGTTTGGCTTAGGGTGTTTATGAAATGAGCTGCATTTACAAAAACCTTTAATTATAAAAAGAATTAAATGTAATGTCTTATAATTTGAAAACACTGCTGCAATTTTGCACAGCTCAACTTCTACGGAATATTGTGGGATTACAAAGTAACATAAAAGACAGCCACTTGAAAAGTAAACAGTCAGTTACTATTATGAATTTTGTTTTGCCCTTTTTTGTTTAGAGCTTTTGAATAGTGCTTGCTTATTAAACAGAAAGCAAAACAACAGGCTTGTATGGCCCAGGAGGATGGGGGTACGGGTGGGGCTGAAGGGATGAGAGATTTGTTAATATTTCTAATTTAACACAAACATATGCATCATGACAGTATAATTTCTGTGAAACATGAATCATTTAGATGTCCAGTGCACCAAAACCTCCTTACTGAAATTGCTGCGCAGGCATGTATTTTCATGCTCTTGTGATATAAAAAAAAGTTCCACAGATGGGTTTGATGACTAAAGCAATAGGAAGTGAACAAGAAAATAGTATATATTTGTAACAATTCTGAATAAGCATACATCTATGCAAAAACACATCCCATATAGATGTTGATACCATTTGAAAAAGCAAAGTACACAAAAACAGAACAGTTACCTGAAAAGAAACTTTTCTGAGCAAATATAAAATGGTAGGTTGCTTTGTAAACTTCAACTTCACACTGCCATGACTGTGGCATGTTCCATATCCGGGGGTAGCAGGCATTAATATGAAACTAAACAAAACAAACAAGCAGCAGGATTCACTCTTAATATGGTGATTAACAGCCAAAATTAAATGACAACCGTGTAATCAATGGGTAATTTTAAAATTATTTCTTCCTAAGATGAGCAGAGAGTTAACCCAGTTTACTAATGTTTAAGTCTGTCAAGTTAAAAGGTCAATTCCCACATGATTTATCTAAAAACATCTATAATAAATGAACTCAAACTATGTAATTTCGCCATCTGCTTTCACTGTAAAAATATCAAGCGGCTTTCAACCTAAAGTTTTTTGTATTAAAAAAAGGACACACCCCTGTACAGGAAGCCTGCTAAATCTGGAAGACCAGATTCTGAGACAGCAGCAATGAAGTATTTTGCAGAACTGGTGTGGTATCTTGAAATGTGCAGCAAGTTCCAGAGACTGAAATTGGCAAGATGGGATGTTCACAAAGACAGTCTGTGACAAATCCTCACACTGGCTGAAGGATCAGAAGAGGCTTTGTGGGCAAGGCAGACTGAATGAAAAGTTCCAGAAGGCAGGATTAAGCTAAGCCTGATACAGAAGCTCCACAATCAGAATCTCTGTGCTGTTTGGTTTGGTTTGCTACTTTGCAGTCCAATGCAGGTGCTCTGAAGACCGGGAAAGAGTAATAATGAAGGCAAAGAATCCTTAACATACACCCAGGCTATACCTAGCCAGCATAGTCTCTGTGGGGCTGCTCTCAAAAACTGAAATCTGCAGCTGATGCAGAATGTAGCAGCCTAGAACCTACATACCAAAGAAGTGAACATCTGAAATCACTGGTTCCAGTTTAAATTACAGTAGAAATCACTCAGATGCTTATGCAAAAAAATACTTACTGCCAACATCTCTGCTTCTAAGAGCGTACGGAACTGCATACTGCTGGTGGCATCTATATGCAAAAGCTGTCCTTTAATTGTAGGAGAGTAACCTAGTAAACAGAACAAATTCAAGAATTGCCACTATGTCTTTCTTCATTTTTTTAAAAATGTAGGGGTCCCTCCAGTCTATCAGGGCTAACTACATAGTATGGACTGATAGAATTAAAAATTAAGATTTTTTAGATGAGTCTTCTACTTGGTTAAAAAAAAGAATCTGATGCTGCAAGGGAGCGGAGCATCTTATGAGTACACAGAACAATTTTCCTTATCTACAGTGTTTGGGGAAAAGAATCTATCATGTCCCTGCAATAGGAAAATTTGCAAAGAAGTATACAAAGAATACAACCAAAGGTGTCATATCGAACGATCAGCATGATAGTTCTTCAATGTTCCAGATCATTCATATACTTAAAAAGTAAAACTGTATCTCGCTCCCAAGTAGATAGCACTGGAACTAAAATTCACAAATCTTAAGAAAGTATAGAAGCCAACAACAAAAAGGTTTTAAACAATGAAAGCAAGCTGTGGACAGACATAGATCCACAGACTGTAGATTCGAAAGGGACCATGAGGGTCATCTAGTCCAACCCATTCCAACGCAGGAATTATTTTGAGAAAATTCTTTGGTATTACTGAAACTCAACCCTAACACATGTAATCTTATTGAACCAGGTTCTGCAAGTAACTGTTCTTCTGGAATTATTTCAACATAAAACGCTTTCAGTCTCAACCTACCATCTTCTGCTACAGTCATGGGAATGTTAACCTCCAAATAAGAGCCTGCTCCAACGTTTACATGAACAGCATTAGTTTCCTGCCAATAAAAATCAGACATTATTTTGATTATTTGAACTCAGACTACATCACGACTCAAGTTATCACTTTAGAAACTTCCAGGATTTATGGAAGGGAACTAGTAGGCCACAGCTGATTAAAAGCTTGATATACATTTAAAAACTGAAAGAAAAACTCAATGAAGCTGAAGAAAAGCATGAGGAGTATTCATCTGAAGCTATAAGCATGGCAACAGATAACAGCTAGACAAATTAATGTTTGCTCATGAACAGCATACTATATTTAGTGGTTATGATTCAACAGTCCTCGCCAAGGTGAGCATTTCACTTTGTGAAATTTTATTCACAACCAGACGGGTGGAAATATTGTTAGTAATTTAAGTAATATATTTTGGTAGGTTACGATTTATGTGATCAGCCAAAATATATTGGATATGAATATTTATATATATTCAAAAACAGAATGACAAAGAAAATTCCATTTTATTTCAGAAGACATCTTTCAAAACTGAAATAATGATATTTGAAAGACTAATCTAAAAAATATACATGTATATTCCCAAATCTCACATGTAGATATGTCTTTCCTATTTACCCTATTTTTTGTGAAGAGCAGATCAATAGTGGCATCTGCAATGATATTCATACGGAGCTCAAAAGCAAGGATTTGTCTTGGCTTCCCAGGCTGTGGAATTTCTGAGACTTTCATGACTTGGTAATCTGGTGGGAAAAAGAATTTCCACAAACAGTCCCTACAAAACAACAGCAGAATATTAATTCAGTTATTCATCTAGAAATGAATATGAGCTATTTATATATTTTCTCTAAGACACTCTACACAGCATGCAAGAAGCAAGAACATGAACTGGAGAGTGAAAAAATACGTGTTTTGCTATATTTCTCAAAAGGCTTGATTAGTGAAGCTATATTCCAGATTTATCTTAAGGCACTATAAAATTCAATTACCCTAGAAACTGAAAATAGAAATAAGAAAACAAAAAGATTTACACAGCTGACCTTGTGAAGTTAACTAATGAGATTTTAAATAAATCAATGTTATTTGAAAGTTACAGTAAGCATCCAACAAATGCTAACGTCAAAATATAAGAACCTCCTATAGAAGAACCACTGCGTCCTCTC
Source organism: Podarcis tiliguerta (assembly GCF_965153285.1). Taxonomy (NCBI): domain Eukaryota; kingdom Metazoa; phylum Chordata; class Lepidosauria; order Squamata; family Lacertidae; genus Podarcis; species Podarcis tiliguerta. The sequence goes on along the minus strand of NC_139542.1, from coordinate 28,608,982 downwards.
AACAGTGCATATGAACATATATAAAATGCAATTCTGTACAGAAACCGATCCTGCTCCCTAGAGCAGTAAAGGACAACAGGCTGTAGAAGTGAAGCATGCTACCTATCCCTGCCTTGTTCAGCACAACTTACTCAAGATGAAGTTGCTGAACTTCAACAAAATTGTCCAGAGAAGGGGTGGAAAGCTACAGACCTTGGCCTAGTTTTATTGCAGGGGGAGCCAGGATCGAGAGTTAGAGAGAGGAAAAAAACAGAATGGGGGAAAGCCAAAATGAATGAAGCAATGGAAGGTGGAGAAAACTCTCTGGAAGCAAGCAATATTGACCTATGGCAAGTGGGGTTTAACTCACCCCTGATAGCCCACTGCATGGAGAGAAACAGAAAGAAAGTGGTGCATCTATTTTTGGCTTTATACCCTTCTAGCCCACTGTTGACTTTGACCCACCACTGCCAAGGGAATGCAGTAGAAAGAAAAGGTTATCCATTCCAGACCCTGAGATCATAATCTGAGGCCCTTATTCGTGTGCCCCCTCCACAAGAGGTTCAAAGGGTGGCAACACAATAACAGGCCTTTTCTGCAATGTGGAATGCTCTCCCCAGAGAGCCTCACCTGACAGGATCTTTATATAACTTCAGGTGCCAGGCAAAAACTTTCCTCTATAAGCAGGCCTTTGGCCTTCTATCTGTAACCATTTAAAAGTGGGGTGGATGTTTTTAATGTATTTCTTTTTTCTCTTTGTTTAATGTATCTATGTGGGTTTTTTTATCTGGTTGGTTGAAAGTTGCTTTGGGTTGCTCTGGGCAAGATAAAGCGACTAACAAATTCAATAAGTAACAAAATAATAAGAATTGTTCTGAAACACCAATCTGCTTTTGAAAAGCCAAGTTGTGTTCCTCAAACAGGCAAACAACACAGTGGACCCAGTGGCAGCCTTACATAAAGTTATTCTTCAAGATTCAGGAAGAAAAATCCCTATGAACAGATGAAATGAGTTTCCAGGGAAGCACTACTGTTCATTCACCACTCAACACTTGATCAAAGTTGTCTTATAAAAGAGCTATATGAGACTTCTGTAGCCCAAAACTTTTAGAAGACATCTGGTGCAGAGGCCTTCCTTTTAAAATTATCAAACTGGAATATGTCTAATCTCTGAACAAACAGCTAGACTCTAAACATGCAGGCGCATGAACATGGGTGTGAACTATAGAGAAAGCAAACTTCATAACACAGTATAATACAAGCAAGCATATATATATATTTTAAAAATAGTTGATGTCCTCAAACTCTAGGCACATGAAAGTAGCTAGGACAACTTTGCTGGAAAATCTGTTTTGATTATATTCTTCCTTCTTTACAGTGGATATAAACAAAATAATTAAACAACAGTACCTTTGCCTGTCAGCCCATGGACCATAGTTGAAATCTGTTCCTTTGCCACAAACTATATCTAATCCCCAACAGGGCGGGAGGTCTTGCAATTTACTATCCTCATTACTTGTTTCTCCCTCATTAGTTTCCTCTGATTCTTCTGGTACAAGCCCTGTATTTTAGAAAACAGCAGAAGCATTTTAAATATAACAAATATTCAAGGAACATATCATCTGTAAACTACTACCAATTAACATAGAACCATGTACTTATTACTATGCAATTAATATATGCAGTGCTTTTTTTCTAGAAAAAAAGCTACAGGAATGCTCCCCTGTCCCTCCTGCTTGTGCACCAGCTGAAGACACAGGGCTGCTCTGTGGACAGGCAGAGCTAATGCACAAGGAAGAAGCTTCCCTGCCCATCAGTTCTGCAAGCTGCCCTGTCCCTCCTGCTTGCATGAAAACTATTTAAAACTAGTTAAAAGTAACTACCGGGGCTAGAGGGGGTGGGATGCTTTGGGGTGACTTGAACACTCCCTCATACTATTTCCCCAATCTAAAAATGCCTACTTAGCAGCTGTTTACTAAGCAACTTTGAGAACTATGTACCTGTAACGATTTTTAGCCTCTGAGCAGAAACTGTACTTACCTGGTTCATCCATATAATAGTAGATATCAACATCATTTGATTGCATCACAACAAAACCTTCACCCATTAATCTTGGTGGTCTGTTAAAGAAGAAAAGGGAGGGGGGATATAAACACTGTACACTCTAAGCTTGTGGTTTATCTGGGTGAGCTAACCAGGAGCCCAGGTTCAGATCCACATTGCACCAAACAGTGGCTCAGCTCAATTCAGCAGCAAAACAACTAAGGAGGATCAAAGTGGCTATAATCTTTCCCAGAGCCCGCACACTTAGCATGACATGGTTTGGGCTTAGCATGATATGCAAACCACAGAACAGAATTGTTACAGATTGTACTTTTTGATTTTATGGCCACTTGGTCCCATTTTACTTTCAGCGATAACACTTCATGTATCTGATGTAGCAGTCAACAATCAATCAGTTAAGTCTTTAAAAGACTAATTCCTCTGAATTGTAAACTTTCTGTCAACTGTCTGCAGAAAGAAAACCTGTAACACTATTTTGAAAACACACCAGGCTAATTTAAAACTCCAATTGCTATAATGAATTTATTAAGATATCCAGTTAGATCAAAATTGATATCATAATGGCAAAACTCTTATATTTTCACCTTCTACGCTGAAGACTTGATTTGCCTTTCTTTTGCTTTACCCTTGCTCTATATTCACTCTTTTAATTTGCTAATAGTTTTCCAGCTAAAATAGAATCTGAGCCCATAGGGACAGACCATCTTCAGTAATTAGACCAATAGGTGTAACAAATCCATACAAAAAAGAGCAAAACAATGTTACCCTGAGAATGACATCCACATTTTATAACTATAAAGGAAATATTCCGTTATTTTGTGACTTTCATATGAAATAATTTTCCCAAAATGTAATACTTTAGCCAGTTAATTGAGCCATGTATAGTAGCTTCACTTCTTGAACATGACCTTGCTAAAGCAATACATGATAATTTCAGAATAAACTTTCTCACTGTGCTGTCTCATATTACACTTCATTTGTAGTCAATAGAAAACCAGTGTTGCCTCACTTGGTCATTTGCTTTACTGCGAGTTTTAAATGATACAATTATTAATTTAGTTTGGCAATTTTGTTTGCTTAGTATGTTTATACATGTTCACTTTCACAATGGTGGGTGGCTAATGCAAATAAATTATCCATCAATTAATCTGTGAGGTAGAAAGCCTAATTTTTATAAGATGTGCATGCAATAATATTAAAGTTTGCAACAGTTCACCATGACTTGGATCCAGACATACACTTTCATCTCATTGAATTCAATGGGACAAGTTAGTCATCACTAACTTAAATTCCATGGATTTCTGTGGGGCTAAAATGTGACTAACTTAGTATGGATTCAACCCTACTGATTTGTAATTTATTTAATCATTTTCAATTTTTTCAAAATATATTTCTTTTCAGTTTCTAACTGCTTGCAGTTACACTAGTTTTGAAGCGTTGAAACCTTAGAACTAAATGTTTATCCTCATCTGAGCTTCAGAAAGAATAACACCTCTCATGATTATGACAAACACACTTTGAGTCACTTAGAAGGTAACTTTATAGTTGTGTAGTGATTTTATCTTGTTATACAATATTCAGTGAAATGAGAAGCCGACATGAGGCTTCTATGTGATCTTTACTAATACGTACGATACCAATTACTATACCAATTCCTTCTAAAATATCAAGTCAAAATTATCTTGTATCAACAACCAAGGATTAAGACAACTAATTCTAATGTCATTTAAAAAATGCAGTCAACAAAAACGTGCTGGGGGTCCACAAGTTAACCACCCCTCACTAATGCTCCCCTTTAGTGTTGGGGGTTTATCCCCAACTAAAATTGTGCATTAATATTTGCAGGGTACTTGAGGATGCACAGTGGTCCTTTGTATGAAGAGTTTTGGACCCAATTTTGTATACACTACATAGTACATTTTTCAAAATACTTTTCAAAATATTCCTACATAAACTGTAAACACTTACTCATCATTTTGAAGGCCAACGTATCTTGGACTTGGAACAAGCATAACCCTCACATTTTCCAGTTTTCCTTTCACAATGTGCATAAATTGATCAAGGTGACTTGAAGGTGGTTTTGTGGTATATGTTAAGAAAGCATCATCAAAGTTAATGCAGATGGTTTGAGGCTGATAATGATTCCCAAAGGCTAAACGACCCTTAAATGAGTAAGACAATTAAATGTTAGCTTTTAATTCATCGTCATAAAAGTCATCCTTCTCAATTATTTCTTTATTATTGGTATTCTCTCCAGTTAGGACTATAATCAGTCCTGAGCAGCCCATTAGTGTTACAAACTTATAACCAGAATAATTGGGATTTATTTCTTAATGAAAGGTTATTACACTTGAAAACAGCAAGGTTTTTGTACTGAAATCACAACATTTAGAACAAGAAGATTAGACTCAGGGAAATAACCAGCATGATTTTCAATCCAGGTCAATTCAATGAATGGCATTTACAATTTGCATATTTGTTTGAGAATAAAATACATCTCAGTTATGGGGCTGCCACTGCAAACGGGGCTATTCTCCTTGCAACATATTGATCCTAATTTCCACAAGGCAATCATAATTTCTCCAAGCCATCTAATAGCAATCCCTCACCAAATTCTTATAATGTCCTTCCAGAAACTATAGTATAAAGAAATCAATTTCTGAAAGACTTACTCAGAACCCTAAGGAAGTCACATGACAAACTTCTTATGTTGCCTAAATTATTTTTTTTATTATATAAAAGTAAAATAAATTGCTACTAAAGTAGGAGGTCTTCGAACTGCAGAGAAAAAAACTAGGTAATCTGTAAACACAACGGAATATTTCACTTACTGTGCTGACATTGACTTTGATCACAGGAATAAGAGATCTCCATGATGATGAAGGGTCATGTGATTCACTTTTTACTTTAACACTGAGGATGGAAACATAGATTTATATAATTAATACATTCAAAAAAAAAGAGTCACTGATGCCCCAAACATACATTGAAGTTAGACAAAAAAAAATGTAATCAAATTCCTGATACTCTAAAGCATATTGAAACCGACTACAGAAAACACTAGAGTTTTATTAAGTACCGTATTTTTTGCGCTATAGGACGCACCGGACTATAAGATGCACCTAGTTTGGGGTAGAGGAAACAAGAAGAAAAAAATACTGAACCCAAGAAGCCAGAACAGCAAGAGGGATCTGGCTTCTGGGATAGCCTCTTGCTGTTCTGGCTTCGGGGACAGCCTTTGAAGCTGCCGCAGGGCAGCGGGGTGAAGGCACCCTGCTGCCCTGTGGAGGCTTTGTGCAGCCATCCCCAAACTAGAACAGCAAGACGGAGTGCTGCGCAGCGCTCCGTCTGCCTGTTTTGGCTTTGGGCTTAGCCGCCCAGCCTGCATTCGCTTCATAAGATGCACACACATTTTCCCTTACTTTTTAGAAGGGAAAAAGTGCGTCCTATAGAGCGAAAAATACGGTATATTAAAAAGCCAAGTGCACACAACATACCAACCTATCAACTTATTTATTTATTTATTAATACTGGGGAGTCTCACAGCTTCACAAGATGTGATACAAGGAAGGGGTTTTTGCTGCTTCCATCTAGGCATTACACAGTAACATTTCCTTTCTCCAATTTTTACTTAAGCAAAAAAGACTTTATAGCAGTCATCTATTGCACAAAAGTGACTGATTTGGGTAATTCTCTTAGGCCATTAAACCCCTGGATATGCTCTCTGCTGAAGTTAATTACAATTACTCTAAAGAGAAACACGAAAGAGAACAGATGTAGGTAATTCCATCGACCTTTAAAAGTAACTGCAACTGCAATATGCAAGACCATTACCAGCATTCTAAAATTCACTTTCTATTTAATGTCCCCATTTATTTACTTATAAAACTGTTGTCATCCTACACCTGACATACCAACAGAACCCTCAGGGCAGCTAGCAATTGATAATAACAATAAAAGCACGAACAATTCTAAACACAAAAAGCTAGCAAAACAATACTGACAAAAAAGTAGCAAAGACCTGAGACAAAGAACAACACAAAAGATTGAAACATAGTTGTTTAAACAAGAGTACCTTAATCTGATAACTAAATGTACCCAAGATCTATCTATCCAGCTTTCATGAAATAAATGATTACACAGACTGGGCATCGCTGTCACTTATTCCCACATTAAATGGGGCAGTGGACACACACGCATAAACACAGTGTCCCTTCCACAGGTAGAGATTTAGATCATGTCAAAACAAAAACAAAAATTTCAATTTAAAAAAGGGAGTAATAAAGTTAACAAATACTGCTACTTACTTCAATAGTAGCACGGTTCAGTGCATGTCCCAACTATGTTGAACAAGCAATGCTCTGTGCTATATTCCACATTTCAGAGGGTTAGATTTTCCAATATCAAACTATCACCTAAAAGCCTGAAGAGTTTATGTGGCTGAGTGGCCTTAAAAAATAGAGCAGTTTATGTTCAAACATACTCTTTAAGTAAGAAGAAGGTGCTACTTTATGGTCTTCAAGGAAGAGGCTAGTAAATCAACTGAACAAAAACGCAAAATGAAATAACTCAATCTGACACAACGTTCAAATAGATACTCAAGTGAATAAATAGCTGTACCTTTCCAGATTTGTGTGTGTTCGTTCTCTCCCATTTTCTCGTGCTTTCTCTTCCTCTTTCTTGGGAGGAATTATGGTTGGATCCAAACCAAATAATTCCTGAAGTTGCCCATAAAGGTCAGAACGGTTATACACATGAAATTCAAAATCATTGACCATGATATACAATCTTGTTTCTGCCTTTGGGTCTGTAAAGTGCAACAAAACAGGGGAGCTTTTCATGAGACAGCCTCAGAAAACAAAGACACTTGTTTTGTAAAAACAGTAGTACACACACAAAAATATGTATACTAACAAATTTATAGACTAATGAAGTAACAGAGGTATACAAATGCCCAAAGCTTTAAAAGTGGACTTTTGGGAGAATTAGCCAGTATGAGTGACTGGCAAACTGAAGTTGAGGCCTGTAGATAACTACTCACCGTTTCACCTGTGGCTTCCCCCTATTACATCCTAGCACTGAAGTAAGGAAGAATTACATAGATTGTTTTAGGACTACATGGGCAGGTAGGCTACTTTTAAAATAAATGGTTCAATTATATAAAAACCCACACTGTGACAGTGACTGGAAATCTCCTTAGCAATAGACAGAAAAAGCTGAAGCATATTACAAATAGGTAAGGAAGCAACATAGAACCTGGTGAGATCTTAAAGATTTACTGCATAATAACTTTTTGTTCTCGTATCCTCATTCAGCCTGTTTCTACCATGATGTTTACTCATTATATGTATAGCTTATACTGCCACCCAATAGCACTGGGTTACCATATTCGACAAAAAGCAAGCTTTGTGTTTAAGTCCCAGCCTAGTAGCCACAGCAAGTGAGTGCATGAAATTCCATTCAGGCAACTGAGCTGACAAAGCAGGCTACCAGAGGACGCAAGTCTAATGCTTCACACTCAACACAGAAATGCGTAAGAGTTTGGTCCCTCCTCTGCCAGTCTATAACAAGGTAGAAACTTTCCCTCCACTGATGGGTCATGACTGCACTGTTTTGTGGTTCTGCTTCTTTTCCTCTTCTTTTTAGATGTAGCTGCCATTATGCCACACCCTCACAACTAGCATCCACAACACTCTCTCAAAATTCCAAATGTGCCGACTGGCCCCAAAAGATTGGCAACCCCTGGCTTATTATAAGGCTGACATAGAAACTGTTTAAAACTGCCAAATAACTCAATTCATGTCATAAATTCAAAAGACAACATTCAAAGCTATAAATGATCATATGAATCTGAACACCACTTGCTGAGGTTCACAAGCAGAAGATTGCTACTGTCCTGGTGTCAAGACAAACATCTGGGTGGGCAGAATAAAAACAGCATGTTGGACTACATAGCTTTTGGTCTGATGCAAGAGGGTTCTTCATATGTTCTTCTATATAATAATGAAGCACATTAATGATATATCACATCTACATTTTCAAAAGCTATGACCTAGTTAAAACAATGTGGTTATAATTAACTAGTTTTTCTTTCTTTCTTTAAGACAGCCCTATTACTTATTTACTCAAGAGACATGAACTCCTTTGATAATCCAGTAAACTGGGTCTCTTAAAGTAGATTATTATCTTGCCAACCACTTCTCTCTGCACTTACCTACAGAGACAAAAGTGAAAACCTACTTCTAGCCCACAATGGCCCGTATAGATAGCAAAATACAAATTACTAATTTTGAATGCTTTCTTTACATTTCAGTGCAATGCAGCAAAGTTATTGCCACAAGCAATAAAGGACAGTGTTACCATTTTAATTTTTTAGTATGTTTTCAACTTCAAAGCTGTGGTATAGGAAATAAACAAATCCAATTAGTCATTAAAAGTTTGTGAAATAAATTAAAGAAGGTCTGTATCTTTTCTGATTTCAGATTAGAGATTCACATGCAGCTGTCATTTAAAAGATAAAATGCTTTAAGTATTTTTAAAAAGACATGAAGGGGCTACAGAGTGTACAGGTTGCTTTTACTATCAGTAAGTTTTCTTTAATTTGTTGTAATTATGCTACAGTTCTGGAGGAGCTGGGATCTGGCACAGTTTGTGATTAGGCTACTAGCTTTGACAGCTTTAGGAGTGAGTAAGATAAATTCATTAAGGATAGTTCTATCAATGCCTATATAGCTATTTGAAGACCTGTGAAACTCCTGCTTCCAAATATACTATACCTCTGAAAACCAGATGCTAGAAACAAATGGGGGGAGGAGCAGCTGCTTTCATGACCTATTTGAAAGGTTCCCAGAGGTATTCAACTAGCTACTTTTAGAAAGGTAAATCAGATGGAACTTTGGCCCAACCAGGAAATCTCCTCTTATGTTATTCTACTTTCTTTTTAATTTGATACATGACTGGTGCATTTGCCTGCTTAAAACCTCTTAGATAACCATGTTGCAATTCTTGCAAGTTAGGATAGCTCAAATGAACTGAAACTCATGTAAGCATGCAGGTAGAATTTTATTAACATATGAGCCATATGGGAATAATTAAAATGCAAGACCAGAGAAGCAGTAAAAGAAAATATTAATTCAGCCCAGCTCTAACATGGAAATACTGCCTCTGATAAGAGTAAGCTACTAAATTAAGAAGATATACACCATTTAACCTTTAAAAGCTATTTAGGGTTTTTTTTTGGGGGGGGGGGGTTGCTTTACTGAATATTTCTAAGAATAATTTGTTTTTGTAACATACAAACACTATTTATTCAACCCATGCAGAATTGCTCCTTCAACAAAAAATCCAGTAACATGTCTCTTTTTTGGGTGAAAACTTACCATGTTGCTTCTGCTTTGGATTGTACATCTTCCACCAACGAAATATAATAAAGCCATCTTGGATTCTGAAAATATTTTTACACAATTAGAAATAATAAGTACTCTTGTTATATATAACGAAATTGAAATGAAATGAAATTTATTACGGTCCCAGACCAGCTTCGGTGAATTTAAAAACTATTTCAAACAATGCAAAAACTAACAAATTGCCATTTTGGTTTTTATAAATGTATTTATGGTTCCTCTTTCAGAACCTTAAAAAGCACCATAAACCACCTGACTCACTGTCACTCATCACTATCTGCCAATAATCCTCTATGCCCTGGACCAAAGATGAAAGTGAATGTTACCAGCATGGGGAGCTCACTATCTTAAACAAGAGAAAGAGAGAGACCATTTAAGAAGTCCTCATATTTTTACAGAAATGGCTAACTTTACCCTGTGTTCATGCTTTTTCTGCCACTACTGATGTCAAAATGGAATGCATCATCCAAAGCATATTAGAGCCTAGTATCATATGAGGATGAAGAAACATTTTAAAACAACCACTATTTTGAAACAAATGGTAAGCAAGGTTAAGTACCTAATAGACATATCTTCTGTAATGTAATATATTTCACGAACCATGACTTTTCCAGACAGGACAGAGAATGAGAAGGAACCTATATTAAAAGTAAGATTTCTGGTAAGTCAATCATCAACATTATTAGCACAAATTTTTGTTACTTTAGCTAGATGAAAAGTGCAATATTATACTCCATTGGCAAGGGGCTACATTTGCCAAATTCAAGATATACCGTAGAACTTCTCAGATATGTCAGTGGAAGGGCAAAAATTAAAGCATGGGTAGGCAAACTAAGGCCTGCGGGCCGGACCCGGCCCAATCGCCTTCTAAATCCACAGAAGGTCTGGAATCAGCGTGTTTTTACATGAGTAGAATGTGTCCTTTTATTTAAAATGCATCTCTGGGTTATTTGTGGGGCATAGGAATTCGTTCATTTCCCCCAAAAAAATATAGTCCGGCCCCCCACCAGGTCTGAGGGACAGTGGACCGGCCCCTTGCTGAAAAAGTTTGCTGATCCCTGAATTAAAGCATCGAAGCAGGAATGGCAGGTGAGAAGCACATATCAAATAACCCTTCGATTCACAGCCTTGTCCTCATCAAAAGTGCAATTTTATGCCAGCCACAGACCTAGCTAAAGAAAATCCCCTGCCATTTACTTTAATGGGTGGGAAATAAAAATATAGAGAAGAGGTACGCTGTGTCAACTGCCCTAACCATGTCACTACAAACAAAAACACAGGATGATGTAACCTCTTACCCTATCACAGCACACCATCGTTGCTATATAAAACTAGGAAAATTGTCCGTGCTCTCTGCAGATGTCCTGCTGTGGAAATTATATAGGTGCTGTACTGTGGTGGCCTCTATCCTTCCCTTTGCGTACTGTGCTTGTGAGGAGCATAAATGACTTGAATCCTTGCCTGTAGGGATGCCTGGCCTCTCATGGTAACAGGGTCAGTCATTGCTGACTACACCAATGAAGCAGAAGAAGTGGGTGTTATGGCATCACGGTGTATTGTGATGCCGGAAGTGTATCGGTGCATATCCTTGCAGTCATTAGTTCACTGGCTTCCTCCATGTCTTCTGCATTTTGGCCACATGTAAGCATAATTGCCAATGCAGTTTCTAACTGGTTGCCACTCACAGGCTTTCATATGTAATTTTTATATTTCCTAGTTGCATGCTTTCTCTTCTCCTCCTATCTGGACACACATAGGATACTGTGGTCATTCTGCCATTGTAGTAGCCACAGATCTCCCACCTAAAGTAATTTGGGTATAGGATTGCTCTGCCTATCACACAGATGTCAGTGGAACAGCTAAGCATGTACTTACTTCTCTCTCTTACAAAACTTAAAGACATCTAACATTGGCTAGATGGTGCATTCTATTATTAACACAATATTTCAGTATGTATTCAATAGTATATTATATATTTCCAAGAACACTTACCAATATGGATGTAGCCATTTTTATGTAATCTATTAAGAACCAATGTCAAAATAAGGCCAATGTTCCGGGAATTGTAATAGGTTAGATAAATTATCCAGCCACAGGACAAAATTGTAGCTGCAAAAGAAATGATCATACGTTCTAGAAAAGTGCAAATGCATTATTATGAAAGATAAAAGAACAATTGTATTGAAAAACACACACACAAACCCAGCTGTAGCATTTGAAACTCTTCATTATGGGCCAGAGAGGGCTAAACTGCTGTATGGCAGCCCTGGACACCTCTGCTTTGGGTCCATTTATCACACAATATTAAACCATTTTTTAGCACTGCAAGTATGAACCTTGGCTTCTTATTGTTCCCACTTCTCTTCTCCTTAGGAAAGTTGGAGGGAGAGTGGAAACATTTATAATGGAACCTTGAGTTGCGGATGTAATCCATCCCAGAAGCACATCCGCATCCAGAAGCACCGCGTCTACGCATGTGCGCAGCACAATATAGCACTTCTGCGCATGTGCGAACGGCGAAACCCAGAAGTAACCATTCCGGTACTTCCAGGTTGCCGTGGGGTGCAACTTGAAAAGACGTAACCTGAAATGGACGCAACTTACCAGAGTTTGTTATGTCCAAGCCAGAAACTGTGGTTAGTGCAAAATACAGCTTACTCAGACAAACCACAATAATTAATAATAGTCCGAAGTTGGCTTGTTTTAATATACCATATTTAACACTAATATAATTTGTCCAGATTCAGACACAATGACAAACACAGTTCAAACTGGAAGCAAATGCCTTCTATCTCCTCGTATTACACCGGAAGTGAGGGGAGGTGTGCTTCTGCACATAACACTAAACTATGGTGCACTGTTACATGTGAACAGTCATTATTTGGCCTTAGTCACACCACTATTGTTCAACCCCTCTTTCCTATATATAAAATGGAACAGCAGTGGGGTTGAATACAATAAAACAGTAAAGCACTTTGCAAATAAGAAGTGATGTATAATTATTGTAATAATGATAATAATAATAGCAGCAGTTACAACGATACCAGCTTTGTCTCAGATATTGTTGCAGCATTGTATTCCAAATCACAAACTGCTCCTCTGAGGCACTGACAATGCTGCAAATTATGCATGTTGGCTCTCAGCCAATGAGTTGCGTATGCAAAGGGACAGAACTTCTTAGGCAAATAAGCTCTACTGATTTAGCCTCAGCAGCCCCCACAAAAACGGCAAACTGGGAAGAAACCACTGTTCAGTAGTTTAAAAAGCAATGTTTTGCTCCAACTTTTCCAATTAACCAGTATAGCATGTTTGTTTTGGATGTATGTATTTAAGATGGGATATTTCACAACATTCAAAATATATGAAATATTCAACAAAACAACTGTTACATACCAACAAGAAGCCAAACAACATTGGAGTCATGTTCAGTAAGGAAATTTTCCAACTGGGTTATACTGGGAACAATGTTACTTTCGTTTCTTGGATCCATTGCTAGAATGTTGCAATAGGGTCGAGATGACTGAAGAGAGAAAAAAATAATTACTTTTAAAAGTTATGAAGTAGCTTCATTCCTTATTACAAAGCATCTGCACATGTTTTACTTTGGAGATATCTAATGCGTTTCAAACAGTTTTAAACTTTATAAGCTATCTGATCCTATGATTGCCTACTCTATAGCAACTCCCACTGTGTTCAGTTATTCCCATATAAGTGTGCACAGAATTGTGGCAGTAAGCACATGTTAAAATCATGATAGAATTAGCAAGTTCTAGGACATTGTCAAGAAAAAAGAGGAAGGTAATGTTTTCAAGATCTGAAGTGCTTGCACTGTTATCACTTGCAAGAGTTCTTTGGTCAAGTTCTCTGCGTGACACAGTTCATTGGCTTGGAATTTTGTTGCCTTTCCCATGCTAAAAAGACTTCCTTTCTCAGTGATGTTTACATTTTTTTCTCTCCTGAAGATAATATTTTATGTCCTAACAACCAATGTTTCTCAAAAGCACCTTTATACACATTCTACACTGAGACGGCATTCTAAACCTTTTATACAATCTTTTGACCTCATTACAATAATTAGGTGTGATTAGCAGGAAGTAGTACAGTTAAACCCATTTGTACATAGAGCTGGAATACCAGCCAATGTTAGTTCTAGCATATTTTTGCTTTAGCTCAACTTCACAGTAATGTAACCAAAAACATTAGCTAAGCTTTCTTTCTACTGTTCTATTTGGACTCCTGCTTGTATCACAAAGTGCAGTATTTCTTGCAATTAAAGGGCGAGGATACCTTTCATTTTTCTACTTGTTCTGACATATTCTGAGAGCACAAAGTCACAAATAGCCTACCAAATACTTTTCTTTAATAGCAAACAATACATGCAGGCAAGTCTCAAGGAAAAAGTGTTCTTCTGACCAAGGAACAGCTTCAAAATAAGTTACCAAAATTCCAGAGGAGTAGCCTTATTTGTCTGCTGAAAGAACCTGATGCACCTTAAAGACTAACAGATATGTTGTGGTATAATTTTTTATGGGTTAGAACCCACTTCATAAAATTCACTGGATTTTAGTTGGCCCTTCGTATTTGTCTCTCACGTCTGCTCGAAGCTGGATCAGGAGTGCGGTCTGTGGGAGTGGTGTTGGGACCTTTAAATCTTTGTTCCCAGAACTGTTTCATTCAGGATCAGAACCCAACTCCCTTGCATTTGCTTTTCATAATAGGAAGAAAGCTCAAAAAAGCTTGTGTGACAGATTACTGACTTTGGGAAATGTAAAGCAAAGTTTAGGGTTCTGTGGGGCACTTTCTGAAAGGGAACCTTTTTGAACAATGGTAAGCTTCCAAGCATACACAACCACTATATTCATTGCTATGGTTTTCAGTCTTTTGCAGTTGGGCTTATTGGGTGGGATTCAATCACAGAAGAGCAAATTCAGGTTGCACGATTATAAATGATTGGGAGATATTGTGCAACAAACCGGCTCCTTCAAAAGACTGGACTTTTTGTGATAAGGAAAGCGATGGAAAAATGCACTGGAAAGTGTGGGGTAACACTTCCTTTGACCCACCATCATCTAACCTCTGCACAAACAAATAATAATGTATTAATTAGATAACCAATGTCTAAGCTCAATAAACAGGTCATTGCTATAAGACTATTAGGGGAAATGCTCTCTAACTGTGAAAAGTTGAGAAAATAGACTCAGTAGTGATGTAGACTGCAGACAGCCACTGAAGGAAATGTTTTTAAAATTCTAGCATCTATGTAATTTATGTGTTTAGATGATAAGACAGACCCAGTTCTTTAAAATGCTATGAAGCTCTAAGTGTACTCAAATATATTTTCAGTCTTTTTATGCTAAATACCAACTATAGTTAAGTTTTCTGCGTTTGCAGTCTGTTCTTTGAGCACTTCCGCAAGTTTATTAATGTTATTCTCTCACAAAACTCAGTAGTATTCTAACAACACTTCATACTACTTGGCATTTACATGTTTTTGTTTGCTTCCTTTTTCCATCATGAAAATATAAACAGAGAGAAGAACTCTGTTTGTTTAGCTGTGGAAGGGTCAGTAGAGGAAGCAGCGTTAGTTATCTTGGCAAAGGTATTGCCTCAAAGGCCAAGTTGTAGGACATTTTAGAACAGAAAAATATTTAATGCCACATTAGATAGCAATGTAATTTAAAATACTTTTCTTACCAGCTGCAGTCATAATATTAGAACTGAAAAAACAGAACTTGTTGTAATTTCAAATGATATCTGGAAGTTGGTAGATGGATTCTCTTAGGTGTTGTACCCACAGCTATGTAATGTAATGTTAAACGGGACTATAATGTACTGGAAGATGAGTAAGGCAAAAATCACATACATCATCACCGCAGCACCTGCAAGTCCACAAAAAAGCTCATACCATCAGTTCCAGAACAGACATCCACTGACCAGCTTTTTCATTATCCTATCTTTTCTATCTTTCCCCCCGCTACACACACAAAATTGCAAAAGGCCTTGAGAGCCTTGGTAAAAATTAATACAATAAATTAAGTGAAGACTCCCCTCCATAATCCACGAACTTGCCATTTTAATATTTTGCTCAAGGGAACGTGTTTTTTAAAGGGGGCACTCATCACAGTAACCATCATAAAGACAAGAACACAATATTAGAGTTCCCCAACCACACCAAAGACAAACAGACAGATGCTTCTTCTCTCAAACAGGAGATAAAGAGATCAAAAGCAAGAACACTGACATCAAGATTCCAGAAAAGCCAAAAGACAGTTGTTTGACTGATCCCCAGAACTGATAGTCAACACTAAGAATTAAGCATGCATGCAATTGCAAGAAAGCAGATTTATGATGTGCATTCAAGAAGCACCATTCTATGCATATTTGCTCATAACAAAGTTTCCACTTAGTTCAATAATACTTTGTTTTGTATAAACAATAAGATTGCAGCCTTGACGTGGGTTTGTTTCCTCTTAACCTTATTGAACCAGGAGAACTTGCGTATGTTGTGCCAAAGATTACAAGTGGATAGATAGCTGGTGACTTTATTAAACCAAAAGATACACTAGATAAGACAGGGGAGGCATTCATATCTCATCTGTTATATACTTTACACATATACTTTGTTGAAAACATTGAAAGAATTAAGAACTGTTGGCCTCACAAAAAAAAACTTATTGGTGCTGTGCTAAATAGCAAAAGGAAAAGGAAACCGCTGTTCATATTAGCAGGAGCATAAGGCGAAAGCAGCCACTCTCACTAAGACTAGAGAACATTTGTTTGGTTCAATGATGCACTAGCTGCTGTACTTCTATCCTGGAAAAGTTATGAAACTAACTGACAATTCCTCACACAAAGATCCATCACAAACAAAAGACATTCTGTTTCTTAAACTTCTTCATCTGCCCCAAATACGCTGCTTACATACATACACACAGTTAAAAGCTAACAAATGTACAGTGCAATCCCGTGCATGTCTCTTTGAAAGTAAACTCCATCAAAATCAAAAGGGAATTACTTCCAGATATGTCTTGATAGGACTGCAGCCTTACTGAAACATATAAGTCTTCTTGGACCATTGTTTATAACCAATCTTTAAGGATTGATGTGCTAACTCAAAGCTCATCATTACAGTGGTACCTCAGTTTAAGAACAGCCCTGTTTATGAACTATTCGGTATACGAACTCCGCAAAACCGGAAGTAGTGTTCCAGTTAGCGAACTTTGTCTACAAATGGAAGCCAAATGGTGGAAGGGCACCAGTGGTAGGAGGCCTCATTAGGGAAAGCACGCCTCAGTTTAAGAATGGAATTCCGGATCAGATTAAGTTTGTAAACCGAGGTACGACTGTAGTAACTTCCATGGGAACAAAACATTTGCTGAACAGTTTCAATTCTTAAAAGCCTATGCCACTATACTGTTAAACAACTTGTAGATGACTTTATGTTTACTACCTGAACTGGCTGCCAGACTTTAAAATATGCTCAAGATATATTTAACACAGCATTCTTCTCATGTTACTCTGCCCTTTTAAACAATATTGCAAGAAAGACTATTATTAGTCTTCTTTCTCTGCCCGTGCACAAATTGTTACAACATTAGCACCACTATAAACATCTTCCAAACATAGTTCATTGCTCAGTGCCAACAAGTTCGCTGAGTGACTGCCATCTGAAGCTCTGAATGATGGAGCTAAACTTAAAATCAACATGTTTTCTATTAAAACTATGTAAGTGAATCCTTAAGTAATCAGAGGGTTTTCCCAACATGAGACATTGCATGAGTACATCCTAGTCCTCAACAATAGCTTAGAACTGTGAACAACTAAAAGCTAGTTTTCTTTCTTTTAGTTAAAAACAAACCAGCCCTGATCATCTCCATCAGATTTCACTGACTGTCAGCTTTATTATGACATTGTGCTTCACTTTTCAAACTGTATGTTAGCGTGTCACAAGAGGGGCTGAAGTGTGCCTACCAGTGCAATCTTATTGCATAGGTACACAGAATTAAATCCCTTTACATGCAATGGGGTTTACTCCAAAGTAAATGTACACAGGATTTCAGCTGTGATCATCAATACTGCAACCACAGACACATATTAGAGAATAAACCTCACTTAACATCAAAAAACTAAGAAAACATGATGCATGGCTTCCTTCTTGCTGCATTGAGCACTACATTCTTTTCAGAGTGGGAAGACCTTATGTTATACCTAACATAAGGTAAAGGACCCCTGGACAGTTAAGTCCAGTCAAAGGCAACTATGGGGTGTGGTGCTCATCTCCCTTCAGGCCGAGGGAGCTGGCATTTGTCCACAGACAGCTTTCTGGGTCATGTGGCCAGCATGACTAAACCACTACTGGCACAAAGAGGATCATGACGAGTGCCAGAGCTCAAGGAAACGCCGTTTACCTTCTGCTGCAGAGGTACCTATTATATCTACTTGCACTGGTCTGCTTTTGCATTGCTAGGCTGGCAGAAACTGGAATAGAGAAATGGGAGCTCACCCTGTTGTGTGGATTTGAACTGCCGACCTTCCAATTGGCAAGCCCAAGAGGCTCAGTGGTTTAGACCACAGCACCATGCATGTCCATTTCTGTTAATATATGACAGTCACAAGATCCCAAAAAGAGCCTGCTGGATCATGCCAAAAATCCATCTAGTTTAATGTCCTATTCTCACACTGGTCAGCCTGGACTCACAACTGTCCATGGAGGCACAGGACAATTTTGTGTCCAGGGTAGCTGTCTACCAGCTCCATCTGTTATGTTGGCTGAGACCCTACCTGCCCACCAACTGTCTCACCGGAGTGGTACATGCTGTGCTTATCTTCCGCTTGGACTACTGCAATGTACTCTACATGGAGCTACCTTGGAAGGTGACTCGGAAACCACAACTAATCCATAATGCAGCTGCCAGAGTGGTGACTGGGAGAGGCTACTGGGACAATATTACCACTGGTCCTGAAAGATCTACATTGGCTCCCAATATGTTTCTGAGTAAGGAAATCAGCCCTGAGTGCAGGACACATCCTGAAGCTTAGGCTCCAATACTTTGGCCACCTCATGAGAAGAGAAGACTCCCTGGAAAAGACCCTGATGTTGGGAAAGATGGAGGGCACAAGGAGAAGGGGCGACAGAGGACAAGATGGTTGGACAGTGTTCTCGAAGCTACCAACATGAGTCTGACCAAACTGCGGGAGCAGTGGAAGACAGGAGTGCCTGGTGTGCTCTGGTCCATGGGGTCACGAAGAGTCGGACACGACTAAATGACTAAACATCAACAACAAATGTTTCTGAGCACAATTCAAAGTGTTGATGCTGACCTTTAAAGCCCTAAACGGCTTTGACCCTGTATACCTGAAGGAGCATCTCCACCCCCATCATTAAGCCCAGACATGGAGATCCAGCTCAGAGGACCTTCTGGTAGTTCCCTCCTTGAGAGAAGTGAAGTTACAGGGAACCAGGCAGAGGGCCTTCTCAGTAATTGTGCCCATCCTCTCATCAGATGTTAAGGAAATAAACAACTATCTGACTTTTCGAAGACAGTCCCAGTATAGGGAGGTTTGTAATGCTCGATGTTTTGCTGTGTTTGCTGTTTTTATTTTCTGGAAGCCACCCAGAGCAACCCAATCAGATGGGCGGCATACGTATAAATTTTCTTCTTCCTCCTTTTCTTCTTCTTCTTCTTCTTCTTCTTCTTCTTCTTCTTCTTCTGTCTATGGGAAGGTGACAAGCAGGACCTGAGCATGACAGCACTACCACCTCCCAGGGTTTACAGCAACTGGTATTCAGAAGCATACTGCCTCCAACTGTGGAAGTAGGATTCTCTACTATAGTCGTAGCTGACAAGGAAAAAGGTAATCCAAAAAGGCAGGGTCTCATCTCCTAAACCTGACTGGGCAAAGGGCTGGAACACCAAGAAATAAAATTAACTGGACTATCCTACAGTTGCAAAAATTGCCCATCGTTCTGGGTGGGAAAAGATCAAGGAATAAGTTCATGTTTTTTGTTGCTGGTGGCATCCATCTGTCTCGAAAGACAACGGAGTGCAGTCAAACCACTGCATTTGCAGCACCACAGTGTGTATGGAGGCCCAGGGCTGCCCAGATGACAAGACACCCCCTCAGCCTCACTGATATGGTCCAAAGGAAAGCAGAGCAATATGTTTGGCACCAGCTTGGGCTGCAGGAGTTGCCAGAAAGAAGTGTACAAAGTGCTATACAACCATCCTAAGAACTCCCCTCCTGACTTGTGTAGGGTTTACTCCCTAGACTTTTCCTCTCCCAAATATATCCTGCAAGGAAGCAGATGTTTAGGAACAGAGTTTTCCATCTCTTAGGTGGGCTACCTTTCCAGGTTGGCAGGACCCATTTGCACCTCACTTCCCAATACAGCACATGAAGAAACTGCCTTCTTGACTATTGGACCCACTATTGATCTCATCCGCTTAATCCACCAGAGGCTATCTTCACATACAGGGGAAGTCCCTAATTCCCTGAGGGTTTGAGACCCATCGGCCACACTTACAACTTTAGCCAGCCAGCTGAAGCAGTGTAATATTATTAATTATAATAATAATAATAATAATTTTATTATTTATATCCCTCCCATTTGGCTGTTTCCCCAGCCTCTGAACAGCTTACAGAATATATAAAAAAATAGTAATACACCAAACATTAAAAACTTCCCAACACAAGAATGCCTTCAGATGTCTTCTAAAAGTTGTGTAGTTCTTTATCACCTTGACATCTGAAGCGAGGGTGTTCCAGAAGGAGGTCACCACTACTGAGAAGGCCCTCTGCCTGGTTCCCTGTAACTTCACTTCTCGCAGTGAGAGAACCAGCACAAGACCCTTGGAGGACCTCAGTGTCTGGGCTGAGCGATGGAGACACTGGGCCAAGGCCACTTAGGGCTTTAAAGGTCAGTAGCAACACTCTGAATTGTGCTCAGAAACATACTGGGTTTCCCAGGGTGTGGCTGCTGTCACACGTTTAGTATGAAACATTTATCCAATTTTAATGAAAAATTTCTTTCATGAAATCACTTTGACCTTCAATACAACTTTTTATTTGATTGAGGGCCATGCAGCTACATTAAAACATCAATGCATTTTGTGACACTTGAGAATAAACATACAGTACTTTCAGTAGGGTGTAGGTAGGTAACTAGAATACAAGCAGACAAGTAGGGGCACTGACTGAAGGCGGGAACGTTTAAACTATATAAACTAAGTTCATAGTAGGTTAAGCTGCATCTTGCATACACACCTGTACACAGAGTCAACGATGCTCAGATTATAAGCAATGTACTTTTACTTTTGTTTTACTGTAAGCACAACTTTGACCCTGAGAGTAATAATTAACAACCCACAACTATTCCATACTTAAGGAGAGAGATCAAACCCCATTTCAGAGCCAGTGTGCCTACATACTAGATACCTCCTTAATGTGTGGTTTAAATTGCTTTGCTCTGCAGTATTGACAATCGGGGTGCTTATCAGAGGGCTGGAAGAAAGGGGTTTATTTTAGACCTTAATCATCCAGGTTGGAACTGCTACCTTTTTTTTTTGACAGCTTCAGGTTATGTGCGTATTATATATGCTGTTATAAGGCTACAACACTACTGAACAGGCCGTGATTTACTTCAGAGTCAACAGACACAGAACTCCACTGCTGGGTGGCGCCGTTCTAAACACGCGCAACGGGGGAGTCTCAAACCCCCACGTGCAAGCAAACCTGCGAGAAGCGTCGCGTCTGAATGAAGGGAGTGCGGGGAGCTTGCGTGTAGCGTCCACGCGCGCCGTTATTCGGGGCCAAGTCCCTGCGAACCCGAAAGTGACGGGCCGGGTGCTTCGAGGCGGGCGAACAGGGAACGGAGGGAGGGCTGCACAGCCCGGCGAAAAGGCGAAGAGCCTAACGGAGCCCCTTCGCCCGGTTGCTGACAGAAACGCACGGCGACCCCGAGCCTCCGCCGGAGCCTCCCCGTTGCTCTAGGCAGAGCCTCGCCTGCCAGGGAAGGCCTGGCTGGAGCCCCTCCGTCGGCGCCCCTCTTCCCCTCCGTCGGGCCCACAGCTACCTGCTGTGCGGGGGGAGCCGGCCCGCGGCTCGAGGGCGCGGCAGCCCTTTCTCTGCACTTACCCCATGGTCCGGGTACCACCTACATCCAAAGCCCCCTGCTCGGCTCCTGCCCGAAGAACCCGGAAACCGGCGCCGCCTCCACCTCCGCCGCAAAACACCGGTGGGCTCCACCCAAGCCCTTCCCTCAGGGCCGAGCCTGCCAATCATGGGGCGCAGGCGGTGCCCGCCGACCAATAGAAGCGAGCCGCAGCCGGAAGAAGGGGGTTGGCAAAAACGAGGCTGCTAGCCAATGAGGAACGCGGAAGCCTTGAAGGTGGGGTGGGGTTGCGGAGCGAGGGAGCGAAGCGCGCATATAGATGTATATTAAAAAAGGGAGACCTGCGCGCGCCGCTCGGCTTCGGGGTACGCTTGGGAAATTTTCACGCTGCGCTTTTACGCCGCCGTCAGAAAGCGCCGTCCGCGGGGACGTCACTAGAGCACAAGGCAATTGGATTGGGGGTTGGGAGGAGGTTATTTGGGGCTGCCAAAGAAGCCTAATTAATAAGAAAAGCGAGGGGGGGGCAGTTTTTCAAGTTATCCAGAACTCTTAAGCACTGCTTAGCATCCAGCCTGACAAAGAGAGCGGGATAAACTCAAAAGCTCACTCGCTATTTTGTAACATTTTGGTTAGTCCAAATACAGTAAAGGTATTGCCTGGCTGTGGATGCCACAATTTAATCATCACGCTATGTAACAACCAATAAGGCTCTCACTAAACCCTTATTCTAAGAAAGAAAAGGAAGTGCAGGCTGGGGAGGTTCAAAACTGATTTTGCAGAGGTAGGGCGGGAGGGTGTCATCAATCCTTTTTCTACTGGCCATTTTCACCATCAAAACTGCTGCACCCCCACGTTCTGCTTTCTCGCCTAGGGGAGTCCAGACCCTCCAAGTGTCCCTATTTTCCCGGGACATCTGTGATTTTGAGAAGCCCTCTCAGTTTCTGATATGATCCTGGAATGTCCCGCTTTTCCCTAGGACACCCCTATTTTCATTGGAGATATGTTGGAGGGTGTGGAGTTATCCGACCCTCGAGCCGTCTGAAGACAATCCTATACAGGGAAGGGGTTTTTTTAATGGTTAATGTTTTATTATGTTTTTATATAAGTTGGAAGCTGCCCAGAGTGGTAGGGGCAACCCAATAAGATATGTGGGGTATAAATAGTAAAATTATTATTATGGAATGGAACACCCCTATTTCCATCGAATAAATGTTGGAGGGTATGGGAGTCTCCCTGTTTTCCTCTCACATGTGAAAGCAGATAGGTTATTTTAATAAGGATTTAATAATGGTCCACAACACAGGGAAAGTGCTAATCACCCCCTCCCCCAAAGCCACTGCCAGGGTCAACCACTGCAGGCTCCCAGGACACTGCAGGTTCATTCAGTATTCTATTTGCCTCAAGACAACCTGTAACTTAGGCTGTGTACACACATAGCCTTTGAAACCCACAGGGGTCATTTCTTCCACAATGCCCTTTTGTACATAGCAGTTTGCAATTGTACACGCCTTAATGTGGCAGCTAGTATCAGATGGGTGTGTTTTCAGATTAGTGCACACTGGTGTTATTCACTCCTCTACCCTCAAGTACAGTTTCCACAGTGTGTGTGTGTTGCATTTTTTTGAGAGACAGGTGCTGGAAACTGCTGTGTTGATTTACATATATACAGAGGATATATATATTGGTATACAGAGGCTGCTGTGTTGCTATACTGCTTCCTATTTCATTCATAGACAAGTTAAACATAGCCCTGCAATGTCAATAGGCCTGCCACAAAAGGAGTTGACCTGAGAAAGCACTCTGCATATACACGTGGCCAGCAAAAACTTGAAAAGTGCATTCTGGGCACCAAAAGGATTGTAACTGTTCTGGTAGAATGCACTTTACATGGACAAATAATATGGGACAGGGACAACAGGGATGACCTCATGTGTACAGCACACCGGAAAGGTGCCTGTATCTCACACTGCAATGAACATTATCTTGCATATTGTACATACGCTTAGTAGCAGTGGACTAGTGCAGGGCTGCCATAAGACAGAGACAACCTAACCTGTAATATGGAAATAATAACAATAGGCTGCATTTGCATTTTCAGCAAAATATGTATTTACATGTTCTAAAACAAAGGAGAATGCCTGTTTTTTAAAACACAAAAGACCTGCAGTTAGCAACAATCCTGTCTTTTTTCAGCCTCTCATTTGTGGGGTTTCACCTACCGCCCATGCCAATCACACAAAAATCCTAGATTCCCATGTTGTTTCCTATAGGTAGTTCTTGCTTATGCTAAGAGGGGAGGGGTGGTCACCAAAAGGAGCCATGAATCCAAAGATAGGAATTGTATGGCTGTTTTAAAAGTACACACCAAAGAGCATAAATCTGTACAAAGGGGAAAATCGGGCGTTGCGTGGAGGCACATTAGGCCCTGCTTGAGCATAATATTTGTATAAAGGCAAAAGAAAACAATGCACAAAGAGCATGCCTCCTCTGCCTATCTTGAATGGATTAGTGCTTGGACAGTGATTCAGTTCATGTTTGGCTTGCACCAAGTAGGAGTATGTGTAAATAAACCAGGCGAAATGGGACAAAAGAACTGTAGAGGCAGGCAGCAGCAGAAACTGTAGCTTTAGGGAATCAGTAATGGCTATGAGAACACGCAGGCAGAACAATGCAAAAGGCTGCAAGGGACCTGTAAAACATTAAAGTGGAGCTTGCTTCCAAATACACCTTTAGGATCATTTATAACCGGTTCCTGGAATGTTGTTTGGAAATGTGTTTCAGTGGCAGTGCTTGAATTAGTTACTTTTTGGAGATTATTGTTTCACCCTCATCCTTCAAAATTTGTGCTTCTGTGAATTTTGCGATTCAGTTTTTCAGCCAAGTAGTGTGTACAAAAGTATATTAGGGTATACTAGTATATAGGGTTATATTAGGGTTATATAGGGTATATTAGGGTTGAACATGTATAAACAATGCATGTATTTTTGACAATGACATGCAGGAAATATGTTATATTTGGGAAAATGTTTGCAAAAATGCATCTCATAGGCTAAGCGGGGTTTATATTTAATCCCCTTATCTCTCATTCTGTTTCCCAACTTTTTCTCTAATGGTTGCTGTTTCTGGTTTTATTATTTTCACAGTAACAAAAGCTACTGGATTTCCTATCAAGACTTCCTCTCATATCTGGAGACTGGCCAAAAACATCTTTCAGGCCTATATAATATATTTATAGAAATGACCTTTGATCTTGGCTAAGTAAACAAATAAATCTTCTGAATGTGGGTCTATTAATTTATACAAGGGCCAAGCAAGAGATGGGGAATCAGCGAAACATTAGAATATAAAGTGTCAAATGTTTTCCTTTTGCTAAAGAAATACCTGGCTTCATACACTCAGTCCTTGAAATAAAATACAGGACATGCAATGTAATAAACAAGACTTCTGAAACTGACTGTAATGGGATGTGAATCAGCCATGGGTGACTTAACATCAGTCTAAATTTTAAAGGACTTTAAGTAACAAACTGGGATATCCAATATATTACCCAGCTTGAAGCTGTTGAGTGTCAAAACGATCGTCCAAATCCCACTGAAATGTAAATCAAAGCTATAAAACACACAGTACATTTCTTTTACTCAGTAGTAATTCCCACTGGATTCAGTGGAGTTTAGCATCAGATAAATGAATAAAAGAACCACAGCAATAGCCTGTACATAATAGCTGTGTAACCAGATGAATTCTATAGCAGTAGCTGTGACTCCAGGCACATATTTCATTTCTAACTTCTCAGCAAGCCTAGGTTTTACTCATGGCTCATAACTAATTCCTGGTAGTATCACAACTATGCTTTCTCATATAGAACATTAAAAAAATATATGTTATAGAGGCTGCTTCACAACCTGCCCCTAGTATTCAATCCAACAGACTAATCTATTATGCTTGGTTTTATTATTATTATTGGTCACTAAAGCACCATGTCAATTTCTACTGAACAACTTAAAAAAAAAAGTCATTAGGTTTCCAATTTTACTTCAGGGTTGGAAGCTGGAACCTAGGAGGAAGAGTATTCTGTGCATGCTAGATATCAATCAGTTGAAAATAAAGGATGAAATCCAACTTTATTCATACTCAGAGCAGACCCATTTAAGTAAATTTGAGTTTAGTGGGTTTACTCTGAGGATGACAAAGTTACGATATCATCCAAAATTGCCAGTATCTTGGTTCTTTTCTATAGTCATTCATTTACGGGGGGGGGGGGGGGACTTTAGTGTGCTATTGTTAACTCTAGCCTGTTCTAAAATGGGGGTGGCCAGCCCCATTTTAGAGGTCTGATATTCCCATCCCCAGGCAATTTGTCTGATCCTTTCAATGCCTCACTGATTTGGGGGAATAAATTAAATTAAAGTAGGTAGCACTCTGGGATATTGAAACCCAGCTTCCTGCTGGGGATGCAAACTGGCCCCTCCTCAGTCATCAGATTTCTCATTAGATGAACAGAGGGATAGTCATAACCCACTTTCACAGCTGATCTGCATGGGATTCAGCACTGCAATGGCTGCCCAAGCTAGGAGGCCGGGTTCCAAGTTCTCATATAATGCCTGAGGAACTTGAATGCAGAATACCTTAAGGAGTGTCCGGGCCATTATACCCCAGGGTAATCACTGATATAATATGGAAGAGTGCTATTAGTTGCCCACCATATTTTAGAAGCCCAAATGATTGAAATTAGAAGTTGGACATTTCGTGATCTCATACTATGGAATAATCTTACACCAGGGATTCGCTAGGCATCCACATTGCTAATTTTCAGACATCTCTCAAGGAGCCTTTATGCTAACAGGCCTATTAATATAACAACTATTTAGTTGTTTAAGCTTTTTTGGGATCATTTTGATGCTTATTTTGTAATGTCTTTATGATATAGTATGTTTTATTGTACCTACATATTTAGTTGATCATCACCTTGGTGTTTTATATATGAGGGGGTGGTCAATAAATAAATAAATAAATGGAAATAAATTACCCAATTGAAATTTTGGGAATGCAATGCCTCTGCAGGTCAATAGACAGGACTGAAATCACTGAGGAAGTTTAACACGAGTATAAAAGATTGATCTTCAGACTATGAACTTAAAAAACTTCGGCATCTACACAGTGTTGCCAATAATCTAATAGCAAAGTTCTGATGTGACACCTTGAACACTGACTAATTTATTATAGCATATGCTTTCATGGTCTGAAGGTCATTTCAATTGCATGTTGTAAAGCGGCTCTTGCCCCGAATGCATAAACCATCATCAATTTGCTATTCTTTGAGACTCTGTTGTTTTCACTGCATCAGAGAGACTAACATGGCTATATCCTTCTTGAACATTTATTCTTGTGGGATGTTCCAGTAATACATTTTATGATTCCCCGAGGGCTGTATTTAAACAAATACTTGATTTAGAAAACCAGTAGAAGACAAATTAAAGAGAAAGTAGATATATCTTATCTCTTTTCAGTAATGACCAATAAATATGTATCTATCTCAGAACTGAATGCATTTCAAACAAGGCTAAATTTATAGGATTATACAAAGAATTCCTCGATACATTAATCGGAAACTAAATTTTTTATAGCACTTTTGGCTGTATCCAAAATATTGTAACAAGTTTGGCTCCCATAGACCCTGGCCATTACTCATGCTGCTTGAGCTACTGGGAACTGTAGTTCAGTAACATCTGGATGCCACCAATTTGGCTACCTGTGATGTGGGGAGCTAAATGGCCAACTATAATTGCAGCACATACATTTGGAATAATAATAATAATAATAATAATAATAATAATAATAATAATAATAATAATAATTTAAAAAAAAAAATATGGGAGTCAGTCTTACCATACTTGAACTCTTGTGCAAGACCTCACTGTTAAAAAAAGCACAAATGCAAAAGGATGCCTCGTGTACCCATTTTGCCAATTTCAGTGCTTGATAACTGGCTGGAGAAAGCTCGTAGCATTTGTCCTTGTGCCCATGTCCATAATGAAAAAAAGTTAGTGGAGGGCTCATTCCATTAAGCTCTGTCCACTGGTGTGGACAACAACCAGCAGGAAAGCAATGAATTTCCACAGCTGAAAAAATAGGAATGCCTGGAAACTGACTTGCCAAATGCACACACAGAAAAACTGGATCTGAATGACCCCTTTGCAATATACAGTCCATGTTTTGAAGCTTTCTGTATAGAGTTTCCTGGCAGAGAACTCATAATTTGAGCATGTCTATATGCAGTACAGGGACGCGGGTGGCGCTGTGGGTTAAAGCCTCAGTGCCTAGGGCTTGCCAATCGAAAGGTCAGCGGTTCGAATCCCCGCGGCAGGATGCGCTCCCGCTGTTCGGTCCCAGCGCCTGCCAACCTAGCAGTTCGAAAGCACCCCGGGTGCAAGTATATAAATAGGGACCGCTTACTAGCGGGAAGGTAAACGGCGTTTCCGTGTGCGGCTCTGGCTCGCCAGAGCAGCGATGTCACGCTGGCCACGTGACCCGGAAGTGTCTTCGGACAGCGCTGGCCCTTGGCCTCTTTGAGTGAGATGGGCGCACAACCCTAGAGTCTGTCAAGACTGGCAGGGGTACCTTTACCTTTATATGCAGTACAGAGCTTAAATTGCCTTTGGATCTTTCTCACCTGGTTGATTTAAATGCAGAAGAGAATGCAGAGAAAGGAATTTGTTAAGCAAATAAGCATGGTGGCCTGTATAGATTTTACATTTGCACTGCATATCTATTGAAGGAATGACAGGCTTTGGGTTGTATCCAATGATATTTATAGGTCATGCTGGAAGTCCTCTCCACTGTGCTCTTTAGCAACAATGTTTTCCTTTTCTCCCACACCCACCCATTTGTTCTATTCAGTATCCAGCTCAAGGAACTGTTCTGTGAAACCTGAAAAAGTTGGTGGAAGGAGTGCAGCAATAAATGCAAAGAAATATATATAAATTTTACTACAAAAACAGAGGGAAATGGCCAATTTTTCTACTGCACCGTAAATAACAAACCATGTGGCATGTGGCAAGGCTACAAAACTATGCACACTTGCCTATAGGTCAGCATCATTGAACTCAGGGGTTCTGACTGCATGGTCCAACTTATGAAATATACAGAGCTTTAAGAAAAGATATTCAGCCAGCTGAAAGACAACCTTTAGCTTTTAGTTAGAAATGCAGACAAATCTTGCAAAGAAGAGTTACTATTTTAACTGCAAGTGTGAAGGAGGACCCCATCAAAGAAATGGAAAGAGGTATCCAGTCCTCTGCTTAATTCTTTCCTCCCTTCTCTGACTTCTTCTATGCTGATTTGTTACACAGGTCAAAACTTGAAATCCTCCTTATCAGTTTTCAGAACAAGGTGGGTCCTTCAATTACCCTGATGTTCCAGCAGATGCCATCACCAACCCTGCTCTCAGGAAAGTCCAGAGCTGCAGTGGTCCATAATTGCCCTCCACTACTCTGTAGGTCTTAATTATTACATTCTGTATATGGGGGGGAAAATCATACTACAACAATTCCTTATACATGTTTGTTCAAGAGTTAAATACAAAAGGGACATAACAGGTTTGAGGTGGATTAATATTCATTTATTACTCTACCTGTCCTGAAATACTAAGAAAACACAGGTGCTCTCATGACGTTTGTCATAGTCTAGCAATCCAGACAATGTTCCTTTTGAAAATAGCTCTCCTGATAAATTTTGGGTGGTGTATCTGAAAGCACAAGAGACTAATTCACCAGTGATAGGTCTCATAGGTATTGCTGTCTTCAGATCAGATTGAAGTTGAGGTGATAAGGGTGCTGTAATGAAAGAACTAAAAAAAGGGGGAAACCTGTTTCTATCTATATCTTTCCTCTCTCTCTCTCGAGGATAGGAATGAGCCAGAGGTGGAAAAATCGATAGAAAATAATAGCTTTTAGGATGTTGTTCTTCTGTGTATGTAGCATCCTAGAGACTAAATGGGCTTTTGTGGATATCCAGGCAATTTCCCTGACCCCAATGGAGCTGTCATCATTCTAATGTAATTTAAAGCTAACTTTTAATCAAGAAGGGCAGAGTAGGCTATGGGTGCTTCTACACAGCTAAAATTAATGTACCCTGGGTGGGAAGATTTTACAGATTTAAAGCAGGGGTCACAGTCCTATAACCTGCTTCAACCATCAGGAATGATCACCACAGGAAGAAGCACATCATTGCATTTGCACTGCTGTCTTTGGCTAAATAAACCATCCCTTCATAGTCCAGGAGTAGCCAACATAGTGCCTTCCAAATGTTTCAGGATTAAAACTAGCCAACATGGTCAATGATTCAATGATCAGAGATTATCCAACAATACCCAGAGGGCAGCACAATGACTACCTCTGTTGTCACCTCACATAACAGGGTGAAGACAACCCATGGTTTACCATTTTTTAGGCCACAGGACATACACTGGGCAAATTTTACCTAAGGTATGTACGACCCAAGCTATATTAGCAGAATCTCTTCCCTCCTAGCTGTACATCTCCCCTTCTATAGATGTCTGACCCTTGCAAAGTGTTCAAGGAGGGACTCTTTCTACATCTCATCATGACTTATGGTATACTAATAAGATGTTAAAGCCTATGCTGTTTTCTATCAACCTGGCAAAAGACCCCCAACAGCAAAGCAAAACACTATCTATGGTGAATCCGATTTACCGTAATTGTTTTGTGTGGGTTGTGCCTTTATTACATATTCAACCCGATAGTGCTTTTCTTGGGCTTGCCTGCCACAAAGACTAAACTGAGTAGCTGCTTGATCTCTTGACTGAGCCAATGTGATCAAAGTGCAAAAGCCGAATAAATTCTTCTGAATGACAGCAATAGCACTGCTAAACAGTAACCTGCTGTGAAGTATTATGGTAGGGAAGATCCAAGGATGGAACTTGGATATTGATGTGTATCCTTTCAAGTAATTCAGCCAAGATTGTCAGCATCTTGTAAATGACCTGTCCTACAGCTAATTTTACAAATAGGTCAGATTCCTGGGGATAAAGCATTTTTCCCCCGAGATTTTTCTGGTGAGCCATGTGTTTTGATTTAGTTTTGTATTCTCATGACATGATTTGTTTGTGTTGAATAATTCAGATGTAAGCTACTTTGACTCAAGAAACAGTATTTTTAAATAAGCATCTTGATTCATCCAAGAGGTATGCACAGATCTTCCATTCACTGTAATACCCAGTGGCTCACATCTTCACCTGCATACATGGCGTGGAAGAGGCGGGGGAGAGAGAAACAGTGCTCTGTTGAGGTTTATGGTGATCCATCTCCATATGGCTACTATTGTATAACATGTTTAGTAATTTAAAACCATTCTTAGATATGGAGGTGGGGGAGGGGGAAATAAACCAATAAACCACACCAAAGCAAAACAAAAATTATAACACATTCTAACTCAAGTTTAAAATCTCCCAGTGAAATCAGTGGGATTTAAATTGCTGGATTATGCTAATTGTTTTGAACTAAACTCTCTCTCTCTCTCTCTCTCTCTCTCTGAGTGTGTGTAGATATACAACAGCAATAACACAGTGATAGAGAACATTTTTCAGCTTGGGGGCACATTCTCTTGTAGGTAACCTTCCTGGGGCCATATGCAGTGGTGGGAAGGGCCAATACAAAGTGCATAGAGCCACCACACACACCTATTGACACATACCCATTCATCTATATCTACACATAACACTGACAATGTCCATTCTCACACATACCACCCACCCACTGAAAACTGGGTTGGTCATCATCACTCTCACCTAACAGACAAATAATTTGTTCATCCTTCTCTTCATCAACTTGTGTGTCTTTTCAGCTGCAAACATGATGATTTCCTTGTCTGTTGGGTATTGATGTTCCTCATTCAAGTTAATTATCATTGCCTAGGTTTCACATGCGGCCAAAGTGGAGCCAAGAACTAAACACTAGCATACACTAAATTGGAGAAAATGGACTAAAACCTGAAAGGAAGTGATGTACTTTACAAAGGTAGTTCCTTAAAGAGAAGGAATCATTGAGAAGGAAGAACAGGTTGCCTTTCTGTCACTCCCCACTGGTTGAGGTAACTTATTGGAAGCATTTTTACCCCTAAAACTTTATAGATGCTCTAAAAATGCCTAAAGCTCAGCATCTGACTGTTTTTCCTTGTTATGAAAATGGCCACTGTAAAGCAGGCAGCTGTACATTGAGTAAAAGACCCCATTTTCCCTGTCCATGGGTCAGCACTGAGGGCTATGCTTGGTTTTGTCCTTTTTGTCTGTGTGCCTTTTTACTGCCCAGTATGGTCAAGGTGCTATTACGTTAATAGTTGTTGTCACAAGTACATTGCTTTTATGTTCTCCGCATTAATATAATGAAGTCTTGTCACACCTCTTTTGTCATTTGCAATCAGCAAAGTCTTTGAAGGTTAACATCTCCTTTATCCTGTTTCTCAGAACAAAGGCTTCCTCTACATTTCTCTGCTTAAATATAATCAGAAGGAATACAGAGGACATTAATGTTACATCCGCTTCTGAACCACAGTAATGCTAGAGAAACCTCATTTTGAATTGCAGTATAGAACGGCGTGTTGACAGAAATGTAGCCTTGGTAGCCGGCCAGAAATTGTTGTCACCATCCACGCTATTCATCCCATAAAAAATGGGAAGGAAGAGATCTTATCTGTGAAGCTGTATTATGCTTCAGAAATGCACAGGAGCAAGAAGAAGAAGAAGAAGAAGAAGAAGAAGAAGAAGAAGAAGAAGAAGAAGCTGCTCAGAGCGAGTTCAGAAATGAGTCCCTGCTGATCTCTCATTTTGTTGTCCCCTCAAATTGCGTACTAAACACAAAATCAACATTGGTGAGCACCATTGTGGACCCCCAAATATGACTTTTAGAGAATATTTGAAGTATCAGAGGAAAACGTATTTGGCTCTAGGGTATTAACTTCTGAAGCCGATGACTTGCCAAACATAGCCTTATATACTAAAAAGTAATTTTACACCAGCGTTTCCAAATGAACACTGAGTTAGGGTAATGAATTTACAACAGCATCTTATGATAAAATGGATAGGCAACTGGCATGGCTTTTGTGTTCATTTTTGAGCCAAATTATGCAATGTTAAATCAGAGATGAGAGACCTCTGCCCATCCCAGCTGGATTACATCTCCTGTCATCCCTGACCACTGGCCAGGCTGGCTCGAGCTGATGTCAGTTGAGGGCCCAACATCTGGAGGGTTGCAGAGTCTCCATTCCTGTGTTAAATGCACCTTTGCAAATCCGATCAGTTGCAGAGTAGGCTGATAATTATTGGGCTGCAGCAGTTGTGGAGGGGGAAACTAACCTGTTCATTCCATGTTGCAGTCCTGAGGGAAATTCCTATGCAGAAGCTGCTATTTGCTTTTTGGGGAAATCCTCATGTCAATGGGAATACCAGCTTCCCAAGAATAAGCAGTATGTTCCTTTGCCTCCTCTGTTTCAGGACTATTTCAAAGGGGGAGAAGTAAATTGTATGTATTTATTTATATTCCATATTTTCCCCAGGCAAGGATTAAAGGCTAAAATAAAGAAAACCCCTAAAAACAGAGCAGGTTAACTTTTTAAAGACAACACTAATAGAACAAAAACTATCTAAACAGATCTATCTAAAAATACAAATTATAGCAAAAGAAGAAAGCTATCATAGCACTAGCCCTTTCGGTCAGTTCCTAAAGTCCTGTTGTAATAAGAAAGGTCTTTATCGGCTGGTGGATGGACAACAAGGAGAGAGCCGGCCTAACTTCTCTAGGAGAGGAGTTCCAAAATCTGGGAGCTGCTTTTCTCCAATTCAATTCTTTCTGGTTTTCAAAATTCTGGAAACTCAAATTTAAATTCAGTGTTCATCAAAAAATGAACCTTCCCAGATACGCACAGAAAGATTTCCACAAAGCGTTTGGATACTTACAAAATGAGCATTTTCTAATTGTAAAACTTGGCAGTTTAATGCCAGTTTTCTGAATGTAAACAAAATTGTATATAATCATGCAATGGAATAAAAATTATGTGAAACTGCATTGTGGGCTGCTGTCTATCTGGCAACATTTATTGCTATCTAGTTTTGTAGGGGGTTGTCAGGGGTGTTTTTGTTTTTGCCTGTGTGACCCTATTCTGAAGCTGGAAGTTTCCCATGACCCTTTCCAATAACAAAGCTTGTTGTATTATTCAAAAGCAAAGGGATCACTTAAAGGACATGTTTTCTTCCATCTTTTTGGTGGCCTGCAGTAAGCACAACTACCAGTCTTATCTCATGCGAAAGCCTGGACTAGTTAAGCAGCCTTGTTTATATGACCAGTCATGTGTTTCTGTATCTAATTCATGCCAGCATGTACTCTTGGCTAAATATACTTCCAGAGAGAAAGAGGAATAAATATACAGAAATATTCAAGAGGAGAAGAAACACACCACCTCGTTCATATTGTTTTGGGCTTTACTTGACTTTATACAAGCTCTTTTCACTTCAGGGTCT
Organism: Podarcis tiliguerta; assembly: GCF_965153285.1. Lineage (NCBI taxonomy): Eukaryota > Metazoa > Chordata > Lepidosauria > Squamata > Lacertidae > Podarcis > Podarcis tiliguerta. Next base: position 28,574,895 of record NC_139542.1, on the reverse strand, counting down.
TATATACCACATGTTGGAGGCAATATTTCTCTGAATTTTGCTGTGAATTGCAGATGAGCAGTGTGCTTTTGCACTGATGTCCAGCTAGCAAGCTTCCCATAGGGATCTGGTTGTCCATTCTGGGAACAGATTGCTGGACTAGATGAGCCTTTGGCCTGATCTAGCTCCTCTTACATTCACTTTTGCTTTAGCCATGTTTATTAAGTGCTATTCATATATTTAGGCTGTTGTGTTTGGGACTCATCATTTGGATTTGCGGTTTCTCTCTCTGTGACAGAAAAGAGGGAAATAAATAGCTCATTAAGGTAACTACTGAAACTGCAGCAATACCCGTGGGAGACCTGGAGTCGAGCTGGGTTTTACCAGACTTCTAGACTTGTATTCTCAGCTGGTTTCCTAGTCAGCAATCAAGGACTCACAAAAATGATAATTGCCAGCCATCACCTCTTCTAAAAGGCATTTAACAATTTTCTGTTTACTCAATAGCCCTTTAGGGATGTCTCAGTTTCTTACATCAAACAAAACTACCTGTTTACCGGTATTATATTTCACAACCAATAACTTAAGTGAAAGTAGGCCCACAGGGTTTAAATCCAGATTTCCAGGTGCCTCGCCAAAACAATGAAGAAAAGGGGAGAAAGAGACAGGGATTGCGGTTCCCCATGCCTTTTCAGTAATCTATACCAGAGATGGCATACCTGCCAGCATTTCTGTGGTGAAAATAGGGACATCTTACTACTATTAATTATTATTATATTATTATTATTATTATATTTATATTTATACCCCACCCATCTGGCTGGGTTGCCCAGCCATTCTGGGCAAATTCCAAATTATATAAAAATACAATGAAACATTAAACATTAAAAAAACTTCCCTATACGGGGCTGTTTTCAGATGTCTTCTAAAGGTTGTATATGTAGTTGCTTATTTCCTTGGCTCAGGGGTCATATAACTCCAACATTTCTCCAATGAAAATAGGGATGTCCTAAGGAAAAATGGAACATTCTGGGATCAAATCAAAAACAGGGATGGCTTCTGTAAATCTGGGACTGTCTCTGGAAAATAGGCACACTTGGAAGGTCTGGGATGGTGAACTTCAGGACTGTGAGCCAAATGTGGCCTAGAGACTTCCCCCCAGGCCATACACCCCCCCCTCCAACCCATCTCCCAAGTCTGTATCCGTCACAGGCTCTGTTTTGCAGCTTCCTCAAATGTTTTTGCCTGGCAGGAGGAATATGTCCTTGAACTCTGATAATGCTTCTTGTCTTCCTGGATGGTGGATAGAGAGGGCTGTGTGAGTATGGGTAGAAACTAGCCTATTGTATAAGGGTAAAATTCACATTTGTTGCTCTGTGCTCTTTTGTCTTCCACCCCCATCACCACTGGCAAGTGGCCCACAGGAGGTTGCCCAGAATATCCCTCAGGCTGAAAATGGTTTTAGATCCCTGATCCAAACCCATAAGGCCTGGCCAGCAAAAGTTCATCTGCCTGGCAAAAAGACTGATTAGCATCTAAATTGGAGAATTCCAGGAGGGAAGATTCTTTATTACCTAAGAGAGTTAAACAGAGCAATTAAGCTTTGCTGACTTCAAAATGTCAGGTTCTCTCTGTAAAATAGCAGCAGCTATATCAAGTCAAATCAGGACCACTGTAAAAGTATAAACACTAAAATATCATGAATCACAATATGCAATATTGCAGTGTACAAATCACAACGTACAACGTACAAATCACACACCTAACAGCTAACTGATTTTCTACAACCTAATGTTAATTTGATATAAAAATGTACCTTATAAGGTACACTTGAAATAACCATGAATCATTGCAAAATACAGAAAGGATACTCAGCATTAGAAAAGTTGTTGAACTTTGTATTTCCTTGCAAACCTTGGCTACATACCGTATTTTTCAGTGTATAACACATACCCATGTATAAGACGACCCCTATTTTTGGAGACTCCAAATTAAGAAAATGGGGGGAGATTGCCCACAGACAGTTGTTGAGCTTTTTTTGGGGGGGTTGCCCACCCAATTGCCACAGCAGCAGCAAATCAACAGCAGGCCTTGCCATAGCCACTAATCACTCGCCTGATCGCCACTGACAATCCCCTGCTCGTGACTGCAACCAATTGCCCATCCCCCCCTGAACTATCTATGTATAAGACAACCCTCAATTTTTAGCATCATTTTTGAATAAAAAAACCATCGTCTTATACATGGAAAACTACGGTATACAGTGGTGCCTCGCAAGACGAAATTAATTCGTTTTGCGAGTTTTTTTGTCTTGGGAATTTTTCGTCTTGCGAAGCACGGTTTCCCATAGGAATGCATTGACGGTTTTAAGAAAACGTCTTGCGAAGCAAGCCCATAGGGAAATTCGTCTTGCGAAGCAATTCAAAAAACAAAAAAACTCTTTCGTCTTGCGAGTTTTTCGTCTTGCGAGGCATTCGTCTTGCGAGGTACCACTGTATTTCCCCTCTCAAATATGAGATCAGCATTATGACCCACAGCTAAGCGGTCAAAATGGGAAATGGATTTCTGAAGTGTGGGAGTTTGCATTTCGAACAGACCATTTCCACATTTGCTACTATCGCTCATCTCATCACAGTTGACAAGATCTGCATACTTCTGTGCAGAGGGGAGTATTTACTTACACTATAATAACAAAACCCAACTTCCACTCCAATGCTTCTCTTCAGCTCATGCCTCTGCCACTATTTAGTCTCAGATCTATTTATTTATTTATCTACACCCCCACAACACTATACCATAAATATGTACATTGTTTATGACCATGTCTCTATATTTTAAAAAACCACATTAAAATTTTAAATCAAAGACGATCAACTAACCATTATGGATATTTGTTTTCTGAATTGTCTACATAAGACTGGTGGCATAAGCTGATGTGTGGGGACTCGTGCACCATATGGGATCAGGAGGGTCAGGGACGTCTTGCCCATAGAGGCAAGTGGTGTGGGGCGCCGGGGCGCCAAGTTCTGGAGGGCACCAGGGAAGAGGCAAAGGCTGGACACAGCGCCTCCTAGTATCAGCTCGCCGCCCTCGCCCACCTTCCTGAAGCAGCTCCGCGCCCAGAGCCTCCGTCTCTTCCCAGCTTGAGGAGCCACCCTCCAGCTGCTGTCCGCCTCTTCCAGCCTTGCAAAGCTGCGGGCAGCGCTGTAAGAAGGTCGGCAACTCTGGGAAATGGGGGGAGAGGGTGCCGGAGGGATCTTTGCACCACAGCGCCGGATATACATAAGACGGCCCTGTGGAGGGTGAAGAGCACCATACACATCCACATGCTCCCACCCTGGGCACCGGCAAACAGTGCTACGCCACTGACTATTGGCAACTTGGTACATTGCAAAGTCTCTTTAGAACCATTCTATTTTAGAGATGGAAAGTGTCAATAAAAGATTTTTACCAAGACTAACAGCAGCACACCAGGTGATCTTCATCAGGATTCCAGCTGGGGAGGGAAGTGTGAAACCTCTCTTCCCTATGCACTGCAGTCCCGATGAAATCATTCCCTACCCTGGCACAAGTTATTAAGTAAACTAATGTGCATTCTAATTTAGTTTGGCTCCGAAAACTCACTTTATTTAAGAAGAAGAGAGCAAGGAAGCAAAACGTAAAGGAAAATTGCAGCTAAGTTATATGCACATAATTGCAATGGGAGGGGATGCATTCCGGATGTGCAATTAGTAAATACATTAAACTAAAGCACTTTCCTCATTTCATTAAAGAATCCTAGAATACGATTTTACACACACACACACACATAAAACTTCAGGACTTGGTAAACCAATAATAATTGCTCAGTAACTTTGCCACAAATGATTATTCTTATCTGAATTATATACTGGGAACTTGGAAAGCATGGCAATTCTATTGCCACAAACAGTAGTTCTAATTCTATATGGTAGAAAAATCAATATTCGTAATGCTGAATTCTGCTAAAGCTATATAGAATCTCCCCTGCACTGTCATATTATCAATAAGTGTCCCAATCTCATCCAGTTTTGATCTGTATGGTGCTGCAGGACAAAATTGCCCTGTCTCAGTCTTGTCTGATATTGTGCTGCACAGTTAGCTATTACAGTCAGAGAAAATTATGGTTACCACTGAACTTGGTATTAAAAACCAATATCTGACTATAAGATCAGTATAGTTGAACAGTTTTGACTGAATATAACAGTCATTAAAATATACTTTACCAAATGGAACTAAAAATGCCTAGTTAAATATATGTTTTTAGCTGATGTCTGAATCCCCCCAAAAAGTGTAGGTTCAAATCTAAAGTTCTGTTTTGATGATTAAATAATTTAACTGAGTTAATCCACCTTGGTAGGATATTGTCCTGAACAGTAGAACACAATCTATTAATAAATAAGATAATGTGTAATTTCTAGCTGACCTAGTTTTTATTTAACAAGATTTTATACACAGCTTGATTGTAACAAAACCTCTAAGTGGTTTACAAGAAATATTAATATTTTGTACTATAGTAGGTGCTGCACATTTTTAATCTTATGAAAACATTAAAATAATGCATCAAAACACCTCTGTTTAAAGTCTTTCCATAGATATTTCACAAGACAGTGAATTAGTTCTTCCATGAAATTAAATGTAGCCTGAAATTCTAAACTAAGGATAGTGGCATTTACTGCCACAGAGATTTTACTTTAAAAAATATTAAAAGTAAACTTCAGGCATTGGTTATAAGCCATACTGACAGTCCCCGCTTTATGGGGGGGGGGACCCCACATCACTGCAAGTTTTTCGCTTCCACATTAGCTAGCTAAAAATATTATCAAAAGCAGAATTATTTCTCATATACAAGGTGTGCCATTTATGCCAAAAAGCAAAATGAAGTTCATGTATATTTCATTCTAAATCCCAATTTTGAAATTTAAGTCTGAAATTAACATGAACTTTGTTGTCAGAAGAGCTGTGTATCTAATTCTGACAGAGATTATCCCATTTTGCCGCATCCCCATTGCCTGCAGAATCCTTTTGTGCAATCCAAATCGAATGCTACAGTTATTAGTAAGGAAAACATGTTACTTAAACAGGGTAGTTGCTTTTGACATTCAGTGTCGCAAATCCCTTCTTGTTATTCCGTTTTTTTATTTCGTTTGGAAGAGATTTGTTCACTGGAAAAGAGGTGGAGTGTACTCATGTCCCTCTGTGTTTCCTGCAACATGAGGGAGAAGATTTTAAATTAGCTATTCTTAAGGACAAGCTAATTTAGGACAAGCGCAGCCTGAGAGCTGAAAGAGGCTTCTGGGATGTATTTATCTATTTCTTAGTTATGAGTTCGTTTCTTTTTAACAGCCATCTTCTACCTTCTGTATTTTCCGTCCTCTGAAAGTGCAGCCCAAATATACCATTATCATGTTTCACTTTGCTTTACCAAACTAAGACGCCTGTTGACCCACTTGAGTCATCCTTAGGTCTCTCTTTGCATGCCGAGATGGAGAGCATAGCTGTCAACTTTTCCCTTTTCTTGCGAGGAATCCTATTCGGAATAAGGGAATGTCCCTTTAAAAAAGGGAAAAGTTGACAGCTAAGATGGAGAGTAGCGCCATCCCTTTCAGCTCTGATCCTGTGCTGCCAATTATTGATAATAATAACCTTCCAAATATACGTCTCAAAGTGATATACACAATATAAATACCTAAAAGCAGTTGCACCACAGAATATAACAACAGATAATTTTAAAAACAATACAAAATAGACACCGACAACAAAGACCTGGGCAGATGATCAACACCCATACATTTGAAGCATCTTCAGTATACATTTAAATCACATGACTCCCCCCCCCATACAGTGGTACCTCGGGTTAAGTACTTAATTCATTCCGGAGGTCCGTTCTTAACCTGAAACTGTTCTTAACCTGAAGCACCACTTTAGCTAATGGGGCCTCCTGCTGCCGCCGCGCCGCCGGAGCACGATTTCTCTTCTCATCCTGAAGCAAAGTTCTTAACCTGAAACACTATTTCTGGGTTAGCGGAGTCTGTAACCTGAAGCGTATGTAACCTGAAGCATATGTAACCTGAGGTACCACTGTATCTTGGGAACTGTAGTTTCCTCCTCACAGAGCTACAGTTCCCAGAACCCTTAAACTCCTGATCCCAGAATTCCATGGGGTAAGCCCTGTGCTCTAAATGTGTTGTGAATAGTGGGTATCTGTCATTTCTCAACAGGAATGCTGTCCCACAGACCAGGGGCAGTCACACAAAAATTCTGAGTTACTTTCATATCTTTGGAACATAAAGGAGAAACACTTCCGCAGACTGCAGTGGCCTACTGGCTATATAAGGGGTACAGCAGTCCCTCAAGTCACCTGACCACAATATCTGGTATTTGCACATTTGTCCAGCATGAGAAAGGACCCTGTGATTCTAGAGTTTGTACCCATGTTTGGGTGGTAGGGTTCCTAATCGAACTTGGATTCACCTTGTGTGGAGGAGCTTTATATAAGTATAATATTCTCTGCCTCTGGATCCCAGTATGTTCTGCTCTTAGGTCAACACCCAGCAGAGACAGGAAGTCTCATAATCAGTTTCCTTTCATTTAAGAACAGCACCTGGAGACATACCTGCCTTTCAGCAAAGCTAGGCAGCTCACATAACCTCCCACATCTTCCAAAACATACACAGAGATGGAACAAATGACAATTCAGAGGGACTAAACTACACCAGGTGAGTTATCGGAGGGAGGTGGAACTTCATAGTTCCATTACAGACTCCTTAACATACATGCAGGATACCACAACGTGTACTTTGGTACAAACATGCTTGGAATATTATGAGGGAGCTGTTCGCCCTGGTCTTGCATTGTCTTTGCAAAGGCTTCAGTTTCAGGTGTGGGCACCTCCATTTCTTTCATGCCTTCCTTTGTACGAACCCAAGAATCAGTTACTTTGGTAGATAGGCCTACAAACTATTATTTGTTTATTATTACTTTGATATCTTGCCTTTCCTCCAAGGAGTTCAAGGTGGCGCACGTGTTCCTCCATTTTATTACCACAGAAACCCAGTGAGGTAGATTAGGCTGAGACAGTGACTGACCCAAGGTCACCTAGTGATTTTCATGGGTAATTGCAGATTTGAACACTGGTCTCTCAAGCCCTGTTCCAATAGTCTCACCATCACACCAGCTCTCAAACTGTTGCATTTTGTTTTTAAACTGTGCTTCCAGTCATGGCTGAGACACAGGGCAGCAGAAATAAAACAGTTCTGAAGAAGGTGTAATGGTCAGTCATCTTATGAATACAATAAAAGACACTGTTCTTGTTTTTCTTTAAAAAAAACTGATACAAGAGGAGTACTACTTAATAAACAAGCAGCTGTGCTTTTATTGCCGAGTTATTTCTCTGTGCATTTGAAGAGCAGCAGGTGGAATACTTGGCCATACACTTCAAAAGAAAGCCTGAGTTTCTGTGATAAAAACCTGCCTCATATCCTAAGCAGTTTCCCTAAAATGCATTAATAGTTTAGGTCATACCTTGCATGCTCAGTTTAAGTTAATGGGATGTCTAAAATATTCTGTTCCTTGGCTTTGAACATTACGATGACAGTGTAATAGACTTAACCATGTTTAACAGATGTCCAATTTTGTGAAGACGAAATGCAGCACATCGGCCTCTAGAACGGACAACACTGGCAATTTTCAGCTGTAAATCTAAAAAGTTGCTGTTTTTTAAAAAATGCTATCAGAGTTTAACTGTGCAATGTCCTAGACATATTAGTCTAACTCCTGGAAAATGCTCAAGCATATAATAGTTTAATGAAAATGCACAGCCCACTATTTTCTTGTATGCTTCTTCCCACAACAAGTCTAAGTGCTTGAAGTAATGCAACATCTATAGCCAGTAGAAATAAGAGTCAAAGTGATAATGGCCCCAGGCCCGCATTATGGTGTTCTTATAACCAGAGGAAGGGGAAGCAAGCAAAATTAATAAAAGCCACACATTTGAGCACATTAATTTCGGGAAAGTGGGTACAAGTGCTCCTCTTGGTGCAGATGGGGTTGGAAGGAAATGCAGTTGTTGGCTTATAACCCTCCAAAGTAGTTATAACAGTGATAGAATACTGCTAATGTTATAATTCGTGTCTGGAACGTGTCGGCCTGTAGGGGCCAGGTTTTCTGGCAAGCATAGCACAAGTAAGGTCCAAAGCACAAAAGAGTTCCCTCCTAGTAGTAGGATGTTCTACCTTGGCCCAGTATGCCTGAAGGAGCGTCTCCACCCCCATCATTCTGCCCGGATGCTGAGGTCCTTTCTGCCTGGAAGGCTGAGGGCCTTTTGGCGGTTCCCACACTGTGAGAAGCAAAGCTCCAGGGAACCAGGCAGAGGGCCTTCTCGGTAGTGGCACCTGCACTGTGGAACGCCCTCCCATCAGATGTCAAAGAGATAAACAACTACAGTGGTACCTCTGTTACATACTTAATTCATTCCAGAGGTCCGTTCTTAACCTGAAACTGTTCTTAACCTGAAGCACTACTTTAGCTAATGGGGCCTCCTGCTGCTGCCGCGCTGCTGGAGCACAATTTCTGTTCTCATCCTGAAGCAAAGTTCTTAACCTGAGGTAATATTTCTGGGTTAGCCGAGTCTGTAACCTGAAGTGTATGTAACCCGAGGTGCCTGACATTTAGAAGACATCTGAAGACAGCTCTGTTCAGGGAAGATTTTAATGTGTGACATTTTTATGTATTTTGAATCTTTGTTGGAAGCCGCCCAGAGTGCCTGGGGAAACCCAGCCAGATGGGCCCGATACAAATAATAAATTATTATTTGTATTATTATTACTATGCTGATTTCTTGCCTTAGGTCTCATCTGTACTATACATTTAAAGTACTCTTATCTCACTTGAAAGAGTCATGGCTTGCCCCAAAGAATCCTGGAAACTAGTTTGTTAGGAGACTATTGCCCTTACAGAGCTACAAAAGGAGGCAAGAGTGCCTGTCATGGTGTCATGTCCTACTGATCACAACCTGACCCAAAAGGGACATCCCTAGAGGAAGATACTGAGTCATCAGGGCTGCTGCAGACCCATGGAGACCTTGGCTGTAGAGGATTCCTTCACTTCAGGTCACAGTAGCTGAAAGGGCAGGAAGAAGTGACATATCCCAGAGGGCGCTCTGCAATACCAAACCTGTGAGATGCTCAACCAGGATAATCTGCAGAGATGAGGGACTGGCTGTACAATCCACATCTTGTCTGACTATTGTTGTCCAGTTACTTGGGTAGACAGCTCCCCTTCTATCTCTGAAACCTGACTTTTGCCCTGCTGGACAGCTCCTCTGGCTTGTGGGTAAATTCAACCCTTGCAGCTGTTGTGTCGGAAGGATCAATTCATATAGCCAGGCTAAATTAACTGGAATGGCTAAATTAACTGGAAGACTAAGAAATCAAGAAGACAACAAATATAAAAAAGAATGGAAAATGTTTATTGCATATATACAAAATCATTGTAAAGAAGTTAATACAATAGCAGGTGTTTTTTTTTAAAAAAACAACCACTTGTAATATTAAGGACAATGATCAAAATTTGAAATAATTAAAGATAAGGAAATTATAGACATGTACAATACAAGATAATATAAAAGAACGAGGGGAGGGAATGGAGGGAAGTCAAGGGACCTGAGTAATCCCAAAATATGACTTTAATAAGGTGTTAAAATGTTTTATTTTCTATTTTCTATTTTTATTTTAATTGTATTTGTTTGTTATGGTGTATATGATGATAATGTTTAAATGTGAAAATTAAAACACACACACACACACACACACACACACACAATATTCATATAGCCAAGGACATGGGTTCAACCATTCTTCTCAGGTATGACACTGCCTATGCTACCAGTTGTGCCTATGCTTTGGGTTACCATCAATTCTACATATTCTTTGATACACAAATGATACATTATTATTATTATTATTACTACTACCACATATTACAGGGAACAAGTACACAAAACACAATGGTGGGCTTGGTCTAGAGAAGCTTTTTAAAAAAGTATTTTTTAAAAATATCCCTTTTCTTTTGAATGTATCAGAAGACCTGTTTTCATTCTTCCATGTACATTCTATATGGTCTTTAGTTATAGAATTTAAAAGAAATGGTTTTCACTTACGCAAATTTTCCATTCTTTTCTTTGTGCTACGTGTAAATAAGCTAATGCCTTATGAAACATTATATTGTAGTCATTATGCTTAATGCTTTTGAGAACTGGGTGGAAGTATTTGCATCATTAGGGTATTATCTGAAGATTTCCTTCCTAATATAATTGTTCCAAGAAACAGAAGTAATGACTGCAATGTTTCATTTCTTTCTTCTTTCTCCCTCTTTTTTTTTTTTAAAAAAAGCTTTGTAGTACATAATATTTCTTTAGTGCAAAATTAATGCCGAGAATTGGAGAAACAAGCAATGAATGTCTTTTCAAGTGATGTAATTAACTTGGAAGATCTTTCAAGGATCTATTATGCTAGTGTTTTGGCCAACGCTATCTGTAAAATTTATTAGCAGTGTTGGTGTGAAAATGGAGCAGACAAAGAAATTAGTCACCAACAACTATGATTTTACAAGCATTGCATTTCCAGGATAAACAGCCTGCTGCTCACCCATCCCTTATTGCTAACACTTGCTCTTCTCAGAATTCCCACAGTTACTAATCTCAGGACTTCAAATTTGAGCAGCCATTGCTAAACCAAGCTCCACACAGCTGCAACTGGAGTCACAAGACATGGGGCTGCAGACAGGCAAACTACCGTATACCTTAAAATGGAGCTCTCAGAGACTCTTTACCACAGCATGTTCAGAGCACTCAAATATCCATGGCCAAAGAGTGTTTTCCCCTTGCATCCTGCACTATGGAGAACTCTCAGCTCCATCTGTTGTTACGGCCAGTTGGTACCTATTGTAGCCTTTGGTACGCTCATGACTCATTCTTTCTTGCAGGATCAGAACAAAACTACACAGAGCACAAATGAATGGAGACAGACTCCCCACATGGGATAAATAGTGCTGCAATTGCCACATTAGTTCCCCCAGGAGGAGATTTCCAGACATAGACATCAGGAGAACTGCCATTAGGGAGTGGAGAGCTGTTCTCGAGCATAAAGATCACCCATAGTAAGGTACCAATATTATTGTAATATTTTCTTTCAATTTAATACAAGGAGAAACTGCTGGGCTTTTTGTAAAGGTCTGGTCCCAGACATGCTATGATGTTTTAGGGTTTGTTCTTTCCCATTTCGAGTTATTTCCAGTAGGGTCATCTTGACAATAACTCTTTTCTGACATGCTATTAAGTCTGATTCAAACATAGCCCTTTCACCATATATAGTCCTTTCACAAAAAAAATACTATTGAATGTTCTGATTATTTATTTTGGGCTGCTTCCAGACTGTTGCTTTTTTGTATATAAGCAATTTTACGCTACCCAATTCAAGTAGGTTTGGTGCTTTTGCACTCATCTTCCTGCCCAGATTTTTTGCGGTAAACAAAGTAATGGGAAATTGCACTGAAAAGTTTAGGATGGCAGGCATTTGGTGTGGTGTTGTAAAACCTCCACACAAACAAGTCAGAATGAATGTTCAATTAACAGCAGATGTTGTACACAAACCTTGTGAAAACAAATCACGATGAATGCTCAGTAAATAGGTCATCTTGATCTTGGTCTAATTAATTGTTAACCAGGCAGTTTCTTCCTTGCACCTACCTCATAAAACGTTGATAAGCAATATGTCATCCCGTTTAGTTTATTTGCAGACAAAATAAAGTTATTACTGAATATAAAAAAGTTAACAATGAGATACCCAGGCTTAAAAGGTTATTGAATTCATCCTCGGCAGTTAAAGCTACTAATATTAAAGAGATTTTTTTCCCCTGGATTAATGCAACCCAGCAACATGAGGCAATACTATAGAACAAGCTCAGTAGAGGCTGATACGAAATCATATTCTAAACTAAACTGTAGCTTAGTCTACTCAGTGTTTATCCATTAGGTATTTTCAAATGATAAGTGTATGAGAAGGTATTTATATTGAAGATGTTAAAAATTCATATTACTTCTGGATTATTGCCAGTATTTGAATTATGAGGGGAAAGTAGGGGGCCCTAAATGAAATTCACAAGCTGCACCCCCTGGCTCCCTGTTTCGGCCATATTATGCCCCCATAGGGCATGCTCCTTCTGGGGTAGTTTGTCCATCTTTGGTCCCCTCCCTGCACTCAGCTCTCACCTGTGGCTCCTAGAAGCTGTCAACATATGACACTGACTACCCCCTGGGAAATGGCTTGGGCTGGCCAGCTAAACCAGGTGATGGTAACTGATGAGTCTCAAACCCTCAGTGAATTAGGGACTCAGTGAATTCCCTGCATGCGAAGACAGGCACCAGTAGATTGAGCTGATGAGACCAAGAGTAGGTCCAACGGTCAAGGAGGAGATTTCTGCAGATGCTGTAGAGGGAAGTGAGGGGCAGGTGAGGCTCATCAACCTGGAAAGGTAGCCCATCTAGGAGAAGGAAAACTCTGATCCTAAAGCTCTGCTGCCTTGCAGGATATCTTTGTGAGATGAAAAGGCTAAGGAGTAAACCCTAGACAAATACGGAGTGGAGTCCCTAAGACAGTTGGATGGTGCCTTGTGCACCACCTTCCAGCAACTCCTGCAGCCAAGCTGGTACCAAGCATATTGCTCTGCTTTCCTTTGGACCACATCAGTGAGGCCGAGAGGGGAGTCTTGTCACCTGGGCAGCCTAGAACCTGGGCAGCCTAGAACCTCCCCAGTGAGGCAGTCACTTCACTGTTGCTGTGATTTGACTTCACCCCTGGAGGTACACTCCATTGTCTCATGGGACACATGGGTGCCAACAACAATACACACTACTAGCTCTTAAGCACTTCTTGGTTTTTTTAAATATATATATTTTTAAAAGGTGTGTTTGCATTGGTAAAGAAAAGACTGCACTCTTGCTCAGCTTTTTTAAAAATAATAATGTAATGGAGGTAACATCAGGTGGTTTTGTAAAAATTGAGGGGAAGACACACACTGTGTGGCTCTATCCCATCAAGGACCACCCATTAGGGTGAATAGGAAATACTGTTTTAGGACTGGAGACGGAAACTTTAGATTGCTCATCTGAACGTGCTTACACCAATGTGCGCGCATACATAAATTGGAGCTGAGTTTTCATTGTGTGAGATAAAAGCCCCATATGGACACAGCCTGAGCCCCAGAATGTCATAATGTACCTTTTGGGTTTGCTTTGCAATCAGTCCCCTCTTATTTTATTCAGCCCTGTTTGTCATCTTTTGATCTCAGCAGGAGACAAGTTTATAAATTGGTGCCCTCTTTGAAAATTCAGCTTTTGGCAGATCACACCAATCGGAGAGAACAGCCATTTTCCTTTTCTTTATAGTTTTCAGGCTTATCACCAACAGTCTCTATCCTTCTGATCTCTCACAGTGGCATACCTTTTGGTCTTGCCCTATTTTACAATACAGTGCTCATCTGAAAATTCTAAGAAGGCTTTGGAAAGCCATTTTCTAAAAATGCATTTAATTGCAAATAAACCTTTTAGAATGAGTTTTATGATATATGAAACATCTATTTCATATTTCATATTCTGCTAAAAACACAGTGAAGAAAAATTTAATACGTTTTAAATAATCTGTTTTAAGAGGGGGAAAGCTAAGCATTTTTATTGTGGTATCTTAAAGAGCAGTAAGTTCAAAAAATTGATAGTATTCATAAAAGCTTGAGACTCAGGCGACTTTGGTGGAAGTATTGTTTTAGGAATTGTAGGCAGAAACGCAAGACCATTCATCTGTGCACACATTTGCACCAATGAGCCCATTTAAAAAATGGATCTGAGCTATAATAACAGTATTAAAATGCTGATTGGACAATACATCTCTCCTGGAAAATGTGGTCATAGCATCAATAAAAGAACTAAAACAATGGCAACTATCCTACTTAAAAAGTAGAATCTGAATCATGCAGATACTAAGCACTATAAGTTATTTGTAGAGTATCTCATTGCCAAAGCATTACATCTGCTTTCTAGAGGATGTTGCGCAGAATATTACATGTAGCAGGGTTTGCAAGAGTGGTTATCTTCGGAAAACATGCAGTTTTTGGTTTTCCAGCCACAGCTGATGACCTACTAATATGATTAGACAAATGGGATCTGCAAGAAAACATTGCAGTGAGAAGCGCTCTTGTTCAGTGCTCCAGTTGAGAAACCCTATTGAGTTCAACAGGACTTACTTCTTAGTAGACACCTGTATCATTGCACTGTATAAGGCTGCACAGCAGGATTAAAATCTGAAGCGCAGAAACTGCTCCCACACATCTGAGTTTAGAAATAGTTCACAAGTCTGTTTAGCAGTTCGTAGGAACATAGGAATCTCTGCCTTAGCTCAATACTGTCTGCACTGACTGGCAGTGGCTCTCCAGGGGTTTCTCCAGTCCTATCTGGAGAGGCTGGGGACTGAATCTGGCACCTTTCTGTGCAATGTAGATGCTCTATCACTGAGCTACAGCCCTTCCCCTAGGACACATGGAATCACAGGGATTTCAAACTGCCCCTATTTAACTATGTATTTTCTCACAGCACATAGTCGCTAGCCGGTGTATTTGTGCCTGATACTGGAATTTATCTTCTGACTGTGGCTAATTTGCAATGGCACTGTGCTGTTTTGCTTACTGGGGAACTGAAACCATTTAAATTGTCATATTCTTATCAGGTGTATGAGGGTGTAGAGGGGTTTTGCCCCCAGGCTTAGCTCTTCATGTCGTGCTGTTAACATGCTCCCTCTAGAAGTGCCTTACTGTGTGGCGAGCAAGGGAAGCTGTCAAGTGCCCTAACAATGCCCACGCAAGGCACTCAAAACATATGCAATGCTGATGATGATGTGTTTAAAATGACACCGAAAAAGATAAGCCTTCAGTATTTGACAAGCTAAGAAGTCACAATTTAATATCATGCAAAGAGCAGATCCAGTCCTGCCCACTCACAAGTTAACTGCATTTTAAAATGGATGAAAGTGTTGATTCGATTGATCTTTGTCTTGAGCATTCAGAAGGAAGTTCTGCAGCATTATGTACATACTGCATTTATTTCTATCCCACTTTTCCTCGCAAATAGCTCTAGGTTACAGGCATGGTTAAGGGACGCGGGTGGCGCTGTGGGTTAAACCACAGAGCCTAGGACTTGCCGATCAGAAGGTCGGTGGTTCGAATCCCCTTGACGGGGTGAGCTCCCGTTGCTCGGTCCCTCTTCCTGCCAACCTAGCAGTTCGAAAGCACGGCAAAGTGCAAGTAGATAAATAGGTACCGCTCCAGCGGGAAGGTAAAAGGCGTTTCTGTGCACTGCTCTGGTTTGCCAGAAGCGGCTTAGTCATGCTGGCCACATGACCTGGAAGCTGTACTCCGGCTCCCTCGGCCAATAAAGCGAGATGAGCGCCGCAACCCCAGAGTCGGTCACGACTGGACCTAATGGTCAGGGGTCCCTTTACCTTTACCTTACAGGCATGCTTCTCTGTGCCCACCCCTACTTTATCCTCTCAACAACCCTGAGAAAGAACAACCGACCCAGTAAGTTCCATGGCTGGGGGAGGATTTGAACCTGGGCCTTCTCACTATTAGTCCAGTGCTCTAACCACTGCAACTCAGTGGACTCTCAAGTTCCATGAGACTTGCCAGCTAGATAAATACTGTATACTTGGATATGCAACTTTAGCATTACTTTGACAAATTATTTCTAATCAAACTACATTTTCTACAATACATTGAGGCAATATCGCCACTACCACCACTGTTTATATGCATGCTGGTTTTCCATGGTAAACCATGCTGAAAGCTGTTCATAACATCAGGAAGTTTACATTTTAAAAATTCTTTATTTTGATGGATTTCGGAGAGCCGTACCCAACAGCTTTCCATGCCCAGTGGATTTTACCTTCTCAGAATTCAATACCCATCTAATACGAAACAATTATTCAAATCTGCTATTCATTCTGGACCCAATCTGTAAAAGATTAGATTCACAAGGTAAGTCACAGTTCTCATAGGCATTCCTTTGTAGAGAATGTGGAGTGTTCCAAACAGCTGGTGGATCAAGAAAGCATACTGGACCTAAAGCCAGTATTCAAGTGCAGAATCGGGAGGGGAGGAAAATAATTATTGCATCAGAGATGGGGGATTTTGAAGTATTCACACCTGTCTTATCCAGACAAATCATAAAGACAGTTGCACTGAATGAAGTTTGATGTTGTTCAAACTGGGATGAAAAGAAGATTTCAACCTATATAGCTATGGTGCGAGTCAAAGATGCTCCAAACGACAACACATGGATTAAGCTTGTAGCCATTTATGCAAGGAGGAAGGAATTATGAAGTGGAACTGGACAGGGAAACTTATTGTGTGATTGGGTATGCAAGAAGACATTAATTTCTCTTCCCCATTGTATTTACTGCAAGCAGTGCTGTTTCTGTCTGCTGTGTCAACATTCTGTGTTATTAATTATGCCCTCTAATACATTATCATTACAGTATTCTATACCATTCATTTCAATGCAAAGGAAACACAGTGCAAATTAGAGGGAAATCATGTCTCCGGATACATATAACTTGCAGACTGAAAGCAACAGCAAATATTGAGGACATCGTTGAACTGATTTCCACTCTGGACATGGGACAAATAAGCCAACACCAGCAATTGCTGCTCCCATGCAATCTTATTTATATATCCACTAGCAGGCAGTGCCCCGTGCTGCCCAGGGATTTTTAGAAACAAACAAAAAGGTATTCATAAATGGATAAGTGCCACTGTTGAATCTTATTTATATACCAATAGCACTTTCAAATCTCAGCGCCTGTCCTAGAGTAGCCATAATGGTCCAATCCACATACAAGGGGGGGGGGGTACCTGTACCAGCCAGCTTGGGAGAAGGTTTGCAAAAGTGCATAAAAACCAATTTTGGGGGGGAACCTTAAGGGAGGAGGACAAAAACAGTGGCCATAGAATGCTGGCAGGCTGCAGGAGGCAGGGGTTAGGGATAGGAAACTGGCAAGCAGGTAGAAATGGAAGTAGAATAGAATATCCTGGAAGTGGGTGTAATGGGCTGACTGGAATCCTGAAAGGTCAACATTTGATTGCAAATCACACCCTCTTTCTCTTTTTTAATTACACATTGCCTGGCATATAAAGAGGAGCAGGAGACACAGATCCAGGCTTCTATGGGTTAATACCAGAATACACTGTGTTGTACCAAAATATGCAGGTTCTAACCCTGACTGTTATCTTTATAGCTCTTTAAGCAGGCTGTAAGCGCTAGAGTAGAGGATGTTGCACATGATGGATCACTTGCGTGATGAAGCATGGCATAACCGGGGCTAAACCAAAAGCAGCAAGAGAAAAGCTGGAATATTTCCAAACATGCTTAATAGAGTTTAAAACAAACAAATGAATGGAGTCTCTCTCTCCCCCCCCCCCCTTTACTGTGGGTTGCCATAGCAAATTACAGGAGATGGATGTGGAGTTTCCCTGCTCTCTTTAGTACAGGTTGCCGTAGCAAATTACAGGTTATCTTGGTGTCAGCCTGAGCAGGCAAATGTTGTGGTCCTTTAAAGTGACATGTTGGTGATTCACCCTGCAATTCGAACAGCAGTAGCTCTAGAATAACATTAGTTTAAGAATTACAGTGAATAGCAAAAGTACAGCTTATCTGAGGGCTCAAAGGGATGGGTGATGTTTATAAATTAGCCCTTCCAAGTTTTAGCAGGCTTTGTTGAAATCTGTTCTTGTGTGAAGTAGGAGCTTTCTATCGAAACTGTAATATGTATTACTTATTGCCATATTGGACTCTCTTTTGCTACAGGTAAGAATACCTTGACCCATTTCAGTCTGGGTTTAGGCTAGGCTAGGGAACTGAATTGGCGTCAGTCACCCGCATGGATGACCTTTATCAAAAGAAAGCCAGAGAGGGCCGTGACCCAGTTTCTTACGTGATCTCTTAGCAGCTTTGGAAACCATTGACCATGGCATCAACAGGATGTTTAATGGGAATAAATACATAAATAAATAAGAGTCCATGTTGTATTCTTGTATGAGTTTTTGGTATATATAAGTACCGGTACTGGTATATCAAAGGAAGTAAACTAGTACTACAGAACACTGGCTCTATGCTAATAGGATAACACATTTCATGACTGATTAACATCTACAAGAAGAGTCATCAAGGGCTTAGGCAATTTCAACCTGTGTGGTACTTTAGATATTTGTAGCCAGTGGTCAAAGATGATCCCCCAAAAAGGAACTGCATGTGATCCAGGCAGATCCACAGAATCCTCTTAAACATGTAACAGAATAGGTCATGTGGCAAGTTCATTAATAACCTATACCTGAGTTTGTTCATTTCCCCCCTGCAACCACCTAACAACCCATGTTGCTTTTGTGACATGCATTTTTAAGTTGTAAGCCTGACTCTTTTTTTCATGAACTGGGAGCTGCTCTGAGTGCCTTTTCTTGGCTGAAGAGTTGGGTAAAAATTATATAAATAAGCCCATCTTTTAAAAGTTTTTATAGAACTGCCTCCATGGCTTTCACAGTTCAGGCTCTTAATTGTGCACCTATCTTTGTTAATGTCAGTATTTGAGCCCATAGATGGTTTTGAGCCAGGGTAATGTCAAACTGTGTGCTACCATGACCATAAATATCTGTAGCCAATGGTCAGGGGTGATCCAGCTGCAAGATTACCCACTGGATCTGCAAGCTCCTCTTAAACACAGGATACGATAGGTTTATAGCAAAGGCTGGACACCCCATCAAAGCTTTCAATGGCTTGTTCTTGAGTTTAAGCAACACAGGAGCTCAGCTCACTCTTGTCTCTTGTCAAATTCTCACATTTGTGTCATTTCCACCTTGTTTTCTGGACAGCTCTCACCCCCAGTAATTAAGCAGGAAAATATGAACTGCCATTTGATACACTTGTCTTCCAAGCGAGCTTCTCAAGCAACGTCATGAAGAATAAATCAGGGTAATTAGTCGAAATGTATTTGCAAAGGTGTTTGGCTGAGTACATACAGTGAGGAAAAACTCTAATTCTGGTTGTATTTCACAGGAGTTTAAATATTAATGTATATGAGCTCTTAGATTCTAGGGCCTGGTTTTTTATTTCCTGACAATATGTGCATTTAGCACACCATTTTCATGGAGCCTTCTTTGTAATAAAAAGTGAATCTCTGTGGGTGTTTTTTTTAAATCTCCTGCAAGTATTGTAATTACACTTGAGATTGGGGAAAGACAGAGAAAAGAGAAGCCAAAATCATGACAGAGAGAGCACACTTATCCGACAAGAGCTCCCCAGAGACAGTGTCATTTGCAATTAATCCTTTCCATTTCTGTGCATCAGAACAGATGACACAGCACCTTCCCTCACACAAAAAGGTTTGCTACATAGGAATTAATACCACAGGAGACTGAAAATAGATTTCTCAAAGGCTTATTTGATGGCTCGTGTAAAGTATGACTCTAAGAAGAAAAGAAAAAAGGAATTCTCCAGTCTGATGGCCAATGACTTAATTTGTGAAGATAATGGTTTGCGGTTGGACATTTCATAAGAAATACTGTATTGGATAGGTGATAAATTACTCGTGAATGATATTAACTCCATGCTTAATTTCTGAAAGCTTCCGAGTGCAGCCAGGATTTCCCCCTCACATAACATGTGATTGTGAACCTTTCAGTAATGCCAGACTTTTCTGTTTGCATCAGCTACTGAGAGAATGCACTGTAGCCAATATTAGAGTTGAGTCAAAAGGAGGCCATTTTTTTGGCATGCATTTCTGGCAGCATTACAAAGCATGCTCCTCTGAGCCATTTTTCAGGGCGCTGCATCGAAAGAATGCAAAGGTGTTTGGCCATTGAGAATTAAGGCAATGTTTCCTGAAGGCTGCTTTGTTTGCTGTCAGTGATGTCAGCACGTAGCCCTACATATTTTTTGTGACATCATTCGGTTCACTGTGGGATCCCTTATTGGTTGGGATTGCCCATGTAACTATTTCCAAGAAGGAGACACAGTACAAAGTAAATGGATGAAAAGACTACAAACTATATTGGGAAAACAATGGCAGAGAATGGGTAGAGAATAGTACGGCATATTGCCCTTGATAAAGCACTATTTTTGCCATGAAACAAATAAAAGGATGAATTATCCCCATTATGAATAATCCACATAATCCAAAGCAATGCACCATTATCATTTCTAGGTGGATTATTTTGGGAGGAGATGATAGTTTTATGAACTTGTCAGATTAGGTTTGATGTGTATATTTATAACTTATATGGGCCCTTGAAATAGGTAAGAAATGAAACTGAATCAATGTATGTCAAAGTCTTTACAGCAGACTCTAACTCCTAATTATCATTCAAACATTTAGGATGGTCAGAGTCTTCTAAATGATTAACTGTGTCTAATTTGATCTGAGTAGAGCTACTTCTTTTGGGAAAGCCTGTAGTGGCCAATTTGCAAGCAGCTCATTTACTGAGGTACCAACCAGGAAATCACCTTTATTTCATAAAGTAGATTAAAACAATCCCCATTTTAATTTTTAACCTGTGTTAGAAAATCAGTAAGAGATTGTGCTCTCTCTCCCTGCCACTCCCACTATATTTATCACATTCACTCCTATAATTTGTGGCTATTTGTGACAATATGTCACAATGTATGATGTGTATTATTCATCTTAATTTTCATTGGCTAATGCCCAGTTTCTTAAAACATTCACTGTATTGCAGGCAATGTGCATGCCTAAGTTAAAACATATAATGATAGCAATTTGTACATAGCTAAAACAAAATACTGATCATTATGAAGAGAGAACACTGTGTTTTGATTTTCCTTGCATAATAAGCAGTCTGTAATTACTGTTATTAATTTATTGTCACCACTGTATCCATTCCGTTGTGCATCTCTCTCTAACTCAATGTCTGACTTCCCAATTACGGTGTGATTAAACCTTCTGCAAATTTATTTTGGCTGAGTTGTTTGCTGTGGAGGAAAATCATTACTAATTGACTAAAGCTTTATATGCTTTGCAACATTCCTCATTTATTCATCATGACTTTGAATTTAATTTGTAACTTAAGGGTCTCTGGTTTCCAGAACAGCTGAGTGAACAGTCAGCCCTACCATTAGGCAGAGTGAGGCAATTACGGCAAATGCTTGATGGGGGGCAGCGGAAGCTGTTGCTCCTTCTAAGCAACCCCTAACCATTTCCTACTGTTAGGTATCAAAACTAAGTGTGTTGCAGGCCTCTCATATGCCCCTTAAATTAATCTGCTGTCCTCAGATACATTGTAAGACACTATCCCATTGCAAGTGTTGACATAGTGCCACCATACAATTAAAGCACTATTATATCACCTTAATAGTCATGGCTTCCCCCCCAAAGAATCTTGGGATCTGTAGTTTTTTTAAACACTTTGAGAGATATTAGAAGACCTACATTTCCCTCAAATAGCTACAATTCCAAGAATTCCCTAGGAAAAAGTTTTGATTGTTAAGCTACTCAGGTTGGTCACTATGAAGGGAATATGGGTCTCCAAACAACTCTCAGCACCCTTAACAAATTACAGTTCCCATGATTCTTTGGCGAAAGCCATGATGGTTAAAGTGGTATCATAGCGCTTTAAAACTTATGGTGCAGGTATGACCCGATTCAACCACCAATCTAGTCAGCTTCTGTGAACTGAATGGGGAGAGGTGCAGTTTCTCGTTTGCCTCAAGCAACAAAGTTCCTTGGACCAGCCCTGCCTGAATGCCTCATGCCATAGGCTACATGAAATTCATATTTCAGCTGAAATGGTATAGAGCTCTTTCAATTACTGAATTGCTTATAGAAACTGAAAAAGGAAATAGTTAGATAAAAGTGAGATCCTTGTTTTTGACCAGAATTCCAGCAAAGTTGCTATTGCTTTATCTTTAGCGGCCTCACTCCATTTCAGGGTTGTCATTTGTCAGATAAGTTGCCTCAGTAGGAAATGCCAGTGTGACTGACTATACTTCTCTTAGTTTAAGGGGGAGAACAATTCCACCAGAAGTGGTGGTTTTCTATAAACAACCTCTTTTTTGTTAATCCAGTTTTACCAAACTATACTTGTCTCTGATACAGCTGCTTTGCTGATAAGAAAGAGAGATTCTTTTAAAACTGCTGTTCCTGCTGAGACATAAATTACTCATGGCTTAAAACCTACCCAAAATAAGTATGCCTGTTGAAAGATTACTCTAACAGCAGCTTTGGCAATTAAGTCTATCAGGCCCCATTATTTATGCCAACTATCTCATTTGTTATTACTCAGGGAATTCTGTACAGCAACATCTGTCTTTCTTATCTAAGCAATGATCAGGTGAACAAGATGTTGCTCAGCTGAAAAGAAAACCCATAGACTGGTTTTTTGTATATTACCTTTACTTTATAATATTTCTGGAAAGAGCCGTCTTGATAGTACAGGATGGACTATGCAGAAACTAGTATTCCTGAGGCATTGTTTTCATAGCATACAGTACTTAGCAGTTTCAGGAAAAGTTGGCTACAACAAAGTGGGTACCTGTCATTGTGACACTGCATAGCCACCATGGTGGAATCATTTCTCTGAAGTCCTTAAAAAGCCAGCAGAAAAACAATAACTGGCCTAGCCCATGGTTGACCTGATGGCCACTCAGATATCACAGTGGGGATACAGGAGGTATAAAGAAGAAAGATTCATGCTCCCACGCATCCTAGCACTAATCCCTTGAGCTGTCTGTTCATCCACCCTATTGTACTTTTTCTTAGCACATTTCACATTGTGCAGATTGGAAGCACATCTTCAAACTCATCCAGGATATTGCTTGTAAAAAATGTTCTGTAAACACTGGCTACAAAATGCTGGATATTTCCGGAGCTGACTTGGTGCCAAGAGTTAGAGTTATGCAGTGAACCATTTTTGTGGGTTTGGGGGAGCACTGAAAGTTGGAAGTACTCTGTAAAATCCAAATCATACTCACTCAGAAGTAAGTTTCACTAACTCTAGTAGGATTTAGTTCCAAGTAAGTGCATATACTACTGTAGTTTTAAGCAGTTGTTTTGAAGGATAAGTTCAGATTTTTCTCCTCTGGTATTTGAAACAGGGAAGTAGAACATAGAAAAAGTAAAATTAATGTATAAGCAAAGTGGTGTGTGGAGAGGACTAATAATTATATTATCATCTTTAGCATCCTGTTCTGGATTTGTGGATCTAGTCTGCGCTGCTGGTATATTCTAAGGTACTACTAATCACACACCTCTTAAAAGCACATTGAGGATGATTTGCCAGATGATCTGGGATATTTTTTCCCCCTGTTCCTTGGTTTTTTTCCATCCTTTTGCTGCAGGACAAATTTATTCTGGCTTTAGAATGCTATTCCCCCGTTTCAGATATGTCCTGGACTGCAGTTCAAATGTTCTGTGCTAATGCAAGGGATTGGAAGCCCAAGGAAAGACCAAGTCAAGGCTCATCAACATGGACTGCTGAGTAAACACAGCCCCGAACCTCTGCTTCCCTTTTGTCCTTTGCATGCTGATTGCAGCATCTGGGCTTGACAAGGCATGTGACCCCCACCTGTTCTAAGCCTACTTCAGCTGAGACATCAAATACCTCCTTCCAGCACTAGCGAGCCATATCTAGCAAGCTAGGGAGTTGGGCTGTGGGCCCTTACCTGCCTCAGCCTCCTGGAGCACCCCTCCTGCTGCTCCCTATGCCTCAGAGCCTGCCATGTCCATGGAGAAAGGGACTCCTCTGGCTCTGGAGATGGGTCCTGCAGCTCTAGTTCTGTGTACTGACCACATCTTCTCATCATCCTCTGTTACTGTAGGTGCTTCCTACACCAATCTCTCTGTCCCCATCCCCAGCTTGCATAGGTGTGTCCCAGTCCTAGCTACACCCCTCACCGCTGTCCTGCCAGTTCATGACAGATGTCATGTACGATGTCCATTTGACCTCATTATGCCCACAGGATGGAACTTCACTCAACACTGGCCTACCCTGACAGTGGCTCTCCAGGGTTTCATACAGGGGTGTCTTCCAGAGCTATCTGGAGATGCCGGGGAGTAAACCTGGGGCTTTTTGCATGGAAAACATTTTCACTGCTACTGAATTATCACCTTTCCCATTTCACCACCTTGCTAGTAGGCTGACATTCTGAACATTTCTGCAAGTATTAACAGCCAGATATACGAGAATATGTGTTTTGGAGCCAGAACTTCAGTCTGTTGTTTAATGATGTATCGGGTCATCAGATCCCATGGAAGTAAGCAATTCATTTGCTTACTCACTCACATATTATGAATAATTATTGAAAAGCAAGCACATATAATTGTTCTGTCAGTTGTTGGAGATTGTGTGCTCTTCCGTCTCAGGAAGTGCACCCTTTGGATTCCCAAGCGTGACCATAAGGCTGTGATTTGCTTGGAAAAAGGGACTAGGAACCACTGCATCAAGGAAAGCCATACAGTATAGTACAGTAATGTGAACTTTGGGGGCTAACTACATGAAGGAATGAACCAGAAGGCTGCGTATGCATTTGTTATGGGTTCTGTGATCAACTATAACAAGGTGTAAATACAATATATATTTTTTTGAAATCATAGAATCATAGAGTTGGAAGAGACCACAAGGGCCATCGAGTCCAACCCCCTGCCAAGCAGGAAACACCATCAGAGCACTCCTGACATATGGTTGCCAAGCCTTTGCTTAAAGACCTCCAAAGAAGGAGACTCCACCACACTCCTTGGCAGCAAATTCCACTGTCGAACAGCTCTTACTGTCAGGAAGTTCTTCCTAATGTTTAGGTGGAATCTTCTTTCTTGTAGTTTGGATCCATTGCTCCGTGTCCGCTTCTCTGGAGCAGCAGAAAACAACCTTTCTCCCTCCTTTATGTGACATCCTTTTATATATCTGAACATAGCTATCATATCACCCCTTAACCTCCTCTTCTCCAGGCTAAACATGCCCAGCTCCCTTAGCCGTTCCTCATAAGGCATCGTTTCCAGGCCTTTGACCATTTTGGTTGCCCTCCTCTGGTTAGGGATTCAGCAAGAGATTTGCCTTTAGTCAGCCCTCCACTGCCTTCAGGAGGACTGTAGCAGTGAGCATTGAATTAAGCACTGGGAACAATGGCATATGAAAACATTCAGTTCTTCTTACAATTACAAGAATTTTTTGCTCATAATCTTGTACAATACAGCACAATGAGCTTTTCAAACAGGAGGAAGATGACTATTGTATTATCATTGTTTTCAGCTTTACCCCTTTAATTTTCCATAGTCTATAAATGTAGCATTTGGTTGTAGTTTTGTCAAAGACAAGTACATATGCAAACCAATATTACTTATTATAACATTAAGTAATAAAATACAGAGCAGTCCAAACGCCGCCTATGACAAGCTGGTGTGTGTGTGAGGGAGAGAGAGAGAAATTCAGAGGAAATTTCTCTCTGGGTCGGTAGCAGGCTGGTGGGTTCTTCACCACCAGAGGCCCACCAGAGGGTGGGATGAGCTATCTGAGGGTCCACAAGCTCCCTAGCTGTTCTCATTGCCATCACACTTCAGCATTGGGCCTAATCTGGACCCAATCACTGTGCCAACCTGGAGCTGCCATTGAGATCAGACCCGATTGTCCTCTGCCCACTGCCCCATCCTGCCACAGTCAACATGAGCAGCCAAGTTGCAGATGCAGTGGTGGTGGTGCTGCTCCACAAAGTGGGGGCAATGAAGGGATTTGGACTATTCCATGAGTGGAAACTTTGAAGATTCTGTTTTGAATAATTTTGTGACATCCATATACATAATTATACATATACACCCCTATATACATGCTGCTCCCTCTCCCTCAGTCAATCCCCACAACCACCCTGTGAGGTAGGTTGGGCTGGGACAGGCTTCCTCAATCTCGGCCCTCCAGATGTTTTTGGCCTACAAGTCCCATGATCCCTAGCTAGCAGGACCAGTGGTCAGGGATGATGGGAATTGTAGTCTCAAAACATCTGGAGGGCCGAGGTTAAGGAAGCCTGGGATGGGAGGCAGTGACTGGCCCAAAGTCACCCAATGAGCTTCATGGACAAGGGCAGAGCTGACCCTTAGTCTCCCAGGTCCTTGTCCGATCCTCAAACCATTGTGTAACACTGGCACACTCATGCTCTCTCTTTCTCTCTGGTTAGAACCACATTTTCCCACTTTCTATCTTACATTTCTAATGTTCTCCTGAGCACCCGCTTAAAATACAGGCTCGGAGATCCTTTTAACGACAAGCCTGAGAGAAACTCAACGTTCTTTCTTGTGAATCACACTTAAATTAGCCATTACACACAAAAGCCATTATTATTATTGCCTTCTACACACTGTGTAAACAGTAAAAACAACAGGGATATGGCCCCTTAAAGACTAACACAGATTATGGCATAAGATTTTGTAGATTAGAGTGCACTTCGCTCAGATGTATGAAAT
Source organism: Podarcis tiliguerta (assembly GCF_965153285.1). Taxonomy (NCBI): domain Eukaryota; kingdom Metazoa; phylum Chordata; class Lepidosauria; order Squamata; family Lacertidae; genus Podarcis; species Podarcis tiliguerta. The sequence continues at coordinate 28,548,346 of NC_139542.1, read as the reverse complement.
GTTACCCTAAATTGGTCATGGGGATAAGATGGAGATAGCAGTCAGGTTTCTGCAACCCGCAATGAGGATTCGTGAGTGTTATACAACATTAACTTAAGTGTTAGATGCAGGTTTTTGATGAGTGGTTGTATTGTACCGAAGCCTACTGGAATCTTGTATGTATGCCAATAACGGTTTGAGATAGATATATCTGTATCTATGAGAGTTGCAGAAGGGAGGAACTGTAAGCAATAACTTAGAAGGGAAATGCAATGCAAAAAGTACACACTGTGACTACTATAGCATTAAAGCTAAAATGTATGTAAAATAATTGCAATGAATATTCACTAAGGTAAATTGACATCCCAGCATTGGTAAGCTAATTCACACACGCTGTGGAATAATAATAATAATAATAATAATAATAATAATAATAATAATAATAAACCATTATTGCTATTCTGGCCAAAAATGATGGAAATGAACTTCTCAGTGTTTTTTCCATGGCGGTATGTGGGGGTACACATACCCCTAAACATTTTGTGAATCTTTGTACTTTTATCCATTTACTGTATTTATTTTCTTCGATTTGAACTATAAAATGGTGATTTTCTTGAGTCAAAACGAGAGTACCCAGAATTTTTTTTTGGGGGGGGGGGGGAGCACTGGAACTTCTTCAGTTCCCGTTTCATTCTGGCGTTTCCCTTTGAAGTTCCTTTGTTAAGAACGGCCATCTATGACCAGCAGTAGCGCACTGCTGTGGGGAGATTAAAATGATATCCCACTTTATTTTTATAATTTTTAATACTGCCATTTCTGAGGTCAGATTTCTGCCCACTTATTCCTCCGTCCCGAGCAGAAGGACCTTGCTGTTGGCAGCAGATGACGGCGTATTTATATCGCCCTGGAAGCTGGCATCCTCGACAAGCACGCGGGTGATCTGTTCCCATTAACACTCATTAAAGCCTCGGAGTGAGTTTTGCTCCACTTGGAGGAGAGCACTTAACCTAGAGCAGCCGAGATGCACCTGCAGTTGCATCTCTTAGAGCAGCGCCCTGTGGATCTCAAACGCCCCAGCATCAACTGGGGGCGAGAAATGTGCTCCCTGCCCCCTCCTCCTTTTTGGCCTGTCAACAAAGTGGCTACACTCCTTCTCCTCCTTTCCCCCTTCCCTCCTCCCTCTGCTCTGTTTGCTAAAGGACTGATGCTCTCAAATGCTGGCTGACTTGCCTCCCTCTCTCTCTCCGTCCCTCCCTCCTTGCCTGCCTGCCTGAGTAATGAGCCTGTCCTAGCACGAGATAATGAAAAGGAGAGAGGAGGCAGAGCGGCCGGCCGGCTTCCGCCGCTTGGAGTGCCTTCCCTTCCCTCGGTCCACGCTCAGATGCTTGCCTCTTCGACTAGCAGCAGCAGCAGCAGCATTCAGGGCAGCCGCCTGGCGAGGGAAGGCGGGAGGGAGCCTCTCGCCTTGATTGGCGAAGAGCTCCGCCGCCCCTTCGAGCTGCGCGGGTGTTCCCTGGCTGGCCAGCGCTTGCCTGCCGCCCGCCCTCTTCCTTTGCCCGGCACCAGCCAGTAAGTAGCTCCCGAAAGGGCGGGCGGGCGGCGGCGCCTGCAGAGCAGCATCGCGGCGGCCGCGGGTCCACGCCAGCATGTCCAGCAAGGGCAAGAGGACCAAGGAGCAGGGCAGCCGAGTGACCTTCCCCCTCCAGCAGCAGCAGCAGCAAGGAGGCGACGACGGGGAGGACGAGGGGGCGCCCGAAGCGGAGCAGCAGCGCTCCAGCCGGGGCTGGAGGGGAGTCAATGGGGGGCTGGAGCCCCTCCATCAGCAGCAGCAGCAGGCGGTGAAAACCCACCGGGAAACCTACGGCTGCTACCCGCCCTCGCCGATGCTGGGCAGCATGTAAGTCCGATGCCCCCCACCCCTAGCCGTCCTCCCCGAGGGTTAGGTCAACGAGGGATTCGGGGGGCGGGGAGCGCCCCCAGTTTTGGACGGGAAGGGATCCGCGGTTGGTCTCCGCCGGAGGGTTGGGGATCAAAGTACTGTATTGGGATTTCTCTTCCTCTGGCTCCTGGGCGACAAAGCGACCCGGATCAGCTTTCCTGGGTTTATGAGACAGAGGGGCTCATCCTCCTACTCCCGAGGAGACGGTGGCAAGGCAACAGGACCAGGAACTGTTGACTGTCGTCGAGGGAGGATCTGGTTAAAGGGGATCCCACTTGGTTGGGCTCCAGGTCGAAAAGCTTAAAAGGCTAGCAGCGGAGAGAGAAAATAAGGCTGCCAAGAGTTGTCTCCTCATAAGACTGGGCAGGGTGTTTTCACATGGGGGCTCCATGTTGTAAATGGGTTATGGCAATGGAGTCATTGAATTTGACAACAGGTGTTTTTTAAAAATAATAGTAGTAATAATAATTGAATCTCCCTAGAAAGGGTAAATCCACATTAAATGGGGGTGAGGATATGGGCTGGCATTTCGGCACCAATTATTTGCATAGATGCTGCAAAAAGCGATGCCTCAATAAATACCTGTCTGAGTTGGAAAGTGAACTATTTTATTCAACAAGAAAGGATAGACATCAGGTGTGGGTGGGTGCAGGGATTCCTGCCTGCCGTAGTTGTTAGTTGCTACTACTGTTTGTTGGGATTCTGTGTTCTCTGCATTCTGGAGTGTAGTCCTGATCCACTCCACTGATTGCTCTTGCATTAGGAGTTGGGTTGAGTGTGTCTGTATCTGCAGCACTCTGGTTCCAGTCCGTTTTGTCCCCGAAAATGAATCTTTCTGCATTTTCTGTCAATATGCAGTTTTTTCTTTACAAAATTGCTGACTCCATTTTAAAGGTATCACCAAAGCAAAAACTAACTTGCTCAAGAATTCGCTCCTACGAGAGGCAGTGGCGGCCACCAACATGGATGGCTTTGAAAGAGAATTTCATGGAGGATAATTCTGTCCTTCACAACTAGCCATGGTGGCTATACTGTACAGCTGCCTCCTTTTTCAGAGATAGGATGCTTCTGAATAGTAGTAGCTGGAAACCGCAGGAGGAGAGATTGGAGTTGTTCTCAGGTCCTGCTTGCAGGCCTCCCATGAACATCTGGTTGGTCACTCTGAGAATAGGAAGCTGTACTAGATGAGTCACTGGCCTGATCTAGTAGGACCATTCTTTACGTTAACTCATCTTATTCCTACCCCCCCAATTTGCTGCAATGTGCTAAGGGGGGAGGTGGAACATGTGTGTGGAAGGAGAACCTTGAGAGAGACCATGACGTCTCTGTGCTTAGTTTCTTCTGAAAGAATTTAGAAGGTGAAATGAGCAAAAGCTGCTCCTTGCATGGGTTCAAATTCACCGTACAGCACGGGGAGGTGACCTTTATGAAGGAGAAAGGGAGGGACAATTGCCAAGAATAAGGAAGAGTCTCAAGATGTGGGGCACTTTCAGATAAGCTGTCCCCAACCAGTCAAAGAACTTTCTAAAAGGGTGGGTTATAAAGTTGTAAAAAAAAATAAAAAATGAAATGAAGTGGGGACTTGGTTGGACAGCCAGTGTGGTGTAGTGTTAAGAGTGGTAGACTCATAATCTGGTGAACCGGGTTCGTGTCTCCGCTCCTCCACATGCAGCTGCTGGGTGACCTTGGGCTAGTCACACTTCTCTGAAGTCTCTCAGCCCCACTCACCTCACAGAGTGTTTGTTGTGGGGGAGGAAGGGAAAGGAGATTATTAGCTGCTTTGAGACTCCTTCCGGTAGTGATAAAGTGGGATATCAAATCCAAACTCCTCCTCCTCCTCTTCTTGGTTTGCAAGGGTGGTTGTAACTATGGCGGCTAATTTAGCACCATGGTCATTGCCCCCTGCCCATGGATTTTGCTATTCATTCTGGATTCCCCAGGCATTCACATGGGGGGAACACACTCTCTGTATGTACTGAGGGTATTTAACAGGACCGGCCATACCATTAGGCAGAGTGAGACGGCTGCCTCAGGTGGCAGATGCTTAGGACTGTGGGGCGGATGAAGCTGTGTGTGTGCTGTGCAATTTGGTCTGCACCTGCAAAACTAGCCTGCTGCCCTTAGGTGGAAGATGCTTTCCCATTGCCTGTGTTGATATAAGATGCAATTGCCAGTCCAGTTGGCTTCTGAACAAGGAATGATTTATCCTAGCTTAGCTTTTATTTTAACAATATTGATATTTATACTTATAGTTGTAATTGTTTTAAGCTGCTTTAGGCACACTTTGCCTGGAAAACAACATATAAATATTTTAAAATACAGTGGTACCTTGGGTTAAGTACTTAATTCGTTCTGGAGGTCCGTACTTAACCTGAAACTGTACTTAACCTGAAGCACCACTTTAGCTAATGGGGCCTCCTGCTGCTGCCGCACCGCCGGAGCATGATTTCTGTTCTCATCCTGAAGCAAAGTTCTTAATCTGAGGCACTATTTCTGGGTTAGCGAAGTCTGTAACCTGAAGCATATGTAACCTGAAGCGTATGTAACCCAAAGTACCACTGTAATGGACAAGGGCCTTTGTCCCAGGCAGCAAAATGGCTTGCGCTGGCCTCCGTTTCTTATGCCCTGCTTGAGAACTCACATAATGTACAAATGTTGTATCTGCAAATATTGCTGGACCGGCCAAAGGAATGAACGACGAAGTCTGTGATGAATGACGAGTAGGACAACTGAGAAATGGAGCTCTAAACAGGAGCCAAGATTTACAGAGTGCAGTGGTTAGTACAGACTAGTCACCTTCTTGTGTGATTTCCTGTCTCTTAATGTTGCATAGTGAAAAATTGCAGGTCTGGGTGCACACCCACGGAATATAGATGTCAGGGACTGGAAAGTGAAGCATACAGCTGAGAAAATGGCTCAGGCCATTTTCAGAAAAGATGCTGGAATAATTGTAAATGGGATCATTTCTGTTAGTGCTTGAGAGTTGACATGCGAGGTTAGAAAATGTCTCTTGGTGGAATGAAAAATGGATTTCTGTTTCACCAGAGCTAATGTGGAGCTGGAAAAATATTGAGGTCAGAGATGGTTGGCATGCAGTAAGCACAGGTGCCAAGCTTAATTTGAGCCAGGGCTCACTGAAGCCTGGAAGATGTGAAATAACAATTGAGAGTTCCTCAATAATTGAAAAAGGACACAGTGCCTTTCCCCTCACTACCGTGCAACTACGACTGGTTCCCACAGACCTTGCATTTTATTTCAAGCCAGAGAAAGTGAATTCTGGGCAGGTGGTCTTCAGGAACTAGCCACTGATAGATGCATGTTTTCTTATTTGAATGTACTATGTAGAAGTCTTGACAGTCCAACTCACAGACAACCAGTGGCGTAGCGTGGGTTGTCAGCACCCGGGGCAAGGCAAGTAATTTGCGCCCCCTAACCCGTGGATTTTAGCAGGGGGCAGAGAGCTGCGAGTGGGAGCGCCCCCCCCCCAGATGTTGCGCCCGGTGCGGCCGGCCCCCCCTGCACCCCCCACGCTACGCCACTGCAGACAACCAAGAGTCTTGTGGCGTTTTAACAACCAACAACTAACTAATTCATTGTGGCATAAGCTTTAGTTGACTACAGTCCACTTTATCATAGAACTGTAGAGTTGGAAGGACCCAGAGGATCATCTAGTCCAACCCACTGAAATGGAGGAATCTTAGCTAAAGCATCCATGACAAGTAACCATCCAACTTTTGCTTAAAAACCGCCAAAGAAGGAGAGACCAGCTCTTACTGTCAGAAGGTTCTACTTGATGTTTAGTTGGAATCTCCCTTCTTGTAACTTGAATCCATTAGTTTGTGTCTTACTCTCTGGAGCAGGAGAAAACAAGCTTGCTCCATCTTCCATGTGATATCCCTTTAGATATTTGAATATGGCTGTCATATCTCTTCAGTTTCCTTTTATCCAAGCTAAACATACCCAACTCCACCAACCATTCCTCATGAGGCTTGATTTCCAGACCCTGATTTTGGTCACCTTCCTCTGCACACGTTCCAGCTTGTTAGTATCCTTAAATTGTGGCACCCAGAACTGGACACAGTATTCAGGGTGTGGTCTGACCAAGGCAGAATAGAGCTGGACTATTACTTCCCTTGATCTGGACACTATACTTCTGTTGATGCAGCCTAGAATAACGTTAGCTTTTTTTGCTGCTTTACTTCACTGTTGACTCATGTTAAGCTTGATGTATGAAGTGTTATCCTGATTTCTAGATATATATGGAAGAGGCAGGATTGTCAACAGTGTGTTCAGAGGAAGAGTGAAATGCAGACAGTATATAGGGAGATAAACTTAACGTAGGCTGATAGTATAATTACAGTGGTGCCTCGGGTTAAGAACTTAATTCGTTCCAGAGGTCCATTCTTAACCTGAAACTTTTCTTAACCTGAAGCACCACTTTAGCTAATGGGGCCTCCTGCTGCTGCCACACTGCCAGAGCATGATTTCTGTTCTCATTCTGAAGCAAAGTTCTTAACCCGAGGTTCTATATCTGGGTTAGCGGAGTCTGTAACCCGAAGCGTATGTAACCCGAAGCATATGTAACCCGAGGTACCACTGTATTAACGCCTGTATTTTCTTCAAGTCATTTCCTTCTGACCTCACAGGCCTAATTGTTTTCTGTCCCTCTGACCCATATATATATATACTGTATCAGGATAACATTGCATATATCTGATGAAGCTAACTGTAATTCACAAAAGGCTATACCCTAGCAACTTTGTTAGTTTTTAGGTGCCACAAGACTCTTTGCTGTCTTGCTGCAACAGAGGAAATTGACAAAACAGTTGTTGATAACCCTGCTGGAAATTGTTATAATGGAAATCCTATTCATGTCTACCCAGAAGTAAATCTGTTGACTTCCTAAATAAGCATGCAGCATAAGTTTATGTTAGCCTTTTTCCTTTTTCAGTTTGTCTTGATATCCTGAGCAGAAGACAAAAGGCAGAATTTAGAAAAGGCCATGCATAAATTCTTAAACCCCACAGCCCACCAACCCCCATGGAACATGGGGGAAGCACATAGCTCAGTGGTAGAACAGCTGCTTGGCATGCAGAAAGTATGTGTCACATTCCCCAGTATCTCCAAATAGGGCTGGGAGAAACTCCTCCTTGAATCCCCGAAAAGCTGGTGCAAGTCAGTGCAGTCAATACTAAGCTACATGGAACAACAAGCCGGTTCCTATGTTCCTATTGGAAGAAATATTCTTCAGCACCCCCTGGTGTCTGTCCTTCATAGTCTCACAAAGCCATAGCACTCCCTACAAAGTTGCTGCTGGGCCACTTTCATGCCTTTAAAAAAACAACACAACATTTCCCCCCCAGAAGTCGGTCATAGAATTGGGAACATTCTGGGCGGTTTCTGTTGGGTACAGAAGCTTAGCAATCACTGACCTCTTTACAAAACCTAAAACATTCCTTTCTCTCTCTGATTTCATGCATTCTCAAGAAAGCTTTTATTAATATTTGCATTAAATAGATATAAAATCCTAATAAAAAGGAACATTTTAAATCTCCAAACGAGAAGAGTTTATGAAAATGTGAGACAGCGGCTCAGTCTAGCATGCTTTAATATCCTGTTGAATACATTTAATTGACATTGAAAGCATTTGTTTAATAGACCCAGATGAGTCAGGGGTGTTTTTCTCAGACCACTAGAATAGCTGCTGAGAAGCTCCACTTCCTGTGTCAGTTCAGGTCTTGCAGCCGTTCTGTTCTGCTGCCAGTAAAAAAATAAATTACCTTTCCTCCAAACTTTTTTTTGTATTTTCACATGGCCAAACAAATTTATCAAAGTGAAGAATGTCACATTGGGAAAAGAAAAGAGATGGAGGACACTTAAAAGAAGATTCTAATTTGGAAGTTTTTGCTGTCGTCTGGAGTGTATTTTTATTTGGTAGTCTCTCTATGGTCTTTACTAAATGTACAAACAGGGAAGGATGGCTTTCAATATTTTTGTATTTTGACTTCTGGCCTATCTTGTACAAAGTATCCCCAAGGGACTCACAATATAAAGACCTTTCTATGTCTTGTTTAGGGGGAGTCCTTTGCCAGAACATTCCAGCAGTGCTCCTGTGAAGCACTATGTTTGTGGTATCATAGATCTTGGGAAGTCAGACCAATGGTCCATGATCTGGTATAGCTCAGTTGGTAGAGCATGAGACTCTTAGCCTTAGGATTGTGGTTTGAACCCCACTCTGTCATGAAGCTCACTGGTAACCTTGGGCCAGCCACAGCCTCCTAATCTCACAGGGTTGTTGTAGGGATTAACTGAGGACAGGGGTGAACCATGTACACTTTATGAAAAGGTGGGATATAAATGCAATAAATAAGCTCTTCCATGCACCTGCTCAAGAAAGCTGGTGGGGCCAGGCAGATGGAGATGTCAGCTGCCAATCTGGCATCCAGAAATCTCCATGTGGTGGCAATTGGACGCGTGCCAGTCACAGAAAATGAATTTCTAACACTGTTTAGAGCAACACTACTGTCTGCTAGCACTATTAGAATGCACATAACAGTAAGCCATGAAATGTACTTGGTGTTGGTTTTGTTTTTTGTTTTGTTTTTGCCCTTGTACTATTTTATTTTATTGCAGATGTAAGTGTGTTATGTTATGATAGATTTTCCAGACTATCCCTGTAGCATTACATGGAGAAAGTATGGACGGCCTACCATAGCATTTCCAGTTCTCCAACAATTAATGTATGGAGATACCTTAAGTGAAATAAGACATGAGATGGCAAAAGAGGGGAAGTGGAAGTAAAGAAAGAAGCATATTCATTTCTAACTCCTCATCTATCAGCATAAAAGGAGAAGTGCAAGGTTTCCTACTAACCACATTCCCATTTATATCCCCCTCCCTAATTCCAACTGTTGTTTGCTCTTGTTCCTTTCCCATAATGGCTTATTCTCTCAAACACCCACTCCAACCACTTCCTGTGCCCTGCCATTTCATACCCAGGGGAGATAAAGATTATGATTAAATGTATGCCAGCAATTCATTTTCTTTTCCTGTTTGTGGAGCAATAATACATTTCTTCCCAATGGTTTTTTAAAAAGCAATAAAATGCCTTGAGTTAGAATAAATTTTTGCCTCAGAGAATTATCTTTTCTGTTTATGGTGGGACATAGCCTGCTTTCACTTTTCAGTATTTTAGTCTTCAGGGATAACTCTGTTTCAATGTACACTTTATGATAAGCTTCTGTTATGAGATCTTTGTTTTGAGTTATAAAATACAGTGTTTCTAAAGAGGCAATTAATTAAACTGAGGCTGGCGGCAAACCCAGAATATAAAATTAGGTGGGGTTTTTTTGGGGGGTGGACTTCACTGTGCACCTCCTTAAGTCAAGGAAGAAAGCTGTTTGAATCTCCCCAATTATAACTTAAAATTGATTCATACAAGCAGTTCTGATTCCACCCCACGCTCTGTCATAATTACTGTGCAGTGGAATCCACAAGAAATATGGAGCCCAATCTTAAGCATATTTTGTTGTCATTTAGTCGTTTCTGACTCTTTGTGACCCCATGGACCAGAGCACGCCAGGCACTCCTGTCTTCCACTGCCTCCCGCAGTTTGGTCAAACTCATGTTAGTAGCTTCGAGAACACTGTCCAACCATCTTGTCCTCTGTCGTCCCCTTCTCCTTGTGCCCTCAATCTACCCAACACCAGGGTCATTTCCAGGGAGTCTTCTCTTCCCACGAGGTGGCCAAAGTATTGGAGCCTCAGCTTCAGGATCTGTCCTTCCAGTGAGCATTCAGGGCTGAGTTCCTTCAGAATGGATAGGTTTGATCTTCTTGCAGTCCATGGGACTCTCAAGAGTCTCCTCCAGCACCATAATTCAAAAGCATCCATTCTTTGGCAATCAGCCTTCTTTATGGTCCAGCTCTCACTTCCATACATCACTACTGGGAACACTATAGCTTTAACTATACAGACCTTTGTTGGCAAGGTGATGTCTCTGCTTTTTAAGATGCTGTCTAGGTTTGTCATTGCTTTTCTCCCAAGAAGCAGGCGTCTTTTAATTTCGTGACTGCTGTCACGATCTGCAGTGATCATGGAGCCCTGCATATCCTCTCCATATGGTTATGGCTGGTTCTCTGTAACAACAACAACTGAAGCCACAAATACCTTGGACAGTGGCACCGCTACGGAACCTAGAGTTCAGACTGGCTCAGCATGAGCATCATGGGATGCTACAAGTTCTGTGGAGTTAGCAGGAAAGTGTGTGCATAGGAATTATTTTTATTCATTGAATTTGTATCCCGCCCTTCCTTCTGAATGTGTATCGGTGTGTATGTTTGTATGAATGAATGAGAGTGGCTTCCACATTACATATGGGGGGAGGGGAGGAAAGAAACTGGGTTAGAAATAAGTAGGAAGATAGTGAAGAAGAAGACCCAGCACTCTGTGGTAGGACATGTAGTTTAATGTGTAAGAGGCTGCCTGTTTAATTTTTGCAATTCCCCGTTAAATATTCTTACTCAGTAGGTGGGTCAGGTATCTTCTAACATAGTTGGTCTGTCTCTGGAACAGCAACTATGACAATGCTTGGCAGAAGAGACCCTTTGACACACTGCAATTGTTCAGTGCAGTTGTGAATCTCCTTGCCATGCCCTGGCTTCATGCCTATACAGCCTTGTGGGATCTGCACTGCGCTCAGGCTCCCAGCCACCAAATCCAAATAGAATCAGGCCAACTAGTTCAGTTGCTCTCTCCTGAGATCTGCGTGCCTGCAGGGCGATGTTGGTGCTAGGTCATTGTGCTGTACATTGCTTCCTCTCTTAGAGATACTAAGACTTGCAAGTTGCAACCTATTTCTTTTGTCCTAAAGCAGTAGGAAGGGAACATGCAAAACCCAGTTTAAGAGTTAAGCATTTACCTTTGGCAATCTGGGGCAGCGTAGTGCCCAAAATGATGGCTGTCACTTGAATGGTCCAGATTACATTATCACTCGACTGTGAGACTTGTCTAAAACCACACCAAGCCACTCTTGTCTCAACTTTAGTCCTCCATCTGTAATGTTTTGATGATAACACTGAGGGTAGCAATTCTGGCAAGTTTTAGAAAAGTTGCTGCAAAGCTTACAGAGATAGTGTGTGTGTGTGTGTGTGTGTGTGTGTAGTGCTTTGAACATCCTAGAGCATGATACATGTCTGATATGAAGAACCTGTCGCCCTCCAAGTGATGATGGATTCCAGCTCCCATCATCTTTCATTATTTCCCATCATCCTTCATTATTTGCTGTGTCGATGGGAGTTGGAGTCCAATAGCATGCATAGGACCAAAGGTTTCCCACTCCTGATTATGTTATGTTTTATGTTTTGATGTTATGATGTTATTAAATTTATATACTGCCCTATACCAGGAATCAGGGTGGTTCACAGAACATGTTACAGTGTCATCCTGAGGGTATTTTTATTTTTTTTACTGAGGCTGTGGACTGATGATATAATTGTTGTTGTTTAGTCATGTCCGACTCTTCGTGACCCCATGGACCAGAGCATGCCAGACACTCCTGTCTTCCACTGCCTCCCGCAGTTTGGTCAAACTCATGCTGGTAGCTTTGAGAACACTGTCCAACCATCTCGTCCTCTGTCGTCCCCTCCTCCTTGTGCCCTCAATCTTTCCCAACATCAGTGTCTTTCCCAGGGAGTCTTCTCTTCTCATGAGGTGGCCAAAGTATTGGAGCTTCAGCTTCAGGATCTGTTCTTCCAGTGAGCACTCAGGACTGATTTCCTTAAGAATGGATAGGTTTGATCTTCTTGCAGTCCATGGGACTCTCAAGAGTCTCCTCCAGCACCATAATTCAAAAGCATCCATTCTTTGGCGATCAGCCTTCTTTATGGTCCAGCTCTCACTTCCATACATCACTACTGGAAACACTATAGTTTTAACTATACGGACCTTTGTTGGCAAGGTGATTCTGCTTTTTAAGATGCTGTATAGATGATTTAATAGTAATTGTAATTATCTAGATGGACAATAATGCGACTCTCTAAGATGGTTTGAGTAGAGGAGGACTGCCATTAAGAGCCCTATGAAATGAATAACACTAGCATCATTTTCATTCCAACCTCGGCCTCTGCATGTTGCAGGTTGCTGACTGGAATGCATTTTCTGCAGTCTGTCCCACCAGCTGCCATAGCAGCAGATGTAACTCTGCTCTATGCTGTTCCTAGAGCTCAATTAATCAACCTAACAGGACGTGCTGAAGCAACAGGACACCAGAGACCAAGGGACTTGTGGGCGTGTGCACATTCCTGGTTTAGAGTGTTTCTTGCTCTTATTCTGCCCCTCTATAAATTATTGTAGAAGAAAGTTGCTTGACTCTTCCCAAGTGTAGCTATATACAGTGGTACCTTGGGTTAAGTACTTAATTCATTACGGAGGTTCGTTCTTAACCTGAAACTGTACTTAACCTGAAGCACCACTTTAGCTAATGGGGCCTCCTGCTGCCGCTGCCGCCAGAGCACGATTTCTGTTCTCATCCTGAAGCAAAGTTCTTAACCCGAGGTACTATTTCTGGGTTAGCAGAGTCTGTAACCTGAAGCGTATGTAACCTGAAGTGTATGTAACCCGAGGTACCACTGTACAAGCAGACTTCGTCATACGGTATTTCACAGCCACTGTGCACTGGGGTACACAGAAGCCAGCAGCCCCGTTTTTGTTAGAAAGTAGGTAATTTCCTCTTGAATTGAATTTTAATTTGAAGCTCATATGCTCTGCAGTGTGAAGCATGTGCTAATGAAGCAAGTGTGGCTAAAGGTAATACAAAGTCCAGTACTAATTAACTTGCAATAAAAGCCCTCCTGATTCTGATGTGTACTGATGTGTTCTGATCCATGCAAATACCTAAAAGAAAACAATTCTGAGGCTGTAAGTGAGCATTGCTATTCTGGGAGTATTTCCCTAGTATTGCTGCAGAAAGTTTCCTGAAAACATCTCTCAGTGCAGGAAGGCTTTCAGCTGGCACAAATCCCAGTAAGGCTTCCATTGCCAACATTATGTGGATATTATTAATTTATTTAAAAGGTTTCCCTGCCACTTTCACCTGCACTAGGAACATAGTTTTCCCCTAAGTGGATTTATTATGACAGTTGCATCAACTCATTTCCAGAATTACAGCTTCCACACTCTGCCCACTTACCTGAGAGTAAACCCAATTAAATTCCGCCGCACTTACATCTGAACAGATATGTACAGGATTTCACTGTACATTTGTCTATATCACTAGGGCGTGAATATGACACCAGAGCAAGTTTAGAGAACAGTAAATGCCCTTAAAGGAACAGGGGCTCTTTCCTGTATTCACTTGGGTGCCCTACCCCTGAGGAAGGAGCAATCAAAAGCAAGGGGCATGTTCCAAAAATGTCAAAAGAATGGCACCAAGTCTCATCAGGTCAGCTCTATATCAGACTTCATTCAGGTTATAGAAGGGACAGTCAGTTCCTTCCAGAGATGCTTCCAAGTTCCAGGAAAGTTTCTTCCCCAAGGTAAACAAGGGTCTTGTGCCTCAGGACCCTTAGCAGGGTTAAATCCAGGCTGTTATGCCTCGCCAAGAGAAAGCATACTCTTTTCTCAGGTCATGCCCAATAGAGCTTAGTGGAACAGCCTGAAGAAGACCTTCCAACAGGGAAGCAAGAACTCCCCCCGCCCCCGTCTCTGTGGAGGCCCCTTATTTAGGCTTCCAGCTTGACCAACCTGTTCCCTATGTCTCTATTGGGCTTTTCCACCTTCTTCTGTCTTTTTATATCATTCCTGCCTCCCCTCCTTTCTGCCTAAGGCACAGAAGATGAGCTCCTTCACTGCCATCAATTACAGATGGAGTCTCCAGGCAATGTCCAGATGTGGTCTCCTCATTGCCTGGTTAGTGCATACCTGCTTGTATCTGGGCCTAATTAAGGGGCCAGGTGCCAGCAAATGTGGCAAATGGTTCTACACTTTGGTTTCCACCTCAGTTGTATGCATCAACTTTTTAATAATATAGTTCTTGTAAATTTTTTCTTCTTCTAAAATGTGAATAGACAGAGGAAGGGACTCCTGTCCCCCTCAGTACAACCCCAAACAAGCAACACTATTCACCCACCTCACAGAGTAAAAGGAAGACCAGGTTGGGGGATAAAACATCAAAAATCACCCTCAATTTAAGTGGATATAGTATTATCAAGATCTTAGCAACGTGCACAGGTAATCAAAGAGAAAGAAAGTACGTTCCTTTTGTTTCGTTGAACAGAAATTGGAGACCCCAGTGGACCCAAGACAAAGTCTGTTTCCATTACCTAAAGCTCCCCATAATAGCCCTACTGACTTATGTAGTGCTGGAACAGCTCTGCTGTGCTCCTGTATGTGAGTGTATTCAATAAAAAGGAACCATATGGTTGCAAATTGATCTCTCTCTATTTGCCCCCTAATAACTTGCCATTTATGCGAAAGCTTTTCTAACAGGGCTATATGCCAAATCTTAACAATACCAATCGTCTACATCAGTGCACTTAAAACCATTCCAGAGCTTTGCTATTGTCGCACTAGCTGCAAATAAAAGGTGAATAATTAACTCCTGATTTGCTGGGTCCCTCTTTGGACTATCAAACAAATTCAGCATCTGTTGCATGCATTTGCCAAAGGTTATTAATTCAAGGCACAATTCTGAATTTGGATGGTGGCAGAAGAGAGCTTAAGAGCCTTTCCGTTTGCACATTCAAGAACTACAGCTGCCATTTTTAGCTATATATTCTGGTAATGTTTTTCTGGGTTTAGCTTTGTAAGTAGCAAATGCTTTCAAATTCCATTAATTAAAGTTTGAGAGAGACAGAGAGAGAGGGTTGTTTTTAAACAGCACCCTATAGCCTTTAAATTTAAAACAGAATATTTAGGTAAAAAAAAAAAGGCTGCTAATGGTGTGCATTTTTTAATTCAGACAATATTGCTGCTTATTCATACGAGTCTTCACGGCCAACCTGAGTCATGCTGTTGCCTTGAGTGAAGGATAAGATGGCGCCACATCTCCCCAGTCCCATCTGCAGAAGTTTGCAAGGCAGGCCATTCAAACCTTGTTTCAGCACTGATGATGGAACAGCATCCCCTTAAGGCTGTTTTAGAGGGCTCAGGACAGGCTTCTTGGCCTGCACTGCTCTCTCATCCCAACAACTTGCTGCTACTCCCCACTTCCCAGCATCTGCTGCCTTAGGTGGCATTTGCCCCCTGTCTAATGGCAGGGCCGGCGCTGCTAGTATTGTACACTTTGTCTCAGTTTGCTGCAATGCGTCACAGCGGATGTTCTTTACAAAATGTTTCAAATTATAAACATATTCTAAGATTAAAAAAATTCCCTCCAACTTTTCCAGTAGTTCAGTATTTGTTGGGGGTGGGGAGGGGAAGAAAGACTGGGATGAGATGGGAAGTACAGTCATACCTCATGTTACGGCCGCTTCAGGTTACGTGTTTTTGGGTTGCAGACTGCAGGAAACCCGGAAGTACCAGAACGGGTTACTTCCGAGTTTTGCCGCATGCACAGAAGCGCCAAATCACACCGGCGTCTGCGCAGACGCAGTGCTTCAGGATGTGAACGCTGCGGGTTGCGGATGTGCCTCCGTCATGGATTGCGTCCGCAACCCGAGGTTCCACTGTATAAATTGTTTGTGTGTCTCTTTGTGAAACACATGAATGGGAATACAGTGGTACCTTGGGTTACAAACACCTTGGGTTACAGACTCCGCTAAGCTGGAAATAGTACCTCGGGTTAAGAACTTTACCTCAGGATGAGAACAGAAACCGCGCGCTCGTGGCACGGTGGCAGCGGGAGGCCCCATTACCTAAAGTGGTACCTCAGGTTAAGAACGGTCTCAGGTTGAGAACGGTTTCAGGTTAAGAACAGACCTCTGGAACGAATTAAGTTCGTAACCAGAGATACCAATGTATTGAAAAAGAATATGAACCTACCCAGTGATGAAAAAATTCCCATCATGGTCTCACACTAACATGCCAGGACTCTATCCTTTCATGCTAACATGAACCACTTCTCTAGAAGACTTCCCGAAAATCCTGCATTTCTACAAGTTATTTTTTAATAATTGCCCTTCTAGTAAATGTTTTTAATAATAGATATTAACATCTGACAGGAAATCATTAGGAGGAAATTTGGTTTTTAACTTTTTAAAAAATTACTGCAGTTAGTTTAGAACTGGGTCCAATTAGAGGTGGGTGGAAAAAGAGGACATAATGATACTCGAAACATGCTAGGTTAATTTTTCATCACATTTTCATGTGAAGCAAACACTCTTGCATCTTTTGTGATTTCCACTATGTTTAAAATTTAGATTGATTGAAATACCATTATCGTAAAACATACTAGCTGTCATTTTCAGAGCAAAATAACTGAGTTTGCCTGCTACTCAGTGTTTGCACTCTACCATTCTCCTCAACCTGCTGTCCTCCAGAGACTTTGGACTACAAGTCCCATCATCCTTGACCATTGGCCATGCTGGCTGTGGTTGCACCTCTGCTTTCTACCTTACCTGTTGGGTTTGAGTTAACAAATGTATGGCAGTTTGAGTATGACTTTTGTTGCACATGCTGTTAGGTGCTAGTTTTCCATGCTCTCAGTTGATAAGGACAAACAGGATAGAATAATTAACCTACTGTCTGCTACAATGAATAACTTTTTTGTTTCATTGATTTCAGGAGAACTGTTAAGTGTTCTTCCTTTGAAATTGATTGGACTGAAAAGTGCTTAACTGTGGCATAGTGAGTTTTGGTGTCTAATTCTTGAACTGTTACAGCAACAATGTTTTCATTGACATTGATTATTATTATAATTGCTATTTTATTTAAACATGGCATTATTCCTGAAGGTCTCAGGACTACTTTCCTAGTAACCGTATATTTAAAACATACTTCAATAATAACTAACATTTATCACAGTAAATTCCACCCCCATGCAATCTCCTGCCAGAAAATTTATCACAAGCAACCGCCATTACACAGTAAGTAGATTAAAAAAACACATCAGCATTAAATTCGCAAACTTCAATAGCCAATTTGGTTGTGCAGGAATTACAGTGCATCTTGGTTCCTTATTTTATTTGATTATATATGTTCCCTTTAGCTAGCTATCTGGATATGCAGGACCACAGAAAAGAAAAATGCTTTTTCAAATGCCAGGCAAGAGTCTTGTCAATGAAATACAAGCTACTTTCTAATAGTAATTTATTTTGGGAAGACATATCGGGCACATCAAATATATGACATTGTCATAGTATATTTATTGGACTATTTATCTCCGCTGACAAAACACTGTACATTTAGAAGAATGTTCTCGCCCTATAAAAACTGAGTTTCATTTGCTGAATTTATTATTCTTTTCCATCCCGAGTGAGGTGGGTACTAGGGTGCAAGGGAAGAAGGAAATGAAAGCCTGTGGTTTTCTGCATGGCCATTGTAAGTATGAGAGAGTTGTAGCCTTTCAGATGCAGTCGGACTTCACTTCCATTGGCTCCAGCCAACATGACTACCAGTCAGGGATGATAGTGGTCAGTGGTCCAGAAACTTGTGCTTAGGTCTGTGAAAATGGAAAACACGGAAGGTGGTCTGTAAGAAGCTATGCCTCTTCGAGACTGCAAGGGATGTTGCTATGACTGCCTGCTGTTCTAAGTGAGCTGTAATGGTGTTGCTCTGTAGGTGGTTGTTAAATTCTTATTGCATTGCCACGCGGAGACCCCCCGACCCCAGGCGACCCCCGGGTGGAATAATGACTCATGACGTGTTATGGGATTAAAATTGGCCACAGCTTTATTAAACTTTCAGATATAGGGAGACCAACTCCCAGCTAAGTTCCACCCTCTATTGTAGGCTTCCTCAACCTCGGCCCCCCAGATGTTTTTGACCTACAACTCCCATGATCCCTAGCTAGCAGGACCAGTGGTCAGGGATGATGGGAAATGTAGTCTATAAACATCTGGAGGGCCGAGGTTGAGGAAGCCTGCTCTATTGTGTGTGCAGGGTGGTCCCAACCCTACCTGGTCGACTCCCCTGGCAACACCTCCCCACCTGGGATTGGTTTACTGTCTGAGGTTGGGCGGGAACCTCCAGGTATTGAGCTTGGGGAGGTGAAGCCAGGCCAAATTGTCAGGAATCGTGTGGGATCAGGGGGCTGTGTGCAGCCACACAAAAAGTGCCCCCCGTTTGAAGTGGGGAGGGATCATTCTCAATTAATCCAGGTGTGCAGTGTGGATTATTTTTTGTGATTGACCTGTCTTCACCTATTGTATGCATATTTAACTTGGGCCACTCTAGCCCAAGAGTGTAGATTCCTAGAGAAGCTCTTCCAAGACAATGACAGCTATAAAAATATTCCAAATGTCTTGTTTCTGCTCATTAGGACCATTGATGGAAGCCCTTCTTTGAGACGCATGACTGTGATGAGGGAAAAGGGAAGGCGGCAAGCAATCAGAGGTCCAGCTTTTATGTTCAACGAGAGGGGCACAAGTCTTACGGCAGAGGAAGAGCGCTTTCTGGACGCGGCAGAGTATGGGAACATCCCTGTGGTACGCAAAATGCTGGAAGAGTCAAAAACGTTGAATGTCAACTGTGTCGACTACATGGGCCAAAATGCCTTGCAGCTCGCTGTGGGGAATGAACATTTGGAAGTGACAGAACTTCTGTTGAAGAAGGAGAATCTGGCACGGATCGGAGATGCCCTGCTGCTTGCAATTAGCAAAGGGTATGTCCGGATTGTGGAAGCAATCTTGAATCATCCCGGGTTTGCAGCTAGCAAGCGGCTGACTCTGAGCCCTTGTGAGCAGGAGCTCCAGGATGATGACTTTTATTCTTACGATGAAGACGGCACCCGATTCTCCCCAGACATCACACCCATCATTTTAGCAGCCCACTGTCAGAAGTATGAGGTGGTGCACATGCTGTTAATGAAAGGGGCGAGGATAGAGAGACCTCATGATTATTTCTGCAAGTGCAACGATTGTACTGAGAAACAAAAGCATGATTCTTTCAGCCATTCCAGGTCAAGGATAAATGCATACAAGGGCTTGGCAAGTCCTGCCTACCTGTCTCTGTCTAGCGAAGACCCGGTTCTCACTGCTCTAGAACTCAGTAATGAGCTTGCTAAACTGGCTAATATTGAAAAAGAATTCAAGGTAAGGCTTCTTCTTTTTTCTGTGCCTTCTCTGCGTGCTGCATTGGCTTCGGTGGATTAAAACACTTCACATTTATTTCCCCCTCACTTTATCTGTTCCTGTTAATATTGCTGCTGCGATGTCTGGATGTTTTTTGAAAACACCATTTTGCTTTAAATGAAAATACTTCATAAGCGCCGGGTGTAATCAGAAAAAACGCAATACTCCCCTTGGAATAGATGAAAACAGGTTTGTTCACTGTAACAGAACATAATTGTTTTTATTAAAGTGCACTCTGTTGAAATAATGCCATCTGAGCTACCAGAAGAAAAAGCAAGTGCTAGGTCCTAAATGAGTATTCCTGTTTCTATTCACACCTCTAGATTGTTGTTTACAAGTTATAAAAGCTACGCACATTTGTCATTTCCCTCTCAGAAGGACACCGCTCATTCATCTGCCAGAAATGTATTAGTGTGCCAAGAGCCAGCTGTTAAAATCTATCCAGATGTCCCACTTTTCTGTCTGATGATCATCTATACATATAATGGAGTCATAGCATGCCGACTAGTCTCTCTTTTTCCAGATTTTTCATTAACTGGACTCTGATAAGCATTACTCTGCTCTGCCCCTTTATGATGCCCATGTTTTTAAAATGCCTGATAAAGTTACAGAGGATAGCCCTATCCTGAAGTAGGTCTTTCTGAAAGAAGAAACTGGGATGGTGGATGCAGATTGTAAACAAAATTGGTTCTACAAATGGCAATTTTATCCAGCTGCAGCAAACATTTTAATGGGGTCCTTCTGGGTCAGTGTTGGATTCCACTTCTCTAATTAACTTTTCCCTAAATTATTGTGAGGAGGCAAAAGACACATTAATCTGCGAGGCCTGTTCCGAGCAGAGAGAGGTTTAAAGAGCTAAATGTGGGTGGGCAGCATGGGCTGGCAGTGATGGTATATGGTTATGTGGGTATTTAACACGGCAGTGCCAGACATAATGTACAACTTAATATCTGCTACAGCACATTTCAGCTCCTTCAGTGGCCCTTCCATTGTAGATGGAAGTGCGGTGAAAAATTAAACTTAGCCTTTTTGCAAGTTGCATATTTTGTAAGCGTGGCATTAGATTTGGATTTGAATAGTTACGTAAATACGTAATTACTTCAACATTCTGCTCATTTACACAGTTTTGTATTACAATGTCATACCAAGGAAAGCACCTCATCTTGTTCCAATGCATCCTGCAACACAGCAGGATTTGCGAATCTTTATTTTATACATTGTACTGAAACTCTAAGATGATTCCTTGTTGTGTAGTGTATAATACATTTGATGCATTGTTGTGTAGTGCAGAAATACGTTTCTTCCTTACTTTTTATTTTCTGTATCCAGATCTTCTGTATCCAGATAAAATTGACTTATTGAAGTTACAAAAATATTGTTTGAAGGAAGACTATAATCCTGGAAGTTGAACGTGTAGCTATTACAGGCCATAATAAACTCTTTCAAGGCTTTGCTCTACTATCCCAGCTTCTCATAAAGCATGCAGTTAATCGAAGCATGACATTGTAGTTTACTGACTGTAACTGATCATAGATCATATTATTAATAGAACAAAAGTTTCTGGCGAAGGCTAGGAGAGATATAGACCCAAGCAAACAGTGACAGCACCTAAATACTAAGGTGTCAGCTTTGACTTGCACTTAGAAACTGCAGCATTTACTGAAAAAGTGGTTGACTATATTGAATTAGGCCTTTTAACCCTGTTTGAAATGGTATATCATCAGACCTATGTTTGTTCTTATACTGTTCTTGTACTATGTACCAACAGAGCAAATGCTTCCAGCCCATACAGTAGCAAATTAAGAACATAACTGCATGTCATAGTCTTTAAATGACATACAGCCATACCTTGGAAGTTGAATGGAATCCATTCCGGAAGTCCATTCAACTTCCAAAATGTTTGGAAACCAAAGCATAGCTTCTGATTGGTGTCAGGAAGCTCTTGCAGTCAGTCGGAAACCACGGAAGCCCTGTCAGTTGTTCAGCTTCCAAAAATAGTTCGCAAACCGGAACAGTCACTTCCCAGTTTCTGGCATTCAGGAGCCAAAATGTTCAAGAACTAAGCTGTTCAAAAACCAAAATACAGTTCAAAAACTGTATTCTTTAATGTAAATTTGTTTGGGAAAAGTCTTCAAGATAGGTTAGAAAAAGTAAAATCCTGACACAGCCACACCCACACCCACATACCTCCAGTGCATATCATTTGAAGGCACAGGAATCCTTTGGAAGTTCCACTGTCAATTAAAGGCTAAGTAAAGCTGGTGATGGAATCTCCCATCCATGCCAGAAAAAAGAAATAGATCTGTCTTTAACAGATTCAAGATTCGAGGCACAGATTCAAGAGCTTGATGTGCTTGTTCAAGGATGGAGAATGTGAGCATTAGAATGGGATTATTTGCATCCCCTAATGCTAGGCCTACTTTGTAAGCCACTAATGTATACATATGGGGCAGATTGCTTTTTCTTTTCAGGCTTTGGTGTTAATGTTACTTTGTAGGTTTTTGTGGGGTTTGTTTGTCTTTGTTGCTCCATTACACTTATGGATTGCATTATACTACAAGAACCCAGCCCCTCAAGGCATCTTACTGCTTTATTTATGAAACCCAGTTCCACCACTAACATTGGTTGCCTGTTGTCAACCCATTTAACTAGTGTGCCTTGACGAACTGTGTTGCAGGCCAGGGAAATCCTGAACTCCTTGGAGGAAGGGCTGGATAAAAAATTTAGTAAGTAAATAAAGATTTAATTTTTTTAAAGCAGAACTTAATCCTTTTATTTTGAATGGGACACCAATACCTATCAGCATTCAAACTTGACAAAACAATCTAATCAGCAACAAGGAGGAGTCATCAACCACTATCTCATTTAGTGGGTCCGTTCACAAAACTCCAGTCTTCTTTATAACTTTTTGGGAGGTTTTCAAACATCTCTTATGTTTATTTGCAACAAACAATGTCAACCTGGCCATGCAATATGTATCCTTAAGGATTTTGGACGGCTTTTATCAGAAGGTCTCAAAACTTTCTCGTGTAATGTGTCTGGGATATGCATTATTTGCAAATGTTAACATAGAGAAGGGACTACTGTGTTGTGGTTGCTTGAGGCGCACAGTCATTCGTTGCCTCATAACTAGTGGGGAAATGCTTTGAAATGTAAAGTCTGGTGGTAGCAGACGGAGATAGGTGGGGTGGACCAGTATGAGGGATGAATCTGAAACCATGACACTAGGAAGAACAATGACACAGAAATGTTGTCATCGGAAGCAATGCAATTGGTCTAATATAGAACTGATTTTGGCTTCAGTAGGGAAAACTGAATGGAAGTGAGAATGAAATTGTCTGCTGCTGCTTACCCTATCCTGTGCTGAGAGGAGAATCAAATATGAGATAATACTTTGCCTACAGGATTTGAGATAGAAATGCCTGTTCAAAGCTATCGGAAAGCCACAAGCTTTGAACAGAGCATACCTTCTGACACTTCTGAAAGCAAAGCGAGAGACAGCGAGAAAGCATAGAATCGTGGGTTTTAATTGGTTGTCTTGGTTTATCTGATTGTCCAGGAGGTTGCTTTTTTCAACAGAATCTATGGCTAAAATGGGACAGAGAAGGATTTTCCATTCTATAATGGATCAGGCTTATCACTTGAATCATGCAGCCATTCATTACCATTTGAGGCAGAGCAAATGCAATAGGTTTTTGCCTTCTCATGCTGCATATCCCCACATGCCTGGCATAGATGAATTCCAGGGCTCTTAACTTAGGACTGTTGGCAACTGTGAAGAAATTCTCATTCTATTAAGGATATTGCAACTTTGCAAAAATTTGAAACTTCTAATTTGTTAAAAGAACAGCAGTTCTTGCTCATTAGATTATCTCTTGTCAAGGAGATCTAGCTGGCATTATTCTTTTATAAATGCTTTGGCATGATTGGTTGGACTTGAATAATGCAGAAAAAATCTTGAGTGATTAAGGAGCAATACCAACACACTGAGATTTATTTTTTTTCATGACTTGCCTCAGTCCTGATATTTAAAATCCACTTTCACTACTGTATCCTTGTCAAAGATAGTAATGCACACACACACACATTTAAACAATGACTTTAAAATAATAATAATAATTCTACCAGCTAGAGCTGAAGCCTTTTTCTAGAAAAATCAGAAACAAACATATCTGGATAGATCGAACACTAAATTCTCTTCCCTTTTGCTAAAATGAGTATGTAAGGCACATAGGAAGTTGCCTTATATTTAGGCAGATCCTTGGTCTATCTAGTTCAGTATTGTCTGCACTGACTGGTAGAAGCTCCCTGGGGTCTCATTTCTAGCCCTATTTAGAGATTCAAAGCAGACACTTTGCTACTGAGCTATGGTCCTTCCTCATGCCATGCTGCTTTTGCTGTGATTATTGACCCATGCTTTGCCCAATAAGGTCTATTCTTATACATATGAGTTAGAGCAGCTCTAACTCGGTAGCAAAGGTTTTAAGAAGAAGCCAGGGGTGCTTTCAAACAGCTTCCCAGGCAAAGGAGAAGTGGCTAGTCTGGGTTTCCAGATGCAACTCCCATGGAAGAATGTGAACAATGGCAAAAATCTGACAAGAAGATCAAGCTGCCCTAATTTCAATCGCCCTTTAGGACGGTTCTCTAGGGAGATCGCAGCTAGTTGTCATAATTGCGTTCTTATTTGCAGAGCAAGTTTAAAATGCGTTAGACGCTTTGCAGATAATACCATTTGCACTCCGAGGTTTGTGTAATTGCTTAGTTGAGACTTGGTACTAAGCTTTATAATAAATTGAGCATACGAAAGAGAGACCAGCAGCTGGGTCCTGGATTAAACGTGTGCGTCATTTTGTGTGTGTTGAAAGCAGGGGCGGAGGAAGGGGGTGTGGTAGGGGCAGGTTGCCCCGGGTGTCACCACTGAGGGGGGTGACAAAATGCCAGGCAGCACTCACCGTGGGCCCTGCAGTGCACCTGAGCCATGCATCTCTCCTAGGAGAGACAGAGTGGCTTTGGCGCGTGCAGGCTCCGTGCTACCCCAAACGGTCTGCCCGCTGCCTCCCTCCCAGCTGTAGGGCGGATGAGTTGGAGGAGGCAGGCAGACTCCCTCACCGCTGCCTTTCCGTAGAGAAAGGTGGGGAGAGTCTCCCAGGTGCAGCTGCATCCAGCCAACTATCTCACCTGGCTCCCCGACAGGCAGGCTTTAAAGGACGGCGGGTTGCAAGCTTGTTGCTCCAAGTCTTGACACAAAAGAGCTGCTTAAGTGCTCCGGTGCTTATAAGCTTCATCTCCCTTTTCGATGGACCCCTCAGGCCGCTCCCTCACAAGGTTGTTGTTGTAAGGATAAAATGCTCAATCAAGAGTTATCTTAGGTCCACTATGAGTCAAGCTTGGCTCTCTGACTTAGCCATCTTGTCAGCTGAAAAAAAAAGTAGCGGAAGGAATTGATTTTGATGATGCGATTTCAAAATTTGCAGAGAACAAAGTTGGGTGGGGGGGAAAGGTTTTAAGTGCTTATGCTCACAGTGTTAAGTAAATAAACCAGAAAACAACACTTGTAACTGTAAGTATTTTATTTTTCCTTCTTTTAATAATTTCAATGGGGCGGGGGGGGGGGTGACAAGAAATGTTCTGCCCCGGGTATCACCTGACCTTGCTACGCCACTGGTTGAAAGAGGCTTCTCTGCTTTTCCTATGGAGAAGTAGTTCCATGGGTATTGTGCAAGAGGCAGCTGGGAAGATGAGAAAGATAGTGGTCTCATCTCATAATTTTATCACAGGTGTCATTGCTCCCCCCTAAAAGCTTCAGGTCCTGCAAGGAATTAAGCAGAACCACTTCTTGGCGGGTAACAGATTGACAAGACAGAAATACTGTTTTTTGGGGACAGGAGGCGGGCAGGTGTGGAGGATTCCCTGGTCCTGAATGGGGTAACTGTGCCCATGAAGGACCAGGTGCGCAGCCTGGGAGTCATTTTGGACTCACAGCTGTCCATGGAGGCACAGGTCAAATCTGTGTCCAGGGCAGCTGTGTACCAGCTCCATCTGGTACGTAGGCTGAGACCCTATCTGCCTGCGGACTGTCCCGCCAGAGTGGTGCATCCTCTGGTTATCTCCCGCTTGGACTACTGCAATGCGCTCTACGTGGGGCTACCTTTGAAGGTGACTCGGAAACTACAGCTAATCCAGAATGCGGCAGCTAGACTGGTGACTGGGAGCAGCCGCCGAGACCATATAACACCGGTCTTGAAAGACCTACATTGGCTCCCAGTACGCTTCCGAGCACAATTCAAAGTGTTGGTGCTGACCTTTAAAGCCCTAAATGGCCTCGGTCCAGTATACCTGAAGGAGCGTCTCCACCCCTATCGTTCTGCCCAGACACTGAGGTCCAGCGCCGAGGGCCTTCTGGCGGTTCCCTCACTGCGAGAAGCAAAGCTACAGGGAACCAGGCAGAGGGCCTTCTCGGTAGTGGCGCCCGCCCTGTGGAACGCCCTTCCAGCAGATGTCAAAGCGATAAACAACTACCTGACATTCAGAAGACATCTTAAGGCAGCCCTGTTCAGGGAAGTTTTTAACGTGTGATATTTTAGTGTAATTTTGGTTTATATGGAAGCCGCCCAGAGTGGCTGGGGAGGCCCAGCCAGATGGGCGGGGTATAAATAATAAATTATTATGATTATATTATTATTCTTATGACTACCTGGATGGAGTCAACTATGTCACTTTAGCACATGCTGAGCTTGCACACTGACCCACATATACTGACCTGCTGCTGCCTGGTCTACTTTTGCCAGAGGTGGTGTGTGTTGAGGTACCACTGGTGATTTATAGCACAATCCTATCTATGTCCACTCTGAAGGAGTTAGACCCATTGAGTTCAGTTGGACTTACTCCCAGGTAAGTGAGTGTAGGATTGCATGAGGTTGCTTCAGACTTTCTGAACTTTGCACAGATCTACTTGCCCCACATTTTTAACAACCCAAGTTGATCATGTGGTGTTTTTAAAAAGTTAATTATGTATTGTAGCTAAGGTTTTTGAGGGACTAAGAAGTCACAAATAAGAAGGCAGGAAACAAATGAAATCAGCTCCTTAATTTTAGAGTCTTCACCTTTCTGTAATCTTAGGACAGGAAGATAATGATTTTTGAAGTCATAGGTGTAGCCATAGTGATGCCGGCAACTCTGAGTTTTATGGTGTATTCCGAAGTAAGCTCCATTGATTTCAACAGAACTTACTCCCATGTAAGTGGCATAGGATCGCAACCCTAAATGCTTTTCTGAAATAAGGGAGAATAAGGAGGAAGTTGGGACATATTCAAAGCAAAGTTCTAAAATGGGGCAGGGAAGAGAGAGGTACATTATCAATGTATTCAGCACTTCTGTAGTGAAAGCAACCGGGCTCAAGACTTAAATACTAAAATTAACAGTGCTGAAAAGAATTCCATGAGATTGGTGTGCTAAGGAGTTTCTGAACACAAGGACCATTTTTCAGAGGTGACAGACAGTAATAACAGATTTACAGAGAGCCGTGGAATGTAAGAGACAAATGAATGACAACTAGAGTAACAGAGGGGAGAGGGGAGATAATAAAGTGATTGACTTGTACCCATCATATGGAATACTCTAGGATCCTGCTGCTCTTGATTACTTTGGTCCTCTTGGACCAAAACCAAATATGAGAGCAGCCCTTACTGTACACTCCTCCTGTGAACCTACTGGGATCTTGGCGATCGTCATCAGAGGCCCCTCTCTGTGTGCCCCTTCTGAGAAATGTGTGGAGGGTGGTAAGAACTGGCTTGTTCAGTGGTTGGTCCCCATTGATAGAATGCTCTCCCCAGAAGAACATGCCTGGCGCCATCACTGTCGCCTTTCAGATGCCAGGCTAAGAAATTCCTGTTTACCTAGGCTTTTGGTGGATTAATTTGGATTATAACACAGTGTGATTTTTGACCTGCTCATCTTTCAATTGGGTGGAGTTAGGTTCATTGCTGCATGAGCACTTTTTAGATAAACCGTTCTTTCATGTATTTGTTTTTTTAAATGTTTTCAAGCCTTGTGCATTTAATGGATCTGCAAGCCGTTTTGATGCAGCTTTTGTGGAAAGCCACACTAAATAGAATAAATCATAACAATTAATAATACACTAATTTGAGGACCTGCATATAGTGCTGCATTGTCTTCCCTGTCTCAGTGTGCATGTTGGTATCTGTGTTGCTATGCAAATTCAAGTATCGTTTGAATGCCATGTACGAAAAAGAGGGCAGAAATGTGCAACCCAGCCTAGGCAGTCATCTGCAGAATGTACATGACTAAATAAATGTGCATTACTAAATCAGTTCCACATGAATTGATGTGACTCAATAACTATTGTCTGCTTTTTAGAATGACTATCGCAAGCTGTCTATGCAATGCAAGGATTTTGTGGTTGGCGTCCTTGATCTCTGCCGAGACTCTGAAGAGGTAGAATCCATTCTAAATGGAGATTTGGAGGCTGAGCCAGTTGAAACACAAAGGCACAGAGCTTCATTGAGTCGTGTCAAACTGGCAATTAAGTATGAAGTCAAAAAGGTAAGTGACTGTCTCTTTTAGACAGTATGATACTGGATGCATTGCATCATAAACTGCCTGCGTCAAGAACCTTAAGCACTATAACAGGCCTGTATTGTAAACACTTTATGGGCCCTGTCCTCTGGACAGGAATAATTCCCTAATGTCAAACTGATTTCACAATAAGGCAGCAGAGAGATTGGCATTTTTCAATGAAAATAATAGGGACTGTCATACACGAGTCAATTATTGTGATGCAGTGTTCTCACGCATGTGCATGTTATCCATTAAAACATCCAGAGACAAACAGCCACATTTTCATCCGTCTTCAGCATAAATAAAAAGACTGGAGAAATCATTCTGTAAATAGAAATGATGTTACATCATTATGTTGTTCTTAACTGTACTGCCATTCCACTCAACCCTCTCCCCCGCTGACCATGATCCAGCCATAGTTAAGCTCTTCGGTGTCCCATTGATTTTGTGTCTTCCATTTAAATTAACAGCACTTCAAAGTACTTCACTTTGTCTGGATTGTGTGTAGTGTCAGTGTAATGGGAGGTAGATGCACCAGCGTACATTAAAAATGACACTCACCTTTTGAAAGCTGTTACTGCTCTTACAACTAATAGCTGCAACAGGCATTCGCTTGCAGATCAGAAGTGATGTATCACATGCGCACAGAAACAGGGTTTTTTGGTTCCTTTTAGAAGCATCACTGGCAGAGAAAGGGGGGTGCGCCTCGCCCCGGGTGTCATCCGTGAGGGCGGGTGACATCGCTGCGGGCGGCGTCCCCCCGGGGATGCTCGCCGCCGCCAGCACACACCCCTGGGACGCTAGCCCCTAGCCCCGCCCCCACGGGCACAGCAGCTAGCTCCGCCTCTGAGAAGCATATTTTAAGCTTGGAACGATAATGTTTGGTTAGAGTCTCTCTACATAGGAATCAGCTATGACTTGAGATATGATAGATGTACAGTATATTCTAGGGGGTTCCGCTGACAAAAGTCTTTAAAATATCCACAGAAGCAAACTCGGTTCCAAGGGCAGTTTATTTATATAGAAAACAGCCATTATAAAACTTCCAGGCCGGTGCTTTCTGGGTGTTAATGTTTACGGTCAATCACCTTGGGTCACCACCTCTGAGAAGTAATAAAACACAAATGCTAGAGGACTACGGAAAGGAAGTGACACCTACATTTATTTACATCTGAATAGGCCTGCCTTGGTGGCCATGCTGCCAGTAACAGCAAGCTTTTTCACAGCTTCTGTTAGCGATGGGTTTAAGGAAACTGACACTACCCAGTTCTTATATAGTAAATCTCTGTGTTACAAGAGCTTTCTGAGACCAAGTGTGTTGTTGTGATGTTTGTGATTCCCTCACTCCACAGAAGCTTCATTTTGAGCTCATGCTTTACCTGTTCACGGTGCCAGTGGGGGCCATTAATTTATGGGACCAGTGCAGGCTTTGTCGAGTGCACGGCTGGCTTCTGAATGCTTCTGTGGCATTTCTTCGGAAACAAGGCTCCTGCCTTCTGTAGAGTCTTGTCATTGTGATTCTGATTTTGCAGTAAGCACCCAAACTGAAAGCATGAGAGGTAGCTCTGCAGATTGTTCATAACCTGATAGTAATGTGCAGAACTTCCCTGGATAACTTGGAAAGCCACAAGTGTGCTTTTTATTCTGCACCGCAACAAAACAAATGTTTCTCTTTTTCCTAGGCATGTGCCCTTTGAACACAAATCAACTGATTAGGTTCTCTTGGGCTTTTAAAAACATTAGATCTTTAAGGATCTGTTGATTTTATAAACTTAGGACAACGTTGGAGACCTTCCAGGCTGTGGACCTAATTCAGTCCTCCAAGCTCCTCCAAATGACCCATTAGCCATTCCTAATAAACTCCATCTGCATGTCAATCTTGTGATGTCATTTGACATCACCTATTTATCATGTTGATCTATCCTACTTTCTGCTTTTTCTAGTTTTCTTTGATTAGGCTTAACAATTTAGTATTTTACATATGCTTTATATATTTTATGTACATTGGAAGTCTGGAAGAAAGTTCTAGAAACCGTTGCTCAGAATTGCTGTTGTATGTATGTACCGCAAGCTTCGCTTTGCCGTTGCAGAGGATTTACAGAAACTTGCTAAACGAGCTGCCTTTCTAGTGATTTTTACTTGGAGAACTCAGGTTTGCAAGGATAAGGACTTCTGCACTTGATTTCTTTGTAAGTTTTAAATGGAAAATACAGCTAATGCTCAGGTATTATGCTTATATTCTTCTCAAAATATTAATGCAGCCTGCTGGGACAGTTCCTGTTAGGTTTTGACAGGATTTAGCCATAAAGGAAAATAAAATGGAAACACGGTTTTACTCAAGTCTTCGGGTTACGGGACTAAAGGAAAAATGAGTTCATTGGATGGGGAATTTAGCTGGTTGTTATCAGGTTGTAAAATGTTGGAAATCTCTTGTATTGTGGAAGTGGCTATGTAAAACCCAGTTTGTTCTTATTCAATGGATCTGCTCCTTGTTCATATGCTGAATTAAATTGAAGCTGGCTTAAGAATAGTGCTACGCTTAGCATAGAGATTGATAAGAAATATTCTAGTTGAGAGCATCTTTTGTGAGAGGCAATGCAACAGAAATTCCGAAGATGTTACAGTAAGTATTAGAATAAGTAGTGACTGGAAGACTATTAGTTCATAGTCTCTTGAAAAGTTTAGGGAGAAGAAGTCAGGAAGAAAACAACAGTGCAGCAATTGATGCAAATGGTGCTACTTTAGAAATAGTATAATTTTAAAAGTACTGATTTGGGGTATAAGGAATGAAAGGAAAATGGTTAGAATCAGCTCTAATGTGCTTCAAGGAGAAATATCAATTGACAAATGTCTCTTGTCTTCTTTGCTAAAACCTTCCACTGAGTTCCCTTGTCTGAATTTATTTATTTATTTATTTATTTCTTATTATTTTTGTACAAATGCCCAGCTTGGGGGGGGGGGGGATATATGGATGACTGGAAACATGTTGCCAGTATTTTTCTTCATATTTGTGAATCAAGTATTCTGAGTTGTTCTGCACTGTTGGGTTGAAATAAACGACAGACGAGTGACAAGTGTCATATGGGAGGCATCTCCCGAGCATGTCTCGGAGAGTCCCTTTTATTGAATATTACAGCATTGCCACATATGTGCTTGTTGCTGATTGGTTAACACAAATCATATGCAAGGGTTGCATATAGGCATTAATCATCAATAGATTAAAGGTTGGGAAAGGGAACACAGAATTAGACAGGTATGAAAACCTCCTTATTAAATTATTACTAGTGATTGATATAGCAAAACTTAAAAGGGCATAACTATCGTATTCCATAGATGTGGTCAACCATGCATTAAGAACAGGTCAGGGTACGATGTTTCATGAACTCAATGTGAACTAAACATTCTAGGGTGGGTGAGGAAGGAATGCTTCAGCTCAGAGTGGTTTGCCAGACTCATGTGCAGAAGCAAAACCTCCCATCACTGCACTCTCCTAAGAGATGCTGTGTTAAAATTAGAATTAATAGCTGCATTCGGATGATCATATATTCGTTTAATAAGCTGAGATAGGAATCAACCTTGAGCCTTGTGCCCTCACATGCAGCCATCTTGACCTTGCATTCAGGCAAGCCAACCAACCAACCAACCAACCAACCAACCAGGAAACATTCAAGTTATGTATAGTTTCTTGCTTCAATAGAACCAAATAATGGCTTCAGAATAAGCAAGAATATGAAGCCATTTTCAAACCATGGCTTTGTCTCCTTGCATGTTCCAAAGTAGTTAACCATGGTTTCATGGCATGGTTCATGAAATGGGAAAGTATAGCTAACTGGAAAACATCTTGGTCTGTTGGCAAAGGATGGAGTGAAGTGGCCATGAGTGGCTTGTTTATATCTTGGCGTATTAAGCTAAAATATAAACATCTAGATATGAACATGTTGCTCTAAGACAAATTAATGGAGGTTAAATAGCAAATAGTAGTAAGTAGTAGTAGTAATTTATATCCCACCCTTCTCGCTGGGTTGTCCCATAACCTTCACAATTAGAAGAAGAGTGTCTCTGGCAGAGCATCCCGACATGTATGTGGCTAGGCAGTATTTGAAAAAGGATACTAGGCCAGGTAGACCCTAATCCTTCTTTCAGTCATTCAGGTTGGTGGCTATCGCTAGATTTAGAGGGAGAAAATCCCACAGTTTAATTACCGGTATGTGCTGTGTCACAGTAAGAAAGGGGTCAGGGGACTCTAAGGAGTGGAAATGGGGAATGCTAAGGTGTGTATCTTGGCAGGTACCCAGTGATGTCTACCCTGACACCATCACAGCTGCAAAGAATAGATAGTTAAAAACTCTAAAACTGATATCTAAAGTCATTTTAGAGTTGCTGAAGAATTTACGCATGCTGAAAGATTTTCCCAAAAGATTGATGCATGTGTTCAAGTGTGTAACTCAGCCACATCTCTGATTTTGGCTTTATATAACAAAACATGCACATTTAGTAATTTCAGAGTTTTAACATAATTTTCTTCTCTTTGGTGCAGGTGCTCTTTAATTACTTTGTGAATGCTTACTAATTTAACTGCCAATGCTAGCTAATTCAGCAGTATATATAGCAGAATGCAAGTTAGCTTGCTCCTGAAGGCTGCTTTAAGGCTTGTCCATGCTTGCCTCTCCTTCTCACTTCTCACAGGCATGCTCTGCACTTTAAAACACAATGGCTGAGCACCCCCCCTTTTTTTTGCTCCTGGAGGTTCCCCATGAAAACCTGCTCTTTAAAGCTGGATCAGAGCAAATGGCAATCTGTGGAAAACCCGAAATGCTGTTTGCTACGAATCAGCTTTAAAGAGTGGATTTTCATGGGCAAAGCTCCTGATCAAAGAAAAAGGGGGATGGCACTCAGAGCTTTAAGGTGCAGATAAGTGTGGATGAGCCCTTAATCAAAGCAAGTTTAAAACTAATCTTTATGCCTTCCAAATGTCTTGAAGATTTGTTATATTGTGTAAATGGCTAATAATAGCTTCACCTATGCTGAACGTAAGTTTAAAAAAAACAACCCTTTAAAGCTATTTTTGCTGGCATTTTCATATTCAGAATTCTGGGCACTTATTGCTTATTTGCATGCAAAAAACTCCCACAATGTTTTCCTAGCTTACCATATTGCTTAAAAGTGTTACCCATGATTATACTCAGTGGCTGTGGAATGCTGACTGGCAATTGGGGACTGGGTGGAATGGAATATCCTGGAAGAGAACATGGCTAGCTGGTTGGCATTCTGAATAGGAGCAATTCAAACAACAACATTTTGTTGCAGGCCCACATATCAGGAAACTATTGGCCTCCTGCCTTTATTGTACAAAGGGTTGCCCGTTTTGTTCTGTGCCTTTATGTACAACTACTGCATTTTAAGCAGAAAAATATTAATCACATATATGAGGGACATTTAAAATGAAATTCCCACTTGCACCAAGAAAGAACAACTGTTAATATTTTTAGTTTCTGAAAAAAACATGTTTCCAATCTCATTTGAGCCTGTGGAGGTGTTACTGTGATGTTAGCAACTCTGCAACATGCCAAATAAACAAACCTAATAATAACATAAAATTGTATGGTGATAACTATCTGTACATTCAGGAGCCTTTCTTTATAAAGTCTGAAATAGCTTATTCGAGGAAGCTTGTAATTTAATATTATTTTTAAGAAATATGCCTCAGATTCAAGAGCGGTGGCGACATGTGAATAGGTTGCTATTATAATTTTGGTAGCTGATAATGAAGCTTAAAAAAACCTATTAATGGAGCTATATCGGCAACATCATAATCAGAAGGAGTATTTTTTGCCATCATAAATATTTACCAGTGAGAAATCCCATGTGATTTAGTGTATATACAGGTGCTTGATACATACTGAGAGCCTGAAGTCTTTCTAATTTTCATAATATTAGAAATATTCCTCCGGTTCACATGTAATTTATCAGGAAAATCAAAACTGGGAATGGTACGTTGCTGTCTGCCTTGCTTGCCCTCATCGTATTGGTGGGTAATATTGCTTCAGGTGGACTTTGCTTTGCTACATTGACCATGATCAAAAATTGAAAATGAATCTGATAATGTTCTAGTCCACAAACAACTAGCACTTCTTGGTCCTTAAGGTGCCATCAAAGTCTATAGTTGTTTTGGCTATCACACAGCCCAGCCAAATACCACTGGGAAATGAAACAATAGGCATGCTTAAGCCTATTGATTTCAGTAGAATCGATAAACCTAAGTTTCCTGTGTGGGGTTGTAGCTGCTTGTTTCTTGTCATATAAATTGGGTTGGATTCATAGGAACAGAGAAAGCTGCCTTGCATCATTTAGCATGCAGCTTTTGATCTAAAGTCACACCAGTGGTGGGAGGCTGGAAGAAGGGGACTTGCCAGGAGGGATGGTGAAATATACTTGGAGTCGAGTGTGAATTTCATGCTCTTTATTCAGCTCGTAGTAGCAATGAATGAAACTTCCCCCAAAATGTCTAGCTATATATTTACACAATGGGCCCTGCACGATTGGCTAATTCTGGGCTGCTCCTGTAGGCCAATCAGGTTGCTGATTCACTTCCACCAGGAGCTGGATTGGGTGGCTCCTGCGGACCAATCAGACTGCTGCATTCTGGATCCTATTGTTCTAGGATTCAGCTCAGTACATAACAGATGGTGAAGCCAAAATGGATGGAGGAGCAGAAGTGTGGGGGAACCCTCTTGATGAGAGCATTCTGTCCATCCCTAAGCAGCCCTCTTGGTGGAGAGAGAGAGAGAGAGAGAGAGAGAGAGAGAGAGAGAGAGAAGCTGCTGGGAGAGTGAGCAGGAGTGACAGAAATAGTGAGAGATGAGTGGCCTCTATTGGCTTTAACTCTGCCTGCTGCTGGCATGTGGCCCCAACAGATTACCCCAGAGGAATGTGATTCTTGGGCAGGGAGGGAGAAAGTTCCTTCCTCTGAGCTACACCAACTAGCAACAGGCTCTCCGGGGTTTCAGCCAGGGTGTTTCTCAGCCATACCTGGAGATGCCATGGACTGAATCTGGGGCTTTCTGTATGCAAACATGTGTTCTAGCACTGCACAATGGTCTTTCAAAGCTGTTCTTCCAATCACAGAAGAGCTCTTCTATATCCATCACTAGAGCTTTGTTTGAGAAAAGTGGAGGTAAACCCAAAGATTACATTCCCTTACACAACAGGCCAGTGTCTAAAGCAGAAGCATGAGAATTTCTGTCGTATGTTATGGCACTGTGCCAATTCCATAGGTGACTATGACAGCAGTTTGTACGTAGCTAAAACAAAATGCTGTTCATCCTGAAGAGAGAACACCGTGTTTTCACACACACACACACACACACACACACACACTGCATAATAAGCAGTCTAATTACTGCTGTTAATTTATCATCACCACTGTATCCATGACATACTGAATCTCTCTAATGGATCAACCCATGCCTAATATTTGCAGAATAGCAGTATTGGCCATTTTCCTTCTGCCAGGGTTCCTTGAATCTAACCCTGTGGTTTGGATCCAACTCTGGTTGCTACAAGGGGGAGGGTAAATTCCCCACATACACGTTTGACATGAGTTGACAGTGGAGGCGGTACATAGTAGAGATAGTACTATGTAAGCGCATGACAAAAGCCGTTCACCCGGCTGGGCCAAACTGCAATGCTGGCTTCCCGGCAGCTGTGTTGCTCCCACTTGCCAGGAGGAGATGGAATGAGTGGCGGGGAGGTTGGCTCACAGGCAGAGCCAATCCAGTGCACCTGCCATTGTGCCCACACTGCCTGACCTCCCTGCTGCATTGCCGTTCCCTCTCCTCCCATTAAGTGGCAATGAGGCACCTTCTGGGAAGCATGGTTAACTTGATGATCTCAGTAGGTGGTGCTCATGTTGTGGTAACCATCCACTCAGCCATTATGCAGTTGCGAAGTGCTAGTTGTGGCACCTGCCACATCCATAGCCAGTTTCAATCGCTGAAAAGCAAGGACAGGAATGTGTCCAAAATCCCTGTCACTACGTTGTGGTCACTGGTGATTTGACCTAGTAACACATCTCACCAGCTACCACTCAATCCGAAGAGCCATTTCTACTCACTGTATTATTCTGTTCAAGGGGATGTGGGTGGCGTTGTGGTCTAAACCACAGAGCCTAGGGCTTGCCAGTCAGAAGGTTGGCGGGTTCAAATCCCCGCAACAGGGTGAGCTCCTATTGCTGTGTCCCAGCTCCTGCCAACCTAGCAGTTTGAAAGCACACCAGCGCAAGTAAATAAATAGGTACCACTGTGGCGGGAAGGTAAATGGCATTTCTATGCACTCTGGCTTCTGTCACAGTGTTCTGTTGTGCCAGAAGGGGTTTACTCATGCTGGCTACATGACCCGGAAGCTGTCTGTGGACAAATGCCGTCTCCTTCAGCCCAAAAGCGAGATGAGCACCACAACCCCATTATCACCTTTGACTGGACTTAACCGTCCAGGGGTCCATTACCTTTTTATTTTACCTATTATTCTGTTCCCTGTTCCCTAACACCTCTACAGTGGCTATATTGGGGTATAATTCCTTTTCAAACATGAAGTTTTTGTATTGGATGACCATAAATGGGCGATCGCTTGTTCAAAAGAATCTCACGCCATGTGAAAATTTTGTCCCTAATGGAGAGGCAAATTAGTATAACCTCTTTCAGCATCGTTCCTTTTATTTCATTTTAAAGTGGTCCTGTTTTGTTTAGTTTTGTTTAAGAGCACTTATGCATGGAAACGGTACACAGGAGAGGATTGTGAATTCACACTAAAAAGAATAAAGGCTTTATCCCAAGCATAGTAATGAGAGGGAGAAGCATGATTTCTAGCATGCGGCTCCTCTGTCTAAGTAGGAATATGCTTGTAGCATGCTCCAGTGTCCCAATAGTTGTGTGACAGAAAATTATTCATCATTATATAAAGATTTGACGGAAACTGAAAGGTTCTCTCAACTCTCAACTGAAATATCTCTTCTATTAACATGTTAATGTTTGCACTATCTGTATTCTTAGGAAATGGAAAATGTGAGCTGTTGCCATAGGTGCAATAGAATCTTTGTTCCTCCACATGCTGCTCCATAAATCCAATTTGCCATGCTGCTTGGGGCTGATGGGAGTTGGAGTCCAACGACTTATATTGGGGAGAGGGGCACAGGTTACCCAACCCTGCAGTGCATTAATTACATGTGCTTCAGTATCTGTGTAACTTGTTTTTCTTCTGTTTTCCCTACAGTTTGTGGCTCATCCAAACTGTCAGCAACAGCTGTTGACCATCTGGTATGAAAACCTCTCAGGATTACGGGAACAGGCCATTGCGATCAAGTGTCTAGTTGTGCTGGTGGTCGCACTGGGCCTCCCATTTCTTGCCGTTGGGTACTGGATTGCACCATGTAGCAGGGTACAAGGTTTTGTTTTTGGCTTTTTTGGTGTGTAAATGTATTTCATTTCAGAAAGCCCTCTGTTGAAGTGAGAGACCCAGTCGTGTGCTGAAGGCTGTATTCCTGTTTCTCTTGACACCTTGCTGAAACCAAATGATTGCTATTGTTAACGTAATTGTGATTATTCGTTTCCATTACACCAGAATGTTTTACAGTTTCTTATCCTGTACTTCTGTTGGGCGAGTGAATTTGGAGCATGAATACCCTAGTTGCTAAAAGGAAGTAACACTCTATGCAAATAAAATAATGCTAAGGATTAGGAATTTATAACAAGTTTCTAAACTAAATAAAATAGGTTGTGGCTGCTCTGCTTGGATGACCTAGGGAAGAGGTCCTGTATCTTCTTCTCTTCTCTCTTATGAAGAAAAGCTATCTCAAGTATGATCTGTAGGCACACGAGGCCGTCATCTTGCAGAAGCTAACGAGGTCTGGTCAATGCAAGAGCCTGAGAATTGCATGAATACCCCCTCTGGCTCAGTGATGGAAGAAACGTAGAATATAAGTTTATGAAAAGAAAAACACACACACACACTATAAGGATCAGTATGTGTTACCCAACATACTGGTGGCCTCATAGGCCTCCTGTTAATGCTGCTTACTTGAGATAATAATAATAATTTATTATTTATACCCCAGCCATCTGGCTAGGTTTCCCCAGCCACTCTGGGTGGCTCCCAACAGAATATTAAAAACATAATAAAACATCAGATATTAAAAACTTCCCTAAACACGGCTGCCTTCAGATGTCTTCTAAAAGTCAGATAGTTGTTTATTTCCTTGACATCTGATGGGAGGGGGTTCCACAGGGCGGGTGCCACTACCAAGAAGGCCCTCTGCCTGGTTCCCTGTAACCTCACTTCCCTCGCAGTGAGGGAACCCCTAGAAGCCCCTCAGAGATTGCAACAGTGTGTGGGGTTGCTTTAGACCAATTAAAATGTATGAATCAAAACCTTTTCAACTTTTGCACAGGATTGCCAACAATTTGGTGCTACTTTTCATCAAAATGTGATTCCAAAATGGTTTACAAAAGCATAAAAATATACAACAGTCATTTAGGTGAAGGATTCTTAAGTATGGCTTTACAATAGTTAAATTGCATGGAAAGAAGTATCCCTAAATTGAAAATTAGCATTAAATATGCATTTTTGGCACGTGCCATGTTTGTTGAAAGTGAAAGCATACATTGCTTAAAAACAAATATATTCTCCTTTGCTTTCTCAGCTTGGAAAAGTTCTCAGAAGTCCATTTATGAAGTTTGTGGCACATGCAGCCTCCTTCATTATTTTCTTGGGTCTGCTGGTGTTCAACGCTTCAGACAGATTTGAAGGGGTCACAGTATTACCCAACGTGACAGTTACTGATTACCCTAAACAGATTTTTAGGGTTAAGACCACTCAGTTCAGCTGGACAGAGATGCTGATCATGGTATGGGTGCTTGGTATGTATATAGCCTCTCTATCTCAGTGTCAACCTGATTACTTTCTGTGGCATTCTTTGATAAAACTACTTTCTGTCATAGCTATTGTATGCTGCTCCTGTAC
The DNA here is from genome assembly GCF_965153285.1 of Podarcis tiliguerta. Taxonomy (NCBI): domain Eukaryota; kingdom Metazoa; phylum Chordata; class Lepidosauria; order Squamata; family Lacertidae; genus Podarcis; species Podarcis tiliguerta. The sequence continues at coordinate 28,509,611 of NC_139542.1, read as the reverse complement.
AGTGGATTTAATTCATTAATTCGTTCCAGGGGTCTGTGCGCACCCTGAAAAATCTGTATCCAGGGGCACAGAGCGCTTATGCGCATGCGTGAGCAGCAAAACCCGGAAAAATACTTCCGGGTTTGCCACTTTTGCAACCTGAAGTTTACATTACTAGAGAGTAACCCGAGGGTCTATTGTAGTATATTTCTAGGCAGAGATCTCACAGACAGAACTACCGTGTTTTTTGCTCTATAAGACTCACTTTTTCCCTCCTAAAAAGTAAGGGGGAATGTGTGTGCGTCTTATGGAGCGAATGCAGGCTGCGCAGCTATCCCAGAAGCCAGAACAGTAAGAGGGATCGCTGCATCTTATAGAGCAAAAAAATACGGTAATTAAAACTAAGCATCATTAATGGTTTAGAGTAGGGCTTTCCAAACTTTTCATGGTGGTGACACACTTTTAGACATGCAGCATTTCGCAGCACAGTAATTCAGTTTTACTAGCAAACTGGAGGTTAAACAAACCCCTTTCCAACCCTGGGAGGGGCATGGGGAGCATTCACACGACACACCTACACTCTGCAGCCGACACACTAACATGTTGTCGTGACACACAGTTTGGAAAGCTCTCGTTTAGAGAGTGCTACTTGTAAAATGTATGTTTTTTGAACCAAAGAGCTGGTGTAAGGTTTTGTCGCAAAAATCGCATCAGACTTCTTCCCTGTGACCTTAGATGTTCAATGCAAATTACAGAATATGTGTTGAATACCCAAGAGATCTGGGAAGAAGTCTTTCTTGCTCCAGTAAATAAATAAATCTCACTACAACTTAAAGAGATAAGAGAAGCAACATGATAGGCAGATAGATCAGCTAGCCAAATCTATAATGGCTGTTTCTTAATTTAGACTGAACTGAAAATCTCAGAGTTTAGTTAAATAAACTCTAGAGATTGCACAGCATTTCCCCATAGCCTGGGAGTGTCAATAGCCTTGATCACTGATCCCTAGAGCCTTAAAATAACTCTAGCATTTTCATTTTGCTCTCTCGGAGTCTTTATTGTAGAGGACTAAAAATAATTTTAGGGATGTGGGTGGCGCTGTGGGTTAAACCACAGAGCCTAGGACTTGCCGATCAGAAGGTCGCGGTTTGAATCCCTGTGATGGGATGAGCTCCTGTTGCTCGGTCCCTGCTCCTGCCAACCTAGCAGTTTGAAAGCACGTCAAAGTGCAAGTAGATAAATAGGTACCGCTCCGGCGGGAAGGTAAACTGCGTTTCCGTGCGCTGCTCTGGTTCGCCAGAAGCAGCTTAGTCATGCTGGCCACATGACCCAGAAGCTGTACGCTGGCTCCCTCAGCCAATAAAGTGTGATGAGCGCTGCAACCCCAGAGTCGGTCAGGACTGGACCTAATGGTCAGGGGTCCCTTTATCTTTACTAAAAATAATTTAAAAGTTGTGGGCTGTAACCAAGTCAAATTCAGAGTACAGCCGTTAAAATAAACCGGTGTTAGACAAATCTGTTGATTTCAACGAGTCTATTGTATGTTGCATATGTCTTATTCGAATACTACCCTGTACCTGTATGCCTTTTCAACTTCATTAACATCCTCTTCAAGTTCATATAAAATGAACATCCTATCTAAAATTGTGGAGGTCTGTTCCCTTAGCACAATAGAATGCCAGAAAATTTAAGAGCACCTGAATCTTCCATTAGGCATATGAGTGGGCATACACACCCACACCCACACACCACCCCACATATACTTTCTCTTTCCTTTTCTCCCTGTCACCTTAAGGTGACCCGCCTGCTCCCAGGTTAGATGACTGAATGGAATAAATCCATCAATGCTGAGCAGCAGTTTCTCTTCTACAGGTGAGAATAGGGAAGTGTTACTTTTACAGGTAGTGCTCAGGAGGGAGGCTGGAATACTTCCGCCAAGCAGCTGCTGAAGATTACCTACCTCACTTTCCTGCAGGACTAACCTAAGTCTGGTAATCAAGATAAGAGCTCAGATAATCCAAATGTGAGTTTGGGTTAGATATACAGATTTATATGTCTTGCTTGTATTCCACTTTGTGCTAACATTTCACGAGGTCTGTTACCCCAGTAATATTGCAGAATGGGCCTATGACCCTGTACATAAATCTAGTGTGACAGGTGAGATCCTTGCAGTTTTCTGCATGGAAGTGGCTTTCAAGTATGGCATGCCTTGTGTAAAGCAGCTAAGAAAGGCCGAAACCATTTTCACTTGTACAATTCCATTTCTGAAGTCAGTCTCGCAGAGTTCAGCGGCTTGCTCCCAAGTCAGTGTGTAGCAGTCTGCAGTCTTCACTGTGTTTTTATTGCTTTTCTGGTTTTTAGGCATGATGTGGTCCGAGTGCAAGGAGCTTTGGACAGAAGGACCCCGAGAATATATTTTGCAGCTGTGGAACGTTCTGGATTTTGGGATGTTGTCTATTTTCATTGCCGCTTTCACAGCAAGGCTGCTGGCCTTTCTACAGGCGACAAAAGCACAGCAGTATGTGGACAACTTCATTCAAGAGCCAGACCTCTCTGAAGTCACACTTCCACCAAACATAGAATATTTTACTTACGGCAAGTCAAAGAAATGTTTCCGTGTCTCTAGTATATTAAAATGGCTAGCATCCTTTTAAAGGAATAGCATGATTATCACAGGAGATGCTCAGTGGAGCACAGCTGCAACAATATCATCCTAGCAGCGGCATTGCTATTACTTACTGGGAGGGACAGGATAGTTTGGGTCTACTGGTGCAGCCCCACAGCCCCCACATTGACCCTCCCAGTAAGTAATAGCAATTCTGCTGCCACGATGCTGTTGTTGCAGCTCTGCCCCACCAGGTGAGTTGCACCTGTAACCTCATATAACCACCCAAGCATACTTGGGACGCAGGTGGCGCTGTAGTCTAAACCACTGAGCCTCTTGGGCTTGCCGATCGGATGGTCGGTGGTTTGAATTCCTGTGATGGAGTGAGCTCCTGTTGCTCTGTCCCAGCTCCTGCCAACCTAGCAGTTCAAAAGCACGATAAATAGGCACTGCTGCAGCAGGAAGGTAAATGGTGTTTCCGTGTGCTCTGGCCTCCGACACGGTGTTTCATTGCTCCAGAAGCAGTCTGGTCATGCTGGCCACATGACCTGGAAAGCTGTCTGTGGACAAACGCCGGCTCCCTAGGCCTGAAGCGAGATGAGCACCACAACCCCATAATCGCCTTTGACTGGACTTAACCGTCCAGGGGTCCTTGACCTTTTACCTTTACCTTTACTTTTTTGAGCCCAGTACAAACTTATGAAACAAGCCTCCTCCTAAAGATGCTACTCCTTGCATGTGACCTTATAAATCATGAAATAAAAGTTTTGATTTTTCTTCTGCAATTACATTTAATACATTGATCTCCACCCGTTGGATCTCTTCTATCATGCCCTCAAACAACTTTCTATTTTCCCCCCTATTTTTGTTTTAACAGCATCCAGCTTGAAGAAGAGTGTTACAAAGCTTGGTGTCTGTTTTCCAACTTTTAATAAATAAATAAATCCAAATAAAGATATTATTCTGTTGAAGTTTTGAAGGGCTACAAACATTTATAAGTAAATCAAATCACTTTAAAGCTTTCTGGCCTTTTTCATCACAAAGTCATGAATTAATTCCTCCAAATCAACTTCTCTTACAAGGTCGTGGTGAATTCGAATTACTCAAAAATATCTATTCAGTGCTATAAATATGTATCTTTATCAAGATATATGAATATAGAACAGCCAGATATTTTATTTTTTTAACAAGCAATAAAAAAATACACGTAAAGCAACAGTTTCTTGTTTATGTCTCTTTCTTTCAGCTCGAGATAAATGGCTTCCATCCGATCCGCAGATCATATCAGAAGGTCTTTATGCAATAGCTGTTGTGCTTAGCTTCTCTCGAATAGCTTATATCCTGCCTGCGAATGAGAGCTTTGGCCCATTGCAGATTTCCCTTGGAAGGACCGTAAAAGACATTTTCAAGTTTATGGTCCTTTTTATTATGGTATTCCTTGCCTTTATGATTGGGATGTTCATATTGTACTCCTATTACCTTGGAGCCAAAGTAAACGCAGCATTTACGACGTAAGTAATGCGTATGAAAAAAGGACAAAAGTTTTGTATCCTCTTTGTGGTGGAGGCTGCTGGAAGTTTACAGTACAAGTTAGTTTACACATGCATGTCCATCACAATAACTTGTCACTCAGTTCATTTGGATGGATTCAGCTGATTCTAGCTTCTCCTCTGTCCCCTCCTACCCATAATTGCCTAGCCCGAGAGTAAATGTTACTGAATGTATTTGAATTGCAGTTATTATATAGGTATAACCAGGTGCATTATGTAGTCAGACAAACTATTTAACATTCTTATGTTGTTTTTTAAAAAATGAAGCTTACAGGGCATGCGATATTGAAGATTTGTATGAATGTACAGCAGATTGAGAATGGTATACCATACAGTCACTCATATAATAATTGGATTTTTCCTGCAAAAAAATGCCGAATCTACACCATTCATGGACTAATGCATTTATAGTTGTGGCATGTAATATTGCACATGTGTGTCCACTGCGCATGCTATAATACGCAGTGGCATATAATAATCATGCATTTTTCATAAAAGCAAGCAATTGTTATAAGAATCGCTCTGTGCTATGTTGAAATAGCTGTGCATGCACACACACATGTACATTTGGTGCTTTTATATATAAAAAGTGCAAGTCTGTTGTGACAAGTTGAGCTATGCCTCTGCACTATATTTCATTTAATTTTTGCACAGTTTGCAGGGAGTTCTAGAGATGATGCCATTTACTTTATTAAACAAGTATCTAATCAAAGTTGTAAGGCAGCATCCTGGTGTACAAGGATATAAAAAATGGCAATACACCACCACTTTCCCCTGTCAAACTTAATTCTGTTAATACAGCTCACCAGCCGCAAACATAATTGGCAATATGCAAAAAAGCCACAGGGGAATCAAGTTATCTGAAAACATTTTATGTTGCGAGCATCTTGTTTTGATTAAATGTCTGCACTAGGATCTTTGAATCATCTACTTTTAAACAAAACAATTTACAAGTATTTATATTTGAATTCATTAACATACCATTTTTTTTCCATACAGAGTTGAAGAAAGCTTTAAGACCTTATTTTGGTCAATTTTTGGCTTATCGGAGGTCACGTCAGTTGTCCTCAAATATGACCACAAATTCATTGAAAATATTGGCTACGTGTTGTATGGAATATACAACGTAACAATGGTTGTGGTTTTACTCAACATGCTGATTGCCATGATCAACAGCTCCTATCAAGAAATTGAGGTGGGTACTTTTCTGCTTTGTTTTGCCCACCCACCTTGCAAAGATTTGTTCTGTATGTACTGTTTCTCAGCTTACCATAACTTCTTAGACCAGGCATAGGCAACCTTCGGCCCTTCAGATGTTTTGGACTACAGTTCCCATCATCCCTGACCACTGGTCCTGCTAGCTAGGGATCGTGGGAGTTGTAGGCCAAAACATCTGGAGGCCTGAAGGTTGCCTATGCCTGGCTTAGACCCTAAGGTATGTTAAGAAAGTTCATGGGAAGAAAGCTTTCCCATTTCCTCTTCCTCCCTTCAGCTACTGTCACCCCCCACCTATAAAGTGTTGTAAAAATAAAGATAATGCTGTCAATGGCTACTAGGCATGATAGTCAGAAACTGTATGCTTATGAATCCATCCATCCATCCATACTCAGTGATCTAAGCCACTGAGTCTCTTGGGCTTGCTGATCAGAAGGTCGGCGGTTCGAATGTGCGCAACGGAGTGAGCTCCCGTTGTTCTGTCCCAGCTTCTGCCAAACTAGCAGTTTGAAAGCACACCAGTGCAAGTAGATAAATAGGTACCGCTGTGGCGGGAAGGTAAACGGTGTTTCTGTGTACTCTGGTTTCCATCACGGTGTTCCATTGTGCCAGAAGCGGTTTAGTCATGCTGGCCACACGACCCGGAAAGCTGTCTGTGGACAAACGCCGGCTCCGTCGGCCAAAAGGCAAGATGAGCGCCGCAACCTCATAGTCACCTTTGACTGGATGTAACCATCCTGGGGTTCTTTACCTTTTTTTACCTGCTTATGAATACCAGTTGTTGGATACTTCAATGGGGGAGAGTCGTCTTGTGCTTGGGTCTTGCTTGCAGGCTTCCTGTAGGCATCAAATTGGTCATTGTGAGAACAAGATGCTGGACTAGACAGGCCAGTGTCATGATGCATGATTCTGATCGGCTGCTCTTGTGACTGAAGGCCCCTCATATAAAAATTAATAGTGAGATAACTTCACACTCCATTTCTGTACATATTTATTTCCAGCATTTAGGTACTGCCCCATCACAAAAAAATCCTTTGGGAGGTTTACAAGTGAAAATTAAAACCATAAAATATAATTATAATTCATCTCTGTGTTAATAAGAACATAGGAGAAGCCCTGATGGGTGAGAGCAAAGGTTAGATTTTCAAATTCTCTGTAAGCATAACATGTTTTCCAAAATTGAATAAATAGAAATGTGCCTGATTTGCATAATTATTATGACCCGAGTACCAGGAAATAGGAGATTTACTGTAACAACATAGACTTCCCCCCTCCACCTCACATAATTAATTTTGTGATTCTGATAAATAATTATGTCACACTCTATCAACACAGTCATCTTTGCTGTGTCAACAGGACTCTGTGGTGCTGCCGATTACATTAATATGAAAACAAATATTAAAGGGTCTTTAAAACCTGATTTATTGTAACATAAGCTTTTGTAGGTAGCTTACTTGTTAAGATCCAGGAAGTATCAATTTCAGTTTGAAGATATATCCATGTATACTAGGTTGGATCAAAACATGCATTTCTGTGAACAGAAGAATCTCTACTAAGCAGACAGTCTTGCTAACAAAAAGGGGTGTGAGACAATTTTTGCCAGTCCCCCCTCCCCTATTTAAAAAGGTTAATATCTGGTAAGAGTTGGTGAAAATGCATTCTGGGAGTTTGTTATGATGACTAAACTGCATTTCCAAATATTAATTATTCAGTGTGTAACCTAAGCATCTTTTTCTGCTTACCATATTTAAAGCTTGGTTCTAATCCTAGGTGCATATTAGAAATACGTAGGTGTTTATTCTAAAACAGCCAAGGCTATACTTAACATCTGCAGGGTGTCAGGTTTTCAAAGAGGGCTAATGTGTGTTACTTAATCAATTACTGATAGCCACATTTTTTATTCCAGAAAGCGCCTTATTCAGCAGGACTGCAAAACACATCATTAAAAAAATTAATCATATCATCCTGGATGTTTATGTTCTAAACACAGTGCAGTTGAAATAGATAATAGTATATTTTACATGTAAATAAGATGTAGGCATGCTTGGCAAATAACTCCACTAATCTTGGTTCTCAAGAGAAACTTCCAGCGCTGTAGTGTTATTTTTTAGTATCCCGAATAATTAAGAATGTTATGCATCCTGGGAAATTCGAAGAAAGTTCAGTATGTTTTCAGACTAATTGACTGCTTTCTTTTTAATTTTATTGATTAGATTTTTATCCCACTCTTCTTCTAAGGTACTTATTGCCCTGTACATGTTTCTCCTCCTCTGTATTTTATCCTCACAACTCTGTGAAGCAGCTTAGGCTGAGAGTGATTGGCTCATGATGATCCAGTGAGCTTTGTGGCTTAATGGGGATTTAACTGTCCTGGGCCAACGCTCTTATCGATACAACACTGACTCTTCATATGTTGCAAACAATGGTATTTTACAGTGTTGAACCTCCTCAGACCATTTCTTCAGTTTAGCTGTGGGGAACACGTCCAAATAACTCTGCATTGTTAATAGGTTTATTTTTATTACTTAGAATTATAGCTCTCTGTATTGCATTACCCAGATGACTGTGGGTTTCTATTCAGAGCAACAGAGTTTCAGACTGAAAGAATCTCCCCAAGAAATTTGTGTTCTGGCATGGGGCTTGTGTTGTTGTTGTTTTAAAAAAATCCTACTAGGCATGGCTAAATTTGTGGAAGTGCGTAAGTCACTCTTTGGATATCAGCCATACTCTTGTTTTGTCCCAAGAGTACTGAAAAGAAGACGACGAGATTCAAGGACTTGGGAGTCATAGAATATAGTGTGGGGGGGGGGGAGGAAACAGGTTGCAATCCTAAGCATACTTATTAGGAAGTAAGTCTCATTTTATTCAGTACATCTGGGTAAAGATGTTTATGATGAGACGGAGAGAATTGTGAAAAGGTGAACTTTGACAAAACAAAAGTGAATATTTAATGCCAGCAGTAGCAGCCCATAACCAGGAGACTCCATACTTCAGAAGATTGCCCTCCAACTTGTGGAGGGTGTTCAGAACAAGGATGATATGTATGTGGAGCTACGGTGCTAGATCCTGCAGAACTTCCTCCCATTACCAGAGAACACCTGAAGTGTGAGCACCACTGGATATGCCTAAACCTTGCCACTTCCTTGCAGGATAGTTCATATAAGTCACTGGAGAACAAGTATGGCTTGAGAGACTTTGGTAAAGAAAGAGGAGGACTCTGTAATCCTGAAGATCAGAGTGTCCTGTGATAACACTTGTGCTTCTCAGTAAACCTTGTTTTACCCAGGAGACAGAGCAGGGAGTGTACAGTGGTACCTCGGGTTAAGTACTTAATTCGTTCTGGAGGTCTGTTCTTAACCTGAAACTGTTCTTAACCTGAAGCACCAATTTAGCTAATGGGGCTTCCTGCTGCCGCCGCGCCGCCGGAACCCGATTTCTGTTCTTATCTTGAAGCAAAGTTCTTAACCTGAAGCACTATTTCTGGCGGAGTGTGTAACCTGAAGCGTATGTAACCCGAGGTACCACTGTAGTCCTTTGTTCTTCCTTCTTTCTACTAGTTATTCACTGCTGTTTCTGTTTCTTGCCTCTTCTCTTCTCATCTTTTTAATAATTGAAATTGCTTGTTTGTTATTCGTGTTTTTATCCAGTAAGGCACTTTATATGTCCTTGCACAGAAAAGTGGGTAAAAATAATGTGCAGTCGAGTAAGACCATTCATAAATAAATAAATGGACATTTCTTTGTTCCCAATGTAGGATGACAGTGATGTGGAGTGGAAATTTGCTCGCTCTAAGCTCTGGTTATCATACTTCGATGATGGGAAAACCCTGCCGCCTCCATTCAGTCTTGTCCCAAGTCCCAAGTCTTTTGTTTATTTCTTTATAAGGATCATTAAGTTATTTAAGTGCAGGCGGAAAAGACTGCAGAAGGATATGGAACTGGGAATAGGCAACTCAAAATCCAGGGTAAGTGCAAATCAGACTCACTCTGTTTCATGGAACATTATTTTTTTAAGCTTTTGCTATTTCTTGAACTCTAAGTAATGGTTTGCACTGATGAAGTATGCATTTCTGATCACATTCTAGGGTCTTTTCCAGATGTTGTTGGACTACAGCTCCCATCATCCTTGATAATTAGCCATGCTGACTAGGGCTGATGGGCATTGGAGTATACAGTGGTGCCTCGCAAGACGAAATTAATTCATTCTGCGAGTTTTTTCGTAGAGCGAGTTTTTTCGTAGAGCGAGTTTTTTCGTAGAGCGAGTTTTTTCGTCTTGCGAAGCACCACGGCGGGGAGGGGTGGGGAGAAGCAGGGCAGCTGCCGCAGCCAGTCCTTGGACTCACCCGCGCCTTGTGGACACCGCACGACGCGGCTGCTGGAGGGCAGCAGGGCTCAGGAGCGCGACTCCGGCTGCAACGCTGGCTGCTGGCGGCAACGGCTCCTGAGGGGAGCGCGCGAGGGCGGTGGGCAGCGGCGCGAGGCAGCCGGAAGGTCGGCCGGAAGGTGGGAGGGAGCCGGAGGAGCCGTCAGCAGGAAGGTGGGAGGGAGCCGGAGAAGCGGGGAAGCGAGTGTGCGTGCGTGCAGTGACCGTCGCCATGACAGGAGAGGCAGGGCTGTTTCGTCTAGCGAAGCAAGCCCTTAGAAAAATCTGTCTTGCGAAGCACCTCAGAAAACGAAAAACCCTTTCGTCTAGTGGGTTTTTCGTCTTCCAAGGCATTCGTCTTGCGGGGTACCACTGTAGTAACATCCAGAGGGCCAGAGGTTTCCCACCTCTGGTCTTCTACATAGTAGGGAAAGAACCAAAATATGGAATAATGAAAATAACCAAAGTATGTCTGCATCCAATCTCACATAGAGACAAATGCCCCATGTGAGGGAGATGGCTGGTGAGAGCTGAATTGTAAGCTATATACAGTGGTGCCTCGCAAGACGAAAAGAATCCGTTCCGTGAGTCTCTTCGTCTTGCGGTTTTTTCGTCTTGCGAAGCAAGCCCATTAGCGGATTAGCGCTATTAGCGGTTTAGCGGCTATTAAAGGCTTAAGGGATTAGCGGATTAGCTGCTAAAAGGCTATTAGCAGCTTAGTGCCTTAGAAAAAGTGGGTGGGGAGCGGAAAAAAACCCCCAGGAATCGCAAGACATTTTCGTCTTGCAAAGCAAGCCCATAGAGAAATTCGTCCTGCGAAGCACCTCCAAAACGGAAAACCCTTTCGTCTAGCGGGTTTTCCGTCTTGCAAGGCATTTGTCTTGCGGGGCACCACTGTAATGGAAAACTGATTGTACCCCACAAGAAAACAGATGTATGTGGGGCATTGCAAACAAATAAGGCCTTTTCCCTTTCCAGTAAGCCCCTTTTGTCATGCAATCCCTGTGGCATTATTGGGTGAGTTAGCAGAATCAGACCTTGCTATTGCGAGTGTGTTATTGGGGGGGGGGGCTATTGGAAGCATCCTCTCTCATTCAGTTCCAACATACCTTTTCTTTCCAGGGTTAATTTCTGGCAAAACCAGATTCCCAGTCTCTGGAATAGTTTATAGGGATGCATGTGTATCAGAGTTGGCCCGCCTTGGGCAGTGAAATTCTGCAAAGTGGCACCCCTGCTAGCGCACTGTCCCTGCTGACACATGACCCTGGTATGCGAGGCTTTGGCAGAGGGGCAGTGGCAGAAACTTCTGGTTTCGCCTCAGGCTGTGAAATGGGCTGGCCTGGCCTAGTGTGTGTGTGTGTGTGTGTGTGTGTGTGTGTGTGTATCACACACAGAGATATATATATATATCACTTTAAACGATTAAGTAGCTGAAGCATAGGAGAGATTAACAGTGAGAATAACAAGCTCCTTCTCTCTGTTTCAGTTTTGTCAGTATTCCTTGCACTGTTGTTTATTTTAATATGATGCTAATCTTAAATTAGTACGTTATAATAGTTAACTTCTTCTTTAGCCTGGCCACAAGCTCAGCGCTTGGGGAGCTACTAGCCAGTGCAAGCTAGTCTTTAAGTGTGTGGAATGCTGAATTTGTCTTCCATACTTGATTCCAGTTCAGAGAATAGGTAAAATACATATTCTTATTTGAGCACATCCTTGAAGTTGAGAATAAATACATGCACAAGTAGTTTGTGGAGTTACAGCTCAGCTTGCTTCTTTCAGAACGTTTTTGCTGGAAAATATACATTTCTGTAATCAGTTAGTAATGAATCAATGCCAGATTACAGTTGCAAATTCCATGGAAAATATTCTGATTTTAGATTTATTCTTTCCTAGCTCAATCTCTTTTCTCAATCCAACTCGAGGGTTTTTGAATCACACAGCTTTAATAGCATTCTCAATCAGCCAACACGCTATCAGGTGAGTAGTTAGTTGGGCAGTACAGGCAGCCATGATTATCTAAATAAATTACAAGTTTCCATGCAGCTCTGAAGTTGGACTGCCAATTCACAGACAAGTATTTTGTGACAGATCTGTTAATAGCTTAGCACAGAGCTTGCAGGAAGGAATCATTTTCCTGCTTGCTGCTATTTTCACTGCTCTGATGCCAAACCCCCAAATGACTTATTAAAACTTGGGTGAGTTTCGAGGTTGTGTGGCAGAAACTGCTGGGAGAAAATGCTGAGAAATGTGCCAGCAAATTTATTGCTGATAAGCTGCACACCCCTGGACTGTAGCCCACGGTGATTTCACTCAGGAATATTCAGTTAATTAATTGAATGGTTCATTTTAATTATTTGACCTAATTCACGAGTAAGTGCATTTTGTATATCTGCAATATGAAAAACCTTTAGAACCATCAAAATTTCAGATTCTCCAAGTGTGTGGCCATCACACCAACCACCCATATACAAGAGGGAAGTATTAGGAGGCTTGGGAGAACATAAACATTTGGAGCGGTGTAAAAAGCTTGCCGGGGGGGGGGGGAGCCCTGAGGGTAGCAGGAAAACATTAATTTTTTTTAACTTAGTGAGAGCAGATAATGCACAGAGGCTGCCAAACCCTTGACTATTGGTGGTGGTGGACCCTGGAAAACCAGGGGGTGAGGAATAGAATGGTGTGTTCTGGAAAAGGGGCATGCTATCTGACTGGAATTCGAAACAGAAACACTATGTATGCTGTAACATCGTGTTGCAAGCCCAATTTGTATTATTAAATGGAGAATGGAACAATTTCAGTTGTAAAACCTTAGATCTGGCTGATCGAAAGCTGGCACAGAAGGCTGAAAAGGTTAAGGCATAGGATGTGCTTTTGACTGTCTTTCTCAAAGTCCAGGCCTCTGGGTTCAAAGAAAAACGAGTTATAGCGCTGAAAGAATAGATTCATCAACATCATTTTAAAGCACCGGTTGTGTTGAATGCTAAGCTTACAGAACACTGTTCTAACAAAAGGTCAGAATGCAAGACAGACCATATTGAAAGGATCCAGGAGAGTGATGGAACATGAATAATTTAAATACCAATCTGCATAAACAAACACATGCATATTATTCAGATACAGTGATATGAAAGATTTTTCCCATGCCCTTCTCTCTCTCCCTCTCCCTTTCTCTCTCCTGTTGACATAAGTCTGACCTTGAGCCATAGAATACATGGGATTTTTATTTTCTGAATTGGAAATGCAGACCAGCTCTTCAGCGACTGCTATGATTGCATACAAGGGAGGGGAGTATGAATTCTGGCCCAGCTTGACAATTCCTGCCAGCAGTCCTGGAAAAAAATAATAATTTCTCCCCACTCACAGAAATGGCATGTGATGTGAGCACATTTTTGTTTGCTTGTTTTTTGTCCAGTGGACAAAAGGGTTACAAATGAAGCCAGAAACAGGTAGAAACAGCAATACCATGAAGATCTCTGTACAGCCCTAGCTGCATTGGCCCCTATAAGGTAAAGGTAAAGGTACCCCTGCCCGTACGGGCCAGTCTTGACAGACTCTAGGGTTGTGTGCCCATCTCACTCAAGAGGCCGGGGGCCAGCGCTGTCCGAAGACACTTCCGGGTCACGTGGCCAGCGTGACATCGCTGCTCTGGCGAGCCAGAGCCACACACGGAAACGCCGTTTACCTTCCCGCTAGTAAGCGGTCCCTATTTATCTACTTGCACCCGAGAGTGCTTTCAAACTGCTAGGTTGGCAGGCGCTGGGACCGAGCAACGGGAGCGCACCCCGCCGCGGGGATTCGAACTGCCGACCTTTCGATCAGCAAGCCCTAGGCGCTGAGGCTTTTACCCACAGCGCCACCCGCGTCCCTATTGGCCCCTATACTGGGACTTATTTATTATTTAATTCATTGAGGAGGCAACTTCCCGGGCTCCTGACTCTGTATTGTACATGCCAATGAGAGCAGATAACTGTGTGAAGCTGCCATAATGTTGCTTCTGGCTGAAGCCTTTGTCAGTTGTCCCTTTGCCATCACTATAAGTAAGACCTGAAAGAAAAGTGTGGCAGTTTATCTTTATCCCATAACATGAATGCTCTACTTCCTGCTTCCAATGTTCCAACCATGTAGGCAGGAATGCCTTCCCCCAAAATTCAGTTCTGCAAGCTGTAAGGGACTCGAGTGGTTCATTCTGCCCGTTCATTTTCCCTTTCAGTATTTTCTAAGTAACACTCAGTGTTCTATGGCTCAAGCTCAGCCTTTGTTGGGCTGTTTTGGGGAGATTAAACTCCTTTTGGGGTGTATGCACATACTGGACTTTTTTTGGAACTTCTTTTGGCACTTAGGATCTCTTAAGGCAGTAGTTTTCAACCAGTGTGCCATGGCAGCCTAAAGGTAAAGGTACCCCTGCCCGTACGGGCCAGTCTTGACAGACTCTAGGGTTGTGCGCCCATCTCACTCAAAGAGGCCGGGGCCAGTGCTGTCCGAAGACACTTCCGGGTCACGTGGCCAGCGTGACATCGCTGCTCTGGCGAGCCAGAGCCGCACACGGAAACGCCGTTTACCTTCCCGCTAGTAAGCGGTCCCTATTTATCTACTTGCACCCAGGGGTGCTTTCGAACTGCTAGGTTGGCAGGCGCTGGGACCGAACAGCGGGAGCGCACCCCGCCGCGGGGATTCGAACCGCCGACCTTTCGATCGGCAAGCCCTAGGCACTGAGGCTTTAACCCACAGCGCCACCCGCGTCCCCGTGCCATGGCAGCCTAGGGTGCCTTGAATGACGGTCAGGAGTGCTGCGGGCAACACTGGCCTCTGCCCCTATTTTCTTCCCTCCTTCCTCTGATGCCCTCTTGCGTCTCTGCCTCCCAAAGGCTTGCAAAGCTGTTTGTTGCAGCAGTGCTGGCTACAAACCCCCAAACTTGGCCCTCCAGCTGTTTTGGGACTACAATTCCCATCATCCCCGACTACTGGTCCTGTTAGCTAGGAATGATGGGAGATGTAGTCCCAAAACAGTTGTAGGGCCAAGTTTGGCTATGCCTGCTAGGCGAATGGTGCCTCTGGGGCTGGCCAGGGGATGCTGGTGCTAGGAGCTGAAGTGGCCTTGGAGTAAGCATGCAAGCAGGCGAGGGAGCCCAGCCTGTCAGCCCTTGCTGTTGGGAATGGACAGACATGTCTCAGGCCCCTGTGGGGCAGTGTGAGGACCTCTCTTTGGGGCAGGGGGCACAGCTCTGAGATCAGGGAAGGCAACAGTGGCTGACAGGAGGACTTCCAAGGAGAGGGGAGATGAGAGGAATTTGTGGGAACACTTCCCAAGGGAGGGTGTTCAAAAAGGTGTGAGGGGCTGCCAGCTCTGCAGGCCAAGGGTGACATAACTTGGCTCCTGAGCCTCATAGGAGTGCCACAGAAATAATATAGTTGGTCAGGGGAGCCATGGACTCAAAAAGGTTGAAAACAACTGTCTTAATGAATTCATAGGCTGACTTTCTACCAAAGTGCACAAGGCTCACATACAATAAATACAGTACTAAATAAGATAAAAATAGGGAGCCAGTGTGGTCTAGTGGTTAAGAGTGTGGCACTAAGACCTGGGAGACCAGCGTTTCAATCCCCATGAAGCTCACTGGGTGACTTTGGGCCAGTCAATGCCTCTCAGACTAGCCTACCTCACAGGGTAGTTGTAAGGATAAAATGCGGGAGGAGAACTATGCCCAGTCACCTTGAGCTCCTTGAAGGAAAGGTGACCTACATATGTAATAAATAAACAAATAAACAACAAAAAAAGCCGCCTAAAACATAACCAATTTACAAGCTGAAACAAACTCATCAGTAGGAGCCCTGCATCTGCCCTAGTTCTCGACGCCTTATCCTTTTACTACAAACCATTAACTCTAATGGATGAGGTAGATAATAAGAATAATTTAAAAATCCAGTGCCACTACAAAACCTCCTTGCCTGGCTTTTCCAGAGTAATCAAGTTGCAGTTACATAACCCTTGTCTTGCAAAGTCCCAGACACGGTGCCAAAACACAATTGAACGGGAAGTGTTTTGTCACAGTCAGTGTATACTGTCCTCTTCTCTATGCTTGCTCATGGTGATAACCTTCCTCTTGTTTCTCAGTCCAGCCGCTTTGGCTCTTGGCGCAGGGACACTGTGTTTGAGGGAGTGGTTTGACTTGAAGAAGTCATTCCCGCACAAAATGCCCCACCTCACGATTAAAAAGGTGGAATTCAATGAGCAACCTTTGCTGACACCTTGTGGTGAACAGGGGTTGCAGCCCTGAGAGGGTGCCTAAAGGTTGCAAGGTTTGTTTTTACGTATTTTCAGGGAGAAATAAGTGTATGAAAGATATTCAAGGTCCTTCTATTTACTGAAACAGCCAAGCATGTGGTGCTGTATTATATCGGGTACTATCCATGTCTAGTTTGGGCAGGGGAGGGGAATTAAATGGCTCTGTGTGGCATCCTGTAGGGTCAGGATCTCTTCCAGTCTGTGTAGCTCTGTGAGTTGTATGCGTGAGAAAGAATTGATTGTACTGTTACCTTTATGACATTCAAAGCATCGTGAAATGATAAACAGTTGTGGTGTTGTTGTTTTTCTCCAATAGCAAATCATGAAGAGACTTATAAAACGTTATGTTCTGAAAGCACAAGTAGACAAGGAAAATGATGAAGTCAATGAGGGTAAGAGCTACTGCAGACTTCTTAATATACTAGTACAGTAGGAAGACTCTGAATGTTGTCCCAAAAATGTAGCTACTGAGTCAGATCATAGTGCAGTAACCGGTACACTTAGTGCCTTTTATTGACTACCATCACCTCTTATTTTGCTGCCCACAGCATTTTTATCAAGATATGAGTACTGGGCACCTTTGCCATTACACACACAAAAAGCACTGCCTATACCACAACTACAACTATACTTACAACCAGATGTTTTAGCAGAAATTGGGAGCAAGTCACACAGCAACTGGAGAAACATATTTCCTTTTATTTTTTTGAGGTTCACCAGAAACTTAAATAAACTCTCTGCTGAAGCAGGCATCATTTATTCGCTTTTTAAAATTCATCCAGAAATTTTATATACCGCTGGATGGTAAACAAAGCTCCAAGTGGTTTGCAAAAATATAAAGTAAAACATTAAAATTGTCAAGTTAAAAGCAGGCGTTTCAAAATATGTGTCATGTTAGCCATCTGTTGCACTGAATTCGTGTATGATGTCAGGATAGGGGAAAGATTCGTGAATAGGGAACCTGTGGCCCTTTCGATGTTGTTGGAGTCCAACTCCTGTTAACCCTGACCATGGGCCAGGCTGGCTGTGGCTGATGGGAACTGAGGTCCCACAACACCTAGAGTGCCACAGTTTCCTTTTCTGATTTATTTGGTGCCTTGAAGGTTTAAATAAATAAGTAAATAGCTAGCAGAGAAGGGGAGACTTTGAAGGAAACCTTCACTGGTGGAACTGAAAACACTCTCACATTTTCTTACAGGGAGGATGTTAATATGCTTTCAAAAAGTAATTCCCAAATGTGTACTATGGGGAAAAGGCAGATTGGAGACTAAAAAATGCACTTGAAATAGAATGCATTGATTCACAGATGACATTAAAAAAACAACCCTCAGGAAACCTGAATTATGATTGTAAATCCACCTTTGTACATATGTGGCCACTGGCTGATTTAAAAACTTAATACAGACATACTGAAAATTGCCTTTCTGCCTTTCATAAATGTGCACTCATAATAGGAGAACAGCTCAGAAGCTATTTAAATGGTACAGGTGAAGTAATCTGTCTTAAGCTTAAGAAGGCTTTGCCGATAGCCATCTTCTATTCCAAACTGGAATAGTTTAGAGTCTTTAGTTATGAAAGATAATGTGATGGGGGATTAATACTTTGAGTGAAGGTTTCAATCTGCAGAAAAACCCTTCAGCAGCCAACTTACCCTCCAGAGATCTGGGGGATGCGAAAGAGAGATCCTTGCCTCTTTGGCTCCCAGGGTAAATATTTAAAATCATGAACCTGCCTCAGTCCAAACTCATGAAAATCTGTATGGAGGAAGCAATCCCAGGGGTTCTTTTTATTTGTCAGCTTATTGTAGGGGACATGCACATGTTTTCCCTGTAAAATCTCTTGAGCTAAATTAAACTTCTGTCAACAAATGTGAAGATGAATAGTTGCATATGAATGCTATAAACTAATTCTGTAGAGCTGTAAACTCTGAACTGCTTTATTTTTGAATTGGACAAAATAAAGTAGTTTAAGACAAAGGAGCTAAAAATACTTAAAACCCCAAATACCAGTGGTAGTGACCTTTAAAAACATATCCACGTGAGCTGAATTCTCTTCTAAAATTAGCTAAGAAAAAATATGTGACCTTAATACCTCAAGGATGTTGCTTTGCTGCTGTAAGATATGAAATGTTTGTAAGAGTATGGGAAATACAATGAATGCTATTTGTCATTTTTGGCTTAGAAGCATGAGAGTTGCATCTTAGACCGTCAAGAGAATAAAAACATACTTAGATTTTTGTTGAAGCTTATTTCTTCCACACATCACATGAAGACCACACGCACAGAAAAGTGAATTGCAGTCCTTTAAAATGACCCAGTTACATTTATTTCAATCCAGTTTCTAATGTCTTGTTAGTCTACTGTTATATATATTGAGGACTGATTGGAAATGACACTTTTGAATTTTGCTATTAATTCTTCCCTTTGCACAACCTTGAGATTCCTCATTTTTTTCTCAAATGTCATACTTCTCAGAGCTGATGTTGATTTCAATCGGTGGTGTATGCTAAGAATGACAAACTCTGCATCCAACACAATGTATTTAACAGTCAGAAATTTGAATAATAAATTATTATAGCAGAGGTACTCCATTTGATAATGCATTTTTCATGTGGATCTCGCCAAAGCTAAGCACCAATAAGTTCCATTAGATCAAAATGGGAGCATCAAGCATTTCGAGGGGGGGTGTAAAGCATTAATTTCAACCACTGAAATTAATAGTAATGTAAAAGTGATTAACTTTGGCTGGATTGTGTCTTGTTCTCAAAATGCAGTTAAATAATCAAACAGTTAGAGGACACATCATTGCTTGTTATCAGCCCCACCAGTTCAAAGAAGAATACAGTAAAAGCTTTAAGTAATCTAACTTAATAGTTCAGTAAAGCTTGCAGTCATAATGGAAATAAAAATAGATAATAATAATAAATTGTCCAGTAGCACCTTACAGACCAACTAAGTTTTGTTCTGATATAAGCTTTTGTGTGCATGCACACTTCTTCAGTCATAATGGAATTACTTATGTAAAGCAGCTCCTTATATAATTCATCAGCATAGGTTTAAAACATAAGAATATAAGAAGAGTCTGATGGATCAGGGCAGTGGGATAAATATTCCAGCATCCTGTTGTCAGTTGTTTATTGTAAGCCTGCAAGCAGGACCTAAGTAATAATAATATTATAATAATTTATTATTTATACCCCGCCCATCTGGCAGGGTTTCCCCAGCCACTCTGGGTGGCTTCCAACAAAATATTAAAATACAATGTTCTGTTAAAACATTAAAAGCTTCCCTAAACAGGGCTGCCTTAAGATGTCTTCTAAAAGTCTGGTAGTTGTTTTTCTCTTTGACATCTGGTGGGAGGGCGTTCCACAGGGTGGGTGCCACTACCGAGAAGGCCCTCTGCCTGGTAGTATCCAGTACTACTTCAACTGCTTGGTCTTTGTAAGCTGTCTCAACAACTTTCTTTTTACTAATTACACAGGTGAACTTAAGGAAATTAAGCAAGATATTTCCAGTCTTCGCTATGAACTCCTTGAAGACAAGTCTCAAGCTACAGAGGAGTTGGCAATTCTCATCCATAAACTCAGTGAGAAACTCAACCCAAATTTAACGAGATGTGAATGATCTCAAATCCCTGGATTTTGACCACAGCACAAGTATTGGCAATAATATTTATGAGTGACTTATACTTGAAAATGTATTGTAGATTTTTAGCACTAAATAACTTTATGTACAGCTTTATTTGAAATACAGTCTTAGAAGATTTTATGAATTTACATGCAAAAAACCCATTTATTTAATGTGTATTATAAAGGATATTTTGCATTTATTTAATAAGGTGCAATTGTATCTAAACAATCTTGCATTGCAAATAGTTTTATCAATAAAATGTGTATCATTTGCACTGAACAAAGAAAAAACAACACTGAAGACTAGGGCTGCAATCCTAAACCGGTTTACTAGGGAGGTAAACACGTTTAGGATTGTACTGCATATGTCCTCCACCATGCTGATGGGAGATGTAGTAACCAAAATACAGCCAGCTCAGTGAAAGATTACTTGAAGGTACTTTGCATATGATCCAGTTAAAATTAAAGCACGTTGAACTCCCATTGATTTCAGTGGCATGCGCTTCTCACACTGATGTACAAAACAAACACAGCACAATCCTGTGCATGTTTCCTTGGAAGCAAGTCCCCCACGTTTAGTGGGCCTTGGATTGCAATCTTATACATGCTTCCATTGAACTCACTGGAGCTTATTTTGGAGTGAACACGTATAGGATTGCACTGCTGCTTCCTAGTATGGATACTTGGACTAACCTTTTTAAGTGCTTAATTTTCACTGGATCACACCCCTTGATTTATCAGCTTTCTTAAGAAACAAGCCATGGCATGGACAACTGAATGTTTAATAGTGAAGATAAAAATGCGGCTATAATAGTAATAGTGCCGTTAAAATTACCTATACCTATGTAAGTTTGCATATTTGCTTTCAGAATAGGAAGTATTTTTTTTTTTTACTTCTAACTAATGTGAACTGTCAATATACATTTTCATGTGGTGAAGATGATTTTTTAAAATTTAAGATACTATGCAGGGCTGATATTTTGTTACATTTGTTCTAAATAATGCCTCTGATGCGTACTTGTTAAATAAAATATTCATACTTTATTGACTCTCATTTTATTTTTAATACTACGCCAGTAGTGAGTAGGGATGCTCAAGCAGATTGAGGGGAAGGGGATGGATGGATGGAGGATTGGTGCAAACAACCTGGAACTACAGGGCTGAGGAATTGGTTTAATGCAGGGTGTGGGAACAAAAGAAAATCAGTCAAATCTGGAACTGCAGTCCTCTAGTACAGGGGTGTCTAAACTTTTTTCAAAGAGCCAGATTTGATGAAGTGAACATGCGTGAGGGCTGACCATTTTGCCTGACATTCTTTGAACCATTAAAATTAAATGCAAGTTGCTAAAGTTCATAGCAGAGAATGTCTTCTCACACAAATATGTTGGGCCAAACAAGCTCAGCATTTTCTTAGCCAATGTTTGAATCTCTTGAAACCGGCTCTTATCCATTTGGCGGTAAGAGTTCACAAGAGAGAGCTGTTGGTGACGACTAAGCAACTCAGTGTCATAATGCAGCTCAGTGAGCCTGAGCTGCAGCTGATCTGGAGCATCATTGGGGTCAACAGAGAATGGAGAGGAGAAAAGGCTGGTCTCCTTTTCAATAGCAGCAAAATCCTGAAAGCGCTGTTTAAACTCCCCAGCCAGAGATGCAATGTCTGCTGCATACCTGCTCGTTTGCGCACTGATATTTTCCTGTGGAAAACTGTTCATTATTTCCTGCAACGCTGAAAAATGTATGGTATTGGGCTGTGTTTGTGACAATTGCCGTTGGAAAAGTTGCAGCTTTGTTCCAAAGGCTTTGAGGTGTGAATAAAGCTGGTTCACCGCGGCATCTTTCCCCAAAGACTCGTGCTCAGTACATTCAGATGCTTTGTTATGTCACACATTGATGCCCGTAACATAACAGTGTGTGGGAGAAGGAGACTTGATTAGGAGTCTGGGAAAGGTTAACTACCACAAAGGCTCCCTTTCGAGATTCCACTTCCAGGTGTGCTGCTGGGAATGGGACAGTTCCAAAATCTTGTAAGAGGCAGAGTCACACGCACACAAAACTCCTAATTTTGCCTTCTCCTCAGACCCATTGCTTCTGTGCCTTTCCCGTCAGCAACCTTGGCTCGGATCTAGGGGGCAGCCGAGAATCTTAACTTCTCTTCTCAGTGGGTCAATGCCAACTCCCTGGCTGTCAGCCTCAGAGATGGTGGGGGCGTCGGCAGTAAGGAACTGCAAGCCTTTCCCTCTCTTAATTGACATCTTTCCACAGGGCCTGCAAGACAGACCTGTTCCACCAGGCCTTTGGCTGTAAACCTCACAGAACTCTAGCCCAATGGTTGCCATTAATTTGATTCTGAATTTATTTTAGAATGACTTTCTATTAATTGACTGTGATTTTATATAAACTGTGCTATTTTTACTCTTGTAAGCCGCTCTGCGCCCGGCTTTGGCTGGGGAGGGCAGGATATAAATAAAATTTTATTATTATTATTATTATTATTATTATTATTACCCCCCGTGTTCCTCACCGCCACAATATCCGTTCGTTCTTCTAAAAACCCCGCCTGCTTGGGGTGGCAGATGCCTGCGGCATCGCGACCTCCCCCTCCCCACCTCCAGCAGCCCGACCCACCACCTGCCCGGCTCCATCCCTCGCAGTGCGCTCCAGGTGCCCAGCTGCGTCTCTCCCTGGTCAGATTCACCTGCCTAGGGCACCAACCAGCAGCACAGAGCGCGGGGCGGCGGCGGGACAGAGACCTGGGTGGTCCAGCGGGCGATATAAATAACATTATCTGGGCAAGCAGGGACATTTCTGCCCAGGGACAGCTCTGCTGCCCGGCCCAAATAGCCCTGCTCCCTCCGGGGGAGGGAACAGAGGGAAGAGCGGGGAGGAGGCGCCTGCCCTGCATTGCAGCACAGCGGCCTCCGCAGTACTTTTTGTGTGCAAGACCTCCTTTGCTTTTATGCAAGATGTGTTCGCCTTTCCCCGCGGGATGAGCAGCACCCCGTCGCCATGAGGTCCCCCTTGCTTTCCGAGATGACTTTCCACTCCTCCTCGGCAGCACCTTGCAGGCACCCTTAGCACCAATCCCGCAGGCGGATGAATATGTAACCAGATGGGCAAGTTCCTTGCTCAATCACAGGGCGCGCGTTCCAAGCGGAGCCCGCCTCCTCCCTTCACGCTGTGTCCAATTGAATCCCGGCATCGGCGCGCGCGTAGTCCGGTCGCGTTACCATGGTGACGCGGGGCCTAGCGGGAGCTTTTAGGCCTCGCGGTGATGTTTGTGTGGTGAAAAACAGCGCCCGGGACGAGGGAAGAGGGATAACGGTTTGCTTTCCTTAGAAGCGCGGGAGGCTCGCCGCCATGGACCTGGGCCTGAGCCGGGTGGATTATCTGCAGGTAGATGGGGGTGGGTGGGGAGGTGGGCGAGATTGCGTGTCAGTCAGCGAACCCCCTTGCTTCGCCTCGCGCGAGAACGAGACCGGCATTCTTCGCCTCCCCCTGACGCCGTTGCGGACACGTGTTCCTTTCACAGGCGGAAATTCAACCGGTGATGCTGCCGCCCCTCCTCGTACTATAATAGAGATGCGGAGAGCTTCTTCAGGTTTCAAATAATTAAATGGCCTTGCGGCAAAGACAAAGGAGCCGGCCTACCAGAAGGCAGGGGAGAGGAGGCAGGGCCGAGAGCGCCGCCGGCTCACCTGTGGCCCTCCGGGTGCCTCTTCTGCAGCCAGCAGGCCCAGGGGTCAGGCTAGATGGGAGTTGGAGAAGGGCCAGCATGGTCCATATCTCCAGGTAGGGCTTGGGAAATACTGGGACCTTGGAGTGCCACTGCCAGTCAGGGTCAACAGTATGAAGCTAGATGATGGACTAATGGTTTGACTCGTGTTCCTATATAGGCAAACTCGGCCCTCCAGATGTTTTGGGACTACCACACACATCATCCCAATCTAACAGGACCAGTGGTCAGGGATGATGGGAATTGTAGTCTGAAAACATCTGGAGGGCTGAGTTTGCCTATGCCTGTCCTATATAGTCCAACAATATCTGGAGTGCCACACCTGATTTAAGAGCAAATAGCCATCCAGATTCGCCCCTCCTGTCAACCCCTTGGCTTCTAGATGCAGGAGTTGTATGGGTTTGTTTGTTTTTATTTTATTTTTTAAAAAAACCCCACCACCGTAATCCTGTCATTGAGGATGCTGCCATAGTCAGCTCTCAACATGGTGCATTGAGAAAAATGATGTCACAGAAGAGGTTAATTTGAGATTAAAGTGTGCAAGCTTTTAAGTGTCACACAGGTTTGTTTGTTTTTTGTCAGGAAGAGAGTGTGGGTCAGGTATTTTTTAGCTTTCTTCTCAATCCCTTTATTGAAATAAATGGATATTCAGCTGTTGGTTTGCTGTGGTTATGTTGCGCTTTGCTTGACAAAAGTGTTTTAACTTACTATTAAAACATGGAGCCATCATGGAATAATAATAATAGAATGTAGAAAACAGTTTTTGCCTGTAAACATGCTTTTAAAAGTCTTGTTAAATATTAAAAAACTAAATTATATTTATTGTTGGTGGAGTGATTCCAAACAGATGCATCAGTATATCTTCAGTAGAACTAGGATGGAGTAACACATCAGCAATGTATATAAATAAATAATCAGATTTATTCTGCCATTCCCAAACCTGTTCACAACAGTCATAAAATACCACTTGAGAAGGGGGTAAAAGGTGTATTAATTCACTTCCTGTCCCTGATTCATGGTTAACCCTTACAAGGCAGTTAACCTTACATGACTTCTCTGAAGACATTGCATTTGTCTGGAAGTGGATACTCAATTGTGACCAAACTAAGCCCCCTAGAGCAAAATATACATCAGAAGGCTTAGTTTGGTCAGAATTGAGTTAACGCAAAATACATTTACATGATGTTAAATGAGCCACTATAGCTGCTAGAGGGCAAAAAATTTGTGTCCTGGGCTTTTTAGACTCAGCTACTCATGTACTATCTGAAACCAAAGGGGTGCATTGGTTGCCAGATGTGAATTTTTTTTCAGTTTTGCTGCCCCACAATTAGAGCTTCTTTTTCATGCATCACTATATAGAGCTAAAATGATATATGATAGACACAGCTATTTTACACAAGGGCAATAATTGGTAATAACACAACCACCGTTTTTCACTGTATTCACATGTATTTTAGCTTCACATAGAATTGTCACAGTCGGTATTTCTTGCACTTCATTATTCTTGGGCACTATTGACAGGTTTTTCTATATCTGTGTATGTGTTTGTGTGGCAAGTGAAGACAGTCAATGAAAGCTTGTGCTACAATATTGGCACAGTCCTATCCATGCTTTCTTGAATTTAAATTCCACTGTGTTCGGTGCCACCTACTCCCTAGTAAGTGTTTTTATGATAATCTATAACAATTTATGACAACCATAATTACCACAGGATCCTTTTTTGTATTGATTTTGCTGTTAGAAACACTACACTTATGACAAAATCTTAATATACCTTTTCATATTAATCATGTTAAAATAACCACTTTGTATTGTTTGTATTGTGGTACATGACAATCCATTTTATACCGCAAGAGTTGAAGCATTAATCATGAAATGGTTTTCTCCCCCAATTAGGTGGGAGTGACATCTCAGAAGACCATGAAGTTGCTCCCTGCATCAGGACGCAAGGCCACACAGAAGGTATAGAAATTTGTTGCTTTGAAATATTTCTGTCTGGGAATGATTATATACACAAATTGTACTCTGATGACAAAATCATATAAAATACCATTTTATCTAAGTCACAGAGCCATTCTCCTCAAAAGCTTGTAATGTAAGTGTTGATGGTGGAGCAGACAACATAAGAATGCAACATAATAAAAATTAGGAAAGAATGAATGCAAAAAGCTTTTTATACTTTTTGAGTTGGGGATGAAGACATTAAAGGCAAGTAATTTGTGTGAGAACCCAGAAATCACTGTAGGAATTTGAGGGTGGGTATTGCATGTTCTGAATGACAAAAGAAGGATAAAATCTGGCAGCATATCTTTGGGTAGAGGTGCATAGATTGAGTTGTTATGTGGGAAGGCTGCAGAGTAGACGGTTGTGTTGACAAAGTAGGTCATAGCTTGAAAATGAACCAGAGTGGTAATAAAGAGAATAGCCCCAAAAGAAAAGAATATTTGTGGTATTGGGAAAGCAACATAATTTGGTGACAGATTGAATATGGGAAATAAAGGAGAGGCAGAATTCAAAGATGAAACCAAAGCTTTGTGTTTGAACAACAAGCAGGATGGTGATATTGATGGATGTAAAGAGTAACTGAAAGGAGGGCAACTTGGAGAGGAAAAGGATTTATCTTAGGCATACTGAGTTTTAGACATTAAGGAAACATCCAAGTTGAAATATCAGATACAGTATGGAAAAGTATGGATTACAGAGATATAGTTCTGTATTTCTATAGATTTCTGAAATACATATAAATGTATTTCCTTTGCACTCTTAGATGACTAATGTAAACATAACTTCCTATTATTTTACTTTTAAGGTTGTTATTGGAGATCATGATGGTGTTGTTACCTGTTTTGGTATGAAAAAAGGAGAAGCTGTGGTAGGTAACTTCTCTATGTAGTTTTCAATTAATTCTCCCCCAATTAATTAATTAATTGATAATGAAGCTTAATTTACAGATAACATATGGACTTCTTAAAGCTCTTTATGGTATGCACTGGCTTGGGAAAAACTCCCCCCCCCCAATATGTTTGTGCTTTATTCTAGACATTTTCAAAATAAAATGATACAACCACCCTAGGCATACATGTAATGCTCACAAATTCACTGTAGTAATTTGATTAAATTCTCTTGAAGAAGCTTCTCCCCGCAGAATCCTCAAGCGTCTTTTTGAATAGCAGTTATGTTGATTATAACATTGAGCTAGTTACTTGAAAACAAAGATCTACCATCATAATTTATGGCTCTGCTATCTTGATTTCTCTATATTTTCCCTCTTCCATTAAGCTAAGACACCGAGGTCAGACTTTGGGTCACTTCACAAAGCAAGGTTTGATTTATGTGATGCTAGTGTAGGGCATTCTTAGCTCTGACCTTGGTCTTAAAATACTTGTGATGAAACCCTGTGGTGTCTGTTGAAGAAAACGTGCAAACTGTTCTTATTTGGCCAACCTTTTGGTATGAGCTCTTGTTTGGGTTTATTTGTGAGCATTTATTAGCCGGATTTTGGAACATTTTGCAATTGTGTGTATGAACTTTGTGCTTTTCATGGTAGAATCACACAAATAGCTAACTTTTTGAAATATATATATAGCATAAAATAATTAAAAGCATACAAAGTGGAATACATATATATTTTGTATCTAATATCATATTATGATTTGTCGTGAACGTTGGCACTGAACATTGTCTGTCTTCTTTTTTTAGCCAGTATTCAAGACCTTGCCAGGGGAAAAGATTGCAAGGCTAGAACTGGGAGGTGCTCTTAATACACCCCAGGAGAAAATTTTTGTGGCTGCAGGGTCTGAGGTTAGAGGTTTCACAAAGAAAGGGAAGCAGTTCCTTGCATTTAACACCAACCTCACTGAGAACATCAAAGCTATGTATGTATGCTGGAAAATACATTAGTAGCCTTAGATGTGTTACTGTCATTTAGGTGCTAAATTGTTATCCTAATGAATGAAATAAGTATATGTTACATTTTTGTGTCCTGTTTAACAATCACTTTATGTATTCTAATACTCCTTATTTGCCTTGAATCTTAGCATAAATTTTATTTGTGTATGATTCTATATAAAGGTCTAGTTTCCATCCTGCACTTTTGCAACAGTAATTTTGCCCTCAGCGGTGTGCGTACACAAGCACTGACTTTAATGAAAGTCATTAAAATAAAAAACACAGAAATTAGCTGAGTCATTAAAAGCTAATCAGTTTAATTGAAAGATAAGGTTGAAACAGTGCAACACTTTAGCTGATTCATAATTAAATTAAATCACAAATCAAATCTTCTTACTGTGTTTTCCAGAGTAATATCTGAACCTGTTGTGCATATTACTTTAATCTGCTGTAATTGATGCAAACCATAAGCTGGTTTGACATAATAAAGTATTGATAATTTAATTAAATGCTGATGTGCTGTACAATCTGTTGCTTTATTTTTAACCAAATTTTGGTGCGTATGATTGAAATTTAAGTGATACATTTTGTTATATAGTTGGAGTCAAATAATAGTTTTTAAGCAAGTTGAAAGAATGATAGCAGCATTGTTATCCTTGTTTGTTCGTAAAAATCATAGAATTGTAGAGTTTGAAGGGACCACAAGAGTCATGTAGTCCAACCCCTTGCAATGCAGGAATATTTTGCGCAGTGTGGGGCTCGAACCCACAACCTTGAGATTAAGTGTCTCGTGCTCTTCCAACTGAGCTATCCCATTTGGGGAAAGCTGCAGATCACTGGTTGAGTTCATACCTTTCATGCAAAAGGTCCAAAGGTCAATCCCTGACATCTCCAGGTAGGGCCGGGAGAGACCCCTGCCCCTAACTCAGGAGAGCTGCTACTAGTCAGTGTCAACAGATGGACTATTAGTCTTTCTGTTTCCCAGTTATGGTCTGAAGGCACATGAAGCAACCAACTTGCTATAGTTAAGTTGTTCTGGAGTTGGTCAGTACCTGAATGGGACACCTCCTAGAAGCCACATGTGTGGCACCTTGAATTCCACCTTGAGTTCCATAATGGAAGAAAGGCAGAGTACAAAGAGACACAGAAATCAGTAGGTTAGAACTTGGTGCTGATAATGCCAAGGTTGCAGATTCGATCCCTGTATGGGACATTTGCATATTCCTGCATTGCAGGGGGTTTAACCAGATGATCCTCAGGGTGCTTTCCAACTCTACAATTCTATGATGAAATGTAAGAAGATAAAACATTTAAAAACATGTTGTCTGGCCAAACATAACAATTCAGTCAAACAAGATCTGCATGTTTATGGATCACTACAGAACTTGTTTACCAACAGTTGAATTGGTGTACGCATCATGGACAATGATACTTCTTTTATGCATCTTTCAGTTCCTGGAAAACTATTATCTGTCTCTAAAAATAGGTTGGAATCATGGTATTCTACAATAAACTAATTGAATAAACATGCTTCTAACTTGTACCAGTTTACATTCAGAACTAAACTAGAAATATTTAGAAGCTTTATTAATTCTTACATCCTTCCTCTGAATAGTTGAAAGCAGTATTTTAATCCCCAAATGTCCATGGGAATAGGCTGGGAGAAAATGACTTGCCAAAGGTAACACAATGAGCTTCATAAGCGACCAGATGTTTGATTCTGGGTTTTCCAAATCCAAATTCGATCCTCCTGTCTGGTTACTGTTTTGTACTGATATAGTGGCAAACATGATTTGATTCTATTTTCTTTTCTGTGTCAGCCTTTTATAGACTTCAGACTCTCTCTAGCTGTCATTAACCTTGCCTTAATACTGTGCATAATCAGTGGAATACTATTTTTTCTTTTCTTAATCCGCCTTTTGTTATATCTCAGCTGAATTACTGCTGCTTATCAAAGCTACTTAGAATTTAGACAATAGCTCTCAAAGAGATGGAATATCCCTAAGAATTTTAAAATAAAATTTTGTCAAGAAGGTTCTATATATAGTGCAGTGATTTCAAAAGCAGTAAGACTTTTTTGTAAGCATGCTCCTGTAATCAAACATATGTATGCTCTGTATAGATGTGCTAATGATATAATTTATAAAACAATATTGCATTGATTGAATACCTAAAAATAATGCCTGGAAAATAATTGCCACTTAGAATGTGGTAGCAATAAAATAAGAATATGATCAAAAACTGTGCTTCTCCAGCAGGAGATCCAACATTACACAGAAACAAGTAAAAATTATTGTGATGTGAAGCAAATAAGAGTCATTTTATTCTGCTAGTTTCCTTTTAAATTGCAGACCAAATTTGTTCTTCTGAATTAGTCACCTAGGAGGCTAAGCTATGTGTCATTTGGAAACCATGGATAATGATAGCTCAAATAGGGAAAAAATATTTCTGTTGGGGGTGATTGGAAAATGAGAACATTTAACCCTTTTGCCATTTCCACATTTCTAATCTCCTTCAGCAGCAGCTCCCCCCCCCCTTCCAGACACATATTAAAGACCTGGGGGTGGGGTGTTTTGCCTTGAAGATGCTGAGTGGGGAAAGATGGCGTCTTTGCTCCTGATCCCAATGGAAGTGGCTTTACTTACTCTAAAATGTCCAACAGACTACTGTTTAAAAACATTTGTTTAATTTGATCCTAAGTGCCTGTACAGTCTTAACAGAATATAATAGCTTGTGCACAGCAATGGTAGTAGAAATATTTTAACTTTTGGTGGCAGTGATTGAAATATAGTATTGATTATTGCTATTATCATTTTAGGCATATATCCGGATCAGATCTCTTTCTTGGTGCAAGCTATGTCTATAACCATTACTGTGACTGTAAGGATCAGCATTACTACCTATCAGGAGACAAAATCAATGATGTTCTCTGCCTTCCAGTAGAGAAGCTGTCTTGCATTACACCAGTATTGGCATGTCAAGATAGAGTCGTTAGAGTTTTGCAGGTATACCTTTTTTAATTGTTGCCTTTATCAACAGCAGTTGTTAAATAGGCAGTAGATACCTTGATAACACCTGTTTGAGAAAACAGAAGTGTATTATTATTTTAATTGTACTTTGGGATATTTATTTCAAAGGCTTTTCCCATTTAAAAATCCTATTGGTGCAGTTCATCTGATAACTGGTAAACTCCAATTTGCATAGTTGAGCCTCAAAACTGTCACTTATGGGGCTGCCTGGAAGTCCTTCTTTCCTTTCATGACTGAATTGGGCCAGTTAATTTCTTCTTCCTATATTCTTCCTATATTCCTATATGCCTTTTAGGAGTTCTATGATCCCTGGAATTACATCCTTCCAACAGCTTTCCCCCTTGTCCTTAGCAGAAGCCTAGTTTTCTGAAGCTCTGGACTCCTGCATTATTCTTGATGCTTTGTTTGGAATCTTAATAAGTGACTTTATATAATATCTGACTGTTTGTCTAGTATTTTCTGTTTCTATTCCATATCAATACACTTTCATGCCCTTGGTTTTTAAAATATTTTTAAAAATAATTTTTATTAAAGATTTCTCAGTTTACAAAAGTACTGCATTGTCTCTTTTTTCAGGTTGTGTTTTCTACAGATCAGTTTCATTTGTTGCGAGACGTTAGTGTTGCATGCAGTATAAGGTTGGGAAGGAAAGAGGGTCGGGTAGGGATGGTGCACGGGGTGGGGTGGTAAAGCTTCTATTCTTCCACTTAGTATATGTGTGGGGTTTTGTTTCGGCGTCACTTGAGTGGATTATCCTTGCACACAACCTTCTCTTAACAACATCTTTTTTTCAGTGGTGTTAATAGGCTTGGCAATGAGATCATGGCTTTGGTTTAGATAGGATAGGCTAGGCCCTTGGTTTTATCCTAGCCTAAAGGCAGAAAAATAATGCTGCTTGTTTAAAAGCTTTCCTTTTACACCACCTGTCAGGGAAGACATCACCTTCCCATCCCTCTAAATTAAAACGAAAGAAAAAATCAAGGGTTGAAACTAACAGTGTTTCTACTTCATTTTTTTGAGGGGTCAGATTTGCTGTATGAAATGGAAGTTCCAGGTCCACCCACAGTTCTGACTTTGAACAATGGAAATGGTGGTAAGCAGAATTTCTTGGTGCATTTTATTTCAGTAAAAAGCATGACATGGATTTTAATTAAGAATCTGTAATATTGCCTAGGACTTGATACCCAGTCCTAGTATTACTATTAGGAGGCTGTTGGGCAGTAGGGTAGGCAGTACACCAACAGAATCACCATTATATCCCAAGCATCAAGAACAAGCACTCAAAACTGGAAGATTGCCAAAGGGGGCCTCTATTCATAGTGATGGAGCTGGAACATACCTAAGCAACTCTTCCTTCCTGCCCTCGAACTCAGTTTGAGCTAGTGTGATATAGAGAATCTTAGTGGACTGAATCTAATGTTAAATGGAAGCCTATTCAAAACTAATCCTACTTTTAATTTATTTTCTTAGGTGACTCTGGTGAAGAAGTTCTGTTTGGGACATCTGATGGTAAAATTGGCCTAGTAGAGATCTCTGGTGTTTCTCCAATAGAAAAGTGGAAAATTGAAAATGAGAAAAAAAGAGGTGGTAGGTGTCTTCAGAGTTTCCCGCTAGATCATAGTTATTCACATCAGGCACAGTGAGAAATAGCTCCCTTTAGTTCTGTGGTTTGCATATTGCATTTGTATAAAATAACTTATAAGAAATATCACATCCACTGTCAACTCTCAAAAACAATTACGGTTACCATCAATTCAAACATGGACTTCAATGTTTATGTTTTCTGCCTGGACTGTGTATGTTGTCCCCTCCATTTTACTCATTCATATCAGGGTGTGCCAAAAACAATCCCAACATCTGTCCTTCTCTTTTCCTGCATGTCATTCATAGCATATATTATTTTGGCCATGTTTTTATTGGGGAATGTGGACATGGCTGTGCCAGTGTAGCTGGCATCTGGTTCAGAGAGAAAGGACATTATGCCCGCCTGAAGGAAGAAAAGATGCTCTCCCCACTTCATCACTTGCTGAGTGGGGACTTTGTGTGAGTGTGTATGTGAGAGAGTATGTACCAATGCTATGTTTGGAAGATAAGGTTTTCAAACTGCAAAAAGTACATGGTTACAAACAATGAGATCTGCCAGGCCTGTTGACCTTGTCCACGTGCACCTGGTTCAAATGGAAAAGTTTACAGCCAGCTTCCCCGCTTATTTCTTGATTAGAATTTGGTGAGAAAATTAAAAATACAAATGAAGCAAGTCTGATTACGGTTTTTAACATGCAATCAGTCTTGTTCTTGATTGTGGGCTCCCACCAGAGAAGTAAACAAGAAAGGAAGAAAGGACAAGAATGCAGAAGGACACTTAAAAGCAGAAACAGTACTCCGGCGACCTAGGGGATGGTAAAGCTGCTACAGATTAACACAACTGCATGCAAATGTGATTCTGATTAATAAATTGATGCTCTAGATTTGTGTAACTTCAGCATGGAAACAATGGTCAACAAACACTGCACTGACATGAAAGATATTCTTCTGCGAGTATTTCTTAATTGTGTAATTACATGGATTAGTAGTGGGAGGATGAGAAGGAGCTGGTGTGTGCTTTCTTGATCATCCCACTGGTCAGTTTTGGACTGTTGGGAAATGGTTCTTCAGCCCTCTTCTGAAACTTTGGTTTGAACTCTAGATAGGACTTATTTTGGAGGACTGCATGTTTATTTTTCCAAACTTCAATGCCGTGCTTTGCAGACATTAAACATTCTAATATGACATCAGATTTCAAACTAATAATAATAGTGTGTGACCAGTTTTACCATTTTTGTGGCAGACATATCCTGCTATATGCGCAAGTATACAAATGGCAGGTGTGGTATATCCATGAAGAGAATAACCAACCAACAATGCCTTATGTTAGTATTCAGTTTGGGGTTGTTTCTATAAATTCTGTACTTTATTATTACTGGAGTGAAATACCCATCTATCAGACAATAATCCCACCTAACATGTAATAGTTTCTCATAGATAAATTTTAACATTCTGCTTTTAAGAACTTAGTAATAATGCAGTAATTCCAGTTGATTTCATCCTGTATTGGGTGATAGTTCTTAGCAGAGTTCTATTTATTTAGTTAAAGGGGAAGGACAATAGCTCGGTGGTACAGCATCTGCTTGGTTTGAAAAAGGTTTTTAGTTCATTCCCTGCCATCTCCTGGTAGGCCTGGGAATGCCTCCTGTCTGAAACCCTGAAGAGCTGCTACCAGTCTGTACTGAGTTAGATGGATAAATGACCAGACTCTGTATAATTAAGAAAGTTTCCTAGGTTCCTTAATTGCATGTGAGATTTACAAGATGATATGATTAGTCAGTTGGATGTAGATACATGCTTCCTGTTCTGTTTTTCAGGCATCTTATGTATGGATAGCTTTGATATTTTGGGAGATGGAGTTAAAGAATTGATCATCGGTCGTGATGATGGAATGTTAGAAATCTATAACTTTGAATATGCAAAAAGCCCTATCCTTAGATATGAATATGTAAGTTTATTAATGACTACTTTATGGAGAAGGAAATTTTCTTAGTATACTTTCTTTTATACAAAATTCTGTCAATTATTGCTTTCACATATATTGAGCCATATGTGTTACTAGCAAGTATGGTAAAGACTGAATGCCAATGTTAGGATAGGGGACCTGAGGCCCTTCAGATTATTTTGGACTACAAATACTATAATTTCTATCTGTTGGCCATGCTGGCTTGGACTGATGGGAACTGGAGTCCAAGGACATCTGAAGAGCAACAGATTTTCCAGCCCTGGAATAGAGAGACTGGGACAAAACTGCACATGTCTATGTCCAGGATCCCACAGGTACAGGGTGATGCCCAATGTAATATTTCAGAAACTAATAGAAATATATAAATATCAGAGATTCAGGCTGTGATGCAGCACTGCAGCAGAGCTGAAGCTTGCATATCTAGAGAGAGATCCTCAAACCCTCCTCTTATTCCCCCTCTACTCTTTCTGCTGAACAATGCAGAGTCATAAAATTATTCCCAGGAGAGGAGAAGAGCCACAAGTGGTGCTGAGAATTATGTAAAGTCCCATTGTGATGCTTCCTATTA
The DNA here is from genome assembly GCF_965153285.1 of Podarcis tiliguerta. Lineage (NCBI taxonomy): Eukaryota > Metazoa > Chordata > Lepidosauria > Squamata > Lacertidae > Podarcis > Podarcis tiliguerta. Next base: position 28,475,224 of record NC_139542.1, on the reverse strand, counting down.
TGCTAACAGAAGAGCTGGGAAGTATTTTTCTTTTATTTAGTAGGCTTAAATTTCACTTTTCTACCAGCATGGAACTTAAAGCTGGACACCTGGGTTTCCAGCTCTTCTGCCCATGCACTGACCAGGTACAGACTTGCATATCTTCAGCAAGGTAGCTGTATAAGTGTGCCCTAAGAACCTATCCCTGGACAGTTAAAATAATAAGTTTCTAGGAAGTGCACCAGGCATTTATATCTCACAAGAATGCAATCAGAAGCAGGTGGGACAGATCTCTGCATGTAACAGTCATGTTAGGCTATTCTTACTGTCCCTTGAGAGAATTTGGAGTCCCAGAAAAGATACAAGGTCTTATACATGGGGGCGTCTTATAGATGGAAAAATACAGTATATTTTTTTCTCAACGGATACCATTTTTAAAAATTAAATAGAATCTAACACACGTATTATGCTTCAAGTCTTCTTCTGTCTTATTTTTAGGCCTTGTCAGAAAGTGTCACATCTGTTCAAGGTGGCTGTGTTGGGAAAGAGGGCTATGATGAGATCATAACATCAACATATTCAGGTTATTTTTTAAAATGTTTCTAAATATCTGGAATTTTTATACATTTAACAGGATTTTTTTTAAAAAATAACAATGGAGTCATAGAATGTGTTCTCTGGTTCATATTCCCTGAATCTGGGCCCTGGATGCACAGCAATCAGATAGTATAGTGCTCTGCTGACCAGGGCTGGGGCCATTGAAGGGGCTTCATCTGCATACCAGTTGCTGGTGTTGTATGTCCTTTTCAACTTGATGGAGATTTTTATCCCTGCATATGAACAGTCCATAGAATTATAGAATTGCAGAACTGGAAGGGACTACGAGGGTCATCTAGTCCAACCCCCTGCAATGCTGTAATCTTTTCCCCAACATGGGGCTCGAACCCACAACCCTGAGATTAAGAGCCTTGTACTCTACCAACTGAGCTATTCCAGGTTTCTATGATAGTTCACTGTGCTGGTTCTTAGTTTCAGACCCTAAGGATCCTGGTTAGAGCCTCTGACAGTGTTACCTTCATAACCCATCTGGAAAACTTTTTCATAATTGTTCATATCTTCCTTTTAGGGTGGGTGTCAGGACTGACTACAGAGCCTACCCACAGAGAATGTGGATCAGGGGATGGCTTAAAGATGACTCATGAAATGCAGAACAAGGTTTTGTCCTTAAGGTAATGAATTGTTTTATTACAATGCAAAAGAGAAAATACTATAGCAATCTTTGCCTTATGCTGGTGCATATCCGGAGCAGATATTTAACCTTACCTGCTGGGTTATAACTATACATCAGTTAACTTACAACATTTCCAGTAGAATCTTTGTGATAGTACAGCAATTCATTAATAGTATCATAGTTTCAGCTATGTGCATTTCATTACATTGTTTGGTTTCCTGTAAGCATCCCTGTAATTTTCACCCTTCTAGTGCAAAATTGCTACTATGTGGATGTACTGAAAGAGATGCTTTCTGCCTTTTTCAGACTTAAAATAGATAGTATATAAGTTGCAGTGCCAGTTTGGTAAGTTAGTGGAGACCTGTGAACTGACATTCTACTGGGACTGGGCTTCTTGATCCCTTTGTGACATTTCATAGGAAGGGACCCTGTTTTTTAAATAAAGCAAAAAAATCAAAAAATTGTTACCTCAGATAAATTTTAGTAAGCTGTAGAACTGAACAGATGTTACCAAAACATATTTGTTCTGTCCACTGACTTGAACAATTTTTGAAAGATGGTGTCAAAGTAAGGAAGTAAAGGAAAACAAGCATTAGGAAAAAAATATAGAAAATGAAGTTCTGTTGCTTTAACCCTATTATGCACTTTTCATCTGAATATTTTTTTTAGGACCAGGACTTTGATAATACATTTATATCCAGTATTTGTGGAATTATTTCTGAAAACATTTTTTTCAGTCTAGATGGAAAATATCAAGATAAAAACTGTTTTCCAGGCATCAGTTTGTTATCTAGAGCAGCTTTTTTAGCCTACCATTCTGTTGTTTGCCATAGGAATGAATTGGAACAGCTACAGATCAAGGTACTTCATGAACGTGAAAAATACCAGCAGTCCTCTCAGTCCAGCACTGCTGTGTCAGCAGTCCCAACCTTCAGCATAAATGATAAGTTTACATTAAATAGAGATGATGCAAGCTACAGCCTTATTTTAGAAGTCCAGGCAGCAATTGATACTGTCTTGCTTCAGGTGAGACATTATTTAGAATAACTTTGTAGACTTGGGTATTTGGAAACTTTGATTTTATTTTTAAAATTAAAGATGTGTTAGCTTGTTTTTATATTAAATTAGATAATTTCACTAAGTAGAATACCATTTAATAGTATGCACTAACTTTTCTCTGAAACTTGCACTTGTGCAGAATGACTGTAACTGGGTGAGATGGGCTCATTCCCTTCAGGCTATGTAGAAGTCAACACAAGCACTAACTTTTCAAGGACACATGCTGAAGTTATCGGTGCAATGTGCAGAAAGTTGAGTACACCATAAGGATGTTTAAAATATTTTTCAGTGAGATCTGGATGCACTTAACTTTCTTCGGATTGTGCTCTTTGGCTACAATCATGCACCACTAATACATGCTTTTATCCCACCCATTTACTTCCAAGGGAACAATACGATTAGGATTTCAAACTATATCTGCACTAAGCATTTGCTAGTAATCTGTGTGGTTTGGACTTGTTTTGATGACAGTCAATTCCTTTTTTGAAACTGGCTCCTTTTTGTGCTTTTACATCATATACACCTTTTCTTTACTACTGTGTGCATCATTTTTGAGTTCTGAAGTGTTCCATGAGATGGATGGTTACCTAATACATATTTTTACCATAATAATATTTTTCCTGTAAAATTTCTCAGGGAAGATAACTTATGTAAATTGAGAAAGTATATTTGAAACACCCGCATGTTGACCTTTCGTATTACCTGCTACTGTTTCTCTCCATAGTGTGATGTTCCAATAGATCTAAAGGATGTGGATAAAAATTCAGCTGTGGTTAGTGTTGTTGACTGCGAATCAGAGGTATGTAAAATGCCAGATCTTTTCTACATAGTTCCAAACGCTTAAGCTGAATATCAGCTTTTAATTTCATGGAGTGTGTTCTAGTGAAGTTTAATTGTTGAAGCTGACAGAGAGGACATTTCTGAAGAGTGGGATAAAAATCCCTTACTAAATAATAAACATGCCTAGGATTTAAGCAATCCTATGTATGCTCACTTGTAAGTAAGGCCAGTTGTGTCAAATGGTGCTTGGTTCCATGTAAACTTGCATAAGATTGCAACCTAATTTATTATATCAGACCTTTATGATTTTAACATTTTTGTAACTTTTTCACTCAATGAGCATCCAGCTATAGGTTTTCTGCTATGGTGCTGAATTCATATTGCAGAGAGTTAAGATGATGATGGTAATTGTTGTTGCTACTTTATTTGTTTGTTTGTTTGTTTGTTTGTTTATTCTTCCTTTCTCACGTAGAGCGCAGGGTGCCTAGGTTTTTTTTTAAAAAAAAACAATTTTTAGAACAACTTTCCTAGTTTTCTTTTAAAATTTGTAAGTAAGGCTGCAAGCCTTTACTTAATGGGAATAAATCCATTGAACTCAGTGGGATTTATTTTTGAGTAACGATACATATGCCTATATTGTAAGCATACAGAAAACGTTCTACTGATTCTTGTAGAAAATGACTTAAACTGCTTTAGTTGTAAATAAAATTTAAAAATGAGACTTTATTGCTGTTTCTCAGTATGTTATTTCACAATCTTCATGTTCCACAGCCAAATGGCAACTTCCTCCTTGCCACATATCGCTGTCAAGTAAATACCACAAGGTTGGAGCTTAAGGTAAAATATAGGAATGCTTATATATTTTAAATATAAATTATGATTAAACATGTTCGTTGAGTGTGTGAACTTTAAAACCTATCCAAAGAGCAGCAGTGGGGGTAAAGATCCTGGGTAGGAACATCTGTGAAAACAGAGATTAATGATTTTTCTATTTAAAAGAAGACAGAAACAAGTATTGATTGTTTTGATTCATGAATTACAGTATATTTCTATTTTCAATTAAAGACTGTTGTGGTGTGGAGAGAAATTGTTTACCATGATGTCCTGTTATAAGCTACTAAACAATGAGGTATAAAATGGAAGTCTTTGAATGCAATCCTGTACCCTTGTACCTAGATGAAGCCCAGAGGACCGAGTAGATATACATTGGATTGCACTATAGGATAGTTTGTGATAAATTTGTATTTTTAGAAATAAGGTTTAGCCCATTGGATAGGTTTATTGAGTGTATGAATTGCTTCACACAACAAAAAGTCCCCTACCAATTTGTAATAAGAATAAAATAATTTGAACATGTATTAAAAATAGATTATTGAAAGTTTAATCTCCTTTCAGTGCAGTGAGAGATACCAAGATGACCTCTGAAAGTACCATACTCCCATTTTATAATGGTGTGGGTGAATTGTCACAAAGTTCCCTAGTTCTTTATAAGATATATTAGCCAAGTGTAGGCTGTTTGCCAGAAACTGAGGTTAATAAAATTCTCAGGAAGGTATGTGTAATGGTTCTAGGGGTTGCTCATGCATAAGCCGGTGCAAACACCTGGCTGGATTGCCTGAGTGAACCTTTTCTGTCCGGACAGCCACTCACCCGTGGCTGTCTCAATCGCTGGCAGAATCCGTCAGTGGCCGTTTCTTAAACTTCTTCCAGCAAAGGAGCTCTTTGACTCCTAGTCTTCTCCTACTCTCTCTGCGCGAAAGCCTTCTGCGCAAGGAGGGCATAGGCAGCGGAGGACCTCTACTCTCTCCGCTGGTCCCCGGCAAGGAGTCATGGGACCGCCTCGACGCGTCCCCCATCTGCCCCCCTTCTCCACTGGTGCTACGCTGATTCTCTTCCCCAGAAGATGGGCTGCCTCTCCCAATCCCGGGACGCTCTCCGGAATCCCTCTGGATTTTGCTCTCTCCCTCCGGCACTGCTGGCAGTTCCCTGATAGTATGGGTAATACAGTAGTGTTAGAATGAAAAGTGCTCTGAATAAGTTTTCAGTATTCACATTTCAGATGAAAATGGAGTTGAGAACACAGTGATTTCAAGATAAATTTTAACAAAATCAATAGAATGGTTTAGTTTTACATCTTCATTTAGGGAGATTGCAGATGTGATTATGGTGACACTAAAGTATAAATTCTAAAGCCTCTTTTAGTACAGTTTACATGAATGACAATGCAGGCTGCAGCTCCACCTCTAAGCTGTTGTGATTCAATCAACCCTCCTCTAGTTGAAGAGAGGGAGTGAAGTTTGAGGCTTGCTGATTGCTTTCTTTTTTGCAGAGGAAAGATGAATAGCACTCAGATCTACCAGTGAGATAACAGAAACGCATGAAGCACACTTTAAAATGCTCACACCATAGGAGTCGTAAGCCTTCTACATGGCATTTTTCCAGTGTTAGTCTGAGATAAAGTTGGATGTGACGGTTGTTAAGGCTGCCGGCTACCTAGAAGAAGCTCACTGAATTCATTGGGACTGCTTTTGGATTTAATTTTAGTAGTTTACTGATGGTTAAATAGATGTTTTGAAAATGTCTTTGTGTTTTGCTGGATAAAGGTGGTACCCATCTGCTAGAACTGGTAATTATGAAGTCATCAAAAATGAAAGTTAGTTCCCCTTTCTTTCCCCCCTTCCTTGGACAGATTCTATCAATTGAAGGTCGGTATGGGACTCTGCAAGCGTATGTAACTCCAAGAGTTCAACCAAAAACCTGTCAAGTTCGGCAGTATCAGATTAAGCCACTTTCACTTCATCAGAGGACGCATTGTATTGATCGTGACAGGTATTTTTGAGAACAACTGGCTTGTTTAAATTTGAATAGAGGATTTGATTGCATTTCCAGGCAGTGCTTAGTAGAACCCAGAAGCACGCCTGCAGCATCTACAATAAAAATACAGGGTTTGGATTTAGAGGAGTTTTCTCAAACTAAGGAGTTACTTCCATCGGAGTAAGGTGGTTGATTTGATGGATCTCCTGGATCCTGCTCATGGGAATTTGTGTAGATGTTGGGTGTTATCTTTGTAGGGAGAACATTTTCCTGCTAAAACTTAGCAAAATGCAAAAAGTATAAAGATTGACATTCCAAGTTAGTTCTTGAAGGTTATGGCTCTCACAGATCAAGCCAAAGAAACCTCACATTGTTTTGCTGTACCATTAGATAGTAGCCTTTGTTTCTGATGGTAGATACTCTTTTGTAACAAAATGCTTTTATTTTATTTTATTCAGACCCATGAATACACTAACCCTCAAAGGCCAGTTCAGCTTTGCTGAAGTTCACTCTTGGGTGGTGTTTTGCTTGCCTGAAGTTCCCGACAAGACACCAGTGGGGGAGAGTGTCAGCTTCTACTTTCAGAACACCTTTTTGGATACACAACTTGAATGTACTTACCGGTAAAATGAAACACAGTTCCTGAAACATGCTGGTTTCGTTTGAAAGGCAATATATAAAATGCTGAAAAGTAGATCCCAGTAAAGCATGCTTGTTCAGGACATTGCAATCAAAAACGTCCAGCTTTTTCTTTTCACTTACGTTATCTCTGACATTTCCTTTTTTATATACAACTTAGCCCTAAAAATCTTTAGGCTGCAATTGTAATCTCACTTACCTAGTAATAAGCCCCTTTGAATTCTATAGAACTTTTGAGTATACAACATCTAGAGGGTCACAGGTTCCTTACCTTTGTGAGTGAGAGTTGTCTTAGGTTTCTAGGGTAAGACTGAGAAACTACTAAAGATACATTCAACAGCTTACTATTTAAACTGTTTAGAATTAGTATAATTCTGCTCAGTCCTCCAAATATAAGTCAGGGTACTTATAGTGGAAGTCTATGAGGAGAAACTAGAAAGATGGGATTGTGTATTTTTAATATCACTGGACGAGTCTGAACCTTGTAGGAAGTAAAGGCTGGCACAGTTTTTACCAGTTGTTAATTTCTAACATCTTCTTTATAGGAAAGGCGAGGGCTACTTCAAATCTGACAATATATCCACAATATCCATTCTAAAGGATGTGCTCTCTAAAGAAGCTACTAAAAGGAAAATTAATCTCAATATATCATGTGGTAAGAATTCTTAATTCTCTTCTTCTTGGGATACTTAGAAATGCATAAAAGTTAACAAACTAACGAGTTGCTTTCTTGTGGTGATCTTCTAGATATAAATGAAGTATCTGTGAACCACACCTTAAAGCTAATCCACCCAAAATTAGAATATCAGCTAATGCTGGCTAAAAAGGTTGAACTGTTGGATGCTTTAAAAGTAAGTCTTTTGGTGGTTGCAAAATTACAAGTACTATGGAGGGACTGTGTAGTGGTTTTTCATGTTTGTGTGATACTTTTGAACTCTATTAAGGAGCGTTTTAAGGAACCCAAGATTAATAATCATACTTAGATCAGCTGAACTTCCAACCAGTAGCACTTTGGTCCTATCGGGACATGAAATCTACCGTATTTTTCGCTCTATAGGACGCACTTTTCCCCCTCCAAAAATGAAGGGGAAATGTGTGTGCGTCCTATGGGGCGAATGCAGGCTTCAGGAAGCTATCCGCAAGCCCCGTGCTTCGCGCAGGTGTCCGCAAGCCTTGCGAGCCTGGCGGGAGTTCCTGCGGGCTCGCAATGCTTGCGGGCAGCAGCCTGTTCTGGGGGCTGGGGTTGGGGGAAGCTCGGGCTTCCCCAGCCCCATGGCTGGGGGGGGGAATATATTTTTTTTATTCATTTCCCCCCAAAAAAAGGAGGTGCGTCCTATGGGCCAGTGCACCCTATAGGGTGAAAAATACGGTATTTGCTCACCCTCATGTAGACCAAATCTACTTCTAGATCAGGGATGGGGAACCTTTCGGATTCTCAACTCCCATCAACCCCAGCCAGAATGGTCAGTGTTCAGAGATTATGGGAGTTACCGGTCCCCATAGAAGAGGCCAAATGGGACATTTTTTTCCTGCACACAAGTACTATAAACCATATAAGTAATAGCATGCAGATATAAATTATATTGAACTGTACAGAAAGGAATTTGAATATGCTTTTGTGGATAGTTGATTTTTATTTAAGTGTTGTAGCAAAGGATAGTAATAGAAGGAAATCCTCTTTGTTGGCTAAAGATGGAGGCTCTTAGCAAAGGATTATGAACATTACCTGGGCTAAAAGCTGGCGACAATCTAGCCTATTTCTTTTCTATGTCATTGTGTAGCCATGCATCTTTAAGCTCCCAATGTTCAACTTTTCTGTCAGGTTTAGAGGGTTTGTAATTGTCTTAACATTTTATTAACATCCATTTAAGGAATTGCAGGCTCATGAAGGAAATACAGACTTCCTGATTCCAGAGTACCGCAGCATTTTGGAGGAGGCAGAGGAGCTGCTCAAAGAACACAAAAAACAACCTACATCTCTTGAAAGACTTTATGGTTGGTTCATTAACACAGTTTTCCTAATTTTCTGTAGTATTGTTTTTCCATTCTTGTTAAATCTTATCTTGTGAAAAGAGAGGTCTGTTTCTAGGGTGGTAGTTCTGTACAACATCAGAGACTTCATGTGCAAAAGCTCTGATGTGCACATGATTTTAGTACAATCTCCTTTACCTTTCATTTCTAAGGAGGAATCAGAACACCAATAATAATGCATATATTTCATATATGGATCTTATCCTGAATGAAAATGATTGCAAAAGCCCAGATAGCAAATTGCACACTGACTCTGAATGACTGTGTCAATGAATTTATGTGCGTAATTTTAATTCTATAGTATTATTGTGCCTCTGTAGTGCCAAAGGAGAAACACATATGTGTATTTCCTTTAAATATGTGTTTCTCCTTTGGCACTACAGAGGCACAATTATAGATTATAGAGACAGATTTTAATAAAAATAAATGTAGCAAGGACTGCTGATTCACAGAGATGTACCAATAAACCTATGGGAATATTGGCTACTGAACACCTTGTCTTGAAGTAAACAAAAAAGTTGATTTCATTTGTTCTATATTACTCTTGATTTCACTCAGATTTCTGACACCCAGCTCCATTTCACTAGATATTTTACCACATGCTGCATGTGTTGCAAAGCATTCTAAAATAAATATTTGTTATTAACACTGCCTCTAAATATCCAAAGTCTTCTATCATAAATGTTACTTTTCTCGATTTAAAAGGAAACACCAATTTGTCAAAATAATAAGTGTTTGCATTTTTTCTTCCAGGTATGATTACAGATCTCTTCATAGATAAATTTAAATTCAAAGGTACTAATGTGAAAACGAAAGTTCCCCTTCTCCTGGAAATTTTGGGAAGTTATGATCAAAAAGCATTAATTGCCTTTTTTGATAGTGCTGCTTAAATGGGAAGAATTGGGCCAGCAATCTGAAGATAAAGTAGTGGACATAGAACAGGCGTATTGGATCTTCATTTACATCCATTTTTAAATATATGTTACTATACTTTATTTTATTGATTTGTATCAGTGTCTTGTACCTGTTATTTAAAAAAATGACTGTCAAGAACATACGTTATATGAAATCATACCCCCCCCCCCTTTTTTTTTCTTGAACAGTGTTTGGTATAGTGAGCTAATTTGCAGTGAGATCAGGTATATACAGTCCCAAATAGTTTTATATAAAACATTCCCAGATTCTTCGCTTTTAAATATTATACAATTGGATTCTAATTTATTTTAGCTATGAAAGGAGCAAACTTTGAAGCTTGAAAATTTTGAATATAGCCACGTGAAATTGTGTACAGTATTTTCTGTAAATAGTTCAGCAATCCCGATCCTGCTGTCCTGACAGGTCATATATACCACTGCAACATCTGTGTACCTAGTAGCTTATACTTGTCCAGTACAGGAGGGAGCAGGAAAATACACAAAGTAGAGGTATACCTTCAGCATCCATGGAAATGTGGCTACAAGGTCTGTGTCTGAACCCACATGCATATCCAGCTCTCACATGTATTCCACACTACAAGAAGTTCAGTGTATTTTTTGGAGATACAACATGTGCCCATTATGAGTATGTGTTTACCCTTATCTTTATGCCCCAAGAAATTAGCACCCAAGAGGAATTAAAAAAAATATTGCTTACTAGAAATGAAAGTGATATGGTATAAAGAAGCTGCTTAAGGCAGTAAAAATACAATATAAGCAGGCAGCATACATACACACCTTGATCTAAAGAGTAAAAGAACCCCTAACTACTCCAAAAGCCTAAAGAGAGTGTGACAATTTTGCAACAGACCCACACTAAAAGTGAGAAGGAAAGGAGAAAAGCATACCTGTTCTCAAGCAAAGTATAGTGTCAGGCTGGTCCTTGAGAGCGTAGAGTGAAAAGAGCATCTGTGTTAGAGCTTGTGAGAGTTAACTAGCCATTGAAAATATGGAAAGTACTCTTTTTAAGCCATGCATTCACATGGAGAGGGAAAGTGGTCTTTTGGATGAGTGATTTGTCATAATACCTTTATTCCTTTGTTGCATTGTTTATTTCCTGCACATTTTTGTCTCCCCCCTCCCCATATTGTTTACTTTTCTCAGTAGTTAGTTGAAATGACATGATCATAGTGAGAAATGACTAACTGGCTATCATTGATTCCTGAATTCTCCCCTCCTCACCCCATCCTACATACAATACACAAATTGCTGGATTGCTGGGCACTGTGTATGTGTACAGTACTGTACATGTTGTACGTTATATGCAATTATGTATATAAGAAGGAAATTGCTAAATTATTTTAAATAAAACTCTATTAATGGCTCTAGTCTAATTCATAATCACTTTGATAAATAGAATGTCTAAATGTTGTGTGTGCACAAGTCTCTGAAATACATCAGATGTGATACAAATGAGCATTTAAAATGTTTTAAAGTCTCAACATTATGTTTGCATTTTGGGTGGAGGTGTATTGCTCACTATTCGTATTACAGCAATAGGTGCTTATTACAACTGAACGCAACCGTATGCCAGCTGCACTTGTAGGATATGAATTCCATGGGATAAGAGTCTTTATTTCCCAGATGGAAAATACAGTGCTGAGGAAATGCAATCTGAGCAGCAGCAGTGAAAACCTTGAGGAAAGGTGCTTTTTCAAAGATGCCGCAGCCATACTTTTACTCCACGTACTAAAAACTGAATCTCTGCAAAGGACTTTAGACAGATGTGGAGTGGTCTAATTTTTTTAAGGTCGTAGCAGTATTACAAAGAAAGATAAATCAAGTAGTACAGTGGTGCCCTGCAAGACGAATGCCTCGCAAGACGGAAAACCTGCTAGACGAAAGGGTTTTCCGTTTTGGAGGTGCTTCGCAGGACGAACTTCTCTATGGGCTTGCTTCGCAAGACGAAAATGTCTTGCGATTCCTGGGGTTTTATTTCCGCTCCCCACCCCCTTTTTCTAAGGCACTAAACTGCTAATAGCCTTTTAGCAGCTAATCCGCTAATCCCTTAAGCCTTTAATAGCCGCTAAACCGCTAATAGCGCTAATCCGCTAATGGGCTTGCTTTGCAAGACGAAAAAACCGCTAGACGAAGAGACTCACGGAACGGATTCTTTTCGTCTTGCGAGGCACCACTGTAGCTTCAAAAATGCCTACTCAGTAGCTTGGTTGCCGAACAAAATTTGAAAATGGTGATTTTGAACTTGAGGAAATTCAATGCATGGATTGGATTAAGGAGGTGCCTCTGAAACATTCCATATCTAGGGGTGGTAGTTGGGGAGGGTAGAATGGGAAATGGTAACTTTGAGGTACCTTAGGGCTGGGCAGGCAACACACATGTTTTGTAAAACACCTGATTTTCATTCCAGCAAAATAACCAGGGGAAAAATTGTTTCTGAGGAAAGTTGCATATGTTAACAGCCTTCTGTCCTTTTGTCGCGGGAAACACCCCCCCCCCACTCATTCAGTTTGTACAAACTTGACACACACATTCACACACTACATACGCTACGTTTCTGTTATAAATTCCTAGAAAATCAACCATACATCGGTTCTGTACCGTTCCACTTTTATTTTACTCCATGAAGGAAGGACTACAAAATGGGGAAGGTTTGATACAGGGCAACCATAATCCCTTGAGCATAGCAGCACATACGCAGGAGCCCTGCCCAGTTGCTATGCCAACCTTGATGGCCCTAGACAGAAGACCATCAAGGTCACAAAGAACTTGCATATAGGAGTGGATTCAGCACGGGCTGGAACAAAGGACAGCTCTTCCCTCTGGGGGCAGGAAACTGCAAACTCCCCTTTGTCACCTGGAAAGTACTCAAGGGGAGGGGGGAAAGGAGGAACCAGCCAGGTGACAAGATACTCAGGTTACCTCCACAACTCCTCCCTCAACCCCTCCTTTTTGTGATGTGATGTAGTCTTAGGGGGTGTAGTTTGGGGGATTAGTAACTAATAAAAGTTGGGGTCTTTTGTTCGGGGCTTTCATTTTGCTTCATCTTCTTGTTGGTGGGAGTCCTGTCGCGACAGTTTCCAATAAAGGCCAAGCCTACAAGCTGCTGTTTTGCTCCAAATTGTCCTGGTTGGTGTCTTTGTTTTTTTGCCCAAGGGAGCCCTTGGATTCCTCCGTTAACACTTTTATTCCAAGGCACTTAAGGACACGTATACAAGGATAATATATTTGATTATCTTTTACCAGTTTGGTAATAAGATTGACTTCTCTGAGTCCACCCAGTAATTTTCATAGCTTCCCCAGATGGTTTCACTGATCCAAAACCAGCATCTATTTTTGGCATAGGGAACTAGGGGGCAAACCTGTTGCAAGAACAGCCTCTGATTCCTGATCCCCTCCCTTGTATACAACATAAAATGGCTGGAATCCCAATAGTTTCCTGCATATACAACGTGTCATAGCAGTTTTTTAGTCACCTTTGTATTAGCAGCTCCTCACCCTCCAAGTTCCCTTAAGACCTGCATGCCATGAATTGTTGATGACAGAAGGAAATATTTTCAATCCCCTGTTGTACTTGCATGGGTGGTAGCGTGTTTTGGATGCCACCTGCATCTAGGCTACCCTCTCCCAATCTTAATAACGGTGAAAGGGCTCCTGCTGCAGTTAACAGCAGAACATTCTCTTTATTTTTTTAAAAAAATTATTATTATTATTATTATTATTATTATTATTATTATTATTATTTGTATACCACCCTATACCTGAAGGTCTCAGGGTGGTTCACAGTAATGATCAACATAAAAACCACAATATATATATAATCAAATAAAAACAACCACCCAATAATGCCCACCCCAAAACACTTTTTCTAGTGTTAGCTCATGCACAAGCTAAATTGCAGGAAATGGTACTGCATCTAAGGATCTAAAGCAGACATCCCCAACCTGTGGCCCTCCAGATGTTTTGGCCTACAACTCCCATGATCCCTAACTAACAGGACCAGTGGTTAGGGATGATGTGAATTGTAGTCCAAAACATCTGGAGGGCCACAGGTTGGGGAAGCCTAGTCTAAAGGAAAGGTGGTGCAAAAGTTTTGTTTCTGTGCTCCCTAGAGATAAAGGTAAAGGGACCCCTGACCATTAGGCCCAGTCGTGGCCGACTCTGGGGTTGCGGCGCTCATCTCGCTTTATTGGCCGAGGGAGCCGGTGTACAGCTTCCGGGTCATGTGGCCAGCATGACTAAGCCGCTTCTGGCTAACCAGAGCAGCGCACGGAAACACGGTTTACCTTCCCACTGGAGCGGTACCTATTTATCTACTTGCACTTGGATGTACTTTCAAACTGCTAGGTTGGATGTAACTGTGCGGTGTAAGATAATCAACAGATAAAGTGCAGCGAGAATAACTGGAAGTCATTTTTAATTTCTTGTTTTACAATCATTCACATCATTGGGAGTACAAATGATGTTAGTTATAAGAATTGTGTTGTTTCATATATTGCTATTGTCTGTCAATTTATAGTTTATTTGATTGTATTTTGGTTGGTTGGTTTGCTTTCCTAGCACAAATGTATCTATTTTAAAACAATAAAGACATACAGTATTGCAAAAAACAAACACAAAAAACCCGAACTGCTAGGTTAGCAGGAGCAGGGACCAAGCAACGGGAGTCACCCCGTTGTGGGGATTCAAACCGCGACTTTCTGATCGGCAAGCCCTAGGCTCTGTGGTTTAACCTGTGGATTAAATCCTCCTGAATTCAATATACTTACTTTTATTTATTCACATTTATACCCCAGCTTTTAGCCGGCAAGGCTCTGAGTGACTGACATAAATCAGTACAGTAAGCCCACAATTTACGCACATGATTTTTGTGCGTGGCAAAAAAAGTTACATTGAACCTAATGGGATTGTATTTTGCGCGATTTTGGTTTTAGCTGCGACTGGTGGAACATAACTCCGCGTAAGCTGCAGGCTTCCTGTCCAGAGACGGGCTGTGCTCTCAGTCTAAAGGTATGGCGAATGCGGAAAAGCGATCTCAACCACAAGTTCTTGATTAAGCATGAATAAATAGAGAATAAATAAATATGGCCGTGTGTCTTATACCGAGGCGTTTCGTGTTGCTCCCGCCCTCCCAAGTTTCCAGGCAGGGATCTTACGCGAGGACATTTAAAATCAGGGGCGTCGAGAGAGATGTGACCCTTCGCAGAATCCTCTGCGTACGAATTAAACCTAAAGCTCGAAGGTGTCCTTATTCGCCCCCTGAGCGCCCGTCCCGCCGATCAGCAGCAGCAGCAGCAACTCCGCGGACGGCGGGCGGAGCTTCCAGGCCCCGCCTCCGAGCGCGTCTTGCGGCTGTTTGACCCACGCCAGCTTCCGTGCCGCGGCGTGACGTCGCGGGCAGCCGCTTCCCCATTGGCGGATTCAATCGTCGCGGGCTACTTGAACGGCGAAAGCGGAGCGGGCCCGAAAGAGAACGAGAGCGAAGCCGCCGAGCGAGGGTCCGTTCAAAGCAGCTCGGCTCGAGGCTCCCCGGTTCTGCAGTCGCCGCCGCCGCGCTTATCGCCATGCTGACGGGAGCCGCCGCCGCCGCCTCCCTGGCTCGGGAGAACCAGGAGAACGTGCCTCCGGGAGCCAAGGGCGACCCTCGGCTGGCGGGCGCTGCGCTGGGGACGCGGGTCGCTCTGGGGCTGCTGCGGGGTAACCGGGAGCCCCTCGCCCAGCCGCAGGTAAAGAAAGGGCCGGAGGGGAAGGGGAGCCGTTTCCCGCGCCCCTGGGCCGGTCGGAGCTGCCCCAGACCCCGCATCCGCCATCTTAGAGCTCGGGGCAGAAAAGAGAAGGAGGCGGCGGAGAGGCTCCTTGCATGGCGGGGTGGGGGGAGAGGGGCGGGATGTCCCCCACCCCAAGCTCCGGGCGCCCACCTTGCTGTCGCCGCTGCTCTTGCAAGCGAGAGCTTTCGGGGCTCAGTGGCGGGAGAGGAGGCCGCCCGCCCGGCCCTCGAGGCTGCAGGGGGCGCTCCCCGCGGGCGGGTCCCAGAGAGGGCGCTCGGAGGGAGGGCGCCAACTTCGGCGGCGCGCCTCTGGCCGCCCTGCCCTCGGCGATGGTTTCAGTGCACGATGTATGCGAGCATCGCCTCCCGCCTCGTTCCGAGGCGGCCGCGACATGCAGCCGCAGCGTGGCCTCTCATCATGGGGACACACCCGCAGGGCATCTTGGTTCACGATGCAGGTATATCCCACGCTTTCCCAAAGGAGGTCAAGGGTACTCAACCTTCGCTTCTCTCCTGTGAGGTTGGGAAATAGTGACTGCACTGTTTTCTGCCTTCCTGGGGATCCCAGTCTCATACTTGAGCTGCTACACTGCCCAGGCTTTTATTTAAAAAAAGAAAAATGAGTGTTGCCAGTGGAAAAGCTTTCAAAGGCCATTGTCAGGTTTTGGGTGCGTGATTGCTAACAGTGAACTTCGTGTTGCAGGCTTCCCTCAGCCAAATTCCATGGAGTACCAATGATGAAAACTGCCTCGATGTTCCCCTGGGCAAAATGGGGAATAAGCAGCCCGCTTTTACCATCCATATGGATGAGCCTGATGTCACCAGGCAGAAAAAACGTATGATGTCGAAAAGGATGCCTTCAAGTGAAGAGGCCCTAGGCTTGAAGACGGCAGTCGCTTCAATGGGAATCAGGAAACCTCTGACACCTATAGATAACCCAATGGATCTGAGCTTCGGTGAGGGTAAGAATAGGTTTGCATACTTCAGGGTCCCAGCCCAAAGTTTAGAGAAATCCTGGCTTTTTGTCATATGGGGGTGCACTCCAGGTGTCCCAACACAGATTAGTCTTCCGGAGTAAAGGAGTAGTGGACATGGTTATATTTGCTACTAAGGGCATAGAATCATAGACTTGGTAGGGGCCACAAGGGTCATCTAGTCCAACCCCCTACAATTTAGGAATCTTTTTGCCTAATGTGGGGCTCAAACCCATAACCCTGAGATTAAAAGTCTCATGCCTTGCTGACCTAGCTATCCCCTCTGGTTTTTTTTAAAGGAAACAGTTACTCTGAACTTTTGGCAAGTTAATTTATTAAGTCATAAAACAATGGTACACAAGCAAGGACTACTCTGGACTTGAAATAACTAAATCTTCAGTTGCTTTACAGCAGGCATGTCCAACTGGCCGCTCACAATCTCCTGGTCGATCACACGGGGTCCCTAGTCAATCGCGTGATCCTGATCAATCCTCCCCAAAAGGATCAATCCAATGGGTAGATCACGGCCAGTTTTTTTTTTAATGGTGGGAGTAGATCGCAGTCTCTTGGGAGTTGGACGTGCCTGCTTTATAGCATTCACTGTTGACCTTAAATTGTTGCTTCATAAGAATGAAAATTGTTTTAAATTCCCCTATATTTTGCATTTTAGGATCTCCAAGTATTATGGATATGTCAATAGTTCAAGAAACGGAACAGAGAATTAATGTTAACCATGTACCAGACTACATTGAAGACATCTATAAGTATCTTAGGGAAATGGAGGTGAGAATACTTTTCTGCTGGGTTCCCTTGTAAAATGCATACAAATACATACTAGATCAAATGATGCCAAGTCCCCCTATGTAATACAATTCTGGCTTGTATGCCCTGTCACCACTCCTTTAATCTATTCTAAGTGAATATGCAGCTATCTTTGCAATTTGCTACTTGTCTGGTGTGATAGCAATTGCAGACAGTTGACTTAGATGCTGTATAAAAAGCTGGTGGGTGGTGGGGTCAGTTAAGTGGAGAAGGGATAGCTACTATTGTGAGTGTTAACATTTATCTCTCTTGGTTAGCTCTCTTGATTGTAGAAAGGAAAAATTGAGGCTTGCAGTCATAAAACCATGCTGGCATGAACTTGGCAAGGAACTAGATCAGTTGTGAGCACAAGTAGAAGTGCTAATTCAGATATGAGGCATAATTGTTCCACTTTGAGCTACAACACAATGTGTTGACTCTCCAGGCTAACTGGGTAGCATATTTCTTGGAAACTTGCATCATAATAGCAAATAGGTCTGACCACCTTTTTAATATCAAAAGGAGCTCTGAACCAGTGGATCCAAACAGGATAACTGTCCTCTTTCAATTTGTTGTCTGCTCACACAGATGGCTCCCCATCATTTGTGAGCAAGTGAATTTAAAATATAGGTTCCTTGTTTTTCAAAATCTTAAACTGGGACAAAACAGTGGCGACCTGATGACTCCCCCAACCCAGAGTTGTAAAGCTGACCTGCAGTCTCCCAGCAGAAAATCAAATTGCATAGCAGCCCAAAGCCCTTCAAAAAGTAATTAACAATGACCTCTTTATAGGTGAAATGCAAGCCCAAAGCAGGTTACATGAAGAAGCAGCCAGACATCACAAACAATATGCGGGCTATTCTTGTGGACTGGCTAGTGGAGGTTGGCGAAGAGTACAAGCTCCAAAATGAAACTTTGCACTTGGCGGTAAACTACATTGATAGGTTTCTCTCCTCAATGTCAGTGCTAAGAGGGAAACTTCAACTTCTGGGAACTGCTGCCATGCTGTTGGCATCGTAAGTAAACTTAATATCCATTGTATTCTATATTGGTTTTACTTTGGAATATTATGTTTTGTCTCATAAAAACCAATATTTCCAAATTTTGAGAATCCAGAGACAGGTAAAATCGTTCAACACTTCGCAAATACAGTACTGACACCCATATCAGAAAGATGTATCTGGGCAAAGTACTGCTGAAATGTGCTTATTGTTTTACAAATGTGTAAATTCTTACAAATGTTTTACAAATGTGTAAATTCAAATGTGTAAAGAAAAGAATAAACTACAATTTGTAAAAGCTATTGCTACAATTAAAAAGGTAAAGGTACCCCCTGCCCGTACGGGCCAGTCTTGACAGACTCTAGGGCTGTGCGCCCATCTCACTCAAAGAGGCCAGGGGCCAGCGCTGCCGGAAGACACTTCCGGGTCACGTGGCCAGCGTGACATTGCTGCTCTGGCGAGCCAGAGCCGCACACGGAAACGCCGTTTACCTTCCCGCTAGTAAGCGGTCCCTATTTATCTACTTGCACCCGAGAGTGCTTTCGAACTGCTAGGTTGGCAGGTGCTGGGACCGAACAACGGGAGCGCACCCCGCCGCGGGGATTCAAACCGCCGACCTTTCGACTGGCAAGCCCTGGGCGCTGAGGCTTTAACCCACAGCGCCACCCGCATCCCATTGCTACAATTACTGTTCCATAAATCATTTTGTCACACCTCGGGGAAAGTCTATAGGCATCTAAACATGATTCTGGGTGTCTAATTTCAGCTGGAGTGGCACAGTATTCTTGCTACCCATCTGAATGGTACAGTTGCCAGCCATGGGTATATGGGGAGGGTTGTTCCCTTCGGTTACCTGGTCTCAAGTTGCTTTGGATTTTAAATGCTAAAAGCAATACCTTGAACTGTTTCTGGTAGAATATTGGCAGCCTGTGCAGCTCGCTTAGGAGAGGTGTTATATGGTGTTGGTGGAATACAGTAAGCCTGCAACATACATATATTTAACTTCTGTGCATTCAGCTTTACATGCATGGCAAATAAAAGGGGGGGGGGGGTTCTGATAAAAATGACTTTGCCAATCTCACCTGCCATTGAACCCAATGTGTTCTGACTATCCACAATTCTGGCTTTAGGTATAATCCCCAGATTGTAACCCCCGGGTAAGTTCTGGCCTTATTGTACCTCAGTCAACAACCTAGCTGCTGCATTCTGTACCAGTTGCGCTCCTAGCCACTGAGGTCACCTGAGCATTGAGTGACAAAGTCTGGTCAATGAGCACTCCAAACTGCATGCCTGCTCTTTCAGAGAGTGCAGTCTGTGCTTACAAACACGAATCCAGTGCATTGCTCTTTGAATATAAATCTTGAGCTATAAACATTCAGGTCTATTAATCTTTTAAAGATGCTATTGCAACTTGCTGGTGTTTTAACCATTGCCTGCTGCATACAGGGTACCAAGGTACCTAGAACATGCCAGGGTCTTTCCCTACTTCTGAGAGTTCCCAAGCTGGTTGCAGCAAAGCACTGGGAGGCAGATAGAGTATGCAAAGTAGGATAAAAACAAACAGCATCTTTACTGCATACTTTGCTTATCCTAATGCATACTTTGGGATGAAATGATACAAGGGATGAAGACAAATGCAGCTTGATGCTTACTGTAGTGCTTTCCTTTCTACCCTAGGAAGTTTGAAGAAATCTACCCTCCTGAAGTAGCAGAATTTGTATATATCACAGATGACACTTACACAAAGAAACAAGTCCTCAGGATGGAGCACTTAGTTCTGAAAGTCCTTTCATTTGATCTGGCAGCACCTACTATAAACCAGTTCCTTTCTCAATACTTCTTGCACCAGCCAGCTAGCTCCCAGGTGGAAAACCTGGCAACGGTAAGTCTTGGTTCTGCACATAAGGTTTTGTTTTTTCCTTCAGTTCCTGTGGGAACCAGGTGCTTTCTCTTAAGGAAGAGCTTTGTTTGAGGCATGTGTTGGAACCATAGACAGGACCACGAGGGTCATCTAGTCCAACGCCCTACAAGGCAGGAATCAACCCTGAGATTAAGAGTCTTATGCTGTACCAATTGAGCCATCCCAACTCTTAACTATCATTGGCAGGGGGGTAAAACTTTCTCCAGCTAATGTGGCTAGAGGAGGGAATAGCATGAATCCAACTGAATGGCGTACTTTCCAGGTGTTTATTAGAAGTGTCTGTGCTACTTGAAGGGCACAATTTCCACGTACCTGTGTGGTGTAGGACAGGAAGGGGCTGGCTTGGTTTAGCCAATGCCACTCACAGCTTGTTAGTCTCTTAATGTACAGAGACAGTTTGTTTGCCTGTTTGGAAAGTGCAGCTTCTGTATGACAAAAATGCAGCTGGCCAGGTTTAAGCATGTTTTCTCTCTCTACAGTACTTGGGAGAACTGAGTTTAATTGATGCTGAGACATACCTGAAATATTTGCCATCAGTAATTGCTGCCGCGGCATTTCATACAGCAAACTATACTATTTCTGGAAAAACTTGGGTATGTATAATACTTGCCTTGATACACATATTGGAGGGTCAAAGGGTCTACCTGCACCTCAGCCTGCCTGTACACTGAGATCGGATGCCCTCTTCTGTATCCTCTGGCCATCAGGTCAAAGTGGGAAGGCGGCCACCATGCTTATGGGGTGGGCCCTGCATGGAAAATTGTGAAGATGTGCCTGGTTACCTTCATTCTTTCCCAGCACCAGGCAAAAACCTTTATTTTTCCCAGCCTTGTACCTTGAAACTTTAGAGGCTTTGTTTCTATTTTTGCTATGATGTATTATCTCTTTCAAACTGCCTTGAAAGTTAACTGTTATTCGGCAGTGTATGACATTCAGTTGACATTACTGGAGAAGATGAGCAGGTGTTTCGCCTTGAGGCACACAGAAAAAACAGAATCAGTGATTTTTAGTATGTTGTTTGGTGGCGTGTAACGATTGCTGGGCACTTTCAATGCTCCAATTCTACAGTTATTTGGGAGGTTCTAATGAAAGGCTGCAAAATGTGCGCACAAGCATTCATAGGCCATAATATCTAACTGCTCTGTACTTCTAGGTATGACACTTTCTGTACAACCTACCTCTGTGTCCCTTGCCCCCATTTTTTAAATTCCCCCTCCCCAAACGCTCAAGTATTTGACCCATGATTAGCATTGACGCTATTCCTTCATCATTAAATTTAAATGACGTTCCGACTACAACCATGCAGGCACCCCGGGGGCAAATTCTGGTCTTAAGGGTACTGAAAAGGATAATCTCCTCTGGGAGACTTGAGTGCATAGAATGCCTAGGTTCTTTAGGCAATAAACAGCGGGACGACTATCATCTTCAGGCTCTTAACACAACAGACTTTGCTCTCTTCTGTCATTTAATCTAGTCAGATTTGCTGGTAAGTGCCATGGAGATAAATCTACAAAAGTAGAGAAGGAACCGTCTTCCCTACTATGCTTTAAAAAAATCTTTCCCTACAGTTCATCCCATGTCAACCCCAACTCTTCCTTTGATAATGCCAAATTTCAGATTCAGGACAAAGCTAAGAAAATAGGAGCAGTGTTCCAGCAATAATGCTGAAAGGCAGAGTTGAATAACCATCTGACAATTTCCTTGGCAGACTGACTCTCTTGCTGAAGTTACGGGATACACAATTGAAAGTCTTAAGCCTTGTATATTGGACCTCCACAAGACCTACCAGACAGCAGCACAGCATACGCAACAGTCTATACGGGAGAAATACAAGGCTGTAAAGTAAGGCTCTTTCCTATGCTTTTTGTCTAAAGAGTTGCGGGTACACTAGGGGTGGCAAACATGATGCCCTCAGATCTTGTTCACTTAAACACAGAACAGCCCCACCTAGCACAGACAATGGTCGGGGATTATAGAAGCTGTAGTTTAATATGTTGACTGTTGCTGCATTAGAATATATTGTCATTTTCTACAAGAATACAGTTGATGGAATATAAATACTGTGCTGGAGAGAAGTTAAGTGTTTGTCTAACTTATCTTTTTCAGGTACCATGCAGTATCGCTCATTGACCCGCCAGAGACACTAATCTTATCATAACAATCAAACTTGACATCTCAAAGGTGTATATTACCTGTAATGGCAACTGTACAGTTTTAAACTTTTATTTAGACTTCAATCACTCTGGTATATTACCATAGAAAATTGTGAAGTTTTCTACTTTTATAATGTTTTAATGTAAACTTTTGTACATGCAATCTTGTTCTAAATACTTAGGTGATGCGCCTTTAAAAGTTCTGTTGAAACAGACTTAAACCATGCAGGTCAACCACTTAAGTACTGCTGACCCTTTTTTAAAAATAAGAGCATGTAGGTAGGGATTCTGACTCTAAATGTCAAATCAAGAAAATTCAATAGAGTCTGTCTGCATACTTGAAATACTAATACGAAGGAAGGTTCAGTCTATTCAGACTCCTATATACAATTAAGTTGCAACAGTATATTTGGGAAAGTCAACTAATGCTTAACATAATTTAAGAGTGACGCTACTTTTTACAGTTCTGAGTAGCCATTAAGAATGTTGACTGGTTATTAGATGTTTGTGCCTGCTGGTGGCAGTACTGCCACTTAAGTTCATGCTGCTACAGTAGCTTATGAAACGCTGCATTAATGATTTTCACTCTAACCCACAGAAACGGAGTCTTGAAAACAAGGGCAAGAAATAGCATTCTTGTCACAGGAAGGCTATATAGACAGCTATTGCTGTCTGAAAACTGTCTTGGCTTGTACTCTGAGGTCACAAATTGAAACTACTTAATGTGTTGCCTATTTGAGCATGCCAAACTATTAACCTACAGACGTAAAGGCCATGGATTTGGTGCTAGAGGTAGCATAGAGCTGAACAGTGATCTCAACTCATGCATACTGCTCTGCAACCCAACTGCAGCTAGCAACGGTCCTAGGCTTGAGTAGCTGTTCAAATCTGATGCGTATTGATACAGGGTGGAAGTAGTGGGCCTGCTGTACAAAACTAAGCCCTGGTTTGAAAGGTTTTCTATATTTGTAAGGGTGGCTAACTTTTATATTCATATTTAAGTAGGATTTTCTGTAAGATAGAATACTGCTTCACATGTGCTCACAGCAAACCAATTGCATGTAAAGACCTACGTGTAAACCATCTTGAAGCTGGTCAATAAAATCCTGAAAGAGGACTTGTCTGCCTTTGTGTTAACTTAACCTATTTTCAATATAAGCACTCCATAGGACCTTCTCAATACCATTTTACAGGGCTATTTCTAAAAATGTCACTTTCTAAAAATGACATTTCTACAAATGTCACTGTGACCTAGAGGTTTGGATGTCAAAGAGGAGGAAATGTTATCTTTTGTCATTCCCCTGTGAACAGAAAGCAGAAATCAAGTAACTGGTCAGATCCTCACAACCTTTCCTTTAGCAAAGAGCTACACAGAATAGAGCCCTAGTCCAGTTCAGCCTAAACTTTATTTGAAAAAGATACTGCACTTAGGCAAGTGAACACACCATGACAATTCCTTGCATGTGCACATGCACACTAAGTTACAGAATACAGAGCAAGCAAATTTAATATAAACAATAAAACTTCAAACAGCTTTTTTCTTCTTTTTGCCAGCTGTTTTTTTATTGATGTCCTGTTTTGGGGGAGACTCAGTTCTGTAGGGAAGGAAAGCAGTGAAGTTACAGCAAAATCCAGTAGTCCATTTGTTCATCAAACTACACTATATTGATTTTCAATTATACAAAATATGCGCTCATTTGCCTTTCCCCTGGAAAAACCACACTCTGGTGTTCAGATGGAACAAACAGCAATCCACAAAAAATCCAACTGCCATTTGTTCCAGTTCAGTGTGAACTGTGGGTTTTCCTAAGGGGAAGCAATGGGGCAAATGGAATTGTGGATGAGCCCAGGTCTCTAAAAGATTAGCACTGTATCTGTAAACAGCTATGAAGTCTGTACTCCTTACCACAGGCATCTTACAGTATATGGGAATAAGCTGCACTCATCACTTAACATATTTAGAATTGCACAGTACTGAACCCTTATGTGCATGCTCTCTCCCCCACCCCCAGTTTCAGAAACTGCTATTAGGCACTACCCAGCCTTAAGGTTTTAAACCTACTGATACACAATAGACAATTCAATGACTATGGGACTTTGGCTATGATCAATACATTTCTGTAGTGGAAGAGTATGGGTCTAGAACGGTAGAAGACATGTAGGAACTTGTTTCCTGGGTTCAGAATTCACCTTTAACTTGCATTACATGGGTAAAAAAAGGTAACTGTTACAATGCAATATTTAGATTTATTTCAAGTTCCAGCTAAGCACATAAAAATATAGAAATATACCCTTTTCTTCCCCCTTAGCATAAAATTTTAAGTAAACATTTCACAAGGTGGAAAAGCTTAAACACATCCAGAACACCAATATCTTTTCCTGAGTCAGATATAAAAGCTTCTCTTTGAATCCGTAGCTAAACTTTCAGTTAAAATGAACTTATTTTGTTTAGAACATGTGGCCTAGATACAGAACACATTTATTCATTCTGTGGATTTTGGGCCTCTTTCCTCCAAAGGCACAACTTAGAAACAGTTTAGTAACAATTTGAGAAACTTAGTAGGTCTGCAGCAATCCTGCCCATAACTATTGGCTGTCGTACATGCAAGCCATCAACATACAGTATCTTTGGGGTACTGCAGCCTCAGACTCTTACCTTTCCTCTTACCTTTCTTCATGTTCATCTTAAAGGACATCTCTGAATATAGAGCTATTTGGTTTTTTTTAATCCATTCGTTTTTTTTATGCCTCACTGACCCCTATTTTATATCCCACCTGAGTTACAGATATGCTATGGACTAGGGTGGGCATTTAGTCCTGCAATTTGAACACTGCTCAGAAGTGACTCCAATTTCTCTTCTGTTCAATAAAACTAGTGGAAGTAAGAACGCCAGGGTGGGGAGCAGTGCTAGGTGCCTTGCTCACAAGCAATGTGTGGATTCCTGCCCATGCTCCATGTGGTTCAAAGCAGCCAAGCTGATCTGAATCCCCTTCCATACTAGCGGTAAGTCTCAGTCAAACACAGCCAGCTACAGAAACAGAAAATGTCCTTGTGATTACCTGCTGAGTGCAATTTCTGGCTCCAGGATAACAACATCTTCCTCTTCACTGTCAGACAACACGATTGTCTCATCTTAAAAATGTAAGAAAATTATTCATTGGTACATGGGTTTCATCTGGAATAACATGATAAACGATATGCTGTAGCAGAAGTGCAGAAAGGGTGTGCCATTTCA
The DNA here is from genome assembly GCF_965153285.1 of Podarcis tiliguerta. Classification (NCBI taxonomy): domain Eukaryota; kingdom Metazoa; phylum Chordata; class Lepidosauria; order Squamata; family Lacertidae; genus Podarcis; species Podarcis tiliguerta. The sequence goes on along the minus strand of NC_139542.1, from coordinate 28,449,906 downwards.
GGCTGATCGTAACTGTAATGTGTGTGTTGGCACCATGGTTAATCTTGAATTGTGTTACACGCCACACCAATGCCGGGGGTTCCAGACACCCAGGGTCTGTTTCCTTTGGCATCTTTAGGATATATGACTTATTTACACATATATACAACCTGAGCATACGATGGAGGGGTTCAAAGCATCAACACTCCAAAAGGTTATTGCCTCTCCCACGGCCACAGCCCTGGATGCCAGCAGAAGTCAGTCATGGCCCTCTGTACAGCTTGCTGCGTTTAACAGCTTGCTGATGCTTACAGCTTGCAACTATTTTTCCTCCAGCCCACATCATCCCCAACTACAATCCTAAAAACAACTGCTCTCCTTCCAACTCTAAAACTCCACTTCAAAGACTTTCATGTTTCTAACTAATTGTGAGTTGAGGGAAGGGCCCGTCCCACTAACTGGAAAATATCAGTTTGCTAAAACTTTAACTCTTCTGATTCAACAGCAACATAGTGCAGAAAACAGACAAAATCTTTGGCCCGCAGGCCAAGCAATGGGTGGGAACTAGGTGGGTGGGTAAAGACACAGCCGCAAAAAAAACCATCATGAGCCTCAAAGTGTTCTCCCAATAATTATTTGGAAAGCAGGGCTTATATGCAGGACCTTTTAAATCTGGGACCAAATGCAAACTCTGCTGGGATTAGTTTGACTCCTGAGCTCCCAAGTTAATCCTGGCTTGCAACCACTGCTGATCAGCCTGTAAACCGTGCTTTTGGCAAGGGTCTTCCTTTTGCAGCCCATCTCGAGTTCAAGCCAGGCTGCAAGGAAGAAAGGAAATACTGTGGGTGCACTTAAGAGTACAATTTTGAAGCTGGGTCATCAGATGTCACAGTGACATCAAGTGACTGACAGGTGCTGTGAAACTGGCCCACATTGGGCAATGAGCTCAGGATCTGGCCCAGCCTGGTTGGCAATAAACTGATTTTATTCAAGACAATATTCAAACTGTCCCCTCTGCATATTCAACTGTCTATTGTGGCCAAGAATTCTTGCTTACCTATAATTAGCACGCACTAAGGCAGAAACATCTACAGACACTAATTTACAACTTCTAAGCTGTGTTTTCCCATTTGATATTACCCACGATCTTTCGTGAAGCACTGCTGCTAAAGGTACCAACCTTTCTGATTTCTGGTTCGATCACCAGCGTCTCCTGTTTCCATACTCTGGTCTTCTACAGTTATTGGTTCATCTGGGGTGACTTCATCTTCATCTTCCTCCTCTTCCTTCTCAGATTCCTCAAAATCTCCCCAAGAACTCTCTTGTCCTTCTCCAATCTGGGCTGTGCCAGAAGCCCATAAAATGGGCTTAGCCAAGCTAGGTTCATTAAGCAAAATGCAGACATTATCCAGATTTCATTATAGTATGAGGGACTTGGTAGGCTTTCTGACTCAGAAATAGACCTGACCTTGTACCACATTTTGCTTTTACTTTTGGAGAAACAGGCTTCAGTCTGTCCTCAACACTTGCATGCAATGCATCAATGGTATAAATTCTCCATATTTTTTTGACAAAAAATGTATTAATAATAATAATAATAATAATAATAATAATGATGTATTATTTATACCCCACCCATCTGGCTGGGTTCCCCCAGCCACTCTGGGAGGCTCCCAACTGAATATTAAAAACACAATACAGCATTAAACATTAAAAACTTCCCTAAACAGGGCTACTTAGGATCACAGCACAGTGATACCTACTCTGATACCTTTCTGCACAATAGCCTTTAGCACAGTGTGTTATCAATATGATGCACAAGCTTCAGATACCTTTTTTTCCTCAACATTTTGCTAGGGTTCCTTCTTAGGACATTTGCAAATTTTTTCAACATCTAGTTAACTTTTCCCCTGGTGGGATAACCACAACCCTGATTGCTATATGCTCTTTCCTGCTGTGGTGAATCTTCATGCGGTTCTTGGACACTCTTTTATAAAAATTCGTGTAGGCATTGCCATTGAAACTAGAACTGTGAAAATGTATTCAATTGTAAAAGAATAGCTCTAAGGCAAGAGAACCTAGCACTTAACATCAATCACTTAACACACTGGTGTGAGGCAATAAAAAGAAAAAGGATACACTTCGGAAGGTGGAAATGCTTTTGAGATTATTTCTTCAGCTTGCTCTTGTACATCATTAGTATCAATTGGGGCTTGATCTATCTTAAAAGCTGTTATTTTCTGGCTGGGAATAGATTCTGCAAATCCAAATTTCCCTCCTTCTTTCCTGTTAAAACAAACAAAATTTCCTTTAGACATCCAAATTGACATAAACATTTATAATGTTAACATGTTCTACAAAACAAATATAAATAAGCAATATAGCTTCTGTTTCAATTCATATCCTGCTTTCAAAAAAAATTTCCATCAAAGTGACTCACAAAGTTACAGAACAATTAAAACCAGCCAAACAAGAAAACAAAAGTACATCAGCACAAGAAGAGTAGCAGGGTGGGGAGGGAATAAAATGACTTATCTGAATAAAATGTTTTCAGAGCTTATTTATACATTAGAAGAGGAGGGGCTAGGCAGTACTATGACAGAAAAGGCTGAATTGGTCGGACAGCTGGGAATCTCAGGGTTCAGGCAGGTTTCTATGTGCATATGCCATGGCCTAACCTTTAGGAGCAATAACATTTTAGATTGAGTTCAGAAACAAATTGCTGGCCAGGGTAACTGATGTATAAGTGGTGTAATATATACTTACCATCTTGCTCCTACCCTTATTCTGGTGGCCCAATGAAGCATCCTTGACAGCCCTAATCTATTTCTTCCCTATTTCTAATGGCCTGAGTAAATACTAATGGTCCAATTCAACTTTTCTGATACAGGAAACCTATCAGGCAGATTTTATACAAAGTCTGATTGAGAAAATTTGTAGATTAATTTTAAAATGGAACAAATTGATGATGCAAGTGAGTACCTGAGACATACTAACCTAACTTTTTGATCATTCTCCAAGGCTTTTTGGATTAGTTCTGTAATTTCTGCTACTTTAACGCCGGTTATTTTGCTGCATCTCAGAACCTGTGGTAAATAGATCAATATCATGACATAAGCAAATATAAGCTAAAAGGTTTTGTCACAGCATGTGTTCACTCCATATGAGATTTGGTCAAGTTCTTAGATCCGGGGCAAGGAAAGATGCAATAATGACTATGCTTCAAAGCCAGACACTGGATAGTCAATTCATAGCAAGGGAGCAGACTGAGGACAGCATGCCCTTAAACCATGGTTCAGAGGTATCTACCCCCCTGCCAAGACTTCTGGGAATTACTGGGCTTTTGAGTAATACCAAGCCTTTAAAATGGATTAAATGAAGCTTAATTAAAGGATTTAAAAGGCTGTCTGTTTACATACCGTCTAAGAATAAACAGCAGCATTCACTCTATGAAGTTACAGGTTTCTCTCTTCTATTTCAAGTAAGAAGAAAAAAGGGCAGCAGAAACAACCAATATTTTGAGCTAATAGTACTGTACAAAGTCATGTAGCAAATAAATATTGGAAGACTGCATCATGGGATAGTTTCCCTTAAACTTTAGCAAAAGTATGATTTTAGCAATATTTAAATTAGGTGATACTTTGTTAGAATTCCAAGTTTAGGTCTAAGCAATTATTTGTCCTTGAAGAGGTCAAGCCATTCTTAGGTTAAAAGTGTGTTTTTTATGGAAAAGCTTTGCAAGCCTGGTTCAAATGTCTTATTTGTATACTTTCTAATATTTGCAGTGCAGGGAAGTGTCTCTACATTCAAATAGTCAATCGACTATTAAGAAGCCCAGCCTCTTGAAACTTTCTATCCCCATGTAGGCACCTAATTGTGCAAGCTCTTCCTTCTCACTCTGTTTCACACATGCTCTGCAGAATAATATTAAAAGTACCTATCCAGTTCAAAATGCAATCAAGACCTTATGTGAAGATGGATTACTCAATGGTGAAACATTAATTATCTGCATAAAGTGTGATCCACAGCTTAATACTCAAACTTCAGAAACTTCCATATTACCTGATCTTTTAGCAGCATAATTCCACCACTGGACTGAATTGTACAAATCTCACGGTGCTTATTCATAGCAATCACAAGAAGACCATCCATCACACGTTCCTCCTGTTCACTGGGATCTACTAACAAGTAGGTCCTGCAATCATTTTACAAACTATCAGTAAGTGTTTAATCCCAGAAGAGAAGGTCAATGAAAATTTAAACAATACAATGTGCAAGATGTTAGGTATATGTTTAAGATGTGTTTGTGAATTCAAACCTATGCTGATAAAACACTCGTTAAAATCAGTCATATTACACTGCAATAATGAACTGATTTCTCAGATTAAGAAGGCATACTATCTCACTTTCAAGAACCCACCCCATGGTTCCTCTTTGGTGTTATGCACCTGAATTCCAGAAATGCTGGCAAGAAGAAGAAGAAGAAGAAGAAGAAGAGTTTGGATTTGATATCCTGCCTTTCACTTCCTTTAGGAGTCTCAAAGCGGCTAACATTCTCCTTTCCCTTCCTCCCCCCACAACAAACACTCTGTGAGGTGAGTGGGGCTGAGAGACTTCAGAGAAGTGTGACTGGCCCAAGGTCACCCAGCAGCTGCATGTGGAGGAGCGGAGACGCGAACCCGGTTCCCCAGATTATGAGTCTACCGCTCTTAACCACTACACCACACTGGCTCTCAAGTTGCTTTCAGCTCATGGAACAAGATAAACTTACCCTTGCTGGAAGAAAGCAAAGCTTACACAGATAGGCATGTGGTGGATACTCAGAGGGACAGGATCCCGCTCCTCGGGGGTATACTAAATAATCCAATACAAAGGAATACTTTACTTAGCAAAAAATACATAACCTGAGAATTCTTACTGACTAGTTACAGAATAAAACTGAGTGGTTACACGGCTTTCAATACTGTAAGAAGAGAAATTTCCAGCCCTCAGAGTTGAGAAGAACATAGTTTTATAGCTATACTGTTAAATGATTTATATTTTTATTATATTTGAATATCTTGCCCATCCTCTAAAAAGCTTAGGGTGGCATACATGGCTCCCCACTTGCCTTAGTGAGGAGCCTCAGCTGAAGTTGATAAACTCTTTGTAGCTAAGCAAATCAATAGATGTTTCCTGCTCTTATCCCCCAATGTTTTATGTATAACTTCATATTTAATATACAGCTATCACAAATCCAAAATCAGACAATATATGTGGCATAGCAGCCCACAAACCAATTATTAGTAGACCACCTAGTGCCTGCAGGAATTATTGCAAAGAACATTGGACTCTGATCTGACTGAACAAGGTGTTTCTTAGGTTCTTATCAGTGCAAGGCTGTACTCAATCTGTGCTAACTGATTTTGAGTACCATGTCATCTTGCTTACGAAGTCCCAAGTATGTTGCTTTGCTTTGTAAAGGTAACTCACACCGATGGACCATCAGGATTCTACTTAAAGGGAAAGTCAAGAATGCAAGACTGAAGCAACTTACCAGAGTTACTTCTTCTCCTTGCACAGACACATCTGGCCTCCGGAAGTGGCATAACGCCACTATTGCTGCTATGCTTGCAGCATCAATAATGTTTCCATTGTGATTCAACAAATGGAGGTCCACACGAATTTGCCAGACCTCAGAATAGAAAAACAACAAGTAAGGCATTTCACTTTGCTTCTCAGTTTTTTAATGTTCAGCAAATATCACCCTAAAAGTCTTGCTGTCATATTTTGTTCATACATTCGCCTTGTGCCTCCTTAGAAATCTCATTAAAAACTAGAGAAAACATATTTGAATAAAGAATCAAAACTCATGTGAATATAAGGACACACGTCTAGGCTCTGCTGGTTTCCAAGAGGCTACTAAAAACATGGGAAGGCAAGATCTCTGCAGGAATACTGAATGTGGCATTCTCATCAGTGATCACACACACTGCAAAGTATCTAAAAATATAAGTGTATGTCACTGTAGAGCAGACATCGGGAACCTGTGGCCCTCTACATGTTGGATTCCAACTCCCATCAAACTCTGCCAGCATGGCCCAAGGGTCAGGGATGATGGGAGGTTCACATGTTCCCCATTACAGCTACAGAAGAAAGAGAGCAACATAATGCAAAAAAGAAAAGGAAAATAATTGACTAAAGTGTCAGAATTTATGCAATCACACACCTTTTCACCAGCAACAACACAGAGAGATTCAGTATCTATACACTTGGAGTTCCTTAGACATCTTTCTAACAGTCGATTTAGTTTTATAAGCAGCTCAGATTGTCTAGAATGAAAAGAAAAAAACAACAAAGACACAAAGCATTAGCTCCTAACAAATGCAAAGCCAGGAACAGTTGTTGTTTTTTGCATTATCTTTGCTTGTTGACATTACAGGGAGCAGGGGGAACACTCACATACCTTCCAGGCTCAAAAGCAGGTGATGCCATAGGAGAGAGTTCAAGATTAAAGAAAAGTATGCCCTCTGTTGCACGATTTGGCTTTGGGGCAACAAGTTCACATGACACTTGCCCAAGAACTCTGCAGAAAGAGAAGCCACCCCAAAAGACAAGCTTTTAGAAAGAAAAAAAATTAACACCTTTAATTATTGACATGTAACAGGAAAGCAAACAATGAATCATTCTAAAATTCCAGTCTCTGGACTTAAGGTGAAATTTACCTGGGATAAGTTAACTGCAAGCCTTGAGACAATTGTGTTGCTAAGTTGTAACCCACAAATTGACACTGGGAACACAGCAAACTGCCTTACACCGAGTCAGACCATTGGTCCATCTAGCTCAATATTTTCTGCACTGAGTGGCAGCAGCTGTTCCAGGCAAGCATCTTTCCCAGTCCTACCTAGAAATACTGGAGATTGGACTTGGGACCTTCGGCATACAAAGCTGATGCTCTACCACTGAACTATGGCCCTTCCCATTATACCTAAAGTTCCATATGAAGGAAGAAATAGAGTAGCTGTGGATTCTCCCACCTGGCTTTCTCCTGCTTTTTTTATACACAACTTTCTCCTGCCTGCTATAACAAGTAGGTCCCCAAGTAAGTGACACAGCATACTGTCATGACAGAAAGGGTGGCAGTGAGGTCGTTCAGTTATGCTTGGATACTTGTATTCCCTTATTTTGAAATACCTGGTTTTTCCGAGCTCCACAATACAGCAGCCATAGTCAGTGCCAAAGGAAATGCGGAGGTTTCTGTAGTCATAGCATTGTCGCCCATCCAGACGCTACAAAGTAAGAGCACAGCAGTGTTACAGATGTGAAGTGTGGGATTGGGAAGGTAAGCCACAGAAGTACAGAAGCGGTTGCACAAGGTCAACAATTGCTGGATGCAGCTTAGATTTCCCCTACACATTCCAACAGTCCTTATCACTAGAGTAGCCACCTTTTGGCAGGCAAGATTTCAAGAAGTATTAATAATATTTATAAAACTGCCCTTTGGTCCTCCACACCCCAAGGTAATGTACACTTAAACAATTCAGCAGAAGCACTGTTTTGGGGGGGCAGGGGTGAGCAGGTGTGTGCAGGGGGGGGGGGATCCCTGATCCTGAATGGAGTAACTCTGCCCCTGAAGGACCAGGTGCACAGCCTGGGAGTCATTTTGGATTCACAGCTGTCAATGGAGGTGCAGGTCAATTCTGTGTCCAGGGCAGCTGTCTACCAGCTCCACCAGGTATGCAGGCTGAGACCCTACCTGCCTGCAGACTGCTCTAGTTATCTTCCACTTAGACTACTGCAATGCGCTCTACGTGGGGCTACCTTTGAAGGTGACTCAGAAACTACAACTAATCCAGAAATGGCAGCTAGACTGGTGACTGGGAACGGCGGCCGAGACCACATAACACTGGTCTTGAAAGAACTACATTGGCTCCCAGTGTGTTTCTGAGCACAATTCAAAGTGTTGGTGCTGACTTTTAAAGCCCCAAATGACCTCGGCCCAGTATACTTGAAGGAGCGTCTCCACCCTAATTGTCGAGCCTGGACACTGAGGTCCAGCGGCAAGGGCCTTCTGGCGGTTCCCTCACTGCGAGACGTTCCCTCACTGTAGAGGGCCCTCTCGGTTGTGGCACCTGCCATGTGGAATGCCCTCCCATCAGATGTCAAGGAAATAACAATTATCTGACTTTTAGAAGATGTGGAGGGAGGAGGGGAAGGAGAATGCTAGCCGCTTTGAGACTCCTTCGGGTAGTGATAAAGCGGGATATCAAATCCAATTTTTTTTAAAAAAAATAAATCTGAAGGCAGCCCTATATCAGGAAATTTTTAACGTCTAAAGTTTTTTTATGTGCTGTAAGCCATCCACAATGACTGGGGAAGCCCAGCCAGATTGGGAGGGTGGTGGTGGTGGTTGTTGTTGTTGTTGTTGTTGTTGTTGTTGTTGTTATTCAGCTTAAAATACAGCTTCATCCATTGCCAGAGGTCGAGTCGTTCTTTCACCATTCGAGTTAATGACAGCTAGTAGCATCTTCTCCCAGCCGCGTCATGACCTTTTAAACAACACGCTCCCGAGGCGCCTCCCGTCCCCACGGGCACCGCCTCTCCCACCCGCGCGGGACGGAATCCACGCCCACCCCGCCAGCGGCGCACTTTCCCCCACGAGTCCCAGCACATAAACACGCGCAGTCCTGCGTAGGAGCATCCACGTCCCGCCACCTCGCACCTTCCGCTCCTCAATAGCCCGGAGCAGGAACCTCTTCTCGCAGTTGGACAGCGGCGTCTCTTTCATGGCGGCGGCGGCGGCTTTTTCCCTTCCTAAGGCCCGTCCCGCGTTCGTAACCGGGCACGCCGCTTTGCCTCTCCGGGTGCGCTTTGCGAAGGGCGTCACAGGTATGCGACGCCTGCAGAAACCGCGCCGCTTCGTAAGCGTCGCCGGCCAAGCCGATGCTTAGCAACGAGGCCTTGCTTTGGGGACTACAGCTCCCATCCACCTCAGCAGGCCGGCGCGCTGTCACCACGCACGTCGGCAAGCCTTGCCGTAAATGGAAGGAGCGTGTCGTGAACGGGAGGGGGGAAAGGAGTCTCTTTGTGAGGGCGACCTCCAGCGGCCCTAAAGCGAGCTGCCTGGGTTTGATACGGGCGAGACGCATTGAGAGTCTCGTACTTCGAACCAGGGCTATGTAATCCTGGATGTACTGTACTCACTTTGGTGTAAGTCCCCTTGAGCAATGGGACTGGCTTCTGTGTTAGGGTACTAAGGGTTATGGGATGCGGGTGGCGCTGTGGTCTAAACCACAGAGCCTCTTGGGCTTGCTGATCAGAAGGTCAGCGGTTCGAATCCCCGCAATGGGCTGAGCTCTCGTTGCTTGGTCCCTGCTCCTGCCAACCTAGCAGTTCAAAAGCACGTCAAAGTGCAAGTAGATAAATAGGTACCACTCTGGCGTGAAGGTAAACGGCATTTCCGTGCACTGCTCTGGTTCGCCAGAAGCGGCTTAGTCATGCTGGCCACATGACCCGGAAGCTGTATGCCGGCTCCCTCGGCCAGTAAAGCGAGATGAGCACCGCAACCCCAGGGTTGGTCACGACTGAACCTAATGGTCAGGGGGTACCTTTACCTTTACCTTTACTAAGAGTTAGGATTCAGCCTAGAAAGGGACACAGAGAAATGGCTCGAGCTGTAGCTTTCCAGTTACTCTGCAGGTTCCAGCCCGTAAATGGTATATTTTGGAGTCCGAAGTTTTATTTATTTATATAAGAAGGAAAAGAAAAGCAGGGGGGGAAAGAAAACAAAGTAACAAACCACAATGATAATATTTGGTCAAGATACAAAAAAGCACGATCTCCTTAAACAGAAGCCCTTAACTTCTAGTGACCTGACTGGGGGATTCATCTAGTGTTTGGGTTATCCCAATAGCTGGCTCTGAAAGGTCTAAGGAGTGTGACAGAGATGCAGGCGGTGCTTTTTTTCTTTAAAAAAAAATGTTTTAAGGGTACTCTCATTTTGACTCAAGAAAATCAATTATAGTTCAAATTGGGGGAAAGAAATACAGTAAATGGACAAAAGTAAAAAGATTCACAAAACGTTTAGGGGTATGTGTACCCCTGCATCCCCCCAGAAAAAAAGCACTGGATGCATGTGAAAAGTGCCATTGTTGGCATCATGGGCGTTGCCAGGATTTTTGTTAGGGGGGAGGCAGAACTGACATGAATGGTCAGTTAGTTTAAGTATTTCTATTGCTTTCCTGGCTATGTCTATGGTTGGATCCTAGATACTAACACTGTGCTCACTTTTTATGGGGCATCTTAACAACGTTGTGAGTACGGTATCTTTTATGTTTTCCCTATTAAGGTTTTTTGCCCTTCAAGATTAAGAAAATCCAACTGAAAACTCAATGAAATGGCTACTTTAAATTCCCTATTTTACTGCCAGTCTGGCCAGTGATGACCTCTAGCCAAATTTGTTGACAGAATAATGTCAGTTGGTAGATACTTTGAAGTCACAAGAATTGTCAGGACTTCATAGCAATAGGCAGGGCTTGCAAATAGCCCTGCACAATGCTTTGAACCACCAGTGATCAGCTGGTCAGTGGTGCATCAGGGCTCTTGTGCATTGGTAACTGCATTTCCACCTGTTCCTCAGTGGACAAGTGGGTGTGATTTGGGGAGAAATGCTTTTCAGGTCAAATTAGGATCTGGGCCTAATTAGGGCCACAGACTGGAGTTCCCCACCTCTGATTTAATGCTTCCCCTGCCCCCACAGAAACTCTGGACCCTGTAACACTCCCCTTCCACATCTGAAACTAAGGAAAGGGGAACTTCTCCCTTGGCTACAGAGTTTTAGAAGTCTGAATGTAGAGTTAATTGTATTTCCATCTTGCGGCAGAGCAGCAATAATTGGATGCTAACTTAATTGCCCACATCTGGAAGCAATTGTTTCTTATTGTAGGTAGAATATAGGTTTTCAGAGGTAGAAACTAATTCTTCTAGCAATAGAAAGAAACTGTACTGTACAGTAAAGACCCCCCTTGCTGTTCTTAATTTTTGTAACAGCTTGCTTGTATTACAGGGTTGCCTATTATTACAATCATATACAGGTCTACTCAGAAGCCTGGCTGAGTTCAATGGGACTAACTCTCAAGTTAGTGTGTATAAGATTGCAGCATAAATCAAAACAAGTGATGTATTGTGGCACCTTAAAGACCAACAATTTACTATGGCATATGCTTTAATGGACTCAAGCCCATCAACTATCCTTGAGAATATTTTGATTAAAGGCAGGGTGTAAATCTAAATAAATAAATATTGTAAGCATAAACATCTAGACAATAGTTACTGGGTTGTTTATTGTTTTAACAGTCATTTAATTCATAGTTTCAAGTCCTATACAGAATGCAGGTAAGTCCTAAGAAGCAGTCTAGTAAGTGATGTTCCTGTAGAAACTCCATTGAATTAAAGGTCATTTATGTGGAGGCAGTACTTGGGTAATATATATCAATGCTTTATTCCAAATTGGTTTACAATTTGAATAGGTTGGCAGAAGAAAGTCAGTATTACAGTTAATTCTACATTCATTGTTATATATTGGGGTGATGACCCTTGTAATGAGCAAATTTAACATTTCAAATGGTTGTTTTGCTTACGACTCTCTGGATATGATATACCAAGGAAAAACATGTCAGCTTCTTTTCACAGTCTACCAGTAGCCTGTTAAGAGTATCTGCAGATCCCTGCATAGAATATAATAGTTACTAACAGATGCACTACAGTGGTAATGCTATCCTTGTCCAGGAATGACTGTAGCTGGGAAACCAGACAAAGCTGGTAAAAGGCGCTCCTAGCCATAGATGACACTTGGGCCTCTAGTGATAAAGATATACATATTCAGGAGTAACCCTCATGTTCCTTCAGAGGGAGTGCAGCACCAGCAAGAAAGGATAACTTGCCTATCTCCCAAGCTTGGAAACCCAAAGAACCTCTGTCTTCCCAGGATTGAAGCACAGTTTATTGGTCCTCATCCAGTCCACTACTGCATTCATACATGGATCAACAGCTTTCACAGCCTGTTTTAGATGTCATGGAGAAGTAGAGCTATATATCATCAGCCTATTGGTGATGTTCCAAAACTAATGACTTCTCCCAATGGCTTCATATAGCACTGGGAAGAGGAAAATTCCCTGTGGAAGTCCATGGCACAAGTTGCACTCGCCCAGTGCTACTCTGTGAACCATGAAGAGAACCATGAGAACACAGTGCCTCCGATAAACTATCTCATTGAGTTGCTTCAAGAGGATACTACAGTGGTACCTTGGGTTACAAATGCTTCAGGTTACATACGCTTCAGGTTACAGACTCCGCGAACCCAGAAATATTACCTCTGGTTAAGAACTTTGCTTCAGGATGAGAACAGAAATCGTGCTCTGGCGGCGTGGAAGCAGTGGGAGGCCCCATTAGCTAAAGTGGTGCTTCAGGTTAAGAATAGTTTCAGGTTAAGAACGGACCTCCGGAACGAATTAAGTATTTAACCCAAGGTACCACTGTATGGTCAACTGTATAAAAAACCTCTAGGCTCACATTGTCCCTGTCTCTTATGCTAAAGGTAATCTACCAGGGCAACCAAGGCTGCTTCAGCTCTGAACCCAGACTGTAGTGCATCTAGTTAATTAGTCTCATCCAGGAACATTTGCAGTTGCTTTGCAACCACCCTTTGCACCACCTTGGCCAAGAAAGTGGCATTGGTGGCTGGTCTATAGTTATACTCTATTTGAAATGTAATATTAGGAAAGGAACTGCATATAGGAAAGGGTGCTATGCACAGGATCTCCAACATTCTGGTATGTGTGTATCTGGCGCTGGATTGCAAACTATGCTAATGTTTGGCTGTTAACACTGGCAGGAATACTGGATTCAGCCCGCCTGTTCCTTCTGAACAGGTGATGGATGCTAACAAAGGTCTTTGATTGCTGGCAGATGTACACTACCTAGATAGGAGCCAATTTCAATGCTGCATTTCTTGCTGCTGTGTTTCTACAAAATCGCACCAGGGATCCCTCTATGAGAGGAATATGGGATTGCTCCTTTTGATGTGTGATAGTATCTATCAAGTCTTTTCAAAGAAATGCCTGCTGTGATCAGAAATTCCAGGAGCACTTACCTTAATAAGTGTCAACAGGAAGCTGATTGCTAAATGCATGTAGCAGTGAAGTGTGGTACAAAAGTATGACAAGATTCAAGATCTTTCCTTATACATTGCTAGGGTTATTTGGTGAGGAGCACTGAAATATGCATAGCGCTCAACTGCTGTAGCATACAGGTGCTCATTTAGCCCTTGCAGAGAAGGATGGTTGAGCTTGAGGCTATCTGCTTCTTGTTTGTGACATTTGAAGCTGCATATGTAATTCTTGCATGTAGCACATGTCTTTCTTGGGTAATGCTCCTTGGGACATTCAATAGGAGGTGATCCATGCCTATTGAACCAAATGTACACACGTAGCGTGTGAAAGTACAAGCAGAAGAAGAAAGGCAAGAGTTAAAAGATAATGCTTGCCCCTAATTGTTGGCATCTGTCTTGGGAAACAGTGGAGTTCACCTCCAGGGGTAAATTCAAACTGCTGTGTTAGCAGCACCAAAGTGACCTTTCGAGGACACAGGCCTGGGCAGTGTGTATGTGGGTTCTGGGCTGCTCAGAAGACAGACCCCCACCACAAGGATATATATGTAGTCCAATCCTATGTGGCTTTACTCAGTATGACTCACTGTGGAACTATCTCCCTGATAACTGTCCATTTGATTTTCACCCCTGGAGACATTATAAATTGAAATCCTGTGTACCATAGTGGGACTTTCTTCCAAGGAAACCTGCATAAGATTCTGCCTTAGTTGTAAAGCCTCATCCATTAGCTCACAGTGCAGGTGTTATATTTTTCAGGCTACAATCTTCACTTACCTGGGAGCTGGTCCAATTTCACACATTGGGATTTACTTCTGAGTAGACATGTATAGGATTGTGCTATAAGTCTTGCTATTTATATCTCCTGCTTCTACTTTTCCATCCTACCTGTATCCTTTTGATTTGATATGTATAAATAGCATCCTCTTAAATGTTCCAACAAGTTTTAAGTGAGAAGTTAAGCATTGCCTGCAATCCTAAATATACTTACTGTACTTGAAAGTAAATCTCATTGAACCTAACAGGAGTTGCCACCAAATAATTCTATGGCTCTTATGGTCTTCATTGTTTTGAATGCAGGTGGGAAATGTTTGAAACTGGAAATGCAATGAAGATATTTGTTACAATACCTGACAAATGATGTTGGAATTGAGTTGCTGGCATCTAAGGTATTACATAAGATGACCGAGAAGAAAATGATAACCATTCCTGAACTACCAGATGCACATCCATGGCAAAATTAATGTTTTATTGGGTAAATGGAATAGTTAAAGAAAATACTATTTTCACCTGGCTCCAGCACCTTTGATTTTCTGAGCTAATAAAAAATCTAGTTACAGGTAGGTAGCTGTGTTGGTCTGCCGTAGTTGAAACAAAATTCCTTCCAGTAGCACCTTAGAGACCAACTAAGTTTGTTATTGGTGTGCACGCACACGAAAGCTCATACCAGTAACAAACCTAGTTGGTCTCTAAGGTGCTACTGGAAGGAATTTAATAAAAAGTCTGTTTTATTCTGCTTCTGGTTTCCTTATTTATTATCACATCTTCCATACTGGTTAGTTACTTACCATTCCATGCTGCAGGAAATACATGCACAATACAGACTGACATAGCATGATACGTGAAAATAAAAGACTAAGTAAAAGTATTGTCATTATACTGTGAGGACCAGACCTGTCACTAGACAACTTGTACACCAGTAAGAGTTTCTGCAGGAAAACAGAAATGGGGGAAGAAATATTCACTGTGGTCATTGAAAAATGTTCATATGACTGCCAACTGTTGCTGATGACTGTGAAAAACTTTCAATTTAAAGCTGAATCTATATGTTCATATAACTCTTTCATACATATTGATTATAAAGTCAGAATGAGCAGGTGCTTTTTCAAGGAAAAAGAGATAATCAGACAAGTGAAATTGCTTCCATTTATTTAGTGAACTGAATTAAGATACAGCTTATCACCCTGATACAGCAAGGATGATCTGTTTGCACAGGAAAGTCAATGAGTTACTGGCACCTACTGCACTATTGATTTTTAAGCTGAATAAATTAGGTTAGGATTCAGAACTTGTCTAGCTCCATGGTAATGTCTCCTGAAAACTCCTTAATAACAGTTGCCTCAGCACTACTCTAGTCTGTCTCCACATGGGAAATGGGATGGCCTACACAGTCTATTTTAAGTTCCCAGTACAGTATTCAAAAAGGGGCTGGACGGCACCCTGCCTTGAAATTGATATTGTTACATGCCAGCCCAATCTCCGAGCGATGCAAGATCACAGGGGTTCCAGGCATGCTTACCCAGGTTCTGTGTTTCCTTTTAGAAATGGGGCACAGCTGAGACTGTGTTGTCTTTATTGATCAAACTATCCATTCATGTTTTACAATCAAGCCATTAAACTGTTCATTAATTGAGCATGTTTTCATTTAGGCAGGCTTAGCTGATACGTTTCGTTGTCCTTGGGCTCTGGTTAAGAAGCCATTTTTACTTGTATCATCTATTGTGTTCGTGCATTCCCTGACTTACAGCTCTCAGCAAGAGCTAGTTTTGCTGGAGAGCCACCTGGGGGAGAGAATGGTAGGTTGTGCAGGTCGGCATCGGGAACAGAGAATATATAAAGGAATATATAAAGGAATATATAAAGGAAGGGAAGTAGGATGCAAGAGGCTTCATATTTCCTTTCTCACCTTGCCTTAGCTATGTTACTTCCACTGCAGGATCTTAAGAGGCACAGCTTCCTAAAGCGCAAATTACCAGGTGAAAAGGAACAAGTATTAACACCAGGGAGAGGTTTAGCTCCAGGGAGAGCAAAAACAATGCCACACCTGAAGAAGTATAATAATAATAATAATAATAATAATAATAATAATAATAATAATATACTGTATATATATATCCCACCCTCTGGCTGGGTTTCCCCAGCCACTCTGGGTGGCTCCCAATAGAATATTAAAAACATTATAAATACATCAAACATTAAAAACTTCCCTAAACAGGGCTGCCTTCAGATGTTTTAGAAAAGCCAGACAGTTGTTTATTTCCTTGACATCTGATGGGAGGGCATTCCACAGGGCAGGCACCACTACCAAGAAGGCCCTCTGCCGGTTATCTGAATATCGCAGGTGAAAACGCACACACAGCTGAAGCCAAGTCTGCAGATGCACTTTGATGACCTGAAACATTAAACATATATGAATACAATATATACGTACCTTAGTTCTAGACAGTGGTGTTTGGTGCCCCCTGGGAATGGTGGTGCAGAAAGCAGGGATGTCAGTGGTAGGTGGAGCTAACAGCAGGAACAGCCAGAATCAATGGCAAGCAAAGCCAACTCATTCTAGTTTTATCCCAATCCATCATCCTGCCAATCAACTCAGGCTAAGGAGGAGGAAGCTGACAGCCAAGGCCACCCAATGGACTGATTGTAAGTAAGCAGGCAGAGGCTGCTGAGGGCAGACTGAGGTTGATGGGGCATTGCCCCATTTGAACTAATAGATCAGCCTCTGACATGATTGGGGGCTTCCCAGGGACACCTAATAGACCACCATGTGAAACAGGATTCTGAACTGAATGGCCTATTGGCCTGATCCTTCTAATGTTCTTACAAAGCCACTTCCGGCTTGCCCCAGGAGGTGGGGTTGCGGGCGTCACGCCCACCCCACGTGAGCGGGGGCTGGTTTAGCCCCGCGAGAGTAAGGAATCCCGGGGAATCCCAGGGGCGTCCTCCCCCCAGCCAGCCAATCGGCTGGCTAAGGGGGCGGGGCTTGCCCTATTTAGTGCCGGCGCAAGGAGGCTCGACCTCCTTTCGCCGGCTGGACCCACGTTTGCCCTCCCTCCCTCCCTTTAGATAGGTGTTAGGTAGGTCTCGGACTTTGCTATGGACTTCGGTCTGTCGCCGCAAGGGGCATGGTAGGAATTTTTCCCAATTGGCGATTTCCAGCCTTTTGGTTTTTCGCCTACCTCATAGCAACTCGTCACAACTCCTCGGCATTGGCGGTAGGCATTGGTAAGAAGGGGTTCAGAGGATGTGGGGGGGGGGGAGGAACGCCATCACCTCCCCCCAGTGAACGAAGGGTGGTCCGATAAAGGACTCCGGGGGGCGTGGCCCTGTCCGAAGCCTATGGAGGTGTGGGCCAAAGGCACGCCCCAGAGCGGTGACCCAGGGGAGCTCCTAGCTGACGTGCCTCGGCAGGTGACTCCCCCACTATGGTGTTAACCCTTCCCGTGTCTCCAGCAAATGGGCTGGAGCCGGATAGTCGGTAGGACCAATGCCTAAGCCAATGCCTCTCATTCCTGAATTCAATAAAGTTGTGGCCTAATTCGCCCATTTAACCTTATATCATGGTGTAACGTGTCTTTATTTATCCTGGTTGGGGGCGGGAACTCGCCACGCAATGCAGAGTTCAGTAGCACACGCATTGTGTTGCTGAGTCATGCAACAGTGTGGAGAAAGAAGAGTGCTGAACTATGACTTGGGAGACCAGGGTCCCACTCCTCATTCAGCCATGAAGCTCACTGGGTGACTTTGGGTGAGTCACTGACTTTCAGGGTTGTTGCGAGGATAAAATGGGGAGGGGAGAACCATGTACTCCAACTGGAGCTCCTTGGAAGAATGTGTGGTATATAAATGTAATAAATCATTGTCATCATTGTCAAATTAGCACCAGAGTGATGGACTCCTGGACCACAGATACCTGCCATGCTAATGCTGTAGGCACAGATGTTAGTGATTCAGAGAATATGTGCTGCTGAGCATATGGGACCCCTGCATGATGTTTAAATCTGGCCTTACCCTTTGTGGTGAAAGTGTCCTATGTGACATTTTTTAAATTGTGCATTCATTTTCATTTGTTTGCAGAGGAGCTAGACAACATTGAATCAGGTGTTTTCCCACACTTTCCAGTTACTGCCCTAACCTAGAGACTGCCAGATGTTAGGCTATCACTGTCCAGATAGGGGCACAGCTGGGCCACCAGCCGAAGCTGATGGAAGCCACTCCATGCCACTGAGGCCACCTGAGGGATTCAAGTGACAGCAAAGCATCCAGGAGTCACCCCCCCAGCTGCGTACCTGCTGCTTCAGAGGGTTTAACCCACAGCGCCACCCGCATCCCTTAATTGGCAAGTTAGTTAAGTATTATTATTCATTTACTTGATTGGAGGGCACCTGCCCCCCCCCCGCCCCGGACTACGCCCATGAACAGCTCTGGGCTGCAAGATTCCCGAAAGGTCATGAGAAGTGTGCTGCCTGATCTCAAGGACGCACACCCTGTTCCTCCCCTTGCGGTGCTATGCAACGCGAGCTCTGCAGCTGTATATGTTGGGATGACTTTTCTTCCCCCCAGACGAGTTTATCCGGTGGGCAAAAACTTCAGCGCCACCTTCGACGCAGACCAGGCCAGGGACAACAATGGCGCGATGATTTCTTTTCTCCCTCTAATTGAAACGGCCTCATTCGGAGGCAGAAATCGTCACCCTCCCTTGGCTCTGTTAGTTCCCGGGGCGCAGGCCTTTTGTTCCTTTGCACTTCATTCAGGAAACAGCTTCCCTCCCTCCCTCCCTTCCTAGAGGTCGCCCTGCTCCCCTCCTTCCCTCCCTCTTCCCCGGGCAGCTCTTCTTCGCGCCACCGTTTTGGAGACTCCAAGATTCCTCTCGCCTCCAAGTCTGATGTTCCTCGTTCGCCTGCTTGCTTTGGCTTCTGCTGTCGGGGCGGCGCTGGAAACCGGCCGCTCTCTCGCTCTCTCCCGGGGGAATTCCCTTTCGAGCAGCCGCCGCTGCCCCCGCACCCAGACCGGATTCTTCTTCGGACGGTCCCGACCTTGCCAAGGGACATGATGTGGCCAGGAGCAGCGGATCAGCAAGGCGACGGCGCTTGCCAGGGCGGCTGAATGTCCCGATCCCGCCACCAAAAGACACAAACAAACACAGACACACACGCCGCCTCCCCGGAGTCCGGAGCAGGGCAGTTAGTGACTGATGGGAACCTGTAGGCGAGGAGCAGCAGCGGCAGCAGCAGCAGCATGGAGTGGGAATTCAACTTGCTCCTCTACCTGGCGCTTTTCTTCCTCTTGCTCTTCCTGCTCTTCCTGCTGCTCTTCGGGGTCATCAAGCAGCTCAAGAACTCCGTGGCCAGCACGGCGGGCGGCCAGCCCGGGAGACACTCCTTGCGCGAGCCCTGGGGCTTCTTCCGAGAGCAAGCCCTCTGAGGGAGCCCAGCGCAGGGGGGAAAGGGCCGCTGCGCCGCTCCGGCTCTAGGGGGCGCTGCGGAGGACCGCTCAGGCCACGACACCACCGCCTGGTATCCCCCCCCCCCTCCATCCCACCGGTGGGGAGATACGGAGCCAAGACACAGGTGGGTTTCATCTATTTATTTAAATTTTAAAGCAGGACCTAAAAGGCAAATGATAGCTCAGTCCGCAGAGCATGGGATTTTTAGTCTCAGGGTCGTGGCTTCGAGCCCTAGATTCCTGCATTGCAGGGGGTTGGACTAGATGACCCTCAGGGTGCCTTCCGACTCCACAGTTCTGTGGGCCTGCGGCTAAGCCTGACTCCCGGCTCCCATTGTTCATGAACATTGGCTATACAGTGGTACCTCGGGTTACGGACGCTTCAGGTTACAGACTCCGCTAACCCAGAAATAGTACCTTGGGTTAAGAACTTTGCTTCAGGATGAGAACAGAAATCGCGCAGTGGGAGGCCCCATTAGCTAAAGTGGTACTTCAGGTTAAGAACAGACCTCCAGAACGAATTAAGTTCTGAACCCGAGGTACCACTGTACTGGCATAGGCTGATGGGAGTTGGAGTCCAGCAACGTCTGCAGTGGGTTACTGACATAGTGGCATAGGAGCCAACTCATTGGGGCTGAGGGGGCTTCACGCCCCAATAAAATATTTGAGGGGGCTGCCCCCCCAAAGTTGATAGGCATTGCCATTCAAATAGTGTGCGTGCAGCACATCATGTGATCAATTATGTGGGGTGGGGCTTACCTCCCCCCCCCCCTATTTTATTTGAGTTGGCACCCTTGCTGAGCAGTGCTTAGATATGGGGAAGGCTGATCCTTCAAAGGCATGCTACATGCCCTCCCAAGTCAAGTTGTTGGTGGAACCAGTGGCGTAGCGTGGGTTGTCAGCACCCGGGGCAAGGCAAGTAATTTGCGGCCCCCCCCGCTGCACTGTCCCTCCCCCAGATAGTCCCTCGCTCTCTCTCCGCACCGCACTGCACGCCTGGCACCCTCCCCTCCACAGTGGGCGGCGACCCGGCGGCTCGGATCGGATTCGCACAGCCAGCACTGCAGTGAGAGAGAGTGAGTGAGCCAGGTAGGGGCAGAGAGCTGCGAGTGCGAGCGCACCCCCCCAGATGTTGTGCCCGGTTCGGCTGGGCCCCCCTGCACGCTACACCACTGGGTGGAACCATCGGCCGTCACAACAGAACTTGCTTCCTCATGTCAGTTTCCTACCTGTGAAATGGGGCAAGTAGCATCCTACCTAAAAAAAAAAGTTGCTGTGCAATTTGTTTTTTAAGTTTACCGGCAGCAGTAGAAATCTGTATACCAGTTCCATCGTTATGCTAGAGCCATTCTTTAGTTACATCATTTAAATTGGCTTTCGTAACTTATCTCTTTTCTGGCCTAGCAAATCTCTTGGCAAAGATAATTCTGAATCAAGTCACAATTTAAGTAAAGTGATTGACCTGACTGAGAAAACTATTTGACATAACAGCTGGGAAAGTGGCAGGGAAAATTCTGAACAGACTACATAAGTAATGTATGTGAGGTGTTTTAAACACTCAAAAGTAGATTGCATTGACTAAATGTTTCCATTGCTGCATTCTCTAAATCATACTGCTCACCAATTAAAAACCTAACAATTCCTCATCTCTTTTGTTCTGTTTCCCATCCATTCCTAGTTTTAACTGTTTCGTTTTTGTGGCATCATCCATACATGCAATACTTCAATGATGTGACTACTTTCTGCATTGGCTTGACCCTGAGGTGCACTTCATGATAGCGTAGGTCAAAATGGGTCGCTTGCATGTTCCTTTGCAACATGTTCATCTTTTTAGCTTTCCTGTCACAGCACACATGCCATCTTATCATTCATTTCCTTAATCCAGTATAGCACAGACGGCTAGCATATGTGATCCTTAGCCAACCCTGAGCTGCAGGTGGCTGCATACAGTGGTGGGGCCTCATGCGCACTCTCATGCGCACCTCTTGCGTGAACATCCACCACACAGAACACACATGAAGGTAGACAAGACCCCCTTTGAGCATTATTTCCTCTCTATGTAGTGATGACTGGGGAGGGCTAATATGTATCCCTATCATCACAGTGGGCTCTGCCCACTCTAGTATCTTTTATATTTCAGTCTTTGATGCTGCCACCAAAATTGATGGGGTCTTGGCAGGAGAAAAGGGAAAAAAAATCTTGGGGGTGGCTAGATCAGATCCCTGACCTGGTGGTTAATCATTCCTGCTGTACAGCTGTGACCTTGCTCATAGCCAGGAGATGAGCCACCAATGCCAAACTTAGAAGAGTTTTCATCCAATATGGAAGCACTCTGCTACACTGCTTTTCTCATTAGAAAAGTTGAAAAGATTACAGCTTCCTGTCACTATTAGACATGATTAACTTTGAGCTTGGCTAAAGGGTCCAGCCTCTGAACTTCTTTCCACTTCACTACAGAATCATTATAGCCCACCCACAAAAAGCTGCACCAACACAAGTGAGGCCCAAAGAACATCTGATTTTTTTTAATTTGTATTTCAGAAGTTCTTCATGTCTCTGACTGTTGTTGGTGTGTTTTTTTTTGTTTCGTGGGTGCCCTTGTAAAGAAGCTCAGAACTGCAGAGTCTGTGGATTTGAAACGAGATAATTTTTAGAGGGTGTGTAGGGATTTCTTGCGTCTGTCTGCAGTTTGGAGAGGAGCAGACGTGACAGGTCGGAGGCTAACAGTTGTTTGGGAGAGAAAAAATTGCATGCATGGTTAAGTGGTTTCATCTGTATGCTGCAAATGGCTCTTGACCACTCTTAATCTTTGAAAGTTATGACTGGACTGTTAATCTTGTGTAAGGAAGCTTGTAGGCAAGTTTGGATAATGAGCTCAGTGGCTGAATTCTGACAATCACAATTTGCACCTCGGTAATTTGTAAGTAACTCAGCAGCTCTCATCAATTGTCAAGCCTTATAGAAGAAATCAGTTACCCAATTCTTCCCAAATTTTCCCTGTGCATCCCACCACAATTTTCAGCACCAGCTATCAAGAGAGGACTGGGTGACCCATTTCTTCCATAAAGTTTGAGACCTGGTGATGATAGCTGCACTTGGGTTTGGCATATAATTACTGAGGTGCAAATGCTATCTAGATAACATTGTAAGAAATATCCTGCTTTCCTAAATGTGTGATTCCTATCGTTTCAGGGGTCAATTCAATCTGGTCCCTGTGGTAGTATATGTCCTAGGGTAAAAACCTAAAAAACAACAACCTTGGTCGGCCCTCACGCATGTTCATTTCATCAAATCTGGCCCTCTTGGGCACTCCTGCTATAGTGCACCCCAAACCTCTCTGGTGCATCTAGGGTAACTTAACACATATATGAGCAGAGATACACTGTTGACCAGTGAACAGGCTCGTAACCTTGAATGTGGAAAACCTGGTTTTCAATGCCAGCTCTGCAATGGATTCACCGACTGGCCTTCAGCAATTCACTGAGAAATCTCTAAAATGGAAAGTGATACAACATCATAGGGTACCTCTTAAAAACATAACAGAGCTTTGTTTGGCTGGACCCAAGCAATCATAAGTAATATAGACAGTTAAGTAGGCCCGGGGCTTTTTTTTCCAACTGGAACTCAGTTCTGGCACCTTTCAGGTGGGTGCCACTACCATTCTAAGAGGTGTTCATGCTGAGTTCCGGCACCTCTTTTTCTAGAAAAATAACACTGAGTAGGCCAGTAGGCCAATTTTGGACCAGAGGTAGCCATATGCCAAATTAAGTATTTAAATCAGAGGGAATCCCCAAATATGTCGCTATTTCAGACCTTCAAGGCTCCTGACCAGACCTAACCATAGTTCTTTATTGTGGAAATAATGAATCAAAAGATACCTAAAGTATGAGTCGTGATGGTTTATGGCCAACTAGACCATAAAAAGCAAAATGACTGCCAACCTGAATAGATGCCCCCGTGTTTCTGGGCTGTTCTGGGTAATGGAAGGTTCAGCTGAGTTCACTGTTCAGTTTTAATGCTTTTGCCTAGGAGATGCTATGTGCTGTTATCAGCTGCTAATTGCTAGAACAATGTTGATCAAATATAGGAAAAAGAGATAAAAACAAAAGGGATAAGGGGGCTTGGCTAACTGACATATAAATGGAATATGATGACAAGATTTAGAAAAGCATGCGGGTTGTTAGGGACCCAGCTAGTTATCAGATCTAATTCCCATTTTCTCAAGATAAATTTTGGTGAATTGATTTAATTAATTTAATTTTAGATCATGCCCAAGTTGCCTAGCAGGATCCTGATGGCACCTCACAAAACAATACTAATATTATAATATCTTATTCAAGGCTTCTTGTTTCTTTTTTACTTTCTGATCATCCACTTCTTGCTACTGGAAACAACAACAATTGAAGGAATAGCAATTTCAATGAGGGATTTTGCAAACCATTCCCATATGGCTACCTTGGGTCTGGCTGTAAAGGATCCACGGGATCATACTTGATGTTATATAGTACACATTTTACCTGCCCTATTGTATTTATAGTTGAGGTGGTTAAAGAAAGCCAGGTGTATTATACTTGATTAAAGGGTGACAGAGGGATTGCAATCTTTATTTCTGAAAGCTGAGCTGGAGAACCAGTCAACAGTTTCAGACTAATTTTATGTACAGTGGTACCTCAGGTTACGGACGCTTCAGGTTACAGACTCTGCTAACCCAGAAATAGTACCTCGGGTTAAGAACTTTGCTTCAGGGTGAGAACAGAAATCGTGCAGCAGCGGCAGTGGGAGGCCCCATTTGCTAAAGTGGTACCTCAGGTTAAGAACAGTTTCAGGTTAAGAACGGACCTCCAGAATGAATTAAGTTCTTAACCTGAGGTACCACTGTATTTGGGAGACTGAAGTAGCTGACGTTGTGTGGCCCCAGCCGCCTCAATTGCTCTGTCAAAGCACTGCATGTGGGGCTTGTCCGCACTTGTGCCATGCCTAGAAAGCACATGATTGAATGGTTTTCTGCTTGATTTGTGCTTTCTAGGCATGAGTTCAAGCGGTTTCCACCTTGATCTGCTCCTTTCCAAGGGAAAACCCGCTTTTTAGTAACAGATCGGAACAAATGGCAACCCGAGTAAATACATGAAGCACTGTTTGCTCTGATTGAGTGCTAAAGAGTGGTTTTCCTTAGGGGGAAAGCAATGGGATGATGAGTTTGGATTTGATATCCCGCTTTATCACTACCCGAAGGAGTCTCAAAGCGGCTATCATTCTCCTTTCCCTTCCTCCCTTCACAACAAACACTCTGTGAGGTGAGTGAGGCTGAGAGACTTCAGAGAAGTGTGACTAGCCCAAGGTCACCCAGCAGCTGCATGTGGAGGAGACGCGAACCCGGTTCATCAGATTACGAGTCTACTGCTCTTAACCACTACACCACACTGGCTCTCACTGGAATGAGAGGAAGTGTGGGTAAGCTCTTGGTCTCTCTATTGAGGGGATTAAATTCATTCTAGCCTGTCAAACATTACTGATTCAGCCCTGATTTAGCAGAGAGAAAGGGAGAGGCATGGGGGGTATGGTAAGCCCCACCCTGCATAATTGATGACAAGATGATACACATGCACACCATTTGAATGGCAATGCCCGTCAACTTTGGGTGGCCATGGCCTCCTCAAATATTTTATTTGGGGAGCAAAGGGACCCTGGCCCCTAGGAGCTGGCTCCTATGAAGATGCAAAGCATACTCATTCATTCACCGTCTCTCTCTCTCTCTCTCTTTCTCTAGAAATCTAACCTGAAGTTTGCAGAGTGACCAACCTGATATGTTTTGTTTACTTTCAGCGTGCTGCTAATCTACAAAAGACATGGTGTCAATGATTTGCTCAGTTGAGATGGACTCCCCTGTGCCACTGGGCATTAGGACAGGAATGCCATATTACTTGTCCCGGAACATAATAAGACTATGCTCTTTGGAGAAAGGCAATCTGGTTGAAAAGGCAGCTGTGCTTGGAGACTGGACAAGTCGTGGAGTCAACCAATAATGGCCATGCAACGTAGCAAAACTGAATGTGTTTTAGTGGTGAACTGCAACCTGCGTTTTAAAATGCCTGTCATGTTCTTTGTCTTTTTCTTATTTGCCAATCCCCACAAATCTGGCCAGCCCATAAATAGCCTTTCTCCTTGGGAGTGTGTCCATGAGAGTGGCTGAGCGGCAGGCATCTCTTTAGATCGCAACATAAACAAGACTACAAATGCATCATACAGCAGTAACTTGGTATTCATCCATCTCCTCCCACCACCCAACTTCGTTTCTTTTGTTTTGCAAATGAAATTTGTACTCTCTTGTGATTTATGTTTTTGGTCTTTCTGGAAACACTGAACTGAAAGGATGACACTTATAACAAGATTAAAGGCTGCTGACCTTCACCACTGATGGTGAAGAAAACAGAAATCCTTATTTAATAATTATTCTAAAAGACCCATTAAGCCAGAACATCAATCATCTACTCTGCAGAGCTTACAATGACTTTAAACTACCATCCTGTAGTGTTTCATATACTCAATCAGGCAGCTTTTGTGTTATTGAATATGCTATCTGTTTTATGATACTCTATATGTCAAAAGACCAGCTCCCATCATACTCAAGGATTATCATAAAATCCATCATGGGACTATATAGGCAGAGGAGAGACTAAAGTCTAGTAAGGTAAAGGTAAAGGGACCCCTGACCATTAGGTCCAATCGTGGCCGACTCTGGGGTTGCGCCGCTCATCTCGCTTTATTGGCGAGGGAGCCGGTGTACAGCTTCCTGGTCATGTGGCCAACATGACTAAGCCACTCCTGGCGAACCAGAGCAGTGCATGGAAACGCTGTTTACCTTCCTGCCGGAGCGGTACCTATTTATCTACTTGCACTTTGACGTGCTTTTGAATTGCTAGGTTGGCAGGAGCAGGGACCGAGCAACGGGAGTTCACCCCGTCACGGGGATTTGAACTGCCTACTTTCTGATTGGCAAGTCCTAGCCACCCACGTGGGTTAAAGTCTAGTAGCAATACATAATTGACCTGTGTGCCAGGGATACCTGGCATGTGCCCTTCAGATGTAGCTGGACAACTCCTAGTATCCCTGACTATTGGCCATGCTGGCTAGGGCTGATGGCTGTTGGAATAATAATGATACTGATAACAATTTTATTATTTGTACCCTGCCCACTTGACTGGGTTGCCCCAACTTGTGGAGGGTACTACATGGGCTACCTCTTCTGTGTGCCCTTCCCCCAGTAATGACTTTTCTGGTAAAGGGGGCCTGTTTTAGGTGAATATACTGAAATTCTAAGAACACACCTCTGTGCAAAAGCCGGTCAAGGCTATGATTCACATTCCATTAAATTAAGCGGCGAAACTTCCATTGGGTTATAGAGGAGCTGGGAAATCGTCTTATGAATGTTTGTCTTTTTTGTATTGTTTTTAAAAAAATATGTTTGTGCTCTTGATACAAAGTCTTGTGAATTATCATAACGTGTGCCTTCCTGTGAACACGAATAAAAATCCACAGTGATGTGTGTGTGTGTGTGTGTGTGTGTGTGTGTATACACAGTATATATAAAACAGCCTTAAGTTGCCATCATCTAGTGATTGTGTTTCATGCTCTGTTGTGTCAGCATTCATTGTTAAGCTTAACTGCCTGTTTTGTGATCAGTTTATTACAGTCAATTAATGAGAAAAGCAGTTATCTTTCCCCAAAATTCTTTATTAAGAGCATAAGAAAAGCCGTGCTGGATCAGAGCAGTGGCTCATCTTCCCAGCATTGTGTTTTCACAGTGGCCAACCAGATGCCAATGGGAGGCCCACAAGCAGTGCCTGAGGACAACAGCGCTCACTCCTTATGCAGTTTCCAGCAACTGGTCTCCGACTGTGGAGCTAGACCAAAACCATTGTGGTTAATAGCTATAGATAGCCTATACCTCCTTGAATTTGTCCAGTTATCTTTTAAAGCCATCCAAAGTGATGGCCAGCTTTGCGTCTTGTGAGCGCAAATTCCATAGTTTAACTATGCACTGTGTGAGGAACTAGTTTCTTTTATCTTTCCTGAATCTTTCAACATTCAGCTTCGTTGGGTATCTACCTGTTCTAGTGTATGAGCGAGGAAGAAAAGCTTTTCTCTATCCACCTTCTCCTCCCATGTATTATTTTATACACTTCTGCCCTGTCACCTCTTACTTACCTTTTCTCTAAACTAAAAAGTCCCAAATGAGGTAACTTTCCCTCATATGGGAGTTTCTCCAGCCTCTTTTGGACCAACAATTGTGTATGGACATAGCCGACTAAACAAGAAAGGATCTCAAGGTCATAGATGTCCATGCAACAAGTGGATGAAAAAGCTTGTGAAAAAGATTAGGGGTCTTTTCCTCAGTAAGCAGTTGAAGATTACACAATCCTTGGCAAGAGAAAGCTGAATAATTTGGGGGGGGGGAATAATGGGTGGGATTCACCTAACAAGCCCCACCAATGGAAGTCGTGCGCAAGAGTTTCCACTTGCGCAATGGCACTTCCTCCCCTCTGTCCTCCCGTGCCTCCGAAATTGACTTTGCGGGGTGGGAGAACCCCCCCCCAGGGCAGTTTGCAGGGGGAGAGGGAATCATTCCACCTGACAAGCTGATCAACTTGGAGAGATGAAACATTTGTAAGAGCGTGATGTTGAATTCCACCCAGTTGATCAACCACTAAGGAAAGTAGACCATATCTCGTAAGTTTTGATCAAACAATTGCAGAAACCATTTTGTTGTTGTTGTTGTTTAGTCGTTTAGTCGTGCCCAACTCTTTGTGACCCCATGGACCAGAGCACGCCAGGGACTCCTGTCTTCCACGGCCTCCCGCAGTTTGGTCAAACTCATGTTGGTAGCTTCGAGAATACTATCCAACCGTCTCATCCTCTATCGTCCCCTTCTCCTTGTGCCCTCAATCTTTCCCAACATCAGGGTCTTTTCCAGGGAGTCTTCTCATGGGGTGGCCAAAGTATTGGAGTCTCAGCTTCAGGATCTGTCCTTCCAGTGAGCACTCAGGGCTGATTTCCTTAAGAATGGATAGGTTTGATCTTCTTGCAGTCCATGGGACTCTCAAGAATAACTCAGAGAAGCTATGAACTATGCCGAGCAGGAACCTTTTACATTACTGCAAACATCAAATGCTACAACGGAGCAGCTCTGTGATAGAGAAGGAGGTGGGAAACAAACAAACAAACCCTTCAGAGTAGCCACAGCAGAAGTTATTAGAAGGGAACTTTACTGGTTATGGATAGGTATGAATTTCTGCTCATACAAGTAAGTATATAATAATCAATGAGATACCAAGTTCCTGTAAAGGCAAAATTTACATTTGTCTTGCCCTGCCCCCTGCCCACTGCCAGGTTGTAGAGAAAGGAACCTGGCCCTGAATGTGAAAAAGGTTCTTCATCCTGATTTACAGGCTTGCAGTAGCCCTTGCAGGGGATAGGGGCTCTGTAATTGTACCATGGGGTTGTGTGTCTGGCCTCCACATGGGGGCACCAACTTTCCATGAATGATTCTTCTGCACAAACTCTGGCTTTAATTGTTTTATTCAGGCATTATACATTGGTACCTCGGGTTACAGACGCTTCAGGTTACAGGCGCTTTAGGTTACAGACTCTGCTAACCCAGAAGTAGTACCTTGGGTTAAGAACTTTGCTTCAGGATGAGAACAGAAATCATGCTGTGGTGGCAGCAGGAAGCCCCATTAGCTAAAGTGGCACCTCAGGTTAAGAACAGTTTCAGGTTAAGAACGGACCTCCAGAACGAATTAAGTTCTTAACCCGAGATACCACTGTACTTGTTGAGCTTTAAGAAAAATAAAGGTTAAGTACAATGAATGCAAAGGAGGGAAAACAAAATAATAAATAAACTAAAACCAAAACAGCACAGCTGATTAACCCTGGTAGGCAGCTGTAAGGAAACAGGAAATTCTCTGTGTTCTGTGCACATCCCTTTGGAACCCTGGCCAATGTGTGGAGAAGTGCAGAGTGACTGCAGACAACACTGTTCATGAAATGATCCATGCCTTTACAGCTAAGAATGAAACAAAAGGTTCCATTCATGAAATAAGTTGCTTGCTTATATTGCAACATGTGATGCTCTGAGGCAAAAATCACATTAAATGTTGTGATACCATTGTGGAGTTAATTCAGTTTACATAGCTTTTGGTCACATAAACAGTGAAAGTGATAGAGTCTGCAGAGAAATTTGCTGGTCACATCAGCCTCTTACATCACTTGATGTATTCCATCAGTATTGTTGCGCTTGTTTGTGGATGTGAAGCTTAAGAGTTAAACACCACGAGTTGTTATTATCTGTCATGAATTTTCTCTGCTGACATTCCTTAGGGGAGTCATTATCAGTTGCTGTTGCTGCTGTTCCTTATTCCATTATGGCTGCTAAATTGGTCAATATTATCTCACTATATCATTTCAATGCTTCATCGCTCCTCTTCTGCTTATTTCTTAAAGCCTCCTCAAGATAAAAAATAAATAAAACCCCTTGGCCCAGTGTGCATCTCCAAGCTTCTCTAGTTGGGTGGTTGTTTATGAGACACACTTCTTTCCCTATTGTAATGTGAGTGATACTTCTACATGTGCCTTGATTATCTTCAATGAATCTATGTATGGGAGTTTTGTGGAGTTTTGCTAATACTATCCAGAAAGAGAGAGAAATCTCCAGACGAAACACACTGCGTCAAGCCAATTAAGCAGACTCTGCTGGACCATAAAAGGAAAGAGAAACAGACCATAGCTATTTGCTTTCTCTTTGGTGTTAATTATCTCGAGATATTGAATACTGGGTCCTAGAGACATTTAAATGATCCTTGTAATTGGGGTATGGATTCAGACCATTAGAATTTTTCAGGTTCGTTTACTTTGTTCTTTCTGCTTGATGTTTCCCTTTCATGTTCCTTTCTGGCTTCTCTTCTTCAGGGCCCAGATACCGCTGTTATGAATTCTTAATATTGGCAATAGATACAAAGCACATCCCGATGACTAGAGAAGTTAATGTTACTGAGAACTTGGGTTCAATTATATTGGCTAGTGTTCTAAGAGCAGGTCAATCCTCTGCATGTTTACTTGGAAGTGAGATTTGCTGTGCTCAATGGAGCTTACACCCAGAGGTGCCAACTTGCGAGGGCAATTGGGGGCTGTCGATGCACACAGTGTCAGGATGTTGGGAGGAGCTGGGTGTGGAGCTGAACGCAGTGACAGCACAGCTTCAACGGCTGGCTCCTCTCCCTCCTGCCATACCCACATCACTGGAAAAGCTCATCCTCCGGTCGAGTCCTCCGATGATGATTAACGCCTGGGCCTCTGATAAGGCTCCAGACACGTTCCCTCATTACACAGAGTATCCAGCAGCAGGGAAGGACGAGAAAATATGAGCTACATTGCAAAGAGTTTTAATTCTAGTTACGCAGACAGAAAAGAAACATCCTCTCTCTGTGAAAGCAGAGAGCAACTGAACAACAAAGGAACAGGAAACCAGTAACATCACATCCGTCTCCTGTCTTCCTTTTTTTTTTGGAATTTTTTTTTTATTCATTTTACAATACAAAAATATAAAAACACATAACACAATTTTTCACAAATACATTTTTTGGAGTTCCCTCAGCTCTTCTGCAAATCCTCCGTTTTAGTCCTTCTTCCGCATTTCTTAATCTAATATTGCCTTTTATTAAAAACCTCCTTCCTCTTATTCCCTTTTTTACAATATTTCTAATATTATTTTCACAGAGCCTCTTGCCAACCCTCAAACGTTAATTGTTCATCGCAAATACTTTTCAAATAGTCTACAAATTTACTCCAGTCTTCAGTGAATCTGTGGTCTCGTAGGCCTCGGATCCTTCCTGTTAGTTTATCAAGTTCTGCGTATTCCATTAACTTCATTCTCCATTCTTCCATGGACGGTAATTCTTCTTGTTTCTATTTTTGGGCTAGCAGTATTCTTGCCGCTGTTACTGCGTATAAAAAAAGCTTATAATCTTTTCTATTTATTTCATTTCCTACCATTCCTAACAAAAATGCCTCTGGTTTCTTAACAAATGTATATTTCAACATTTTTTTCAATTCATTATATATCATTTCCCAGAAGCCTTTCACCTTCTTACATTCCCACCACATATGATAAAAAGTCCCTTCCTTTTTTTTACATTTCCAACATTTATTACACACTTTATACATTCTTGCTAACTTCACAGGTGTTATATACCATCTATATACCATTTTCATAACATTTTCTTTTAACGCAGTACAGGCCGTAAATTTTAACCTTTCATTCCATAGTTTTATCCATTCATATAACTGTATATTATATCCAAAATCTCTAGCCCAATGAATCATAAACGATTTAATTTCTTCATCTTTAGTATACCATTCTAGCAGCAATTTATACATCTTCGATAAAATTTTAAATTCATTATTCAATATCTCTATTTGAAATTTCGATTCTTTTTCAACATAAGCTTTTTCTTTTAGTTCTTTTTTAAACATTTCATTACCCTGATAATAGACTTATTATAAGTTATTGTAAGTTTAAGTTAAGTCTGCTGCAACTGGATTTCTTATAGACAGTGCCAATCTTGAATGTATTGGATTTGTGACCATTATGCTCCTTTGCTTTCAGTAGCGGTAATGCTCTGCTGGATGAAATACAATTGCCTCTGGTCTATTTTGGGGAGATACTGCAACTTAAGTTTAAGTTTTTACTTTGCTAACTATATGCTGGAATCTGCTCTGGATCAATACTGAGTAGAATTCCATGACAGTCCTGAGTACAGTGGTACCTTGGGTTACAGACGCTTCAGGTTACAGACGCTTCAGGTTACAGACTCCGCTAACCCGGAGGTAGTACCTCGGGTTAAGAACTTTGCTTCAGGATGAGAATAGACATCGCGCAGCGGCAGCATGGTGGCAGGTGGCAGTGGGAGGCCCCATTAGCTAAAGTGTTACCTCAGGTTAAGAACAGTTTCAGGTTAAGAACGGACCTCCAGAACGAATTAAGTTCTTAACCCAGGGTACCACTGTACATGTTTGTCCCAGATGTCACCAGAGCCTGCCTGGAATTTAATAAGAAAACTGTACCCATGTGACCCCTAAAAAGTTCTTCACTATTTTACAATTCTATAGAACAATGTTTTAAAAATATATAGGACTATTTTGAGGGCTAGTCTTTTGTGTTTTTGCTTCTGTTTGGTGTTGTCCCCTTTTACCTGTTACAGAGTTTTTCTGCACTAAACTTTACAATACTGTAAAGTTGTGGCAGCGGCCATGAATTGAAGGGGTGTAGATTCCAGCATAAGTGTTCTGCTCCCCTATGCCACCACCACCATGCCTACAAGTGCTCCATTCCATCAATTCTGCTGGTGTACCATTGGCAGAGGAATGGCTCTGTGAGCTGAATGGGGCATTCCATCAGCATCTCTCTCATGGTGTTGCTGCATCCGCCATTTTGCTGGCACAGCACGGCTTCCTCCATATACTATCAGCCCTTAGTTGTGGATCATCAGTGTACGATTGCAGCCTTAGAGGTTCTATTTTCGGGGCGGGATTTCTGCAAATGGACTGACTGAGGAAAAGTTTCATTGTGGTTAGCTGGAAAATACAGATTCACTGATTCATTCAAGCTTCATCCCACACAAAGTCACACCACGAATTCTTCTTCAACATGTCCCGGTCTATGATTTGCTCTTTCCAGACCTCTTCATAGTCTTCCCCTTCGCTGTGCTTGATCTCTTCTGCTGTGCAATTCATGTTTACATTCGGTCAAAATGGAATGTAATTAATTCAAATGGATGTAACTAATTCAAATGGACATTATGTAGCTCAGGATTCGATCATGGTACTACTTGAACATGTCAACTTTGGAAATATGCTGTGTAATCTCCATTGGACAAAGTATTCCATTCAGCTGGACCTCAGCATGTCTTACCAAGGTAGAAGTCTTTAAAGTATGTGTATTGCTAATTCTAGCATAAAGAGTTGCACAACAACTCATGTGAAGGTTCATACCTTCTGATTCATACCTTCCACACTACTTAAACACACTAGTGGCACAGCACTGCTTGTTGGTGCCCGGGGCGAGTTCATGTGTGTACCAGGCCAGGTGGGGTGCACTTGCTCAGCCCTCGCGCTCGCAGCTTGGCAGATGGGGGGGGGCAGGACACAAGGGTGCTCTTGGCAAGGGCAGGACATAGGATGCTCTTCACCCTCCTCTCTCATCAAGCCCCCACCTCTGGAGCCAGTCAAGGCATGGGGAACTTTGTGGGGGCATCTGGTCCACCCCCCCTGAATTCTGTGCCTGGGGCCTTGGCTCTACCCATACTATACCACTGAAACATGCACAAAGAATTTGTAATTGTGGAAGTCTACTCTGCCATGGAAAAATTAGGTCGGATGTGGAATCCAGTCTAATTCAAATGGATATTATTTAGTGATAACTCACCTGCCCCCGCACCCAATAAAAGATCATAATTATGAGGCAAACATTGAAAGTACAATATGGTTGGATGCTAGCTGGCTGATTATCTCAACTGGAATTATTTGCATGGTGTTTCCCACATTTTAGGATATTCCCTGTCCCTTCCACAACCCATACTATCTGTAAGAGACAAATATTGGATATTAGCTGGTCTGATGCTAATACAGTGGTACCTCGGGTTAAGTACTTACCGGTAATTTGTTCCGGGGGTCTGTTCTTAACTTGAAACTGTTCTTAACCTGAAGCACCACTTTAGCTAATGGGGCCTCCTGCTGCTGCCACGCTGTTCTTAACCTGAGGTACTATTTCTGGGTTAGCCAAGTCTGTAACCTGAAGCGTATGTAACCTGAAGCGTATGTAACCTGAGGTACCACTGTATACAGCATGAAGATCAGGCTAAGTATATAGGGCCACCCTGCAATCCCAACCAGTGCTTGAACAGTGGTGCTTTGATGAAATCCATACTCCTCACATAAAAATCAAGCCACTCCTTGACTTTTTCAGCCAAATCAAGTATAGCCTTCTAAAACCAGTAGCTAAGGGATCATAGTGTGGCATATGCCTTGCACTCTGGTCATTATTTTTCTTTTTCTCCAGTATTTTTCTTTGCATTTCTTCCAATTAAGGGCCTTTGCGGCCTGCGCTTCTTCTGTTTCAGAAACTTACTTCATGTTCTTCCTGTAATGTAATTCCCCCTCCCTCCAGGAGCTAGATGAAATGACATGGGGGTTGGAGAAAGGATGAGCATTTTCCCTGTAAGATAACTACAAAGTCAAGTGTTGTTATAGTAGGGTGGTGTTTTTCCCCCCCACTAGCATTCTGCTTCAACACCAGGGATCACATGAGAATTCAAGCATCTTCCGATACGTCCATTTGTAATTTAAAATGAAATATGATCTCCCACAAAATACTTTTTTACTGGGCCTCAAAATAGCATTTCCCGCTTTCTGATTAAGTATGGCAGATGGGAAAAGAATCAGCTCCCTTTCGCAAACAATCACAATTACCCTAGGGATAAAGCATCTTTGACTTCTGGTATATACAATATCAAAATACACATGCAATCTTTCTGCCCATCATTCTAAAATGAAGCTGTCATATTGCTCAGCGCTCACTGCAAAATAGCTATTAGGCTTGTGGAGAGAGCAATTCTCATTCCATGGAAGTTAACTGTAAAAAAGTCGCATAACACTATAATCAGAGCCTATTGAGCTGCCATTGGAACCCATGACTCTCTTGACATGGATTGGAAATGGGGCTGGTCCTCCTATTAGATAGAGAAAGATGGCTCCCTCAGACGGTTGATTCTGGGTGTCAGGAAAGGGTGAAAATTGTTCAGTTATTTAATGTATTAAATATTGTAATTTTACACTCAGACGGAAGCAGGTGTGGATATGTTTTTCCCTCTGGTGCCAAAATAACTTGATTAGCCTTGGATTACGCTGCCCATTGACTTAAATGCTGCCGTTTGCTTTTCCACTTCAGGCAGCAAAATGTCTTGAGCAGGCCATGGTTGAAAATAGGTTGACTGCACAAACTACTGTCCTTCACCCAACTTATTTTATTTATCTATAAAATTTGTGCACCGCCTTTCATCCGAAGATCACGGGGTGGTTAAAAACATAAAAATATGAAATGAAAACACAAAACACATAATATAACAAAAACAAAACAACAACTGCACTCCAACAGACACATTTAAAAGGCTGTACAATGTTAATCAGCTAAACAGGGGAGGGAAGGGAAACATTTCCACCTAGAGTATGTAATGAAGGTACCAGGCGAGCCTCCTTAGGGAGAGCATAACACAGACTTCTTCTGTATCCTCCTATAGTAGCCATAACATTAAAGTCTATAGCATTAAATTTCTGAGCTCCTTTGCGACAGAACCATGAGTATGGTCCTGGCTTCTAGTGTATATGATAGTCTCTTCCTTCCTGTCTCTCTTCCTCTCTCTTCTTGTGGCTCAAATTCCTTTCCTGGACTTACAGCCCCCAGTTGCCTCATCCACCTGCCCTGTTTGTGCTTGATGGGTGGGTGAATCAGTTCATTTTTGTTTCTTTTAGGTTCACCTTCTTCCAGTCTGAAGTTCTTCACATTTCCACATCAGTATGTGAGTGCTTTTTTTTTTTAAAAAAAAAAACCCTCATGAAATTCATCAGTATGTACTTTCTCCTTTTTTTAAAAAAAATAATTTTTATTAATTTACAACAAAACAACACATATAGTATTTTCATGTTTCACATTTCCATTTCCAAGTCTTTGATTTTGGACTTCCTTCAGCTTTTCCGTAAATCTTTCATAGTCACTATTGGTTTCTGCATTTCCTTTTTAACCATTGTCATTAATTGTATCTTTTCTCTATCCTTCCTTTTAACAATGTCTCTCGCGTATGTCACAGTGCTCTTTTAAAACCTTCTAGCGTTATTTGACCATCACTTACATTCTCCAGATATTTAACAAATTTCCCCCAGTTTTCTGTAAACTTTTGGTCTCTTAGGTATCTAATTTTTCCAGTCATCTTATCTAATTCAGTGTAGTCTAACAACTTAAACCTCCAATCTTCTATTGTCGGTATTTCCTGTTGTTTCCATTTTTGTGCCAGTAACACTCTTGCTGCCGTCACTGCATATTGGAGAAACTTGCTGTCCTTTTTCTTAATCTCCTTTCCTGTAATGCCTAACAGAAAGACTTCTGGCTTCTTTGTAAAAGTGTATTTCAAAATCTTCTTCAACTCATTATATATTAACTCCCAGAAGTCTTTCACTCTCTTACATTCCCACCACATATGATAAAATGATCCTTCTTTTTCATTACATTTCCAACACTTATTACAGGTCTTATACATTTTTGCCAGTTTTACAGGTGTAATGTACCACCTATAAAACATTTTCATCACATTCTCTTTCAATACCATACATGCTGTAAATTTTAAGTTCTCCTTCTATAACTTCTCCCAGTCTTCAAACTGTATATTATACCCAATATCTCTGGCCCAATGTATCATCACCGACTTTACTTCTTCATCTTTTAAATTCCATTCTAATAGCAATTTGTACATTTTTGACAAGTTTTTAACCTCCTTATTTACTATCTCTGATTGGAAGGTTGACTCTTTGTCGACATAGCCCCATTCTTTCACATCTTTCCTAAACATTTTGTTAACCTGATAATAATGCAACCAGTCATAAACGTACTTTTTAACTTGTTCGTATGGTTTCACTTTCCATTTTCCTCCTTCCTTCTCTAATAGTTGACCATACGTTGCCCAATCACTTCTCATATTGATTTTCTTTACACTCATAACTTCTAGAGGTGATAACCAGTGTGGTATTTTAGGTTCTAATAGGTTTTTATACCTATCCCAAACTTCAATTAATGGACCTCGGAAGATGTGGTCCCCAAAACCTTTATGTACCTTTTTTTCCTCTTTCCATAAGTATGCGTGCCAACCAAATCTATTGTCATATCCTTCTAGATCTAACAGTTCCCTATTCTCTAATTTTATCCATTCTCTCAACCAGCAAAGGCATGATGCTTCATAGTATAACTTCAGATCAGGCAGGGCAAAGCCTCCTCTTTCTCTTGTATCCGTTAAAAGTTTAAATTGTATTCTCGGCTTTTTGCCCTGCCACATATATCTTGAAATCAGTATGTACTTTCTCCTAATACTGTATACATATTTTTATATGAAATTTGCCAATTTTTGTATGAAATTTACATTTTTGTAAAGCAAATTCCCCTGATATAAACCAAATTTGTTTGTTATTTTCAGTAACAGATGCATTTCAATGCACACTTCACCCTAGTATATGCATTCTGGAGAAAGGCACTGTGAAATTTAGAGAAGTGAGAATTTTGAATGGCGACGTTTCAGTTTGTGTATTGTTTGGGAAGTGTGACTTAGGTAGTTTCACCTTTAAAAATGAACTGAATTTAATTTGTTTTCCACCCCTACCCTCAAAAGAGATGCTTTGCCTGTACTGTACTGTGCTTTGGAGCCATTACCAACCTGAAGCATACTCATATATCATTCTGAACACGTTACAGCAAGAAACACAGGAGTCCCCTTGGTACATCCATTCTACTCTGTGCTGGTTTGTGCTAATGCTAACACTGTAACAGAAACTCTAGCATTCTGGATCAAATACCAGTGAGAGTGCATAGGAAGCTGCTTTATACTAATCAGACTGCTGCTCCATCGAGCTGAGGGCTGCCTACACTGACCGCAGGGTTTCAGGCAGCTCTGCCTGGGATTGGGCATGGGACCTTTCACATGCAGAGCATCATGTGTGCTACCACTGAGCTATGGCCCATCTCCAGAGTTTTTATACCATTTCTATTGTGACAAAAGTTGCACACCACTGAGCCAGTGTGGTGTAGTGGTTAAGAGCAGTGGACTTGTAATCTGGTGAACCGGGTTCGCGTCTCCGCTCCTCCACATGCAGCTGCTGGGTGACCTTGGGCCAGTCACACTTCTCTGAAGTCTCTCAGCCCCACTCACCTCACTGAGTGTTTGTTGTGGGGGAGGAAGGGAAAGGAGAATGTTAGCCGCTTTGAGACTCCTTAGGGTAGTGATAAAGCAGGTTATCAAATCCAAACTCTTCTTCTTCTTCTTCTCCTCTCTCTGCTGAGTGGTAGCAGGATTCCAGGGGGTTCCTTTGAGAATCAAGACTTGGTGGAGGTTGTCATAGCTTTAAGAAATATGATTTGTTCACATATTTACACCTGAGTTTGGATGGAGTCCTGTTCTTACAGTATGGTCATCTCAAGAGGGGCTTGTTCCCCTTGGCAGTGCAACTCTGGAGCCCAAGAAATCTCTCCCAACCTCCTTTCAACCAAAGATGGATCTCAGTCTTTGTTTCAGCTATGCCAAGCCTCATGCCAAAGGCCCCAAACTCTTTCTATGGCATCACGCCCAGTTGCCCTGGCAACCCTGTTCACGCTTCAGGGCAAGGAGGTTATTATTATAAGAACAGTTCTCTTGCATTGCCAATGCCCCTCAATGACCCTGAATTGTTTCTTAGCGGCCCTAGTTCGGCCAGGTTGTATTGCATAAGCTAGCCCAGGAATTCCTTTTCGTGATACCTTGGCTCCTGAACAGTTTGGCTCCTGAACAATTCAGCTCCTGAGTGCCGCAAACCCAGAAGTAAGTGTTCTGGTTTGTGAACGTTTTTCAGAAGCCGGACGTTCAGCATGGCTTCTGTGGCTTCTGATTAAGCGCAGGAAGCTCCTGCAGCCAATCAGAAGCTATGTCTTGGTTTTTGAATGGTTTCGGGATTCCAACTGACTCCCAGAATGGATTCAGTTCAAGAACCCAGGTACCACTGTAGTCTGTAACACTAACACACTGTGTTGTGAATTTCTGCTGCATTTAAGAAATCCAATACGTACAAATGTGCTGAATACTGAGTACAATTTTCCTAATGGGTTTGTTTCCGTAAGATGGACATTCAATTTATATTTTGAACTTCTAGGATGGTGACACTTTCTTGCAAAATGTCCTTGGGTGAAATAATACATCTGCTTGAGTGAATGCCAGTAATGCAGAGCTATTTGCTTTCAAGGTAAAACTCCTTTGTACACGGAATTCTCCAAGTAGGTAATCAGCTATTCAATGCAGGAACACGTTTCGCAAGTCTCCACATATTATGCATGGCAATTTAGTACAGAAGTCACATTCTAGTTAGGAACAAAGTTCTTCCCTTTAGGCAACTAGTTTTGGTTCCAATACAAAGGCTTATTATAGCAGCCAAGTACTTCTCATACGTTATCTGCTGTCTCTAACTTTCCTCCTCCTTTCTGGGGATTCCACCATATGACTCTGACTCATAAATACTCTCTTGAGTCTGACTCGGTTTCATTTTGCTACACTCCAGTAGATTTTGGTAGCACCCCCTTTTGTGTATGCACCCATTTTTATTTATTAATGCCATAAAATGTATATACTGCTTGTTAAAAATAAATAAATCTCAAAACAGTTACAAAAAGATAAAACAAGAAAATCCAGGGACAATTCACAACCATACTTTAAAACATACAAAAATTAAAATGCTAAAACAGATTGAAATTACAGATCCACATGCAGATAATCAACACACGGTTCAGTCATGAGGATGTAAAAAGTGTTTAACTTGGCTAGCTTGGACTAAAGTACACAGAGACTTCCCATAGATAATATTTTTTCTGTGGGCTTTTTAATGCACTGACCTGGGCATATATCCAGGCTGATTTTGGCTTTGAAACAGCCAGACTGATCTCTCTGGAATGTTACTGGAAACAGCCATTTTGAAAGTTTTAACACACAGCAGATCCCTAGTCCTACAATCTGATCCGTGTGGTTTCAGTTCACAATTTATTTATTCTTCTGAAACTTTACCAGTTTTATTCATATTTGTTTTCACGTTTCCATGGAAATGCACAAAGTAGCATACAATAACTGAACTGACACATGAGTGTCAATCGTGCCCTTTCATATCCAGCTGTCAGAGTGCAGGATCAAAGCTGATTTCTGTGGCTTTTTAAATGTGTTTGTGGGAAGGAGGTCATTGTTTTTTGTTGTTGTGTATTTTGTATTCTCTTTTTGTATTTTTCTGTTGTGATTCTCCCTGGGATCTTTGGATGAAGGGCGGCATACAAATTTTATAAATATTATTAATAAAGGCCTGAACACAGCTTAGGCTGTAACTGTTGCTTGTTGGTTTTAATAGATACAGTGTTGGCAAAATATCTGAGGGCTGTTTAAAGTGGTATAATTCTGCTTTCAATGCATAGCACAGATAAGTTTCCTTGGAAGTAAGGATGAAGTCCTATAGCGTGCATACCCAAACGAAGGCCACAGGACCAAGCCACACATTGCACTTTTCCTATTCACACTTACCTGGCAGTAGGTATCCTTGAATTAAATGTGAATTACTTATATTGGAAAGCATTGTCAATTTACTTCAAGAACACTTTCTGTCCTGTGCTCCATAGGCATATGCATGTGGAAGCAAGTCTCACTGAGTTCAATGGCGCTTACTCGCAAGTAAGTCTGCACAGGACAGCCATATCTTGTAGACATATTAGTTGTAATTCCTGCATTGCAGGAGATGGACTAGATTATCCTTAGTGTCCCATCATACTCTACAATACATACTCTATGATAACAGTATGACAGTAAGACAGTCTCTGCCTTAGGTGTTTGTTTTGCACTGTTTTTAGACCTATCTCCAGGTATTTTTATACAGCGTTTAAAGTACACCATAAAGTTTTAAGGGGTTAGGTGTGGTCTAAACCACTGAGCCTAGGGCTTGCTGATCTGAAAGTCGGCAGTTCGAATCCCTGCGACAGGGTGAGCTCCCATTGCTCGGTCCCTGCTCCTGCCAACCTAGCAGTTCAAAGAAAAACTGTCTGTGGACAAACGTCGGGTCCCTCAGCCAGTAAAGCGAGATGAGCGCTGCAACCCCAGAGTCGTTCACGACTGGACTTAACTGTCAGGGGTCCTTTACCTTTATATAAAGTTTTAAAAGGCCATTTCCGAAATGCAAAACTTGAAATACACTTTTAGCTGTTTTGTAATTGTTATAAATCACCTTGCCACCCGCGTAAAATGAGATTCATAACAATAAATAAATACCCTCAATTTCATAGCGACCCCACCCTTCGTTTCAAGTTAGCAGCCTAGGCAGTGGCAATGAATACAGACCGTCGAAAATTTTCTGCATACTAAACATTCACTGTACTTTATTTGAATCACCCATATTGTTTGTCATCCATCGTTGCCTATTGAAACGTCTCAAAATTCACCCTCAGTCTATTGGCGATTATTTGAGACGGGGCGGGAGGAAGCATCCGCCGGGGACTCGAATGGAAAGCCAGCCTCTCTCTGGACTAGCGCTATTAACGGAGAGGGGATGGGTGTGGCTACAGGCAGGAAGAGCCACGACGCTTGGCCGCCAGGGAGAATCGGAGCGCAGGGCGTGGCAAGCAGCGAGAACCGCAGCGCTTCCCTCGGCGCCTCCACTCTGTGCGCGTAATCGCTGCCGTGCGCTTCGCTGCTCCCCGTCGGCCGAGTTTCGGTGAGTTCCGCGGGCGTGTGGGCCAGGAGTTGTGGAGTGGAGAGGGGTAATGGCACTTCATGGAGAAGTGTAGTGAAGGCTCTTGCAGTGCTCTAATAAACATAAAATAAAGCCCTGCGGTATATAAGTAATGCGTAAACATCGTTGCAGGAGGGAAGGCATTCTCTGTCTGTGATAGTTCCGTGCGCCTGCTGAAGGGAAGGGGGGACGTGGGGACACGTTTGCCGGGTTGGGCGTTGGCTCCCGACGTGACGATTACGACATCGGAACTTCTGGGCGCTGGCAGGGAACCCTCCGCTCCGCCTTTCTGCGCCCCCGCGTTTCCTGCGCCCTTTCCAGAGTTTACAGAGCACAACCTGATACTTTCTGCTCGTCTTCTCTTGCAGCGTCTCTTCTTCGCCGGATCGATTCCCGAAACAATGGCAAAGGTGAGTCATACCCGGCTTCCTTCTCTTTCTCCTTATTAAAATGTGTTTTATTAAATTAACGAAGTGGGTGGGCAGGGAAGCAGCCTTGGCGCCATCTTGCAGGGCACTCATTTATCTGTATGGGTTCCTTCTCCCAGTCTGTCTCTGAAGAGCTCAGGGCGATGTGCAGGGTCTCTAACCGCCCTCCCTCTTTATTACAACCCAGTGAGGTAGGTTAGGTTGAGGGAAGGTCTCACTAAAACTCACAAAGTAAGCTCTGCAAAGGAACGGTCATGGTGGCTGTTGCCTTTAAAACGATGCTGCTATGGCAGAGACATAACAAAGTTTTCCTTCCTCTGTTAATTACTTGGAAGTTGGCACCTGGCAGTACATGTGAAAAGGATCCAGGGGTCTTGGTGGACCACAGGCTTAACATGAGTCCACAGTGTGATACAGCAGCAAAAAAAGCTAATGCAATCCTAGGCTGCATCAACAGAATTATAGTGCCCAGTTCATGGGAAGTAATACCTGTAGTAGCACTCTATTCTGCCTTAGTCAGACCACGCTTGGAATAATGTATCCAATTCTGGGCACCACAATTTAAGAAGGATGTTGACAAGCTGGAACGTGTGCAGAGGAGGGCAGCCAAGATGATCAAGTGTCTGGAAACTAAGCCTTAGGAGGAGCGCTTGAAGGAGCTGGGTATGATTATCCTGGAAAAGAGG
The DNA here is from genome assembly GCF_965153285.1 of Podarcis tiliguerta. NCBI lineage: Eukaryota > Metazoa > Chordata > Lepidosauria > Squamata > Lacertidae > Podarcis > Podarcis tiliguerta. Next base: position 28,406,851 of record NC_139542.1, on the reverse strand, counting down.
AGATGATATGATAGCCATCTTCAAATATCTGAAGGGCTGTCACATGGAACAGGGAACATGCTTGTTTTCTCCTGCTCTGGAGGGTAGGACTTGAACCAGTGGCTTCAAGTTACAAGAACGGAGATTCCAACTAAACATTCAGAAAAACTTTCTGATAGTAAGAGCTGTTCAGCAGTGGAACAGACTCCCACAAGACGTGGTGGACTCTCCTTCCTTGGAGGTTTTTAAACAGAAGTTGGATGGCCATCTGTCATGGATGCTTTGGCTGAGATTCCTGCATTGCAGGGGGTTGGACTAGATGACCATCTGAGACCCTTCCAACTCAGAGATTCTATAATTCTATGACCTTGACAGTCTGTTTCCCCATCATTTTTCTTAGCCCCTGCCTTACTGAAGAGGAGTGTTTTCTGGTGGGTGGGGAAGTCTGCCCTACAGATAAAAGGGACTTTCACTTCTGCCCTTAACTTTCATACTGCTCAGTGCTGAATTCCGTCTGAGTCAGTCTATGCAAGAGTTTTATAGAGAGGCAGAATCCGTAGCAACGCGAGTTCAGCCTAATCATGTGAAATCCACGTCAGACTTTCCCCCATTTTCCATTCTTTTAGCCAAGTTTCCTGCACTGTAGTTTTGTGCTGTGAGTGGGCGTTGCCTATTTTTAGTGGTTAAGAAGCAAGAAGCCAGGCAGAGAGAAAGATTCCAAATTCCACTTTCCTCCTCCCTCTGTTTTCTATTACTTACTCCTTGTGGCCAGACTTCTTTTGCATTACATTCATTTTCTATCTCTCTGAATGACTTTTTTCTTTATAAACCTTAAAGTTAATTTTTTCCTGAATGTATATGAAGACTTTTCAGTATCATCACAAGACTTTACTTTTGAAGTGTCCAGGAATGACAGCTGAAGGACTAAACACATGTGACTACAGATATTTTATAAGTTTACAAAAAACAGCCATTTGCCCCAGTGTCATAGTGCTAGCCCAAATTGCCCCATCTCTGAGCTGCTATTGACCAGAGAGGAAGAAACTTATGAGGTTAATACTGTAGTTTAAATGTGCAACTTTATTTTTCTGTATTGCAATAGCAGCTTTGGGGAATGACACTGAGTTGAGAAATCAGTGTGGTGCAGAGGCTCCACAGGTCCTGTGCAAATCGAACTTCCTCGCACTGGGGCTGCTGTCTGTAACATAAGATGTTTGGATTCCAGTTAAGGAACTCCCCTATCAGGTGTAGTTTGACTCTTAAGAAAGCTTGGAAAACTCAAAAGAGGAATCTCTGGGAACAATGGGCCACTCTATATGTGGCAGTTGTAATGCAACTTGGTTGTAGGTAAATGATTTTCTTTCATAAATAGATTGGGAGCATGGCACAGTGGGAGAGGCCTTTAAGCTTTTGCCCCGGCCTCATTCCTGGTTGGAACAGGCCCCCATGTTTGTCACACAGCTCCCACTGGCACTAGTGGGTCCAGCTGCTTTGCTATCACTCAGTAACTTTGAGGGGATTGTGCAAAATGACTCTGTTGTAAGATGTTGTCCTGAAGGCTTTATGTGATATGGTGCTTTTGCTCAAAGTGTTTAATCCAGTGTTTCTCAACCTTTTTCCTACGTGGGCGCCTCCCAACATTGTTTCCTTCCTGTGCCCCCCTCATGGGCGTAGCCAAGGGGGGCGGGGGCCAGCTGCCCCATCAATAAGTAAAAATCAATACAAATCTGAGGTTCTGCTCCCCCCCACAAAAGTCTGCCCCCCTAACAGAAATTCTGGCTATGTCCATGCCCCCCCCATCCCTCTGGCAGAAAGGTAGCTATTTGAATGTTTTGTTTGTAAATAGAACATGTTTTATTTATAATTTTTATAATTTATACAAAATACAATTGCAAAAAAATGATGGGAACATAATGAAATATTGTTGAAACAGAAAAAACACACACCATAGAATGGAGCTGGAAGTGACATCTTTCTAGTGCAACCCCCTGCAATGTAGGAAACTCAGCTAAGGCATCCATGACAGATGGCTATCCAACCTCTGCTTAGAAAGCTGGGCTGATGCTGCTGGCAGGCCCCGCACCCCTCTGCAACATCCAAAGGTCCTGATCCACTAGGTGCTGGGGTGGATTGAACCCTGCGCCTTGCAGAATCAGGCCCAGGCTGCCACTGGGCCCAGCACTGGCAGCAGCAACAAGCAGTTCCGGCTCGCCCAGCCCTACTCATTTTCTCATTGCCACCCCACCACTGCACCTGGGGGGGACACCTGGGGGTTCTGGATCGCAGGCTCTAGTGGTCAAAACAGGAGCCTCAGCTATCGCCCTCTCCCACTGAAAACAAAACAGGACTGCTCCAAGAAAACGCACATGGCAAAAAGGAGCATTAGGCCCTGGTGGGCCACCCTCTTACCTGCTTGTGATTGGCCAAGCGGGATAGCCAGCCAATCAGGATTAAAAAATAAAATAAAATTATTTTCACCATTTCTCACTTCCCTCTGTGGCCCCTAGCCTAGTGCTGTGCCCCCCCATTTATACATTTTCACTTTTAATATCCTGGGGGGGGGGGCCAGGGGGGTTATATGGCCCTCAGTTTGGAAATACTGGTTTAACCAGAAGTTGGTTGCCATTCATAAACATGAGAATCAACACTGTGTGTCTGCAGTCTGAACAAAACATCTGAGAAAAATACATTGACATGGGGTTACAATCCAGGAGGAAGCAGGGCTGCATACACATTGAGCATCCTTGCTCTGTTCCCAGACCTTCATATGTTGGGTGCATAGGCTTTTTCACATGACCAGGGAACCCCAACTGTCTGTGCTTCCTGAATTTCATGGGGAGCCTAAGCGTTTTCTGCCAGATATGCGTAGGTTTACTCAACACAGGAAGGTATGAGTTGGAGATATCGGAGCCAGGAACAGCATTTGTGGGCCTCTCCATGCATTCATTAGAACGTGTGTGTGATAATTTCTGAAGAGGGAGTAAGAGGCAAAATAATGTGAAGTACCCGGCTCAGCTCATACAAACATTCCATTTTCTGAATTCCATGAAGCTCACAGTTTTATCTTTGAGAAGATAGATGAGACAGAGAAACCGCTTGATTATTTAATGGGAAGATGCATGATGTAAATGAAGTAAATAATAAGGGGCTCAGAACAGCTAGTTTTTCTGCAGTTAGTCTGATTCTTGAAGCCTGGGAAATAAGTCTGTTCAAATACCTTCCACATCATATCTAGTCTGGCACTGTGATAACATTCAAAGCAGCATGGACAAATCTGGCTTATGAGGAATGAACAAGCAGGAGCTAACTACAAGTGAAGTAAGATAATTTATTAGTCTTATGGAAGGCATGCTAAAGAGTAAATTACAGAAGCTACTGGCACTTAGTATTTGCCTAGTCTTGCTCTGCTGTAGCCTGGGTTGACTAACAGTTGTAATGTTATATCACAGTACCGTCACCTAATGTCTAGAATAACCACCTTGCTGCAATGATTACCCACGTCCTTTGTAATTGGAGTAGTTTATCTTTTCTAACAAAGCTGTTTCTATAGTAGCAGTGCACAACTGTTACATGTTTGGATGTTGTCCCAAGATACTAGGAAAGGAAGCCCAGGACATTAATTGAGTTGATTGCAATATGTGTACATTTGGAGAATATGCAGTATAAAATATGTGTGTACTGTTTTTAGGTATGTTTAATTGGGCAGTCCTTAAACCAACATTGCTACTTTTTCTGGGTTTTTAAAAATAATTTTGTACGAAGGGCCTCTACTCATGTACAGAGTGTCTTCCTACTCAAGAACACACATTTGGGAGGAAAAAAAAGGGTCACTCAAATGGCTTAAAACCTGAACAGCCCTTGCCACACGTCCATGGTTTGTTATGAATCTATTTATATTCAGGGAAAGTATATTGTAAAATATATGCATATTGCATCAGCTGGAAAGGGTGGGGCACATCCATTAATTTAGCTTTTTAAAAACCATAGGCAAGGGTTTGGTTCTTTTCTGGTTGGTGCTCATACTCCTTTATAAAAAGAAAAATGATTGATTCATTCATCTATCTTTCATAACAGACATGATCTGCATGTATGTTGCACTGCAATGTATGTATCCTATAGGAATTGGCCCCTAGAGCACACATCCGTGGAGACACAAAGCAGGCTCATTCATATTGTGATCACACTCAGAAGGGTTTTCCTGTTAGCATGGGTGGCGCTGTGGTCTAAACCACTGAGTCTCTTGGGCTTGCCGGCAGACGGTCGGTGGTTCAAATCTCTGTGATGGAATGAGCTCCTGTTGCTCAGTTCCAGCTCCTGCCAACCTAGCAGTTCGAAAGCACACCAGTGCTAGTATATAAATAGGTACCACTGCAGTGGGAAGGTAAATGGCGTTTCCATGTGCTCTGGTTCCTGTCACAATGTTCTGTTGCACCAGAAGCAGTTTAGTCATGCTGGCCACATACCGTAACCCGGAAAGCTGTCTGTGGACAAACACCAACTCCCTTGGCCTAAAAGTGAGACGAGTGCCACAATCCCATAGTTGCCTTTGACTGGACTTAACTGTACAGGGGTCCTTTACCTATACCTATATATACATAAAACAATTTTTCAGAGCAGCGCAGACTTGAAACATTATAGGTTTGTTGCTGTCCAGGCCATGCTTGGTCATTTCCCATCCTGCTTCTATTTCTCGTCCTGCAGCATTTTAAAGGTTTTTGAAGCATTTTGTTGACTGTGGGAAGTGGGGCGGGGGGGGGGGGGGAGAAGAAGAATGGTATGGGACACATTAATACAGACTTTTAAATACTCAGTGCTAGCTTCTGCCAATAAAATTAGCAATAATAAATGGGTCGGGGATGCAGGTGCAATGGCACAAATTGGCCAAAATAAATTGGCTGCTCACCCACCCGCAAGTGTTCTAATGGAAGAGAGCCAGGAAGAGACCTCTTTCCAAGTCAGTTTCACAAAAGCATGGAGCTTTGCTATGAGGTGCAAGCATAGGATTGCAAAAAGGAACAGTGAAGAAGAAAGGCCTTCGAATCCAGTGTGAGTCCTGTTGTCTCTTTTCCACTATCTGAAAACAGATGGTGCGATTCCGCAACAAGCTGCTGGTTTGGAGGGACCCAAGAAGAATATAGTTGTTCTCTTGGATCAATTATCAAAGGAGAACATGGATTGGATTTTAATAGTGGTGTAGCAAACAAATGAATAGGCATGGGTGATGTTCTTAAAAGTAAGTGCTTAGGAATCGATGGTGTAGCTAAGGACCAAAAGTGGATGGTTATGCAACAGACAGCCTTGCAATGTTTTTTTAAAAAGGAGAAGTAGCTGCAATCTGGTGTGAAGGAGTGGTGGAAGGAGAGATTGCTTAACCCTTTCCCATCCCGTTGTTGTCTACTCCCGTTGTTGATTTTTCTTCCCACGGAGTGGGAGAGAATTACAAAGTTTTCTCATTTATAAAGGATATTTTTAGTGGGAAAATGGCAGGAGAGGGAAGAGTTAAACAGTCTTTCCTCTGTTGAACTTCCACTCAAACTGGCAGGTTTCCATAACTCCTATTGTTTTTAAACTAAAGCAGCCCACAGGCCTTGGGAAGCTGTTCAAACATACCTTGGCTGATCTTTCTCTCCCCTTACATCACTGCTTAGCTTGTCTTCTCTCCCATTCACCTTCTGCTAACTCTCCTGTTTTCAGAGCACACGTATGTTTGCAGACTGTAGCCTCCCCCCCACCACCCAGATAGCGTTGTTTACATAGTTCAATACTGGCAGCTGTCCTGGCTAATGAATTAATGGGCAGGCTGGTAGTTTTCCGCCTGGGTTCTGCCACAGCAAAATCCTAGTAAGTTACCTTCACAATGAATGTCACTGTCTTTAGTTGGAATGCTAGCATTACAGTGGTTAAACATGCATATACTTGCAAGAGGAGGGCTTCCAATCATCTGAGCTGTTTAACTAGGATTGCTTGTGTGTGAACGGAAGCTCATTGCAAAACTCTGCATGCAGGGTTGAGTCTTCTGTGTACTGCATGCTCCTCCCCAACCCTTCTGTGGTATTTCTCTCCATCATAAGCATTCTGCTGGCATTTGCCCACACATGTTATGATAAGATCTGGAAATGAACACTTATGCCAACTCTGTGTAACTCTTTCTTCCTAACTGCACACGGCATTGCAAACAGCCTGTTCTCAGCACGTTCTCTTAATTGTAGTGTAAGTGTTGTAACCCTAACAGAAACAACAGAAAACTTAGCTGAACTGGGGAATTAATTCAGCCATACTGAAAAAAAGCAAGTACCTCCTTAATTTGGCTGCAGTATCTTTCCCCCTCATATGTATTTAATGCCAAGATGAAAAAATAATCCTTGCTGATCTCCTAGTCTTGAGACACTTTCAGATTACTTTTTTAAAACCTTCCTCCACACCAGTTCATACTCTAATCAAAAGGTTATTTTAAACTGATTTCAATAGACAGTATACATGCATCAGTCTTCTTATCCAAACGCTCCTTTAAACCCAAATTTTATTTATTGATTCATATTTTAAAGCTAAGAATCATTTGTAAGCAGTTTATAATAAGAATAACAGGGGCCTGCAGTTATTGGCCTTGATATGAAAAATGGAGGTCACAAATTTCCTCTTTGCTAAGGAAATGCCTTACTAGCCAGTTGTTTCAGACAGGCAGGCAAGGAGCTTGTAAGCTTGACCCTTTGTAAGGAAGATGCTTTGGGGCCTTGCTTCCAGGTGTCCAAGAAGGGCTCTGGTTGTCTTGCCTGCAGGGAAAGGGGTTGTTAGAACAGTTGGAAGGCAGGGGTGCTGGACAGCTCCCCTCAAGCAGTCAAACAGCCCTTGGCCTTCCAGCCTTGGAGCTGGGAGGGAGCAGAGTCACCGCACAACTGCTGGAATAATCCTGTCTTAAATCTTCCACTACAAAGATGGTGGTGGTGGGCCTAGTCATTTGCTAGAGGACACTGGCACCCTTGCCACAATGAGCAGAAACATAGAAGTCTGAACAATAGTATTTATTTGTATTGATTGTAAGTTTGGGCAGGAGTATGCCAGTGGGTGTGGAGATAAACATTCTGAATTTAGGGGCAGAAAAATAGTGTGTACTAGTCTTTTGGGGTCTTTTCTAGTCCAGAATAAATTGAATAAAATGTGTTATGTCTGACATGTTGTTATGTTGCCTGTTGTATTAACTTTGCCTAGATTCTTTCTTTTTTTTTAATGTAGTGTAGCATGGCAGCTATCCTACTGGGATATAATGATTCCGCTTTGGCTTTGAATAACACACACAGCTGCTGCCAGATAAATTACAGCTGCTGTTCAGATGCCAATTCTGTTTTGTCCTCTGTCTTTGCCTTTGACTGATGGTTGCCCTCTGAACTAGATCCCTTTTCCAAGTTTTCTAACAATAGAGCAGATTAATTGAAACTGACGAATAAAGAGTTGAGTTTCCTTGCTGGAGTCAGAGAACAATGCTAGCTTAATATAACCCAACAAGTAAAAATAAGAAGATACTTACTGCCATATTGTGAAACTTGCACATACTGTTACAATATCAGTACTGTAGACTGTAAAACCGAGGGTTATTTGGAGGAAAGGAACAGACGAAAAAATGAAATGGCCCTTCACACAACTGTTTTATTACCATAGGTTGACATCTAGAATAGATTCAGGTGAGTATCTGAGGTTGTGAAGGCATGAGGGAGTTCTTCATGTGGTGACCATTTGCAAGCAAACACATTAGTGTACCACAAATCTTTGTTTCCCCTTCCTGTTTACTCTGCATCTTAAAGAAATTCCATGAGGTGGTGGCCTGGATTATCCTTGAAACTTCTAAAGTTGTCCATTTATCTTTGTTGTCAGTTCTGACAAGAGATCAGTAAGGAACCCATTCACATTATTTTGAATGGAATTGACATGTATTCTGGTGTCCCAACATCGTGTGACCACTGAGTCTTCTCTTCTCAGGTGTGTACCACTGGTGCACAAGGCAAATCCATGCACAGAACCTGCAGATTTCGGTCAGGAGGTGATGAACTGGATTTAACCTTGTAAATAAATTCAAAAAGCTGTGTACCCATTTGCCCAAACACCAGTAATTGATTAAGTTACAATAGGAAGGCTCAACCATTGTGATTCCAAAGCACAAACTTTCCCAAGAACACTTGCCCAGTCCCTGAAGAGAAGGGTTGTATGAGGAGTCTTGTTTATGAAGACTGGGACACCTAGTAGCCATCTTGGACACCTATAATCCTAGACTTTTGGCCATTGTGGCTTGGGCTGATGGGAGTTTGAGTCCAACAACATCTGTAGAGGACACCATGTTAGCTACCCCTGAATTTAGGGGCATATGAATTCTCTTCAAGAAAACGATGCGCTTTCGTGAAACTTTGTTTGTTTGTTTAAAAAACCCACACACATTTTATTTTGCCTTCTATATTTGGATGCCTTCTTCAGGGATTTGCATTAGATGTTTGGGAAGTGCAACTAACTAGCTTTTTGTCCAGCCCTTAATTATCTGACTGGAGGATTTTATCTTATTTTTGTGTTGGAAAGTTTTGTATTTTAAATATTTTATTTTTCAAATGTGTTTGTGCATCATAACATTGAGTCAAACTTGTTGGATTCTTATGGTTCATGTCTTTTAGATATTGTGTTAATGATTAATGATTAATTAATAATCATTCGATGATTAAGGATTCCCCTCCTGCTTTTGGAATTATCGTAATATTGCCCAAACTGCAATGCCTTAATGTAATGTCGTGTTTCTTTCTAGTATACAAAAGGCACCGTGAAGGATTTCCCTGGCTTTGATGCCAGAGCTGATGCTGAGGTCCTTCGAAAGGCAATGAAAGGCTTGGGTAAGGCATTAATTGTTTTACAGACTAGGTGGACCATTATCAGTTAATCAACATGTTCAGATTCCTGCTTCATCCCTTGACATAGCAGTCATTCACTGATGTTTGCAAAAGCAGGATATGACATACCTAGAAAAGCAATCATTAACAATGTGTTCCAGTAAAAGTAACTGTTTATTCATTTTTTCCCCTGAACAGTGGAAGTCCTGTTTTAAAAAAGTTACATTTCTCCAGAAATGTTAATTATTTTTTTCTAAAATAAGGGCATCACTGATTGATTAAAGTGTGAGCTGGAAGCATTGATTTGGCTTCATGATGTCAAAGCATAGACAAATTTGATTGGCTATTTGGCATCATTGGGAAGCCTGATCAGAATTAGAGTGATACTTCCTGCTCCCACTCAGATGCAGTGTTGTTGTATCACTAAATCTAATTGGTTGCCTAACACGTAGTGGTTCTTGATTGGCTGGGGTTACCTTGGGAGAGGCAATTTCCCCTTTTTCTTTTAATGGCGTTGAAGCAGGAGGTTGGAGAACTAATTAGTTGCAAGCAGTGCTTGAAAAAAAGGTAATTGGAGTTCATGGAAATCTCCCTCATAGACCAGGTACTTTCATGGGCAGACATCTGGTATAGCCATGCCATACCAATAATGCATGTTAAAATATGTTTGGATTGGAGATTGTATAGTGAAGCAGAGAGATATTTATATAACTTTCTTCCGGCAACACAGAATTTCTAGAAAGTGAATATTCATGTGTACTGTAGCCTATTTTCAATGCTTGACATATTCATCTACAAAATATTTATGTTCATCATTGCAATCAATCACTCTGTTTTTAATTTGCATAATTTAAGGAACGGATGAAGAGCCAATTGTGCAGATTCTAACGAGCAGAAGCAACAAGCAACGCCAGGAAATTGCGGTGGAATTTAAAACGTTGTTTGGCAGGGTAAGGAGGCTACTTTGGGTTGGGAGTTGATTTGTGTGCACTTGTCTGTGTAATATGGATTTAGTGATGAATAATACTTCAGGTCTACTGGTTGCAAATTTTCTATTACTCCATGCATCCAACCCCAAATAAATACCATACTTTTCTGTGTACAAGACTAGGTTTTTTTTAAAACTAAAAAATAATGTTAAAAAAGGGAGGGATAGTCTTATACATGGGGGCAATCTCCCCCCATTTTCTTAATTTTGAGTCCCCCAAAATAGGGGGCTTCGTATACATGGAAAAATACGGTACGCACCCTTCATGAACTTTTCATTCATCCTAGTGATGTTCCAGTTTTTATGGCTGACGGGTTAATTTTAAACTGCATTTCTCATTCGTCAGGCATTTCTTATTAATTAGGCATTCTTCATTCTGTCAATTAGGACCTGGTTGATGACTTAAAATCGGAGCTTACAGGCAAATTTGAGAGACTGATGGTTGCTCTGATGAGACCTGCACGGCTTTTTGACGCCCATGCACTGAAGCATGCCATTAAGGTAAAATGAGTGGCACAAAATGAAAATATTGATGACTTTTTCTTTTTCTTTAGGAATGTATCTCCTATCATTATGTCTTCCTATCATTATGATGATGATTGTTCTGCTTGATTATTTATGGTGATTGCTTTCATTTTAATGATCTCATTTATTTTCTGATCCACCTGAGTAATTCCAGAAACATCTCAACCACTTGAGTTTTCAATGGTCTTTTGTCTTGTGGAAGAAGTGCAAACAATGTCTGGTCCGTAAGAGTGTGTGCAAAAAAGCCATGCATGCTGAATGCTCGAATTTCACAATCGCAAGGTGTCTTTCCTTTTAAAGTGGCCCTCTATGTAAAATTTATGAGCGAACCCCATTGTTCTGCTTCCAGTGGAAGTTTTTAATGGCCAGTAATGGTTCTAGTTTGTGATTAAATACATTGTATACAATGCTATTCTTAGGGATGGGGGAACCAGCAAAGAAAGTTCACAAGAGTTCTGCCTGATAAACACTGCATTTTGATTCACAAAGTAGCCAACCAGGTTCCGATGCAAAGCCCATTAATGGGACACAAAGACAACAACTTGCTCCCATGTTGCTTCCACCAAGAGGTATTAAGAGGCATCCTCCCTCTGGGCCTAGCGATTCATTGTGATTTAATAGCAACTGGCCACCGCTATATCTTACGATGGCAAATTCCATAATTACCTGTTGTCTGCCCCGAATTACCTTCTCATCAATTTCATTGGATGGAGTCAGTGAGAGGAAATAAAATTCCCTCACTTTCTTCACACCATGCATAATCCTGTACGCCTCTTATTATGTCTCTTCCTTTGCTGTCCCACTTTCTACTCTAAAAAAACCCTAGTTGTAGGTTTTCCTCATAAGGCAGGCCCCTTGCCATTTTTGTTGGCCTTTCCATGTAAGACAGATAACCATTCTGTAAAACTGCTCACATTTGGCAATTTCTCTCAGCACCTTTTGTAAGCACCTTTCCAATTTCAGCACAGGGCTTAGGCTGGGAAACAAAATAATCTTTAGATATTATGTGCAAATGTCTGGTTAGATCAAGAACGTTTAGCAGAGACAAGCCCTCCAAGATACAGTTACTTACTAGTACAGTTATTCAACTATATAAACTGTTTCCAGTTCCTTATCCACTCTGAGCAGAGTATTCTAGCCAAATATTGATTTTGATTTCCCAGCTAGGAATTTGAGGGGGAAGGCAACTGGAAAGTTGACATACTGGGGTGGCTGAGTAAATGAATCTCATATTAATTTTAAGAGATAAAAGTAATAATCATTAAGCTGACAGAAGGGGGAACAGGGATGGAATGGTTAATGATTAAAAGACTTGTTACTCAAGCCAGCTTGGTTATATTATGTAGAATGTGTAGACGTTTGTCGGAGGTTTGTGGTTTTTTTTAAGCCTGATGAAAGCAGCCATTGATAATTCTCCATGAGCCTTACAACTTTTCTGATGTTTTACCCTCCTGCCTCAGAGGCTGGAATGACATTTTGGGTACTAGAACCCACACTGAAAGTCCACACCTCTGCAGGGCACCTGCAAATGGTGACAAGCACACGTTTGGAGCCTGGCTGGCTGAAAAGCAGTGGTTTACCTAGATTTCCAAAGGGACGTTTCATTCATGAACCTGTCTGCATGTTGCAGAAGAGGCCTTGTTACACTTTCCTCCACTGACCCATGGCCAGGCCTTAGTACTGGGCCCACACTTTGAGTTTCACTTCCTACAAGGACTTGGCAGGGCCTTTTCCTGTGTGTTCAGATAGCAATTGAAGACAGTGCTGATTGAGTTTATTTATTATGATGTTCACTGAGCATTGATTTCTTCCCTCCCTGCCCCAGTTGCTGTTCAGTTTTTTGTTTGTTTTGGTGCATTTTGTATTTCATTTTAGTGTATTATATAGTGGGTGCAAGCCACTCTTTCAGTCCTACATTTGGACAAAAGTGAAATGGTTTTCTAAATTATTAAAAAGCATCTGGTGGGAGAAGGTTCCGGGGGACAAAAGCAGGGAAAGGATTAAGCACCTTCTTTCCCCCACTGTTTCTCCATTGCAAATGCCCCAGATTTTCAGACTTTGGTCTGCCACTGAAAGTTGAGTGGTAGCCCTATGAATGCTACAGGATAGAAATAGGGGAGCATCTTTGCCACTGGACTGGCTTGCAGTCTATTTCTTGCCCCAAGTCAAAGTGCCGGGTCTAACTTTTAAAGCCCTAAACAACTTGGGGTTAGGTTACCCACATATACCTGCCCAGACTATCTTTATCTGAGGTCCAAATACAGTGTGACTACTAGGGAGAGGGTCTTTTCAGTGGTGGCACCCTGATTATAGAATAAACTCACCAGAGACCCTTTCCTGGTACCTACACTGTGGTCTTCTTGGTACCATTTGGCGACTGTTCTTCTTTCCCTAGGTTTTTAAATTCTCTAATCTTAAAGCAATATTTTAGTAATTATATGTATTTATCAAAGTTTTAAGATTGTAAAATGTCTGTTGTGAGTATGCTATATTGATTTTATCCCCTGTTGCCGGTTTTGGGCTGTCTTGGATTTTGTGGTTTGTATATTTTGTGGTTTACATTTTTATTATAGGCCACTTTACGTTGTTTGACACTCCCAAAATATAGGAAGTAAATAAAAATAAAATACAGATTTTATACTGACAGTGGTGGAAAGAAAATACATGACCTCTTTGCTACATGGCAACTTCTGCACAAATTAGTGCAACTGACATCTAACTCATCGAACAGATGGCATGAATTGGCCCTTGATTTTGAAGCATCCCTATGTGTTCAGAATAAAGAATTACTTTGTTCACAAGTGTTGCAAATACATGCTGAGTAGTAAGCTCTGAAAAGAGGGGAGTGAAGTGAATCAAAATGATTTATCATCCATAAATTCAGCCAGATGTTTGCAGAGCAAATCTGGGCTTGTAGTGATAAGGTAGTTTAAAATATTGGCTTTCAAAGTATTATCTTGTAGAGTTGTAATGTGACCATAGATATTAGACGAAAGATACATCTATACAAAGTAGCAATTAAGTAATTGCATTAGCAATGCAACTCTAGAACTATTTAGAGTCCTGGGCACTGTCAAGGTCACTTCCTAGCCAAAGGAATGCACACGGCTGATAGTTAAATATTTATTGTCAAAGATAACACACACAGTCGCTTTTACAGCTCTGAGTATCTATGCAATACCAATCTAACAGCTAGGCAGCTATTCCCTGGTCTATGGAGCAGTTGCAGCAACAGGGGACCACCTCTGTTCCACCGGTTTATGTACCTTCCACTGATGGGTTTCATGCATGTAGCCAGAGACTGTGTCTGCGTGGAAGCTTCCTCCATTCCTCCCTTTTGTATTCTCTCCTGGTTCTGGGGGACAGTGGTGTGGGATGTAAAACCGCAGTCAAGTAGAACATTCCTACAGTGGACATGTGACTTGAAGAGGGTGTGGTCTGTTGTACTAGCATGGAGGAGCACACGGCCTCCATGTTATGATCAGTGTGTGTGTTCTCCATTTTGGATGTTGCTATGTGTTTGGAGAAGGGACTGCTTACCCGCAGTCACTTGGGACTAACTTCTTTATGGAATAGTTCTAGGTACAGTCATACCTTGGGTTAAATATGCTTCAGGTTGAACATTTTCAAGTTACACTCCGTGGTGATCTGGAAGTAACGGAACACGTTACTTCCGGGTCTCGCCACTCGTGCATGCGCAGACGCTCAAAATGACATGCATGTGCAGATGTGCAGTCGTGGGTTGCATTCTACTCAGGATGTGAATGGGACGGAACGGATCCCGTTTGCATCCAGAGGTACCACTGTGCTGTAACATAAGCCTGCCTTCAGGGATATGTCTGGGAACCAGAATGAATCTGTGAGTAAACTATTTTTATAATAATGTTAATCAGATTCTTTTGTTTATTCTTTTAAGAGGGAAAGGCAAGGGATTTTACCAGGAAGGAATCTTTAATAGTAAGACTCAGATGAGTCAGCAGCAAGCTGATCGCTGCGTAATCTAAAAAGGAGGATGTTTGGAACTCTGCTAGAATATGGAACTTGCTAGCGCAAGTTTGGAAGGATATTATTAAATAATATATCCTCTCCTGCCTCCCTAATCATCCCCACAAGTGGTGCATGACCGGGTGAGAAAGCACCTGGCCTTTCACTTGCCTGACCTGCCTCTTCTGCCTCTTCTTTCTACCCATCCTATGCTCCACTCTCCAGCTTTGAAGCTTTTCGTGCCTCTGCCTCTTGCCTCCTGGCTGGTACAGATTCCCATTGACCACTGCCCCCTTCTCTTGATTCAGACTCCAGCTTGCTGCCCGCCCCCCGGTGCAGAAAGGCATTGCAGTGAAATAACGTGGTCTCAGGGAAGGAGATCCCACCAACTCCTCTCCACCCACCTATTTTCCCAGGAAACAAGAGGCATATATTTCATTCTTGTTAAGAATTGGAATTGCGTTATGAACTAAGCTGAAGTTTGGCCTTTTGTTTTCTTCATAGACTTCCATTTTTTTAAAATAATAATAATAAAAGTTTGTAACAACTAGTGATCAGGAGGGGACCTGAGGGCTGGAGCAAATTTGGCTGCAAGCCACATCTGATCTGTGAGTTGGGCGTTCTCCTCTCTTGGTTTATCCCCCAAAGTGGATCATTTCTGTCTTGAATGCTGAATAAATACATTCATTTATAATGAAACTTTTAAAAAGCAATCTTGATCCCATTAGCAGGCATGCTTATTTGCTCTTTGTATTTATTAGGCAACAACAGCTGTTATAAAAGTAACCACTAATGGCTCTTAGCTCCTCTTATTTGCTTCTGTTATAAACTTTGCTGGTGGAGAACGGTTGTATTGGAGGAAATAGGAGGCAGATTCAAGCACACACTTTCCTGTACACATGCAGAGAAATACCATGACCTCATTGTCTCCGTTCCACAGCTGGACATCTGTCATCTGGCAGTACTACTGATAAGATATGCTGGTCATTCTGTTCTTTGGTGAGGCGAAAACCATCCCACTTGGCAGGCCCATTAGGATTTTCTTTTAGTTTTATTAAAAGGACTGTGTTGTAGGAATCCTTATTTCAGCTCTTAACTCTGCCACGTTTCCTGTGTGAGTCAGTGCAAATTCTATTTCTGGGTCTTCATGTAGCCTTATTGACGTGGCATTCAGGAAGCAGAACTTTGTCGTCTTGAGCATTATGAATTTATTTCAGATGCATTTTAAGTAATTAAATGTTTGAGGTGTGTTTTGCTTTTAAAAAAAAAATCTGTAGAAAATGAACATCCCCATGAGATTAACAAAAATATATTGAACAAAAATAACTTACATTATTTCATCAACCAAATCCATTAATTACAGGGGGCAGGGACCGATGAAAAAGTCCTTACTGAAATTCTTGCATCCAGAACACCAGCTGAAATCCGGAATATAAAACAAGTTTATCAGGAAGGTAAAAGCAGTGCTTTTTCTGTGTTTTGAAACGCTATTGTACTTGCAGGAGCTTTTGTCTGTGCATGAAATAATAGAATAAGGAATGTGGAAAATATACAGAATGCAACTTCAGTATTTGGAGAGATAAGGCTTGTAAAAGCTTCAAATGCCTTGTTTTGGGTGCACGTTCTTGTGCTTTGCACTACATAATTGAATTTCTTCCTTCGACATTTTCTTTAGAATTTAATTCAGTCAACGAACAGGATTCTAACAACATGTGAAAGAGGGAATTCTGTACCACTTAGTGATTTGAAAAGGCTTATTCTGAACCATTGATTGTAGATAAAGTATTTATTTCCTGGTTCAAAGTTCTATTAAGGCTGCTCTTTTCAGCATTGTTTATAAGTTACAGTCAATTGGATGGGATTGCTTTTTTAAGGGGGAGGAAAATATCACAAAGCATAATAGAGTGAGGCAACCAATTCACACTGTTGTTTTTGTGCTGCAGTTTCTCTTTTCAGATAGGCTCTCTGGTAGCTCTACTATAGAGGAGGAATCTGCTGATGGTTAGCTTTGGGTAGCTGTGTGACTTGTAGTATCAGTGAGCATGTCTGATCTCAGGGGTGGGAAACTGTTTGCATGGAGGGAGGGTAGAAGAATATCAGAAGCCCAGTCCACACCTTACCTTCACATAGATCTCTTGCATGAAGAGGAAGGAGACCAATGGCCTTGCCCCTACCACATCCACATGTCCAGTGTGGTTGTCTGTGAAGGGGCAGTTGTGCATGAATAGCTGAATGCATGGAAGTGACCCATGTGTCGGGCGACTGTGTCAATGTCTGTTTAAGTTTCTCATTTTTCCAGTCTTCAATTCACTACATTTCCACATCAGTGCAACTTCTTTAAAAAAGAAGGCCCTGGTGCAATTTAGTGCAGATACACACATTTTTGCGAGGAACGTAATGTATGTAATATATGTTTTCATTCATAAAAAACATACTTGGGAGAATTGCCATTCTAGTTGTTTTATATACATATATATGACATCAACATAGAGTAGCTCACATTTTGTACAGTGATGGGTGTGTTCCCTTTTTTTTTTGGCAGAATATGAAGCTGACTTAGAAGATCATGTAACTTCAGACACTTCTGGTTTCTATCAGAGGATGCTGGTAGTTCTTCTTCAGGTAAGCATCTACAGTAGATGGCTTAAGCAGGAAATTCAAGGCAAGGGTTGCTTTGTTTAAAGTGGAATCTCTGCATTATGGCTCCAGTATATGTTTTGTGGGGGGTGGGATTCATCTCCCCCAAGCCTGTTTATACGTGGGTGCTTGCTTCTTTAAGGGTATAGTTCAGACATTTCCCCCTAATAGTCTGTGTCCCATAGAACACTGGGTGGAAGGAAAACATGAATCAAAGAGCATGAATGTTGTAAGTTCTGAGGTCCTGTCCCAATTTCCTAGACCATCTTCACCCTTTCCACTTACCTTTTTTTTAAAAAAAGTGACTTTCCCCCTTCCTTTCCTCCTTCGTACCTGCTCCTTGGAACCCCTATGCCAGTTTTAGTAGTACTGTAGAAAAGGTTACTATTGCAGGATGGGTGTCTCTTGTCCAAATGTGCCATCCTCTCAACAACATTGACAGTAAGGGTACTTTCCAACAGACTTTCCCTTTGGTCTTGGCCTGTTTGTTTAGTATCCATAGCTCAAATGCAACATGGTGCCCATGCACAGCTTGGCTCTGTCTATCTGCATACTGGAGACAGTGAATCACATAGGACATGTGTAGCCCATGCACAGTGCCTACCAAAGAAGGCTGAAGTGGCTGCAAAAAACTCTTTGGGAAGGACCATAGCTCAACCGTAGAGCATCTGTCTTACATGCATCCCAGGTTCAATTCCTGCCATCTCCAGGTAGAACTTGGAGAAACGTCCTGTCTGAAACTATGGAGAGCTGCTACCAGTCAGTGTAGACAATACTGATTGAACCATTGGTCTGACTCGGTATACGGCAGCTTCTTGTGTTTCTCTTTGCCATATCTAAACCTTTTTCGACAGTGCAGAATTTTTATACCTAAGTATATTCATCTCATTATATTCATGAACCCATTCTATTCCTCCCCCCTTTTATCTCATTTAGGCCAATAGAGACCCCGATAGCCAAGTGAATGAAGCGCTGGTTGAGAAAGATGCTCAGGTAAGACTCTCTACTTGTCCTTTCCCCCAAGCGTTTTTGAAAAAGCACCCTAAAAATACATGCAAGTAGAAGTTCACTTTGAGGGTGCAATTCCAGCATGGAAATATAGATCTGCAGCCCATTCAGTTGTGCGTGCATTGAGAATACAGGCCTTACAAATTATTTTTATTTCCCTTGTTTTCATCTTACATTCTGCAGTCACTGCATTGTACAAACTTGGCAAATAAAGGAAGCACTGTTTGGAGCTGGTCCCAAAGGGCCCCTGCATTTCAGAGCCCTGTTCTCAGCCTGTAGAAGGCATACATTTTGAATATTTTTGCAAGTGAGAATTCCTGGAGTGTTTTGATGCAACTTACTGAGCCTCTGTTAAGCTTGCAGCCACCATTTTCATTTTTTTTCAGAATGATCCATTCTGAGGTGCCTTTAGGGAAAGAAATAGCTGCAACCCAAAAAGAGTGAACCTCACTTTTTTGGGTGCGGTGGCCATCAATTTCTTTCCATTCTGGGAAAACCGCCAGCAGCCTGATAGAGGCTCCAGAACATTAATAGGTCTGCCCATTCCAAACAATAAAAAAGAAGGGGGTGCAGGTTCACCTTCCTCTTTTGATGAGGCCCCAAACTCTTCAAACCTAAGCTGATGATTCTCTCTGGAAAATGTTTGGTTGAGCCTTGACTGGCCTGCTAGAGGGAGCATTTTGCAGCATCCCATCTGGCCTTGGGTCATTCAGTAGGAACATGCTGAGCCTGGCACTAATCTACGCTGCTGCACAGCTATCCTGGGTTAGCGATTGGCCATCCTTCATTCTGACGTGCAACAAGGTCATAGGGTTGTATCCAGTGCTGCACCAGTAGGGTCCACAGATGCAATTGGACTTCTGTCTCCTCTTCTCCCCCTGCACACACCTCAAAATCTGCTCCAGCAACCAACCCAACTGCACCACTCTTAACATTAAAAAAGATAAGTGGGAAGGAGATGGGACCCACCAACACCCCAACAAGAACTGAGCATGTTCAATGGCTGTAGAAGGCTGACTATCCCGTGATTCGAAATGGAAAAGCAAGAGGGAAGAGAATGGGGTTCCATTTTGCAACGTGCTGCAAGTCCCGCTTGTGTGTCATAGTATATGTGTTAATTCAGATCTTGGGTGACTCATAAGAGGGTGGAGTGAGTGCTAAAACCATTCATGTAAAATTACTTTGATGGGATTCTTTTTGGGAAGCAGATGAATAACATTTTCCATGGTTCTCTCTCTGTGTGTGTGTGTAAGCTCTGAGTTGGTTTACAAACAGGAAAAAGGAGTGGTAGCAACAAAGTAATCGCTTAGGTCACACTGTATTTTAGAGCAGACTGGCTGGGAAGTTAATTATAGTAATCTTAGCTGCTTCATCACAGGACAAGTTCATCAAATGTTATCGCTTTCCATTTTAAATTTTTTTTCTTGCTAAGAGGAGGTTCCTCCCAGGGCAGGTTTTCATGGTTCCCAAAGTATCCTCCATTCTGGTACCTTTCTTAAAAAATTAAAATTAAAATTCAGTAGTATTTCAACCTCCCTTGAGAGTATTTTTTAAAATGTGATGTGGAGTTGATTTTTAAAAATTAAGTACTGCTTGTACTTGACCAGTGATATCCCACTACTGTATTTCTAGCTGGGAAACCACACTAGTGCTACTACTACAGTGTGTCTTTGCAAGAAATATTCCTCTTAAATGAGAGAGTGAGCACACACCTCCACCCTAGTGTTGCACTGTGTTTTGCCAGCTACAAAATGGGACCTGGTGACCTTCCAAGGTCTAGGCCTATGGCTAGGATAGACACCCTGGTAGACAAGTGGAAGGCCATAGCTGGTAAAGCACCTGCTTTGCATGCCAAAAGTTCATTTCCTTACATCTCCAGAAACACACTTGCCTGAAACTGTTGAGAGCTGCTGCCAGTCAGTGTTGACAGTGCTGAGCCAGATGAACCAGTGGCCTGACCAGTTATATATGGCTGCTTCCTATGTTCTATAGCAGGGGCCGGCAACCTAAGGCCCGGGGGCCGGATGCGGTCCAATCGCCTTCTCAATCCAGCCTGCGGAGGGTCCGGGAATCAGCATGTTTTTACATGAATAGAATGTGTCCTTTTATTTAAAATGCATCTCTGGGTTATTTGTGGGGCATAGGAATTCATTCACACCCCCCAAAAAATATAGTCTGGCCCACAACATGGTCTGAGGGATGGTGGACCAGCCCACAGCTGAGAAAGGTTGCTGGCCCCTGTTCTATAGAGCATGCAAAAAGATTGTGGAAAAGCCATAGTGAATGGAGCATTTAATGAGGTTCTCCAAAATAATATATGGACATTGCCTTTTGGGACTGTTGGTTGTTTGAGTAGCAAGATTGACACAAGTCTGCTTTTGCCATGACACAAATCCAGTATCACTTGAATAATGTGATGGTGAAGCATTAAGCATGTTCAAATACTTCAACTTTGCAGTATGCAAAACAGTTACTCCCTTTAGCAGTGTGACACACCTTATTTAAACAGTTAACTGCTTGTGCCACAAGAAACTCTGGATCCTGGGGATTTGTTAGCAGATAGGTCTGCTTTATAGAAGCGGTTGGGCTAGATGATTGCATGCAGCCTTCCTGCTTCATGATATTTATACATTTATAACCCAAGTAGTGAAGTTCCAGCAACTGCCAAGGCATCTTGTCTCGGAAAGATCCTTAAATTAAGCATCATTTATGGTTTCTTGCTAGATCACATGGGAAGCCACTGACATTTTAATGTATGAATCATTCATATTTCAAGAAAGGGTGTCAAATGGATAATATGTGACTGGCCACAATTTACCCCCTTTCACAAATAGCAGTCCTTGGAATGATTGTACTTAAACACAGATTGATTGTATACCTTAAAAACAGCCCAAAGGCATTTATTAAAAGAGGAGGCAATTTCATTACGAAGCACGCTGTTGTTGTTGTTATTTTGATTTAGATCCCATCGTTCCTCCTGAAGGAGCCCAGGGTGACAAATATATAAGTAATGAAACTAAGAGTGGGGAAAGGGTGAAAGGGGGCATTGAGGTATCTTGTCCAAGGGACCCCCCCAAAAAACCTTGATCTATTACTGTGATAAGGTATCATTCCAGAAGAATGAATGTGGCAAATGTAGTTCTATAAGGGATAGTTCAAAACCTCTGTGCCTAAGTAGAGTGGAGTTAGGTTCTTTGGTCTTAAGTCCCAAGCCTAAGCTGCCCCTCAGACATTTAAGGGCTTTGTGGCTAAAGCTTTTCCCCTCTGGTGGTTTTCTTCACAATATGGTAAAGTACATTTGCTTTTGGGAGAGAAAACCTTAACTCTATTTTCTTCTTCTGATTTTAACAGGAGCTGTTTAGAGCTGGTGAGCTGAAATGGGGAACTGATGAAGAAAAGTTCATCACCATCCTGGGGACTCGCAGTGTGACTCACTTAAGGAAGGGTGAGGAGAACGAACATTTCGGGCTCTCTTTTTAAAGGACTGCAATCATCATACTCGGCCAATAAAGCGAAATGAGCGCCGCAACCCCAGAGTCGTCCACGACTGGACCTAATGGTCAAGGGTCCCTTTACTTAATCATCATACTGGGGGTGCAAGTGGTGGTGGGGGGAAGCTTCAACAAAAACCGGGTCTTGGTTTTCTGTGTGGGGTGCCCTGGTTCTGATCCAAGGCGAACTTGACCTGGTTTAGAACATTTCTCCTTGACATGCTAGCAGATTGTGGGGATATAGATAATACACTCCTTACTTTCAGTCTTAAGTAGAATGGTCCATGTGACTTTCCTGAACACTTGAATTCATTACTATCCTGGCTTCCTTCAACTCTTCTGCCCAAATGTTGATTGTGTTTGGATGGGTTTGTTATGTGTGTTTGGAAAAGCAGAAAGGAAGCAATATGTAAAATACACACAATTGCTATGTATTCCTTTTGTGTCTTTCAGTCTTTGACAAATATATGACTATCTCTGGCTTCCAAATTGAAGAGACAATCGACCGTGAAACTTCTGGTCCACTAGAGAAGCTTCTGCTGGCAGTTGGTAATGAGCAGTCCTTGTTGCAATGCACTATTTATGAGAACTGCAAGCAAGCTGTTGGGGGGAAAGCAGCACAATGTGCTGATCAAAGAAACAAAATGGCGTCTTGGTAATCTGATTCAGACGTGATTCTTGCTTGCTTTTTATTTTTTATTTAACACGGGGCTCTGAATTCTAGACTCCACAACAGCGCAAGGAGATAGCAGGGCAAATCTGCACATCTACTCAGTAGGGAATCCCATTGGGTTCAGAGGGCTTTACTCCCAGCTAGATGTACACAGAATCGCAGCATAGCTCACTGTTATGCCCTGTTATGGAAATACTGGAAGGTGCCTTTTCTGTGTGAAGCACCATGCCGTTCAGATAAAGTTATTTTTCACTGTTTTCAAACTGAACTGGATTGTTTTTTCCCCTTTCAGTGAAAAGTGTCCGTAGTGTTCCTGCATATCTTGCTGAATCACTGTTTTATGCAATGAAAGTGAGTACTTATTTTACCTTTCTTTCTTTTTAAAGGACAAGTTTCCAATCGGAAACGAAATGAGGGTGGTAAAATGTTGACTTTTTCCTGACTTTTTTTTTATGCTGAGCACTGGATGCTCTATAGAGAGCTCAACACATTTATATAGTGCAGTAATTCAGGATTCTATTTCATGCAATTGTGCTAAAATCTCCTAACTTCAACAGCAAGGAGGAGGACTGTTAATCCTCAAGGTATTATATACATTCTTCAAGTATCTCTATTGTATATGTATTCTGTGTGACATTCTCAGATGCAGCTATTTGCTTAGTGGCCAAAGTTAAGCCCTTTAGTTTCACTAACTTCAGTGGGAAAAATTAAGCATCTGCACGATGCTCTCCAACTGAAAGGAATGGTACCTGAAAGTAGATTGCATTCTTAATGGGTTGTTTAAAATGGGTTCCCTTTTGATTTTACCAGGGGGCTGGCACTGATGATGATACCCTGATCAGGATCGTAGTTTCAAGGAGTGAAATTGATCTGCTGGACATCAGACAGGCGTTCAGAAGAAACTTTGCAAAATCTTTGTACCATGCAATTCAGGTAGGACTTGCTTTGTAAAACTAGTATATTTCTTTCTCTTTTTGAATGGGAAATACTGACTGATGTGGCTTTTTTAAAAATGGAATGCTGCGGGTTTGTATTTTAGCTGTACAACTTTTAACATTTTGCAAATAGAAAAAAAGTCCACTTTCCAATACATGTGAAAT
This sequence comes from Podarcis tiliguerta, assembly GCF_965153285.1. Lineage (NCBI taxonomy): Eukaryota > Metazoa > Chordata > Lepidosauria > Squamata > Lacertidae > Podarcis > Podarcis tiliguerta. The sequence goes on along the minus strand of NC_139542.1, from coordinate 28,383,605 downwards.
CTGCCATCGTGAGGCATGTAGGCAGCTAGCTTATGCGGGCTCCCATTCCTGGGCAACCTCCCAGTCCCGTGTCAGGAGGGAAAACTAAAGGCAGGCAAACTAGTTTGTCCAATGCCTTGCTGGATTTCTGGTGGCTGGATGGAAGTGAAGACAGAGTAGCATTTCCCATTTATTTCCAGGCTTTCTCCCTCCCATTTAAAGGATTCCCCCCTCCTATTGTTGCCAATGGAAGGGAAGATACACCAGTCCTGATGTTGGTGTATTTATGTCCCCACCCCCCATTTTGGGTGTGGGGAGAGTGTCAGGGGACTGTGAAACCTATGGCTCCTTCAGATTCATAGCTTTGCCGCAATGTATCTGCTGCATCCTCCCTTGCTTCTACTGATGTCAGTATGTCAGCATCTGTAATGCAAGGCAAAAATCAGTAAGGCAGAGGGTGGTGCAGGTTTCTGCAGCGGCAAGGAAGGATCACATGGAGTCAAGTCTTCCTCTTCACCCATGAACAGGGACATCTGTATGCCCGCTGGCACTCCCTCCTCGCAGCCATATGATTTGCACCCTTAATTGGCTTAAATACAAGTATTCTGGTTGAATTGATGTGTACAAAGAGCCTTCCCCTTTGCCTGCATTTGCTAAAGGATATCAAAGTTGTTTAAATCCTCCTTGCAATGTTTAGGGTTATGATTTTTTGGTCTGCCATTGGAAGGCAGATGTTCCCTCGTTTTGTATTTATATATATATATATGTTGCACAAAATAAATAGCTTTCTGGAGAACTTTTGCTTACCATTCCTGAATGGATAGTCATACAAATGGATTTCCTGCGGTAGAAAAGCTGTCATTTGTCAAGAATTTTCCCCTGAATCATTACTGACTCATTGCCATTTGATCCCTGTCTTTTGATTTGTAGAAAGATACATCTGGTGATTACAGAAAAGGTCTTTTGCTGCTCTGTGGTGGTGAAGATGACTAACTGACGGCGATATGAAAGCCAGAATCTTAACTCCTGCCTTGTGCCTCCTTCCCGCTTTGTATGGCTAAGCTTTCCATTGGCATTTACAGCTGCAGCCTTTTTTTGTGTTTCTCATGGATATCCTTGCTATCAGACGCAATGTGCATATCATTAGTATGATGATATAGTAACACTTACTGTTGAAATCCATATCGGATCCCATTCATAGTATTGCCACTCCTTTCTAGGGAACTGCCTGTTTTTCATTGATAGTATTTTATGTTAGTTTTATACAATGTTAACGTACAGGCTGCTCTTGAAAAGATTAAGCCGGCCAGTTGGAAGTCATGGGGCTGGGATCAGGCTATGCTAGTTGCACATTGAGATCAATGTGACAAGCTAGTCGTGACTTAAGTCCCATTTAACTCAATGGGGTCTAAATGCAGCTAACATAGTCTGGATTCAGCCTCTTTTGTGTAAAATAATTTAATGCAAAGTGCCTCTTGTGTAAATGTGTCCCCCTTGTTTTGAAAACCATGTTGGAAGCCAGGAATCTGGTGCCTTTTGTTATTATTTTGAAAAAAAAAATGGAACTAAAAGACATTCCAATAACTAAAACCAAATTACTTTTTAACCTGAACTATATTTTTGCATTTGTACTAATTTGCAGAAAGCTTCCAGTAATGGCTTTGAAATTGTGAGCTATGCATGATCTTCATGTATTGTAATGATTTGGTGCTATTAAAAGGAAAAAGCCTACTAAATGATAATATGGAGGACCAATAAAATGTACCCACAAACTATGAGCTTTCTGAATACTTGTGGTTTTATTAAGCAATTTCCCCCCAGAATATCTCCTCATTTTTGTAGAATTTGTTCCAGTTCTCCTATTCTATGTGTAGGAGAGAAGAGCTATGTGGATCGCTGAAATTATTATTATTTGTTTCATTTCTATACTGCTTCATATTTTTAAGAAAATTCTCAAAGCGGTTTATAGCATATTAAAACATCAATAAAACACCAATAAAACAATGTGAAGAAAGTCAAATATACAGTCAAAGCAACATTATTAACAGAAAACTAAAATATTATCTTAAAAGATTTCAAAATAAAACATTGCAAAGGAGGTCAACTGCAGAATACAACTTTGTGTTAAAGTTAACAAAAAAAAATCAAACATATATTTTTTTTAAAAGTTCCACCTCCAACCACTAGAAATCTTCATCACCAACCCTTCTGATGCCTATAATTTCACCAGACAGTACCTTCAGACTTTTTAGCTTATCTTCACACCTCTCATGGTTCCTTTTTTTTTAAAAAAAAAAAATGAAAGCAGAGATTTTTCAGGATACTTAATTCTCTGCCCTATACCACGTCCTTTTCTTTTGGTCCTTCAGTGGAATTGCAGTCTACGTACAATGGCATACATAGGTTATTTCCCCTTCTCCAACCCCAGTTACGGCAATTAGCCAAGTTGTGGATTCAGTAATGGCTGGCATTTGGGCTGCTTCCATCATGACAGAAACATGCTTCTGAGAGACCAAAGTGCTTCTAAAAAGCATAAAATCTTAAGTTTTTAAAGAACAGCTTGCACATTGAGATGACTCATGGGAAGACTCTCTCATGACCCAGGCCCACAGCCAGAATCTTGTGGGGCCTAAGGAGAAAGGGAGGTCACTGCAGAACAGTCAGAGCATAAAACACACTCTCAGAACAAGAGGTTCTGAACCTTGGCACTCAGTGCAATTGGCAACCCAAAACCTTTTCCAGAGGTGCTGTGGATGGTGTCACAATCCAGGGGTTACTGAACTCTTATCATCCCTTCTGCCTTCCACTGCTATACTGCATCACTCAGATCCCCCCCCCCCCCCGGTTCTCATTAGCTTTTGTGTGTGTGTGTGTGTGTGTGTGTGTGAGAGAGAGAGAGAGAGAGAGAGAGAGAGAGAGAGAGAGAGAAGACCGGCAGACAGAGACTGACGACCCATTTGGAAAAGGGCCTCACACATTACTATTTATTAAATCTGTATATCACCGTATACCCATAGATCTCAGGGCAGTTCACAACATAAAATTACAAAAAAACAACAACAAGGATCTTAAACTGTGGTTATTCATCTGGCAGCTATTGCCTTTCTTCTTTTTTAAAGGTAAAGTTAATGGGTTCAATGGCCCTTGTCATGCTGAGCACACAAGGTATCAGAAGGATGGAGATGAGTAAAAAAAAGGTAAAGGTAAAGGACCCCTGGATGGTTACTTCCAGTCAAAGGTGACTATGGGGTTGCGGCGCTCATCTCACTTTCAGGCCGAGGGAGCCGGCATTTGTCCACAGGCAGCTTTCCAGGTCATGTGGCCAGCATGACTAAACCGCTTCTGGCTCAACAGGACTCTGTGACGGAAACCAAAGTGCATGGAAATGCCATTTATCTTCCCACCACAGTGGTACCTATTTATCTACTTGCACTTGGACGTGCTTTCGAACTGCTAGGTAAGCAGGAGCTGGGACAGAGCAATGGGAGCTCACCCTGTCACGGGGATTTGAACCACCGATTGGCAAGCCGAAGAGCCTCAGTGGTTTAGACCACAGTGCCACCCGTGTCCCCCTGGAGATGAGTAGTCTCTGACAGGCACCAGCCCATTCCACATAATCTGCCGGTATGGATTTGGTGCAGAGTCAGGTCTGTGTGCTCGCAGATCGTATTCCCATCTCATACATACATACGTCATTTTATTTGTAAGCTGCCTTTCCATTGTTAAAACCATCCTCAAGGCAGCTTACGACTTGGAAAAAAATCACAGTTACAAATGAAACAAAAGTAGTGATAAACAATAAATAAAACACATCAAAAGTACAGAAACAAATCGAACAATTTCCATGCAAGTTCTAAAAATAAAGATACAAAAAAGCAATATCAATAACAGCTAAAAAAAAACCCAGCAACTCCTGCTAAACAATACCTCAACCAAAAAAAGGCAGCGCAAAATAGGATTCTCTCATATTGAAACAATAATAATTTTGAAACTCCTTTTTACATCCTTACAAACATACCATAAAAAGAGCTAAAAATAACCTTAAATTTTCATATTCTTACCTCCTTTTTTATTTCCTCTTTCCTTCTGACAAATTGTTCCGACAAACCTCTTATCCATTTGCATCTACTTTTCAAGATTGCTTGGTTGCATATTTTGTGAAAAAACTGCTCTGCACCCAGATGAGCAAATCAAATCTAGAATCCTGGTGCGGACAAAAAGGAAAAGGAAAAAAAGAGGGAGGACCAAAAGCAGTTCTTCCTCATTTGTGCCTTGCATCAAAAATATCTTAAGATTCTGGTGCTGGCAGTAGCTTAAAAGAAGAAGAAGAAGAAGAAGAAGAAGAAGAAGAAGAAGAAGAAGAAGAAGAAGAAGAAGAAAGGCCTTTCCTAACAAACTAGTCTTGGAGACAGATCTTCCTTACTTTGCAAATGGTCCAAACAGTACAGGCTGACTTTAGATGTGGTTTACTTATGGTTCTGGTGCCATCTAGCTTCTGCCAGCTTTATTACTGTTCTGATTAACATGACTATTATTTGCAGAACTCATTATCTGTGTTACTTAAAAACACACACAAAAAACAACCATCAGGATTCTGTGCACTAACATGAATAAACAATATGATCCATAGTAATATGCATAATTAGTGAACTCTGTTCTGAATATATGCTATATTTTATTTATTATTACATTTATATCCCACTTTTCCTTCCCAAGGAGCTCAAAGTAGGTTTTGTGGTTCTCCTATTTTAGGTTAGGCTAAGAAGAATTGATTGGCCCAAGATAATCCAGTGCACTTCATGGCAGAGTGGGGATTTCAATCTTGGATTCCCAGTTTCAGCACTTGAACTGTAACACTACTCAGGTACTCTGTGCAACTGTTTGCTCCCAAATTCTACTGACATGTATCAATAAAACTCTGCCTAGCAATTTGTGCACCACCATTCCATTATAGCTGAAAAATAGTGTTGTTTTGTTTTAAAGCATTCAGCTATTGCTGAAAACTTTCATTAGTGATGTTGACTAAGAGATGGATATATACAAGTACCTGTAGTGAAAACAGTGCTACAGTTTTGTCATGCTTGGAATAATTTTCCCATCTGTTCAACTCAAAAGCAGTACATCTCCTAATGGCATGAATGGCCTTTCCTGAACTGTACAGAAGGATCACACAGCACACAATGAGCACATCACCTAAAAGGAAGTGGCTTGTATTTATTAAGGTATTACTTTAGTAAGGGAAGAGGAAAGGAATGGAAGCTAGCTAATTGTGCTAATCTCTGCTAATGAATCCTAGTGTTTGCACAGCTGATTCATAAATTAGTTCCCAGTGTCAATAAGAATTGCTGCTGTTCCTACACCTGGTGCTCAAAAGCCTGCTCACTCAGGCTCTCAACTTGTGATTTATATTTTTTGCAAAAGATGAACTTCAGTAGTTGCAAATCCACTCCTTCCTGAAGACTTCTTCCTCAAATCGGCTCTCCAGTGCCTCCATGAAGAAATATCATGAAGGAATATCCATGAAGGAATAGGAATAGGCAGTGCTTTTTTTCTGGGGGTACGCAGGGGTATGCATACCCCTAAACATTTTGTGAATCTAATGAGAGACTAAACTATTTTTTTTTAAAAAAAGTTTCTTCTCTAGGTGAATCACCAGTTCTGTTCCTACCCCCAATGGCAGCCTCATTTCCTGTCACGGTGTTTCCTGAGTCTCAGAAGGAATGGGAGTACCCCTAAGAAAAAAAGCACTGGGAATAGGGTACAGAGTCAGGATCAATATCTGCTTTCTGAAGGTGCTGAATGTTCCTGTCTAAACCTCAAAAGACCCAGGAATGGGCATCCCTACACACATGATGCAATTAGAGTGGAAATTGCATTGGTTGAGTCACCTCCAGAGGCTCATCACAATATGGATGAGTTTCTGCATTTGGTCTACAAAAGGGAATCTACAGGCAGATCTTGCTGAGTCAGGGAGACAGTAGCCCTGTTCACATGTTCTCAGAATTACATGCAGGGATGTGGGGATTACTGCACTAGCTCCACCCCTGTCCTCTGTCATGTCACTGTCGTTGTTTCCATCCCTATTGCTCTCAATATGGAGTCTGCTGTGCTTGCTTAGGTTTCTGGCACAATTCCTCTACAAATGTTGGCCATCCAACACAATGGAAATGGGCCCAGTGATGCAACAAAGGAGGCAGAGCTAGCTAGCATGTGTATTGCTCCTATCCTTCATGCGATTCTAATCTTATGAGGGAAACTGATGCCTGAATCAAGTACAAATAAATAAAGTAAAAAGCATAGACGTATGCTTTTTAGCTGGGAGCAAACTCCAATGAACTTGGTAAATATAGTGGAATTATAGAATCGTAGAGCTGCATGGGAGCATGGAAGTAATCTGGTTAACCCATAGAACAATGCAGGATCTGCAATGTCAGATGCAACACAGACTCACACTGTTGGGGGCCGGATCCTGGCTTGTACCACTGCATCTGTCTCTGCTGTTGTTTTTCCAAGGTGAGCTCCAAGGATAAGACTGGGTGTTTGTCCACACTTTGTGCATATTGCCTGATATACACACCATTGCAATGCCGCAACATTTTGCTGCTTTGGCTGGCAGATGTTTCGGTACAAACGTTTAGAACTGAATTGCAAGTTCACCCATTCATGAAATCTAAAAGGCTCTCAGAGTTGTAAATGGTGTGCTCTTATGCCCTAAGTGTAGACTATTTTAAAAAGACTGTAATTTTATCCTCTCAAAATCAGCTCTCATTTGAATGTTCAAAATCCCTGGCTGATGAGAGCTATTCTCTACCAAATTTCAACATTCTTCAGCAGTTTCAGTCCCTGGGCTGACTTCTGTCTTGTTTACAAGACTGTTATATACCGAGGTGGTGTTTGTCACGGAAGCCCTTTGTTTTCAAAATAACACAATTCATTTTCACTGACTCCGAAAATGAAGACAAAGCCAGAATGCTTTCAACTGGATAAATGAAAGTCAAGTTAAGGTTGGATAAATTCTGAAAAGTTTCACATATCCAAGAATCCTTGCTTTGCAACAAGATTATAACAGCTGACCTAGAAAGCTGGTGTGTGTGTGTTTGTGTGTGTCTGTGTAATTCATAAATTTATTTGACTTGTGGGTGTCATATAAAACACACACGACTGTGTGTTTGAGCATATTTTTTCCAAAGCCTGGAGGAAAGGGAACAAAGTCTTGCATTGCTTCAAGGAGGCACAGGAAGGTTGAGCGATTTGGCACCCTGCTATAGTTAATTACCACCAAGATATTTTTAGGCCCGACCGTGTTCCTCTCTTCTGAGTGGCGAATAACACAGAATCATAGAATCTTAGTGTTGGAAGTGACCCCAAGGATAATCTTATCCAACCCCCAGCCAAGAAGGAATCTCAACTAAAACATCATTGACAGATGGCCATCCAACCTTTGCTTAGAAAGCTCCAAGAAAGGAGAGTCCACCATCTGCCAGAGTCCATTCCACGGTCAAACTGCTCCCCCCCTCAATTTTTTTATTCATTTTATAACACAAATAAACAACAAAAACAGAAAAAACAAACAATACAAACAAATTCTTGCCTTGTCCTTATTTTTTCTAAACATTGTTAGGTGAGCTTCCCCAAGTCCCCCCTATCTGATTTTCATTTTCTCTCATTTTTAGCAGTTTACATATATAATTTTTAACCATTTTTTAAAATCACACTTACTTTTACCATAAAAATCTTCACATTTTATCCCTTACAAGTAATACTATTTTAAAACACACTATCTTCTACTTCTAACCCTACAGCCTATATCCACTTCCAAGGCTATTCTAAACATTTAAACATTAACATATTTTTTTCAAATATTCTATAAATTTCTTCCAACCTTCTTCCACCATCTCTTCTCTCTGGTCTCGGAGTCTCCCAGTCAGTTCGGCAAGTTCCATATAGTCCATCATCTTCATCTGCCATTCTTCGATAGTTGGTAAATCTTGTTTCTTCCAATTCTTCACTAATAATATTCTTGCAGCTGTTGTGGCATACAGAAAAAAAGTAACATCCTTTTTGCGGATTTCACCCCCCACTATACCAAGTAAAACGGCTTCTGGTTTCTTAATAAATGTGTTTTTCAACACTTTTTTCAGTTCATTATAAATCATTTCCCATAAGTCTTTTACCTTGGGGCACATCCACCACATGTGGTAAAAGGTTCCTTCTTTTTCCTTACATTTCCTGCATTTATACTGCCAAACTTCTTTTCCTTTTTTAAATTTTTAATTGTATTTTCTTCTTATTATTTATTATTTTAAACAAAGTAATAGTATTAATAAATAATAATAATAATAATAATAATAATAATAATAATAATAATGTGCACCCCACCCCCAATACCATTCCATTATCCATTATTCCTCTCACTCTCTCACAATACAAAATTTCAACACCTCTTGCAATGGTTTGACCCCTTTCCTTTTTTAACAGTACAAATTCTACAAACACCTTCCATATCTCCTCAGGATCATTTCTCTTGCATATTCCCCTTCTTACATTAATGACACATGTTAATTTATCATTCATAGCTATATCCCACACCTCTTTATACAATTCTTCCATTTTATATTCACCTTGCCCCTTCCACTTCCTAGCTATAATAACTTGTGCAGCTGTCAATAAATTTGTGAGCAAGTCCTTTATAGCCCGTGAACCTTCCAGTCCATCATCTATTGATAACAATGCTACCTCTGGACTTTCAGTCAACTTTAACGCTGTGATTTCTGTTATCTCCTTAAACACCCTTTGCCAAAAAGTTTGTACGCATTTACACCCCAACCACATGTGAACATAAGTCCCGGTTTCCTGGCATCCCCTCCAACATAACTCCAAATATTCCTTGTTTATTTGATTTAATCTTACTGGTGTTAAGTGCCATCTCCATACTAACATGTAGTAATTTTCTTTTATCCTTATAGACAACATTCTCAGAATGTGTTTCTCCCATATCCCCTCCCCCACCCCAGCTTTGGCTATTTATCTTCCCTGTTGTCTCCTTTTCTCACTCCTCTTGTTGATTCTCCATTTCTAGAATGTTCTAGAAATCTAGTTTCTTGTAACTTGAAGCCATTGGTCCAAGTACTACATTCCAGAGCAGGAGAAAACAAGCTTGCTCCATCTTCCATGTGACAGCTCTTTTAAATATTTGAAGATGGCTATCCCATCTCTTCTCAGTCTCCTCTTTTCCAGGCTAAACATAACCAATCGCTCTTCATAAAACTTGGTTTCCAGACCCTTGATCTTCTTGGCTGCCCTCTTCTGCTGGGTCTTAGTAATCACAGCATCCTTTCCTAAGAGCTCACAGACTGTTTAATTATCTGTCCTATTACCTTTCCAGTCAGTAGTTACTAGGGTCTTCCCCCACCCACTTTTTGAAAACAGCGGCAACATTTGCCCTCCACCAGTTTGCAGGGACCTCACATATGGTAATCTAATATCCAGCATAGTCTCCAGGCATGGCCAAACTTGACACTCCAGCTGTTTTGGGAGTACAATTCCCATCATTCCTGACCACTGGTCCTCTTAGCTAAGGGTGATGGGAGTTGTAGTCCCAAAACAGCTGGAGGGCGAAGTCTGGTCTAGTCAGTTGCCTGTAATCATATTAAGTTTGGTGGTGTGTCAGCAGTGACACTGCAACTCATGTGATGGTGAAAAGCATTGGTCAAAATCCATCGCTTATGAGGGGGTGCCTACCAGGGATCATAGAGTTGGCATATCACACAGACATGTTCAATCATCAGCCACTCTCCATTCAGGCACAAACAAGCCCCAGCTTCAGTCCACAAATATCCACACAGCTTCCGTCAATGGGCTTCCAAAAGGGAATTTCAACCAGCTTACATTCACAAATACCAGCCTGCTCCAGCCTTGCGGCATTTGCCAGCATCCAAATGTGAACTCCCCCTGCTTCTGCCCAATATCTGCCAGCTTCCATCAGGTGCATCGCCAGACACCAGACAGTTGCTTACCATGGATATCAGCAACGTTCAACTGCAATTCTACTCAGCAAGCAAACCTGCCTTCTCATCATTCCACAACAGCAGGATGACCACCTCCTTCTGTCTCCTAATGATGAATGCCACAGCTGTTGTCCTCTTTGGGAAGGATAAAGACTTTTGCCTTGGCTTTCCCCATGGCCCACCTTTATAGATCCACTTGTCTGCCATGTGCCATCTGTGACATCACAGGCAGTCCACAGTCAATGGCAGCAGCTGGGGAGGTGCAGCAAAACCTGCTTAGCTCCTGCAATAGTGAAGGCAGCTTTCTTTGTTTCTTTCCCTGTTTGTTATTGAAAAGATGTAGAGCCCACTCCTTATCTGTACTGATACTAGGGAAGGGAGCACCATAAGCCATGGGGAGTCATTTTTCAGCCCAATGGCTGCACACCTTCATGTCCAGTGTTCCAGGGGCCACATGCAAGTGGCAGAAGGGGAGTCAGGGGCAGAAAGGCCATGGAGTGACAAATGTGACTTATCTTTGTACAGGAGACGCCATTCCAGTGGCTTAAGCACCCCATATCTCTCAGGCCAGTTAAGCAAAAAAAATAATCACAGTTGAAACATAGAATAAACATAGAACAGGGTTCACTTCATATGTTAGAAAATTTATTCCATATAGAAAGTTTGTGCATTAAAGTGATTCATATTAGCTGACAAATCTCCTACTTTGCTATGTCCACAAGATGGTGATGGTGAGTTATTTATCAGGCTGTAAGGTTACAGTTGTTTCAGTTTTTCTCAAGGTATGCCGTGAACTGCTTCAATTACTGCTTATTCATTAAAGTATTTTATTTTCCCCTTCCTAACAGTAAAGTACATAATCCTCTGTCATTGGTCTGAAAGTTGAACTAACCCAAACTGCCTCCCGTTGCCCAGAAGCCAATTTTTTCCTAGAACCCCAGGTGGGATTCTATTACTCAATCTTTTGCTTTTTCAATTCTTCTTTTATTTTAGAATGAGTGAAGCTGCATAAAAGAACCTCTGAGTTTATTGCATAATAAACATACGGAGTTGCAAAATGAACCGCATAATCAATGCAGGTTCTCTTGTTTTCAACAGGTGTGCTTTTCATTTCTGTCCAAGAAAGGGCATATCAGGCCTGGGGCAGGATGAAGCTGTCATCTTTCTTCGCAATGCTGCCAGCTGCATTGAAATTCAAAAAAAGGGAGAGTTTTCTGATTGTACACAAACTTAGATGCCCGTTTGATGCACCAACTGTAGGCACAACAAAGCTCTTCTTCGGGAAGGCTGATGTGCCTTTACGAAAACAAGCAGAAAGCTCAGCGAACATTCGAATCAATGTACTGAAAGTCAGGCTGTGCACACGCAAAGACATTGCCTTGCTGAGAACTCCCTCGGATCTGTTATTTTGTGGGGGTGATTGACTCGCTAATGTCCACTCACCCTTTTTTAAAACGTTATATGGATTGCTCTTCCAATGCTTTGATGGGATGTATCAGGGTATGTGTTTGGGGGGAGGTGGTCCCTCCTCTCAGTCCCTCCTGCACTACCCTCCACCAGGTTCTTGTATTTCTGAGTGAATGAATAATAATAATGTTTGCCCTCCAGCACAGGGGTAGGCAAGCTAAGACCTGTCGGCCGGATGCGGCCCAATCGCCTTCTAAATCCTGCCCGTGGACGGTTCGGGGATCAGCGTGTTTTTACATGAGCAGAATGTGTGTTTTTATATAAAATGCACCTCTGGGTTATTTGTGGGGCATAGGAATTCATTCATTTCCCCCCTTCAAAATATAGGCCAGCCCACCACATGGTCTGAGGGACAGCTGAAAAAGGTTGCTGACCCCTGCTCTAGTATGTGTATTGCCTCTCTTGCATATTGCCTCTCTTTCTTGCGCATGCACACGGGCACCCCATACAGCAGAAAGGGAAAGGAGGAGGGGGTGGTGGTTGAAATCCATTAGCTCCTTTGCTTGAACTCTCCTCTCACTCCTCCTTGCCACAGTTGCAGCCATTCTTCAGGCAACCACTGTCAAGGTGCTGTCAGCAGCTGTCACAGTTCGGTCTGCAGGTGATCGAAGTCCCGGCTGAGGACTTTGGGACCGGGAGCAAGATGGGGTGGGAGCAGGAACAAGAGTCCAGAAGCCAGGAGTCCGAGGGTCAGGTAGCAAGGAGTCACAAAGTCCAGGGTCTGAGGATCAAGAAGTAGGAAGTCAAGAAGCCAGGGTCTGAGGATCAGGAAGCAAGATGCCAAACGCAGCAAGGCAGGGAACGTGTTGCTGTGGCAAAGAGCCAAAGGCAAATGCTTACCTTATATCCCTTCCCGCTCTTGCCACCAGGTGCTGTGAGTTACCAAGCGGCCTCACCTGTGCGGCCTCACCTGTTCTTCAGAACAAACTGAGGAAGGCCACAGTCCTGCAAAGTCCTATTGGTCACAGGGCCTGGCTCCTGCATGCACTCCTGACAGTGGCTCCCAGCTGTTTGCCCAGGAAAGCATAAAGACAAGGAAAAGTTTCTTACAATCCTTTTTATTTCAATCTTTACAAAGAGAGGCTATAGAACCCAGCCTTTTGTATAATGGTGAATTGGTGAACCCAAGTGAATCTCCATCCTCTGTCTCTCCCATTTCCTCATTTGTCATCATCATCACCTCCTCTATGGGTGCCGCTAAGTGCCCTCTGTCTTTGAGCTCTTTGCTCTCCTACTTTTAAGGCTCACTGGGTTCTAGGAGATGGTGGGTCTAGAATGCTTTCTAGTGACAATGTGTCAGCCAGCTGCTGCTGTGTCTCTGCCTGCTTATCCTCTCCCATTATTTCCCAACTTTCCCCCTCATCTTCCTCTGAGCTGTGACCTCTCGCAAACCACTGTTGTAAATCAATACTGTCTTCCTGGAAGGTTCAGGATGGGGAGGAGGTCTTCCCCACTTCTTCTCCTCCTCTGCCCAGCCCCTGACAACCACCTGGGTTAAATTATTTTCATGCACACATTTTACAGCTTTGCACAAGAATATTTAATTAAGAAAATATACACACTGTGAATGTTCTGCTTTCAACATAAAAAGCAATGCCGTTCTCAGTTCATTCCTTCTTTTGCTTGGCTGGCATTGTGTGTCAGTACTGTATATATCTGTCAACCAGCTTCAAGCTGCTGCATCTCCCTCTCTTGCCTCCTGTGGCAATCACACAGGGCCCCCGGACGTTTGACGGTCTATTGACCCTGTGCCACCACTGCGATTGCTTTTTCCGCTGCCACCACCCCGTATCTCACAGGGACACACGGAGTCCAGTCAGTTGTTAACATTAACAAATAATCAAGTTTATTTTTAAATGCAGGAACAAGCTTATGGTTACTGTTAATTTTTCTTGGCAGTTTCTTAAATCTTAGTTCCTAACAACTTCAAACTGTTTATTCCCAACTATCTATCTGACTCCACCTGACAATTCCTCTCACTCTCTCACAATACAACTCTACCAACCCACACCTCATCCTCCCTCTTCCTTCTTCAACTCCCCAACCTCAACTGACTTTCAAAACCTCCCACTCTAACTTTTACTCCCCCCTTGCATTCTCACTGGCCAATCACATTCTCACTCATTTAACCCTTTCCTAATGACCCACCTAGGAGGCAAACGCCACACCTCCCTTATCAGGAACCCTCCTTTAGTTTTTTTCCCTAAGCCAACTGTTTCCTTTTCCTTCTGTGACATGGAGTGGGGAGGAGTTTGTGGTTTGGAGAGAAATGAAGCACTTATGGTGCAGGGCAGAAGGGGGAGCAGCCATCTTGCTTTGAACGTGGATCAGTTCCTCTTTTTCTGGAAAGGAGAAATTCAAAAGTTTGAAGAAAAGCAGAGCACAGATACAAAATTGGATTTTACTAAGTGCTCAGCAACTCTGGAGTTTAATATGGATTTGTAGCTGCTTGTGACTCATGACCTCTTTCCCAGCATCAACATAAAGTCTTCCTCATCCAACCAGCAGCCTGCACTCCCCAGCCTCCATAAAATTCAGATTTTCCTGATTCATAGGTAATTCAATAAGGGAATAAAATCCAATATAAAATTGCTTGTTACCTGACTGCAGATGTACTGAAGCACAGGGTGTCAGTGGTTTGTTTGTTTTTTACAAGTATGTTGGCATTTACTGGGTACCATTTATTATCACACCTCCTACTTCCATCATGTTTCCATCAGCCCACATGAAAGAATGCAGCCTGCTCTATTGTTGTTGAAGGCACATTCTCAGTAATTTTATTTTTCAAACAGCTCATTTTTTGCAGAAATGCTCTTCGGCAAGATAGCTGCATTCAAAATGGAAAATCAATTTTTAAATGGGGGGAAAGTGTGGGCTGCCACTTTTGGTAGACAATACAGGACAGTGAACGTGGGGGGGGGGGGAAGCACACACAGGATGTATCATGTTCACTTTAAACTGCCACATCTACACATATTCATTCATAGTCTGACACCAGGAAGTATATGACCGAACAATGAATGAATGTTCAGAAGCAGTGTTGGTGGGAAGTTTCTGTCATTAGTTTTTTTAAAGAACTTTTTGGCTGACATGAATGAAATGTCAATAAAGCAATTTTTGAGTGACGTTTCTGTGAAACACTTCAGATGCAAGAAGATGCTTCTTCTGTCTACCAAAATTTAAATCCTAGCAATAATTACACTTTTCTGAATCTTTCTCAAACTGTGTTTCTACTTCATCTGTTGGGTGTGTTCAGTAGTAAGACAACAGTGATCAAAACTTTGTCCTGCCCAAGCAATGGAATGCCAAAGAAAACCCCACCCCCCATTTTAGGCTTCAATACAATGCACACTTACTAGGGAATAAGTTCCATTGAAAATAGTGTGGCTTAAATTCTGAGCAATCATGCATAGAGTCACAGTAATTGTAGGATCCGTGGCTGAGAGTAATGCTACTTCTACCTCGTGAGAACCTCAGAGATAGGATTCCATATGATTCTTTTCTATGGATTATGTAGATTTTCAGAGCCAGGTTTTGCCAAAGAAGTAAGGTTTGAAAAATAGTAGCATTCTCCATGGTGATATTTCCAAAAGTATTATGCTTATTTTCCACACTGCCATTGGAATTAGAAATAATGAAGCTAAATCAATTACAGAAAACAATTACCGTATGACATTGTTATGGTCTGATAAACCAAGTAGGACTGCTAATGAAAATTTGTACCAGAAAACAAGTCAAGGTGGGTTGGGAGTAAGTAATATAACAAAATATTGCAGTGCCTCAAAAGTATCATTGATCTCTAAATGGTTGGAACATTGAAATATAACTTGGAAATCTTTTTTTTATTTAAGATTTGCACTTACTATTCATGTTTTTTATATGCAAGTCCCATTCTGTAAGATTAAAGTTTGAGAGACAGGCCATTGAATTGATCCAGCAAACTATTCTTAGGTTCTTATCCCATCCCCATGATGGATGTGCTTGATCTTTTTTCTACTGAGGTAATCTTTAATATATTTTTGTGACAGCTGTACTTTTTCATATTTTAATAGAGTTTCTCAAAAGGATTCATAAGATGTGGTACATTTTGTCTGCCATTATTCCACTATTTATTTGAGTTGAAATAATTAAAATAACGATAAACACGATTGATTTATTGCTTTTCGGGCCTGTTCATTGGAGATGATATGTCTTTGTTTGTACCAGTTGCTAAGATGAAGTAGCTTTCCCCAGATTGTCATGTTTGAATGGTTCTATAATGGCCTTTCAAACATCTTCAATTAATGAAGATTGTGGTGGATTAAATCTATACGAGCATTTTCTCCATACGTTCATTATAGTTTTTGTGGAATTAGGTATATGTCAGGGACTGGACTGAACAGGAGGGCTGGGAAGTCTCCCCTCAGTCTGCTTGGCTCCTCTCAGAAGAGGAGGGGCAGTGGGAAGTCCCCCCCCCCCCCCGTCTCCAGCAGTTTCAAGAGGAGAAGGAGACAGGGCTGAATTACAGCTGAAGGAAGAAATGCCTAGTTACGAGATAGTGGAGGAGGAGGAGGAGGAGAGAGTCAGAGAGCAGCCAGCAGAGACCTCCCTGGAGAATCTGGGAGAGGTCACGCCGATCCCTCCTCATTCAAGAACAGAGAATGCAGAGAAGTGTGACTCCTGGGACTTTCCGTAGGTACTCAGGATGTTGTTGGGGATGGAAGAGGAGGGACTCAGAGTAGGCAACATCTCCTTTTTGTGGAGATATGGATTCTTTGTCTTGCAACCAGATGACTGAATAAAAACCATAAATACAAACTTACTTGTTCTTCTTGCCTTAGATGCTACTGGGGGAGGAGAGGATTCTCCATGCCTGACAGTATGTTACAGTCTTTTATGGTCTTCTTTGAATCAAACCAAGGTAATCTCCATAACTGATAATTATGTAACACCAGTTCTGCTTGTAGTAATATATCATTGTTGTTGTTGCTGTTTAGTCATTTAGTTGTGTCCGACTCTTCGTGACCCCATGGACCAGAGCATGCCAGGCACTCCTGTTTTCCACTGCCTCCCACAGTTTGGTGAAACTCATATTAGTATCTTCAAGTACACTGTCCAAATTTCTCGTCCTCTGTCAGCTTTGAAGACTGTAATGCACTAAAAAACTTGGATGTGTCAATGACAATGTCTTCTCTCAGCATGACAGTAATATGTGTTGATTTATTAAGTGCAGCAGACTTGCCATGTTCTAGTTTTAAAAGATTGTTTACAAGGTTATTTAGTATTAGCGGAGTCTGACAACAAGAAGTTGCAGTTCATCATATATGGATGGGTGTGTGTGTGTGTGTGTGTGTGTGTATACATGTATACACATATGCTTGCATGTGTCAACTTTTTCAAGTTAGGGAGGCACTTAAGATTCCATGCTCAAGTACGGTACATAAAAAATCATGGAGCCCATTCTGCTCATTTGCCTCCTCAAGACACAAGATTTAAGGAGAGGTTTATAGCTCAGTGTTAGATCATCTGTGCTACATACATGCAGAAGGTCCCAGGTTCAATCCCAGGTGTCTCCGATAGGGCTGTGGAAGTCTGACTCAGTATAAGGCAGCTTCTCATTGTCCCATAACTTGGTGATTCTCTATACTGTTGGAAAAGAAAGTAGCCATCTTCTCAGAGGTAAGTCTCTTTAAGTTCAATGTACTCCTAAGTTGTAAGTCTGTAAACAGTTGTAGCCTAAGAGAGGCAATTCATAGTATCACAGAACTTATTTTAGCCAGTCCTAGTCAGCAGGACTAGGTGAAGGCTTGGCTATCTCTTACTTACAATTAAACCTTTAAAAGATAAAGGCAGCAGTCCTGTTCTGTGATGGCATGTTGAATTTTTAGTGCTGCTATTTGCTTGCTACCAGCTTTTGTTGTTTTTTTAAAAATCATTTTTATTGATTTTCCAATAAAAACAGCCAATCAAGATATCTGAATCACAATCCAAATAAAAATAATAAACTAAAATAAAAAAGGAAGCAAATTATAGTCCAAATTGCAATTATTAATTTTTCCGGGCTCCCCACAGTCTGGACCTCTGAAGCGTATCTCCAAATCTTCCTTCCTGCCTCTTCTCATTGCTTTCATATTTTCCGCCTTCTGATCTTAACACTTTA
Organism: Podarcis tiliguerta; assembly: GCF_965153285.1. Taxonomy (NCBI): domain Eukaryota; kingdom Metazoa; phylum Chordata; class Lepidosauria; order Squamata; family Lacertidae; genus Podarcis; species Podarcis tiliguerta. Next base: position 28,366,013 of record NC_139542.1, on the reverse strand, counting down.
AAGTTCTCCATCCTTGGCTATGCGATTCTCAGTCATGTAAAAAATCATATATCCTTTCATCTATCGAATACAGCTTTATTTGTAAATATATATTTTTTCAACTGTCTGTTTAGCAGCGCAGCTTTTCTTGACTTCATTCCAATCTTCCAATCCGGGCTGTTGTCCAACTTTATCCTTTGACATTTAATGACGCAGCAACTCCCAAGTTGTTAAATCATTCCAATCCCGGCTGGAATGAGATTTAATGACGCAGTACCTTCCACATTGTTGAGTTGTTACTATAAATTGTTGGGCAGACTGTTTGCAATATTGCAATGCAAATGAACTGTATTCCACAGATATACATCATTTGGCGATCGATCAGCCTCTTGGAGACCACAAAAGGGACCAGGCCCTAGAGGGGGGCTGCCAGGCATCCATTCAGCCTTCTCTCTCGCGCATAAAGAAAAACTTCTGCAAACAGCTGCACTATATATTGCTACCAGCTTTTGGATACAGAGGGACTCAGGTGAAAATGTTAATGAAGAGCATGGTCTTTGGAGAAGGTTTCACCTCTGTTGCTGTGCTGTGGGCAGTGCTCTATTATCAAGTTACAAAATCAATTCACTTGGATTTCTCTTTCCTTTTCTTAAGCACATAATGTTTCACAACTAGCGGATGAAGATAACTGTACTGTTCTCAAGGGAGTGCCCAGTCCTTCTACACATTTCAGGTAGGTATGCCATGGGACTGAACTTATCTTTTTTATCTCAGCAGCTTTTGTATCTCAGTGTGTTGCGCTTTCACCCCTAGTAGACTTCCAGTAAAGATTACTCACTTTTCCAAGATGACACTCAGATCACAATTCAATAGTCTACATCCTTTAATTATTCTGTTGCAAGCCATAATGAAACCTGGCTAGAAAACCTTATTGGTAGCACAGCAGGTGATTTGAAATAAGTGAAATGGAATGAGGAAAGAAAATCCACCAGAAGATTATCAGGCCCCGAATGAGGGAAAAAAACACCTACTGGTTTTGCCACTCACGAAAGGATAATTAATGTGAAATGTGAGTTTGGGTTGCCATATCAATAAAGAGGTTTCTGGGTAGGTTTGGGTTGGGTTTTTTTAAAGCCACTTGGGAAACCATTGTGCAAATAGAGCACAAATACAATAGGAATGTTATATATAGTAATTATAAAAACAAATGTATTAAAAGATGGGACTGCTTGCTCCACACCTGTATCTTGGCATTTGGGAATTACACTTACACCCACAAACAGAGCTTACTTCTTCACCAACACTTTCTAGGAGCAGAAAATAGAGACTGGCATTGTTTAGTCTTCCTAGATTCACACATCACTTCAGTCAAAATGGGGAGCTAGTACAACTTATTATCAGGTGTGGATAAGTGTACAGTATTGTTGATCAAGCTTGGCTTTTAAAAGAAGCCAGACTTCACTGCCTTCAAATAAGTTTTTCCTGCCAATTGTTCAACAGCTGAGACTGCTAGTGGAACCTTGTGTATTATGCTCCTAAAACATGTTAGTTTGTTCAATTAAATATGGTACGTTATGGTCCCATGGAGGACAGCTGTAAGGTAGCTAATAGGCAATTAAATCAACTCATCTATTTGCAAATTGGTCTTACCAGGATTCATTAAAATGCAGAGACTGTTGTTTTCCTAAATGCATGCTACTTAAAGGAGATTAAATAACTTGCTTTTGGGTTTCCATGTTTAAAAGTCCCTTGCACGAGTAGCAGGCTGGCTCATTATGTGGTATTGCTACTTCCAAACACTTGCAGGCCCAGGCCACACACTCCGCCCCCCCTTCCGCTCAAGTGAGCTACCAATAAAAGAGACCACACAGTTGAATGGGATCAAATCAAGCCACAACTTCATTGACTACAGATGAGGTGGTTTGACATAGGCATTGGGTAAGCATTTCAATTTCTGGGCTTCCTACCGGAAATAACATCAGGGGTCAACCAGGCAGCGAGGATTCCTAAGACTTGCATCAAATAGGGGGATCCCTGAGTCCCCCATCTGGGCAAATGGACAGAAGCAACTCCACCATGGATCCCTTTAATGGGTTACCCTATTTCTGGAGGGGAAGGTGAGCGTACAATACCCCCCTCCAATCAAGCCTACAGTTACCCAATGTCTAAACTGCCAAAGGTGTGACAAGGTAGGCAAAACCTCCAGGTCATAGTCAATTTGCCTGAAAGGCAAATTCTTACCTGGCCCCGCTAACATGGCGACCACCACCATCCATAGCAAGGTCAACTCAATGAGTAAATGCAAAACTACCAGAGTGAGTGAGTGGGTGGGGCCTGGCACAGGCTGCTTTTAAATCCCCTGGGAGTGGATCTGAGGGAAGCCTGATTGTGCCCTCATGCCTGCCCCCATGAGCCCAGCCCTCTGCGCTAGCCTGCCATTGGCCAACTCAGTAGGCTGACCCGGAGCAGGATTTCAAGATGGGAGCAGAAGCCAAAGCTCTTGCTCTGGCTGGGATCAGCTCCCCACACCCAGCCCTCCATTGCTGGTGGGGGAGGGGAGGCACTGGCTGTCCTGCAAAGCTGCCACACCCCTAAAAGGGGGTAAGCGGACTTTTAGTACAGTGGTCAAAGAATTCCTAATCACACTCCTATTTGCAATTATCTCATGGAAGTATGGGAAAGATTCTATGCCCTCGTTGAGCAACAGTTAATCTAGAGGGGAAAGTACCGTGGTACCTCGAGTTAAGAACTTAATTCGTTCGGAGGTCCGTTCTTAACCTGAAACTGTTCTTAACCTGAAGCACCACTTTAGCTAATGTGGCCTCCTGTCGCCACCGCACGATTTCTGTTCTCATCCTGACGCAAAGTTCTTAACCCGAGGTACTATTTCTGGATTAGCGGGGTCTGGATTCTGAAGCGTCTGTAACCTGAGGTATCACTGTACTGGAAAAAAACTGCAGAGTGCTTATGTCAAAAGAATCACTGCAGTATTATTTAAAACATTCAGACCACCACAACAATCTGCAGTGGTACCTCTACTTATGAACTTAATTCGTTCTGGAGGTCCGTTCTTAACTTGAAACTGTTCTTAACTAGAGGCGTGCTTTCCCTAATGGGGCCTCTTGCTGCTGCTGCGCCGCCAGCGCACGATTTCCGTTCTTATTCTGGGGCAAAGATCTTAACTTGAGGTAGCTCTTCCAGGTTAGCGGAGTTTGTAACCTGAAGTGTTTGTAACCTGAGGCGTTTGTAACTCGAGGTACCACTGTATGTGTTAAGTAGCCAGCTTGTGCTTATCAGGCAGAACTAGAGCTGAGCATTAGGAGTTAGGTGTAATATTACTCTATATTTAACATTTGTATTAGTCAGCTGTGTCTAAGGTATAAGACTGTGTATGCACAATACTTTAAAGCCCATTCAAAACACATTCTTTCTTTCAAATAACTATGGGCACTGTAGTTTACACCTCAGAGAGTTACTGTTCCCTGAATGTGTAGTCTCTAACCCCTATCACAGAAATGCATCATTATCCCCATTATTTTACACAGAGAGGGTTTTATTTGCAAAGAAGAGAACATTAAGCTTTAGCCAAGATCATATTTACTTCCACACTAGACCTTAAATTTATATTCCTGTCATTCTGATGTTCTTTCAGCATGATCAATCCCAAATGGCAGAATCATTATGGAAGCATTAAGATCAGACCTGCAGAACTTGAGGGAGACGAACTCATCAGTCATGCAGCAGTTGGCACAAATGGTGTTAGGGAAATGATGCTGAAGTTGGCTACTAGTTCTCAGTTCCTCATCTGCACAAAAAATCAAGAAGGATGCTGCCCAAAATTCAAATGCAGTATTTTTTCAAAAATTTATATATTGTTAATTAAGGACACATGTCATGGTTTGTTAACAATGCCCTTTCAAAGCGATACAATACAAAGAAATTTGGGAACCCACGTTAAAATTTGGGTTTTCCACACCTGCAATATATGAAGGAATGAAACTTTATTTGCGTCAGCTATAGGCCATAGCAACAAAAGAACATTGCAATATACACAGAACAGAAATAAAAAGTTGATTATATAAAACACAGTTTAGGGTCCTGAATCAGCAGTCAAATGGTGGATCTTATTCCAATTGCCCCAGCTAAAAACCTTGCAGCCTTTGCTGTCACCTGCTCATCTTGATCTGCCAAAAGAAAGGACACTGTGGCAGTGGTTGGGCGACCTGGAATGGACAATAATAACGGGATGATAACCTCATTCCTCAAGTCTTTATAAAGAGTGCAAGCCAGAAGGGCATGCACCACCGATTCGGTACTGCCATCTCCACAGGGACATAAGCGTTTTTTGTGTGGAATCTGTTGGAATCATCCCTCAAGTACAGCCGAGGGCAAGACATTCAATCTTGCGAGAGTAAAAGTGCGCCTATATTTTGGAATTGCTAGTTTATGCAGATAGGATGCCAGAGGATCAAAATGGGAAGGTGGATTTATGGCATGCCTTCCCCTGATGTCATTATAGATAAGGAGTGAGCTGTGCATAGCAAATAAGCAAAGGGGAAATGGCTGCTGAGCTGCACCCACCATTGTAAGGCCTGAGGAGGTGATGATGATGATGATGATGTCTCTCCAGCTGCTGTTATTGGCTCTGGACTCCCTGTGATGTCACATAAGCACATGGCAGCTCAGTGGATATACAAAAGCAGCCCAAGGGGAAAGCCCAAGGCAAAGCTTGAAAAGGACTCAGTGGACAACAGTTGTGTTATTCAGTACTTGGTGATCTCCCTCCGCATGGAGGCGAAGTGGCAAATGGAAGGAGGCCATCATCCATCAATGAGATGCTGTGGAGCAACGAGAAGGCAAGTGTACCTGCTGAGCAGGACTGCGGCTTGATAGCGGCAGATATCCATGGTTGGAAGCTGGCGATGGACCTGGCAGAAGCTGTGATTAGCATATGGAAGCCCAGGATGCCGCAGGGCTGAAGGAGGCTGAAGTTTGTGCACGTAAGTTGGTTGAAATGCACCTTCAGAAGGCCATTGACAAAAGCTGTGTGGATATTTGTGGGTTGATGCTGGGATAAGTATGAATGGAGAGTGTGGACATAGGTCACCCACCAGACCCAGGTATGCCTGGGTATTGCATGTTCAGATAGCGGTGTAGGCTGCCCTCCAGGCTCTGGGTGAATGAACCACTGGATATTCATGGGTGGAAGCCAGGGGAGGTTGGCAGGCTGGCCAGTGGAGGTGGCTGGATGATAACTGTTGAATGAGGGCCATTCCCCTCACCGTATCTGTGTTTGCCTTTCATGGATATTCACAAGCCGACAAGGCTTTCCCCAAAAGCAGCAATGAAGGGGACAGCAGAGCTTAAGCAAGCCATCTTCTACTTCTAAATCAAGGTATTTCTAAATACATCTAAGTAACGTTAATGACATTCCCCTTTCCAGTACCAGGATAGGAGGCTGTGCAGATGCATCCCTAAGCAGTTCCCACGGGCTACAAACTTCCTGTGATGTCACAAATGGGCAGGGTGGCTGAGGGGAAAGAGGCTGTTTCTAGTGGGAGGTGGCTGGAAGAAGGGAGAAACCCTAGTAGAAGGTTCAGGGGAAGTTGGGTAGGTAGGCAGGGACAGCTGGATATGCAGAAGTTGAATATGGTCTGACTCCCTTGTCTATTTGCGTTGCCAACATTTTGTTCTCTCATGGTTCCTGTACCTGTCTCACCTAGATTGCTTGGCAAGAGCCCCAGCCCTTTAATGGTTCCTGCAGAGCACCCGCAATATATATATATATATATATATATATATATTTGCTTTCGTAGATTTTCACGGGTACAGGAATGCAGGTTTTGGTGTCCTCGGGTGTCTTCCCGTGTAAAAGTTGGGGTGTCTAGGCGACGTTTCGACGAGGTCTCACTCGTCATCTTCAGGCTGGTGCTTTCGGCTTCTTGTTCTGTTCCAGTAACAAGAAGCCGAAAGCACCAGCCTGAAGATGACGAGTGAGACCTCGTCGAAACGTCGCCTAGACACCCCAACTTTTACACGGGAAGACACCCGAGGACACCAAAACCTGCATATATATATATATATATATATATATATTCAACCAGGCCTGTTGATTGATAGCTGGGCTCTAAACTGATGGCTAACAGGCCAAGATCAAAAGCATTTTGAAACAAGATATTAAACGTTAAATAATATTCAACATTAAGTTTCCTCTCAAACGTGTAACATTAGTGCAACTCCAGAGCATACAGAAATTTGCTCCAGAGGAGCCACTCTCTTCCCTCTTGCAATGGAGAGTGGAAACGGTGGTGGTGGGGGGACGGACGACAATGCATAATTCCGATACACTGCTACTGCTGTTAATCTAATCATTTGCATTTTAATAGTTGGGTTATTATTTCTTTTCTGTTTGCTTTTTATCCCTAAGTCAATTTGAGCAGCTCCTTTGTGAAGGAGGAAAGCAGGCTATTCATTTTATAAATTAACTGCATTCAGCTGTGTCTTTGAAGTTCAACCCCCTCTGTGCCCGCTTTAAACTCTGTAACAAGCACACAAGCGTCACACTTTGCTGAAGCTAAAGCAGATCACATTATGTTCTTCTCCAGGAACAGTGACCACATACATGCCACCTTGGGTTCCAAGATGGAAGAACACGGTTGATCATTTTAAGGAGTGAGGAATACAGTCAGCATTGGCTGGAGCACCTGCTCCTAACAGTCACGACCCCAACACTTGTCTTGTTTCATACTCTCTCTTTTTCAACATACCAGTCCTAAACTGCGTCAGGTCTCCTTACAGCTACTTTTGTAAACAAGGAGATGTGGCCAGTCTAAGCGTGTTTTTGAATCACATTGCTAAAGTCATGTCTAGTTAGACCCAGAAGAGATTACCTTCTTGGTCTCTTTTGTACTAAGAGAATACAGCGAGAATATCTGCTTTGCTAAACACTTTATGCTTCTGGCATAAATAGACATTTTAAAAAATTCCTGGCTGAAGTTTGTTGCTGGTTTCTGAGATAAAGCAGTAAATTCTTCTCCGCATAAAAGTGTCACTTTTACAAATGAAAATTAAGATGATTTGTAGCATATTACAATTGCAATTAAGCTATAATGAGTCCCCCCAAATTACACATGATGTAGGGTCTCATTATATAATATAAACACTTCGTTACTGGGTTTCCTTTTCTTGGCTTATGGTGTTTTGCATCTGCCTTTTCAATTTCCAAAGAATGCAATAACCTGAAACATATAGAATGCATAGCATATGCTCCGGGTGGTATAATAAATGTTATTTGAAATGAAATTTCCTTAAGCCATGAAGCTTGATCCTGTCCATGATTATGTGGAAGTAAGTCTCCCTGAGTTCAACAGAAGCTACTTCCTAGTAAGCAATCACAAGACTATGGCCATAATAGCTCAGTTCCATTTCAATTTAAGTAACAAAATAGGGTGGTTTTGTTCCTCCCTGATCCCATTACTCTCACTAATACCACTTGTTCTGGATCTTGCCATCTTGTGCTTTCAATACATGGCAGCCCTTCTCAGATGTTCAAAGAAATGTGGATAAGTCAGCGAAGGAGCCTGACTGCCACCACAATGCTGTACCCGCACCCTGAACATTCCTTTCACTCTATGACAGGGGTGAGGAGCTTCCAGCCACGGGCCTAGTTAGACACAGCATTTGTCCCAGTTTGGCCCACAAGTCCATATTCTCCAGACCATGCCCATCTACACCACACCTGATGTCATCAGGCATGGGGCAGGTGAGGACGTGGCTCCAAAGGAAGAATGGGGAGCTTAAAGCAAGTTCCTGATTGCTCCTTCGCAAGTGAGGCTTGCTGGCTGCGCTGACACTGAGCCCAGCTAGGATCAGCTGCACTAGGAAGTTCCCCACTAGGAACTCCTCAATAGGGAACTCCTTAATGCAGCTGTTGACTGGTAATTGCAGTGAGCTGCTTTGAAAACAGATTGCCAACACAGATCAGCTTGATGGATCAGCAGTTACAGTGAGCCCCTTTGAAGTTGCCACCTGACATCATAATGGGGGGAAAAGACAAAATACCTTATGAAACCACTAATAGTCATATTAGACAATACTGGGCTTGATGAATTTAACATCCTTGTTACGCTTCAGCATAATTTCTATAAACACCACCTTTTCTTGAATACAAATTTGGATATTTGGATGGCATCTATATGTGTCAACTAAGATGGGTGCCTTGATGTTTAAATGTATTCTTAGTGTGAGCTGACATTCTCATGATTTTTGAAATTATTATTTAGTTTTAAGTTTTCTTCTTTAATGAATTTGCAATAAAAACCAACCAGCCAAAAACCCCAGCCTCCATCCATTGGGGAAACAGGCAGTTGGTAACTTGTGTTGTTCAAGTCGTAACTAGAAAGGCAGATATAAAAATATATCTAATAAAGAAAGTATGCAAAGTTGCTATGCAACATGGCCCCAGAGAGAGATAGCCTGCATCTCTGCTGTCATGTATTGGAAACAGAGGAGCGGAGGAGGGAAAGAACTGGATCCAGCTCAGGGGAGAGGTGGTGAGATGTCCGCATTGTCAGAGCTGTGGAGGAGCACTGAGTGGCAGTATGATTACAGGATGTTGGGGGGTGATGGAGAGGCAGCAGCAAGTGGGTGACCTCAGACAGCAATGTATCTTGGGCCATCCCAGGCAGTAAGCCGTTTTCCCCATAGGACTTAGTGGTGCATTGCGCCAGGGCGTCAGCCTCTCAGGGGAATGCCAGCCAGCTACCATATGGCTGGCGGATGTGCAGCTTCCCTCCCAAGCCTCTGCGGGGATTGTTCTTCTGCAGCGGCATGGGGGAGAGTTGCGGTCCCCCCCCCCGATGGCTGGCAGTGCTCAGCTTCACCCCCCCCACTATCCGTGGTAATTTGGGGGCGCTGGGCGGATATTTGCACCCCGGCATTGCATCTGCTAAAGACAGCCCTGCCAGGCAGGAATATATATTTCAGTCATCTCTCTTTCACTCTCCCTCCACTTGACCAAATTGAAAACTGCAAATTGCTATTTCTGTAGGCACAGAAATCACCCATCGTCTCTATCACTTTACCCACATTTTGCTACTTCACTTAAAATGCCCACAGAAGATCTGCAGATCTCAGGGGACCATCTCCTCACAATTAGGTTCCAGGAAGAGCCATTATGTGCTCTTAGGAAACAATTTCCCTGACAGAAGGATGTGGTTGGCCAGCTTTAACAGCATAACGCATGGAAGTTTACGCATTATCATGTACAGCTTTTGCCAACAGTTCACAATGGCTGAGACTGATGTGAGTTGCTGTCCAAAATATCTGGAGGACACAAGATTGGCAAAGATGATCCACTAACTTTTACAACCCCCCCCCCCCTAAATTCACAATGTTTTGCAGCAGAAGTAATAGCTCTCTCACTAGTAATGAGAAGGCAGGCAGTTAGAAAAGAGCAGCCAATGGATCTTTGTTACCTTGGCATTCTGCTTGCTTGTTATTCTTATGGGAAAAGATTTGGTAATTACAAAAAAGAGAAGTAAGCAAAGGTACTAAGACAGAAAAAGGGCAAATAACAGAAAAAAATCCTAATAATGGATGAAACACTTACCAGGGGCTGTGAGGCAATGCAGAAAGAAAGCTCTACCTGGTAATTGTTGCAGAGAGGTCAACTAAACAATTGTATGTAAAAAGCACTTGGAGACAAAAGGATACGTATTGAATTAGAGTTGAGAGAGAGAGAGAGAGAGGGAGAGAGAGGGAGAGAGAGAGAATTGGAAACCTGAAAGAATACCAGACAAGACTGCCTGCTTTAGATGCTACTTTTTCCTCAGTTCTGACTCCAGCTTTGAAAAAGCCTTTGGGCAAAGTGCTGCTGGTTGAGGCCCCTCATGCATTATTAGTTAACTGTGGAGGACTGATCTGGAAGCCATGCTGGGCAGCAGAGCTCCATAGCAGCAGCCCGTGGCCTGGATTAGGCTCACTGTTTAAATGTCTCAAAATGCCTCAGAGTGATGCAACATGGCGTTATAGCGGGAAATTATTTTCACAAGACCAAGTTGTCCTATACTGTTCTGTGTATAAAGGTAATCTGAGCTTGGTTCTCAGGTGTTCACAAACAACTCAGTGTGCGCTTTGGTTATATACTGGGCACTTGTGACTCTGGACTTAGTTTTGCCAAGCATTTGCCTACAGCTAACGTGCCACTCGGTTGGCATTTGTCGCAAGGGAAACAAATGCACACTTCTTCCTGTTCAGCTTCCTTGAGGCTACTTTTAGGAACAAGAAGTTTCACTCTCCTGCCATTTCTCTTTCATAAGTCTCTACATTGAGATATAAATGTCGTTTTAAAAACTTCTTTTAAAAAGCTCTCTTACAAGTCATGGATATGTCTGAAGAAATACAAACATATTATATTCATATATTTGTGCACTAGGACATGTAAAACATATTTAATCAACCAGGACATTGCCTGCAGGTCCTGCAGTCTGAGTTGTATCATGCGAAATAGGGATGTCATACACTGCAGAGGTAAAACTACAACTGACCTATGTACACATTTTAGAAATCACAACTATTCTGACAGAAAAGTGGAGCAAGCAACGTAATGTTAAACATCTTCATTTTGAGCCCCATAACTGGCTGGAGACTTATAAATAATTGTTACGAAGATACCAACAGGCCCAACAAGTGTTAGCCAAAAGGGAGAAAGCCTGGATGTGCATGCTGGACACATTAACACTGCATGGCCTCAACCTGGAGGGTAGTTTTTAATTAATTTATTAATTATATTTAATTTGTATACCTCCCTATACCTGCAGGTCTTAGGTTGGTTCCCAGGATAAAATCAGAATATATAACCACAAAATGCATAATCAAAATAAAAGCAAAAACAACCCAATAACCCACCCCCAACACATCTTTAAAAAGCCACGGGATGTCAATCAACCAAAGGCCTGGTTAAAGAGGAACTTTTTTGCTTGGCATTTAAAGGTGTATAATGAAGGCGCCAGGCGAACCTCCCTGGTGAGAGCATTCCACAGACAGGGAGCCACTGCAGAAAAGACCCGCTCTCATGCTGCCACCCTCTGGACCTATTGTGGAGGAGACACACGAAGATGGGCCTCAGAAGATGACCTCAGGGTCTGGGTGGGTTCATATAGAAAGAGGTACCAGCATCACTTAGCTTCAGCAAATGAGCACCTTTGGAATTCCATCCTCCAAGCTCTACAACTGTCACCTTGGAAACAGCATCATTTTTATCAGAGCAACTGATGAAGGTGCTGAAGCTGAAATGTTTTGCTGTAAGAATTTAACATTTCTCTTTTGCTTATCATTGTAGTAGTGACTGACTGCATCCTATCAGGATCCAGAACAATCTTCTTCTTCTTTGAATTTATATACCACCCTATACCCAGAGGTCTGAAGTGTGGGTTGATGCTTTCATTTTCTGTATGTCTCTCTGCATAAACACCCACCTTCGCCCACTGAAGTCTAGAATTGTGTCTGGTGTCTTGCTATATATAGCAGTACTCTCAACAAGACACATAGATGGAAAAGATAATCTGAAAATTACCGTATATCTTAAAAATGTAAAAATGTTATTAGACACATATGCCTTTAAAATGGCAGCACCAAAAATTATCCTTAATTTAAAAGCTTGAAACCACCAACCTGACCTGTCTTGTGGAACAAAACATTATGTCTGTTTATCAGCACAAAAGTTTTTGAATGTTTCAGTGAATACAGAAGTTATACAGAAGGGTAAATCCAAAAGCATTTATTATTTAACCACTGCTGGGAAAAATCCAGCAGGAGCAAGCTGGTTTTTGTATCAATAGATTATGAATTTTCTCAAACTCTGTGGTTAATGATGATCCCTTATGAATACCCTCTTAGCTGAAATTTTATTTTGCGTAATGAAATGGGAACAAAATCTTATGAATATGCCAGTAGTCTGAAGCCTTATCTAATCTACTATTTGTTTGAGGATAGTCTGAATTAATTCCTCTGCATATATTAGACTAGAATTCCTAGAATTGTCTTTGATATCTAAAATAATTCTACAAAGCGGAAACATTCTTACCAACCTGTATTTATTGCAGTCCATTTAATATCAATAATATTTTAATGGAATTTAATAGATGTTTTCAATTCTTCACTTAGAAAAGACAAGAGAGAGCGAGAGATTGTATTTATGAATTCACCCCTCTTTTGATTACTGTGCCCAATCAACAATCCACACTGATTAACAATCATGGTTGAAAAGAATGAAAAAGAATCTTAACATGCTGAGTGAATATTAAATTCGGGTGAGGAGGAAGGGAAAAATAATGGAGAGGGGGATTTGCATATGTGAGATTCATGTACATATAGGGGTAGGTAAAGGTAAAGGTACCCCTGCCCATACGGGCCAGTCTTGACAGACTCTAGGGTTGTGCGCCCATCTCACTCAAAGAGGCCAAGGGCCAGCGCTGTCCGAAGACACTTCCGGGTCACGTGGCCAGCGTGACATCGCTGCTCTGGCGAGCCAGAGCCGCACACGGAAATGCCGTTTACCTTCCCGCTAGTAAGCGGTCCCTATTTATCTACTTGCACCCAGGGGTGCTTTTGAACTGCTAGGTTGGCAGGCACTGGGACCGAACAGCGGGAGTGCACCCCGCCGCGGGGATTCGAACCGCCGACCTTTCGATTGGCAAGCCCTAGGCACTGAGGCTTTAACCCACAGCGCCACCTGCGTCCCTTGACATATAGGGGTAGCCAAGCTTTATTCGGTCAAGGGTTATGTTCCCTCTGAGGTAATCTGTCAGGGTGCTTGTGATGGTGATAGGTGGAGACAGAGATGATGGCTGGACCCAGAAGAAATGTGTTCCTGATTAGCTAACCCAGAATGAAGACCACCATGCCTGAATTTTCATCATGGTTACCTCAGATTACAATTCCCAAGCCTATCCAGGTCTACTCAAAAGTAGGCACAAAAATCTGTGTTTGTGGCATTTTTCTCAAATAAGCATACAGGTAATTTTCTTTAGTGCAACAGTCCCATGTAGCCACTGTACCAGAAGTTTCATTTTGGGTGTTTATGCACATACACATGGCAGAAACCTTTCAGTTTGTTCTCAGACAGCTGCAGGTCCCTGGCTGGGGGACTTTTTCCTAAATCCCACAACCAGGGGAAAAGCAAACTAAAAGCAAACTAAAAACAAATTAAAAACAAATACCTTTTATATAAATCACAATAAGATCTAAAATAAAGACGCAAAATTTAATATAAATACAGTGGTACCTCAGGTTAAGAACTTAATTTGTTCCGGAGGTCTGTTCTTAACCTGAAACTGTTCTTAACCTGAAGCACCACTTTAGCTAATGGAGCCTCCCGCTGCCGCCGGGCCGCCGGAGTACAATTTCTGTTCTCATCCTGAAGCAAAGTTCTTAACCTGAGGTACTATTTCTGGGTTAGCAGAGCCTGTAACCTGAAGCGTCTGTAACCCGAGGTACCACTGTAACAGCAACAGCCCCTGCCCAAGAATACCCTCTTCTAAACAATACATAGCCCAAGAGTTTGGGTGGCCCAAACAGAAAAGCAAATGAAAAGAGGAATTCTTTTTCTTATTTGCATCTCAGGACTCGTCCACACTTCTGCTTCTCCCATTGCTAGAGAGTTTGGGTCTGAGCAGTTTTCTGGTTGTCCCATGCTTTGTAGGCATGAGTCCAAGCAGTTTTGCCTTTGCCCTACAACTTTCCCCAGGAAAGCCTGCTATTTAGCACTAAATCGGAACAAACAGCAATCTGTAGAAAAACCTGATTGCTGTTTGTTCCAATTCAGTGCTTTTCACAGGGGAAAGCTGTGGAGCAAACAGGTGTGTGGTTAAGCCATCAATCAGATAAGACTTTTCCCCACACGAGATGATGGTCTGTGGCTTGTAAAGGGTTTAAAGGAGATTGACTGTAACCATCACTTTTCCTATGACTGAGTGGTTGGGGGTTGTGTTTGTGTGTCCACCACTGATCCTGCCGCCTCCAACCAGTTCAGTTCAGTCAGTGTAAGCAAGCCTCAGAGCTCTTCCTGCTTGTTATCTCTTTGATAAAGCAAATGTCTGCTATGGTGTGCGGCTAACCGGGAGGTGTGCAATCATGTGAGCTGGGTGCGCAAGGGACTTGCCTAATACTGCCTGCTGTCAGAGCAACGCCTGTTCTCCAGCGATATCCCAGTCGTGTGATTATAGCATACAGAGACTTTCCTCTCCGGGGAAGACAGCGCGCTCCCAGGCAATGCGATAATCCGCTGGAGAAAGGGGAAGCAGGGCTTTGAAGTGCACAACATTGAAGGTGGTGCAGGTATAACAAGCAGCCGATTCCAGACAGCTGTATTTCTGGAGAAAAGGGCATGTTAAAGCAAAATATCACAGCTGTAATCAGCAAGTGATTCAGGAAATAATGTTATTTATGGCTTGCCTCTATGGATATTTGACTCAAGAGTGATTTGTTTTTCTTATGGTCACTTCTTTCAATTACATACTGCCTTTGTCTTCCAAGGATCTGAAGGTGGCGTTCATGGTTCTCCTCCTTCCCATTTCATCCTCACAACAATTCTGTGAGGGAGGTTTAGGCTAAGAGATGGTGACTGGCCCAAGGTCACCCAGTGAGCTTCATGGCTGAATGGGAATATGAACCCTGGTCTCCCAGGTCCAACACTCTAATCATTATGCCACACTGTTACAATAGCTTGTACACTGTGTGCAATATTATGATGTTACAATAGCATCATATTATTGCAGCTTCATGACCATTAGTAGCAACCCAAAAGTGCCATAGCATATACAAAGAAAGCAAACAAACAGTAGAGGAAGAAATGGTAACAAACCAATATAAATCCAGACATCCATATTTCCCAAACTGGCATGGATGGTGAATTTCAGGCATCCAAGGCTAAAGCATAAGAAACACCAGATGACATAAAAGTGATCCATCCTTCTGGAGACACATAATTTATTCGTGTGTTTTTTTTCTACAACAGCCAAGGTCCCTAAGCTCTTATACAACAAAGACAGATGTAGATTTTTCATGTTTTTCCATTGCTGGGCTATTGAAATCCAAGCTGCAGCTAACATCCATATCGGAAGCTCTTTCATAATATTGGTCCACATATTCAGTCGTGACAGTTGTGGGGAGGCCTAAACAGGTGATTTTTTATTTTTTTTTAAAAAAAAGACATTTCTTGGTATACTTGAGACCAGAATAATGAAACCAAAGGCTGATTGAATGCAGAGGGATTTATTCTAAACATATTATATAACCTGCTCACTGTTTAATCACAAAGGCTGATATTTGTATGTTATGAAAAGCAAAAGGCAAACACACAGCACATCCCCAAAAAGAAACACATCCCCAAAAAGATAAGATGCACACACACACTCATATCACACCAGTTCCTGTGGTTTGTGGTAGAAAGTACAGTTCATGTATTGCTATTTAAATAACAACAACAACAACAACAACAACAACAACAGATTTGTGCAAAATGCTAATGAGTATTTTTATTATCTCAGTGTGTTTAAGCTGGTGGCAGCAAAGTCAGCAAAATTTTTAGCATCTGCCATTAAAATAAGGTCCGCTGTGGTGCTCTCTGAGACTATAATTTTTAATTTGACAATTTTATTTGTTCAGTTCTGCCATTATGTTTGATGTTGTGCTCTTTATATGAATTGGTGGCTGGTGGCTGATGCAGATCCATTTCTATCCTTCTACCGATAGACTCTAAAACTGTAAGTATTCTGAGTCACGGCTACAATATGTGAACTGTGTACCCAGAAGAACAGACGTGAATAGAAAATATAACAGAATCATACCTTAAGGCTGCAATCCTATACTCACTTGGGAGTAAGCCCTATTGAATGCAATGGGGCTTACTTCTGAGAAGATATGAATGGGATTTCTCTGTAAAACATCACCTCTTCATACAAAGTCAGATGTATAAGCAGAATTTAAACAATTCAAAGCTCAGGTCATTGGTTTTGCATATGAACTTATTTCTGAGTGTGCATATGAACATCACACATTGCACGGCATGATGATATCTACTACAAGTAATACCAAAGGGCATTGGCACTCCTAAAATATGTAAGATTCCTGCTGAGCTATGATGAATGAGAGAATTATTCAACAGGTTTCAATAGGTTTCCAAATCTCTGCTTGAAACTGATTATTTGAATCAAATCTATTCTTGTCAGACAGAGAGGAAGATGAACTGGGGGATCTTTATCAGTCTCAGGGCTGCATTCCTGGCCATATGCCGGGGGTGAAAATGGCTAGTGTCAAAGTCACCCTAGCTTCTACACAAGCACATCCTTCTCTAGCCTCCATCTAGGTGGCAACAGGCATTATTAGACTTCAGCATGTCATGCAGGGCCAGTGAAGGGTCTACATAAGTGCCTTGTGAATCAGGCCAATGGCCCATCTAGTCCAGCATCCTCTGCTCACTCAGATGCCTATGGGAAACTGGCCTGGGAAAAGCTTCAAGAGCCAGACAGAGAGGCTTGAATTACTGTATCCTGAATGTATGAAGTGGAAGCAAGATTCTGCCTGCTGAAACCACCCTTGGCATCAGCTGTGCCAACTTGGCCCTGTGACCATGGATGGCTGGGGCCATGGGTGCCATGCTGTGTGCATGGTCCTGGCACTGACATTTGTGGGTGCCCTGCCCCTTCATGGGGAATTTTGTGGGTGCTCCGGCACCCAGGGCGCCAGGGAGTTGGCACCTATGCTTGGCATTCACATGTTCCCCTTAGCGTGAAAGAGGCCTGCATGTCTGTTGGTATACGTGCATCAGCTTACTTCCCATAGTTTGGACCTCTGATCTTCCAGGATTCCTGACTGCATGGGCCAACCTTTCATGTGCCTAGTTGCATGTGTATGGTGAATATGGATGAATCTGTGGTAGGAATGTCAACGGACATTTAATTTGGACCTGTCTCGAATTTGGCGGCTGACTGTGTCCTCACCTGTTTTGTGTTGACCGCAGCACACAGTGCAAATCTCTGTTCACATCTCAGTTTACCCACTATGTCATTGTCTAATGTTGGGGGGTTTTCTGGTTGGCACAGTGGAAAACCACACACCCTGTACATAAATATCATAGTAGTTTTTCTTTAACCGCTAGGTGGTGTGGTTGTTCCTCTGCACTGTAGCTTACCATTCCCCAGGAGCCAATTGTCAGTTTACACTGTGGCTTTTTGAAGGTATTTCCCCCCATGTACTTTTTTCTGCATGGTAGAACTCACATGAGCTTTTAATAATTACCTGGTGCCATTCAGAGGTGCCATTACCTGGTGCCATTCAGAGGTTTTGGACTACAACTGGAATGGCAACAAATGGCTACTGGTAGCAGCTGGAAGACTGCATGTTTTAGAGCATGTGAAGTATTGAATGGAATTATATAAATAATCTATGATTATAACCGCATGGGAAAGTTCCACTGGCAGACATATTATGCTGGGATACTAATGGGGATGGAGAGGGAAAGAGATTCATTATAAACTTAGTCAGCAGAGCATGAGTCTCTTAATCTCAGGGTCAATATGCATCCTTGAAAAATGGCAAGGTCATTGGAAGACGTACACAAAGGAAGCACCTCTTTCTTTTTCAGACCTGTGGGTGAGATTGTGCTTAGTGTATTGCCAGCTCTGTGATGGTATAATAAAATTTGTATTTGTATTGTACTGTATAGCTGAAGGTCTATGCCAAAAATTAAAGGTAACAGAAGCAATTCTACAAGTATAGATATGAGGCATGATCTTTTCAGTCCCCACCAAATCCCTCTTTGAATGCACAAAATGTTAGACAAATGAGGCATCAGTCATTTTGTTTCAATTTACTGTATTGGCCTGAATATAAGACGCACCCACAAATAAGCCGCACCTTATAAATTCAAGACATTACCTTGAAAACAGGAAAACAGTAATTAGTCTCCTACACCATCACCCTGTGCAATGAACAGGTTCTTACTAATGAAAGACCCTAAGAAGTGATTTTTATTTTTATTTTTTATTTTTATTTTTATTTAGTAATGCTGCAGTTCCCTGGAAAAGACCCTGATGCTGGGAAAGATGGAGGGCACAAGGAGAAGGGGACGACAGAGGACGAGATGGTTAGACAGTGTTCTCGAAGCTACAAACATGAGTCTGACTAAACTGCGGGTGGCAGTGGAAGACAGGAGTGCCTGGCATGCTCTGGTCCATGGGGTCACGAAGAGTCGGACACGACTGAACGACTAAACAACAACAACAACAATGCTGCAGAGTCCTGGAACAGGAAACAATGACAGGTCACTGGAATGAAGCTTCCATTAAAGACGCAGTAGTCAAACTTACAAGAATCAAGAGTGCTTTGCTGAGATAGTCCACATTGATCTTGCACTATACAAGAATAAGGTAAAAAGAGTACAGTGGTACCTCAGGTTAAGTACTTAATTCATTCTGGAGGACCGTCCTTAACCTGAAACTGTTCTTAACCTGAAGCACCACTTTAGCTAATGGGGCCTCCTGCTGCTGCCGTGCCGCCAGAGCACGATTTCTGTTCTCATCCTGAAGCAAAGTTCTTAACCCGAGGTACTATTTCTGGGTTAGAGGAGTCTGTAACCTGAAGCGTATGTAACCCGAGGTACCACTGTACTACTTCACCAAGTCAAGCATATGACCTGCCAGATATACTGTAATTTGTGATGAGCCCAAGGCTGTCATAGAGGCCATGAAATCCTGAAATATACCGCAATTGTTTTGGTATTTCCATAAGGCATTCATAGCTCCTGAAATTTTTAGTAACATTGTGCTGCCAAATTTGAGAGCTGTGTGGATAAATCAAGCTCTGTCTTTGATCGTCTGTGGTCAAAGAATTGCATGGCCCCCATGCTTCTTTTAAATATTGCACCTGGCACAGTTATTAAAATCCATGTTTCTATAGTCACATTTTTAAAATTTTGCACTGTGCAGCTACTGCCTGAATGGAAGCTTTATATTCATTGTGTTTTGTTGATGGCCTAGCTTTGTCTAGCTACATAATCCACAAGGACAGTGTGGTATATGGGAAACAAAAGAATGAAAGAATCAGAAGACAAGGCAGCCTGCACTGAGTCATGTGCTGTACAAAAACATATTGCGCTGGCAATTTTTTGGGGTAATTGCTTTAATTGATTCTCTCTGTGAAAATTAAGTTCTATTCAGTAAATGACTTCCTTTTCAAGCTATGTATCTGGCAAGGCTCCAAATACTTGAGCCCCTGCTCCTTCATTAATTTCTCCCTCTGGGTTACAGCTTGGAAGGGAGGCTGGGATTGTGGTCTCTTTTGCCCTTCTTCAGTCACAGTGAAATCTTAGCCCTGATTTATGCCAGCTAGATGAGGAAAGGATGCCAACTCCCACTGCTCTGAAAAATCCTGAAAAGATGCTGGCCCCATGCCATTTTATTAGTACACGTTTGTGGGGTGCAAAGCACAGTCTCTGCTGTGCCTCATTTCCAAAGGAAACACAGACCCTGGTAAGTGTGCCTGGTACCCCCTGGAATCTCACACCACTTGGAGATCGGGGTGTCTCTATGATATCTGGTTTATTTACACATATCTACAACCTGAGGTCCGTATAGTAAAAGCTATGGTTTTCCCAGTAGTGATGTATGGAAGTGAGAGCTGGACCATAAAGAAGGCTGATCGCCGAAAAATTGATGCTTTTGAATTATGGTGCTGGAGGAGACTCTGGAGAGTCCCATGGACTGCAAGAAGATCAAACCTATCCATTCTTAAGGAAATCTGCCCTGAGTGCTCACTGGAAGGACAGATCCTGAAGCTGAGGCTCCAATACTTTGGCCACCTCATGAGAAGAGAAGACTCCCTGGAAAAGACCCTGATGTTGGGAAAGATGGAGGGCACAAGGAGAAGGGGACGACAGAGGACGAGATGGTTGGATAGTGTTCTCGAAGCTACCAGCATGAGTTTGACCAAATTACAGGAGGCAGTGGAAGACAGGAGTGCCTGGCGTGCTCTGATCCATGGGGTCACGAAGAGTCGGTCATGACTAAACGACTAAACAACAACAACACAACCTGAGTCTATGAGGGAAGAGTTCGCAGCATTGCACTCCAAGAGGGTCTCTTGCTGCTCCCATAGGCTAAGCAGCTTTGGATTCAAAACAGAAATCTGCCATAGTCTCTGTCCCCTTTCACAGCCTGTCACAGTTTATGCTAACAGATCAGTGCCAACTCCCATCCTTAAAATTCTGGCTTTTTGTCTCCTGCTAACTACCTCTCTAGAAGAAGGATGGGCTCACACCCTTCTCCTGTCCAGCACAGAGTACGGTAACTGCTTTGTTAATTGCCCATCTGCCTACCCTTTTGTTTGGGTAACGACTCGGCCATTCACAGGCATTGTTTCCATAATGACCCACACTTAATGAGCTATCACCAGGCTGGCCTGGCTTGTATTCTTAACATAAGCACTGGATCCAGAGGTTCAGTGTCTGGCACAGATTAACTCCCCAAACCTTGATTAGTTCTAATTTATATTGGGCCCAGGAATTTAGGGTGTCTTGTACGCCACAAACCTGTAACAATATTTTCCATGACGTACATATATATAGCCATATATATATATGGATTTCATATAACTACAGCAACTTGTCCAGTGGTACTCGGCCCTTGTAAACAGTGTCCTGATGGAATCGTTGAAATGTCTGGGAAAATCAACCACTTTGGCCAAAAACAACAAACTGAACAACTTGTGGCAGGTAAGTTGTTCTGATAGAGCCACATTCCAAATATTGTTTACCCAGATTTCAATGGGATTTCTATGTTTTCTTGTAAGCCACCTTGAAAGAGTTTGACGTCAAAGTAAGAATGCAAGTATACCAAACGAATGAATAAAACATTTCATTTATTCATTTAATGTATGTCTTCTAATGTTTAGTTAAAACATTTCAAAACCACACTTACCTAACAGACTCCAAGGTCTTGGTCCATAGACATAGAAATCTATTCAAACAAAGTTCGGAATACAATACAACATTCTTCTGAGGAGAAAATAGCACATAGAAAGCAAATGGATGAAATATAACCTTTTAGCTTAAACATTTCAAGGATGTTATCTTTTGCTCAAAGTGATTTGCATTTATTGTTGATTCTGCACAGCTCTCAACTACATTATATAAAGATATATTTAGCAGACCTTTATTTAAAAGGTTCATTAGACTGCAGTGCCCAACATCAGGAAAGCTTCAGAATCTATTTTAGACTCCTCCGTTATTCACACTGCTGATTCTATTTTTTCTGGATACAAGGCATCTTTAACCAGAGTGTTGCCAGCAATATCAACGGAAGGTGATTTATGTGCCCTGTGTCTTGCACTGTTTTTGTTATTCACAGAAGCGTCTCCAAAAAATCCAGGCAAGCATAATTACTTGTAAAATAACAAGAGTTAAAATGAATTCATACAAAGCTAATTAACATAAATTGCTGTCAGTGTTAGGTGGTGTGAAAGTTAAATGATTGTTTCAAAAGAGGTATAATGGTAAACAATAGCAGATCATTTTCAGAGCATGTTGTAGAAGGTTACAGGTACAATTGCAAGATAAAATTGCTGAAAGGCAAACAAAAGCTTGATGCTTATTTGCTACTTAACGGTGATACAAAGAGGCTGTTGTCTATAAAAAACTTTTTTAAAAGCAGTTCTGGAAATAGTTGGGAATGTTTGCGACTGGCTAATTTTCTTGTTCTGTTATATTATGATCAGTGGAGTAGTGACTGTGGTGGCTGGCGACTCTGTTTAGAGCTGGACAGAGGTGCCAACTATCTGGGGCCCTGGGTACATGAGCACCCACAAATTTTAAATGAAGGGGCCAGGCACCCTCAAGAGTCCATTTGTGCATGCCACGGGCATGCTGGCATCACACACGCATATGCTGGGGCATACCGACATACTGCGCGCATGTCACAGGGTGTGTTGACATCACTCACGCATTATCCTCCAGGAACTCGTCTAATCCTCTTCTCAAGCCATCCAAGTTGGTAGCCATAGCTGCTTCTTGAGGGATGCACTTTTTCAGCAATAGATGTTGCCAGGGCCTGGACTGAGGAGGAATGGTGGAGACCACCTCCCCAGCTTGACCCTTCCAGAGAAGAGGAAGACAGTATAGATTTACAACTGTGGTTTGCGGGAGTTCACAGCTCAGAGGAAGATGATGGGAAATAATGGGAGAGGAGGAGGAGGAGCTAGAACAGCTGACTGACACATTATCACTAGAAAGCATTCCAGATCCCTCCTCTCCCAGAACCTGGCGAGCACTGAAAGTAGGAGAGCAAAGGGCTTGGAGACAGATGGCCCTAAGCAGCAACCGTAAGGTGGGTGGTGCTGTTGACAAATGAGGAGAGATTGGGTATGTGGAGATTTACTCAGAGCAATGCCATCACTTCAAGAGGCAGCATGTCTAAGCCTCTCTCTGTGAATATTGAATACACAACATTGGTAAGAACTTTCCCTTGTCTTATTTATACCTGTCAACCGACCGTGGGGGTTTGGATCATCTGGCACCTGACAGATGCCCTGTTATGCACACATATATGCATTTCTGACATGTCACTTGGCTGGAAAACCGCGTCACAAAATTCACAGATGTGTGAATTTAAATGTGAACCAATTCAAATTTCTTCCCATTTCCCACTTGAAATAAAACAAAACTTTTTAAAAGTAACATTCAGAGTCTAATACCTCAAAGGAAGGCTACATGTTGAACACTGCAGTATTACTATTACTACTGCTGTTGTTTTAGTTGTTTGTTTTTGTTGTTATTATCACTATCACCAGCATTTTAAGGCTAAGGTTTCCCAGGTGGCTTAGGTACAATGTTAAAACATAAAATACAGACAAAATAAATTCATCTGTACTATAAAATTTAAAGCCGTGATCTAAAAACACCCTATAGTCCAGCACAGCAAGTGCAGTGAATCAATTCAAAATAATTAAAAACTTTAAAAGTATAAATGATAAAGCATCAGGCAAGCACTTTTAACTATAAAGTGAAACAAAATGGGCTTCAGCGTTCATTAAAAAGTTGAGAACCTGACAACAGATGATTTGGGTTTGCTGGCTGCCTGGGGAATCAAAATAATGAGACACAGGGGTATTCTAAGCAGCCTGTAGTTCAAATCAAAGGTAGAAACTTAGCCTTTAGCTTTTGGGATTGGCTTTGGGAAGACAGTGCCAATCAAGAGCAGCCAAGCGCAGACAATAGTGTCAATCAGGAGCTGTCAAAGCTGCAAATAGCAGACAAACATAACCACTGGTTCAGCACAGTGTTTCAGTACTACATAGGTAGAACATTTGTACCTGATTCAAAATACACCAGTTTGCTATGTTTTTACTGGTCATGGTACTGGACAAAGAATGCTTCTCTATCCTAACTAACGTAAGAATCTTTATCTAAAAACTCTTAAGATCTGATAAACCATGGAGGTAATAAAGCTGTAACATGGTGATGTGAGTGGCGTTATTTTTGCAGGAAATATGAAAAGAATTCACATGAGTTAGTATGCTATGATGCACATGGGTGGCAAAAATTGCTAGCTGGCAATCAGAAATAAATACAGGTGCTTAGAACTAGAAAGGGTTGTTCTGATTGTTGCAATAGCTGGAATTCCCATGCAATATGAAATAATACTGTGGTGTGTGAGGATCTAAGTTCGACCTTCTGAGTACCTTGAACTTGAACACTTCAGCATGCAATTTTTCTGAATTTCTTTCATGCTGTCTATCATGTTTAGAACTCTTTTGTATTTTCAGTTTCTTTAATTGTTTAGAAAAGAGGTAACTGCCTCTCCACCAGATAGCCATTTAAACATACAGAAAAGTTTATATCAAGTTAAAATAGAAAATAAACACTTCAAACAGAAATAAATACAAGGAAACACTGTTAAATTATACACAATGAAATCCCACCAACTGCTCCTAAATTCTGCAAGATGCATATATGAAGGGTGCCTTAAGATGGCTCACCACAACTTTAATGTTTAAACCTAGCATTCACTGCATACTCTACGCTGTATAGGGTTAGCATGCAAGTACCTTTTAACATGAATAAACAGCTAGCCAGCCCTGCAAATTAGGGAACTAATGTCTTTGATGATATCTTCCCCTCTCTAGTATTTTATGATGTGTGTAAATACATGACTGCACTTGTCCCCCCCCCCCCCAGTTTATTTAAACATATTTAAAATATGTACATTGCAATAGAGACAGTTCATTTAAAATGCCTGCATTTGTGACAGCTTTTTTCTTTTTAAGTCGTTGAATTACAAAGGAAGGCGACAGTGGGAAGAATTTATTACAGCTTATTTGGAGAGAGCAATTTTGGACTTTTGGTAGACTGCTTCATTTTGAAGAGTGTGTGGGTCTTGGGGAAAGCTAATTCCAATGAGGACAGGAATAAAAGCCATCTTGCATAATTGCACAAAGACTGGAAGCTGAAAGGTTTCATAAGAGCCATACATAGCAACCGTCGTCTGATGAAGTTGAAGGCTGGGAGATTCAGGACAGGCAAAAAAAGAGAACTTCTTCACACAGTACACAGTTAAACTATGGAATTGCTTACATGAGAGGTAGTGATGGCCACCAATATAAATGGCTTTCAAAGGGAATTCAACAAATTCATCGGGAATAATGCTACGATGGCTACAAGCTGCCTCTGAATACCGATTGGGGGAATAACAGGTGCAAAGAATGGCATTGCACTCAGGTTGAGGGTTGGAGCTTTCCATAGACCTCTGGTCAGCCACTGTGTGAGACCAGAATCCTGAACTAGATGGACTTTGATCTAATTCAGTAGGGCTTTTCTTATGTTCCCTTTTCTAGTTCTGCATTGTGCTGGAAGCATTTCCAACGTCTGTTTCTAGAGTGCTCAGCTTGACTGTATTTTGGGACTGTATACTGAATACAACATTTTTAATAAGGATTGAGGGTCTTCAACAAAAAATGTCTGCCAGTACTATAATGGAAAGACAAATATACCAATAGTTTGCCAGAAATATTTGATGCTGATGATGTTTTCAAAAGGGGAATTCTCCCAACTAAATGGCACTAACAAATCACTTGTTTGGAAAAATTTCCTTGTTTTTGTTGTCCTGGTGCTTTGTGAGTACTATTCTTTCAAAGGCACCCTTCCAATTAAATAGATTAATGGTTTTTTTGGATGATGTTTTCAAAGCATTCTGAGAGAGGTTGACTGTGGAAATCAGTACTCCATGGTGGATTTTTCAACCAACACAACATGCTGCTCTGTGTATCTCAAATGTGGAATAAGGAGTCAAAACTTAATTGGCATTTTTCAGCTGCCCCAAACAAGCACCAATTCTTTATAAGTCATGCAGAGATCCTAACATGCAGTTGTGCGCATATAACTCGCTACTGTGTAAAAAGATGGGTGACATCTGGCTTGAGAGCAGTACATGTGAAAAGAATCTAGGAGTCTTGGTTGACCACAAACTTGACATGAGCCAACAGTGTGATGTGGCAGCTAAAAAAGCCAATGCAATTCTGGGCTGCATCAATAGGAGTATAGCATCTAGATCAAGGGAAGTAATAGTGCCACTGTATTCTGCTCTGGTCAGACCTCACCTGGAGTACTGTGTCCAGTTCTGGGCACCACAGTTCAAGAAGGACACTGACAAACTGGAACGTGTCCAGAGGAGGGCAACCAAAATGGTCAAAGGCCTGGAAACGATGCCTTATGAGGAACGGCTAAGGGAGCTGGGCATGTTTAGCCTGGAGAAGAGGAGGTTAAGGGGTGATATGATAGCCATGTTCAAATATATAAAAGGATGTCACATAGAGGAGGGAGAAAGGTTGTTTTCTGCTGCTCCAGAGAAGCGGACACGGAGCAATGGATCCAAACTACAAGAAAGAAGATTCCACCTAAACATTAGGAAGAACTTCCTGACAGTAAGAGCTGTTCGACAGTGGAATTTGCTGCCAAGGAGTGTGGTGGAGTCTCCTTCTTTGGAGGTCTTTAAGCAGAGGCTTGACAACCATATGTCAGGAGTGCTCTGATGGTGTTTCCTGCTTGGCAGGGGGTTGGACTCGATGGCCCTTGTGGTCTCTTCCAACTCTATGATTCTAAGACCTGTGGGTTGTCATCAGTGTTGGGCTGAAGCCTATTTCTCCAGTTTCTTGGAAGTCTTCTTCCCCACCATGAAAGAGGCTTTAAATGTGTCATTCAAAGAGCAATTCAGAATCTACTATATGTTTTGGAAATTTGTCTTTCTGTTCTCTATGCATTTGGGCACCTCTTAATATATCATGACCACAATTTTGCATAACAGTTCCTGAGATCAAGGACATTTTCTTTCTTTTTTGCCATATCATTTTTATTAATTTTATAATAATGCTTTCCAATACAATCTCTCATATTATACAATTTGGCTTTTTAGGGCCATGACTTCCTTCAAACCTTCCTTATGATTTTCTATCTTTCATTTCGAATTTCTGCTTTAACCATTGCTTTCAAATCAAAAAGAGCAAAGCATCATATTTTCTTATTCTTCTCTGCAGTGATTTTTATACCTTTCCTTACAAAGCTTCTTACAATCCTACCAACATGTTTGATTGACTACAATTGTCTTTCAAATAATTTACAAATTTAGAGATCAAGGACGTTTTCATCAATGTTTAGTTTATACATTCATTCAAATATTTCACATGAATATACAATTTCACCAATGAATATTGAAAATATGCAACCCAATCCAAACGACAAACAAAGCATTCCATTTACATGAGTCCAATAAAATAAGAGCAGTTATTGAATTTTGATTGCTACATCTGCCTGGAATTCTTCTAAATATGTTTGGAAAAGATGTTTTTGTTGTTTATCATTTTCGCACACTCGACTTTATTGCAGTCAATAGACCCAAAATACACATTACAACGGTAGTATATATCAACAGTTATTAAGGTGTTTGCTGTCCTGTACTCCTTTGAGGTGAGGATAATTTCAATAAATGAAATGAAATAAAAACTGCACTGATCATTACCAAGTTTTGCATGATGGCAGTGGGCGACCTTGGGGTCTCAAATTTCAGTGGTACCCTATGTGATGCTGAAATTTGGCATTCCTTACCTCTCACCTTCCATTCTACATCATAGATCTACATTCTGCATCCCGTGCCTCCGACGATGGTTTCTGAGATCAAGGAGAAGATTTTCGCCTATGTCTGGACACAGTTGGTCAGCATTTTGACTCAAGATGGCAGACTGTATCTTTAAAAGCTGCATTATTTCTTCTTCTTCTTCTTCTTCTTCTTCTTCTTCTTCTTCTTCTTCTTCTTCTTCTTCAGATTTCTTGAGCAATGCAGCTAAAAGGCTGGTAGATTATCATTTTGACAGTTGCAAAGTTGACCTTACTTTTCCATTGTGAGGTGGTCGTGGGTGGTGTGTCTGTGCGGGTCTGTCTTTCTTTCTGTCATGTATTTCCTCCAGGACGTTGCCACTCCCTTGGGTGCTTGTGCTTCCTGATCTGAAAAATCTCTGTGGGAGGAGTTACCTCGTGACATCTCCCTCTGGCCAACAAACCCACTTTAAAAAGAAACAGCAGACTAGTCTCCATATGTCCCTACGCATACACCCAGCAATTTAAAATTTAGTCCAGAAACAGAGTTGGGTTCAGTGCAGTTGGCATAGTGGCAATGTCCCGTCTCAGTTTATAATCTAGCAGTTGAATTCTAAACTAACTGCAGTTTCTGAAAAGTCTTCAAAGGCAACTACACATAATAGTAGTCCAACCAGGAAGTTATCAGAAATGGATAACAATTTATGTCTCCAGAGGTGTTTGATTTTAGTTATTAAAAGTGCATTATTAGCCTGAGGGGAAAATAATTGTGGTGTCTTCTGCTTTTATATATTATTGTTTCCATTTTTGGCTTTACTGGTTGCTGTGTTCCTTTCATGCCATTTAATTTTTTTCTGTTAAGTTTTAGTGCTAAATTTCATCTTTAAGGCTTTTTTTTTTAAAAAAAAATGTTCTCTTTTGTTAGCTGCCTTGGAAACTGCTGGGTTTTAAAGAAATTGAATTGCTTGCTTCTTATGGAACAGTGTGGGCATAGGGTCATTTGTGCGAAGAAATCAATAACTTGGCCTTAAACTTCTTTATTTTTGCCTAGAAAGGAACGAATATCTGAAAAAGAGTTATTATGGGATGATCAGAATCAAAGGCAGCAACAATTTAACAATTTCATTGGAACTAAAAACCATTCTGAGTATGAATAGGTTTGGGTTTTTTAAAGTGCTGAAATTGTGACATCAGAACAAGGACAGCTACCCTACAAATCAAGCAACCGTTGAAAAACCTGGGCTGTAAAGATTAAAGCTGTAGGGATGCAGGTAGGGGACAGCTTATGTGCCCAGAAAAGGTTTTTAAAAATGATTACAAAATACTAAAGCAAATTTCTTACATGGCCATGTTTCCTTTGCAAGTTAAGATAAATAGTGCTGCTACCAAGAGCTTGTCAAAAATGGCTTTGCAAGTCATCTGCATCTTTGCAAGCGAGCTAAACATTACATGCAGTCACAATTAACAAACACAGTATAATGAAGACTGGTCAGCACCTTGCCTCCTTTTAATTTTTTTTTATTTATTTGGTTTTTCAGATTGAAATTTTACAGTCACATATCCAACAGAAAAGCTAGCTTCCAAGGAATCTCTTGGACTTCCCTCCTCCCCTTTGTGGGTCCTACTGTTAATCATTTCCTCCTGCATCTTTTATAATAATCCAGATCTTTTATCTCTCCACTGTATCCAAAATTCAGCACCTTGCCTCCTAATCCAGGCTTCCTCAACCTCGGCCCTCCAGATGTTTTTAGACTACAATTCCCATCATCCCTGACCACTGGTCCTGCTAGCTAGGGATCATGGGAGTTGTAGGCCAAAAACATCTGGAGGGCTGAGGTTGAGGAAGCTTGTCCTAATCCTAACCCCAAACCACAGAAAATGTTCGGCCTTGAAGCAAAAGTGCCATTTTTGGAAACAAAGGGTGGCTATTTATAAATATGCAGTGAAGATGGAAGCGTTGGGCCTGAAGTATCATTTTGGGAACAGTTTCAAATGGATGTTTTGCTGAAGGAATGCTTCAAGCCCCAGCTCTTACATTGGCTCACAAATCCTAATCCTCCTACCCTACTACCCTCGCAACCAACAGCCCTGTGAGGTAGGCTACTCTGAGAGAGAATGATTGGCTTAAGGTCACCCAGTGAGCTTCAGTG
The DNA here is from genome assembly GCF_965153285.1 of Podarcis tiliguerta. Classification (NCBI taxonomy): domain Eukaryota; kingdom Metazoa; phylum Chordata; class Lepidosauria; order Squamata; family Lacertidae; genus Podarcis; species Podarcis tiliguerta. Next base: position 28,336,748 of record NC_139542.1, on the reverse strand, counting down.
CTAAATGGGCATTTGAACCAGGGTCTCCTTGATCTAGGCCCACAATGTTAACTTCTATTACCTGGGTTATGAAGGCGCCCTAAAGACGTTAAAGCAAATATTATGGGATAATACACACAGTGACTTGTGATCTCGATCACACGCAGTCTGTAGTCCGTTGGCAGTAGGAGTACAATATGGGCATGTCTTTAAGTTAACACCTTACATAAAAAACCTGACAGTACCAAATTATCGAAGGTTATTCACCAAAGCCAGACTAAACGTCTTTCCTTCTGCAGTGTTGGATGGCAGGTTGAGAGGAGTTCCCTACCAGGACAGACTTTGCTCGTGTGCTCAAGACATCGATTCTATAAAACATATTTTGCTGCACTGTGCGAAATACAAGCAAGCCAGGGCTGAACTGATATTACCCTTGCTGGTACCTTTCCCAGGAAAATCAGAGGCTCACTATATCAGGTATTGGAAGACCGGACAAACGCTAGAACATTAACAGTGGCGACGTTTTTTATCGGTGGTTGCAAGAACCAATGATCCCTATCTTTAAGTCTGAACAAAATGCTTGTTTAACCTGGAGGTAGGCTGTCTGAATTGTGCATTGCTTTGTAACAATTTGTTGGGTCTCTGGACTGTAATAAAGATTGATTTATTGATATTCCTGAACTTCAACCATCTCCAGCAATTCTTGCCTCTCATTTATCCAGTTCACTTGTGCTCTGTCTTGGCTCCAGAACTAATCTTCCACTCCAACCTTAGTTTCTGCACAACAGGAATGGGGAAATCTTGTTCCTCCTGAAGTCCTCACAGAAGACCTTCCAAGGATCACCTGCTACCAGGGACAAAAGTGGGGGAGGCAATAGATGTGACTCTTAACTTTGTACAGTAGGCTACATTCTAGTCATGCAAAATACAGGTTTTCACCACAGGCAAGCAAGAGCCATCACCACAGTTCAAGGACACAGGGTGCAGAGATGTTGGTGTTATGGCCAAGGTAGAGACTTCACCCACTAGCTGAATATGTGGACAGCATAGCTGCTCTGTGCATTGACAGGGGACGCGAGGGTTATCCTGTACCATCCACGACCTCCTCATGCATGGGAGGAGTCCTTCACTGAATCGGGTCGTTTGTCCTTCTAGCTCAGTATTGTCTGCACTGACAAGAGCGAGCTTTCGAAGGTTTCAGAAAGGAGTCTTTCTCAGCCCTCCCTGAAGGTGTCAATGATTGTAACAGAGACCTTTTCCATAAAATGCTAAGATGAATAAAACATTAAAGGGAATTAACTTTCGGGCAGTTTGAGCCTAAGGGCAGACTTACACAACTCATTTAGCACAACTGTAATGAATTGATGAGCTCAGTGCTTGTGTTGTTTCACTGCTGCAAAGCTAGAGTCTAGCTTGTGGGTGGAACTGTCATTATATGTGCATTATTTTTTTGCAGCTCAAGGACCACGTCCCCTTCAAAGGGCCACTGGTGGATGGGGCCAAAGGAAAAAGTGGGCAGAGAAACAAATGTAAACTTCTCCTTTGTGGAGGAGGCTCATTTCTACGCACACTCACCCATCGACAATTGTGTTGCAGCATTCTGAACCAATTACAATTTCCAGACGAGAGCAAGGGAGGATTCACACAGATTGCTTTGCAGTAATCCAATCCTGTGTTGGGAGCAGAGATAGAAGGATCTGTCAGTTTCAGCTTGCTAATTTCCCCAATCTTAAATTCAGTGCAATTTTTTTTAGAAAAAGAGGTGCCAGAACTCACCGTGAACACCTCCCTAGTTCTCTTACAATGGAAATGGTGCCCACCTGAGAGGTATCAGAACTAAATTCTGGTGAGTTCCAGCTGAAAAACAACCACTGGTTCTTCACATTTTTGCAGCAATTTCTGATTTTTCTTCTTTTTTATAATCCTCATAAAAACCCTTCAGCACTTTCATGCAAAAAATCCTCTCTTTTTTGACAAGCAATTTCTCCTCATATAATGCCATTTTTGCATGCTATTTTTGCTAGTATATTCATTTTAATACACTCCCCCCAATATGTACATTTTTGTAAACATTGGTAGATTGGAGAGCACTTAGTTTGGCTAAGTGCATATTTTGAAGGATGGCTGTGTTTCATTTCTCAAATTATTTTGGTAAGTGTGAATTGATAAATTCATATTTAAATGTGAGCTGAACTGAATTTCTCTCCCATCCCTAGTTGACAGTAAACCTTAATTTTTGTTTTTCTTTCAGCCTACAATCTTTGCAGGCTATTGATATGTGGGCTCCACTGCAATATACATATAGTGGTACCTCGGGTTAAGTACTTAATTCGTTCTGGAGATCCGTTCTTAACCTGAAACTGTTCTTAACCTGAAGCACCACTTTAGCTAATGGGGTCTCTTGCTGCCGCCGCGCCACCACAGCACGATTTCTGTTCTCATCCTGAAGCAAAGTTCTTAACCTGAAGCACTATTTCTGGGTTAGCGGAGTCTGTAACCTGAAGCGTATGTAACCCGAGGTACCACTGTAATAAACTCCAGCATATTGAAGTTACCTGTGCCTTGACTACTGTGGCAAAACTCTCCTACTCCATCAATATTATAGCAGCAAGAGTTGGTAAAGGGTACTCCTAGCTGAGGGTACCCAGGCTTTCAGTGAGAAAGCTGGATTCAAAAGCTGCCCCTAGATTATTTACCCACTCTTTCACTGGGACAAGACAGATTGAGCATATTACACTAATCCTGGCCTGACAGCACTGGCTGCTAATTAGTTTCTGGGCCCAATTGCAAGTACTTAAATGACTCAGGACCGTAATACCTCAAAGTCCATCTTTCCCTTAACCTGGACTTTGCAAGTATCATTTGAGGCCTTTCTTCATGTTCTCCCCTCCATGAGAGGTCCATAGGATGGCAACATGAGAATGGGCCTTTTCTGTGGTGGCTCCCTTTGTGTAATGCTCTTCTTAGGTATTCTCACCTGGCATTTTCATTACATATCTTTAGGTGCCAGATTAAAATGTTGCTGTACAGCCAGTTCTTTGGCTGACTGAACCATCCATAGCCTTTTAAATGAGTTTGGGGGTATTGTTTATTAATATCATGTTGGGCAATTTGTGTTTTTATGGGCTTGTTGGGTGAAAGGCAGTATATAAATGTAATTTTTAAAAAGAAATGGGAGTGCAACTGCATTCAGGACAGTCAACTGCCCAATTCTCAAGCACCAGAACCAGCTCCATCCTGCCAAGATTCAAACTCAGCTTATTTCCCCTCAGCCATCTCACCAGATGGTGAAATAAAGCTGGGTGTCATCAGCCTTCTCATGGCACCTTGTGGCCCCACCACTTTCCTGAGGGCTGCCCCACACCTGGTGTTGGCTCTCTTTAAAGTTGTTACACTCACTTTGGGACCAAATCCCACTGAGCGCAGGGGGGACTTCCCTTCCAAGCTGTACATCCATAAGGTCAAGCTTTAACCTAAAGAAGTTTCAGACTGATGTGCAAATACAGTGGTACCTCGGGTTAAGTACTTAATTCGTTCCGGAGATCCGTTCTTAACCTGAAACTGTTCTTAACCTGAAGCACCACTTTAGCTAATGGGGCCTCCTGCTGCCGCCGCGCTACCGGAGCCCAATTTCTGTTCTCATCCTGAAGCAAAGTTCTTAACCTGAAGCACTATTTCTGGGTTAGCGGAGTCTGTAACCTGAGGTACCACTGTATTCCTTAAGCTGTTTTAAAACCTAGTAAACTAAAAATAAAAATTCTAACCCTCCAGCTCCAGATCAATGTAATTCATGGGAAGACATAAATCTAGGCAGTTGGTTATATTAGATTCCGGAAGCAACGGTCTCACAGGGACCCATCGTTAATTTATTACAGCTAATCCTTCATTTTGCTTCGGCGTGGAGCAAAGCAGAGCACGTCCGCCTGCGCCTGGGGATCCTTCTGCGGCTTATTTGGCAGAGTGGCGTCCTGGACCTCCAAGGCTCCAGAGTCTTGCCCTGTGCCGCTCCATAGCCTCCATTCTGAGCACGCAGCGCTCTCCGATCTCCGCCAGGTCAGTTCTCCGGCTGCTTTGCAGCCTCGCTGCGCCCGCTCCGAGCCGCGTTCCAAGCGCCCCTCTCCGCCCGAGGAAGCGTCAGTCGCGCCCCTCCGGCGACTCCCCAACAAGCGCCAGCCAATCCCCGAGGAGCCCCTGCGCTCCGGGAAACTTTGAAGGACGGGAGGCCGAGAAGACGCTCTTTCTGCTGACCGATTGGCTAGCGGCTCGGAAGAAGTCTCCAATAGGAGCCCTTCGCTGCTTTTCCCAAGCTCGACTTTTCGCTCCTTCCTCGCCTTCTTCTAGACGGGAAGGTTGCGGCGCGCGCGGCGGGTGGACGAGGGCGTCTCGCTCTCAAAAGTTTCACACCCTCGGTTAAGCGCCACCCGTTTGCTCTTCGCTTCTGCTGCCTTTCTCAGACGAAGGACAGATCCTCGTGGAGACGTCTGGGCAATGAATAAAAGACGAGCTGGGGCGCGGATCTTGCTGCAGCCCTTAGCTGTGGGCGCCGTCGAGCACGGCCGAGAAGTGCCTCCCCAATTTTAAATTTTAAAGAAAATTCCGTGGTTTTCTAAGCCTCCCGCCAGGAGCGTCCGCTTGGTCCGGCCATGCTGCAGAGGATCGCCGTCTGACCCGCCCCGTCGCCGCCATGCGCTCCCTGAACATCACCCCGGAGCAGTTCGCGCAGCTGCTGCGCGACAACAACGTGACCCGCGAGCAGTTCATCGCGCTCTACGGGCTGCAGCCGCTGGTCTACATCCCGGAGCTGCCGCGGCGCGCCAAGCTGGCCTTCGTGCTCACTTGCGTGCTCATCTTCGCCCTGGCGCTCTTCGGCAACGGCCTGGTGCTCTACGTGGTCAGCCGCCGCAAAGCCATGCGCACCGTCACCAATATCTTCATCTGCTCGCTGGCCCTCAGCGACCTGCTCATCGCTTTCTTCTGCGTCCCCTTCACCATGCTGCAGAACATCTCCAGCAACTGGCTGGGGGGTGAGTGGCCGAGCCAGAGGGAAGGAGGCGGGTCTCCTACTTCCAGGGAGGAGGGAGAGGGGCGCTTGACCTCCATTCCGACACACCACAACGATTCCCTCCCCCCCAAATTAAGGGAAATGTTGGGGTTCTTTAATTTTAAAAGAACAAGTTTGTAGTCCTCATGGAGATACAGAAGCTGAATACTTTAGAAGTGTTCAGTGAGTGCAGAGGAGAAGAAAGCGGATTCATAGTGGTGCAAAAATAAAACTGCTAACACCTGTGCAAAGCTAAGCTGGGTCAGGTTTGGTTTCAGGGAACCATGTGTTGAGATTCCTGCATTGCAGAGGGTTGGACTAGATGACCCTTGAAGTCCCTTCCAACTCTACAATTCTATGAGAGATTGCTGCGCAAGCAGCCACAGCCATACACCTGGGCCTTCCAAGTCAGGTTTGTAAGTGGAGGGGCTATCTAAATGTGGGGGAAAGTTTTGATTACCTTTCCTTCCAGCATCATTTATCCTCAGTCGCTTTAGGGCAGGGTTGCTTAACATGTGGGACTCAAGATAATCCCAACTCCCATCATGCCTGCTCCTTGTCAGCACTGGCGGAGCTGATGGGAGTTGGGGTCCAACAACACCTGAAGAGCCACAGTTCAGTCTCCTCTGCTTTAGGCCAATGTTTGCAGATCAAGGCAGTGTGGTATAGTGGTTGGGAGTGTTGGACTAGGACCTGGGAGACCAGTTTTCAAATCCCTGCTCAGCCATGAAACTCACTGGGTGACCTTGGGACAGTCAGTCTCTCAAGCCTAACCTCCCTCACAGGGTTGTTGTGAGGATACAATGGGGCGGAAGCATAGGGGCCAAGGTCCCTTTGGGGCCCCCCAATAAAATATTTGAGGGAGGCACCCCCTCCCAGTAGATGGGCATTGTCATTCAAATAGTGTGTGTGCACAGTCTTGTGACTGATTATGAGGGGCAGGATGCTTACCTGGGTCCTCCCAATATTTTATTCAAGTTGGCACCCCTGGATGGAAGAGAGCTGTGTGCTCCCCCTTGAGCTCCACTGGGGAAAGGTGGGGTGGAAATGGGATAAATCGATCTTGTACCAATGTAGCAAAGTTGCAGGGAATCACAGGTGAGTAGTGTTGTTGTGACCAAGTTCTGCTTTGGGGCTTCCCGCAGGCGTCTGGTTGGCCACTGTGAGAGCAGGATGCTGGACTAGATGGGCCATTGAGTCAGAAGGGACCCTGATGATCATCTGGTCCGAGTCCCTGCATTGCAAAAATATGCAGCTGTCCCTTATGGGAATCAAACCTGCGACCTTGGAGTTATCAGCGACATGCTCTAACCAACTGAGCTAGTCCTAAGAGTTAATCATGCTGCTTGATTTCCTATAGCAGCATCCATAACTACATTATCTACTGTCCAGCAGTTAATTCTCCTTCACAAGTTCCATTTAGAAGTGTGTGAGAATGCAAATCTTAGCAGAGTGTGGTCATAGTTCAGACCCAGCTTCAGGAACAGACCATGACATTACTTGTAGTTCAGACCCAGCTTCTGTACTACAATTAGGGACACTGATTAAAGAACACTATATACCGGTAATGTACACAATATATGTGAATTATAACTGCGGGGAGCTGATGGACTCCTACAATTTGCATTGTGATTGAGCGTAGTGACTGAGTGTTCAAAGCACTTCAAATATTATCTTGTAAAGATAATAATAACCCTGCAGGTATTACTATAGTTCTGCAGATGGGAGACTGAGGAGGAGTTGCTAATGAACTCATGGCAGAGGTAGGATTTAAACCTCCTAATTGTAGCTGTCTTAGCTGCTGTGCCACATCAGTCCTCTCTCCCCAAAAGGCATGTAGCTCCAGTTTTCTAAAGTAAAATAATAATTCTAGCATGGCATAATCGTTCAGGCCTTTTTCATACTGTGCACTAATAAATACAATAATTATGTCTTTTGCATTTTATTATGAGATTGACAAATAGGAGAATGCACAGAGCCTCCAGTCTATCCCAGATGTTCACAGCTGCAGTCTTCAATGAGATTTAGGAATTTGGCATTATTGTGACAATTGCTGCAAGTACTAAATGTCACCAACAGAGCATGGAACTATTCATAAATGATATCAGTGTTGCAGAAACATAAGCAAACGCCAAAAGTAAAGTTGCAAAGCATTGTGCTTGGCACTCGTATTGTTCATCCATGCATGTGTAGTCAGTATCCATGAATTGGCTTGTCCCTTAGTCGCAGGGCTGTAAGGAGTTACAGAACTATATGGCAACAGTACTCTCCCAGCTTGTGACCCCCTGCAACCAGCATTCAGAGACTGAACGTTTGTGCAATGTAAGTGTTTAGCATGTTTAAGGAGATATAACAGACCAGCTCATAACTGAGGCTGAAAAACTACATTAATAAGAATAGTGTAATTATTGCTTTTCCAAAAGTGTGACACTCAGTTGGATCCCCATCGCATGTGTATTGTTATGAGTTTGGGGCTCAGTCCGGATGATACCTTGGATCCCTCGCAGTCCATGGGATCCTGAATCTGTGTGGGTAGAATGTGTAAGGGGAACTTGCTAACCAGTTCCTTTGTCAAGGTAATGGCTTTGGCTGGCTAGTTAAGGACCATGATTTTAACATATCCTAAAAAGTTACTGTGTGCCATTGAAGAAAACAGATGGGCCTTTGCCTCACCCATCTGGAACCAGAATTGCTGTGGGTATGAGCTAGAAGCTGGGAGACAGAGAGACATGTCTTGCTTTGTGCTGAATCCAAAGCTGCACTTGGGGTTCTCCTGGAAACTGAGAGGGGAAGCAAGGTCTTTTGGAGTATTAATGCTGTGAGACTCTCCAGCCTCATGCCCAGATTGCATATAAATAAAATTATATTTCCTAAAGACACCACACATTCATAAACACACACATTCATTTCAAGGAAGCGAAATCCTTGGTAAAGCAAAGACACCCCTGGACTCTCTCACTTCTTGGGGATTGGGGTGGTGTGTAATAGTATAAAGTCAGCTTTGGCATTTTGATGGTGCCAGCACCTTGCTGTCCTGTCATTATATATTTTGCATAGTTTCACGTGCTACTGAGTTTCCAGTCTGATACAATGATCAGTTTATCAGAGCAATGAGTAGAAAGTATCTGAAAATCACAGTGAGGGGCAATGTATACATACTCAGAAATACAATGTTTTTCAAATTAGGAAAACAGACTTCCATGCTAATAAGAAATGACTAGACTCTAGGTCAGAAGGTTGGAGGGGCATAGCAAGCTGGTGGAGAAGGGAATTAGTCTATTACTGCTGCTGTCACTGCCGATTAGTTGGCAACATTACCCAGCTTGCATAGTGTAGGCAGGCTGCCTTCACAAGAATGAAGTAGCTTTGATTGACAGCAGTAAACAACATTAATGTTTCAAGAATTAGGAAATGATGCTTAGAATCAGTGAGAGTCATTGCCACCAGCAGAAAGACTAGCCGAGCTCATCTTGAATTTTTCTCAGTCCTTGAATTCTCAGTCCTTGAATTTTTCATGTGCTTTTAGGAGGAACAAGTGGGGGTGGGGTCAGGGGAGTGGACTAGCAACACAGCAGTGGGGGCTTGGAAGCAAAACCTTTTGCATTCCACTCTTTGAATCAGGCGTGGATTTTCTTCTTCTTCTTTCCCCCCAGCAAGGGCTGTTGGCCTATAGAACAAGTAAGTGGGGGCCACAACTGATGGTGGGTAGAGTGGGAAATAAAAGTGGGCGGACTTCACAACAGCGCAGGATTGTATAGCACAATCTTTCTCATTGCCATCATATTTACAGGCCATATAAAATCAGCCTTATGGCTACAGGTTCCCCACACCAGCTTTACAGCTTCCCCTCCCTGTATAATCATAATATATTTTAGTCTTTAAGACAGCAATGGGGAATCTGTGTCCCATGCATGTCCCATGTTAACCTTTCCCATCACTGGAGGCTGGTGGGGTTGCATGGGTGGAGCCTATGAGGTCACATGAGTAGAGCCTAGGAGGTGGTCGCTTGTGAGGTCCCCTTGCAAATTGATAGTGGACACTTAAACCGTACAGTTGTGCAAATGCTTAGCACCCAAGTGTCTAACCTTGATTCAGAAGGTGTCCCTGTTCACACACTTGCTTCTCTGCAATCATATCTGTGGAACACCAGCTGGAGGAAAAGCATTTGAGGAAATCTAAGCATCACGTCTCCTCTCACAGTTTACCCCCTTGAAAATCACCCTCTGCTTTTGCAACTTTGTGACTGTATGTCTGACACCTAGGATTCTGCCAAACTTATTGTTACCACCTCAAATCTTCAGTCTTACACCACTTTACAAGCAAAGTCTGCTAGAGTCTGTATATTGTATGAAAAGCAAACAAGGCTCTTTACAGTGACAACTGGTGATCACGGCTCTGCAGAAAACAGCATGCCTAGAAGCAAATTTGGCATCATATGTTTAATGGAAGGCAAATGCTGGAGGTAATGGAATATTAGTACTCCCACTGTTGTTCCAGTTACTAACAAAGACAGTGTGTGTAGAGAAAAACAAAAGCAATAGTAGTGCACATTATATTTTTGTTGTTGTTTTAAAAATTGTATACCGCTCATTAGCTGGAATGCACTCTGGCAGTCTAGCTGTTCGTTATGTCAGGTTTAGATTTCCAGCCATTCCACAGACTTTTAGTTGCATGTGCCATCATTTTATTCAGCTTTTAACCTAAGAACTCTGCTGGCTCTGAATCTGTGAGAAACCAAGGCATCAGTTCAAGGTCAGTTGCAGCAAAGAATTTGGTAAAGTGTGTGCAATCGAGGCCCCATGTACACCCTTCCCTCTCATCCAACATGGTCCCAGGTTCTTTTTCTGCAAAACAACAGATTTTGCAGAGCAGCTCAAATATGGATTTTTTTGGAAAAGAAAATTAAATACATTACAACATGTGTGGATTCCAGCTAGATAAAAATCAAAGAAAATGGAACTCACTGTTCCAAAAAGGAGTAGAAAATTGTGTGATACAGTATTAAGTTTGGGGTATATTAAGTGGTTTTGTGTGTGTGGTTTTTTTTAAAAAAAGAATTCATTTACAGTGCATTCCTATACATGCCACGTTGAATCTCAGCTTGGGATAAAGGTGGGACAGAAAAATATTAAATAATAATAATCGTGTTTACTTGGAAGTAAGTGCCATTGAGCTCAGTGGAGCTTACTCCCAGATAAGTGGGGATAGGCTTGAAAACTTCGTTGCAAAAGTCAGCGACTGCTTTAAAAATAAAAACCACCTCCTTCTCTAGCCAGCGCTCTCCCCAGATTACAATATAAGCATATCCAGTCTCCAGAATTAAATATTGTGTTCTGTTGCACCCATCTCTCACAAGCAATAGAAAAACACATCTCTCCCCTCTAAGCCAGCTCCCTTCGTTATACAAGCCAGTTCACAATTATCACTCTTTATGTCTCTTCCCCAGCCAAGGACAAAACACCCCCTGATGTAGATAAACAATTTCTTCTCCCCCCTTTACAACAGAAAAGCAAGCTGTTGCATGAGGGACCCCAACCTTTTAAAACAAAAGAAAGACCTTCAGGAACCAAGAAATAAAGGATTTTTCTTTTTTGCCTCTTTGCCTGCACTGAGGAAAGTAACCTGGCTGGGCTGGTACTAATGTCTTGCTTTCTCACGAAATAAATGTATTTTTAAAAATAAAGAAAGCTGAAGCAAGAACCTAGCGCACCCTCTCACAAAAAAGGCACACACATCCTGCTGTTTGAGGAAAAAATGTGTACCAACAGGGAAGAACAAACAGCCGCATGGTGGCTTAGGAGGGCAGTCACAAAGCTCTATGCACGTCACAGTCCATGTCTGGTGCCACAAGGCCATACTCCTGAAAGAGAAAACATGAGATGGTTGCTTGTGTTTAACTAGTCCCTCTACTTGGGAGGCAGGGGTCGAAGTCTACTGCTAGTTTTTTAATGGCTGGCTAAGCAGAGAAGATGGATGGAAGCCTCTCAGTACATTGGAACTGTACTGATGTTATTACGTGTGTCAGAAAAAAGACTGGACCATGGTTTGGGAGGTTTGAGGGTGTTTCCCCCTCCCCTGAAACTTCACAGGGCTACTTTGCCCATGAGGGGCCTCCCCTGCATATGATGTCAGGCACAGGAAAGGTAAAACTGTAGGGCTAAATTGAAAAGGAAGAATCGAGAACACACTCTAAACATGTTAACCCTTCTTCCTTTCTAGCCACATTCATCTTTTTTATGTCCCACGGAGGACCTTATGGTCTTCAAACAAAAACATCTTGGAGATCCTGGGCCACAGGGAGGTTAGGCTGGCCTCAGAACAGAGCCAGGGCTTTTTTGGCTGTGGCCCCAATCTGGTGGAATGCTCTGTTACAAGAGACTAGGGCCCTGCGGGACTTGACATCTTTCCGCAGGGCCTGCAAGACAGAGCTGTTCCACCAGGCCAAGGCACAGTCTCACCCCCTCCTTTGGTAATCCTCATAGAACTCTAGCCCAATGGTTGCCATTAATTTGATTCTGAACTGATTTTAGAATGAATTGATTTTAGAATGTGTTTTAATTAATTGATTCTGATTTTATGTAAACTGTTACTTTTACTGTTGTTAGCTGCTCTGAGCCCGGCTTTGGCTGCGGAGGGCGGGATATAAATAAAATATTATTATTATTATTATTATTATTATTATTCAGTTTGGCGCCTTTTCTTGTCACTGGACTGTGACAGAAAAGGTGCCTGATTCAAAAGGTGCTAAATTACAGTTGGAAAATAAGAGTATATCAAGGTGGGGGGTACGAAGCTTTTCTTCCTGTTTGGATACAAGCAGGTGATGTCCCTCACTTTAAGGGTCCTCTATAGGGGATTTTACTGGGACGTGGGTGGCGCTGTGGTCTAAACCACAGAGCCCAGGGCTTGCCGATCAGAAGGTTGGCGGTTCAAACCCCCACGATGGGGTGAGCTCCTGTTGTTTGATCTCAGCTCCTGCCAACCTAGCAGTTCGAAAGCACGTCAAAGTGCAAGTAGATAAATAGGTACCGCTTTGGTGGGAAGGTAAACGGCGTTTCTGTGTGCTGCTCTGGTTCGCCAGAAGCGGTTTAGTCATGCTGGCCACATGACCCGAAAGCTGTACACCGGCTCCCTCGGCCAGTAAAGCGAGATGAGCGCCGCAACCCCAGAGTAGTCTGCAACTGGACCTAACTGACGGGAGTCCCTTTACCTTTACCTATAGGGGATTTTACAGAACTTGCCTTCACAGTGGCTTGGTTAAAGTGTAACACCAAACTATGGTTTGGCTCTTTGTGAAGAGTCATTCCCTCATTACTTCCCTTGCGCGCTCCAATTTAATCTGTCACTTTGAGCTAGGGGGCAAAGTGTAACTTGCCTAGTTCAGATGTAATGGCAAATGATGGTTTGTGCTAACCATCATTTGCCCCAAACCATGATTGCAAACCCAGTTCAAACTACTAAACTAGAATTGAGAAGAGAAATTGGGGCACACATAAGCACTGTTCTTGTTAATGTAATACCAAATCATGCTTTGGTGTTGTGTCTGAAAAAACCCCATGAGAGAGAACAAAGCCTATTTTTTAATCATCTTGTATGGAGTACAGTACTATCTCAATTGCTATGCAGTGAAAAATGTTGGAGAGAAAAAAGCAGCTTTATTCTTAAAAATCAAAACCTGGTATCTTATTAGTCTCTTTGTGCTTGAAAACATCTTCTTTCAGTGATTCCACAGCTGATGCTTCTCAGAGGAACTAAATATTCTTCTCAGCAACTGTAGCTGAAAGATTGCTTGTGCCTTTTACCCTCCAGAATAAGAGATAACACCCCAAAGTGCTTTACATACTGCAGCCATTTATAAAAGCAAATGCCTCTGGTGTGTTTATGCATAGCTAAGATGATCTGAAGGCAATTTAAGCATTGTGAGAAGTGAATTGACTTTCAAAATCAAAGTTGTCTTTGAAATAAACTGCTGCTTATCTCTGATTACTATATTGGGGGAAAGCTTAAATTGTATTTCTATGGTTGATTTCAAATGCCCGCTATGGTAATTGCTATGAGCAGTGTATATCACAATGTTTAGCTGGTGATCTAGCATGAGGTTGAACACCAGATATTGCCCAGCCCTACATATAAGCCTAATGGCACAGCCTGTCTCTGTTTTTCATGCCTTTGTTTGATGAAAGGCACTTTGGGAAACTATTATTGTCTGAAAAGCAGGATAAAGGCATGGTAAATAAATCTGTGAAGAATTCATAGCATTTTCCTGTGAACAACAAGAATAATCATTGGCATCTGTCTGTTTCTCAGGAAGAGTGCACCTGACGGTTTGGGTCAAACCATCAGAGAGTTACAGTGCCTGCTGTGGCTGTATGGGACCAATATGGGAGAGTCATGCTTTATTGCAAGTGGGGTAGATGAAGGTGTCCAGTTTTGCTGCTACAGGCGTACGATGGTCGCTGCTGCATATGCATGACCCGACTGTCTGTCTCCAGTCACTGTGATCATCTGCAAGGAGTTCCCATACAGTGGGGCAAATCTTGCCAGCCTTCATGCCGTGTTTGAAGATGTCTTTGCAATGCAGTGTTTGTGTGCCAACAGGCCTAGTGCCTGAAGCCACTTCCCCACAGAGTATATCCGCTGAGCAGAAGTGTGTACATACTGGGAATATGGGCTTGGGAGAGCACGTCTTTATTTTAGACTCTGTCATGCCATTTGATACCCAAAATCTTCCTGACACCATGTATATGGGAAGGTGTTGAGGTGTTGCTCCTGGCAATTGTAAGTTGCCAACAACTCACTTCCATAAAGCAGTGTGCTCAACACACAAGCCAGGAAGACCTTCATCTTGGTATTGGATGTTAGCATCACGTTCTCCCATACCCTTTTGGAGAGGTGAGCCATTGCCATTGCTGCCTTGCCAATACATCTGTCCAGTTCAGCATCATTGGAAAGGTTGGTGGCTATGTTGGAGGCCAGGTAGACAAAAATGTCTTCCACCTTAAGCATGTGGTCACCAGTTCCGATGCATGGAGTGCTGGTGACTGAGGATAATGGTCTTCATCAGGTTGATGGTGAGGCTGAGCTCCATGCAGGCTTAGGAAAAATGGTTGATAACACTATGCCAGTTCCACAGATTGAAGCAGTTGAGTGGGCATATATGGGGCAAAGTGATCTCACAGGAAAACTGGATCCAAGTTGTGTGCTTGGCCTGGTAGCAAATTGTCAACCAGTGCAGATATTTCGCCGTAAGTGGGTCTCCCTCCTGTCAGCAATGGTGCTGACTATGTCATTGCGTTGAAAGGTTTTGCATTAGATAATGTATTTTTAAATGGTTTATACATAATAATAAGTAAAATATAATCAGGTTTTGATCTGTGGGTTCCATCTTTTTAATGCAATTTTATTTACTTCTGATGGAGACTTGCTATATACCAGTTACCAATCTTGATTGAAATATCTTCGGGTGAATTGTTGGAGGTTCTCCCCTTCTGCCTAGCTTCATTATTTTATAACAGAGTGGCATTGTTAAACGCTTAACGTTTATTGACTTAATGGGAGAGTTTAAAAATATGTCATCTACAGATGGATAATTGGCTCGGCTTGCTCTGAAGTCAGGTGATAAAACAAATGTTGCTCCAGTTACATTTAATGAGCTGTAAATGCCATCCATTACACATCAGATGGGATGGCGGACTGAGTGACTCAGCAAAGTTTAACAGCAAGGGCTTAATGAATTATACGTTTTTACTATCATTAAAGTTTTTCTTGGTTTACAAAAGTACATGCCTTGTCTCTTTTCTCAAGTTGTACAGTCTTTTCTACAGATCGGTTACATTTGTTATAAGACATTATTGTTGAGTATAGTATAAGGTCAGGAAGGAGGGGTAGTGGTGAAATTTATATTTTTTGCAGTGTACCTTTTGCGTCAGCGGCAGGTTCTCGTTCTATTCGCTTGTTATGTTTCTGGTTGGGGGACCAGGATATGGTTGGTTGTCTGTGGTTGGCTGCAATGGGGTTTGTTTTCCTTTGGGGGTGGAGGACTTGTTGGGTCATGCTGTTGGTGGGTTCTTATTGTTGTCTTGTTGGGCTGTGTATGTGATAATGGGGAGCTATATTGGGGTGAGGCATCTTCTTCTATTTGTCCCCGTGTCAGTTTTGTTTTATTGGTTAGCTTTTCTAGTGAGACTGTTTCCCATATGATTTGATACCACTGGTTAATGTTCACCCCTGACAGGTCTCTCCAGTGTCTGGCTATGAGGCTTCTGGCTGCTGAGAATAGGTGGGTTATAAGCTCTGTATAATGTGAGTGGTCATTATGCTCTTGGAAGATGTTCAGTAGGGCCAGTTCTGGGGTGAGTTCTAATATCTATTTAGTTATTTTGCATATTTCTTGTAGGACTGCTGTCCAGAAGGGTTGGGTTTGGGGGCATTCCCACCACATGTGGAGGTATGTGCCTGTGGAGGTGCAGCCACGCCAGCATTTTGGTGAGGTTCTTGGGCATATCAGTGCCAGTTTCCATGGTGTTAAGTACCACCTGTAGGTGAGTTTCAGAGTGAGCTCCCTTATCTTGGCTGAGATGGATTTAAAGGGAGGTTTAGACCACATTCTAAGTAGGTCTTTAGTTTTCGCCTAAAGTTGGGCCAAATGCATTTTCTTAAAATGCAAGTCCAGGGAGAAAGTGAAGGAAAGCTAAACCAGACAGCTCTGTGAAGCTCATAACAAGGAAGCAAACTTTATCATTAAAGCTGTACTAGGTAAAATTAATGGTCTTCTTGGTTTTTATTTATTTGGAGTATTTCTACCCTGCCTATTGACCAAAGTTCTTGACCGATCATTAAAATTCATAAGATAGACAATAGTGCAGGGGCTAGACGTACCTGGAAATGCCAGGAATCAAACCTTTTATACGTGAGACATGTGCTCTACTGCTGAATTATGCCAGAGCTGGAAGTGTCACCTCATCTTGTCTGCCTTTATATGCTTTAAAGTTCCATGCTGAGACTACATTTTAAGCCATTTTAGGTATTTCTTTGTAACTGAATTACCATTTTAAGCCTGTTTGAACAAAGCTACTGTATTTGTTATTCTTCAACAAGTATTCCGAGTGAGTAAATGGTATGTTTATCTTTTTTAATACTTTTTGTGTGATTATTGTTTTAACGGGGGGAAGGGGGAAATACCAGAAAAAAATCCGTTCTGCCTTAAAGCATTCTGTCTAATGTAATAGTACTGCTCTGCCCATATCCTTCAATCATAACATGTTCATAGTTATGCAATAGAACAGTCCTTTTAATCAAATACATTAAAGTACAGTGCTCTGAGCTAGGGATCTTTTTTTCCTTGTAGAAAATGATGGTGGGTTTTGAATTGTACAAACACAAGGGTGAAAGCAGATATTTAGAGACAAAGAATCCAAAAGTGTTCTAAGTATAAGCTTGTCATGCTAGCTTTTGTATTTCTTGCTGAGAGGTTACTTCATTATTTCTGTTGAAAAACACTGCCGGTTTGAAAGGTGTACTTTACTGAAGTTTGGATGCTTGGCAGAAACTGCAGTACTTTGAGCCAGCTTACAATGTTTGTCAAAACAACTTCTATGATAGAGAGACCACAATTCTGTTGCTAGGCAATTTGGGGTATCAGAACGCCTTCTCTAATGAAAAAAGGCTAACTTTCTTATTAGATCCTCTGCTACAAAATTGTATGCAACCAAGTGGCCTTTCATGTCTTGTCAGGTTTCTTTTGTCTGCATCCTAGAAGCTCAATCATGCTGAATTAGAGAAAAACTGCATCAGATTGATTACCTCAGAAAGGTGAATAATGATGTCACTCCACTGGCAGTATGAAGAAGAAGAAGAAAAGATAAAATTGTGGAATGTAGAGTTTGAACTTTTTTTGGGGGGGGGGGGAGGAAGTAAAGGCTAATTGTCTCCCTGAGGAAGAGCAGCTGCAGTCCTAAACATGCTTACTTGGGTGTGTAACCCATTGCACCTAATGGCATTCACGTCTGAGTAAGTAAGCATAGGATTACAACTATATATTTGGACCCTGACAGGAGCAAGGACTGCTTCATGCTAATAAAATCCTACAGTCTTCCTAGTGTTATAAAACTTGAGGCAAAACAACGAGTGAGCAATATATGATAATTTAGGGATATGCAATTGAAATGTTCAAGCTGGCTGAAGCACAGAAGGCACTAGAGGAGAAGAATTCTGCAAAGTGGCTGGATTGAAGTGCGCAAAATGTTTTGATATTTATTTTATTGGATTTAGCATCACTTTCCGCTATGTGCTGCTACTGTCATGCTGACAGGTTCAAACCCATAAAGATGTCTGAGGAAAGAGAAGGGCGGAGGAAATGAGTTAGAAGAACGGATTTTCAGACTTTCTGCCTAGCTACTGCAGAAGACAGTTGCATGCAGGAGAAAAAGGAGCCCTACAAACTCTTTCAGTGACAATAAGAGCAAGTATGAACTAGCCAAATTTACTTATCTTCATTTCAATGAAATGCCGAGCCAAACTGTAGCATGTGCACACTTCTACTTTGTGGCTGAAAGCTTGGAGGGCTTTAACCAACTTGGGTGGCTTTCAAAGAGGATTAGACAAATTAATGGAGGATAAGGCTATTAATAGCTTCTAGCCACAATGTCCTCCCTCCACTGTGAGAGACAGTTTGCCAGTTGATGGGAGAACATCTGGTTGGCTACTTTCTGAAATCCATGAGCATCTGGTTGGTCACTTTGACAGTAGAATGCTTTTTAGATCCATCACCGGGAGGTAGTCTGTGAGGTCCTGGGGTTCTTCTGTTTTGTTTGTTCTTATCTCACAATTTTTCCTAAGAGCTCACCCCAGTAGACATGGTTTTCACTTTCATTTAATCCTCATTGCAACCCTGGGAGATCAATTAGGCTGAAACTCAGTTCATTTGCATTATTTAGTTTAATGGGAAAAGGATGTAATCAATCCAAATGAAGAGGCATGATAAATGATAAAAGCTGAGAGAGGGGTTTTTAAATTAAAAAGGAGGACCGAATTGTTACCTCAGCACAGTAGAAAAAAGGAAACCAGTTATTTTTCCATAAAATTTACACACCACTTGATTGAGGTTTTTTACAAAGTGGTTTGCAAAAGATAAAACAGAAAAATCAAGAGAAAAGAAATCAAAAAAATTTACAATTTATGTATATACCTGAAAAGAGGAGGAAGAGGAACATTAGGATGTTAATTTTTGTCCTCCTTGTGAAACACTTGCTTTAGATCATAATAAACCATAGCCCCACTCCTCCCCTTTGTGTGTCCTTATCCTCAACTGTGGTGTCTACTTATTTTATTCACCGTGTATACTTTCCTTACGCAAAAATACTAGAGTGGTTTACAGTTTAAAAATTTAAAATAAGCTGATGTAGTCCAGATGGAGAAGAAAACACTAAATACAGGCTCATAAGCCTCAGTGCGCCATGCTGCTCATCCGCATTGTTGAGATAAAAACAACGCAAAAAGGAATCCTGCTCACCTTCTATTCTCCCAAGTGCAGTGCCCAGGGCACACTTAGATTCCCAATTAGCATTCCATTTTTTGTGTGCAAAAGCACCCCCTCCCCCACTGCTTGATGTTGAAGGTCTGACCCAGAGGTCCACCCCTTCAATGGCTCTCTTGGAATCCCTTTGACTCCCTCAGCTCAATCCTGCAGGCAGTGGTCTGGAGGTAGACAGTTGAGCTAGACTTTGGGAAATTGTTATTGCTCACTCTTGACCCAGAAGTCTACCCTGCACTTGCTTTCTTCTGCCCTGCTGGCAAAACGATGAGGTTGCATAGCCAAGCAGCTGAAGATTCTTCTCACCACGCTGCACTTTGCCTCCCAGATCAGCAACTTGCAAGCAGTTTTCCCAGGAGCCTGCCCTCCCTTAGGATCTTGCCAGAAGATCCATATTTGTCCATTCTGAACATCACCACGGTCCTTTGTGTTAATGTTTCTGCTTGTTTGTGTGATTTCTGAATAGCGCACCAAACTTGTGTGTGGACCTGAAGTCCAGTTTCAGCATGTGATGAACCCCGTCTTGAGTTTTTTCTTTCCAGTTTTGACAAAATGCTGTTGGCTCCCAGAAAAGGAACGAAAGCAAAGTCCTGTAAAAGAACATTGGTAGGTTTGCCAACCAGAGATACAGTGGAGCTGAGGTTTTCCCACGCATGTATGGAAGAGATCCAGACGTTCTCTGGAGTTCATGCATCTCAATGCAAGGGAGATCTTTGAGTGTCACATTAGAGTAGAAATGGGAGAAAGTGAACTGTGTATTCCTTGCACCACATGCTCTATGGCGACATCCATCACCAAGGGAAGGTGATGGCCCAAGCAAGATGGAAATTGGCAGGCCCAGAGTTCTGGACCAGACTGGATTGCAAGCTTAAGGAAAGGCATTGTCAGGACCTTGGACAAGGGCCAAGGGGTCTGGTTACAGTCACAGTTTGCTTCCTGCAGTTGGAGCACAAAAAGGAAGTTTTCTCAGCAGCATTTTTGAATTTCATGTTTTTCTAAATAAAGCTAAGAATGTGCTCTTTAAAAACCAAACTGAGAGTTGTTGCTGGGAACTGTTTAACACAACGAAGAGCATGTTCCACCCAGTAAAATGAATTCAACATGCTTCGACTGAATGCTACAGCATTAAAGCTTTTAGCATTTCTTCTGGGTAATATATAAAGGTGGCAAGGCTTTATGTATTTAATTCATGTAAGCTAATTATATATCATGGAATTTAGCAAGGCTTTCAAAAGAACTGAAGAGCCAGCATTCTGGAAGGCAAATAAAGCTTTGGTAGATTACATTTACGTGATGTTTTTAAAGAATATTTCCATTTTTAACCATCAAGACTAAAGTAGAAATGGCTCTCAAAACAGGACTGAAAGTGCTTCTGAAGGACAGCTATACAGAAAGTTTTGTAGTTAACCACAAATAGCCCAACTATCATTCCATACAGACAGAGACCCTCTTCCTCTTCCTTCTAGGTCCTTCAACTACATTTGAGTTTAACCTCTTCCATTCCAAGTTGATTCCCTGATCCTAATTCAACACAGATGAATTCAGAGGCAGCCTGAATAAGGAACTGAATTTTGGGCACCACTCTGCTCTCTGCTTTGACTCATATCTTCCCCACTACCAACCAGCCTGTGCATTCTGAGGTTCTGCCCATAACATAGCCTGGGCTGGATGGGTGATGGCGCAATATAGGGCATTCTTGGTAGTGGCCCCATGCCTATGGAACTGCCAAGTGACAGTGCCTGCCACAACCATAGCAATATTTAATACAGGATGAGAAACCAATGACTCTCCATATGATCCTGAACTCCAGACACCCATCATCCCAGCCAAGTCATCCATGGCCATTAGCCATACTGACTGAGGCTAATGGGGGGTAGAGTCCAACAAAATCTACAGAGCCATGGGTTCACCATAACCAATTTATGACTAAAGGTGGAGCAAGGTTATCATCATCATCAGAGTTCAAGATTTAGGAATTGGTTCCACTCACAATCCATGTTGCATTGCTAAAACATTACCTGCTTCAAGAACAAACAAGCAGGAAGTCAACAGGAAGACAATAAGGTTTATAAGCTCATAAGAAAAAGCCTGCTAGATAAAGCCTCAGGTCCACGTGGTCCAGCATTCTATTTCCACTTTGGCCAACCATATACCTATGTGATGCCTATCATGGGTGCAGTAGCCTTCCCTAGCTCATATTCTCCTGAAATTGCTATTCAACAGCATATTATCTGTGATTCTAAATAATAGCATTTCAGTACAGTGGTACCTCGGGTTAAGTACTTAATTCATTCCAGAGGTCCGTTCTTAACCTGAAACTGTTCTTAACCTGAAGCACCACTTTAGCTAATGGTGCCTCCTGCTGCTGCCGCGCCGCAGGAGCACGATTTCTGTTCTCATCCTGAAGCAAAGTTCTTAACCTGAAGCATTATTTCTGGGTTAGCGGAGTCTGTAACTTGAAGCATATGTAACCTGAAGCGTATGTAACCTGAGGTACCACTGTACTCTAATAGATCCTCTCAAGGCACTTTGGGTTACAAAATATCCTTCTGGGCACAAGGCACTGAATGAAAATATGTATGTTGCCTCCATTGGTGTATTTTGTTCTGTGGTATAGTATAGATAATGAGACCCTGTTGATGACTTGCTTTGTTTGTTTCAATCCTTTATTAGGTGCTTTTGCTTGCAAGATGGTGCCTTTTGTTCAATCCACTGCAATAGTTACCGAGATTCTTACAATGACCTGCATTGCGGTAGAAAGGCATAACGGGATCGTCCACCCTCTTAAGATGAAATGGCAGTACACCAACCGAAGAGCATACACAATGCTTGGTAAGGTCCTGGGCAACTTTGGTATTGCACGACACAGCATGTTGCTAGTGATTTCTCACTTTTGATATGTCAGCTATAGAGCAGTGGCGAGGAACCTGGGGATCTCCAGATGTTGGACCTGACCTTTGGCCATGCGGGTTGCAACTGATTTGAGTTGCAGTTCAACAGCATCTGGAGGGATGCAGCTGCTATCAGAGAAAATTGGTTTTTTTAAAGAATATTAAAGAAAAACCCACTTTGTATGCATTCAGATTAAAACCCCTCCCTCACTCCAAACATACATACAGAATCAAATGGAACTAGTTGTTTAATATATTTGTATATGGTCTACTCTGCCTTTCAGTAACTGTTCTTCTAAGGTAGCCTACAACAATTTTAGCATACAAGATACAAAAAGATCACAATCTTAAAAAATCAAGTTGAAAAACCCAAGAAGAAACTGGAGCAATAACAACACAATGATAATGTTGAAATGCAAAAACAAATGGGTTCATTGCTTGACTGAAAGCCAAGAGAGAGGGAGCCAACTGGGCTTTCTTATGGAAGGGCCTTCCATAAAATGGCACTACTGTTGAGAAGGTCCTGCCTTGTGTCCTACCCCGGTAATGCTCTGAAGGAAAAGGAACAGGGAACAGCCTGTAATGGGTAGACAGACTAATGGGAGGAAATGCAACTTCACATGGACCCTGCTAAAGCTCTAGTAATATTTTATAAACAGGCCCAGTGCAAAAAAACCTCTTTGGACAAGCTACATTTTTGCAGCCTCTTCAGCTAATGTTCACTGTAAAAATGATCTAGTCCCATTTGATTCCCAATGTAAGATTGCTTTCTCTCCCCCTCCCTGCCTCTCTCTCTGCCGCTCTGTCTGTTGGTGGTGATAAACCCGTAGGAGGACAAAAATGTTTTGTTGATGCATTAAAATATCCGTTTTGTTTGTGCATGAGCTGTACTAGGACTTCTTCCTTCCTGAAACCCTCATGACCTGACTTTTATATGCGCAGAATTATTGAAAAAGCACTCACAGTGCATCCTTTGAAACAAGATAGTTGGCAGAATGCCTCAAGAGCCTCTGTTGCATCCAACACACGAGATTTACCCTAGATGCCCATATGCATGCTTTGTGGGCTGATACCTTTCAGAACAAAACTGAATGTGACCCTGTCTCAATACTCACTGACTGGGGTGGGAGAGGAGTCCCAGATTCACTCAGGCGTTGGCATTGTTGGGTAACTGCTGATGCCCACACCTCTGCAGGAGCCCTATGCTGAACTCCACAGTTCCTGGCCATGCTCTCCTTTTTGCAAACGTGGCTTGTTCACTACCCTTCTATGAGCATGTGATTTGTGACAACCGTAAGAAGATGGAGAAGTGCCCTCTCCTTTTCTTAGGTTCTCTCTCTGGGCAGTTGTGAGGATTGCTCCAGAAAAAGAAGGCAGCTGAAAGGGCAGAGGTGGCAAGTCTAATCAGAGAGGGCACCTACTGAGTGCATCTCGCCTAAGCCCCCTGGCAAACCTGGAGATGGCACTAAATTCACTTTCAAATTTCTCCCTTCCCAGTATTGGTCCATTTTGTGATTTGGACATGTAAAATTCCATATAAGGTAAAGGTGAAGGAGCCCTGGATGGTTAAGTCCAGTCAAAGGCAACTATGCGGTGCGGCACTCATCTTACTTTCAGGCCGAGGGAGCCAGCTTTTGTCCACAGACAGCTTTCCATGTCATGTGGCTAGCATGACTAAACCGCATGACATATTTATCTACTTGCACTGGTATGCTTTCGAACTGCTAGGTTGGTGGGAGTTGGGACAGAGCAGCGGGAGCTCACCCTGTTGTGCGGATTCGAACAGCTGACCTTCCGATTAGCAAGCCCAGTGCCACCTGCATCCCTTGAAAATATACTTTATTCTTAAAAACGAAAACAAAAGAACTTGTAGCTCATTGCTCTGAATTCAGCTCCAGGGCAAAATTCATCTCACAATTAGTCCTAATTCTAACTGCCTTCCTCATGCTTGCTGTAATATCTTGTCCAAATACTCCATATGGCCACATCACCAACGAATATAAAAATGCTAATTGCTCGCTCTAATTTCCTGTTTTTTCTCTTTAAAACTAGCAATTACATCATCATTATTGTTATTGTTATTATTATTATTATTTTCAGGCATAGTCTGGCTGTTGGCAGCTATCGTTGGGTCACCCATGTGGCACGTACAGCGCCTGGAGGTATGGTTTGTTGCATTGTGCAATTATATCTTTATAGGTCAGTTTTGCATTGAGTTTCAGCATGAGTAAGGCTAGTCTTCAGGAGATGAATATTATGTGCTATAGAAAAATGTATAAAGACAAGTACAGGCTGCGACGGCACAATAGCACTTTCCCCCCTGGCGCCGTTGGGACTGACCTCACTTAAATATAATGCACCCACCTCACAGAACACCAGTTCCAATTCCTACAAACTACCCCAGATTATCTTGTGGGGGTCTTGTGTGAGGGAAAACTTAATAATTTGGAGTCTCAGGCAGGATTTGATCAAATAAACAAGAGAGATTTTATTTAACAAAGGAAGTTTATGGCACAATTTGGGTAAAACATAGGATAATGTTATTTCACTTCAGTTCTTTCTCAGTTGTTGCACAGCTGTTGCCACTTAATACTTTGGTTCTTAAACCTGTCAGTACTTCCTGTCAGTTACACACCTGTAAGACAGCCCTACTCCTGAGGTACTCCAAGTAACAGACCCAAGGGATCTCCACACCCCCTTAACTGGTTTGGGAGTCTTCTCTTTTTGTAGAAGAACCTCTCCCCTCCTGACTGGAATGAGTCCTAAGTAGACTGCATCCTCATAGCTTCTACTTCTCCTGGCTCAGCCTCCCAGTTAATTGCTGGCCTATTACTCTTACAGGACACCACACACTGTCCTTCACCCTAAGCTCAGAGACTTATTTCTCTAGCTTGTGATATATTCCTCAGAGTGGATGTTTCTACCCAGAACCAATTCTGTCTCCTCTCACTCTCTATCTCCCAACCTGACTCCTGACCTATCTCCCAACCTCTATCTCAACCTCCCAAAACTGTCTCTCCAAATCCTCTCCTTTTCAACCCCCTCTCCTGGAACCCCGACCAATCAGAGGTTGCCATTCGTTAACCGTTTGCTGGCAGGGGAAAAGCAAAAACACTTGGGAACCCAACCTGCCCAGCAAAACAAACTTTTCTGTCACACAGGCATTTAAATAGTGACCTTAGAAATGAGTATGGACCCAAGCAAATAAGGCTTGTTTCTGTCGAAGAACAACTGGTTTTAGCAATTGTTAGCTCTCTTGGAAAGTACTGTTTGCATGGTAAACCAATGTGAGATCAGAACTGTGCTGAGTTGCCCTGTCCAGATATCACATGCACTGACCAGCTTTGCTCCCTGGCATCTCTGTGTACATTGTGGACAGCCGTGTGTGTGTAGCATTGCTCTTATGTGTGCATTATACTCCTAAATAGGGTGATAGTCTGTCCTAATTGTTAGAGCAGAAAATATATGCAGTGGTACCTCGGGTTACAAATGCTTCAGGTTACAAACCCTTCAGGTTACAGACTCCACTAACCTGGAAGTAGTACCTCAGGCTAAGAACTTTACTTCAGGATGAGAACAGAAATTTCATGGTGGCGGCATGGCAGCAGCAGGAGGCCCCATTAGCTAAAGTGGTACCTCAGGTTAAGAACGGACCTCCGGAATGAATTAAGTTCTTAACCAGAGGTACCACTGTATTTACAAAGCAGCTTGTGCGATGAACTTTAAAAATAATTTTTCACTGACCTGCCATTGTGTCTGGGTCAGATACTTGGTTTAAGTCTTTCTGTAGTACCATAGTTTACTGCTTCTGGCCCTAAATTATAAATTCAGGGAGTGTTCACGCTGTTCCTTTTTAAAGTTTACCTTGTGTTTTGCCATGGCTTTCCTTGTTGTTTCATGGACCTTGCTGTTTTATCCTACAGTAAACAGATGGCAGATATTCATATATTTGATTGTTGTATTTTAAATATGGTTGTGTTTAAAATAGTTGTACAACCCATCCCTGATTTAGCTCAATTGGTTTGATCAGAAATGCATGTCTGCATGTGTGGGTTGCACATTGCTCTGTGGTAGAACAGTTTTGTGTACAAAATGTCCCAGTTTTGGTCATTGTTCGGCAAATAAGATTGGGAAAGACCTCTCTGCTTGATATCCTAATGTGCTAGCCTAAATGACCCAGTGGCCACCCCTGTGTCAGGGCAAGCCAATCCGTACAGGTTTTACTGCGGCTCCAGAGAAGCGGACACGGAGCAATGGATCCAAACTACAAGAAAGAAGATTCCACCTAAACATTAGGAAGAACTTCCTGACAGTAAGAGCTGTTCGACAGTGGAATTTGCTGCCAAGGAGTGTGGTGGAGTCTCCTTCTTTGGAGGTCTTTAAGCAGAGGCTTGACAACCATATGTCAGGAGTGCTCTGATGGTGTTTCCTGCTTGGCAGGGGGTTGGACTCGATGGCCCTTGTGGTCTCTTCCAACTCTATGATTCTATGATTCTATACACATCCAGCACTTAAACCTCTGCTCATATTTGATGAAAAATATGCACCTTTTCCTTTCCTTGCCAATAGGCTAGGAGTAAGTTCTCTTTTCTGTACTGAGTGTGACTTCAACTTAATTTGTTTCAGAATAAATATGACTTCCTTTACGATAAAGTGTACGTTTGCTGCCTGGAAGAATGGGTCAGTCCTGTCCACCAGAAGATATATGCTACTTTCATTTTGGCTATTCTCTTCCTGCTCCCAATGATACTGATGCTCTTGCTCTACAGCAAGATTGGTTATGAGCTTTGGATTAAGAAAAGAGTTGGAGATGCTTCTGTTCTGCAAACTATTCATGGGAACGAGATGTCCAAAATAGCAAGGTTTGTATAGTCGGTCTTTAGCATTCAGTATTAAACTCCAAAATGTATGTAACTTTATTTTATTGGAGTCTATAAAGGAAATCCTTGGCTCCCCAGTTTTCTTGAATTCTTTGAGAGTGTCAATGATCACCTGTAGACATGTTACAAACAAATGTTTGTTATGAAGGATCAGAAATGTTTGGCTCATCTCTCCCACTCTGCTCCCCCTTTTCTATTTTACATACATACCTGGATTATATCATTCTCAGATGGTGGGGGAGATATGTTACCTTTTTACCCAGTGGCGTAGCGTGGGTTGTCAGCACCCGGGGCAAGGCAAGTAATTTGCGCCCCCTAACCCGGGGCAAGGCAAGTAATTTGCGCCCCTCCCCCGCTGCACTGTCTCTCCCCCAGATAGTCCCTTGCTCTCTCTCCTCACCGCACCGCACACCTGGCACCCTCCCCTCCACAGTGGGCGGCGACCCGGCGGCTCGGATCGGATTCGCACAACCAGCAGTGCAGTGAGAGAGAGTGAGTGAGCCAGGTAGGGGCAGAGAGCTGCGAGTGCGGGCGCCCCCCCAGATGTTGCGCCCGGCCCCCCTGCACCCCCACGCTACGCCACTGTTTTTACCCCATTCAGAATGAAGATCCAGATGTTGAGATCAAAAGATAAACCTAGCAACTTTGCAACCAAAGTTCAGTCCTCAGCAGCGGTATTTGAATGTGTTTTAATGAGTTGTTAATTATTAACCTTAGCATTATGCCTTTACTATCTGTGTTTATTTATATCATGATGTATTATTTATGATGATGAAGTCTGTATGTTTGTTCTTCAAAATCCCAAGTGCCTTTGGAGGAAAGGCGATTTTAAAATATTTTAAGCAAACAAACAACAAGGACAGTGCCAGCCCTTCTCCATTAACTTCTCCCCCCAACAGTTGCATGAATGTTACCCCGCAGCTGTGAAAAATTACCAACAAAACAAAGTCGTAACAACAGGTTTTAGGGTTTTTAGAAATTAATGGCTAAAAATAAATCAATCTCAGCACAGGTAATCATTTTATTATTTCTATAGCCCTTAACCCCACTTTTAAAAAAGCAGTTTTGACGTGGGAGCCAGTTCAGTGCAGCTCATTTCGCTTGGGTAACATGGGAAGAGTCTATGCTGTAGTTTCTTCCTGTGCCAATGTTGATTCAGTTTCCACCAAGGGTGGAATCAGGTGTGGGGATTATTGCATTGTTTTCGTGGTTCTAAAGCTCACACTCCCTTTTATATTGCCTTATCTGATGGGTTCTCACAATCATATATACAGTATGTGAGAAAATTAATAAAAATGCTTTATATCAGATGAACTGGATAGCTCATTTGGTTAGGGCATGGTGCTAATAATGCCAAGGTTGCAGGTTCGATTCCCGTATGGGACAGCTGCATATTCCTGCATTGCTGTGGGTTGACTAGATGATCCTCAGTATCCCTTCCAGTTTCGATTCTATGAACTTGTTTGCAGAACTGTGTACCTCGGTCAAAGCTGCATACCAAAAAAATGTTCATATTAGGAGAAATGCTGAAGAATTTCAGTGTTGTTGTTTTAAAATCACAAATTGCTGCAGAAAGGTGGAGCTGAATTTAAGATTGGGAAAACGGGAACTGAGGGGCTGGAAAGTGACAGATCCATCCACCCTTAGCTGCAGGCAAAGGTCTTCCCCAGCACCTACTGCCTGAGAACATTTAGCTGGAGATGTCAACATGGAGCCTTCTGTAAAGAAAGCATGTGATTTACTACGGAGTTCTGGTCCATCCCTGTCACCTGGATTCCCCCCAAGTCACCAGGAGTCACCTATATACCTGTGCAGAAATTTGCAGTACAAGCTCTCTTTCCTCTTTCAGGAAAAAGAAGCGAGCAATCATCATGATGGTAACTGTTGTGGTTTTATTCACCATCTGCTGGGCTCCTTTTCATGTAATGCACATGATGATAGAATACAGTGAGTAGCTTTTTCTTTTGAAATTGTAGTAGTTGGTTTTGTGATCAAGGTGGCCAGTGAAACCCCACCAAACTCAAAGTTTTTATGGCATAAGCATATAAAATGCCCAGCACATATATACAGTGGTACCTCGGGTTACATATGCTTCAAGTTACATATGCTTCAGGTTACAGACTCCGCTAACCCAGAAATATTACCTCAGGTTAAGAACTTTGCTTCAGGATGAGAACAGAAATCACGCAGCGGCAGCAGGAGGCCCCATTAGCTAAAGTGGTGCTTCAGGTTAAGAACAGTTTCAGGTTAAGAACGGACCTCCAGAACGAATTAAGTTCTTAACCCGAGGTACCACTGTATTTCACTAAAGGTCTATAGCAGTGGTTCCCAACCTTTTTCGGCCATGCCCCACCTAAGCATCTCTAAAATCCTGATGCCCCCCGTCCATGACATATAATTCTTATTATTCAAAAAATGAACTCCTATTCACGGGGAGGAAGCCTAAAAGGCCATTAACTGTTAATAACTCATTTTTGAATTGCCCCCCCCCCTTAAAAATCAAACTGCCTCCCTGTGGGGCATGTGCCCCACGTTGGGAACCACAGGTCTGCAGGGACACTGAAAAGAAAGAATTAATCTATCATAATCGGAATAATAATTATAATAATAGTTTATTATTTATACCCCGCCCATCTGGCTGAGTTTGGTTTAAAAAAAGATGCCTTAATACATTTTACCATTTATAAAATTCAGCTATCCAGCACCATTTTGAGGTAGCGACTCTTTGCTTTTTTGTGTTTCATTTAGTCTCCTTCTTACACCTTTCTTTCCTTTGTAGGTTTTTTATATCAGCCATCTCCTTTTATTCCAGTTATCTGAATTGCTTCTTTAATGCCTTTCTCTCTCCCTCCCCATCTTGAATTATAGTTCACTCTCTCAGCTAAACTTTGTCCTTGAAGTAAATGAACAAACCGTGGCAGTTCATTGTTGTCAAGAATTATGGCACTTGAAATTGTGAAATATAGATGTTTGAAGGTTTTTTATGGTATTGCTATTGATTTTGAAGTGAAAAACATTATGTACTCTTATGGAATACAAGTTAAGTGAACGCCAGGGTGCGATGGTATGGGGCTTCATTGTAGAGTCATCTATAGACGTTCTCAGTTGTCAAATGTTCCATAATTCAGAACTGATTGGGATTTTTAGCAAGAGGTCCCCAAAGCCTCTCTTTTGAGGCTTGAGAGTTGGTCTGAAGACTTGGAACTGGCTCATTTTTCCTCAGACCAAAGTTGCCTTGGATTCAGGTAAAAGTAAAGGTAAAGGGACCCCTGACCATTAGGTCCAGTCGTGACCGACTCTGGGGTTGCAGCGCTCATCTTGCTTTATTGGCCGAGGGAGCCAGCATACAGCTTCCGGGTCATGTGGCCAGCATGACTAAGCCGCTTCTGGCGAACCAGAGCAGTGCACGGAAACGCTGTTTACCTTCCCATCGGAGTGGTACCTATTTATCTACTTGCACTTTGACGTGCTTTTGAACTGCTAGGTTGGCAGGAGCAGGGACCAAGCAACAGGAGCTCACCCCGTTGCGGGGATTCGAACCGCCAACCTTCTGATCGGCAAGTTCTAGGCTCTGTGGTTTAACCCACAGCGCCACCCGCAGAGCCAACCTGAGTATCTCCAAGGTGGGGGCATTCTCACATCCGACTTGTGCCTCATCTGAGGCAAGTTCGCATCTTAGCACTTAATGTACTGTATCATCAAATTACCAAGTAATGCTTACCAACACAAAGCCAGTTCTTAATGGGTGTTTTCTTCTCTCCAGGTAATTTTGAAAGGGAGTATGACGACGTCACCATTAAGATGATCTTTGGCATAGTTCAGATCATTGGATTTTCCAATTCCATTTGCAACCCCATTGTGTACGCCTTTATGAATGAGAACTTCAAGAAAAACTTCCTCGCTGCCCTTTGCTTTTGCATTATAAAGGAAAACCTGTCTCCATCCAGGCGACGTGGAAAATTAGGGATTACAATGAAGCAGCAGAAGGATGAAGGCTGCAGGAGACAACCCAACTCCTCGGGGGAGAACAGAAGAGAAGCATTCAGCGAAGGGAACATTGAAGTAAAACTCTGTGATCAGTCCTTTGCCAAAAGGAATTCCAGAAGGCACCTTGCTTTGTTTACCTCTGAACCCAATGGGCATGCTTCACTGGGACACTAGCATCTCACTGGATCCTTGATACTTGAGAATTCTTGCATCATATCCTAGGCCTGGCCTGTCTGAAGGCTTCATGTAAATAGTCAACAAAACAGGCTTTGGCTCCTTCAGTTGTCAGCTCAAGCTGCTGATCTCAGGGACCATAGAATCACAGAATCCTAGAGTTGGAAGAGACCCTGAGGATCATCTAGTCCAAGCCCCTGCAATGCAGGAATATGCAGCTGTCCCGTAAGGGGATCGAACCTGCAACCTTGGCATTATCAGCACCATTCTGTAACCAACTGAGCTAACCATGAGCCCTCTAAGTCTGGATTTGGTGTGTGCCTTTTCATGGCACTAGTCTGGGCCTGACACTGAGCTAAGAACTAATCTAGCCTATTCACTGACCTTTTGAAAATTAGCACAGTATAGGTGTTTACTCCTACTGGACTACGTGATGGTGCAGCATTTTCTTCTTTTCTTCAGTTCCTTCTCCCCGTTCCTTTGTTATGCTTCCTGGAGACTGATGTGGAAGCTCTTTCTTTTCTCTTCTATCTGTTCTTCTCCAATCTAAGAACAACAATCTGCTTAATTGCAAGGCAAATTGCTTTCGCTTAGTTAACCTTGAAGATGGCATCCTCACCAATGGTATTTGAGGATTATTTGCGTGCATTTGAAACAGACAATTGTAAACAAATTGCACTATTTGATTTTGCCTAAAATTGAAGGATCTTCACAGCAGTGCAGTGGTTTCATGCTCTGTTTTGTTACTTGTTACTAGTGTTCTTTTTTAGAGATAGGGTTGTATTTAACTAACATTCTCAGGGTAGACCCACTGAAATTAATTGACCTAGGTTTGTCATGCCCATTGATTTCAGTGGGTCTACTCTGAGTAAAAGTTGAGTACAAGCCAGTTTCTCCAAAACCTGGCTTATAGTGGAATATTTTTTTATAACTGCATGCAGCTTAGCTAAAGGAAGTCTGTTTTCCTTTATATAAAATGTTCTGTTGCCTTCAAATTATCAGCCAAATAATCAAATAGTACAACAAAATAACCTGTAATTTGTTTTGCACTCATTCAGTGCACAAGGCCAATATTTTTTAGCAAAGTTGTGATTACAAATACAATGTGACATTTAATTTATGAAGACATTTTAATGCTGTTGCCTTTTAAAATGATTGTATACTGTCATCTCTCTTGCTTCATCATGCCCTTAAGCCCAACTTTTATTCATAATAATTTCCCACCCCCATTACTCTTGAATTCAAATAGCAGCCCTTCAAAACACTGAGCATTTGCTGCATTTTCAAATGCTGGTAATTTGTCCTGTATATGCATTAAAAGTGGACTATTTCCATTTATCTGATTATGCACCTCATTTTTAAAGTGTCTAAAACTGAACAAGGATCATATGTAATATAGTGGCCCCCATGGGCCACTATATTACATATGATCCAACTTCTAGAATTCTCTTTGAAAATGTGGATTTCTCCAAAAAGGGCACCCTCAAGACATCAGTATTTCCCACATTTCTAGGTATAATTTGCAGGACTGGATCACTCAATGGCTATATTATGGAGCCACTATTATCATGCTTTAAAATTTTATTCACGGCAGAGATTGCCTAAGCAACTGTGAGTGGTGACACCTGTTTGAGCACTAAACTTGAAGATCTGGATTTGCATCACAGCTCTGAGATGAATTCACTTGTCCTTGCCCAGCAGTTTCAATACATGCCATGACAGGAATTATGTGCCCATTTAAAAGTGGAACAGTGTTTTCAGAGCTGCATTTAGGTACCTCTTAAAAAAGGCGCGCACACTGTGTGCTTGCTTCACTGCAGCAAACACTTGTACTGAGAAAAACATAGTGATTTATGTGGATAGGGAGATGAGCCCCGCTCCGCTGCCTAGAAAACCATTTCTTTTCATTCCAGTACTCTTACCATGGGACTAGAGTAGATGGGGATTACAGAGGGAAAGGCTGCTTTCCCCTGTCCTTTCACCACTCACTGAGCATTGTCTGCAAAAGTGAGTTGGTTGGATGTATCTGTGTGTGGTATTTTACCTGTGCAATTAGTAGTTACAGACTGGTGACATTGTCAGAATTACAGGAGAATCTGAGTAGCTATGAATGCTATGGGAGACTCTCGGTTTCTGCATCTTATCATCCTTTCAGTATTATCAGTTGAGATGCTTGCAATTAAGGCTTAGAATATGGACAGGCTTGCCATATTTGCAGGAACAGTAATGAATAGTTGCCAAATAGGAAATTTGCTGCAAAGCAGTGCAATGATGTGGATTGTTCGCTTATGTTTTTTGTGTACATTAGTGATTCTACATTGTTTTTAAAAAACTGCTTGAGAATATCTGCATGTGCCTGTGGTACTATCCCTATTCTTTGACAAAGGATATAAGATTCTTATTTTGGCTGAGAATGTTGGCTTATCTTTAATTTGCACCCACAGTATACTTTTTATGGGTTCCGTTTATGGAAATCATGGTTTTTCAGTTTCCTAGAGGAGGGCACTGTGAGGTCTAACTACATATTGCTTTGCACAGTTCTAAGAGTATCGGTTGAAAGATCAACTAAATAGAAAAATGTGTTGCATCAGAATGATAGTATTTCCCGTAACTGGATGTTTACAAATAGGTTTAAAAAAGGGGGGGGGGGCAAATTCCATGCTAGAAGTTAATAGCAAAAGGACTGGATATCAATCTGTCAGTATCCTGATGCTCCCAGGGAAATGGGATTAGGATTGCAGCTTTAATATGCTTCCTGCTGTGAATTTTAAGCACCAACAGAATGCACTATTGATCATTGTTTTTCTCACGTGGAAATAAGTGGTCTCTTTTGTTGACCGTGGGCTTCAATCTGTGCTCCTCAGTTAAAGTCTGAAGACTTCGAGCTGTCAAGCACAAAATCATGTTTACTACAAACAATTTAAAATATAAATTGAATGTTATTTCAGCAGATGCACAGAGCACCACTTTCTATATAAAATGCTCAGTTATGAAATAAAATACTGCAGTGCAAAAAAGTGGAACTAAGAGTGTCTATAAAATGTTTTCATATTCCCCCTGGAATTTATACAATTCAGTATATCAAGAGGGTATTAAAACGATCTTTCCCAGATGCTTGAGGGAGGTTAATTAGCAGGATTGATTTTTTACGGAACTGTAAAATCAAGATGGACTTGTGATGGGAAGTTAGCTACTCATTAGCTTTGTCTTTAAGATGCTACAATGCTTGCCCCCCCCCAAGACTTAATAGGGCTGCTCCTCTGGAAATCCATTATTCAGCACAAAATGAATGTAAACATCCACCGAAGACTGATATATGCATAGCTATCATTCACTATGATATGTGTAAAAAGAAAATACACATATTTTTGCACTGTTGTTGTTTAGTCGTTTAGTCGTGTCCGATTCTTCGTGATCCCATGGACCAGAGCACGACAGGCACTCCTGTCTTCCACTGCCTCCCGCAGTTTGGTCAAACTCATGGTAGTAGCTTCGAGAACACTGTCCAATCATCTCATCCTCTGTCGTCCCCTTCTCCTTGTGCCCTCCATCTTTCCCAACATCAGGGTCTTTTCCAGGGAGT
The DNA here is from genome assembly GCF_965153285.1 of Podarcis tiliguerta. Taxonomy (NCBI): domain Eukaryota; kingdom Metazoa; phylum Chordata; class Lepidosauria; order Squamata; family Lacertidae; genus Podarcis; species Podarcis tiliguerta. The sequence continues at coordinate 28,302,682 of NC_139542.1, read as the reverse complement.
CTTCACTTCTCAATGCGGTGGCCAAAGTATTGGAGCCTCAGCTTCATGAACTGTCCTTCCAGTGAGCACTCAGGGCTGATTTCCTTCAGAATGGATAGGTTTGATCTTCTTGCAGTCCATGGGACTCTCAAGAGTCTCCTCCAGCACCATAATTCAAAAGCATCAATTCTTCGGCGATCAGCCTTCTTTATGGTCCAGCTCTCACTTCCATACATCACTACTGGGAAAACCATAGCTTTTGCTATACGGACCTTTGTTGGCAAGGTGATGTCTCTGCTTTTTAAGATGCTGTCTAGGTTTGTCATTGCTTTTCTCCCAGAAGCAGGCATCTTTTAATTTCGTGACTGCTGTCACCATCTGCAGTGATCATGGAGCCCAAGAAAGTAAAATCTCTCACTGCCTCCATTTCTTCCCCTTCTATTTGCCAGGAGATGGCAGTACCAGAGAAAGACTCCTGCAACATAAACTGATTGCAGCAGAACAAAAAATACAGGATGAAAGTTCAAATGGCTGTAGAATGAGCTCTTCACTGGCTGGGCTGCTGAAGGCTAAATGAGCAGGAGGAGGATTTATTATATAGGAAAAATAGATTCCAGAGATCCTGAGAGAAGCAGATACCTGCACTGAGCAATTATCTGAATCTCTCCAACATACAGGTGGTTTGACACAGCACTGCTCAGCGTTGGTGCTGCATTAGTGGCAAGGCCAGTACACCTTGCATGGGAATTTAAATGGAAGCTTCCCTCAGCACTGGTTACTTTACCCTCTTTAATTTAATTTTTGGACAAATTTTAAAGGGATTCATCTGGACCAGCAGAGGCTTGCGTCACCTTGACCAGGGCCTCAGCACACTGGCATTTTTGCCCAGCCACACTGTGTGCTGATATTGAGCCTGGTGAATGAAGTGCTGGTGGGTTTGACCAAAATGTTAAAAGCACTCAAGTTTGTTATTTGTTCAATATTCCTGGCAATTGACATTGTTTTGTGCATATGGCCAGTGACTGTGGTCACTGTAGTACTGTGGATTTTATACTATCCTAAATCATGTATTATTGCTTACACTGTTTTCATTGTATGGTTTTACTATTTCTGTACACTTTTTGACATTTTTAAATGTAGAACAGTATGTAAATGTATATAAACAGTGTTCACTATTCATAAAAACAAGACGCTGTTAAAATTGAAAGCATGTATTTGGAATTGTGTTTCTGGAAGTGGAAACTAAACTTTGCTTCTTAATATTTCTGAAGCCTGTGTAAAAATATATATATTTAAAGTTGTCTGTCCTTCTTGGACTCTCCAGCTGTGGCCATAGCAAGGCACCACCCTGTAATTAAAATGTCAACTTAAGCAAGGAGTTGGGAAGAAGCAGAGAATGGTTGAGAGTTTCCTTGCTTGAATATATAGGCCTTTAAAAAACAACAACCCAGAAACCAGAGCTATTAGCAGATTGCCAGTTAGAATTGTTTCCTGCTTGCAAAGCAGTTCTCCATGTGGTGGGGATTATGCAGGTGGAAGAGATGAAGACCTGTTCAATCTTGCTCAGTGGAAACTGAAGGGAGGTGCTGGCTTGTCTTTATATACATCTTTCCTGGAATCCAACCTTCCCCTTAAGATGGCTTTGTCCTAGAGACAAGAGGTACAAGAATGGTGACTAAAGTAGTTCTTCACAGTTGGTTACTCTAAGCACATCTAAGCACTTGAATATTCAATCATTAAAAATGCATTCATCCCAAAAACTTATGAAGTTGAAACCAGCTTGGGGTATTGGCTTGAATCGGTGTGTGTCTGGCGACATCATGTGGTACCATTTGGAAAACACATTTCCCAAGGCTCATTTATAATACATATGGCTTTTTCATATGTGTATAAGAATTGTATTGATGTAACAGTAGGTTGGGCATGCAGTCAATTTATACTCAACCTGAAATAATTCAGGGAGACACTTATATAGAAGAACAGGCAGAACACCACATGTATTGAATACAGTCAGGAAAAAAGTGTGAGAGCTCTCATACACACCTTAGTGCACTGGTGGACTTACCCTGACACGCTCATACAGTAACCCATATTCTGCAGGGCTATATTTACCAGGGATAGGTTCTCTGGCTGTTAGATGGCAGTCCAGGAAATGATGAGATTGTAGCATTAGATTCCTCATTGAGGTAGATTAAGAGTTCTTGCTGTCTTCTGTCCTACCTCTTGTACTCTTTTCCCTAGCTACCAGGAGACCAGTGGTTCATGCCTTTTTCTTTTACATCTTTTTAAAATTTTGGCCACAGGGTATCAGAGATGCTTTATCCATCGCTGTGCTGATCCTGGGATGTGCTTGCAATCTGAGCCCACACTTTCAGAGGCCCAGCTGAGCACTTATAGTTCCAAGGAGATTAAGCATCTCAGGCTCAGACATGGCATCTTCAGCCAACTTTGTTGGAATACCAAACTTTGTGACAAAGTTAACATTGTCTGCTGCTCTTTAGAGCTCTTTCCTAAACTAAACATTTGGTATTCACTCACAACATTCACTACTGATGAACATTGAGGACATTAAAGACTGGCCTACACCTGAGGGCAATATTGTAGAAATGTAAAGGTAGCTTATAAAAAAAATGTATAGAGTTTCTGCTTAGAAGGCTGACTGGAAGCATTAAAGGCATCTTACAAAGGGAGAACATACGTGAGTGCTTGGCATGGAAAGAGCATAAATGAGTACAATAAAAACACTGCTAACTTATTAAAATGTGTTTAAAAAACATTTGTCTTGCTTTAATTGCCTTGTCTTTCACTGCCAAGATTTCTGCTTCATTATGAACATAGGAGGTTTAAAAGATAAAATGAGCCAAGCCCTTGTAGATCTGTTGTTTATAGTAAGTAAAAGAAGTGCCATATGTTTTGCTAGCACTAGCAGCTGTTTAGTGCGTAGGCATTGTCAGATCACTGCTACTTCTGATAAGGAAGAAAAACTAGGATGGTGTGAGTCCCCCACCCCCAGCTGCACTTTGGGGTCATATTTGGTGCTTCAGATTTGGTCCCTGTTTGGTTTGGATTATTTGAGGGTAGGAGGCGACCCCTAATCCAAAGCAATATTCAGAAAACTGAAGCTTTGGTCCTCCTATTGGCTTTGCATTGGGAAATCAAAATGGCAGAAGTCAGAAAAAAGAAAGAAAGAGACTGCAGTATTCCGATTGGGCACAATCTTGCTACAGTTAAATCTATTGGCTTAGAGGCAAGACTGTTGCATAAGGATGATTCATATTACTTACTTTCTTAGTTTTACTCTCTTTGTATCCAGTACCTTTCTGTGTAAACATTGTTATGCTTGCGCCACTTTTCCAACTGGTGAGAAGTTCCAGCAACTTACCTAGGTTTGTTTTCCAATGGAAGGAGGTAATGGAAGGTTTAAAGGCATTTCGTAATTATCTACAAATATGCAAGATGAGCATAGATTTGAATTCATAGCAGAACAGACAGCCAAATCCACTACGCAGCAGATCTCTAGGGGCAGCCATGCATCCCCCGCAACTGCTACCTTACAGACTGCCCCCAACTACACAGCTGTCTCAAAAGCTGTCAAATAGCAGTCAAAGTGACTGCTAACCTGGTTGAAAGCCACCATAAAAAAATAATATCAAAAAATTCATTTATTTACCACTTTCTTTTACTAAAGATGTTCCTAGATTCCTTCCAAGCAGTTTCCAAAACATTCAGTTGTAATCTAGGGTCTGGAAACCAAGCCTTATGAGGAATGGTTGAGAGAAATGGGTATGTATAGTCTGGTAAAAAGGAGTCTGAGTGGAGAAATGATAGCCATCTTCAAAGGGCTGTCACATGGAGGATGAAGCAAACTTGTTTTCTCCTGCTCTGGAGGTGAGGACCCAACACAATGGCTTCAAGTTACAAAGAAAGGGGATTCCAGCCAGTGTGGTGTTGTGGTTAAGAGCGTAGTCTCGTAATCTGGGGAACCAGATTCGTGTCTCCGCTCCTCCACATGCAGCTGCTGGGTGACCTTGGGCCAGTCACACTTCTCTGAAGTCTCTCAGCCCCACTCACCTCACAGAGTGTTTGTTGTGGGGGAGGAAGGGAAAGGAGAATGTTAGCTGCTTTGAGACTTCTTCAGGTGGTGATAAAGCGGGATATCAAATCCAAACTCTTCTTCTTCTTCTTCTTCTTCTTCTTCTTCTTCTTCTTCTTCTTCTTCTTCTTCACCAGGAAGAACTTTCAGATGGTGAGGACTGTTTGGGCAGTGGAACAGATTTCCATGAGGTGGTAGACTTCCCTTCCTTGGAGGTTTTTAAGCAGAGGTTGGATGGCCATCTGCATGGATGATTTAATCGAGATTCCTGCATTGCAGGGGGTTGGAATAGATAACCCTTGGGGTACCCCCCAACTCTCCAATTCATTGATTCTGTGATGCTATAGTCAGTTCTAAGTACATAAATAACACAGTTAAATCTTACCAGATCACCAGTGTACTAACAAACTTATAAACCAGAATCCATTTATGTTCAGATGCAGCAATCAAAAATCAAAAGCCCACTGATGCTTCTTTATTTCAACTGGTCCACTTTGCGTTGAACTTTCATTAGATACGGCCTACAATTCCGGTTCAAAAGAATCTGAAATTTCAGTTGTTATTCCATGATCCACTAGAGAGCGCTGCCTATCAAAAATGCTAACTGTACAAATGTAAGGTGTCTTCTGAAGCATCACATTTCCAAAGAACTATTCAGCAAACAGATTGTACTTAAACAGGTTATATTATTACTAACATCTTGACTGATGGGGGAATCATTTTTAAACCAGGAGGAGGACTAACCCAGCAGCCCACGCACCTGATGCTTCTGTTCCTACCACCCACCACCTTGGTATGTAGGTTTTTATTCTCTTTACTAGAAACAGCGCTTACCAAAGATGACCTCTCTGTTTACTGAAAATCTGAGATACACTGTGATTCATGGGCTAAAATTGACAGAGGTAGGGAATGACATTAAGAAATCTAGACTTATGCAGTACTTTCATATCAGAACACTTTGTTAATTCTCCTTTCATTAGACCTGTATTTCTCCTAAGGCAAAAGTGCAGGGCAAGTCGAAGGCTGCATAGCCAAGTGTCTTGATGGTGAGAGCAGAGCATAATCAGGGGTCAACTCTGAGCCTGTTTTCAGTGTCAAGGTGCAGCCACAGAATCCAGGAAGTAGCATATGAACTAGGACTGCAACCCCAAACTGATGAATCAGTTGAAGCATTGTTGTGTTGTGCAATTAAAACTTAACTTAGTGGTGTCACAGTGCTGTGAAGGGGATTAACTTAGTATCAACCTGTGCACTTCTCTAATCAGATTTATAATTTATTAATAGTGCAATCCTATGCGTGTTTACTTTGGGTGGGATGCTACTTTGTGCTTGGGTGCCAGCCTCAGACATATTGCTGCCTTAGGCAAGGACAAGATGCCACTCCACATTCCACAGACAGAAGCCAACTGGGCTTGCAGTTGAATCATTCATCAACATAGTGTCCTCCACTGCCCCTGAGGGTGGCAGGGTAGTTATGCATTTAGAAGACAGGCCAATCAGCTCTGTTCTCTACCAGAGGCAGGCTTAGGAGCTGCTGGAAGGTTGCCACAACTGCCCCAGCATCTACTACCTGAGGCAGTTGCCTCATTCTGCCTAATGCTAGGACTGGCTCTAGACTTGTGTGTGTGTTTAAGACTGCAGCCTGAAAGTATACTGGTGTTTCTGATTACAAGCCAGATCAAGTATTATCTTCCACTTATTCAAGTTAGCATTGTATCTCTTGCCTGTGCAAACAAGACCTGACTGTCAACAGTTTACATTTCCTCTGGAAAACATTTGTTTCTTTCCTTCCTTCCTTCCTTTTAAATGATCTGCAAGACAGCTGCTATATAACAAGATTTTTAAAGCACACAATAAAACAGGCATAGAAACAATGGAGCAGCTGAGTAGAACTAATAAACTAATCACAAGCTTTAAATTTGGGATGAGAGGAGCTCCCCTGTTTTGTTCCTTTTATTGTTTCATCCATTCTCTCTGCGCCATGTGCTTTCCACTAAAAGGGACGTGGTTGGCACTGTAGTCTAAACCACTGAGCCTCTTGGGCTTGCTGATTGGAAGGTTCAAATCCCTGCGATGGGTTGAACTCCCATTGCTCTGTTCCAGCTTCTGCCAACCTAGCAGTTCAAAAGCACACAGTGCAAGTACCGGTAGATAAATAGGTACCTCTGTGGCTGGAGGGTAAACGGCGTTTCCGTGAGCTCTGGCACTTGTCACGATGTTCCTTTGCACCAGAAGCAGTTTAGTCATGCTAGCCACACAACCTGGAAAGCTGTCTGTGGACAAACACTGACTCCCTCGGTCTAAGTGCCACACCCTATAGTAGCCTTTGACTGGACTTAATCATCCAGGGGTCCTTTACCTTTACCTTTTACCCTGCTTTCCACTCTTCCTGGATTCTGGTTTAAGTATTAGCTATGCCACTTCTAAGGCTGCTTCAATACTATCACTGTTTTTAGATGGGATTCAATCATATACTAGTAAATTCAGGTTGTGCAATTATAATTGACTGGTAGGTCTGAGCACTGGAGTTATGGGCTAGTAATAGTCTGTCCCCATCAACAGTCTAACCACAGCATTTTGCACCAGCTGGAGTCTCTGGACCAAGCATTGTAACCCCATGTAGAGTGCATTGAAATAATTGAGTCTTGAGATTGTCAATGCCAGACTAATACAGGGTACAAGGACAGCTGTCATTAACATACCATCCATAGCTGATAAAAAGCACTCCTGCCTCCCAAGGCTACCTGAGCTTCCAGTGACAAAGGAGGAGCCAGGAACATTCCCAAACTCTGAACCCTGTTCTTTCAGAGGGATTGCAACCCTGTCTAGAACAGGAAACTGGTTTATCTCTCAAACATGGGAACCACCAACCCACACTACCTCCATCTTCCAAGGGTTCAAGCTCAGTTTATGGGCCTTCACTCAGTCCATCACTGTGCCCAGACAATGGTCCAAATAATGCACAGAATCTCCTGGCTCAGATGTTATGGAGAAGTGTGTCCATCAGCATACTGATAATGCTTTGCCCCCAAACTCCTAGTGGCTTCACATAGATGTTAAGCAGCAGTGGGGACAAGATTGCACAAGAATCATTGTGCAAGAACACTGTCTGCCAAGTGCTACTCTCTGGATATTACCCTGTAGGCAGGAGCAGAACCATTGGCCACACAGGTCAGAGTTCAGCCTCATCTGGAAGACTACAGGTTCCCCACCTCTGATTTAAAATGTGGGGAACGTACTTTTAACATCATAACCACCACCAATCTGATCTTGCATCAGTCGCTAACTTGCTATGTTTAATTGTTGTTGTTTAGTTGTTTAGTTGTGTCCAACTCTTCGTGACCCCTTGGACCAGAGCACGCCAGGCACCCCTGTCTTCCACTGCTTCCCGCAGTTTGGTCAAACTCATGCTGGTAGCTTCGAGAACACTGTCCAACCATCTCATCCTCTGTTGTCCCCTTCTCCTTGTGCCCTCCATCTTTCCCAACATCAGGGTCTTTTCCAGGGAGATTCTTCTCTTCTCCTGAGGTGGCCAAAGTATTGGAGCCTCAGCTTCAGGATTTGTCCTTCCAGTGAACACTCAGGCTGACCTCCTTAAGAATGGATAGGTTTGATCTTCTTGCACCATCTCCTCCAGCACCATCATTCAAAAGCATCAATTCTTCTCCTTCATAGATCACTGCCTTGCCGTGGCACAGGGGCTTGAATAATTCAGAGAAGCTATGAGCTATGCCATGCAGGGCCACCCAAGATGGACAGGTCATAGTGGAGAGTTTTGACCAAACGTGATCCACTTGGAGCAGGAACTGGCAAGCCACTCCAGTATCCCTGCCAAGAAAACTCCATGGACAAAGACAACAGGCTATGTTTAATACATATTCATTATTGTTACCTGTTATTATGGCCAGTGGCTTTGGAGGCCTGCTGCCAGGAAGAAAGATAGACTATAAATACTTTAAATGGCAGCATTGGCATGAGACTAGATGAAATGATGCAGGGAAGATAGATGGCATCCTCACTGAGAGCACACCCACATCTTACATATAAAGTGCTCTTATACCACTTTAATAGTCATAGGTTCTCCCACGGAATCCTGGGAACTGTACTTTGTTAAGTGTGCCAGGAACAGCAGGTCTGTGAGGGGTCTCCTGACATCTCTCAGCACCCATAACAATCTGCAGTTCCCAAGAGTCCTTGAGGGAAGCCATACCTGTTAAAGTGGTATGAGAGTTCTTTGGATGAAAGCTGTGCATTTGAATGCACACCCGACCTGCACCTGCAGTTCTTGATCCAGTAAGTAATATATGCATGGAAGCTTGTTTGTATGCACAGATTTCCTTAGCTGGACTTGGGCAACTCTGTATGATGGGGTTTGGCTGTATCAGTAGATCTGGAAATAATTAAAAGAAAGAATCATAGAATCATAGAGTTGGAAGAGACCACAAGGGCCATCGAGTCCAACCCCCTGCCAAGCAGGAAATACCATCAGAGCACTCCTGACATATAGTTGTCAAGCCTCTGCTTAAAGACCTCCAAAGAAGGAGACTCCACCACACTCCTTGGCAGCAAATTCCACTGTCGAACAGCTCTTACTGTCAGGAAGTTCTTCCTAATGTTTAGGTGGAATCTTCTTTCTTGTAGTTTGGATCCATTGCTCCGTGTCCGCTTCTCTGGAGCAGCAAGAAACCTCAATGAAGATTTTAAAAAAAGAGAAAGACAAGATGGAACAAAACAATGAGTTACACGAGGAAGTTTGCCCCAAAAACCATTCACATGACATCACAGTAAAAGTATCAGTACATTTACAAGGCATTAACTTTAGTGCTTAAATATACCAATAATGGAGCAGGGCAGTATAGGGCACAGGACAAGAAACAGATGCACCATAGTAGCATTTATTGGAATAAATCGCATTAACACCAGATGCTGCAGTTTAAGGTTCCAGTTATAATTCATGTTTGTAAAGTAGCATGGCCTCGTTAGTAGTTAACTGTGTGACTGCAAGGAAAAAGATTCCCTGCACAGAGCACCTTACAAGCTGTGGCATTTAAGTTCTTTGACACTAAAAGCAAATAAAATAACTGATGCTTCTGCATTATCGTGCTACAAGGGAACTAAGTGACCCCAAACCACAAAAATGTACAGCTTCCCTTACTGTTTGACTAATTCTTCCTCTGAACAAATTATAACACTTACCGTGTTGGAAGATACGGGGATTTCCTTTGCTAAAAGCCTTATGCTGAACCACTGACGCAGGCTGAGGTTGTGCTTTATAATAAGGCAAATGAAAGAGGGGCTTTTAGCGATGGCAAACATCCCCCTAGGGAAATATTTAAATATCAGGGCAAATTGGAAGGCAAATTGGGGGCATTCAATGTAGCTCAACAACCACTCAAGCTGAAGCAATTCTTGTGTAGCTTTCTTTCTTTCTTTCTTTTTTAATGCATTCATGTGCATCTTGTGAGATGCTTAGAATTTTGTGATCCACATAGTAAGAGTCCACTTAAGACACATTATCCTTGAATTCTGTGCCTCATACTGGTTATATAATAGACGTTTTGAAGGAATTCAAAATATTTATTTTAGTCTGATAATGTTGTTGGTAATAGTAGTAGTAACAGCTGCTACATTTAGATTACTTTCCTGCAATTCACCATGAGGTTCCAGGAAGAGTTACATCAATTTAAAAATACAGTGACATGTATTTGCTTTTGCTTTAGTTCTGACTGATTTATCACCAATGTTATGGGAACAATGACTTGGAAGTTTCTTCTGTGGAAGGCCCAGGGAAACGTTATCGGAGCAGTTCAAGAGCACAATAATATTCTTTTATTGTTCCTATGCACCTTTGAAGGAATTTGCACAGAGGTTTCCCCAATAGATTGTGCCGATAAAAAAGAAGATAGATCAGAATCTCCTGGCACAACACTAAATAATGTGCAGGGAGATCGGCCGGGGGGTTCTGTCTCCCAATTGTTTTAACAATAGAAGGAAGAAAATAGCAGCCCAAACGTACATTAGATTGCTGAAATGGGGTAACCAGGAATGGATTTTTGTTTGGCATGACTGTGAGCTCAGCTCTGTGTTGGTACACAAAACAAATCCCTGTGCTCAGAAGCATCACATTTGTTACTGCTAAATGTATGGCCCCCTTCAGTCTTATTTTTGTCTGTGTGTGAGTATATTTTGCAGCATGTTGCTGATACAATAACAGAACATTAGTGAAGGATTTATTCTGGACCATCCACACACCATTCTGCTTTATTAGTAGTTCTGTGGTGCTTCCCCAATGTTACCATATTATTGCTGTCTGGAGGCGCACATTTTCACTATAGTGCAACTAAAGTAAGGCAAGACCCCCACCCCACCGTTAGGGACACCTGTGCTCTGAAAAGTTACAGGATTTCAACTGGAAACTATGGGGCATGAGCCTGCTGCAAGCAAAGCAGTATGACTGCCTTGAAACTTTTGCTGGTGCGAATGGTATTGAAATTGTGGTCATGTGTAACTGTCCTCGTAACATCATGAGGACCAATCATGATGAGTGCACAATAAATGGGACATCTATGTCTTTTACCACCTGCCTTCTGGTGGTGGATGTCAGACCTTTAGTAAAACACAAAAGGGATTCCACAAGTCTGAAGTCTGCTATCCTCTAGATTGTGCCTTAGATGTGGTTTTAGGACACAATTTTCATTCCAGCCATATTGCCTAGTGCCCATGGGGTGTTTTGTTTTGTTTTTTTAGCAACTCTTCCCAATGAGAGGTGGGGAACAAAATGAGAAAAGAGATTGCTGGCGAGAGTTGGGAGACAGTTTTACTCCGTCCTGTTTAGTATTAATGTGTTAAATTAGTTCGGTTTTATTGCATTGATTTACTGATATGCCTTAGTTTGTGCAGTATGTGTTCTGATAGGCTACTGTAATATAAAATAAAAATGAAAACAATAGATATGCTTTTTGCTTTCCACACTCAGCCATAGCTCCCCCCCCCCCATTAATCATAAACTATTTCACATTTCAATACCCCCAAAGGCATTAATACTGAGCTTTTGGTAAACCACAAGTGTTACTTAAATATTCAGCACAATCCTACAAACAAGCAAGGCAGGTTATGTTAATGCAGTACTCAGAATACTAGTTTGGTGAGTTAAATTTTTACTGTTGGAGTAAGCATTTGCCTCACTGGGCATGTTATTGTTTTTTATATAATGCAGACTCTTATTTTATTTGCTGAATCCTATTTTTTTGCTGCGGCTATTTTATTTCTTCTGTGGGATAGTTTTGTTTTTCATTGTCATAAGCCACCCTGAGTGATGCAAATGCATTGGAAGGGCAAGGTAAACATCTACTAAAGAAAGAATGAAATGAAATTTCCTTAATTAGCAGGCAGCCCTGAGACTCATGGGAAGATAACGAGATTATTCCGTTTCCTATCCCAGGTGTTAACTTTCTTTAAGATCATTTGTGTGCACAGATGTGCGCCTGGGATAGAGTAAGATTCTATCTTGACAAACAGAGAGTGTCATATATGCAATGTATAACATTAATGGACATAAACAATTATTTTATGGATTTATAGGTGATGGAAGAATAATATATAGCCCCGCCGTATCCTTTCAAAACCCCAAACGCTTGTAAATAAGTGAGTCTCATGCTGTCCAAAGCATGATGAATCACTGCTTTTACAAACCATAGCAAAATTATTCATTTTTACACCCTTTCTCCCTCCGTTTCAACAGTCTTTGTTTTTCCTGCCTATTCCCCTGTGCTCAGGAACTATATCTCTACATAATTTTATGAGTACAAATCCAAAGATCAGATGGGTGCCGTTCCCATTAAACAGGGATCATGTAAGTTAAGAATCACAGCCGGAGATCAAGAGTGATTCTGTTTTTATAGTCTTCTCAAGTGAAAACAGGAAAGACACCTAAGGCACTCCTTACCCAGACACACTGGATTTTATATGTGAGGAGGAGGACATGTGCTGGAAAGGGTTTTTACCAGATTTTACAGATTGGCTACATATAGCCAATGTGGTGCCGTCCAGATGATGGACTCTCTCAAAATATTTGGCCATTGGCCATGTAGTCTGGGGCTGTTGAGTGTTGTAGCCCCACATCTGGAGTGCACAATGTTGGCTACCTGTGATGGCCTGGGATTCCGATTCGGAGGATGAAACAGAGGAATCCCGGCCTGCACAGGAGTCCCCGCCTCCAGGGCCGGCTGAACTGGGGCCAGGCCTAGATGCTGAAGAGCCTGCACCTGTGGCAGTGCATCAGGAGCTGGCCCCAGGTGAAGCCCTTCTGGCCCCAGAGAGGCTTGACGACTCAGTGGCCACAGGTGAGCCTCCTCCAGGGCCCAGTAACCCTTCGGCCTCTCCTGATCTGCAGAGGTTTAGAGCAGAGAGGCGAAGGGAACTGGTTGCCCCCAGGAGGAGTGCTCGCCTTAAGGCCAGAGGAGGCGGGGCTCCTGGGGGTCGGGACCGCCCCTGGCCTTAGAAGAGGATAAAAGCCCAGTCAGCCCGGCCCCAGGTTGCGGGAGCAACGTCGTTGTTGGCTTCGGACCTTCCTGCGTTCTTGATCCCTGCTCGGCCTCCTGTTCCTGACTATCCGGTACTCCTGTTCCCTGCTCGGCCTCCTGTTCCCGACCATCCGGTGTTCCTGTTCCCTGCACAGCCTCCTGTTCCAGCGTTCCTGTTCACCGCCCGGCACTCTGCCTCGGACCTTGCCCCTCTTCGTGTGGACTTTGCTACACCCAAGGTACCTTACCCCCGGGACCAGCACAGTTTGCTCCCGCCACCTCCCGCACTCCCCCTTCGTCGGGGTGCGTTCGGGAAGAGCCAGAGGCCATGGCTGAACAGGCGGCTGCACTGGTGGCTTTGGCCCAGGAGAACCAGGCCTTGTCTCACACCGTGCAGCAGCTCAGTGACGCGGTTGAGGCACTTCAGCAACGCTTGGAAGCCCTACCGGCTTCTGGGGCCGACGCCCCGGCTCCGGGCAAGTACCCAGTGGCTTTGCCTGAGAAATTTGATGGAGCCCCGGCCAGCTTTCCCATGTTCCTGGCCCAGGCCAAACTGTATATTCAGGGGCGAGCCCGGAACTTTCCTGACGACCGTACCAAGGTGCACTTTTTGATTAGCTTGTTAAAGGACCAGGCGGCCAAGTGGGCGTTGCCGCTACTCAGGCAAGACTCCCCCTTGCTGGCAGACTATACGGGGTTTTGCAATCGTTTGGAGGCCGCGTTCGGCAACCCCCAGAAAGAGAGTCAAGCCAACCGGGCGATTCGGCATTTGAAACAGGGCAAGTCCACGGTGGCCACATATACCACGGAGTTCCGGCTGTTGGCACAGGACTTGACCTGGAATGACTCGGCACTGCGGGACCAGTATCTCGAAGGGCTTTCGGACGAGGTACTGGACCAGTTGGCCACAATGGAACGCCCCACCACGCTGGACACTCTCATTCAACGGAGTCTACAAATAGGCGACCGGTTGGAGGATCGTCGTCAGGCCCGGGGTCGCCGACACTTCCAGTTCACGGCACCAGCTTTTTCCGGCAGCCCCACGGTCACAACTGATTTAACGGAGGAGCCTATGCAGCTCGGGGCAGTGCGGCCACGCCTTTCCCCCGCAGAGAAGGCGCGGCGTCGGGATGGAAATCTCTGTCTTTACTGTGGCGGAAGTGGACACTTCGCTCGGTCCTGCCCTGAGAAACGCCAGCCGCAGGGAAACCGCCAACCCCAGTAGCTGATGGCCCTAGCTACCGGGGGTCCCAAACCGTACAGAATGGGCCCGCACCAATGGACTTGCAACATCTTATGGTTTCGGTACGTTTATACCCTCCAGGTGGGCCCTGGATCCTCACCCATGCTTTGGTAGATTCAGGGGCAACCCGCTCCTATATGGATGCTGCTTTTGCCGCCCATCATCAGGTGCCACTTCGGAACAAGCCAGTACCGGTCCAGGTGGAAGCGATTGACGGACGACTTCTGCGTTCAGGTGCCGTTACTCAGGAGACCCAGCCTCTGGTCCTGTGTCTCCAGCAGCACCGGGAGTTGCGAACTTTGGACATTGCCTCTATGCCCCGCTTCCCCCTGGTGCTCGGGATGGACTGGCTGGAGGCCCACAACGTTCAGATTGACTGGGTCAAACGGACCGTGCACTTCCCAGACCCATGTTCCCATGCTCAATCCGGAACGCTGGCGGCCGCGCCCTCAGAGGAGGCAGCACCCACGCTCCCGGCCGTGTACCAGGACTACCAGGACGTGTTCGAGGAACGGGGGGCAGACCAGCTGCCGCCGCATCGGCCTTTTGACTGCGGCATAGACCTCCAACCCGGAGCGCCTTTACCAGTGAGTCGCTTATATTCCCTAACAGAGCCAGAGCGCGAGGCTTTGCAGGACTTCTTGCGCAAGAACCTGGAGCGTGGGTTCATTAGGCCTTCCACCTCGCCCACCGCGGCGCCGGTGCTTTTTGTTAAGAAGAAATGTGGGGAACTCCGCCCTTGCCATGATTACCGAGCCCTGAACAAAATTACCGTCCCAGACCGGTACCCCTTGCCCCTTATCTCGGAGCTGCTGGAGCGGGTGCAAGGGGCACAGGTGTTCACCAAGCTGGACCTCCGGGGGGCCTACAACTTGATTCGGATCCGAGCCGGGGATGAGTGGAAGACAGCGTTTGGGACCCGGTACGGGCAGTTCGAATATTTGGTTATGCCTTTCGGTTTGTGCAACGCGCCTGCTGTGTTTCAACGCTACATCAACCACGTGTTTCAGGACCTGTTAGACAAGTACGTGGTGGTGTATTTGGATGACATACTGATTTACTCCCGTGACCCGGCTCGCCATGAGGGACATGTCCGGACCGTGCTGCAGCGCTTGCGTGAGCACCGTTTGTACGCAAAGCTCAGCAAGTGCGAGTTCCATCAGCGGACTGTGGACTTCCTTGGTCACCGGCTCTCTCCAGATGGGGTGCAAATGGACCCGGGGAAGGTGACAGCGGTTCAAGAATGGGCGGCACCCCGGAACCGCAAGGACCTACAGCGTTTCCTGGGGTTCGCCAATTACTACCGGACCTTCATCGCTGATTATGCTCATCGCACCACCCCGTTGACCCGGCTACTGCGCCCAAAGACGCCGTTTTCCTGGGACAAGGAGGCAGAGGAGGCGTTTCAGGGGTTGAAGGCCTGTTTCCAGAGGGCACCAATCTTACAACATCCTGACCCCTCTCGACCCTTTGTGGTGGAGACCGACGCTTCCAGTACGGCTCTCGGTGCCGTCTTGTCTCAACAGATTGGTCCTGAAGCGCCACTCTTACCCTGTGCCTTCTATTCCCGCCAGCTCCTACCAGCGGAGCGTAACTATACTGTGTGGGAGCGGGAACTACTGGCCATCAAGGTAGCCTTTGAGGTCTGGCGCCACCATCTTGAGGGGGCACGACATCCGGTGGAGGTGAGAACCGACCACCGGAACCTGGAGTACCTCCAGACCACCCGCAAGCTGAACCAAAGACAGATCCGGTGGGCGTTGTTCTTTTCCCGGTTCCAGTTCCGGATCCGCTACATCCCTAGCTCTCAGAATCAGAAGGCGGATGCCCTGTCCCGGAAACCTGACGACAACGCAGACACGGTACAGCAAGCAGAACCCACCACGATCCTACCTCCGGCTGCATTCCTGGCCACCCAGGAGGCGCAGCCACTGCAGGTTCGGGTGCGGGAACAGCAGCGGGTCGACGCTTGGGCCCAGGAACGACTCCGGGAGCTGGCTGAAGGGTCCAGCCCACAGTATCCGGGGCTGGTCCTGCATCAGGGCCTTCTGCTGCACCACGGTCGTTTGTACATCCCGCCAGGGCCACTACGGCTGGAGGTTCTCCGGATGGCCCATGATGCCCCAGCAGCGGGGCACTTTGGACGGTATCGGACCACCCATCTGGTCAGTCGAGAGTTTTGGTGGCCCCGCCTGAAGGCTGACGTGGCTCGCTACGTTGCTGGTTGTGATGTCTGCCGGCGCGCCAAGGGACCTACCGGGCGACCCCCCGGCCTACTTCAGCCATTGCCAGTTCCACCGCACCCTTGGCACACGGTTTCGTTGGACTTTGTAGTGGACTTACCCTCGTCTCGTGGCTGTACCTGCCTTCTGGTTTTCTCCGACCATTTCACCAAGATGGTGCACTGCGCTCCCTGTCCATCTGTACCCACAGCCAAGGAAACTGCTCAGCTGTACCTTCAGCATGTCTTCCGCCTGCATGGCCTACCTGAGCGCGTGGTGTCCGACCGGGGCGTTCAGTTCACATCCCGGTTCTGGCAAGCACTACACCAGACCCTCGGGACGGAGGTCTGCCTCTCGTCAGCCTACCACCCACAGACCGATGGCCAGACGGAACGGGCGAACGCGGTGCTGGAGCAGTACCTCCGGTGTTACTGCAGCTACCAGCAGGATGACTGGGTCGACCACCTGGCATTGGCGGAGTTCGCCTACAATAACGCGGTGAATGCGTCCACCCAGCAGACCCCGTTCCAGGCCAGTTATGGTTATCATCCACGGCTGTTTCCAGAGGTGCTGCCGACATCCGCAGTCCCGGCGGTGACGGAGTGGCTTCAAGAGCTCCAGTCCCAGCAACAGCTTTTGGTGGAGCAACTGCACCAGGCCAAGGAAGCGTACAAGGCCCAGGCCGACCGCCACCGCCAGGTGGGGCCGGAACTTCGCGTCGGTGACCTGGTTTGGCTCTCCACTCGCCACCTCCACCCCTCTCGACCTTCGCGGAAGTTGGACGCCCGCTTCACCGGCCCGTTCCCTATCGTAGACCAAGTCTCTCCTGTGGCATTTCGTCTCCGGTTACCCGCAACCCTGAAGGTTCACCCGGTCTTCCACAGGTCCCTTTTGAGTCCGGTGGCCCCACCCGACGAGTTCCACCCGAACCGTCCCCGACCGCAGCCAGTGTTGGTTCGGGGAGAGCCTGAGTACGAGGTGGAACGCATCCTGGACTCCCGATACCGCAGGGGGAAGCTGCAGTATCTCATTGACTGGAAGGGGTACGGACCGGAGGACCGTTCCTGGGAACCAGCGGCCAACGTCCACGCACCTGCCTGCCTCCGAGAGTTCCATGCGACGTACCCCGGCAAGCCGGGTCCGGACCCTCGGTTGAGGGGGGGGCCTGGGAGGGGGGATGGTGTGATGGCCTGGGATTCCGATTCGGAGGATGAAACAGAGGAATCCCGGCCTGCACAGGAGTCCCCGCCTCCAGGGCCGGCTGAACTGGGGCCAGGCCTAGATGCTGAAGAGCCTGCACCTGTGGCAGTGCATCAGGAGCTGGCCCCAGGTGAAGCCCTTCTGGCCCCAGAGAGGCTTGACGACTCAGTGGCCACAGGTGAGCCTCCTCCAGGGCCCAGTAACCCTTCGGCCTCTCCTGATCTGCAGAGGTTTAGAGCAGAGAGGCGAAGGGAACTGGTTGCCCCCAGGAGGAGTGCTCGCCTTAAGGCCAGAGGAGGCGGGGCTCCTGGGGGTCGGGACCGCCCCTGGCCTTAGAAGAGGATAAAAGCCCAGTCAGCCCGGCCCCAGGTTGCGGGAGCAACGTCGTTGTTGGCTTCGGACCTTCCTGCGTTCTTGATCCCTGCTCGGCCTCCTGTTCCTGACTATCCGGTACTCCTGTTCCCTGCTCGGCCTCCTGTTCCCGACCATCCGGTGTTCCTGTTCCCTGCACAGCCTCCTGTTCCAGCGTTCCTGTTCACCGCCCGGCACTCTGCCTCGGACCTTGCCCCTCTTCGTGTGGACTTTGCTACACCCAAGGTACCTTACCCCCGGGACCAGCACACTACCCCTGGGTTATTCAGTGACTAACATTGCAATCCTATCATAAAATTACACTCATTGGCCAAGGATAGGACCACTAATAAATCTCCTTGCACCCACAGATTATAAAAATACAGCATGGTTAGAGTTATGTCAGCAAAGTTAAATTGTTTAACAGACATTACATAATGGGTAGGCAAATTAAGGCCCGGGCCTAGTTCCAGCCCAATCGTCTTCTAAATCTGGCCCACGGATGGTCTGGGAATCAGCATGTTTTTACATGAGTAGAATGTGTCCTTTTATTTAAAATGCATCTCTGGGTTATTTGTGGGGCATAGGAATTCGTTCATTTTCTCTCTCCAAAATATAGTCTGGTCCCCTACAAGGTATGAGGGGTGGTGGACCAGCCCACGGCTGAAACAGTTTGCTGACCCCTGCAGGCACAATAGCTATGCAGGTGTGCACCAGGCAAGGGAGAAAATGGCTGGAGTTTGGGACATGGCATTTGAAGGCATTTTTCCTGGCAAAAGGGTGGCTGCATTTGGGCTGCCAAGAAGAAATCCATGTGCATCTCTGGTGGAGCTCTAATGCTTTTGGCTGCAGATGTCAGCTGCTGCCTTCTAACTACTGCACTATGAGCGGAGGAGACTGTTTTTTCCTGGCAGCATGCTTGTATCTTATGTGTGGGAGAGGATCAAAAAAGCTACATGACACCATCCTTTTCTGTATTGATTGGTACTGCTATGCTGGGCACCACAGGTGGAGTCCTTAGAGGAGAATCCAGAAACCGCACGGGTAGAGGATCCCCAAAAGCCACCCAGTTGTCTGAGGAAGCAGTGGAGCCATTTCCCATTCCTTGAGAATGCTGCCAGCAAAAAGTCTATGACCAGGCCAAATAATGTTCTACATAGGATGCATTTATGGACCCAGAGACATTGCCTGGTTCATGAATAAGTGTTCCTGAAACACCTTTATTACTAGCAACTGTGGTAAGGTGTGGTCTAGGAGGCTAGAGTATTTAAGCTCTTGAGCTTTCTAGATGCTGGAAATTACACAGGTCTTTGGCTCTTGTTACTGAGTCTAGTTGCCCTGGCTTGCTTTGTTATACCTTGCCTGAGGTATAAACAACTCAGGTCCCAAATATCTGAAAGACTTCCTTCTTTAGATCTTCTCAGATGTAGTACAGAAGCTGGGCTGGGGGAACAACCCAGGAAAGGACATTGTCTGTGGCAGCCCCTAAGCAGTGAAACTCCCTCCCCACAGAATTGTGCATCAAACTTTCATTATTCAGCTTTTGAACTGTTTTTCATGTATTTTAAATTGCTGAAACAGGTCCTGGTACCTTTGGGTGAATGTTGGGTAATTGATAATGATGATAACAATGATGATATTGGTTTATTTTTATTATTTCCTGAAGCAGGAAGAAACATTATTGTTCTGTGCGCAAGCAGTTGGATCATATTTTGTTTAAAACATATCCCGCCCCCCCCACCCCGCTTTTTGGTTGACATAAGGTCAATAACCAACAGAGCAGGATAATACTATGTATAATGTATATCTGCTACAAACTGTTCCAAACTTTCAGGAGAAAATGTCAATCTCTGGAACATTTTAAGTGCATAACTTCATCTATATTAAAAGGTACAAAGGGATTTAGTCACAACTGCTGGCACTGTAACAGCAATAGCTTTGACACCTATTGACTGAGCTGATGTGATGTTCTAGAACATTCTGTCTAATGAGGGAAGTTGTCAGTCTTTGAACCTTCATAGCATTCCAGGCTTTTAGAGTCAAAGTAAATATTCAAAGGCTGAGGGAAAATGGACAGGGAATGACAGGACAGTTGAGTGAAGCTAGCAGGAAGTATTCTTAAAAACAGAAACACAAAAGATGATGACACAGACATCTGAGGGAAAGGATGGCAGACCTGACTGAGAGTTCAAAAAGACGGGCTAATGACTGGGGTTGGTTGCTGTGGCAAAACCTCCCACAGCCAAGGAGAGAAAATGTATGCTGTTGACAAGAAACAATGAAAAAAGGTTGTAAGTCTGGGGGAACAAAAGAAAGTGCAGAAATTCAGAGGTGCAAGCAGAGACCTGAAGAAATAATGGTAGGAGAGTCCAAAATTAAAGTGAGGTTGGTCTGTAGCTACACACACACACACACACACACACACACACACACACACAGCTCTATGGGCTGAAGGCAGGGACTGGAGAAGGAAGTTGTGATATTGTGGGTGCTAGGGTTCAATTTAATAGTTCTGGGGCCTAGTTAGTGCTTGTTGTTGCCTTGCTACAGTTGTGGAAGACTGGAAAGCACTGCTGTGCTTTCATGTTCTCTTCATGTTCTCCTGCTACCCTGAGCAACAGGAGTCTCCTTCAGAAGTTACTCCACACATTTCAAGAGTGTGTGTGACGAGAGGGCACTGCATGGACCTGGACCTGGACCATTATATGAAGGGGAATTTGGCTTAATATGCGTAGGCTCCTCCATGCAATGGAGAACCTAAATTGCACAGTGTTGCTGATTTTGTGGAGAAGCCTGTGTGCATTCAGCTAAACGTGCATTCCAAGTGTGCATAGGTTTCCCCTTAATACCTTCTGCCCAGCATGTGAAGGTCTTAGAGTGGAGCTGGCAGGTATGGGGATATTGTGGGTGGAGCCAGGTGTGTCTTTTCTTTCCTCATCATTGCAAGAAGACAATGGGGTGAGCAATCATATCAATTTTAGCTTTTCACAGTTTCTCATTTTTCCAGTCTTAATTTAAATTTTCTGCATTTCCAGTTGATTTTTTTTTTTAGTATTCAGCATTCTAGTGAAAATTCTCCCTAATATACATGTTTTTGTATGCAATTTTTCTCAATATACATGTTTTTTTCAAAGCAGTTTCCTTTAATATAAAGCATTTTTCTTATTTTCACTAATATATGCATTATATGCTTTATATTCCCACTTTACATCTGTATATGCATTTTGTATATTTTAAGCAATACTGGAAAGGTACATTTCAAAATTCAGAGAAGTGCAAATTTTGAAAAATGGCTTTGTTTTGGTTCACATATTGTTTTGGGAAGTGTGAATTTGTTGGTTTGTCTTTAAATGCAAACTGAATTGAATTTCTCCCCCATCCTAAATGATGGATAAAACCATATGTAATGAACCCCCTCCCCTTTCTGTGCACCTGCTGGTGGGGGACTAGAGACAATAAAACCCTAAGAAAATGAAGAGGGAAAAAGTGTATAACATATCGTAAACTACATACCCTTCAACATTTCTCGATGAATGATATTTTCTAGTTATTTCATTTATTTATTTAAATTTTCTATTCTTCATTTTTTTACAGTTTTGCAGTATCATTCATAAGCTCACTTCATATCATTTCGTTCTCCTAACCTTTGTATATCAATAAACTTATAAAATCATTTAAATTAATAAAAAAAAAAAATTCTCGATGAAAATAGGGGCATAACTAGCAAACTGGGGGAGGAGGTGGGGGAAGATCCTGTTCTGTATTATTCTGGTGACTAACCCTTCAGTGAGGCATGTTAAATTGAAACAGAAACTAGGACTTGGTCATACCTGGCTAGTAGTACTAAAGTGCAAGAGATGCTCCATCTTTTTTCTAGAAGGACTGTCATGACTGAAAGACAGGCAGAAATGTAACAACTGTCCTTTCCCCAGTACAGAAATACAGATTTGGGAATTATTGCAACTTCCTGTGAAATGCACAGCTTTTAAATATAAAGGAGTCTTGCAAGGGATGCAGGGGAGATGAGTAAAAAATAAGGAAAGAGGAACTGTTTTCTGGATGTACCTCGGGTTACAGGTGCTTCGGGTTGCGTGATTTCGGGTTGCACACTGCACCGAACCCGGAAGTACTGGAACGGGCTACTTCCGGGTTTTGGAGCTTGCGTATGCGCAGAAGAGCTAAATCGCACTTTGCACATGTGCAGAAGCGCCGAATTGCAACCTGCATGTGCGCAGACATGCCACTGTGGGTTGCAGACACTGTGGATTACGAATGTGCTTCCCGCCCAGATCACGTTCGCAACCTGAGCATCCACTGTATCTTTAGAGGAAAGTGGGAGGTTCCCCTGCAAAGGGCACTGAGCCAAGGGGGCTCAAAATTGAGAAGATCCATAATTGAGAAGATCCATTTTGGGGCACCACATTTTGGCCTCACACAGGATATCACATCAAGAAAGATTACCAAAGTTTGCCTCTGCATGGAAACATCAAAGTTTTCTATAGCCCCACCCAGTATCTCCAACCAGGCTATTGAGAGGCATTGGCGCAGTTCAAAGACACATTCCAGCCAGGTGAAAGCACTCAAGGATGGTGAAGGCGTGGCCTGAGGAGAGCAGCAGAGCCTGGGAGACTCCTGAGGGCTGGATATAAAGGTTTTTCACTCCTTTCTTTAGCACCATCTCCATATCTATCCATGAGTCCCATAGAATGAGCTGTGAAGCTTATTATTGGTGGGAACAACTCTCTTTCTATAACAACTTGAAGCATAATACTGCATGGCACAATACTAATCATGACATCATGCAAGTCACTGCAGCAGTTTGATCTGCAGCAAGTACTGTACAATAGTTGCTTTCATTCACAGGCTGATTTCTGGATATCAAAGGCTCAGAGGCAATCCAAGCAGGGTTTTTGGTGGGGGTGGGGGGATGGGGTTGTCAGCACACCAGAGATCATAGAATCTAAGTTGGGAATGGGAGGGACCCCAAGGGTCATCTAGTCCAGCCCACTGCAATGCTGGAATCTCAACTAAAGCATCCATGACAGATGGCCATCCAACCTCTGTTTAATAACCTCCAAGGAAGGAGAGTCCACCACCTCTCATGGGAGTCTGTTCCACTGCTGAACAGCTCTTACTTTCAGAAAGTTTTTTCGAATGTTTAGTCATAATCTTGGTTATTATTTTTAACCTCTCTGAGCTCATTCTGGGCTTTAGCCAGCCTGACTTTCCCCCTGCAACTGTTGGCTACACAGGTATACTCCTTTGTGATTTCCCCCTTTCTTCTATTTCTTATACATGTCCTTCTTAACTCTCAGTTCATCTGTAAGCTCCTCATGCAGCCACGTCTGTTTCTTTAGATGCCTCCTGCTTTTCTTTCTTGTTGGTAATGTTGGTATTCTTTCCTGTTGGTATTTGGGCCTTCACTATTTCTCCTTTTAGTAACTCCCATTCTTCTTGGACTCCCTTCTCATTGAGTATTTCTGACCATGGGATCACACCCAGTAGCTCTTTCAGCTTGTCGAAAGTGGCCCACATGGGGATCGAACCCGCAATCTTGGCATTGTTAGCACCACGCTGTCACAGTCCAATGCCCATCAGCCTCAGGCAGCACAGTCAATGTCCAGGGACAATGGGAGTTGCGGTCCAGGAACATCTGCATGTCCACGGGTTTCTCCATCCTGTCCTACATTCTCACCTGAGATGGAGCAGGCTTGAAAGGCTAACCTGCAAAAAATAATGGCAGCTTTCACTAAAGAAGAATACAGAGCTAATAACTTATACTGTGGTGTAGTGGTTAAGAGCGGTAGTCTCCTAATCTGGGGAACCGGGTTCGCGTCCCCGCTCCTCCACATGCAGCTGCTGGGTGACCTTGGGCCAGTCACACTTCTTTGAAGTCTCTCAGCCCCACTCACCTCACAGAGTGTTTGTTGTGGGGGAGGAAGGGAAAGGAGAAAGTTAGCCACTTTGAGACTCCTTAAAAGGGAGTGAAAGGCGGGATATCAAATCCAAACTCTTCTTCTTCTTCTTCTTCTTCTTCTTCTTCTTCTTCTTCTTCTTCTTCTTCTTCTTTTACTGAAAAAGAATCTCTTCCACCCCATATTAAAGATATACGGTACACTTTTTCAGTTCTGAAACTGACTGCAAATTGATCTAGGATTGCAGGTTTTTAAGTATGCAATAAAAATGGGTGCACAGAGAAGTTACAGCTGTGGCCTTGGGCTACTCAGGAAAGATATTTGCCTGTACTGAAGATTTGTCTTCTTAAATGGTCTCCTGAATGCAGTGGGCTTTTTTTTTTTTTTTATGTAAGTAGCTTCTCAATTTTGGCATCTAGATTAGCTGGTGACAAACTGGATTGACCTTTAGCTGCCAGTTGATTACATTTTTGTTTTAGGATAATGGAGCGTGAGTGTATTTTAAAGTTACTGTTATCTACCATCTGTTTTTATTTTCCTTTTATCTGCTATATCTCCGCCCTTTATTGTATTAATTTTTTGTGCCTAATTTTTGTATATATTGTTAGCCACCATGGGTGAAAGAATAGTACTGGAAGAGCAGGGTAAAAATGCTTGTAAATAAAACATGCCTGTTAAGAAGTATATTGTACACTACCTGCTGAGCTTGTGTATCATCACTTATGCTGAGAAACAGGAGATGCTTTTTCTTGAATAATGGATCTCTTTCTAGACTCCCCACACACCAAACCCTGCCCCCCAATGTCCAAAAGTGTGCTGTCAAAGCTTTTGCTTTATTACATTCCCAGAGAGAAATCTTGAAACCCTCTCAAGGTGGAAAAAAATATATTTCTCTCCAAGTTCCTTCCTGGAAGATATAGTTCTCAAACTGGTTTTAACTCTAGTTCCAAATAAACGAGCAAATATCTGTGTGACTTTCCAGTTCCCCTCTCTTCCTCATAGAGGATTCCCCCCACTCCCATTGCAACATGTCAACTGCTAATTAACAGCATGATCCTAGACAGTTCTACTCAGAATTAAATCCCATTAAGCTTGTTGGGGCTTACTCCCAGGTAAATGTGCATAGCACTGCAGCCTAACCCATTTACAAGGCACTTGGGATCAACTATTATAAGCTGTTGTCTTCAAAATTATATTACATTTTCTCTAACTCATTTCCTTATTATTCCCCAATGGAAATTCCTAAACAAACATGTCTTCAGCGGACAGTAAAACAATTTGGATGGCAGAAATCCAATTTTTGCTCTGTCTCTCTCTAAGTGGCTTGGTTATGTATGAGAAATAATGTAATGCTTTATTGTCCAATTAGTTTGTTCTGTGTAACGAAAGTGTGGCGATATGTAGCGAAGTACAAAGGAAACCTGTTAGAGAGCTCATATTTTCCTCCCACAACTTGAGGATTTCCCTTCTCCATTCTGCTCTTAAAGGCGACTCCACTTCCTTCCTGACTTCTTTGTTGGGTAGGGTGGTCTCTTGGTTTTGCTGTGAGGGAAAGGTCATCTGTTTCGTAATGAATAGGCACTTACAGGTATTGTGGAACAGTATGGTTTGACCCTTGAAACTCATTGAGTAATAATTCAAAAACAATCCGGCGGCTTCATCAAAGCCTATTTCTGTTTTCCTTTTTGCACCTCTTCTTTTGTAAATGCTTCACACAGGCTTTAGAGACCTGAAGGACGTGCGTCATCTAACAAAGCAATCCAACATGTCTACTCAGGCACTGGAAATTACAATTATCTCCTATTACACAATGCAGTGGTGATCAAATGTTCATGAAGTGGTTCTTATTAGTGTGTTTATTTCACTTATTATCACTGAATGAGATTTCTGTAATTGATCCAGGTATTTTGCAGGTTAGCCTCTATCATGAGTGGACATGGGTTTTTTTAACCAAGAACTGAAAAAACAACAACAGACACACGCATAAAGAAGAAAAAGAATAACCCACCCATACCTAGTCCCTAGTTCAAAAGTTACCAACCACCCTCTACTTTTCCCTTTAGAAACTTTTAAATAAACTGTCAAGTGCTGCCTAAAGAGTCATAAAGGTAAAGGGACCCCTGACCATTAGGTCCAGTCACGACCTACTCTGGGATTGCGGTGCTCATTTCATTTTATTGGCCGAGGAAGCCGGCGTACATCTTCCGGGTCATGTGGCCAGCATGACTAAGCTGCTTATGGTGAACCAGAGCAGCGCATGGAAACGCCGTTTACCTTCCTGCCAGAGTGGTACCTATTTATCTACTTGCACTTTGACGTGCTTTCGAACTGCTAGGTTGGCAGGAGCAGGGACCTAGCAACGGGAGCTCACCCCGTTGCGGGGATTCGAACTGCCGACCTTCTGATCGGCAAGTCTTAGGCTCTGTGGTTTAACCCACAGCACCACCTGCATCCCTATAGTGTCATATTAAGGGTGTTAAAAAGCCTATGTGAATGAATGGTAGAATACAGCATTTCGACAAATCATTAATCAGATGAAACCCAGCCTCGTGTTCATTCCACGAAATGACAGTGTGACTTATTCAACTTTACAGTAAACAGAGCCACTTCAAGATCAATATTTGGGTACCGTACCATTTCTCGAGTGGGGGCGTTGATGCAACCTTTTTCCATGGCAGGGGACTCTCCCACGGTGTTCCCTCCACTTGATGTGGGAGTAATGTTTTGCTTCTGTTCCACGGTAGGCGGAAGAACGAGAGGGAATCCTCTGTGCTCTTTCATTTTGAGTACTTTCAGTTTGAACTATGTAGGTTGTGCTTCTGTGCAATATGATTAAGCGGTCTTTCAACTGTGGATATTTTAGAAATGGATTTCCCTGAACGTGACCTTTTGAGATATATATGTATCTCATCAAAGCACTTTGTCCTGTGATTAAGGCTGTGGTTAATGTATCGTAGCACCAGTGAGTATCTTGACTATGGTGAGTACCTGAAGATTTCTTTTTTCTTTACTTCAGTTCTGCTTAGATACATAGTTTACACAGTTTTTCAAGTTTTTAAATATTTCTTTTATTTTTTAAAAAAACATGCAACTTTACAAAAATTACTTATATATTTTAGTTTGAAAAATGCAGCACTCAAAAATCCATGCATCATTTTCTGATCATTGGTTGGTCCTGATAAGATATTATTTTATTTTATTTGTGAGTTACTTGTTAGCTAGATTATCAGTTTCTTCTCTTTTTTCCTTTCAGACCTTTGTATGAATATGGTCAAGGAATATCAGCAGATATGCATCTCTGTAGAAGCTGTCGTGTAGACAGTTTTTAGGATCAAACAAAACTTAGTATAATGATTATCCCAAACATATAAACCATAATCAAATAGAGTTAGGTGCACTTGTTGTTAAATCCTATGTATACCATAGGTAATACATATTACCTATGTACATACAGTACATACAGTAAAACCTATTGGGTTCAGTGGGGATTACTCTCAGGTAAGTGGGTATCAAATTGTAGCCTTAAACCATTGGAGCCATAGTTCCAGTTCTATAGGTCTTTACTTAGACGTAAGACCAACTGTGTTCAGAAAATTGCAGCTTCGCTCTGTATTGGATTATGGCCATTAACTTGGAAGGTATTTGCACTCATATAAACATAATTGACTGCAAAGAGAGTGTGCTTAAAATTGCATCATAAAACACGTGTAATACCTGCTGGAGATGAGTTAGGAGGATAAGCAAGTTGACTGTATTTTGTTCAATAAACCATCACACTAGTAAAAATCAGCTGAGCCCCTAGGTTTTAATTAGCTGAAATCCAAACAGTTCAGATTGTTTGTTGACCATGGCTCTTCATTTGTTGCTTTTAAACAAATAACAATAATGGTTTATTATTATTAATAATATAGTAAAAATGTCAGTAATGTGGTTTTTGTTTTTGGTTGCTACACTTATTAGCTAGTATGTAATTTTAAAAACTTCATCGTGCATTTTTTGGCTAAATTGTGTGGCATTTCTCATAAGTCATATTCTCAAGGAAGTCAGCTGTCATTTCTTTTTGTCTGCTTGACAAAAATATTTTAAACATAGTTTTCATTACATTACTTCACCAGAAAATAGTTTTAAACCTTTGCACATTTTAAAGTAGCTAAAATCAGCTCCCTATTATATATGAGGCAAGGACTATCCTGGGGTTGATTTTCATGCTAATTGTATTTCACGGACCGCTCTGAGAACTTCACAAACAGTATATCAGTAATCTCTACTAACAATAATTAAGGCATGAATGTAGAATTATGCCCATATAATAATGTGGGGTGATGCTGAGTGGTTTGCTTTATAGCTGGAGAAGGAGGCAGAATTTGAATGGGGAACTTTCTGATTATTTTAGCCAGTGTGCTGCATATGTCCCACTTGACCACTTGGATCTGTGGAACTGACAGGGAGCTGCCACATAATACTTCTTCTGCATTTGTAATAAAATGCCACATTTAGTGTGGCAGCACCAAACTCCGGAATTCCCTGCCTATTGGCATCAACCACGTTCTTTCACCGTATTCTTTTCATGCCTGCATAAAACATTTTGTGTGTGTAGGCAACACTATCCAGACATGTAGAATGCTGACGTGTATTATAATCTCTATTTTTGCATACTGTTTATTTTCACTGTCTTTTGAATGCTTTTTCAATATCTCATTTTTAACTGTCTTTTATCAATCCTATTATTATTATTATTCACTTTCAATCAAGCAGTATGTAAATGTTGCAAAATAAAAACAAAACAAAGTGGTTTTCAAATCATAAAAATAGCAAGGTGTGCAAATATACAGTGATATCAGGGCCATTCCAGAGTGGGGTCCAAGGCAAATCACACTGTGTACCTCCCCATGCATTCATCTCTCTCCCCCACCCACCGCCACCTCTACTATCCCTCATCCTTTTCATGGCTATGGTAGTGACAGAAACTTACTTTCTGTTGTGTTATTTTGGGGAGCTTGCAAAACTTTAGTAATTCTGGCCAGTGGCGTAGTGTGGGGGGTGCAGGGGGGGCCGGCCACAGTGGGCGCAACATCTGGGGGCGCGCGCTCGCACTCGCAGCTCTCTGCCCCTACCTGGCTCACTCACTCTCTCTCACTGCAGTGCTGGCTGTGCGAATCCGATCCGAGCCGCCGGGTCACTGCCCACTGTGGAGGGGAGGGTGCCAGGCGTGCGGTGCGGTGCGGAGAGAGAGCGAGGGACTATCTGGGGGAGGGACAGTGCAGCGGGGGTGGGGGGCGCAAATTACTTGCCTTGCCCCGGGTTAGGGGGCGCAAAGTACTTGCCTTGCCCCGGGTACTGACAACCCACGCTACGCCACTGATTCTGGCCTCTGTTCTCCTTCTTCTTTACATTTTGTGCACTGCTTTAGCTGAGACAGTTCTACCAAGGCCTTCTGCTTCATCTCTCCATGGCTTGATCTAGGAAGAAAGGCAGTGGAGGGTCTCATCATGTGGGTGGGAGCAGCCGGGCTGGCCAGGGAGCATGGCACAGATCCCAAGGCGGCTGCCCCTATTTGAATCGCCAGGAACGGATGGGGATGGAGGAGCAAAGGGTTCTCTCCCTCAGTGCAGTACAAAATCGTGTCGCAAGAAGGTAGAAAAAGATTACACCTGTATTATCCCCTCATCACACCTTTTTAATCCCAGTTCCTTTCATCACTGGTTTGATTGAGAAGTGGTGCAATTTAATGTGATTTTGCACTAAACTTTCAAGGCAATATTCCTGACTGGGGATGAGACGGTGTTCACATCAAATGTGCCAGCAGGATAACAAGACCAGACGAGATGTACTTTAGACATGCACAGGAAGACTTTAAAAGCAGAACCCTGTATACAAGAGTTATTCTGGCTTGAAAAGTATACGTACATCTTACTAACAATCTTGTGATCTAGTTGTTTATCATTCTCTTGTTATTGTGGCAGTAGCAGGATTGCCTTTTTGTCTTCTTCTTTGACTTTTAAAGTCCTGCAAAAAGCCTTGGGAAAAAACCCCATGTCTTTCTAACAAAATAAAGAAAATTCTTCCAGTAGCACCTTAGAGACCAACTAAGTTTGTTATTGGTATGAGCTTTCGTGTGCATGCACACTTCTTCAGATACCAATAACAAACTTAGTTGGTCTCTAAGGTGCTACTGGAAGTATTTTTTTTTTTTTTTTTGACTATGGCAGACCAACATGTCTACCTACCTGTACCTTTGTCTTTCTAACATTAGCACTAATCTCAGGTTGCTCACCAGGGCAAGACAGTTTGAGTGTATAACACAAATCATGGCCTGGCTGCACTGGCTGCCGATTCGTTTCTGGACCCAATTCAAAGTGCTGGTTTTGACCTATAAAGGCTTAAATGGCTCAGGACTGCAATAACTCAAGGACTGCCTCTCCCTGTGTGAACCAACACAGATCCTGCAATCATCATTGGGGGCCCTTCTTCATCTGTCTGTCCCCCCCCCCCCGGTGAGAAGTCCGAAGGGTGGCAACACAAGCCTTTTCTGTGGTGGCTCCCCATTTGTGGAATGCACTCCCTGGAGAGGCTCGCTTGGTGCCAGCATTATATATCGTTAGGCACCAGACCTTGGGCTAATTAAACAATATATGAACTTTTAAACTGTGTTTAGGGGGGTAGTGTTTCTGTTTATTACAGTGGTACCTCGGGTTACATATGCTTCAGGTTACATATGCTTCAGGTTATAGACTCCACTAACCCAGAAATAGTACCTCGGGTTAAGAACTTTGCTTCAAGATGAGAACAGAAATCGTGCTCCGGCGGTGCGGCTACAGCAGGAGTACCCCATTAGCTAAAGTAGTGCTTCAGGTTAAGAACAGTTTCAGGTTAAGAACGGACCTCTGGAATGAATTAAGTACTTAACCTGAGGTACCACTGTACTAGGGACGCGGGTGGCGCTGTGGGTAAAACCTCAGCGCCTAGGACTTGCCGATCGCATGGTCGGCGGTTCGAATCCCCGCGGCGGGGTGCGCTCCCATCGTTCGGTCCCAGCGCCTGCCAACCTAGCAGTTCGAAAGCACCTCCGGGTGCAAGTAGATAAATAGGGACCGCTTACCAGCGGGAAGGTAAACAGCGTTCCGTGTGCTGCGCTGGCTTGCCAGATGCAGCTTGTCACACTGGCCACGTGACCCAGAAGTGTCTGCGGACAGCGCTGGCTCCCGGCCTATAGAGTGAGATGAGGGCACAACCCTAGAGTCTGGCAAGACTGGCCCGTACGGGCAGGGGTACCTTTACCTTTACCTTTACCCCTGTACTATGTTAGGGGTTTTTTGTGTTTTTATATTGTAAACCACCATGTGATTCTCAGATGAAAGGCAGTACAGAAAGTAAGTAAGTAAGTAAGTAAGTAAGTAAGTAAGTAAGTAAATAAACCCTCTCCCCCTTTTTTTTTAATTATTAGAGTGACCAGGAAGGCTCTTGGAAGTTTCTTGATATGCATACCGGTCATCCATCGGATTCAGAAAGGTATTAACAGATCAACACATTTTATTTCGCTTTTTGGTGAAGACTTGCGATACCTCAAATAAACTGAAACTGCTCTATCTTTTTTTTTTTTTTTAAATAGTAATCATTCTATTATGGCTCAAGATGGCAAATATTCTAAAGCCTGAACTATCAGATGTTAGTGAAACTAGATTAACTGCAACAGGTGCCAAGAAGTGGATGGATTCTGCACAATCTATCAGTGAAATAAAAGAGAAACAAAACTAATGTAAGGGTGTGATTGAAAGGCACCAGTTCCTGATTTATCAGCTTCTGAGACGGCAGTGCACAAAGCACGTGTGTCAGTGTACTTAATCCTGTCTATTCACATTTGAAGTGACATGTAGCCTCATCCCGGGCAAGTTTTCTTGGTGTTAGCCTCCACTGAACTCAGTGGGATTTTATTCCAAAATAGCTTTGTGCAGGATTACAGCCTAAGTGATGTTCATCAGATTATATATTTGAGATGCATGGGCATGTGAGATTTGAACCAATTGTCAAGGTGACTTCATAGCAGGGGGTTCCTCATTGGATGACTGCAGCTTCAAATCACTAGCTGCAGCACTTCTTAGATCACTTTTTGGGTTCCCCCTCCATCTTAGTTTTCCATTATCTGTGAACAGATTCTCTTCCCTGACTGCTTTCATCATATATGGAGATCTGAAGCAACTCTAATTTTCTTGTTTAGATATCTGCATTAATGATTCGATTTTTCCACACTCCTGAATATGTAACACCTCATTGGCATGGCAAAATTAGGCCCCCGTCAGTTAGCAGCTCTCAGGAAGACTTTCAGGAAACGTTCATGAATTCGTTTTGTAGCTTATGATGAGAGCAAGAGGTAATTATTTTGGTTGGGCACAGTTGTTTCTGACTGGCTTATTCACTGTGAATTATGACTATTTTAGTCATAATAGTCATAATTCTGTAGAACAGATCATAAGCAAGGCAAGAAATTATGTTTATTTATGTTGATTATTTTATTAGAATGATTTACCATGCCTTTCTGCTAATACAACAGTCAAGGCACCAACCACCACATTATTTATTTAAAAAACATACAATAAAAAAATAAATAAGAGAGGCAACATTCATGTTATTGTGAAATTATCATCCCTGCTGGAAATAACAAATGTCAGGTGGTATTGTGAACATGTGCCCTGCCTCTAAAGTATCACGAGGAAGAAGAAAACTGTTCTACGTTGCATTGCCTTAAGTTGTGATGGAGATATAAACTCACTCCAAGAACATATCCATTTATTTATTTTTTTTAAATCTAGAAAAATGTTAAAAAAGGTATTTCAGAATAAACTCAACATATTCCAGCAAAGGTCAGCCAGAGAAGATTAAAAATAGCTTCTAAAACTGATAAAAACAAGAGAGATCAAGAAGGAAGAGTCCTTGCAGACCACACTGTGGTATGAACTGTCTATCACCACTCCTGTAGAAACTTCAGATAAAGGTCAAGGCTTAGACTGCATAGACATTCCCATTAACTCTGCATTCATTGCACTTCACTGCTGTTTTGGGAAAGCAGTGCACCCAGAACACTAGCCATCATCTATATTAATCCTATGTATTCTAGCCTGTCATCTCTTACGATCTCCCAGCCTTAAAGTAGTCCAATGTAGTCCTTTTCTTGCTCTTCTATGCATAGTTCCTTTAGACGGCAGGAGCCACAGCAGCTATAGCAACAGTAGGCATGCACTGAGCAAATGTGCACAAATGAAGGCTATTTCTTTTGGCTGGAAAAATGCAGCTCTCAGTGTCTCAGAATTCAATACACCTTGGTTATTTGCCACTGCCCCAGGCCACAGCAGAGGGAAAAAGCTCTTTGGCTCCTACTGCCATCTCTTCTTCTTCTTCTTCTTCTTCTTCTTCTTCTTCTTCTTCTTCTTCTTCTTTCTATACCACCTTTCATCTGACAATTACAGGGCAGTTTAGATTATAAAAACCACAAAAAACAACATAGTAACAAACAAAAACAATAGCCCCTTCCCCACAGTTAAAAATGCCATAGGTTGTTTGATTAGCTAAAGGCCTGGGAGAGGAGGCATGTTTTTGCCCGGTGCCTAAAGATATGTAATGAAGGCACCAAGAAAGCTTCCCTGCAGAGAGCATTCCACAAACAGGGAGCAACCACAGAAAAGGCTTGTTCTTGTGTTGCCATCCTCCAGACCTTTTGTGATGAAGGCACACAAAGAAAGGCTTCAAATGATGATTGCAGGGTCCAGGTGGGTTCATATGGAGAGAGGCGATCCTTGGGGTATTGCGGTCCTGAGCTGTTTAAAACTTTATAGGGCAAAACCAGAACTTTGAATTGGGCCTGGAAACTAACTGGCAACTAGTACAGCTGTGCCAGGATTGGTGCTATATGCTCAAACTGGCAAGGAAATAGGCCACTGAATTCTGCACCATTTTCTGAACCATCAGCAGCCCCACGTATAACACATTGCAGTAATCTAACCTAGAGGTTACCAGGGCATAGACAACAGAACTTAGGCTATGGAAACCATGTATTTCCATGAAGAGCATGTTTTCTTTTGTTGTTAGTCATATGGCTCTTGAAATTTAAGCCGAAGCTATTAGGAAGCAACTGGTTCAGTCCATATTAACAGCACTGTTCTATTCCAAATGTGTCATTTCACAGCTAAACAGCTGCTGACGATTAACTGTTCTTTAAAAGCATCATTCCTTTTTTCATAAGGGGAACAGAAGCATGGAGGCGTTTATAGGGTTGAATCAGGATTGAATGAAACCTGCACTTGTTTTCTCTTTGTTGTGCAGATCACATTCTTCATTGTCGTGCTCACCCTACTTCTCCAAGCAGTGAGAAGTTCTAGGGGTACAGCATTTGGTTTCCTTTCCAAGGAGGCCACTGGAAGCTTATGGACATTTACAGTATTTGCACTTGTTTACGGATATACAGGTTGAGTCTAGGTGGAGGAACACAGCCTAGAAGCTTTGACATCCAGCCAAAGGCTACTAAAACAGCTAGCACCCAAAAATGCTGTTAGCTTACAGATTCCAAAATACATCTCTTTGCCTTTATCCGCCTCTCTCAAACTGCAGTCTGTTCCCTTCCAGACAGGCTGAGTACACACCATAATTTAAAGCACATCCCGTGTTTAAGAATTGTGGAAACTGTACTTCACCCCTTACAGAGCTACAATTCACAGCACCCTTAATAAACTACAGTTCCCAGAATTCTTTGTGTGTGTGTGGAGGGGTGGGTTTTAAATATATGGAGTGTTCACAGCCATAGAAGCACCTTGTCCCCTCTCCCTGGCTGGATTTGAAGCAGGAGATCTGGATCAGCCATCTTCTCTGACCATCACCTAGCTTCTTGGGCCATTTTAGCTTTCATGGAGACACACCACAGGACTATCAACAATATTTGGTCAGTTCTAAGAGAATCAGTAACACAGACACAACTGTTCTCTGCTGCTCTAGTAGACAGGAGTAGACCTAGGCTGTGTACACATTTAAAGCACATTCCTTCCCTGCAATAATGATTGGCACTGTAGTTTATGTCTACAGAGTTACAATTCCTAGCAACCCTTAACAAGCTACCGTGTCCAGAATTCTTAGAGGGAGAGAATGTGCTTAGAATGCGCTTTAAAGGTATAGTAGGACATAGCCCTAAGGGCTTACATTACAGGAGGGTTGATGTTGGTTGAACACTAGGAGCATATTTTTGATGGAAAGAGCAGTCCAACATTGGAAGCAATCACCTAGGGAGGTGGCGGGTGAGCTTCCTGCTACTGGATGGCTTCAAGCAGGCTGAATAGCCATCTGTTGAGGAAGCTCTAGTTCTGGATTTCCTGTCTCAAACAAGGGGTTGGACTAGAATGGCTTACAATTCTTCAAGGCAGGCAACCACAAATCTGTTTTGTTCTATGTCCCACCACCACTGCCACCACTGTAATAACAGCTTCAAGAATCCTTTGCCTGAAATACCCACCCACGGTGACAAAAGCATGTGTCAGGCCCCTTGTCTCTGGAATTAATTTCCTCTCAAGATGAGAGACAGTTAGGGTGGGTATGCCCTCTTTAGAAGCCCTTGTTCATCATTAAACCTTGTGGTACTTCATGAGTGAGCTGATCACAAGGATGGCACAGAACAAGTTTTTCCCATTTCCTATTTGAATAGAGCTGTTTCTGTGCAACCAAGCTCCATTTACAGTATATCCCACTTTTTCTCCAGAGTGTGTAAGATGGTATATACAGTCTACCTCCATTTTGTCTTCCCAGGAACCAGGGGAGAAAAGTGGATATTGAGGGCAGTGGTCAGATTCTAGAAGGCTAGGACTCATTCTCTCATGTAGAAACCCTTTACCCTTAACCCAATGGTAAAGTAACTCAATGGTTACTGTTGTTTTATAATTTGTTGGAAGCTGCCCAGAGTGCTTTTATTATTATTATTATTATTATTATTATTATTATTATTATTATTATTACACCCCTCCCGATATTCTTACTTAATATGTAATATGTTCCAGAAATAAAACCTTGCTTTGAAAATTGATATTGAAGCTAACCCCAGATGAGTCATCCCACCAGTTAAGTCCTGGCAGGGGGCACAGTCCAAATACAGTTAACAATCATTCTGTACCTTAAGGATGTTATCAAAATTAAGTGGTGGGGAGAAATCTATAAAGATAACTTAGTCCATTGCACTTCAAATCATGGGGAGGTTATGGTTATGATTACAATTACAAATAGGTTGTGTTCTCCAAATTAAGGTGGGCTATGTTAGTAGCAGCAGCAGCACTATACTCAGCTTGTTCCTATTTGTTTTTGGGAGGAGGAGAAAGCCAGAGAGAAAACAAGGGTGGGGGACGAGAGAGAGAGAGAGAGAGAGAGATGACTCATATTGTAAAACAAAAATAAAACTGTCCATTTTTTTCAGTTTGGGACTAAAGGTGGGTGGAAGTCTATTGGCTTTAACCACTTGCAAGATTTTCTGAACTCAGCAATCTTCACAGATGACCTTAGGTTGTATGAATAGCTAAAGATAAAGATTCTATTTTGCCATTAATCTGCAGGAAAATGTCATTGTTTCTTTGGTTCATTCACACAGCTGCACCTTTGAGGTGTAGCAGTTTGAAATGTAACTTCAGTTATGCACCCCTGGATACTCTTGCCACTTCTCTTGCAATGTTGCTGTCAACTCTTCTTATCTCAGTGCAGATCTGAGGTTTAGATTACTGTTCACACGTTTCT
Source organism: Podarcis tiliguerta (assembly GCF_965153285.1). Taxonomy (NCBI): domain Eukaryota; kingdom Metazoa; phylum Chordata; class Lepidosauria; order Squamata; family Lacertidae; genus Podarcis; species Podarcis tiliguerta. Next base: position 28,266,404 of record NC_139542.1, on the reverse strand, counting down.
CTGTGCAGGCAAGCACACACTCAGGTGGAGGTAGGGCTGTACCCAGATGCCTGCCTTTGCCTGAAGTGATAATGTCAGGTTGTAACAGTATTACTCAGATGGAGGTTGCAACTTTAATAAGCAGCCACTGTGGGAAATCACCTTCCTAGAGTGGAACTGTGTACACACTGTGACGTGCATGTTTTATAAAATGGACAAACTTCTTAATTCAGATTTATAATATTTTCAGCGAATAGAAATCTGTATCACTCCTGGCAAGAACATTTCCTGTTACCTTTCTTGTTGATAAAGCAGGCAATGTATGCACCTGGCAGCAGTAGCAGTGGCCTGTGTTGTTTTATTGCTTGTTGTGCTGGCTTTTCTAAGCAGCTGAGAGCTAAGACTCGTGACCTCCCAGATGTAAGAAACTGGTCACTTGTCTTCTGTGCCATTGCCAGAACAACCTCAAATTTACTTGCAGATGAGTCAATGAAGAGATTTCTAATATATTTGCAAATACATGTCCAAGTAAGCCCATTGATCTCAGTGGGACATTCATCTCTTCTACGTTTGCGCTGGATTGCACCTTAACTAGCTCTGACCTGCACAGGCTGCCATGGCTCTTCCTCTGCATCTGCCGAAAAGCACCATGTGGCAGGCAGGCACGCAGGCAGGCAGGCAGGCAGGCTTTCCCGTGCACTTGTGACACAGTCTACTCAGTACTGTAAATGTTGAGACCTTGCAAATGGGTCAGTTGCAATATTTTAATTTTTCCTTAACTTTTCACATTTCTCTCGGACAAGGGCACACAGTAATGTAGGAAGCTGTGTTATTCCAAGTCAGTCTGTTGGTCCATCTAGCTCTGTATTGTCTGTGTCCAGGACAGCTGTCTACCAGCTCCATCTGGTATGCAGGCTGAGACCCTACCTGTCTCGCCAGAGTGGTGCATGCTCTAGTTATTTCCCACTTAGACTACTGCAATGCGCTCTCCCTGAGGCTACTTTTGAAGGTGACCCAGAAACTTTAACTAATCCAGAATGCGGCAGCTAGACTGGTGACTGGGAGTGGCCGCTGAGACCATATAACACTGGTCTTGAAAGACCTACATTGGCTCCCAGTACATTTCTCAGCACAATTCAAAGTGTTGGTGTAGACCTTTAAAGCCCTAAATGGCCTTGGCCCAGTATACCTGAAGGAGTTTCTCCACCCCATCGTTCTACCCAGACACTGAGGTCCAGCACCGAGGGCCTTCTGGCGGTTCTCTCACTGCAAGAAGCAAAGCTACAGGAAACCAGGCAGAGGACCTTCTCGGTAGTGGAGCCCACCCTGTGGAACGCCCTCCCACCAGATGTCAATGAGATAAACAACTACCTGACATTTAGAAGACATCTGAAGGCAGCCCTGTTCCGGGAAGTTTTTAATGTGTGACATTTTAATGTATATTTAATCTTTGTTGGAAGCCGCCCAGAGTGGCTGGGGAAACTCAGCCAGATGGGTGGGGTACAAATAAATTATTATTATTATTATTATTATTATTATTATTATTATTATTATTACAGGGCTGGTGCTATGATTAGGCCATTTAAGGCAGCCACCTGTGATGCAGACCTCAGAGGAGTGCAGTACTGACCTCTGAGGAGCCCATTTTAATACATATTAGTTTTTGTTATATCGTAAAGATAATATTTTACTTTTATTGTATATTTTGAAAATGTATCATTTTGGGGGGAAGTAATTCATACATTAGAATTTTTTGAGGTGTGTGTGTGTCTGCAAGTAGTTAGCCTTGCCCGGGGCACAGAATTGTCTGGCACCAGCATTGACTGTCTACATTGATTGGCAGTGGCTCCTACATTTCAGGGGGTTGGACTACATGATCCTTAGGTTACCTTCCAACTCCTCGATTCTATGATTATTCAGGGTTTCAGGCAGGGAGTATGTCCCAGACCTGCCCAGAGAAGGTGGAGATTGAATTTAAAAATTCAGATTAAATGAGTGAAAAATGCAGGCTGGTATTCTGATGTCAATGGTGCTATATGGATTTTCCAAAAACCTGTATGCATGAGGACTACTGATCCCATTTGGAAACATATGAACATGCAGAGAAGCATGCATAAGATTGGGATGTTAGGGGGAAAAAACTTGTTTGGTTTTGGGGTGACAATCACTTCCAAAGTTCCTCTCTTTCATGGCTGATTTTTCCAAAATAGAAAATGCTATGTAGTTTTGTTCCACCCACCCCTGTGATTCCAGTGTTTGAAACTAACGGTTGCATAACAAGCACAAAGTAAGAGGTGAAGTTTACTGTAATAACTGCATTTGAGAGAAGCTTCACCTATAACATTTTGACTAGTCATGCAGCTGTTACAAGCAGAGGAGCCCAGCTAGAAAAAAGTTGCAACTCAAATACTGCACAATTGTCCAAAGGCTTTTAAGAAATATTTTCAATTACAATGAAAGTCAGGCCCCTGCCTTTAGAAAAGAATATGTTCTCATATCCCCAGACAGAAACCATATTTGAATTTTTTGACGAATATAGAGTTTGGTTATCTAGTCACAAACATAATGAAGCAGAAATCTGTTCACAGCAATTGAGAGGCAAACACTTTTGTTTTTGAAATCACCTTAGAATGTCTTTAAATAATAGTTTGGTTGTTTAGGTAAAGTGCTTTCCTGACTAAATTGTGAGTGCCCTCTAGACTTTAAAAATAAGTACTGCAGTATATTGTTTTTACATATACAGTGGTACCTTTGTGTTCAAGCCATTGTGCCCCACACATTGTTTTGCTGGTGGTTCCGACACGATTCAAAAAGTTCAGAACTGTCTGGTAAAGGAAATGATTTACATGTATATTTGCTAAGGCAGAAGTCCTTAAAATGTTACCTGGAGAAGGAAAGGAATATTTCCTGGTTGAGAAGGTGTTACGTAATTCAAACCTTTACAAGGCAGAGTGGGAATTTCCTGGATTGCACCTGTTAAATTAAGTAATCAGGAAAGTAAATGAAGTGTCATTCCTACTTGTAAACTGGACTCCAATCTCCTTTATCTAGAAAGCCTTTTTAATCATTCTTTCAGATTGGATGAAGTTCTTAGCTGCACATCCCCTCTCCAGGAGTGATCACATAAAAGGACATGGCCCTTTAAAATGCTGGCCTTCCTCTGTGGCATATGCCCAGTCCTCTAGACTTCAGAGGTATGGCAGTCTCATAACTTGTCCTTTCTTCAGTCTTTGTTGGTGCAATTTATGTGCCCTACCCCAAATCTCTCCCCTTTGTTACTCATTGTTTTTATCTGGGAATGTCCACATATTCGTAGTAGAGTTGCTTGCTCCTGTTGAAAGATAGGTGGGCATGCAGAGTTTTGAGGCACTGGCCTGTTTTTTTGCTTTGTTTTGCCAAAATACGTGCATTTTGTCTTGGGCTAGGCCTGACCTTTTAAGGTAGGGTACTGAACCTAGAAGGGATGCGGGTGGCGCTGTGGGTTAAACCACAGAGCCTAGGACTTGCTGATCAGAAGGTCAGCGGTTCGAATCCCCGCGATGGGGTGAGCTCCCGTTGTTCGATCCCTGCTCCTGCCCACCTAGCAGTTTGAAAGCATGCCAAAGTGCAAGTAGATAAATAGGTACCGCTTCGGCGGGAAGGTAAATGGCATTTCCGTGCGCTGCTCTGGTTCGCCAGAAGCGGCTTAGTCATGCTGGCCACATGACCTGGAAGCTGTACGCTGGCTCCCTCGGCCAATAAAGCGAGATGAGCGCTGCAATCCCAGAGTCGGTCACTACTGGACCTAATGGTCAGGGGTCCCTTTACCTTTTTACTGCACCTAGAAAAAGCTAGAATAAACAAGTGGAGCCTACAACAAAATATTGTTGTGTATACTCTTCCCTCCTAAGAATAGTAGGTGCTCCTGTTTAGGATTCCAGCGAGGCATTCTGCCCCCACCCCAAACCGAGCACTTCAAACATACACATGGCACAACATTCCACAATGGTTGTTTCCCAATTGATACTCAATGGCTCCTGAACATCCTGTTTTCATTGGGCTATCTCTGAGGGTGGGGATCCCCTTAATGTTGTTAAAACTTCAGACTTCGAGGTTTCTCTGACCATGCTCATCCCACCCTTGTTTTTAAAGATATTGACTCAATTTCTGTTGGCATTAACTATTACATCTATTTCACTCTGTCTATTCTAAATGAAATGAAATAGGACACACCAAACTGAGGTGAAAATAATTTCACCTTATTTATATTATATCAGAAATGATACAACACTCCTGTAATGTAGGTCAGTATTATTGTACCCACATTGCAGATCAGGTCTGAGGCTAGAAGCAGCTTGGCTATGGCTACCAAATTATTTATTTACTACATTTACATCCTACCCTCCATTTTATCCTCAAAACAACTACATAATGGAAGCTCATCTGAAAGGCTCAATTTCACCTCCCAAGCTTCATGGCTGAGTGGGGATTTGAACCTGGGTTGCCCTGGCCATGGCCCTAGTCCAACACTCTAACCACTGCACCAGAATTACTGAAGCAAGATTTGAGGAATCAGAAACTTCCCTTCCAGTGGCTCTAGCCATTTCATTGCATAAGCTCCTGTGTCCCCATTCTACCTACAGGTTGGAAATAATCAGGAATTGCTTATTTTTTTAAAAAATCCATAAGGTGCCAGTCTACAAATTGTGCTCACTCATTATGTAAACAATGTTCAGTTCAGTCTTATCTCAGCTGAGTGACTGCTTTCATAATTTAACCTCTGACTGCTTCCAAATGTCATCAGGCCTGCTTAATGCAGGACAGTACACGATACTGTGCAGTAGAATTACATTTTGTGCATTAGGCATGCTGACAAGCTGTGCGAAGTTGAACCACATGCTCCTGATGGACATGGATGAGAGAGTAGCGATGATGACTGTTCTCCTGGCTCATGTTGAGAGTCATGTAAAAATCCTAATTAACGAATAAAAAAGTGAGTCACAAAACATATAACCTCTGGGATCTTAAAACACATGTTTCTGAAGTTTATCTTGCAATTTATTTTTGCAGTGTTCCCAGGCATGCAATTTTATTAGTCAAGTCAAGTGAAGTTAAAACGGTAGATGAGTCTCTGTGTGTGATTGAGCTGTAACTTTCATGACAGAGAGGTATTCACAGTGCACTGCCAGTGAATTGCAATACATTGCAGAGAGCGTTGGCTACAGAAACCCAGGTTCAAATCTTTTTCTCTAATCTGAATTTTATTTTGTCACCTTTCTCAACCTTTCAGGTATGAATCAGCCCCAGGTGATGGGAAGAGGCTGGATTGGTTTCCCCCCTTTCCTCCTATAGCCACATTCTACAGATTGCCTTGCTTTTCCTCTGTAGCCACATCCAGCTTTTTAAACTCTGGTACTTGTTACATGCCAGAATGTAGTTTTACTGGTCATACCACTGAAATAATTGTCAGTTGAGCACAATCTAATATTTCACTTAATAATACATGCTTAAAATACACTACCCTCTTAATATTTACCCGTATGAGCTGGGTAAATTTGTACTCTGAACTAGTTTGATAAAAACTTCAGTGATATCCCCTGATTGTTCAGGGGATAATTTAGTAGCACACATTTAGAAGAAGCAACTTCACACCAGCAGCCTCCACAAATCTCCTCACTGTGCTTCAGTTCTTCCTAGAGTTTCCAATTAAGGTGGGGAAGATTTTAAAAGCCTGGTTTCTTTTCTCTCAAACAGAGGTGAACAGACAACTTTGGGGCTGGTTTCTGTCCCTAGACTTCCATCTCATAAAACTGATTGAAACTTTGGTTTTACTCCTAGCTCCATTGCTGGTCCCATCATGGAGTGTGTCCCAGCTTTCAGATATTTTGTTAATAATTTCAAGAGCTAGCAACACCAGCTGCTTCCATAGCCATCTCTTTCAAAACTATTTTATAGCAAATCAGTCTGTGCTTACAGAAGCTGGAAAGCAGTTCTTGTCTAAGTATGTGTATATATACCCGTGGGTATATTTGCCAAAATTGTAACAGAAAAATACAACAGATCAGAAAACTTGCAATACTTATATATGTTTATTCCATTTTAGTGAATATTTTAATAAATATTTTAACATTTTTAATTCAGTTTAGTAATAGTTTATATACATTTTAAAAACAAAAGCATTCATGATATTGCATATCTTTGGCTATGGCCTTAGTCATAAGGGCAGGAAGGAGCTTTTAGTCTTTCCTTCCCCTTGTTCTCTTTTTATACACCCTAATTTACATATTTCTCCTAGAAAAGGTCATTTTTTAATTAAGAGATGAGCTTTTCAGAGTTGCTCTTCTTTTACCTAGTAGATTAGCTTTTTGGAGCTTGATGAAAATCCAAAAATAAGATTTAGCAAATAGCATTGATGATTGAAAATATCGTGGATTATTAGTAAAGAGTAGCATTTCTATACCTGATGCATATTTGTCAGTTTTAGAAGATAAAGCGTTTTTTCCTCTTCCTTAACTAGATGCGACAGCACAGAGCTTGATGATGAAATAAGGATTCTGATAGGAAAGAGTGGTGCTTGGGAATCCTGTAAGAAGCTGGAGAGCAGCTCACATCCCCAGAACGTAAGCAACTTTCTTTCCACTTTGTCATTCTTGACAAGCTGCTTTTAATCATCACGACTTGTACTGTGCCGTTGTATACAACTTCCTTTATTGCTTATATGATGGGAACAAGCACTTCATTATATCTCCCCTCTGTAGCTGCTTCCTGATTTTAGGGGAAACACTTGTATGAAATGTCATTACTTTTCAGGACTTTAAACCATCATCACCACATCAGTGCTTTCACATGGGGCAGTGATACACCAGTTTTATGCTACTCATTTGCCTATGATCAAAAGCCAGAGATTCAAAATTAACAAAGCAGTGTCACTGATGGCAAGATTGTTATCCCACTGGTATTTCATATTTTTAGGAATGGTGGCAATGCTGGGCCATCTTGTTCTGTTCTCTGTTTTTGAGGTATGCAGCACCTGCACAATTTCTCTCCCTCCTGTGGCAGACAGGAAGGTAGGTCTCAGGTGTGACTTGGAGTTCTTCTTGGAATAAAGGTTATTCATCTTGGCACTCTGGCTGAATAGGTGATGCAGTTTTGGGTCTCATCACTGCAAAGGTAAAGGTAAAGGTACCCCTGACCGTTAGGTCCAGTCATGACTGACTCTGGGGTTGTGCGCTCATCTCACTCTATAGGCCGAGGGAGCCGGTGTTTGTCCACAGACAGCTTCCGGGTCATGTGGCCAGCAGGACTAAGCCACTTCTGGCGAACCAGAGCAGCACACGGAAACGGCGTTTACCTTCCCGCCAGAGAACTGCTAGGTGGGCAGTAGCTGGGACCGAGCAACGAGAGCTCACCCCGTCACAGGGATTCGAACCACCGACCTTCTGATCGGCAAGTCCTAGGCATTGCATGAATCAGGGGTGGGGAGATTGTGGCCCTCCAGATGTTGTACCCCGATTTTCATCAGCCCCAGCCAGCTTGGTCAATGATACAGGGTTATGGGAGATGTAATCCAGCAACATCTGAAAGTTCATGGGTTCCCCATCTCTGTCTTAGACACATAAATAACACCACATGCTCATGTATTCCTAGCTCTCACCCAGAAGAAAAAGAGCCCAGTGGTTTCAGAAACTTGAAAAACCAATAGATGGAGCATGTATGATATTTTGAATAAGAAGCAAATATTGCTAGTACGTAGAAAGTAATTTTTTAAAAAACATGGCACTTTCCACTAAAGATCTTCAAGGCAACACAATTACTAAAATGCTGTTACATACTTGACTTAGGTTATTTGAACATTTCATAATGTTACATTTCTCATGTCTCTTCTCAGTGGTTCTCAGGTAACTCTTTTCAAATGGAATTGTATAAGAGAAGGGAAACAGCAGCCATTTTGCCCAGAGAGCATTCATTCGTATTCCACTCAAACTTAGTGGAAGCAAATCAGGATGAAAGCTTAATAAAGAGGTCATTTGAGAGAGCCCTAGGATCAGGGAGCCCTGGGTTCAAATCGCCACTCAACCACGCAGCTCGCTAAGTGAACAAACCTAAGCCGGACTTTATCTCTCAGCTCAACCTTATAGGGTTGTTGTGAAGGGCAAAGTGTCCTGAAGTTTGGGATAAAAATGGATTAGATAAATGCTCATCCCTTTTTGTACTGCCACAGATTTGGTTTAGTTTATTTCCTCACCCTCACCCCCATTTCTTTGGCTTTAATACATGGCTTGGAGAGGAGAGATTCAGCTCTTTTTGTTTGTTTGTTTGTTTGCTTCCTTGCTTTATTTCTATGAATTGATGTCATGACCCACCTTGGGGGTTGAAGTGTGGGACATAAATATTTAGATAAAGAAATGAATAATTGTTCCTTGATTCCCTTCTGTATCTATTTACCCCTGACTGCTATTGATGCAGCTGGGCCGCTTCTCTGGTGGTACAAAGTGGTTGTTGTTACTATCTTCTGTTTATTTTAAGTGTTCTTTTTTAATTGAAGGCAAATTTTAATGTACTTCACTCTAAAGAGAAACAATGTTTATATTTAAGGCAAAAACATAAAGTAAACAAGGAGACAAGCATTTACATAAGAACATAAGAAGACTTGCTGGATCAGGCCAATGGCCTAATCCAAAATGTTTTAACCTAAAATACATATTTTAGCCTTTATTACGAATTTTTGCATCCATCTAAACCTAAAATATGTATTTTTTTTAAATACAGTGCACATGTTTAAAAATAGTTTTTTTGTGACACAATATTCAGGAAGTATGACAAATGAAGGATAGCTGTGTTCCAGATTGCGTATTAATCTAGGATATATAAATTGGGCCAGTTATATGCTGAATATCTGCTTTAAACTCAGAAATAACTGAAAATTGCACATTCAGTCCTCAGATATTAAAAAAGCAGGAGAGATTAGAGTGAAGAAATGTGAAGTTAAACAGAGGCCAGTTTATTTATAACTTGTATAAACTGAAATGCAAAATAGGTGGGGAGGAGAGAATATAATCCAGTAAAAATATATATGGGGGAAAGTGTTTAATAGATTGCAAAAGTTATGTGCTATGCCCTGTGTGCTTGAAGTTCACTTAGATCAGATTTCATACCTATCTACTTCAAAAGAAGTTAACAACATGTTGTATTTTTGGGGGGTGGAAGAACAAAACAAAACAAAACAAAAAACCTGTACTGCCTTCTGCCTGAACAAAAATACCTGGCTGCCTTCAATTTCCCTCAGAAGGCAGGTGAATCACACAATTCGCTGCATGTTTTTGAGGGTGGGATCCTGGAGTGTTTATCTGAGTCTTCTTGATTTTCTTCTGAGGCCCTTTTTCGCAAACCCATTTGGGAGCACAGTGGGTCTGCATGCCTTTCTATAATGTTTACAATTTCTGAAGCAGAGAATTCAGATGACATCCCATAAACTGACATCTTGTAACCCAAAGGCTCTTTCAAAGCTGTTTTCAGGACTTATGTGTAAACAAATTCCCTCTGCTTCCTTCCCCCTTTTTTATACAAACCAGGAGATCTTCACAGGGAAAATAAAACTAGGCTTAAAAGGTACCACATGACTGTGATCTGCTGTGAGAAGCTAATGAGACTGTGAACATCTGCTTCATGCACCAGTAATTGCATCTGTAATGGTTTTTCATTACAGTGTGTTGCGATATCCTAGGCCTTTCTTGGGGTGTAGTGATCTTAATTATCCTTAAGTTAAGCCCACTGTATAACTTGAAGAGAAGATTCAGCTATCAATCCTTATGAGAACAAGATGAATGCTGTCAGCTTTGTTTCCCTCCAAGACAAACTCTATTGGAAAGCTCCTCTAATAGAAAAGCACATTTGTTCTCATATGATGTTTGATTCCTGACATATGCTGTTAAGGCTTTTCAGGTATCTTATTTGTCTGTGTGCATGGAACCTTAGAAACATTAGAAGATAAATCTTGAAACTATAGAAGATAACAATGTAAAAGAGTTTGGATTTGATATCCCGCTTTATCACTACCCCAAGGAGTCTCAAAGCGGCTAACATTCTCCTTACCCTTCCTCCCCCACAACAAACACTCTGTGAGGTGAGTGGGGCTGAGAGACTTCAGAGAAGTGTGACTAGCCCAAGGTCACCCAGTAGCTGCATGTGGAGGAGCGGAGACACGAACCCAGTTCACCAGATTACGAGACTACCGCTCTTAACCACTACACCACACTGGCTGTACAGGCTGATACACCTCCCCACATCCATAAGGATATGGTTGCATCCAAAGCAGGCCAAAAACATAATTCCTTTTCCAAGAGTTTCTAGTATCCTCTTAGTCCAGTAGAAGATATGGACAGACCAGCTTTCAATGAGAATATTCTGGGATCCTGGGGCTCCTCCAGATGAGCTTGATTCATCTTGATTTGCTTGCACACATCGTACATGGGGATTATGCAATGCCCACCTTTTACTGAACCTTCATCCTGGTTCACTTGTGCATATGTTATATGTCTTCCCATCAGTCACTCATTTATCCTACTCTTTTAAATGCATTTCCCCTCTCCCTAACTACAAAAAAAAAATAAAAATGCAATTTTTAAAACAGCAGATACATTGCACTGGTCAACCTTTATCCACTTGAATTGCACACACATTTTTGGGTAGGCGATTGCATCCCTCCCACAAAATACTGACAGTTGAGAGGCGACGCTGGCTAGGATGAATTACTGGTTTGATTCTAAACAGTGCCACAAATGCACCTTTTTGGCACCAGCATCTTAAGATGCCTAGAAATATGATGGGTAAAGTTAACACCAACATAACTGTTGAAACCATGTTCAGAAAGAGCCTTAGAAGCTGGTCACTGAATTTGAAGCTTAGCAGGTAACGGTGAGACAGGGGACATGGTAGTGTGCTGTTTTAAGCTTGTTGGGTTTCCTTTGGTAAACTTAAATGTCATTTGTGAGCCACTAGATGGTCATCTCTCTTCCAAGCTAGTAGTGGGAGGAAAATCACCCTCTCGCTTTGCTTCAAATGATCAACATATTTCAGTTCAGTACTGCCTTAGAACAAGGGTATGCAAAAGTCAGCTATAAAAATGCAGATTCTTCACCAGAAAGGAATACAGCCCAAGGAAGAGAAAGACTTGAGAAATCCTGGAAATGGAAGGGATGCAATGCAAAAATGATAATGAAAGGCAGAGCCCAGCTTGTAGAGATGAAAGGAGACAGAGAAGAACTTGGGCGCCCATATGAAAAGTGTCTGACGATCATGGGTTTTGCTTGGAACATAGTGTCTGTACTTTAGGAAGGAATCTTAAAAGGGAACATAAATTGTAAAATGAGTTCTATGAATACTTTGATGTGGTTGGTTGTGTTTCATATGAATTTGGTCAGAGAGGGTGGAAATGTCCTCCTAGGTCAATGATATGAAAACTGCCAGAAGAAGATTTATGAAGGTTTTCAACTATATTGAGCACTGCTTGAGTTGCCATTCCACATCCTTGTGTACTCATAGAAAGAGCCAAAAATAAAATGTAAAAAGGTTATTTGGGTGATGTGCAGCAGTGGATATAGTTGTTACATATGTTTCTTAACAGAGTGGAAACTATTTTGGCTCAAATAAAAAAAAACATTCTTCAGATCTTTTTTTTAAAGGAAGGATATCGCTGCAACTAGGGATGGGTGAATCTGTCAATTTTGTTTCTCTCTATTTTTAATTTTTCCAGTCTTAAGTTCAGTTTTCCACATTTCCACTTTGCAAATTTCTTTCAAAACAAATCTCACGAAAATTTATCAGTATTTTTGTGTGAAATTTTTGTTACACAGTGCCCAGGGTGCACATTTTTTGCAAGGCAGTTTCCCTTAATATAATGCATTTTTAATTTTATTTTCACCAATATCCACATTTGATTTTCTTCCCACTTCTGGTTTCACTGGAGGTTCATCCATTGTGCCCAGTGGCCTGTTGTTGTTGTTATTGAATTCTAGTTTGGTACATAATAAGGGCATGCTGCTCCATGAATGCTGGTCTGTATAACTGAGACCTGGTTGGGGGAACCAGGTGGACCAGACCTGGATGAATTAGACCATAGTTCTTCTATACCTGGGTACTCTGTGCAAAACCAGTCCAGTCCAGAGCCGAGCAGACCAGAGGGGCACCTTCCTCATATCTTCTATTTTCAGTGCAACTTCCTACAAAATGCTAGGGTAGGTTGAATAATACATATTTAGTCACTCCAATATTATAAATGCTGCTGCTGCAGGAAAACAATGGCAAATATTCTGAGATATCCTGTGTCTGCAAATTAAGATGGAGGAAATAATGTTAGACCTACATTATAGGGTCATGGTAAACATTAAAGCGATAATAGATGTGGAAATACTTTGAGAATTCAGGGGATGTATTAAATAAACACTAAGATAAAAGATAAAGGTAAATGACCCCTGGATGGTCAAGTCCAGTCAAAGGCAACTATGGGGTATGGTGTTCATCTCACTTCAGGCCGAGCGAGCCGGCGTTTGTCCACAGACAGCTTTCTGGGTCATGTGGTCAGCATGATGAAACCTCTTCTGACAGTTTATGCAAATACTGTAAAGCTGAAGCATTAGTTTGCATTTTAATTTGATATGCTTTTGCTGTTCCAGTGCATTCCATGCCACTCCTCCTTTCTGAGTAAAGAGCGTCGCTGCACTTCATTGCAAACGTTTACATATTTTTACCTTATATGTCCAGTCTTCCTGCTTTGTTTCCTAAGGTGGACTTTCCTGTCATGCATTGTCTGGATAGCATGAACATGCTTTTTCCTTTCTTTCATCTACCTCTCATTCTTGACATACTTTGCAATCTTACATTGCACATACTGACTAAATCGCATCTGTTTTGTAATTCTTTTAGTTATGCTAACTAACATGGAAGGCAATGGTGAATGGACCATTTTTCACAGCTTTGTTTCATTATTTTGGCTTAGAGGGAGGTATATTTGATGGGGATTCCTCAGATACTTACTTATGCAGAGATGATAAGACCTAAAATCCAGCACATACTTTTCCTGGGCAAACTTTGTGTTGAAGCATTGGGTATAAAAGTTTTGAATGGATGAATGAATTCATGTACAGTCCGCAATGCTTGTTACTCAATTCACACTTCTGACAATCCACCCACCTTCAGCAATGTGCAATTTTAAATGTGTGAAGAACTATATATACTACGCAATATAACACGCCCACGAAGGAGGTTTCTGTTCCATAGAAGTAAAAGTATTACCACAGTTTTCTTTATCTGCATTCTACCTTTTCAGTTTCCTGTCTGTTAAACCTACCTAGGTAACAATAGGGAGAAACCAAAACTGACTTTCAATTCAAAATCTATATCAGGGCAACACTTTATTAGGCGAACCAAAATGTCACAAAACAATGTGCAAACATTCAAATTCTCCAGAGCCCTTTATCAAGCTATATGGTAAAAAGGAGGAAGGATGGCAGCTGGGAGAGGAGAGGAGGAAATATGTTGGTGGGTGGTGAAGACATGGAGTCTGCATTTAAACTTAATCTAAAGGGACGTGGGTGGCACTGTGGGTTAAACCATAGAGCCTAGGACTTGTCGATCAGAAGGTCGGTGGTTCGAATCCCCACGACAGGCTGAGCTCCCGTTGCTCGGTCCCTGCTCCTGCCAACCTAGCAGTTCGAAAGCACATCAAAGTGCAAGTAGATAAATAGGTACCACTCTGGCAGGAAGGTAAATGGCGTTTCTGTGCGCTGCTCTGGTTTGCCAGAAGCGGCTTACTCATGCTGGCCACATGACCCGGAAGCTGTATGCTGGCTCTCTTGGCCAATAAAGCGAGATGAGTGCCGCAACCCCAGAGTCAGTCACAACTGTACCTAATGATCAGGTGTCCCTTTTCCTTTACCTTAAGGATGGAGTGTGTGAGGACATAGCAGACACTCTGGTGAGGGTTAGGTTGTGCATACACTGTACCTTTAACATGCACATTCTTTCCCCCAAAGAATTCTGGGCACTGTTGTTTACCCCCCACAGAGTTATAATTCACAGTAACCCTTTATAAACTACAGTGCCCAGAATTCTGTGAGGGAAAGAAAGTGATTCAAATGTACTTTAAAGGTATAGTGTGTAACCTGCCTGAGTTAGGTGCTATGTAGGCTTCAGGTTGTATCCAAGGCTGCCGTGAAGAAGGAACATACAATGATTTGAAAATGTACAATTTGACTGTGATGTAACTAACTAAGGTAAACTGAGCCAGACAAGGATACTAAAAGTGATGGATGTGTGTACTGAGTAATAGCCAAAATGTATAGGACTGAATGTGGGCCAACCAAAACAGGGGGAAATTCATTCTTGAATATTTAAAAGTTTAATGCTGCTCTGATTTGAACTGCACTTACTTGTTTATAGGAAGTTTTGACTTAAACATTAGTTTCTAAAGTAAAATTGCTGTTTAATCATTAAGTTGTCACACAGATGTCTGGGATTCAGCTGCAGAAAATACAGTACAGTATCAATACACTAACCAAATGAGTGGTCAAGTTGCCCATAAAGTTGTGGTATTTCTCAAAGAATGGTTTACATTTTAATATATTATATGTTGGTGCTTAAAAATAATGCATGATAATAAGTGAAATGAATTGAGAACATAGGACCTTTTTAAAAATTATCAATATTCAATACCAAACTCATATATTTTCAAGCTCCATTCATTTTTGGTACATCATTTTTGCCCTCCGCCAAGTTTTTGATGTTGTTATCAGTAATTTATTTATGAGTCACCTTTTACCTGTGTCCCAGGTGATTTACAGATATACCATAAAAACAGCTATATTGAAAGTATATAAATAGAAAGAAAACTAAAGGCAGTTAAAAAAAAATAGAAAATGAACACCTAGGACAAAGACCTTTTCACCCTGGTGGAAAAACTTGTTGAAAATACCTTCAGTTGTTTGTGTCTGGTAGGAAACAATTTTGGCCCAGTGGGCCTGATCCTTATCTCTTTTCCCTGCCATGGGCCAACTCTGACATCACACCCTGAACCTACCAATCATGATTTCCCTACCCCACCCTTGTAGATTTAAGGCTTTATACTTCATTTGAATCCTCTGATTCCCACCCTCTATGCAACAACAACAACAACAGGAATGTAAAAAGCCAACTTTACTAAAACCCAGAACTTTCTAATTACAGGTACTTTAACAATTATACGTGACTTGAAATTATTGCCAACCACTTGCTACTAGTGTAATTAGAAAATCACAGTTCTGTGATATTCAGTCTTAATAGGAACATACACCTTGATTTATTTCCTTGTGAACTCACTACTTTATTACTTTGTTACTAGCCAGCAAATATTTGAAGAGGCAGAATATGTTTATGTGTGCTTAACTGGGGGGGGGGGGGGGAATTGCACACCCAGTTTGTATAGGTTTTGTGCTACATGGTACATATTGTTCTTATGTTGGACATTTCCTTCCCAATTGTTTTCGGAAGCATTGCTCATATTTTACATAAACCATGACTCACTTATTTCCCTGTCATGGGCAAATATACAGTATGTCTTAACATCCCATCTGAAAAGTTCTCCGAATGTGCAAGGACACTTTTTTTTGGGGGGGGGGAGATCCAAGAGGAAATGCTTATCAGTGGCAGGAGGGAGGGGTGTGTGACCTAGTCAGTTTACTCCCATTTTTCTTGTCTGTACAGCTTCCCCTCCCAGAGAACAGCTGGGTGACAACAAGGAAGCTGCAGTTTACATACCACAAGAAACAGCCAGCTATCTTTTCACCTGAATCATAGGCTACATAACTTGAGACATTTTGGGAAGCCCCCTAGTCTGTGAAGGATTCAAATACAAGTCCCATCACTTGCTGTATTCCACACACAGAGAGAAAGACGTGGATGCGTTTTCTGTGATGCTTTTGTGAAGTCTTAGTGGCCTTCTTCTTGTCTTGAATGAATTCTCCCACACAACGTATGTGACTTGTTTTCCTTCATCTGCTTTAAAGGCCTTTAGTGAACACAACACCCGACAGATGCAGGTGGGCATGGAGGATGAGAAGAGAACTTCAGGCAGCCTGTCAGAGGTAAAGGAGTGCACTGGCTGGACACATGTGTCTGTGGCAATTGGACTTTTCATTTTGTGCTAGGACCATCTTGTATCGGGCTGTAATTGTTGCAGTACTCTAACCTAGAGGTTACCAAGGGTACTGTCTTAAAGGCACCCCGATTTCTCTGCTTCTTTGTCATGTATGTAGAACTTTTTCATCTTCTTGTTATGAAAAGATGCACAAGCTCCTGCTACAATAAGTTTAAAAATAATAATTAACTATTGACAATGAAATCAAGAAGTCTTTTTTCTTTCTTTTTTCAAAGGTTGTTCTTTGTTAATATAAGATATAAAAAGTATCTAATATTATATATCTATTATTGCTGTGAACTCTGGAAACTTGCCGTATTTTTTGCACCATAACACTCACTTTTTTCCTCCTAAAAAGTAAGGGGAAATGTCTGTGCGTGTTATGGAGGGAGTGCCTACGGGTGGCATGCCTACGGATTTTCCTCCTCTAAAAACTACGTGCGTGTTATGGTCGGGTGCGTGTTATAGAGCGAAAAATACGGTATATAGTTTGCTTAAGTCACATTTTTCAGGGGGCTCCTAATATACACTGAAACAGTACCTAATATACATATGTTTTCTTTTCTTTTCATAGGATATATTGACAAAGAAGATGCCAGTAGGTGTACTGGAACAACAGATTATATCATTGGAAAAACAGAGGCAAGAGGTAATTTGTAAGCATTTTTTTTTGGACAAGCTGATGCACTGCAATGTGTTGTTCACTTGGAGTTTTGGGTTGTAAATTCATTGTCGTAAATGCACATTAATCTTTCTGGAGGAAGCAGTGGCTAATCTTGGTTCTCCTATGCATGAATTGCATCATGCATGTGGTTAAAAACTGTGTGCATAATTATGGTTCATGTTTATATGTACATGTAAAATGTGTCAGGTATAGATGTCATAATAAAACCTAGTTTTTGAAGCAGCTTTGAGCTCAGCTGGACTTTCCTTACCCATTATGACCAATAGGTTTGGCCTCACATGTTGACAAAAAAAGATTTTGGAATCAAGGTGGCATATATCCACCTGTACAGTTGTCTATTTGAAGTAGCCATCTATTTGAAGTATTGTGTGGTCCAAGTCTGGTTTAAACATAGAGACTTAAGAAGGAAATTGTGCCTTGAAGTTGCCTATTGACATCACCTGAAAGGCAGAATAAGCAGGCACACAGTTCACTAGGTTATAGTCTTCCCACTATGGTGTATTGTAATGTATTTCTATTAATATTTTCCCTCTAAATTTTCATGTATACATATAAATTAGTATATGCAAATGTTATGCAAATCTGTGACCTCTTTTGCCCTTTTTCTTGGTAGTGTGTTGTAAGGGGCTATCCTGTCTGGAATGCTTACATGATATAAAGGATGGGAAAGAAGCACATTTCATGCTGCTGTGAACTAAGTGAACTTTCAGAGCTGTGAGGGAAGTCTGCTCATCTTAGAAATCCCTGCAGAAAGTCTTGTGTTTAACATTTGCATTTCCACAGCATTAAGCCTGACTCAGCTGCCACTCCCTATTCGTCTTGCCCTAGCATTCATTCCTATGCTTTATATATCATACAAGGCAAACGGGACAAAATCTTATTGTAAGTGTTTTGATAGTAATACAAAACAGCTGTAAGTAGTGCAGTTAAGAGGTTGGAAGCAGATATAATCAATAAAACCTCAAATGACCTGAGGCTTCCATGCTTTAGGAGCCACATTCTTCCAATGACTCTTGCATATCTCAGGAAATACCAGTGTTGGGGAAGGCCCTGTAGGTCACGGCTCACAGCAGCTTTGAAACTTCCCACATTTAAGAATCTACCAAAGTCCTGTCCTCTGTTTCTTCTGAAATGTTTTTCCTCAGGCAAGAATTTGATGGCTGATTGAGCATTATTTTACTTGGTTAAATTAAAATTTAAAATATTTATGTTTTATCACTATTCCTGTTCTGAGAATCAGGAAATAAGGCAAATGAAATTTCTAAAATAATATGCCAGTTCCAAGGTTAAAATACAAGACCACTGCAGGTTTCACACTTGTAATGTGAGAATAAACAATGTACCTAACACAATTAGTTAATAATTTCAGCTGCTGGCAGTGAACAATCAATGGGATCAGCAGTTCAGGAAAATGAAACAACAGTATGGAAAAAAGGTAAATTTCTATTTAAGTGTGACAGAACTGTGGAGGGACCTCCAGAAATTTGGGACTACAATTCCCATCATCCCTGGCCACTGGTCCTGTTATCTAGGGATGATGGGAATTGTAGTCCCAAATTTCTGGAGGGCCGGAGTTTGCCTATGCCTGGGTTAGGGAGTGAAATTCAGAGATGGCACTGTTTACCATTAGTTGTGGTGGTCTTCTTCCCCCACTCCCTTTGCTACCGCATGTGCACCTTCAGCAGATAATGAAAACTGTATGGTGAAGATGTCAGATGCATTTTTGGTGAGGTGTGAGTTTTACAATTTAGGGACTGCCGCAGAGCCTCCACCACCCTGATCCTCTGCTGATCTTAACACCCAAGAGGGTCTCCAGATGGATTTGGTGTTGCCCTGGAGCACTGTGGGGTAAAAGATGGTGGCTAGTACAGTAAAATGGCCACTCTAAATGATGCTAGGTTCAGGTAGTTTGGAGAAAAGAAAATGGCAATGGGACCTATGGAAGGAAAGTGCTAGTCTTGCAGCTGTTGCCAAAGGTAATGAGAAAGAGAAGACCATGATACTACTGTTAATGCTGAGCTGTCCCATTCACCCAAATTTTCGTCCCCAAAATGTTTGCTGCTTATGAATGGGGTTGTGAGCTCAACAGGTTATCTGGTCTTTGCTCTAGTCCTTTGTTTAAGTTGGGTAAAGCTGAGTTCTGGGTCTGAAAAGGTTTTAGAACATAAAAATAATACTAGTAAGTTGTGATCTAGCAAGTTTTAAAAGTACTTTGCACACAGCATTTCAATAATCTGTACAGTGGTACCTCGGGTTACATACGCTTCAGGTTACATACGCTTCAGGTTACAGACTCCGCTAACCCAGAAATAGTGCTTCAGGTTAAGAACTTTGCTTCAGGATAAGAACAGAAATTGTGCTCCGGCGGCGCGGCGGCAGCAGGAGGCCCCATTAGCTAGAGTGGTGCTTCAGGTTAAGAACAGTTTCAGGTTAAGTATGGACCTCCGCAACTTAACCCGAGATACCACTGTACAACAGTCCTGTAAGGTTGGCTAATATTAACCAATAGGAATGTGGGCCAGTGGCTGAAGATTAGAATCAGTGACTTGTCTTTTTCTTTTTTTAGTTACCTGAAGTAAGATTTAGATCAGGGATTTCCCCTCATGCAGCTAACTTTCCCCCCTTTTCTATATAGGTGTATCATTCCCCATGGGACAGCTCATCACAAGCTTCAGAGGCTCAGCAGCTTTTGACTTCTAAATCTCATAAGCTTAGTCATACAGATTTGTCCTGAAATGTATTTTACAGCATGTGGTGGTCCCTGCATTCCCACGTTGACCATTGTGTTGCCCCGCCACTGCACCCTGGTGAAAGAAAGGGATCTATCTTGCCTCAATTATCCTTGTGTCACATTGCAGGTCACAGATGTGAAAGCACAACTGGAAACAATGCAGAAAAGTGTCAAGGAACTGGAAAAAGAGAGGCACCAAATGCAGCAGGAATGTAAAAGGCTGGAAGCCCTGACTACAAACAGCCTCCTACAAGAAATGGTAGGAAACTGTTGTTTTACTCTTACCAGGGGGTGGGGGTGGGGATTTTAGTGTTCATTGGTCTAGTTAAAGTTGCGTTTGCAGTTCAAAAATGACTGAGCCCTATAGTAGTAGAAAAGTTATCTAGCTGACAGCTTGTGTTGCTCTTAGACAAAGAAAAAGAGAACAAATGCTTCTATAGGTGCTATATGTGCATTTATATATATGCAGCTATACTCATTAATGAGAAAGTTTTCGGGGGTAAACCCTGAGGAAAAATCAGTACCCACTGCCTTTCTTTGGTAGAAGAAAATGCTAAGGAGTAAACCCTACACAAGTCTGGAGTGGAGTCCCTAAGGCAGTTGGATGGTGTTTTGTATGCCTTCTTTTGGCAATTCCTGCAGCCGAACTGGTGGCAAATGTATTGCCCTGTTTTCCTTTGGTCCTCATCAGCGAGGCTGAGAGGTCACTTTGGTGCTGCCAATGCAGCAAAAACAATTCAGGAGAAAGCAGTTACAAGTCTCTGCAGCCACAGCAGGTGCTGTGATTCTCCAGACTTCATCCCTGGAGGAGCACTCCATTGTCTCTCAAGACAGAAAAATGCCAACAGCAGTGCATTTATATACATTGAGCTATCACTTGGGTACAGTTTCAACCAACTCTTTAATAACAGGAGCTTTGCAATCTCACTGAAGAAGAAGAAGAATGAACTTTATTATGGTCACAGATCAGCATAGGAAAAACATATACCGCATTTTTCGCTCTATAGGACGCACTTTCCCCCCTCCAAAAATGAAGCTGAAATGTGTGTGCGTCCTATGTAGCGAATGCAGGTAATAAAGTAGCGGTTAGGAATTAAACAGATAATTGTAAGAGCAAATAAGGACAAAGAAACAAGCATAGGATAAAACATGTGAATAAAATGTGAGATTAAACACTGATAATGGATGAATAAAAACTGATAATAAACAGATAAGAGCTAAGAAAAAAAAAGAATAAAAAACACGCAGTTAAAACAACTGTAAGAGCATAAGGACTAATAGACACACAGTTAAAACAACTATAAGAAGTAAAACTTAAGGGGGTACAGGTCTTGCAATATGGGCCTTCAGTTTAGGTCTGGTTTGTGACACAAACCATCCTTCAGTGAATATCCATCATGGAGTGCAAAATCTAGCAACTGTGTATGTGACGTCTGGGTTTTCATCCTGGAATAGTAGGGAGATGTTAAGTTGTTCTGTACATCCTGGGATTTTTTGCTGGATAGGCAATCTCACTGATTCCCCCCCCCCCAATGTTTTCTAAGTAGCATAGAACGAAACAGATGGAGGCTTTTGTAGGTCAATTTCAGAGAGCTCTTGTGCTCATGTCCTACTGATAAGCATGTGCAAACAGAATGCTGCACTAGATGGACCTTTGGTCTGATCCAACAGGGTTCTCCATAACTCTCCAAGGGCCATAAATTCAGAAATATGTGAAATTAAAATATTAGAATATAAGAAAATCTAATCTGCATGCTAAAATTTTGACTAAGTAGAGGTAGAAAAAGCATTTGCAATGGAGAAGCCATTTATCAGTGGCCTTAGGAGGGATCATGGTCCATTGATGGAGTACACACTTTGTATATGGAAGGTTCCAGATATAGTCTCTGTTATTTCAAGTGTGGTCTGAAGGCACATGAAACCATCTCCTTGATGAAGCTAAGCAGATCTGGGTCTAGTCAGTGTCTTGGACAGGTGACATGGGAATCACATGTATGTTAGCATGGGTTGCATGATGAAAGAAAAACAGAAAATAAATCAAGTTGCACATGATGGGAAAGGGCCCTTGCCTGAGACCCCAAAAAGCCACTGTCGGCCAGAGTTGGCAATATTGGAGTATATAGACAAATAATCTAACTTCATCTAAATGTATCTTCCTCTTTTCTGGTTTTCAAAAACAAATTATTAATCTATTTTCTAGCAGATGATTGGTCTTTCAGACAGAGTGAAACTACCCCTTTTCTTACAGAATCTGGCACATTTGATGTTAGGCAGGTATCACTGGAGTGACTCAGACTGTTAGTTTCATTTATTTATAGCTCTTGACCTCGGAAGTCAGTTGACTTTTGAGACAACTGAAGTATTCCGTTTACATTTCAATTTGGATAAAGTCTTAGGCTAAGCTGTCGTTGAAGCACAGCCAGTTTTACCATTAGGCAAAATGAGGGGTCCACCTCAAGCAGTGGATTTTTGGTGTCATGAAAGGGCAGACAATTGGGGAAGAGCCACTTATGAGATTCACCCATAACTTTTCATGCTGTGTTTTTACTTCCTCTTAACTGTCTGGACTTTGTGTCTGGAATTGTTCTTGTTTTAATTATGTTGTAACTTACCCTGGAATCATATGATGAAGGGTGGCCAGAAATATTTCAAATAAATCTGGGGGGATCTCCTCCTGCTTTCTCTCCCCCACCCCCCCGTAAGTGCTGTCTGCCTTGAAACTGTAGGGTGGAACAAATTCAAGATAAAATACAATTAAATCCCCCCCCCCAAGATGTCATTCCTTTGGCTGGGGATTGTGGGGCTACTCTAGTGCTCCAACCATGACCTCTGCTGCCTCCTTGACAGACACATCGTCCAACAACAAGGCCTTCAGGGTGGTATTTATAGATGTGAAGGGGTAAGCTCTATATTTCTTCAGCTACCTCATGCAGTTTTATGACCTATATGTGCCACATGAGAGCCCAAAAGGTAGTCAATAGAATTTCATCAGACTTTAGTGTATCTGGGATGAGCTATCCATCAGTTTTGCTGCTGTTTTCTTTCTGAGAAGTTTGGCATGCTTCCTTGGAATAATAATAAAAAAAAAATACAGCACATCTGTCAGACCAAGAAAAAATGCAACCATCTGCACTTTATCAACAATCTATGTGTTTTTACATTCCAGAGAGACAAGAAAATCCTAAAGGAAGAGAATAGACTTCTGAAAGAAGAAGCCTCCTTAGCAAATACAAAAAAGATTCATTATGAACGTGAAATAAGTCGGCTTAACAAGGTAAGGATATTCTTGTTTCAGAATATTGATCTCTTTGCTTTGAAACCTTTACCTGCTCAGGTAAAGAAGTTTATCCATTTGGCAGCTACTGATTTTAAAGTCGGTGAGCATTCTTTTTGTCACCTGCTGCACTAATAGCTTCTGAGAACACAAGGTAATAAAATTACACGAAAACATTATTTTCAAAGAGCATGCTTAAGGTGGCTGTCTTTATTTTAAAAGAAACACAGCCATGCAGGGCCCCAATCCTTATCATGCTGCTGGTCCAGATTGGGGGCTAGACCAGTACCCCACTGAAAATGATCCCTAATGCTATTTGCTCCCTCAGCTGCTATTTTTACTAAGTCGCACCTTCAGTGGCAAATAGCAGCTGTGCATTTGTGTATGAGATTTTTAAGGAGAAACCAGGTCAGGAAGAGGATATTTTTTTGGTAGGGGGAAACATGTTTGAACTGAGTTGGAAGTTTGTCCCCCCCTTCACTCTAGGTGATGTGAAGACTATTATAACAACAACCTACATTATTGCATGTTTACTCTGAGGAAACATCATTTGCAATGCACTTCCCTGCTTCACACTTGATGTGAATGCTGGGGAACCCAAACAGAAGAGAGCTGTTGTGCTAATGCATTTGCTTGTGGGTTCCCATGGACATCTGGTTGGCTTCTGTGAGACAGAATGCTGGACTTATGTTTGGAGGAGATGGGGAACCTCCAAAATGCAACTCCCCAGCCCTCTATATCTGGCTCTTGGGACACTGTCCAGATCGTGTCTCCTCTCCCCAAGCCACACTTCTCTCTGGCTATGCTCCACACTCTCCTCACGTCCTTGTGCCTGGCTGGATTGTTTCCTTGAACTGTACTCACCTTGATGGGGGGATGGAGAGATGTAAGGTGTGTTTGTGTGTGTGTAGAAACCTGTGGTTTCTGTGTGGCTGGAATGTTGCCTACTGAACGAAGGTAGGAGTCATGCCCATCCACTTTTGGCTCTGGCCCTGACCACCACTGGCATGCCGTCACTGGAAGGGAATGTGGTCCCTGAGCTGCAAGATGTTCTCAGCCCCTGAGAGAGGCTAATCCATCTGATCTTTTTATGTTCTAACTGATTTTGCATGATGCAACAAACATTGTAAATATCTTAGAGTAGAAGTAGGGAATCTGTGGCCTTCCAAACATTGCCGCCTATTGTAGCTGTTTGGTAAAGTGCAACTAAATCCCCTTAGCTCCTACTTTTTATTTTTACTTTCTGAATGCCACAAATTCTGATTTATAGTTTATATCATATCATATCTACTAACAGTCATCTCAGTTCTCTGAACTGTCGTCCTTATGCAATCAAATGGTGGTGCGCTCACACAAGAGGCAGACTATCTGTATACTTCAAGTATAAAGATAAATTTTTTAAGCCCAAAGGGAAGAGGAGTGTGGGATGACTGCTGAAAGGGTGAAAACAAACAGAAAACTAGGGCATGGTGAGGGAATAAATAATATGGACTGGAATATTGAACAGGAACACTCAGTGCTGCAACATTTTGTTGCAAGCCCCCCATGTATGTTATACTTTAGCTGTACGTTTTTGCCTTGTACTCAGGAGGCTGTGTGCCAAAAGGATGGTCTCCCCCTGCCTGTGTCTCTACCTCCCTTTCTCTCTCATGTACAAGAGAAATGGGATGGTGTATGTCTCTCTTGATTATTTGGAGAAAATGGCCCGGATCCAAATCTCCGCATCTTAAGCAGCTGGAACTAGGTGCTCATAACCTACTTAGATACTCGGAACACCAAGAATAAGTTGTTTGGGGAAGTGAAAGCAGGAATAATAAATCCAGTCCCTGCCCCCGTCTTGAAACTATGATAGGCAGAAGTATTCAACAGGGGCTCTGCATCACACCCCAGTTCTTGGAGCAGGGAAAGGAAAATCATACAAGCAGCAGCTGTTTGTACATGCAGATCCATACTGAGCTTTTGCACACAAACCAGCCCTGGCTGGATACTCCAGGTGTACAGCCAGCTTCTAAAATGTTGCAAAAGAAGAATAGAAGGCCATTGCTGGAGAGGCATAAAGCATATTTCCACCAAGAAAGGCTACATAAAGCAATGAGGGTATTTCCTTTTAACCCTATCTCCTGGTAAACCACGAACACTTCCTGAGGAAACACATTTCTCTGAAAAATAGTTCTATCTAGCTTTAAGCTAAGCGACAAAACACAAAACTTCAAGCATGAAAAATACACTGTCATTAAAATAAAAATGTTAGTTCTGGTCCACTTGAATCCTGCAATTAATTACAGGTGGAGAAACAAAATGAAATGTCATAGGCTAGCATGCAAATAAATATTGACTTTCAGGAAGCATATTGTTGTTATTTACAACCCAAGATTTTTGAGTCATGACATGAATTGTGAGAATCTGAGGGTGGCAAAACTGCCAACAGTATTTTTCATTGCACACCAGTGGAAAGTTATAGAAAACACCTCAGCATTTACAGCTTAAATGCCTCCTCACCACCCAGATGTTTACCTATGGATATGATCACGTCAAGCTTTTCACTTGAATGCAAGACTCTCATGATATCATGAATTGAGAAGTACCGTATTTTTCACCCTATAGGACGCACTTTTCCCCCTGCAAAAATGAAGGGGAAATGTGTGTGCGTCCTATGGGGCGAATGCAGGCTTTCGCTGAAGCCTGGAGAGCGAGAGGGGTCGGTGCGCACGGACCCCTCTCGCTCTCCAGGCTTCAGGAAGCTATCCGCAAGCCTTGGGAGCCCGCGGGAGTTTCCGCTGGGCTCCCAAGGCCTGCGGACAGCAGCCTGTAGCCCAAAACCTGGGGAGCGCAGTGGAGCCCTGGGCTTCGGGCAGATATCCGCAAGCCTGGGGAGACCGACGGGAAGTCGCACTGGTCTCTCCAGGCTTGCGGATAGCAGACTGTTCTGGGGGCTGGGATCGGGGGGAAGCTTGGGCTTTCCCCGCCCCAGCCCTGCGCCTGAGGGGGAAATAATTTTTTTTCTTTATTTCCCCCCCCCCAAAAAAACCCACTAGATGCGCCTTATGGGCCGGTGCGCCCTATGGGACGAAAAATACGGTAATTGGGAACTACCAGGGTGGTGGAGAAGTATGGTGGAGATGCCCTACCCTCATTGTCATTGTTGCAGCTTACTTGGATAGGGTAGGAAAATTAATTAATTAATTAATTAATTAATTAATTAATTTTAATATCCTGTCTTTATTCCAAGGAGCTCAAGGTGGCATACATAGTTCTCCTCCTTCCCATTTAATATTCACAAGAAGGCTAAGAGCACAGTCAGCCCAAGGTCACCTAGTGAGCTTCATTGTTGGGTGGGAATTCAAGCCCTGGTCTCCAATTTCCTGGTTCAGTACCCTAACCACTACATCACAGTGACTGACTAAAGAAGTGCTATAGGAACCTACTCAGTGTTAGAATAAAATTGTGTTTATTTGGATATATAAACATGTCTACAAGAATCCATAGGGCAACTGATACATTTACAGCACAATCCATTACATGTCTGTTTATATGTACTTCCTGGTAAGTTTATATGTACTTCCTGCTGTGCAGTCCTGTGCACACTTACCTGGTCCACTGATTCCCACATTGATGTCCAGGATTGTGCTGAAAGAATTACATGTTTCAAATGGCAAGGAGACTTAAAAAGGTAAAGGGACCCCAACCGTTAGGTCCAGTTGCAGATGACTCTGGGGTTGCGGCGCTCATCTTGCTTTACTGGCCGAGAGAGCTGGTGTTTTGTCTGCAGACAGCTTCCAGGTCATGAGGCCAGCATGACTAAGCTGCTTCTGGCGAACCAGAGCAGCACACAGAAACACCGTTTACCTTCCCACTGGAGCAGTACCTATTTATCTACTTGCACTTTGACTTGCTTTCGAACTGCTAGGTTGGCAGGAGCAGGGACCGAGCAACGGGAGCTCACCCTGTCGTGGGAATTCGAACTGCCGACCTTCTGATCGGCAAGACCTAGGCTCAGTGGTTTAGACCACAGCTCCGCCCACGTCCCTTGGCAAGGAGGCTTAACATATGGCAAAAGAGAGATCTGGATGTGGGGGAAACAACCCTCATCAAGAAGAAAAAATGACATAAGGTCATCTTTGGATAAGAGAGCCTTGAATACAGCACGCGAATGTATTGTCATCTCCACAGGTGTAAGCCACATGGTAACAAGAAAAGCCAAATGAGATCTCGTGCACATTTATTGCAGGGTTAACAAAACATATTGAAGTCAGGTTACGATTTGGAACCAATTAGAGGAACTCTTTAAATGTAAATGCACTTTGAGTCTGTTAGAATGTAAGGGTTTTTGTTTGTTTTTGCCTTAGTTCCATTCCTCCTCTCATTTGTGATTAGTTACAATAATATGCCTTATTTAAAGCTATCAGTTTCTAAGTTACTTCTAATTTTGACGAATTAGTTAGCTAGGACTGCATTGTGTTGGGATCTGTCTGTCTCAAGAGGCAATGGAGTATATATCCAGGGGTGAAGTTAAACTGCTGTGTTAGCAGCACTGGAGCGACCTCTCTAGGGCACAAAAGCCTAGGCAGTGTGTATGAAGGCCCTGGGCTGCCCAGATGACAAGACCCTGCTCTTGGCCTCACTGATGTGGTCAAAAGGAAAACAGAGCAATATGTTTGGCACCAGTTTAGCTGCAGGAATTGTTGGGAGGAGGCATACAAGCACCACCCACTTCGGGTTTGTGTAGGGTTTACTCCTCAGTCTTTTCATCTTCTGAAGATATCCTGCACGGCAGCGGAGGTTTCAGATTAGTTTTCCTTCTCTTAGATGGGCTACCTTTCCAGGTTGACGAGCTTCATCTGCCCAGCTAGGACTAGGAGCTTGGTTTTCTGATAACTTAGAGCACAATCCTAACCATGTCCACTCAGTGGGGTTGGGATTGCAGCCTAAATAGTACTGTTGCCTAATGTGATTTTAATGACATAATATGCTGGCCATATGTATGTGAGAGTTATTTTCTTTTATCGTTGCTATAAAGAATTACACAGTGTTCTATTTATCAGTTAAAGTCAGCATATCAGGGGCCGATGTATATACTTCTCACTGCTGATTTTTCTTGGTTCAGGGCGTTCTGCTATGACCAGTTTCAAAATCAAATAAAAGCTTCTCTAAATACAGAGCAATCCTAAGTAGGGATGAGGAGAAATTCAATTCAGTTCATATTTAAAGCCTAATCTTTAGCCAAAATTGCATAGAAGAGTGTGCAACCTTTCTCAACCTTTTTGAATTTGCCCTTCTCAATGGAGGGTGCAATCCCACACACACTTACTGGGAGGAAAGCGCCAATGACCACAGTGGGACTTGCACATAGGACTGTACCATAGGACTACCTTGTTGTGTGGGCTCCATTGCCACGACCAGCCCAACCACAATAAAGGGCTCTGCAGGCGAACGTGCTGAAATTCTAATATGCAGTTGAATGCAGCCTGGTGGGAGTCTTTGGACTGCGGTAATAATACTAATCTAACACCAAGTTTTTTAAAAAGCTAGAAAATGAGGTATTTGACTCCTTCAAAAAACTAGCATATATGGTTTTCCCTCCAAAGAATCCTGGAAAATATAGCTCTCTGAGGAGTAAACTACACGTCACAAAATTATTTGGGGAAGCCATAGTTATTAAAGTGGCATAAATGTGCCTTAAATATTCTACCACCTTTAGGTTGGGCTAATGGGACTGGGGGGTGGGGATTGATCCCACAGATGCACACATATCTTTGCTGTGTGTGTTGGGGATGGTGGAAGCTGCTCATTTATTCAAGACCTTAATATCATTTTATCTTCAGGTGTCTTTGCACCTCCAAGGAATGGGGGGCTGCCCTCCCCCAGTTTGAGAACTCCTCTTGTGACGCAGATTCCCCAACCTTTACTAGGGATTATAAATATGTTAGTTAGAAAGGCTAATGAAGATTGTACTACTTAAAAAGCAATGATTTTTATGTACTTTTTCCCTTTTCTTCCTTTTTGGCTACAGGCGCTTCAGGATGCCCTGAAAAATCAAAGTGCCCCCTTGCATGTAACTCCTGTAAATGCCCAGGATATGAACTGCAACCATGAAGAGATGAAAATGCAAATGGAAGTTCTCAAGCAACAGGTATGAATGGGTGGCATATGAACTGGAGCAGTAGCATTGCAATTCATTTAATTCTAAAGGTAGAACTCCTAGGTTTTAACATGAACATTTTATTCTACATACATTCATGTCCATGAATTCCACGATGAGCTCAGAACCATTATAAATGAAGGTTGGCATTTTCAGTATAAAGTCTGGTTTTCAGATGTAGCACTACCATTTATACTAGAAAACTTCAATAATAAACAGCTAGATCAGCTCACACATCCTCCCCAACTGGTTGATCTAGATTTACGTTTTGTTTTCATACTGCTATTTTAGTTGCAATACTCAACTCACCTATCAAATGCCACCGATGGGAGTGGATAATCAAGAAGCCATGTGCCCTTTCCCCATTTTTGTGAGACTACACGTTGCTCATGAATCATGTTCTTCTTAGTGCAAGACTTTTCTTTAGTTAAATATTCTAAGTGGACAGATAAAATAAAGGCATATAAAGTGTCCCCAACTGGCTCAAATTAGCTCCATTATCTGTGGAACGGAAGATTGATTTAATCAGTGTTGCAGAACCTCAGGGAAAGATGTGCTGCTGCTACCTCTCTCTCTCTCTCTCTCTCTCTCCCCCCCCCCCCCCCCGGTTTCCTTTTAGACAGGAACCCATCCGTTTAAAATTATGTTACTTTTCCAGTTAACCTTAGGTTTAAAGTCTGTCATTCTGGACACTGTTAGAGTCAGTTGCTGAAATACAAATGTGTAGGATGGGAAGGCCCGTGGACTAAAATACTTGTTTCTGTCACGTTTGAAAGGCTGAGCCAGATTTTACTCTCATGTAATGCATGCCACATGTGGAAGGGTAAAGCCTTGAATTTGATTGTTCAATAATGGATTGTACACACAATAAAACAGAGGATATCATTCCCTTCCCCCCTTCCCCCTATACTTCAGAGGGCACTTAAATCTAGAGTCTTTTTTTCTTTTTTTTGTATCATTTCATTTTATGCATCCGTTGAGACGCTGTGGAGTTCACACTGCATATTGGAGGACAGAAGGTTCCAATTCCTTGTTATAAGGACATTTTGCACTACCTCCTTTAGTTTTCTAAGCCTCCTTCATGTCTTAAGCTTGCAGTAATTATAATAAGGGTTGTGGGGACGATATAATAAGGGGAACCAACAGCAGGGCCCATGGACAGTTTTCCAGCCCCAGCTCCCCTCCTCCTCCCTTATCGTGTCTGTTTGTATGGAAAGGGTAGGAGAGGTCACAACCATTCCCCAAGACTCAAAAATAGAGGAAGCTTAGCCAAGCACAAAGGACTCTACTCTTTCCCAAAGAGAACCAGGATGGAAGCCAGCTGTGTGAAAAAGCAGATAGCATATGCCCACTGGCTGATCAGTATCAACTAAACATCTAGAGCGGATTATCTACTTGCTTTATGGCTTCGCCAGCCCTGAATTGCTTCCACACTGTAGTCATTTCTTCGTTCAATTATTACAACTAATTTGAGAAGTTATTGCCAATGTGATTTATACAATGTCTTCCCTCACCTCTTTTTAAATACCAGGTTGGTGGTGATTTTAAAACAAAGCAGATACTGCAATTGCATCTCTATTCCTGAGCAGGAGTGCTATTCTAGGGAGTAGGTTCGATTAAAGCAAATGCTTCTGGATAAATGTGTTTTTGATCTCCCTTTAAGGCTGCATTAACACATCAGTAGTGCCTGAGTACTTTTCCATCTGCTGTGGGGAGAGACATTGCAGGATTGCTGAATACAGGAGCATACAGTCCTGTGTGAAACTACAGTTCTAATTCTGCTTCCAGAATTAATGTGGAAGAACCATGAATCAGCAGCGCCAAGGAGTCCTAAGCTACATCAATACTATACTTTTAAAGCAATTCACAGCACAAATTTCTCCTCTCAAAGAATCCTGGGAATTGTATTTTGTTAAGGGTGCTGGGAATGGTAGCTCAGTAAGGGATGCACTGTCTCTTTTTTGTGATTCAAATTCAGAATTGACTAACTTTGGCTATAAGGTTCCGAAAATGGTATTTCTAAACTCTGGGATTCTGAGCACATCAAGGAGAATTCCCTGGGAATGTGCAGGATAGACTGCATGACTCATGGGGTTGATAATCCAGTGACTACAGTCACTGGTGCATTATCACTTATCAGCATTTCCAGTAAGTGGTTGTTCATAATGATTTTTAATTGAAGTCTTCCTGACTTACTCATGCACTAGCTGTCAGTGATTTGCTCCTTACAAGTACATACTCATGGGGGGAAAGATCATGACTGATGTAAGCCTAGCCAGATGCATAGACATCGTCATCTTTTAATCTCTTTTTGGTTTACTGATGATGATGATGATGATGATGATTTAAAAATTTTAATACCTTGGTTTTAACTATTGTATTGAATATTTCCGGTAAACGGTTTGGAAGTTTTATTACAATCAAGTAGCATATAACTTCCATTAAATAAATAGCAGGAGGAATTGTGTCAACCAACACCAACACCCACCCAGCCCTGCCAATAATGCGGGAAATGGCAAGTCCCCTGTAATCCTTTAAACCAGTGATTTTCAACCAGTGTGCCCTGGGGTGCCTTGAATGATGGTCAGGGCAATACTGGCCTCTGTCCCTCTTTCTTTCCCTCCCTCCTATGATGCCCTCTCACAGAAAAAATGTAGTTGGTCAAGGGAGCCATGGACTCAAAAAAAGTTGAAAACCTCTGCTTTCAACTACAAGGAGACAGAACCCTTCATTGCATAATGGAACACTTTACAAGAAACACAGGTTTGGAGGGGTGAGGAAGCCCATTTTCAGCCACAGTCTGAAGTGAAGTAAACAGTAGACCTATCTCTGAGCAGTGCAAGATTCCAGGCGATCCGGGCGCTTTTCCAGGGTTTGTGTTTCCTTCAGAATGAGGCACAGTGGAGAATGTATCTTTAGGATATATGATTCATTTACACATATACAAGCTGAGTCTATGATGGAGAGATTCATAGCATTAGCACCCGTTTCTCCCATAGCTGTAACCTTGGATTCAACCAGAAGTGAAACATTGCTCTGTCTCCCCATCTCTCTCTGTTCCTAGTTTGTTGCTTTGCTTCTAGTTCACACCTCTCCAAACTCTGCTCTCCACTCTGTCCTTCTAAGTACCTGGACCTGGGGGACCACACCCATTTACCATCTCACACAGATCCACTTCCTTTGTTCCCCTTAGTGGCCCATCTCCCAGGCGATTACCTCACCAGGAAAGTAGCCTTGGCTTATATTTTAACACTTGCTGGGTCCAGGGGTTTGAAGGGTCTCGGCATACAGCCTACTCCCCCCCCCCCCCGCCCCGTGTATTCTTCTCTGCCACCAGTTCTTGGCACAAACAGAGCAGCTGCTCTAAGAAAGTTTTTTGAGGGAGGAGTAGGGAGGGTGCTGGGCCAGGCATGGCTGTCTTAAGACTTGTTGAATCTGCTTTCTTTTTTTACTGGAACTTCAGCAATAGCTATGTGGGAAAGATGCAACAGACAGAATAAAAGAACAGGGCGACTCCTAGTGAAGTCTAAGCATAGGACTTTGTTTTCAGTACCAGAAATGAGCTGAACCCACACTCCTTTAACAAACAAATCCACATCTGGCTAGCTTTCTTCATTTCAGCAGCCTAATTTGAGTGGGAAAAGTAAATTTCTTGTTAAATAATTAGGTGTTGGAAACCCTTGTCAATCTACTGCAAATGACCCAAAG
Source organism: Podarcis tiliguerta (assembly GCF_965153285.1). Classification (NCBI taxonomy): domain Eukaryota; kingdom Metazoa; phylum Chordata; class Lepidosauria; order Squamata; family Lacertidae; genus Podarcis; species Podarcis tiliguerta. The sequence goes on along the minus strand of NC_139542.1, from coordinate 28,233,741 downwards.
ATAAAACAATCTAGTTCCAATCTATCTTTTGCCCACCTCTGCCCTGGACTGTCTCAGAGATTGCCACCTAAGGTGGTGTAGCTTAGCACAGTGTGTATATATAGAAAGTGAGTGTGTAATCTGATAAATTGCCAGCAATTGTCTCAAGCCACAGTTGTCTCTCTTATAATCATACATTTTGTAAAATATTTGCCACAGTCGGGTATGGATAGTTTTTTAATAGAATCTCATTCTCTAATGTGCTGCTGTTCTTGTTCCATCCAGAGGTATTTAAAGATGTGTTGTGTTTTCCCTTTTTTAAAAAAATCAAAGCCTTTCTGACTCTTGATATATGAAACAGTGAGGGTAGTCCTGGAATACTAAAATTAAAGGGTGATTTACTATTGACATAAATGGAATTCAAATTGCACCAGATGAGTTGAAATTTTACACTAATTACTTATCAATGGAATATAGTCGTTTGAATTGCTAAACATTTTCTAATCATGCCTGCTTGAAGTTGCCAAAACCCTTTGTCCTGGAAAGTACCGTATTTTTTGCTCTATAAGACTCACTTTTTTCCTCCTAAAAAGTAGGGGGAAATGTGTATGCGTCTTATGGAGTCAATGCAGGCTGCGCTGCTATCCCAGAAGCCAGAACAGCAAGAGGGATTGCTGCTTTCACTGCGCAGCGATCCCTCTAGCTGTTCTGGCTTTTGAGATTCAGAATATTTATTTTTCTTGTTTTCCTCCTCCAAAAACTAGGTGCTTTTTGTGGTCTGGTGCGTCTTATAGAGCGAAAAATACGGTAGCTTTCTCTCTCTCTCCGGAGCTGAGAATTAGCCTGTAGTTGTATGCATGTTTACCTGGGAGTAAGCTCCATTGAACACACTGAGGCTTACTTCTGAGTAAAAGTACATGATTGCTCTGTATATTACCATTTAATTTTGTTTGATGGATGGAACTAAAAGCCTGTGTAAGTAGAGGGAATTTATAGGAAAATACCAAATTAAAGCCAGAAATCCCTATAATCTTTCTGTGATTGTTAATTGTTATTAATTATGTGATTATGGATTCTTTGAATATTAATTCTTATATCCACACCGAATATAAAAATCATGTAAAATTCTGTGAGATCTCTGGGTATAGGGCGGTATATAAATTCAATAAATAAATTAGAGGGGAAGGTTTGTGAGAACAAAAACTTTTTTTAATTACTAAAATGTCAGAACCCACCAAGACATTTCCTTTTAAAGCATTTTTCATGTAAATGGATAGACTTGCCTATTTTGTACCTTTTATAAAATTAAGATTTGGGGCATTACCTCTACTGAATATATATTACATTATCCTCATTTGTAGGTTCAGATATATGAAGAAGACTTTAAAAAGGAAAGATCTGATAGAGAGAGACTTAACGAAGAAAAAGAAGCACTGCTGAGAATTAATGAGAGAATACAGTTTCAGTTGGACACCCTAAATTCTCAGGTATGAATAAAAACAAATGTATCATTGCCAGAACATGTGCATTTCCTCCTTATTTTCTCGCTTTCCATTCAACCCAATTCTGGCTTCCGTTCTATTCTGGCTTCCGTTAATTGACACAGATTTTATATGAGGTCACCATCTGGGATGAAATCATTCTGGAGTAATGTTGGTGATGAAATGAGGAATAATTTGAAACCCACGCCCTGAACACACACAAACACACACACACTAACTAAATGGAGTGACTTGTGAAAAATGCAGTGCCTCATGAAATATTTTGTAACAAGCACCAAAGTTGTTTTTTTGATCTCTTGTTTCTGACCCCAGATAGTTTCAAGGGAATTAAGCAGAATAACATTTTCTGGCTATTCTGTATGATTTGCGCAACTAAGGCTGCATCTTATATATGCTTGCCTAAACTCTATTTGCATACAACAGAGTAAACAGAGTAAAGGGACCCCTGACAATTAGGTCCAGTCGCGGACGACTCTGGGGTTGCGGCGCTCATCTCGTTTTATTGGCCGAGGGAGCCGGCATACAGCTTCCAGGTCATGTGGCCAGCATGACTAAGCCGCTTCTGGCGAACCAGAGCAGCGCACGGAAATGCTGTTTACCTTCCCGCTGGACCTATTTATCTACTTGCACTTTGATGTGCTTTTCGAACTGCTAGGTTGGGAGGAGCAGGGACCAAGCAATGGGAGCTCACCCCGTTGCGGTGATTTGAACTTCCAACCTTCTGATTGGCAAGCCCTAGGCTCTGTGGTTTAACCCACAGTGCCACCCGAGTCCCACAAGGTATCCTGAAGCAATTTATAATAATAATAATAATAATAATAATAATAATAATAATAATAATAATAATTTATTATTTATACCCCGCCCATCTGGCTGGGTTTCCACAGCCACTCTGGGCGGCTTCCAAAAGAATATTAAAATACTGTGATACATCAAACATTAAAAGCTTCCCTAAACAGGGCTGCCTTCAGATGTCTTCTAAAAGTCTGGTAGTTGTTGTTCTCTTTGACATCTGGTGGGAGGGCGTTCCACAGGGAGGGCGCCACTACCGAGAAGGCCCTCTGCCTGGTTCCCTGTAACTTGGCTTCTCGCAGTGAGGGAACCGCCAGATATTTACTATATATATAAATATCACATAGGATTGCTCCGCTAATCACCTGCATCTAAAGAGCTATAAGTAACAGTCAACCCATGAATATATTTTGGAAGACTAAGTTCAAATCCTTGTTCTGCTAGGATCTCATTAGGTTAGGCCCTTGTATCCTTGAAGTGCTAGCGAGGAAACATGATAAGCTGAATTTGAATCCTGGCAAGATGGGGGCACTGTGGATGAGTGGTCTCTGTGCCCAAGAAATCAGTCAATTGCCTGCGCCCGACAGGATTGCACTCCTCCTGAAGGAGCAGGTATGAAGGTTGGGTGTGCTTCTGGATCCAGCTCTGTCACTGGAGGGCCAAGTAGCATCAGTGGCTAGAAGTGCCCTTTACCAGCTCTGACTTATACAACTTATACAACTGCCTGGACCAGGAGAGCTTGACCACATCGGTCCAGGCATTGTTGACAAAATAGGATTACTGCAACATATTTTATGTGGGGCTTCCCTTGTACTTGCTCTGGAAGTTAGTGCCGAATGCTGCAGCACAGCTGCTGGCAGGAGTGAGACCCAGTCTGCATATTACACCTCTGCTCAGAGATCAGCACTGGTTGCCCATTGGCAGCTGGGCCAAGTTCAAGGTGTTCCTATTAGTATATAAAGCCCTTGACAGCTGGGGACCAGCTTACTTGCAGGATCACCTTACCCATAGGCGCCTGCTCGGCCACTTCTGTCTGTATAACTGTCACTATTACAAGTGCCACCTTTAATGCAGCAGCACCATATCCTTTGGAACTCCCTGTCTATTGGCATAAGATGGGCACCTTCACAGTATTCTTAAAACATTTTTGTTTAGGTAAGCCTTGTCAGCTTGCATTTCTTAGTGCAGAAAGTATTGATCTGATGTTTAGAGATCTTTCCTATTCTACTTGATTCAAGACGGTTCTGGAAGCTTCTCTGTGTGAAAGAGATAAGCAGAAGGTTTATAATGTTAGGTTATACCTTCAGAAAAGCTGGCTTAAACTGGCTTTGTTATCTTTTCTGTCATGGTCATGCTGACTATATAAGTAGGGCCAGAAGGAGCCAGGGTTTCACTTTGTCTGTCTGCCTCTCTTTCCTTCTGGTGTGGACTTCTGTACATAGTATGTATAGTGTTAAGGTTTAGTCTTATTATAAGTTAGTGTAAGTTTAAGTTAAGTCTGCTGCAACTGGATTTCTTATAGACAGTGCCAGTCCTGAATGTAGTGGATTTGTGACCATTATGTTCATTTGCCTTTAGTAGCAGTAAAGCTCTGCTGGATGAAATACAATAGCCTCTGGTCTATTTTTGAGAATCCTGCAACGTGTTTAAGTTTTTACTTTGCTAACTATACATTGGAATCTATGCTGGATCAATATTGAGTAGAATTTCAATGACAAGCCTACCAAGACATGCAGAAGTTACATATGATTTGTCTCTGTTGATTTTCATCATCTTTTGAATATTTTTAAATACCTATTTTTAAATATATATTTTTAATCAATGATTTTATTTTTATTTTTGTAAATGGCTTAAGGGTTTTCTAGCAATCAAGTGGTATGTAAATTTGGTTAAATAAATCAAAAGTGTGCATGTGCCAATCACTAAGTCAATGTCGCCTTGTGGTTCCACTCTGTTTGTACCTCCATCTTGCGTCCTTGCTCATTAAGCATGTTATCCTTCTGCAGCCATGGTGCCTTCCTATAAAATCAGAACATTATATTATCGTTGTAGAGATTGTATGGTGTGATTTGACATGCTTAACTGTTATATAAGTAATACATAAATGCAGTTATCAGGTTTGTTTGGGGCTCTTCTGGTCAACTTTTCTTGCAGGAATTGGAAAGGAAAGATCGAAATGTAATTCCTCACTTGTCAGGTGTCTCAAATGAAGAAGGAGTGGCAAGTGAAATGGGTTGCAATGATGCAAGGAAGCTTAATATGGGACCATAGAGCGAACAACAACATCTTATTGGCCAATTCTGTGAACTAAAACAGGATACCCAACCAATACTTGTGCAACTATTTCCTAGAACTATTTATAAAGGAGACCTATGGCATTCCTGGGCAGCTTGCACTATGATTTAACTGCCCTTTAAGTTTAGATTTCCCCCCCACCCCCAAAAAAATATTTAGCCTAATCTTCATCAAGTGAATTCAGACCGGACTGTAAGAATAAATATGTTGTCCACAACAAGTCCAGTTGCTGGCAATGGCTGGCATAATTTGTCCCTTCTCATGAATGAGGGCTTTGGCTTTAACAAGCAAGAGACATTCTGTTGGCATGACCCAAAACAATTTCCCTCACTGTTTCCCTCACCTTTGACTTTGGAGCATAAAGCAATTTTCGCCTAATGAGCCTGTTAACTTAGCTCACTAAGCTTCCACAAGGGGGCATGAGAGTTCTTGATTTCAGCAATTGCTTTTTGATAACATACTTCTATGCATGCATGCACTTTTTCAGTATGAAATTAATTTCCCCTACACAGGTTAAAGACTGTCAGGAAGAAAGGGAACTACTTGAGAAGCAAGTAAAGCAACAGGTGTGTGTTGTACTTCAGATATGTTTTTTCTAGGAGGCTCAAATGACACACAGTTGCAATCCAACCGAACTAATTTTGCTAATGTGATGAACAAAGAATTTGTCTATAGGACTCAGTGCATGCCATGATTTTGTGCAAGTACAGGCAAAGTGCAAAATATGGTCCCAAGTTGGAGCTAATTTTTTGTTGAAGCTTAAAGGTTCCAGCTATTTTGGCTGCTTTGACAGAGTTGAATGTTAAGTGGACAACATCTGGTGAAATCTCTAAGTTAAAGGTGAACTCCATACAATTTCCAGTAGTCCAGGGAATGGCCTTATACCTCACTATGACCATCCAAAGCAGATTATGTTGATTATGCAAATTTATGCAAATAGGTTTTTGTGCCTAATGCATCCAGGTTATATATTTTTTGCCATTTCTGGTGCTGTGTTTTAATGTTTCATAGTGCAGCAGGCTGTAGTCCCATTACTGGCAAACTTGTTATCAGTCTTGTGTTGCTTACTTAGAACAAAGGATGCAACTAGCTGAATAGAAAGGCATCAGCTACCAGTTGTACGCTGCAGTATCAAACCAGGAGTACAGGAAATACTAAGATGTTACTACTTTAATTGGGAAGTGTTTATTTTAATTTATTTATTTATTATTTCAATTTTTGTATAGGCAAGAGACCTCCAAGCTCTTACAGAAAAACATGGCTTCCCACATCAGATGTTTGTTCCTGCATGTTTTAGTTGCAGGAACTGTGGGTTACTTCACCCTTACCCTGAACCTCAAATAAAATTGGCTCCGTGCAGCATTCACAGAAAGCAGCAGCGCCCAGTAAGTAGTACTTCTGCCATCCTTCGTTTCACAAAGTGGAAACCAACATTGTACAATTACAAATGCAAGGATTCTGCAGGAGTAGAATAATATGTGAAATGTAAACACTCGCCTCTCTTTCTTGCCTTGTCATTTTGATTTTTCTCAGATAATTGTTTTCGTAACTCATAATGTACATATTCCCATCCTCTTTCAAATAGCTCACATCTCCTGCAGAGTATTTTTTTTAAAAAAAACACTCTCTATTTTTTTCCTCTGACCACAGAACAAAATATCTTTTACTGCATTCTTGGTATGCTTCAGGGCCCAATTCCAAGTAATAATCTTTAAAACCATTAATGAGTTGGGGCCACACTGGTTGAAGGATCATCTTCACCTATACAAACCTGCCTGTCCTTTGAGTCCTGAGGACCTGATTTTGTGTCCTTCAGTGAGAGCTATAGGGTTGACCCCACATCAATTTGTGGAATTCTATCCTAACTGAGACCCCATCAATTCAGGCCTTCAAATGAGCTCTGAATAACTTTGCTTTGAGTTGTTTTATCTTGGACTGATAACTGGGTTTTGATGTTTATAAACTGATTGTTCATTTGCCGGAAATAGTTTTCATTATTTTTATAGGCTAAAGTACCTAAAGTAATGTTAGCAAAAGTAGCATTGTCACTCACGCAGTCGCACACAAGCTGTCACAGTGTATAGTAACTCTAGCAGTTGTACACCACCTTGTGCCAAGGGCAAGACACACATTAGATTTGACTGCTACACTGTGCTGAGATTGAGGCTCCTGCTAGGGGAATAATGGTTGTTCAAGCGGGTTGCCACAACTGCATTCCTTCACATTATGGGGAAGAATGCAACATGGATGGAGTTGCCATTATCTTATTTCTGCAGGACAATCTCTTGCATAAGCCACCATGGAAGTGAATGGAACCTGCCAAGGACCACACATACTTAAGCTTAGATAAAACAAGGAAAGAGCCATAGATAAGCAGAGCTTTTGTTTAAGTATTTTTCCTTCTGCTTCTCTTCTCTTATATGAGCTTGTGGGGGGAAGGAGTTTCTCACTAAAGTTTAAAACTGAGGCCCAATTAATTTTGGCCGCTGTCCTAGAGCTTTCACCATCTGGGTTTCTAGCTGTGCAATGCATCCTGGGGGTTTATAAATTTTGCCTTCCTTTAGAAGACTGCTGGAAGGGTGGAGTCCTTTGCTGATTGGTTGTTTTGAAATCTATTCCCAAGTCCTTTTGTGACTGTTTTCTTATATAAGTGTAGCTGGCTCCAGCAGGTTTTTTTTTTTATAAAAAAATAATAATTCCCAAGCTATTTGTCATCAAATGTGAAAGGTGTTAGAATTGAGTGAGTGTGTAGGCTCAGCGTATGGAATATAGTACAGATACTTTGTTATAGTTTGACTTTCTACTCCTTTTCCCCCCTAACTCACATTTACTGTTTACTTTTCAATCATCCGAGAAATCTTTTGTTTAGTCTGATTTTGAATCATGTCTCTTTATCCTTTGGAATACTTTCAAGATCATAATTGTGAAAATTATGTTAACTGCCTTGCAGTAGTGTTCACACGTTGTTGTTTGGGTCTCTGAGAATACATCATATGTTTGTAGTTGAGTATGGCTTATTTTACTAGGGAGTGTTTTGCATGTTTCATTGAATATTTATCCCATCCATGCCCTGATGTCTTTGGGTTGAGGCTTAAAATAAAAAAGTTAAGAGATAAGATATTTAATATGATTTATAATACAAACTAAGTTAGACCATTGGGCCATCTAGCCCGGCTCTGTTATATGATACCCTTTTGAAAATTAAGGTGCTTGTGTAACATGGTTTATTTGACAGCAAGCTGCTGGAATTCAGTGGTTTGCCATGTAGGTGTGACCACTTCCCCATGCCATTGCAAACATCCAAAAAGCAAGGTTGGATTTGACTCCATTTTTTCTCCTTGTAAAACATCTCAGTAAGGTCTCCTCCAGACAACCTGTTTATGGAGCATTCGTTCTGGGAAAAGCTGTGATTTGTTTAAATTATGGCTTGTCCAAAGAGATATCAAACCTTGGTTTCTGGCTTGTTTAGATATCCATAGTTAGAATTAACTGTGATTCTTGCCCAGTTTCCAGATGAAATGACAGTCTGCAGGTATTTTAGCATGGAAGCTGATGCTTCTGATCTCCCCATTGTGAGTGTGCTGGAGAAATGGAGAGAAGGCTCGTGCACATAATACTATGCTATGCTTTAGCATTGCATTTGAACCAGGTCGTAAAACTCCCAGTCACTTAACAATTACATCATCCACCCAGTTATATTAACCACTATATCTGCAGCAGTGTTACCTAATGGTGGTTACTTCTCCATCCAGGAACTGAAACCATATTTAAACCATTGTTTCATGTTCTGGAGCCCTCGCCTTCCATAACCACAAAAATAACACCACTGCAGGTGTCATAGTTTACAATAGTTAGAACCTAAGGGGAAACTGGTGTTCCATAAGAGAGAGAGGTGGGCCTTTTGTGGCCTGATCTTGATTGCCTAACCATGGTTAAGCAATCAGGAACATTCCACCTACCCCATCTCAAAAGAAGTTATCTGCACAGGAGAAACTTTGTGTGTGGAATGCATCAAGTCCTGCATCAAGCTTTGGAGACATAAGCATCAACACAGGGTTTCCCTGGCCTGTGAACTAGAGAAGAACAGGGTGATTTACAATTTGGATTAAATGATTTGGATAAGGAAGTGTAGAGGAAGGATCAACTGCAGTAATGACTTTCTTCTGTAAACAGATCAAGAATATTGAAAGTATAATCCCAATAGCATCAGTTTTCCATTCTTTTTTCAGACGCCCAATATAGCAGGAGTAGGGAACCTGTGGCCCTCCAGATATTGTGGAACCACCAACTCTCATTTTAAAAATAAATAAAAATTTATTGAACTTATATACCGCCCTTTACCCACAGGCCATCAGCCCTAGTCAGCATGGCCATTGGGATGATAGTAATTTACTTAGCAGCATCTAGAGGGCTGCAGGTCCCCAACCCTTGAACTACTGGAGCACTAAGGTGACATTTCAGCTGGCATGCTGTATTATTCTTATTTTTAATTTTGAAAATCTGCCTTACGAAAATTATTCTAGTTCTGTAATTAGGAGCTGAATGTCAAAATCTATAAGAATTCGATTGAAATGTTGCATGTTTTTGTAAAAAGCTATTTTTTTCCTTATAATAATATTCCCCCCCCCCCCAAAAAAATCATTTTAAAGTTCAAATGCTGACCTGCTGCCATTAGAGTGGGAGATTAGAATTCTGTTTTGTGAGGTCACCAGGGTTTGAAAAGAATCCTAGCAAACTGCGAACAAGTTCCCTTTGGAACACGTTCACCTGTCATGTTGATGCACACCAGGTTTCTCTTAGCCTCTTAGCAGCTGACATTGACTGTTGTTAGAGACCTAACTGTTTATGATAGAATCAGGTGCATTCCATCTCACCCTGTCTTCTCCTGCTCTGTTTCAAGGTTCATGAGGCTTTCGGAAATCTGGTTTGTTAATGTTAATAAAGTTTGTTTTGATTTGTGGGATCTAGGAGGTTTCACACAACTCTTTAATATTGTGCTCACCATCCAAAAGACACAGCAATAAAAAGAAAAAACAGCTGAAGAACTTAATCAGAAAAAAAATTATTTGATCAAAATAAGAAGGAGATTTTGGGGGTAAATTACTTTGGTATGACTAATGAAAGGCTTCACAGTATAATTATATTTACCATGCTGCTATTCTTTTGTTTGAAGTGTCTATGAAGTCCATATTGCTGTAATAATGTTTTATTGTTCTGCGCAGCCAGACTATCAATGGTATGTTCCCGACCGGTTTCCGCCAGATGTGCCGCACAAGGCAAATGGTAAGGCAACAGCTGTACTGAACACACTTTTTAAGAGTTTCTTTTTAATGGGCTCTCTCTCTCTCTCTCTCTCTCTCTCTCGGTGATCAGTAGTAAACTTTCATAAGTACCCAGTGTGTGATTTGTATACAGCTCTATTTTGTACAACTGCAATACATGCATGCAGCCAGGGCTGTGAATATAATGCATTTGTGTACAGCTTTTGGTATTGCCAAGCTACTTTAAAACATCTAACATGCCTTAAAGAATCATATAAATCCCTTACTGAACACCTAAGAAAAAGGAAGGACATTGGAATTGCAGTCCTCCATTCATAACTTGGTTGACAGTTGAGCAAATGGTGCATCTAATATATGGTCTCTAAAAGGAGCTCAGTCTAGCCACTGTGGGCCTTTCCTACAGCCAGTAGAGAGGACAGTGGCTGACGTCAAATCCAGCTAAGACTTTGCTACCCTAACACTGCCACCATTCTGTCTTCACACCAAATAAGTTCAAAGGCCATGCAAGATAATTATTAGTCCACACACCTCAACTCTTCTGGTTTAAGGGACCCATGGATGATGTCATATCTGTGGGTCCCCCAAAATCCTGGAGAAAACACTTTCCAATATATTTTACCCAATTCTGTTTGCTGCATTTTCAAGTGCATAGCTGGTTCAGCCTCAGCTCAACCCTATAGAATAGGAACATGTTTTCCTTAGAAACACAAATGTTTGGCTTCTCTGGCTTCTCTTAGGCTAAGCTGAAGCTGCTGGGCAACTTAATTTGTTTGTTTGTTTGTTTGTCAAGTAACTGTACAATTAGTTCTGAAGCATTTGCATACTATCTTAATACATTTTCCTCTCTGTTTGCACATTCCTTTCCTATTCTTTCCTGTTTGTTGTAAGCACCCCTGGAGAAGGAAAATGTTTTTGTTTCAGAGGCTGTATGGTAGAGGTGGGCAGAAGTAGAATTTGGTCCACCAATAAACCCTTGGCCACTTTATGGTGGGCCAGCTGATGCTTGGTGGTTGCTGGGATGCTTGCAAAGAATACTGAATTAGGCAGAGTTTGATCTTATACAGGAACCACTTACATTCTTAAACAAGAATTCAGGCTCTTTGAACATGGAGTATTACCAGTTAACGTGGGCTAGTTGCGCATTAACTGATAAAAAATCCTAATCAGCATGGATTCCAGGTTCAGATGGAGCGAGGTGTGTGGCGTGGCACATGAGCAAGATTCTTCCAGTGGACTCTCCCCATAACAGGCCATCACCTGCTCACTGCTGCTCATTTGCATGCCAGTCCTTCTTTCCTTCATATTGCCTCCCAGCAAAGCAAGCCCTACCATTTGGAGAAGGGTGGCAGCTGCATTAGGCTTCTGTTGGTCCATACAGTTAAAAGCAGAACATGCTAGACTGATAGTAACCCACCTCTTCTGTGAGTGTGAAGGACATCTTTTCCTATCCCTCATCCTATCAGAGCAGGAAGAAATGCAGGAAGCCTAAGCAACTGTCATGGGCAGAACAAATGGATTCACAGTTTGGGACATTTATAGGCTTGTTGGGATCATACTGAACTAGTTGTGGGGTGGGGGTCTATCAGAGTCATGTAAGTCTGAGAATTGCAAAAGTAGGTTCTGTACTAGAAGGCGCAAGAGGCATTTATTTTGAGTTGCTTATAGGACAGCAAATGGGGAGAGAAGATGGGATTAGAGCCATGCACAATTTTGTACTGCAGACATTAGATAGCCTTGGGATTGCCAGATCTCTCACTTTGATAATGGAAATCCAATTGTGAAGACTGCATGGCTAAAAGATACTGGAGCGCGATTCCTTATAGAGGCACAGACTGTCATGGAAAGGATGTTTGTGCAATACCCCAATGTGTAGATGGTTAGAAAGTGAAATTTTATGCCCTTCCAAACCCTTCTGTGACCTTGTGCAAATGTATTTTGATGAGTCCCACTTGCTCAGAATTTTACAACAGTCCCTTGCAGATTGTTTCACAAATGAAGCATGAGATATCCAGAAAACTGCCTGTTGTTCTTAGAACTAAAGCTCCTTACAAGCCATGAATTGGTTAGCCATAAAATTGCTTGGTAAGCTCTCCATATGAAAACTCTGCAGCCCTTATAAGTACTTAATAACTTGAGAGCGTAAAGCTTAGCCTTGCTGAGCCAGCTAACCTAGGAGATCAAGTTGGCTGGCTGCATGCATTGAAGCCTTTAAGTGCTTAAAAGCTTCAGTTTATAAAGTTGTTGTGGTTTGGGGGGCCATCTGTCCCCGGGGAACCACATGACTTTGACAAGGAAAAGCAATCTTCAGCTTTGGGAAAAGGCTTTTGGAAAGTGCATGAAATTTCCTTCGATGTTTTGATTTGTTTACATGTTCAATCTGCAAATGAGAGCCTGAAGAAAGGGGAGAAAAATCTTGGAATAAGCGACCAAGTAAATAAGTGTACTTATAGAAGGTTAGTTATTGTGGAATCTGTGATCCTAATGCATGCAGGTTTTTCACAACATTGGCAGCAAAAGGGCAACATGTATATCCTCCCTCCCCCAATTTAATCCAGATTTGCCCTATCCATGAAAAACCCAGTATTTTAAAACAATAGCACTCTGTTGCCAAAAAGCCATTCGCAATACACGAACAATCCATTTGCAATATTAAGCCTCCCTTTGAAAGCCCCCTTAGAATTGTTATCTCTGGCATACAGAGATGAACCAAGTTGTGAACAATCCAAAGGGGTGAGGAAAAGGGCTTAGTAGAAGTAAAGGAGTTCTGATTTGGAAAAGGGAACAACCTAGATTCAGCAACTTTTCACTTAGTATCAAAAATAGTTCATTGGAAATTACATTAGCAGGTGCAGAGGATGAGCAGCATCAGAACTTTCCTTTTCTCCCCTACTGTAGTCTCATTTCTCCCCTACTGTAGTCTTATTAAATTTTATACCATCCTTCATCCGAAGATATCAGGGCAGTTCACAGCATAAAAATACAAAATAAAACCAGAAAATACATAATAAAAACAAGAACAAGAACAAAACTAACCAAACCAATAACGCACGCACCCAGACACATTTAAAAGGGCATAGAAGAGGAAAGTTTTCACTGGGTATCTAAAGATGTATAATGAAGGTTCCAGCTGAATCTCCCTAGAGAGAACATTCCACAAATGGGGAGTAACCACAGAAAAGGCCTGTTCTTGTGTTACCACTCTCTGGACCTCTCATGGGGAATCACAAGAAAGGCCTCAGGTGGCTATTATTATCCTGGGATAGCTCAGTTGGTAGAGCATGAGACTCCTAATCTCAGGGTCGTGGGTTCAAGCCCTAAATTGTGCCAAAGTTTCTTGTATTGCAGGGGGTTGGACTAGATTACCCTTGTGTTCCCTTCCAGCTCTACAGTTTTATGATTCTATTATGATTGCAGAGTCCAGGTTAATGTATACCAGATGAGGTGATTCTTGCAGTATTATCAGCTTTGGGGGAGGTGAATTTCACTGGGAATAAGTTGGGAAGGAAAGGTTTAACCCCACAAGGTCTTGTGCCATTGCACCTCTCCTCACACACGCCTCTTATGCAATACAAGAGAAAACTAATTGCACTTGGCAAACCACAGTTTCCTGTTGCAACTGATCTTGGAAACTGTTTAATATTGGACTACAAACTACAACACGAAGCCAGCAGCTGATCACAATGTATGAAAAGAGGCAACATGTGCTGCCTACTGTCAGTCATTAATTTTGCATGATTTCCAAAAGTTTGTTCTTAAATCCTTTTTTGAAAGAAGCATCTGAATGCTCATATGCAGCATATTGGTGGTAAATGCTGCATGAGTGAATAAGGCAGCAGTTCTTTCCCCTCTTCACAACAGTTTAAATCAAATTTAATCTTCATCTCTACTGCTCTCCTTGAGCAGTATAATCACTGAGGTGTCTAAACTCAGGTTTTGATGCATATTCTGTTTTCTTATCAGAAGCACACAAGGGGGCAGACTTCAAAAAATTGTTAGGAATATGAGGAACATGATTTGAAAGAAGTGTGTGTGTCTGTATGTTATCCATGCATGTATCAAGGTTTATTACTGTTCCACAGTGACAATTGCTGTGGCTAAAGAGGTATTTTGACTCTCTGCACTACTCATTTGGGCAGGGTGAGGCAGCACAACTCAGATCAGAATGGTGGCTAGAGAGGCAGCAACAGTCAAGCTAAGGTTTCATGTTAAGATATTATCAGTAGTTATCCATGTACTCAGCTCATGGCCCACTCAAAACAAGTGTTTTAATAAAATCCAGAAATTAAATACACATCTTCCCAGCAGAAAGTGTAGGAGTGAGCATTAGCTGTCTCCAGCTTTAGGCTATGGAGACAATTTAACAACCACTTAAAAGCTCTTTTTTTAAAGCACCATTATTTCCTCCTCTTCTCTAATGATGCATGCTATCCACTTGCTGCCCTTCACATATGCAGGATATTAACTCAAAGGCATTTCCATGGCTTTGGGTAGCGGACGGTGTCATGCTATGGGGGTTCTTTTAAGGCATGCTGATGAATACAAGCCATAAAACTGCTCTCCCTGGTCCATTCCCTTCATCTTCCTCCTGCCTTCCTACTTTAGTCTACTGCGTCATAAAGAGACAACCCCAGGCACATCCTGGTGGCTAGGATGTGGGGGACAGGGTGTCTGTGTCACTCCCTTCTGATCCCTACAGCCTAGACAGTCTTTGCACACAGCTGCTAGAAACTGGCTGCCTTCCATAGCAATCATGGGAGTGTCTGGACATTGTATATTTTCCCATTCTTTTACTATTTTTTTATTAGCATATAGTAGGGTGTTCTTATTCACCAGGCGGGGTTAGGGGAGAGATTCTGAAAAGGAAGTCTAGATATGTTGAAAGAGGTTTCCCCACTTGTTGTCTTCTACCTTTCCTGAAGCGGTGTGTGAAATAAAGGCTGCATACATGCTACACTCAGGGACGTGGATGGCGCTGTGGGTTAAACCACAGAGCCTAGGACTTGCCGATCAGAAGGTCGGCGGTTCGAATCCCTGCAACGGGGGGAGCTCCCGTTACTCGGTCCCTGCTCCTGCCAACCTAGCAGTTCAAAAGCACGTCAAAGTGCAAGTACATAAATAGGTACCGCTCTGGTGGGAAGGTAAATGGTGTTTCCGTGTGCTGCTTTGGTTCGCCAGAAGTGGCTTCGTCATGCTGGCCACATGACCCGGAAGCTGTATGCTAGCTCCCTCGGCCAATAAAGCGAGATGAGCGCCGCAACCCCAGAGTCGGCCACGACTGGACCTAATGGTCAGGGGTCCCTTTACCTTTACCTTACATGCTACACATCTGAAGTACATGACTTCCCCCCAACAATTCTGGGACCCACAAAGCTACAGTTCTCAGCACCCTTGACAAGCTATGGTTCCCAGGATTCTCTGGGGGAAGTATTGTGCTTTAATTGTGTGCTGCCTATGCAGCTGAAAAATAGAGAAACGTGGAGAAAGATCTATGGGATCTGTTTGTGGGTGAGAGATGTGGGTTCAATCAAAGGGCAAGAGGATACTGGTATCATAAGTGTGGTTTCTATTGAGTCATGCTTACTTATATCTCTCACCCACTCTTTCCTTAGCCTGTATTATCCTTTTTGCACGTATATTTTGCTGGGTACCAGATCTAAAAGTTAACTGACTTTCTTTTAGTCTAGCTAGTGATCATCCTTCCATGACAATGGCTTCCTTTTTGGGGGAGGAGGCAAAGGATTCAGGAACAAAGGACAAGAGAATTCCAACTAGTGTTATGAGTGTCAGCTTATTTTGGCAGGTGGGATAGTATGATTTCCTTCCTTTTCCAACTGTGCAAAATTGACGAGACAGCTTAAAAATTGGGCTGGAGCTTTTCCCTGAACCTACTTTTAATAAAAAAAAATTCTCTGGGAAAGAGGTTTTATTGCTCAGGGCTTTCTTTGCATACTTGTGATTCTGGCAAGCAATGTCAGTTTTGCTTCCAAAAGTCCATTTAGTGGGGGGCATACAATAAGATTGGTTCCCCCAGCACTTGTATTTGGGAACCACAGTTATTCCATGAAAACCTTAATTCAATGACTGGGTGTCTTATTGCTAAATATTTGACTATGTGTCATTTTTTTATTATTTAAGGCTAGTATATAGCTCACAGTGCGCAGATGAAGGGATACCACTAATCTCTCCTCTAAACACATCTTTTCAAGGGCGTTAGTGACTTATTTTGCCTATACAAGCCTAGTGAGTTAGGAGTGGGATTACAAACGGGGAAAATCAGAAGAGCTAAGGAGCAGTTCTGACGTTGCAAATATATTATTTCAAGTGTGTAGCGGGACCTTTAAAGTCCACTCCAGCTGTCCTCTTACCAGATAACTTTGGTTCCATAGCTGGATTACATAATATAATATACATGTGCACATATTTATTTCCACAGGTGAATTCTGATTTAAAATTCAGTAAAAGAATTTTGATTTTTTTCTTTTGTTGAGGTGAAGAATGGAAGATCAACATAAGCCAACAGGATCTTCCTTCAAAATAAATATAGTGCATCCAAGAAGAGCCAATAAAGGTTGATCACAGGGCACCAAATCTGATCACATATTTTATTGTTGAGCCATGGCAGGAAAATACAATTCCTGGAATTGTAAGCAATAAAAACACTTCTCTTCCTAGTTCCAGAGATAGGGACTACATGTGTCCTAGGGCAACTGAAGATACTGTCACTGATGACAAGAGAAAAGTCACAATGCAGTATAGGAAGGATATTCAGGATGTGAAAGCAAAAAGAAGGGGTGGGAGGATTGCCCATAGACCATCATAGGGTTGGTGCAAATTTGTGGCAGGGATTAAAGAGATTTCAAAGGCCACATTGGATGCCTCTGATAAAGCACAAGCTTCTCCTTCCAGCACATCTGCTATTGAAGTTAGGTTGCTGGAAAGCTGATGAGGCTCTTTGTACATTATCTAACCTACAACAATAGAGTTGCAATGCACTCCTATCTTACCCTCCTGATTTTCATTAAACTTAGCTGGGACTAATTAGTTTTCTAGTCTCATTAGGCACAGCCTCCCAGCAGCTTCTGTAAATAGAATCAAGATGAATGCCAAGCTCCTAATAGACAGCGGAGGGAGACTTGATCTATCCCTTGACATCATTAGTTATGATGGCAGCTTTCATTATGCTGTGGCCATAGTAGAGCTACGTCCTCCATACTGATTTACTGCTGTACATTGAACCAGAAGTGGGTGAAAGGTACCTCGAAGAAGAGCCAACACCAAATTTCAGGGGCATATGCTTAAAGTCACTGTGGTTTCAAAACAGTCTCTTACTTGGTAGCACCCAGGGATGGCATTATTGTTAAGGCAGAGAGAGGCCACTGCCTCAGGAAGCAGATGCTAGAAGATGAGAAGGTGTTAGAAGATAGAAGACACAGCTCTGTGTGACTTGCATTGCACTCCTTCAGTTTGCCTGCTGCTGACAGGTGCTGCTGTATTATCACCACTTTCAAAGAAAGACTGAGCTGCCAGTGTGGTCAGTTTTCTTCTTGTGGGCAGCAAAATGACTTGGGCTGTATGTACCCCGCATACAAAGGGTAGACACACTTCTTGCTTAGCCACCAGGTTTTAATCCAAAGGAAGATTAGGCTTTGGCCTTAGCTTTGCATACTGCATTTCTTGACCATCACTCTCCTCATGGTGTTGGGGGCAAAGACAGCTGTCTGTGGGATATCCTTGACTTTGGAAGTCCCCAGGGCATGTGACGTTGTCTGCTTCCTTGAAGCTAAAGCAAGTTTGGTCTGGTCCATACCTGGATGAGAGACTACCTGGGAATCCTAGGTGCACTACCTTTAATACCATAGAATCATAGAGTTGGAATAGACCACAAGGGCCATCGAGCCCAACCCCCTGCCAAGCAGGAAACACCATCAGAGTAATCCTGACCATTATGGAAAAAGAGGTGGGATATAAATATAAATAAATAAAACCAAAGATAGTTCAGTGTAATGGAGTAAGTAGATTTTCAGATAAACTCAGGAACTATCTTCCAGCTCAGGTATCCATTTCTGCCTGAGGTAGCTATCCAGAGCCAGAGAGGAATTGAACATGCCCTGATCTCACACCTTATCTCCTCCTAGATACTATTCCAGAGCCAAGAAACCCATGATCAGACCATTTGAATCAAAATAGTTTAAAATCAACCATTAGTGAATGGGATAAACAACACAAAAAAGCTTGCTTGATACTTAAATCCATTATCTTTTCCACTGGTAAATCTACTTTTATTCCACCCATGTGTTTAAAACTGTACTTCCTTGACCACACTTTTTTGCATTCAGAAATAGCCTTGATGTAAGAGTCATAGTTTTGCTGAAGGAAGTGCTTTAAAAAGGAAGCTCAACAATAAAAAATAACAACAGCACCCCCAGTTTAAACAGTAGTATGGTTTCGGAAAAGCAGCCTTTGGAACTGAATGTTCTAAGATTTATTAATTTCCTGTTTAAGAGTTAATGGTCAAGGTGATTGTAAAAGGTTTCAAGTATAATGGTTATCTGGTATGAGGATGCCTAGGGAAGATATCAAAGCATCTTTATACGAACATGTCTTTCTCTGGTTTGCATTGAAATTGCATATGGCATTGGTAATCCTGGTATTCTAGTAATATACTTCAAATTCCCAGATGTTAATGGGCTGTATTTTCCCCCGTTGATTTCATGAGGCATTCATTTAACATATGGAAAATCTTTGCCTTCTCATCCATTATCTGGAGAGGGGATACAAAATTAGTTCCATGCTATCTGTTCACTAATATAGATGCCACAACCTTGAAAGAGTTGAAGTTGTGAGTGTTTGATTTGCTTAACCTTTTAAATTGAAACAGTTGCAATTGCTGCTTAAGTAAAGACTAGCCTTTTCCCCATCGTTTTCTCATCTGTTTCTCACTTTGCCAGTGTTCCAAATGTATCTGGATTTGAGGACAGCAACAAAGATTTGTTGCAGCTAGGGATAGATCGAATGTCAATTTTGTTTTTTTCAGTTTTTTGGTAGGATCACTTTTCAATGTGAATTGAACTGAATATTTAAATTCTTCTCCCCTCCACAATTGAAGCCTGATCCTAATATCCTAAACTTTTTTTTTCAAGCAAGTCCCACTGAATTCAATGAGTCCTAATTCATGGTAGATGTTTTTAGCATGGGAGCTGTACCTTCGCTTGCAGCTGTGATCCTGTGCCAATCCTCCCTTCCCAGTCCTACTCTCTTAAAAAGATACTTCAAAATAAGCCAGTACCAACTGGGTTCAAGTGAAACCAGACATTCTGAGGGCCAAGGAATCTATATATGCAGTACTCTAATCTTCAACTGTCTTTAACTAAATGAGGGCTGTGCTGTTAAAGCTCTGAATGCAGCCCTAGGAACAATTTTGCTTTTCAGGACTTGGTTCTAAGCCTGAAGCAATAAAGGCAAGAGGGTCTCTTGAGTATTTGCAAAATGTATTTCTCTCATCATTAAATAACTGATGGCTCTCTCTATACTAGAGGCACACACAACTCAGTCATTTCTATTAACTCAGGAAGGTTGCATCACTACTTTAGATGAAAAGCTATTTTTCAATCTTCCTGGTTCTTTCCTCACTCACAGTGTGCTTCCCCTTCTGTCTCTGTGTCACTAGTGGATTCTCTGTACCCATTTCTCTTTCAACCTTTCCTCTTTTGTGCTCTCCCTTTCTTAAAAAACGTGATCATTATCTTTCTTCTTCCTCTGTGCTCCATGGAGCTCACTGTGTCTTCGGTCACGTCCAGATGTCATGTTTATTGAGCATTTATTACCATTTGTTTGTGGGGAGTGTATATGTTGTTGTATCAAGCCATTGTTATCCCACATTTTTCAATGCTCTCCCACCATTGCAAAAAGTTCAATTCTGGAGGAAAATGGGAGGTTTTTTGCACAAGAGTGACAAATCAACTTCAATTCTGCAACCTAAATTTTCCTGGTATGTTTTTTGAATCAAATCCCAAAATAGTGACAGCCTGGAAGTGTTATTTATCTCTCCCATGTGTTGTGCTTGTGTTTCCTCCCTCCCCCATCTGCTCCCCTCCCCTCTACACAGTCACTTTCTCTTTTTACTCCCTGCAGCACCATGCTTCTCTCTGCACCTCAGTCTACATTGTTTTCTCTTTCTGTATCCCATACTTCACTTCCCCTTTTCAGCTCCACCTTTCCGTTCCTTGTCGCTTTTGTGTCTGTTCCCTGCATCTGTACTACTCCTTTCCAAGTTCAGCAGCAATGGCACGTAAGGTGTCTACTTAACCATCTACACAATGAATGAAGTCTCCAGAATGCAAGTGAGCAAGTCATGCAATGTGACTAGTGGTCTGTCTGCAACAGCCTAGAGGAATTAGTTAAATGCCTCTGGACAGGAGGAGCAATGTGAATGTACAGTATTGATTCAGTAATTATCCCATTCCAATTCTCACTTTGAATGTAGTTTGGATAGGCCTTAGGTTTTGTTTGTATGCTAAGCTGGCACTGTACTTTTATAACTGTTATTCACATTAAAAATGCCATAGGTTATTTAGTGTTTCCTTTTCTGCCTCTGTCAATAGAAGGCTGGCAAACTGCCACCGATGGCTTGCATTGCACAGATCCATTTTGCTTGTGTGACATGGCTGTGGGATATTATTCCTTTATGGCAGTGTTTCCTCATCCTTGGCTGATATAAGCAGCCACAATATGTGAAATAAATGGACAATCCAACCAGGATTATGCAAGAGATTTCTGAGTTTCTAGCACAGGATTAACTCTGCTCCCAACTGTCTAATGTATCACAAACTGAGAAGAGGAGGGAGTGAAGGCACCAGTACAAGAAGCCTATTTAGCATGTAAGACTGTTGGAGTTTTTCTGAAGAAACTGGTCTCTTTACCCAAGGTGCTTTTTGCCTTTAAACTAACCAATATGCTCCTTTTTGAGACTTTTCTTTTTCATTTCATGATTGACTTAGTCTGGATTCGAGCCAATGTGTCCTTGTTTCTCTTTTTGGTTTATTTTAGAATATTAATGATTCCTATTGTTGTTGTTATATTATAATATTAGTTTCTTAATATTTTTTAGTCCTGGGGGAAAAAAATTTCAGCTCAGGGTATACTTATTAAGACAGTGAAGCTGAAGACCTGAAGATGTCTAATTTTGTTTCACATATGTATCCATTTATTCATAGATGCCTCCTCAGAAAACGAAGGTCCCCACTTGTACCATACGAAGAGAATGAATCAAAGCAAAGACAAAGAGGCATCCTGACATCGTCTGTAACGGCCGTTACATTTTTTTGTCCTATTGCACTCTGTTTTATATGATATACCATTATATAACATACACACAATGGGAGATTTCTATGACTGTGGCAAAGAGACAGATACACTTCCAGCTATAGTTGTTGTGGAAATACTTTCTCCCCACCCCGCCCCCCACACCTTTCTTTTAAAATAGACTGTACCAAACCAGTTGCAACTGTTCAATTATAAATTAATGTCTGAAGGGTTTTAGGAAATGTGCAAGTGAGTGGTGTTATGGTGGTCTGCAAGGCAAAACGTCTGTATGCGGATCAAGGAGAGGGCAATTCTGTCCTTACCTTTGGGCACCAGAGGAGCTGTGAGGTATTGCAAGCAGAGTTGTGCATATAAAATGTGGCTAATGGGATGTTTGTCCCATCCACATGGAGCTTACTGTGTGGTCTAAACTCTGCATTTGGTCAGGGTTGACTGTAGCACCTCCCTCACTTCACCGTCACTCAGTGCCTAAAAGTAAAGCAAGTTCTTTTTTCTATGTCGCCCTCTATGTTGTAGATCTGCTTTAATAGTCAGGTTCCTGCCCTGAGCTAGGGAGTCGCAGCAGATGACCTTTAAACTTCCTACTCACTGTAAGATTCTATGGCCACCACATGGCAATCCAGCATTTTTGTGAGCAGCCTGACTCACTGGCTGCAGCAGCAAATGTATTTGGTTTTACTGCTATTCGGTTGGGCTGCGTCTCAATCCCCATTTTTAGTTTAAGAATCATCTTGTTGTCATTCTGAATTCTACAGTGCATCTCTTTGAGTACGTTAGTCTGCTAAACTGGCTTGCACAGTGTGTGACCCACCACTTCAAACGTAGCCAACCAGACACGCACTGTTGCTTTGCTGGAGGATTAACAGTCTCTGTACTTAGGCAACCCTTTGCAGACAGAAGAACAAATGTGTTTCATAGAAGTCCTGCTGGGCCACCTTAGAGGGCTATTGGGCAGCAATTGATTTGGTGGGTCAGTAGCAATCCATCAACCGTTTATAATGGTCAGTAGTCGTGTTGGGCTGTATTGATTGTGATAATACTTGCTGTGTCCTCAAGCCAATTATTCAGAACAGTCTCATCCATATCAGTATAGCTACTTGTAAGGTTCAATGTTGCAATCTAAATACTCAATAATAACTTGTCTTCTATTGCCAGAATTAAAATCTATGGTTAAAAAAAAAAAAGAGAGCAAAAATGCACACACATCCTGAACTTGCTTGCATTTACACTGAATGCGGATGGAAATCTGAATGTATGATACAGAATTAAAACCATATCGGTGATATATGTGTATATGCATATATGTGTAAATGAAATATTTCTAGAATTACTGTAATATTTTGAGCTGAAGATTAAGGGCAGAACAGAGTTTGGCATGTTTAACCCCTGAAATGATTTAAATGTGACTTAAGCACGCAAAACTGGGTACTGGGATTGTGGCTCAGCTTTGCTTTACCCACTTTGATAACATTAAACATAATTTCCCCTGACGTACAATTTGAGAACAAATGTAATGCACCTAAATGTAATTGCATTTTAAAATGTGAAAGAAATAAGCATGGCAGATGTTTGAGAAAATACTGCAGATTTTAATCTGCTTACAGCATTACCTTTCCTTCTCTTAATGGGGTAGTCCTTGCAGGATTCTATCAGAGCTTAGACTTCTAGCGTAGTTGGTCTCAGACACTGTATTGGCCAGATAGCCATTGGACCATCTTATCAAATCAGGAATTTCTGTATGCCTGTATCTAACTTTATGCAGCAATATCCACCAACCACCCTATAGTAGACTTGCCATTCAGTTGTGGAAGACACATCTACTTTCCCTTGGTATTATGTACTGGACATAATTGCCACTTTAAATTTTTTTTAAGTCATTTGGATTCCAGGTAATGAATGGAGATGGTAGCATTAAAAGAATAATCTTAAAGGATTAGGTGTGTTAAGTATTTGAGCCACAATGGAATACAATTCGTGGTTAGGGATTTCTTTGCAATTAAACTGATTCCCTCAACAGCTTCATTTTTACATTCATATATCAAGGAGACAAATCACCCTGACCCTATCACACCGTATAATGGAACCTGTACAACAAGCCTTAAAACTTACAATTCTCCAGAGTATATATATATTTAAAATATATCTGTGGAAGTCAAAACCACATTGCATTTTCAGCCGTGAGAGAATAATGTGAATTCCCTCTAAAGGAAGATGGGAAAGATTGGTCTCTATGCATGTGTTGGAAGTTGGCTTAAATAGCTACTATAGCAGCAGATAATTTAACTAGCAGGCAGTGTAACTGTGCTATTCCTGATTAGTGATTTGGCTAATAAGGGTGAGATCATGGAAAATGCTAATGCAGCGCCTTAGGAAAATCCAATTATAATGTAACCTAATTCAATTCAGGCTCCCAGCAGGTGACCAGTGTTTGTGGGAAGAGCACCCCAGACTCAGGATTGTCGTGAATGCACCAAACAGACAGGCCTCTGTGTATCCAATGTTTGAGCCAACAAACCCCATTTCATTCCTTTCAACACTTCAGCTCAACTAATTATGAGGGTTTCGTCTTCCATTTGTGAAGCTTAACTCATTATCATTAGAGTTCATGAAAACAGAGATGAATATATGCCAGCTACTTGGAGTAAAAAGGGGAGGGGAGGAGAAATGCAGACATTTTTGCAGCCTCAGGGTGCTTTTCTTTTCTTAGTGTCAGCACCTGCCTTTTAATGTTTTGCTGCCAAACATCTGACCCAGCAAATATTTAGTCACCTAAATCCTACTGAGACAAATTGTGAGAAACTGGTGAGGTTGGAGTCATCAATGGGGGTAGGAGGGGAGAGCCACACACACACACACACACACACACACCCCTCCATTATGGAATAATGCATTAATTGTATTTAGTTTTAACTCTACAGCTAAAGTAATGTAGCCAGAGCAGAGCATGTTTAAGGACTTCTTAGGGGAAAGGTATAGCTTAGTGGCAGAACATCTCCCAAATTCAACCCTGGCATCTCCAAGGTGGGCTGGGAAGGACCTCTGCCTAAAACCTGAGCAAGGTGAACCAGTGGTCTGACCCCACAGAAGATGGCTTCCTACTTTCCTATATTTGCCAGTCCTGGTACCCTCCAGTCTACAACTGGTGGGAGTTTCTGTCCACAACATCTGGAGGGCACTAGGTTGTCAAAGATTGCATTAATGAACACAGTTTGCCATATTTGTGTTTGTTTGTTTTTAAAGACAACATACTCTCTTTTTTAAAGTAACTGTACACCAAACATAATAGGTCATTTCTAGTCGCTGCGGGAACACTTTTAGCAATTAAGGATCCAGTTTTGACCTTCGTTTACAAATGTATAGCAACTCCATCTATATGGTTGCATCGAATGGTGTCTCTCCACTGCTTGAATAATTTTTGATCTAGCAGTCTCCCATACCACCTCTTACCTTGTGCTGAGAGGTCCTCCAGACCCCTAGAGATGTGGGGTTCAGGAGAGATGGGCATCAGCAAAAACTGCCTCCTTCCCAGTTTCACTGATAGAAACCTTTGGAGAATCAAAGTGCCTTGTGTGAGTGGAGGGACAACTTTAGTCACCAGGCTCCTTGGCCACAACCACACCAAGCATTTAGAGCACTTTAACAGTCATGGCTTCTGCCAAATAAGCCTGGGAACTGTAGTTTACCCCTCAGCAGAGTTACAATTCTCATCACCCTTAAACTACATTTCCCAGGATTCTTTGGGAAAAGCCAGGTATGGTTTCCAATGGTATGGTGAGGATGTGACCTTAATTCAACAGACGTCACTAACATCACAAAGTCTTCTTAATAAATACAGTAAATCATTTTCCCAATATGAACCAATGGCTTGCTGGTCAACTTTTCCCCTTTACAACATCCATTGCCTGCTCTGGGCTGCTTTCACTTGTTCTATAAACAGGGAACCCACAGGTTTTTTGCTTTCAGGGCTGTATATCTGGCCAAGAGACCACATTGTGAAACATGAAATGAGGAAGGGAGGGGGATGGGGAATGAAGTGATTCTAGCTGTTTTTATATTTGCTCCTGGCTAAGGGTGTGAACAAGTATAATTTGTGGCAAAGCACCTTTTCTTTATGAAAGCTGTCTGTTGCAATATGAAATAAAGTTATGAGGTACTGAAAATATGGACCAGGTTTCTCAGACACTTCCAATTGCTCTATTACTAGGTATTGTAAAAAGCGATTGTGCTGGTGTCATTTTCTCCAGCTAGTAGGGGAGGGTCATTTTGGAAGCATGCTGATGTGCATTTTGCTTTGACATTAGAATAACCTGCTAATATGGGCGATAATATTGTTGAAAGAAGTATATTTTTAAAAAATCTACACCCAAACCATAATGATATAAACTAAAAGTAGCAATTCCAGTGGTGTCTATAAAAATGTCTGGGCTAGTGGCCTATTGCAGAAACAGACACCCCCACCCCCAATTCCTGATGTCTTGTGTTAAATCCAGAAAGTTCAGTTGTTGTTATTTGCCTATACAGTGGTTACCTTCAAGGGTTGTTTAGTCGTTTTGTCGTGTCCGACTCTTCGTGACCCCATGGACCAGAACATGCCAGGCACTCCTGTCTTCCACTGCCTCCTGCAGTTTGGTCAAACTCATGTTAGCTTCAAGAACACTGTCCAACCATCTTGTCCTCTGTCGTCCCCTTCTCCTTGTGCCCTCAATCTTTCCCAACATCAGGGTCTTTTCCAGGGAGTCTTCTCTTCTCATGAGGTGGCCAAAGTATTGGAGCCTCAGCTTCAGGATCTGTCCTTCCAGTGAGCACTCAGGGCTGATTTCCTTCAGAATGGATAGGTTTGATCTTCTTGCAGTCCATGGGACTCTCCAGCACCATAATTCAAAAGCATCAATTTTTCGGCGATCAGCCTTCTTTATGGTCCAGCTCTCACTTCCATACATCACTCCTGGGAAAACCATAGCTTTAACTATATGGACCTTTGTCGGCAAGGTGATGTCTCTGCTTTTTAAGATGCTGTTGCTTTTTTATTTATAAAATCAGGGAGTTTTTCATAAAAGATAGGTTAGAAATTATAATATTTTTTGAAAACCAGGCACCAGTGGCCTCCCTTCTGGTGATGTGGCTGTTGAGTGCAAAGATAAAGGTTCTCCAAAACCAAACAATGATGAAAACATTATAGGTCCAAATTATTTGCCTATATCTGGAGGTAATGGAACATGAGACATGGACCATCTCTGAATTTTGCAACATTGAGTAGTGTGTAGAGAAATGCATACATTGGGGCAAGTGTACAGATATTAGGAAAATATCAGGCAAAACTGCATACTAACATGTATATTCGCATATATTTCCACTATAAATACGGAATTTTTTTAAAAGTGCAAACTAATGTGCAAATATGGAAAATTGAACTTAAGACAAAAAAGAAATTCAAAACTGAGAGAAACAGTAATTGGAAGATTTGCCCATTCCTACATTAGATGCAAAGACCCACATTTAACATTATGTGTAACTTTGCCCTAAGTTTGTAACAGGACTGCAAACTAAACTGGCCAGAACACTCATCTGCATTACAAAAGCCTCTCTTCTACTTTTTATTTTCTAGTGAACAATGATCAGGTGATAGGACAGTATGTATGAGGGAGGTCCATAGGTGAAAACACTCAGGAAAGCCTATGTAAGAATTTACTAACTTTTTTTGTTATAAAGCCACTAGATGGAGGTGTTGTTTTAAATGATGCTGTCTAAATCAACTGCTGAAACTTTCAGGTTGGGTTCTCAAAGAACATGTCTCTCTCCTATATGGAACTGAGCAGTTTTTGATCACTTGTCTGTGATGTCGGTTTTCTGCAGCCAGCGCTGCTTACTTTAAAGTTTAGGGTCTGAAAAAATAAATAATTTGTCACACTCTTAAGTGACGTTTTCAAACTTTCTTGATCCTTTAATCTCTATTTTGTATGGGTTTCGGTTTTGCTGAATGTTTCCAGAGGTCAATTTTTTTTCCATTGAAAGCCCCCCCTCCTCTTTATGCATCACAGATGTAAAGGAGTTAAAAACACCTTAATTATGAAAGTTGACAGAAGTCAGACCGCTTGCTTAATGGGTGAGAGAGGAAAATGTATAATTTGCAGGGAGGGCAAAGCCCTCAGCCTTAAACCTGCAGCGTCTGACAGAAAGCTAATAAAACCTTCAAGTGTGGCAAAGAAAACAAGGTTTAGAGCTGAATGACTTTTAGGCCTGCCTGTCAGCTTTTTCCACAGATGCTGACACACCACGGACACCATATATCTTTCCAAGTTCCCTGGTGGTGTATACTTTCTCTTACAACTATTTTTTTGCCTCCTCTGGAACTCCTATTTCAGACCCCATTTGTAGCCTATGTAACTATACAAACATGTTCATGTATCGTAAACTTATCTAAACTTACCTAATAATATCCATTTAATCTCTATGCTATCTAAGGCTTTGGGGCCCCTGTTGCTATTGAAATCAGAGAGGCACCTACAATTCTCATGGTCATTTCCACAAGTGTTTTTACAGAATTAACTTGATTCAGTGTTCATCATTTCTTCTGTATTTTGGGAACTTATAATTTTACTATGTTTTCATTATTTCATTCCACACCACCAGGATACCTTTGAGTGAATTGGTGATTCATAATTATTCTTATAACAGTTTACCCAAGATAACTGCAATTATCAACATGGGTGGTATGGCTGGAAAAGTCCCACTCAGTGCAGATCAGAGAATAATACCAGCAAACAGCCTGGCCCTTCTCTTAAGTACTTATTAACAAATACCTGTATACCACATTAAATACAAAGCTGAAAACACAAATATTATGAAAGTTTCTTTTCCTAAAAACAAACTCTTCTAAGTTTCTTTCGGCCGTTACAGGCAATCTCAGTGTTTGTGACATTTTGACACAAAAGTGAAATTATCATGTGAAAAATCTGCAAAAAGAAATCAAAATAACAGTTGCTTCAGTTCCCTGACGGAATGATGCAATGCAAGTCAGCACCTCGGAGAGATATTAAAGGGTGCTGCCATCTGGTAAACTCAGTAACAAACACAAGGGCTTCAAAGGGCCTTGCTGGTCACCCATTGTGCGTGCGACGCTCTGTTTTTCATTTGTATGTTTCTTGCTAACTTTAGCTTGTCAAGAAGTTCACATTGCATGTTATCCATAATTAAGGCTGTATTTTGTTCTCAGGATCTACAGACTTTCTGTGAAAACCTACTCGGTTAAGGAATGGCCTCTTTCTTAAGGAAATGCCGATTTTCACAGTGAAAATGTTAAAATGTATCTTTCAAAAACTGTGTTGCATTTTTAATTTGGAAGCCTGGCTGTGTTTATTCACCCTTCTAACAAAACCTAAGGTCACTATTCGGCTCAGCTGCACTTTTCTTTCATCCCGTGATATGCAATGGCCTTTCAAGAAAGCTAAATGTATATGTATTTGAACATTCCTGCCCAATCAGAAGTCTGTTAATGCTGTCAGCTTTGAAAAGGCAGGTCTCTGATTTGGAAGGGTGTGAAACCTAACTCCAGGCTACTCTTTCACCCTGTCAAGGGTAACAAGGGGCAGCATTAATTATCCCACTTTCCATACGGTGTCCAAGTTGGCAGCATTATCCAATGTTCTATGCCTGTCATGCAGATCCAGATCCAATGCTGGGAATTAGACATTTCCCCTCAAAAGTGTTAGATGCAGAAACTTAGTCCAGGAATCAGGTGCACAGGTGCCCTTTCACACACATGGTTCCCAGTATATCAGAAGCTGCATCTTTGTGGACAGACTAAGTATGAAACAAACAATCTGGGAGAACTACAGGAGGAACCACAACTCTGTGGCAGATAGACAGCACTAAGGTTTGCATGCAGAACGCCCCAGAAACATTCTGGGAAGAAAGATCTCTGCCTATCAGAATAGACAATACTGGCTAGATCATGGGTAGGCAAACTAAGGCCCAGGGGCCGGATCTGGCCCAACCACCTTCTCAATCCGGCCCACGGATGGTCCCAGGAATCAGCATGTTTTTACAGGAGTAGAATGTGTCCTTTTATTTAAAATGCACCTCTGGGTTAATTGTGGGGCATAGGAATTCGTTCATTTTTTCCCTTCAAAATATAGTCCAGCCCCCCACAAGGTGTGAGGGATGGTGGACCGGCCCACAGCTGAAAAAGTTTGCTGACCCCTGGGCTAGATCGACCAGCAGTCCAACACCAGTATAACCCAATTTTATATTGTTGTGAGTTAGGGGAAGAAAGTCGGCTACATGCCAAGATCCTTCTAACCCCAGGATCCAGCCAGTGTGAAAATATACAACAGGTTAGTTTCCTAGTGAGGTGATCGCCAGTGGAGATGGACCATTAAGGGGAACGGTAAATATGCATGGCCCGCTCCCTCAACTCACAGACAGATAGAAGGACAAAGCTGGAATTGAGAGCAGAGAGTTTGCAGTGATGTAAGCTAGAGGCAAAGCAGCACACTGATAACCAAGTGAGAGAGAATGCTGTTTGGTTTCTGTTCAGATCCAAGGCTGTGGCTATGGAAGAAACAAGGCTCTCTTGGCATGTTAATGCTGTGAACCCCTCCATCACAGGCTCAGGTTGTATATATGTGTAAATAAGCCATGTATCATGAAGACACTACATTCTCCACTGTGCCTCATTCTGAAGGAAAAACAAACCCTGAGTATCATCATCATCATCATTTTACAATTGTACACCGCCTTTCCATAGTTGAAACTACGCTCAAGGCAACTTACAACATGCCGAGATTTACAT
The DNA here is from genome assembly GCF_965153285.1 of Podarcis tiliguerta. Classification (NCBI taxonomy): domain Eukaryota; kingdom Metazoa; phylum Chordata; class Lepidosauria; order Squamata; family Lacertidae; genus Podarcis; species Podarcis tiliguerta. Next base: position 28,203,778 of record NC_139542.1, on the reverse strand, counting down.
AATTACAAACATAACAGAAGTCATAAACAATAAATAAAACACATCAAAAAGTACACAACCAAATGGAAACAATTTCCACGTAAATCATAAGATCTAAAACGAAAGATACAACAATAATATCAATAACAGCAACAGCTCTCTCAACCCACCGTAAACAATACTCCAGCCCAATAATCTGTTCAACAGCTTCAGCTTTTGTAGTTGGAGTCAGTCAGCATCTCCCAGGCCAGATGGGAAAGGGCCAGTAAGGCAGGGTGCAGGTCTTCCAGGGCTCACAGCCAAGATGGTCTCATTTAAAACAGCACAGATAAAAAAGTTCCAGGAATAAGCACCTGGAATCTCACACCGCCTGGAGACTGGGGCGGTGTGCAACAATATATTAATCGTAGCAGGCTTCCCTTGGGCACAGCAGACAGGTAGGGCCAGGGGATAGAAACAGGAGCCTTTCTGTTGAACTTAATGTCCATTTGTAACAACAGTAAACGTATAAAACCCCAAAAGAAACAATAAAGGCCTGTCTGGTTTTGTACCACCTCAAAAGTACCACAGCTACTGGGTTATGGTTTAAGAGATGGTATAGATATGTACCATGGTGGAAGTGGGATTCAAACAGAAACTCCTCCACACACTTGGTGAATCAGCAGCAGTAAAAAGAATCTGGTTTTCCTCATAGAAAGTGGGGTAGCTCACCTCATACATACTAAAATAACATAAAAGAGCTATAACATTGCAGCAGCTTGAAATGAATCTGGGTAAATGCAAACTCAAAAACGTACTTTTATTATTTGCTAACAAGTACTATGTCATACTTTTGTTCCCTGTGCCTTTTTGTCAGTTCTACACTCTGCATACATGAATTTGCACCACATAAAATTAGTTCTTAACGCCTTACTTTGCCAGATTGCTTAGGTGTGCAAAATGAAGCTTCCTGCTTGTAATTTTATTCACACAAAGGTGATCCACATAAGGAATTCCTATAAGAGAACAGAATCTAGCACAATGCTATTATACATGTGCACGTGCACAAAAAGAAATATATTTCTTTTAAATTCAACTTACCTTGACTATTTCACTGTGCCATTGAAGCTCTGAACACTAGGAATGCTTTTGCTTTTCAGGACTTGGTTCTAAGCCTGCAGCAATAAAGGCAAGAGGGTCTCTGGAGTATTTGCAAAATGTATTTCTCTCATCATTAAATAACTGATGGCTGTCCCTATACTAGGGGAGCACATAAATCACTGCCTCGGCCCCTAGGAGTTGGTGCCTATGTGGATTAGTTTTATATGTGAACCCAGAACTCAAATTTTACCATGGTTTATTTGGCCATCTCACCCCAGATGCTCATTTGCTTGATCATCCATGGAACAACTTAATTTGTCACTTGCAAAACATGGCTTAGCCAGGGCCAGCCCAATACATTTTGCTGCTTGATAAGGACAAGATGGCACCCTTTCTCAATTCCACTGCTAGAGGACGACTGAGCGTTCTTCTACACTAATGATGGACCAGCATCCACCAGCACACCTGAGAAAGCAGGCCAGGTTCAGGGGCTCAGGAAAGGAATGTGACAACTGAAGGGAACAGCTGGGCACCCAGGAGGAAGAGCTTGGAGGCTGCTGCCGCTACTCCAACATCAACCACCTTTTGCTGTTGTCTCACTATGCCTCGTGGTTAGGGCCAGCCCTAAGCTAAGTATTATTATATGTGAACCAAGTCTTTTCACTCGTCAGGCTGAAAACAGTGCCCTGTCCTTGACCTAGGCAATTCTGCTTCTTTCCCAAGAGCACTGGCTAGCCAGCCAGAATTGTATAGAACAATTCCCAGCCAAAGCAGTTGCTATTGCATGCAAGTAAACTATGTCAGCGCATACATGCATATTGAGTCTTCATGTGTTTGTGGTGACCTCATGTGTCATGTAGAGCAGATGTTTCTGCTGTGAATAGTGTGTACTGCGAACAAAAACGCTTGCCTCCTGCCGTTCCTTGTAGATCCCTTCTTCCTTGAAGAGGGACACAGGCGCCAATGCCACATTGCAGTGTGCATTTATGAAATGTGTGCGTGTGTTGATCTCCTCACAGCTGCTGTGCAGATGAACCAGCCAGCCCAGAACAGAAACGGAGCCTCTTTCCCTCTCATGAGGACATTTGTCAGGTGTTTAAACAACCATGCTTGCACCCAGTAAATAGCACATTCAAGAAAAGAGCCAGAAGGGAGCAATTTCCACGAGAAAACCAGCACAGGGCCCTGATCTGGATATATTCCAAACAGGACCACCATGGCTACTTTTTCTCCAAAATAAAAGCAGCCAGGTTAAGCAGGCTTGTTTGAACTGCAGGCAAGTGAGCACCTGGAAAGAAGTGTTGTTAGGTGAAGTAGCTGCCCCTGAAAGATAAAACGGAAGCAAATCTGGAGGGTTCTATTCAGGCGAAACATTTTGAAGGATATTTGACAATATTTGGTTTACTGTATTGGCCCGAATATAAGCCGCACCCGCAAATAAGCCACACCTTTAGAATTGAAGGGGGGGGGGAGAGAAAAAAAGACAATACCCAGGCTGCTTCCTGGAGGGAAGCTTTGCCAGTGGCATAAGGTCGCGAATATAAGCCACACTTTAACTTTTCGCAGAATTTGGGGGGAAAGTGTGGCTTATATTCAGGCCAATACGGTATATATTTCAGGGCAGCCCCAACATGAAAACAAAACTCAAGGGCCACATGACACTGCGAGGAACAGTTCCCTCCATGAGACATTCTATTTAATTCCAAAAAGTGATGGGACTACCAGGATGTCCAAATAATTTTGCAGGTTACTAATGGGGAAGTGAAGTCCACAAGGAAGCCATATATTCAGGGGCACTTTGCTTTCAGATTTCTTTAGGGAAAAGATTCAATTTGAGGTATTGTGTACATTTTCAGAAACAAGTGATGTCGGATTTTTATTTTTTTGTAAAGATCATGTGACAATTTCACTCAGGCCAGATCAGATTAAGTGTGTGCCACTTTCAAAAGTACTGGTACACCTTTCAACCCAGTATGACTAGGGAGCCCATCTTATATCTGACAAACTCTCTTATTTTTTTAAGAGACATTCCTACTTGCAATTTCTCTGGGAGGAGCTTAACTCTTAAGCCATTTCAGTGTCAGATAAACAAGCTGTTGCCCTATCCACATGTACCCGGGACTGGGAATTAGTCCCTATGAATTCAATGAAACTTCTTAATGGACATATAGAGGTCCTACAGCACAGCTGCAGCCTTCCCTATATGCACATACTTGGAAATGTCCCATTGAAATCAGTGGGGTCTATTTCTGAGTAAGCATGTGTAGGTTCTGGCTGTGAAAGTGGTTTCAAGCCATCTTTAAATAACCCCAAATGACACAGTTTTACTCTCCCCCCTCCCCCTTTCTCCCCACAACAGAGTATAATTAGAACTTCAGAAATTGTGTTTGTAGCAAGGAAAGGGAACCCTGTTTCTCATTATTTTGCACATGCAGTTTTTGGATTTTTACTGTACAGCAATTCATCTTTGATCTAATTTTATAACATCATAATCAGATTTGGCACACTAAAACAAATGCTAGCACTTTTCAATAGTAATGTGACAAACTCTCCTGTTTAAAGCTCTGATTCAATCAAAAATCATCAAGGTTACAGGACTATGATTTCACTACAGCAAGGGCTGGCCTTGTGTCCAACAAAAAGAAGGAGTGTTTATGATGCAAAGACTGCATTTATTAAGTATTAATACAGATTGGCTGCAAATAAATAAGCGTTATTAATTACATTTAGGATTACGAAAGACAAGTGGAACCTGCAGCAAAATGTGGTAGCATATACTCACCTCTTCGCAAGAGCGCTCCTTACTCAGGGTCCCTTCCTGTCAACCAGTCATGCGCTAGAAGCTGTTAAGGAGGAAGGCATTCTCTTCCCCTCCATAATTTGCTTTTGCCCAGGTTACAGTCAACAGTCTGCAGCTCATCATTCACCTACCCATAGCTCTCTTTGTGTTTTGGATCACCACTCCCATCAGCCTCAGAAGGTAAGGTGAGGGATCCCTGGTTGGTTAAGTCCACTCAAAGGCAACTATGGGGTTGCGGCACTCATCCCACTTTCAGGTCAAGGGAGCCAGCGTTTGTCCACAGACAGCTTTCTGGGTCATGTGGCCAGCATGACTAAACTGCTTCTGGCACAACGGGACACAACACCATTTACCTTCCCACCACAGCGGTACCTATTTATCTACTTACGCTGGTGTGCTTTCGAACTGCTAGGTTGGCAGGAGCTGGGACAGAGCAACGGGAGCTCACCCCGACATGGGGATTCAAACCGCCAACCTTCCGATCGGCAAGCCCAAGAGGTTCAGTGGTTAAGACCACAGCACTACCCGTGTCCCCCCATACAGGGGGGTTGTGGTTATGAAGTGGGCTTAAATGTAAATAAGTAGGTAGGAAAGAAACAGGTGAGAATGAAACCCTGGATGCACGAAGGGTTTGTTTGCACACCAATAACCAGTGGGCATGATCTCAGATGAAGGTACCAACTGCCTTTTCTGATATGTTTGTAGGTACTGCAGCAAAATTTAGTTCTGAGGAGGAATTTTATGTGTTAGACGGATGAGATGGTGTTGTGGATATTTCCAATTAGCAGTTCTTCAGAAGGAAGAGTTCCCAAGATTATAATCTTCTAATTAGCCAGTGTTCTTAAATTGTTTCAGGCTGCTCTTACTGTGGTGGCTTGTTTGATTTTATTTTCCACAGGAGCAACAACAGACTGGTTCTTTTCTGGTAAGAGACATCTTGAGGAATTCCCCATCTGTGGCTTTTTCTCATACTTAAACTTGCAAATACTTGTTTAGGTTCCAAATGAGCCTTGGTGCATTTTGAATGTTATAGACAGTGACACTTGTGCTGTGCTATATGTACACAACAAAAATCTGGAACATTCATTAAAGGTGCATTGGATCAAATACTTCACAGTGAATTGGGTTTTTAATGAATAGTGCCTTTTCCCTGCTTCTAAAAAGCCAAAACAGATTACTATTTCTTTTTATTTAATTGATATTGTTGTTAGGACACTCAGAACTTTTACTCTCCTTGTCATTATAAATGATAGCATGAATAAAACAAAACAAATGTGATATAATGACCAAGACACTTATAGCCTGAGCCGTGGTGCCATCTGATTTGCTATAACACAGAGACCAACCTTGTTTGCTAAGCAAGATATTCATCTGGGGGACGTGGGGAGAGACATGAAAGAGCTGTGTGTAAAGTGGTTTTGATTTTAGACATGGGCCTTGGGACATAATTTCTACTTACTATTCCTTGTTTGAATGGATGTGCACTCCAAAATTTGTGGATGTGCTTGCACACACTTGAATTATCTCCTTTTGTCAACATTTGTGCCAACAAAAACTGACCCCCTAAAAATTTACTGTAAAAGCAAAAAAAGTAACCAAATTTTAAACTCCACCCCCCACAAGCTTTTTATTTTTTATTTACCAATTGGCTTTCATGATTTGCATGTAAACCAATAGGCATGGTATCAAGACATCAAGCAAAATCCATCTGGAAATTCTCCTGCACTTGCATCTCACAAGGACCTGTATGCTTCACAATAGATTCTGCCTTAGTAAGTGTAATTCAATGCAAAAGCTGGTGGCCAGTCCTGCAAGACTTGAAGCCTGATCCTTTACTTAGAAGGAAGTTCCATTGCTTTCAGGTATGTATGAATATTGAGGACTGTTGCTTTTGGGTGGTTGCCAGGTTGCCACATGGAGATTATGCACAACTGTAAATGAGGCAAGCACTTTTTTCGCTCTACTTCTCATTCTACTTACTACCCCAGTACTGCTGTTCACCCTTCCCTACTTTATGAAAAAAGCAGAGCTGCAGATATGCTAGAGATTATTTAATAAACTCAAAAATAAGCCCAAAATTACAGTGGCCTGATAGACATAGATGGTGCTTAACATAATGATAAATATATACAGATACATAATTTTAAAAATGTGTTTTACACCATATTTCTTTTTATGGTCTAACTCTTCTTTTTTAACTTTTAGAATCAGAGTGGCATTTTAATGCTTTGACCCATAAGATTTTGTCTATAAATTGTTATGGGGAGGAATGCTGAAAATTATTATTATTGTTAATTATTAAATTTCCATCAGCCCTTCTTCCCAGGGCAGAAAACACCACAGTAGTACTGAAGCAGAAAACAATAAGATGGCATCACACAATGCAGTTGTATCAAGAATTAGATGACATGCTGATTTCCTAGCTACTTCTCCAAGTGGCTTTCAAAATGTAGTAAAGCTAGGAACATATAATACCAGAGTGTGTACACTGCGTAGGGAGGGGAGAATAAGTGAAGCTGTGAGAATGGTTTCAGCACAATCCAACCAGCACATCTGAAACTTAAATTTTAATGTACTGTCTTTTGGAAAACTGACTCCATCACTAGATAGTTGAGGGTTGTTTTAAGAAGGGAGTGGCAATCCGTGTCTCTGGTAAACAAATCTGTGGGTTCTTGTATAATTTCAAAATCGAGAAAAGTCTGTTTGACTGGAGTTTATGTGACAGTCCAAAGCCCCCTAAAAGTGTGAACATCATGGAAAACAGAGCCTCTCTCAAACCACTTTCAATCACCTTGACACCATTGTCTGCCCCTATATTAACACGTTATTTTCACAAACCGTTGGGAAGAAAGCCGGGAGTTGTTACTCCTTAATATAAAATGCAAATCTTAAATTATATTAATATGCTTCTTTTATATCTTTATATGCACCCTAAGCATACAGGTATATTTGTTGTTTTGGGGTTTTAAATTCTTTTAAATTATCTTATGGGTAAATCGCTTTGAGACGGTTGTTTAGAAGGTAATTAACAACAACAAAAACCCTCATGCTGTGAAAGAAACCGAAGTCTGCTGTGGGGCAGAACCAGACCGAACTCTTATCTTTGTAGACACGTCCAGATATCATATACGTGGCTAATTGGTTTGTGTGTATATGTCTATCTATAATGTATACATCAGTCTTAGAACGTACCTGTCGTTCTCTTCTACATTCTGATATTAGCCACACTCCCACGTGGCCCAAAGCGCGTGAAGCAGCTAAACGCACTCTTTATACTTGTAGAAGACCCCACAATGCACATCAGGCTCCTCCCTGGAATCTCACCTTAAAAGGATCAGGTACCTTAACAGGGGATGAAGATACACTTAGGGAGCTGCTGCTGCTGCCCTCAGCAGGCCATCCTGTGACAGAGACACTAATGGCCTGCAGCTTTCTAGGGCAGCTTTCTAGTTCTGCCCCCGAGTTGTGTGGGACTGGTCGCGGCTGTGTGTCTCTACTGCACCTGCCTCAGCCTGGGTGACTTCGGCCACTCTCCAGGTCTGAGGGAACCGTCGTCCCTTGAGAGAATTTAAACCCAGGCAGCAGACCAGACGAGAAGGAATCACGAATCCCCTCCGCCGCCTGCCCGCTTTTCCCCGGCTGAGGGCAAAGCCCGCCGAGGAGCGAGCGAGCGAGCGCGCGAGGGGTGGGCTGCCGCGTGCGCTCCCTCCGGGACAATCGGCGAGGCTTAGGGAAGGAGGGGAGGGGAGGCGGCCGCGCGATAGGCTTTTGACTGGCGTTGCCCAGGCGCCTGGTTGGTGCTTGGTGGCCCCGCGCGCGCTGTGTGTGCGCGAGAGCGCGTGTGTGGCGGCGGCGGCGGCGGCAGGGCCAGGGAGGGAAAGTAGCGGGCGGGGTGTATGGGGGGAGCGGCTCTCCCAGGCTGCACTCAAGTGACATTCAGCGCGAACAACACACTCCTAACTCAGGCGGGCAGGCGGCGAGCGAGTCGCACACAGGCGCCATCCCCCTCAGCTCCTCGGCGCTGGGCTGTTCGCTCCCTTTTTAAACATTACACGAGAAAGACAACTGTGGGAGAAGCGAAGGGAGCCTCCAGCCAGGCAATTTCGCCTCTCGCCCCTCTTGACTTGGTCTCCTCTCCTCCTCCTGAAGAATGGGAAGGACCTGCCCGGGCTTTGCCTGCCGTTCCCGCTGAAAAACTGAAAAAAGGGAACGGACGAAGGAACTCTAGCATCGCGACTTCGAGGGAAGTTTAAATCCCTCTCCTCACGCTCTTTCGCGGGCAACGGGGAGCCCCGGTCGCGCTCGGTTCTCCTCAGAGCCCGCCTCGCCTCTTCGCCTCAGAAGCGCGCGCGAAGAACTTGGGGCAAAGTCGGCGCGGGCCAATCAAGGCTGGCAGTTCAGGTAAGCAGAAGCCGAGAGCGGAGAGGTTGGCGCGCGCGGCTTTCCGCGTTGCGCGGCTGGAGGCTGCTTCGCACCATGGAGGGGCGCCCTGGGCTCTGGGGAGCTCAGACAGGAGCAGCCTAAGCGGGAGCAGAGCAGGTTTGGGGGATGGCGGGCTACGGACACTTGAGGGGGACACTCGGAGAGAGGAGAGCAGCGGGTAAGGACAGCCCGTGCCTCGGGCGGCGGCGCCTGCCCCGGACAAGCCGAACTCAGCTGTGCGCCGCCCGGGGCTCTTTCGCGGGGAGGCTGCGCGCGCAAGTCCAGCCTTACGATCCAGCGCCCTCTGCGAGAGATCCTGGGACAGGCTGGCTCTTGGAAAGCTGCCTCCCCGCCCCGTCTTCACTTCCCTCTCCACCTGTTTGTGGAGCCAGACAGTCCAACTCCTCGGCTCTAAAATGCACCCAGGTCGAGCATTCGTACCAGAGAAAAAGCGCGGGGGGGGGGGGGCTAAGATGCTTGGAGCGCAGTAGCCTCGAATCTGCTTTGCTGTCTGATGTCAGATCAGTTAAAGCGGATTAGTTACCTCTCGGCACCTTTTAAATCCAGCTCTCCGATTTAACACACACACACATACCCAGCCCAGAGCCCAATTTCAACGCAAGATCCGATGCAAGTTAGTAGCTGCTATGAAAGATGTCGAGAGAACTCCTCATGCCGGATTAATTAAAACGGTGATATTAAATGTTGGGACAGGACTACAGTTAGCAGAGGAGATCGTTGGTTCACACACGCACGCACGCCGAATCGGAGGTGAAGAATGGCTAAGGCGATCCCAGCCATTAAAATCTGGGGGTTGGCCAGATACTATTCTGCACCCCCGTCTCTCTCTCTCTCTCTCTCTCTCGTCATCTGATGAGGCAAATCTGTCTGCTTCATCCCGTGTCTGATCTTCCCATTATCCTCTTTACTTTGGGAAGGGTTCTTCGTGCTGTTGGAGGGGAAAGAGAGGCATGAACCTGAGATCAAGCCAACTTTCTTTCTTTTCTTTTTGCGCCGGGGCGGGGGCGGGGGAGCGGCGCAGCTTCGCAAGACTTGCCCACCAGGTTTCCTTTCGCCCCCGTCGCCTCTCCAAAGGGGCAGCGTCTGAGGGGCTGAGCAAAGCCCCCCTGGCTGGCGGAACCGCGTCAGGAGAAGTTCCCCATCCGCGATGAGTTTTCAGGAGGGCTCTTGTTTGAAGTCTTCTCGCATGGCATGACAGTTTGGTTCTTAGGTGGGTTCCCCTTCTCTTTTCCTCCCCTTCTATCCAAAGTTATGGACCCTCTCATTACTCCAAAGAAGGAGCATTAGGTTATTCTACCTGCTGCCGCAGCACCCCAAAACCTCTCCTTGTGGTGGCACAGTGATCTTCTGGAAGACAGTAATTGTGGGAGAGGCTGAGGGAGACCAGGAAAAGGAAGAAGGCTGGAAATAACCCAGAGGCTGCCTATTACTTAAAAACAGCTTCTTTTCTCCCTCTTCCAGCTTGTGATCCTGTAGTCTCTTCCAAAGTTTTCCTGCAGCATAACCACTTGCAGGATATGGGACTCTGGCATTTGTCTCCACCCACATCACCACCACAGTTTAACCGAAGCAAAACTCAAACAAGCTCTTTCAAGCTTGAAGTTTAAACTGTTGTTTGCAGGGACTTAAACATCCTAATTGATTTGGTTTCCTTTTCCAGTTTCAGTGACAATTGGTGACTTCTGTTTCAGTGTATCTGAAGAAGTGTACTGTACATGCACACGAAAGCTCATACCAATAACAAACTTAGTTGGTCTCTAAGGTGCTACTGGAAGGAATTTTTTTTTTTTTTTATTTTGTAGTGACAATTGGAGTTAGAGATGAGTTTAGAGGATCAGAAAGGGGAGGGAGTAATTGAACGATTTTCTTCTTTAAGAACTGCCCATGATCGATGTTATATTATTCTTAGCAAGTTTCTTTGAAACTCTCCATAAGTCTCTAAAACTAGTAATATTTAAAACAAAATATTCTAGAGAAACAAATGTGTGTTTTCAGATGGTTTTGTTTGTTTTTATTACTGCACCTTTTTGAAAATTCAGTGGATTAGTCTAGCAATGGGGTCTGGCAGTTCACAGCAATTAAAGGAACAAAACAAGAAAGATGTTACTGGATGGAATGAATATGAAATATGTGTGGCTTGTATTACACATTTATTTCAACAGAGCTGAAACTGTGACTATAAAGTAACTCTTAATCACTTACAGATACAGCTTTTTATCATTCAAAGAGCATATAATTGAAGGGTATCCCTGCTCTAAAAAAAAAAAGCCCTCACCACAAGTTTATTTGTTCTGGACCCATTTAACACTCCTGTGGGAAAGTATTATGCCTTCCTCAAGCTGGTTAGCTTATTGTTATATATATATATAAATGCAATATCCTTGCCAATGCCACAGAAAGAGAATTCTGCCTTTGAATCAACCACTGTGGGTCACCCTGGAAAAAGGGAGCTGACTATTGAGTCAAGGGACCAGATGATTCTGTTCTTGGTATCTCCACTTCCCTGCGATGCCATTTTTATAAAAAAAAATCCCCCAAAAGTAAAGTATATAGTAGCATGTGGCAACTGCGAGTAAAGTATATGTTTACAATTGAGACAGCCATTTGAAATGATCCTACAAAATCACAGCTCTTGTATGATTTGTTTACTGGGCTTTGTTGAGATGCTCAGTAAGAAGGAAGGCGGGACCAAAATGGCATAATTTCTGCTCAGTACAGAACTTGCTTGTTTATGAGACAGTCCCCAGACAAAGGGGCTGTAATACTAATGGGATCAAGTCAGAGAAGCTCCACCAGGGACCTGATTCACTAGTACATACCTCCAGCTATGTGCCACAGATTTCAGATCTAATGAAACTAATCTCTCCTGAGTTGTTTCACATTTTCAGAAATTTAACTTGGTGGGGAACCTGCAATAAAAATTTGCAGCAGGCTGAAAGTATCAGATTCTTTATCTGATATAGATTATTTTATGTATACATCATCTTCATATGTCTTGCTCAGTCCAATGCATGTCTACTCAGAAGTAGATTGATGTTGTGCACAAGGGTGCTTCCTTCCCATGTAAGTCTGCATAGGTTTTAGGCTGCAATCCTACGATCAATTCTAAATAAACATATATAGGATTGGGTTGCCAGTTTGATCTTTGCACTACATAAAATAACTTTTCAGTGATGTGCTTAGTCAAAATGATGGATGCTATAAAATATATAAAGTATATGGTAATTGCCTCCCTGGACTCCTTGAGGAAGAAGGGTGGGAGATAAATTGAATAAACAAACAAACAACAATATAAATAATTCTTAGTCTGTTTATGACCGGATATAATACAACATTTTACATCCAAAGAATAGCTTCTGGAGGACATGGTGTAGAAACGTTTCAAGCCTTGCTGAATATGTAGTACAACTTTCTCAAAGGTGTTCATGGAACCTGGATCTGGACATATCAGGGATCCTAGGTCCAGCTCCCACAAGCATTTTTGATTACTGCTTCCATCTTTTACACCTACACCCACTAATTTCCATAGGAATCCTCAACTTCACCTTGTGGTAGTGTATTGAACTCTACCATTTGTAGTTCCTACCAGCCTTTTCATGTACTTGGAGAAACCTAATCTCTTCCCCCCTCCCCACTGCCCCCCTCTGTGTGTAAAAATGACTAATAATTGATTTTACCAGGCTCTTATTGTATGAGGAGGCAGTATTTTGAACCAGTGTGTCCAGTGTAAGAGGTATGCAATTTTCAGTATAGGGAAGAATAAAAAATTTCAAGTTACAGAAGAGCTGACAAGATTAACACCTCTTCTCTTGTCTACTTAAGATAGTTGTGAAATATGCACGTTAAACAGAAAGCTGGTTCATAAATTTGAAACTCACTAGGTTTTTCTGTGATTGCAAAGCAAGTAAGATTGTTAAAAGCTGTCAAGTGTTTGCTACTCTTTTCTGCTTTGTGTTTTGATTTCAAAACCAACAGAAACTTAAAACGGGAAATACCATTTGCAGATTTTTGTTTCTGTATGTCCTGTTGTTTTTAAAATACTGAGGCGTACCAATTTTTCCTTAATTCTGACATTCTGATATTTCAAAAGATAATGGTTTCTCATACTGAACAAATTCCAAAATATATATGAGAAAATAGTTGGCATCATCTATAGATATGTCAGCTTTCTGTGAAGAACATGATGGCTGTAGTGTTTTCATCACTGGTTTGGGGTAAAAAGTACACTTAGTAAAGCATACAACATAATAAGACATATTTTTCTAATTTGAGGGTTTAAATTTGTCACATGCATGTTAGGCAGATGTTAGTTTGTAGATGACAGGGGTTTAAAAAAACACACACAAAAAACCCCAGAGCTTTATGGCAGCACAGAAGTAGCATTTAATGACTTAGGTGCTATGTAACAGATGCTCCGAGTGCACACAAGCAACGTGATGTTGAATGAAGTGCCCCTTTTGTATATCTTAAACCTCTCAGATATTCTATATATATAACACTATGTGTCTAGGCGATTCTAAACACACTCAGAGCTGCATTCTATCTTAATACTCCCAGCTAGTCAGATATGAGTCTGAGACACACAGTTCTTGAAGTTGGTGTTCTGTAAACTTGTTTCAGATGCACAGCTCATTATGTGTACATGCTTTAAAAACCTGACACGAGTCAGATGAATGCGGTAAGTAGCTATTACGATATAAATGAAACTCAAGACACAACAAACAAATCTGATAAGCATTTCTGCCCTATGGAACTCAGGGTTTGATTGCCCTGGTGCATTATGCCCCATGTTACTTTTGATTTAATGAGGCTTTGATGTAAATCTGTCCCACAACATCTGTTGAAGGTATGGTGGCTAATCAGCATAACTCCTGGGCTATCAGCTGCAGCTCATTTTTTAGCATGCACAAGACCCAAGGTTCAGTCCTTGACTTCTGCAAATAGGGCTCTGAAGGACACCTGTCCGAAACTTTTGGGGAGCTGATGCTAGTCAGTGTACAGTGGTACCTGGGGTTAAGAACTTAATTCATTCTGGAGGTCCGTTCTTAACCTGAAACTGTTCTTAACCTGAGATACCACTTTAGCTAATGGGGCTTGCCGCTGCGCTGCTGCCGCACAATTTCTATTCTCATCCTGAAGCAAAGTTCTTAACCCGAGGTACTATTTCTGGGTTACCGGAGTCTGTAACCTGAAGGGTCTGTAACCTGAAGCATCTGTAACCTGAGGTACCACTACTGGACTAGACGGACCAATGGGCTGATTCAACATAATGCAATATACTATATTAGAAAATGTCCCAAACTGAAGTTGAGTTTAATTATGCCACTAACATTTCCAGAAAAACAAAAACATAGGTTTTTAACCCAGGACATGGCCATTATGTCTGTTGCATGTCAGTACAGCTGACGATGACCTTTTGTGCAAACAAATTTTTCACATGTTCCCCAGAGGTGCTTTTTGCATGCTTGTTCGTTGTTCAGACATGCACTTGGCAAATTTAGGGTCTAGAATCTAATGGACCTTTGAACACTATTTTAAACGCTATTGCGCTTCTGAAAAGGTACAACTTTCAATAGGAGCTGGTGAAATAACTCAAGAAGAATTACATACAAGTAAGCCCTGCTTGCCAGTTCGAATTTGCAGAACTGCAACTCTGGTATGACCCAATGTGGGGGGTGTAGATCAGAGCTCTCCATCTTTTGGGCACCTGGGGACACAGCTGGAAATATAAGCAACTGTTGTATGTACCACAGCATGCCAGTTTCGCAGAAGAAAAACTGGGGATGCTCAGAACCATGCCTCCTCCAAAAATGCAAAAGCAAAAACACCTGCACACATCACACAAAAAATAAAACAGACAAAAAAAGAAGGCTACACCCTGAACCAAACCGCCTAAACCTAGTATTTGTAAAATAAAATAGAAATTGGTAGGGACAGGGAAACCTTAGTTGAGTGTTAAGTATTATGTATAAGGTTGCTGCAGCACTCATGGAGGTCACATTGAGGGCTCCAGGTCAAATGCATCCTAAAATTTTATCACAGACCTATTTGCCTGCCAAGCCAATTGCATAACATTATTTTTGTGATGCATTGGTATAGTGCTTGTTCAGCCTCAACATGTTATTACTGGAGTATACAAACATAAGAGCAAACTGTTAGTACCCAAACCACTTGGAAACACATAATTTATCTCAAGATAATAGTAGGAAAGGTTTTATTGTTTTTAGAATCTGTATCTCTTCCTTTGTTTTTCTTATTGTATGCTGCTTTGATAATAATGACCAGACACAGTTAAACTGGAATGTGGGGATTTAAACTTTTGTAAATTATATTGATTATGAACAGGATTGAAGGGGGTTAGATTCTAGAGCTTTGTGTCAACTGCATTGTGAAATGGGTTGCTCATCATTTAGGGCAAGCATTTTCTTGGTTGCTTTTCTCCAGTTCTGAACATGCCCATTCTTGCCATAATACACAGATAAGTTTAGCGTGCGATTCCTCTGATGACAACGGCTCCAAAAATGTTGCCGTAATGATAATATTGCTGATTAGTATGTCTATGTATACTCTTGGTATGTACATTATGTTTATCCATACGACTGTGTGTCTGGAGACACTTGAGCATTGTTCCATGGAGAAAACTGACTAGAAAATTGCAGTTTTGAATGTAAGCACTATATACGGTAGTGTATCTCAGGATTTGGTGTTGGCAACTTGACATTGCTAATTGATTTTAGTACCTAATTTTTGTTGTTGTTGTCACTACCATTGAAAAGTTAATATTTAATTTGGAAAATTAGGTTGTGAAAAATTTAAATTAAAAGTAATTCCAAATAATGTTGAGTTAACAGAGGTTTTTTAGTCTGGTGGTTGGAAACAGAAATTCATTAAATTAAAGGGGCAAGTTTATATATAAGTTTAGATTTATTCGTTAGGCAACTTTGGAGGCACCCTGGAAACCTTCCATAGGCTGATGAATATTCTGAATCAGATATAGTTTTAGATATTGTTGTTATTGTTGGCATCCGTCTGTCTAGGGAGACAATAGAAGAGTACGCTTTCAATCTTGTCTTTAAAAATACAATCGGACAAGCTGCCACATTCTTATGGTTACAAGTTATATTAAACATGATCCCCGCAAAACATGTTTGGCTCCTGGACACAGAAGCTTCTTGAATGTGAAAGGTGTCGAAGCATTTACCCTTGACTTCTGAAAGCTCTATTCTCTCCCCCTACATTTTTTTTGGTGTCAAATATGTTATGAAAAATAGTGAATAAACACATCATCAGAAATCTTATTTTGTAAAAAGATACACTTCATGATGATATAAAAGACAAACTTTTAGGCTTCGCTTGTCAGTTTAAGAAACTGTTAGAAAAACAAGCCAAAAAATGAATTTTAGATGAAGGAATGCTAGGGCTATGTTTCACTCCTGCGGTGCCTTCATGCAATGAAGCGACAGCTTTAACCACAGAACATCTGGGCCCTAGCTTCTGTTACAGTAGAGCTTTTTAAGGGGAAAGCATGTCTTGTTTGACTGTGCATTCATTTCGAGCCATTAAGCTTTTGCACTAGTTTTTAAAGATTAAAAAAGTTTCTGCCACCTTTTTCAAGGGGCTATTTTCAGCATTCTCATTGAATTTTGCCACTTTGGTGGATGCTGAATTTAATTTGGTTACTAAGCAGGTATTTATCATGCCGTTCCTCACCTTTTTTTTTTTAGGGGTGAATTTACTAATTAATCTATTCATTAACAAATTTATATTTAGCAGTTCACACTCTTTTTGCAACTTTTGTGTGTGTGGTTTTAAAACTAAAGGTAATAGAAACAGTATGCTCTAACTTATCTCATGAACAGAAAACTATTATGGAGCTTTTTGGAAAAACATGTGTTTATATTTGTTTTTATGTCATTGCTGATGGGATTGGATACTGATACATATAGAAATAGAAATAATTCATACTTTCATACATTGTCTGTTGAACATATAAGTTCAAGCCTGCTCTTGAGAAGCATTATTTTTATTACTTGGTTTTTTTGAAATGCTAAAAGTTTAGATGAACTTTGCAATGTAGCCTGTCATGTATTA
This sequence comes from Podarcis tiliguerta, assembly GCF_965153285.1. Classification (NCBI taxonomy): domain Eukaryota; kingdom Metazoa; phylum Chordata; class Lepidosauria; order Squamata; family Lacertidae; genus Podarcis; species Podarcis tiliguerta. The sequence continues at coordinate 28,187,385 of NC_139542.1, read as the reverse complement.
CACTTAAGTTAACACTTACCTGCCTTTTACACTGTCATGGGTCATTGATGTCAAAGGTTTCATAAAGCTCTGCATTTAAGTAGTCTACCATCCTAATGCCACTTACCTGGCAGTAAATTCCATTGAATTCAATAGGACTTACTCCTGAGTGGACATGGTTAGGATTCTGACTGTTAATTATGAAGCAAATGCATTGAAATCAATGGAACTTACGTTAGTCATGATTAACAAATCCCATTGATTTTAATGGGTCTAGCCTGTATCATCTTATTACCAAAAGTGGAATAAGTGTGGAAAAGCGGTTCAGGGCCAAATCCAGGATACGATCCTGATTCAGATTGGGGTCCCACACCAGTTTTTATATTCAAAATGCATTCTGCCGCTCTGCTGTTTTTTCTCATAGATGCTGTTTGAAGTAAACAGTGTATTTGATGGCAAAAACCAGCCAGGAAGGAGACATCAGGTACACATTCCAGGTCAGGAACACATTCCATGGCCCAATGTGTGCTTTACCACCAAAATAAAGGCAGCCCGATTAAGCATGCTTGCTTAAACATGTGACTAATGTTATGTGTACTTTGGCCTTCATGCACCTAGAAGGAAGAATAGTTAGGTCTGATTACTTTCACTCTTAATGAAACTGGGAGGCAAAACATCTCATAGAGTACTTGAGATAAGCAAAAATGATTTTTGACAATATGTATTAGGGTCCTCTTCTATCCATAATACTTACATCAAAAGAGCCGAACGAACATGAAAGCAATCTCAATGCATAAGCAAAATTTGCAGGGGGCACAAGGCACTGTGGGAGATAACTATCTACTAAGACACTCCAGTAAATCCCAGAAGGTAGTGGGACCACCTGAATTCCCAAATAATTCTACAGAGGACTAATGAATAAGTGAAGTCCTTGTTTTAATGGCATGTGTGGTTTGGCTTTGGGAGTACAACTGTATGCACACAATGTGGAAGAAAGCTCCACTGAACTCAGTGGGAGTTTTTCTGAATATAATGTGCATAGAACCAGAATAAATGTGAGTTAAGGATTGCAGCCGTAAGAGAAAAATATGCCTGCCACATTATCTGGAGGACATTTACTGGAGCAGCGATTGATAGTGTAGAGAACACATAAGCTTCACATTTGTCTTGATGAAGTAAAAGGGATGCTTTCACCTTTTGCCAATAGATTTTAATGACTAGGAGGAAGTTCCTTGCTTTCAGCATTTTTTTGAGACGAGAATGTTTTGTATGCACAGATAAAGCTATTTAACGAGTTTTAAACTCCTAGTTTCTGGTAGTAGGCAGAAATCAAAGTAAGCTAAAGGATACTAGAAAGTAGCACGGAACAAGAGGAGATGATTTATTATTTTAGAAAACTGCAGTGGGGTATCTCACTGCAGGGAGAAGTATTTGCTCTTGAAATTGATGAACTGCCCAGGGGAGGAAATCAAAACCAAAGAATGGGGATGCCTTGCTTTCAGAGGAATTCAAATATTGCATCCTTACAGAAGGCAACAAAGAATAAAACCTAATATTTATTGCATAAATGATTTTAAAAAATTAAACTAAAAAAAATTATCTGGGAAAAAGGCAGGCTATAAATAAATATAATAATAACACTCTAGAAGATTAACATTGTATAAGAACAGGCTTATGTACACGACAGCTATATTGAACATGACAGCTTTGAATGTGTTTTTCAGTTTTACGTTGCCATTTTGCACTGTAACATCTTGTGTCCTACAAACTAATAAATTTACCCTGCGCTTGGAGTAAATGGTTTGCCTCAATTTAATTCAACTAATGAAATGGCATGCACAATAATACAGTGATTAAAAAGTGTGGCAAAATAAATGTCATGTACTCAGGTACTCAAACATTAGTACCCAAACATTAGCAATGGGTAGTTTAATACTTCTATGGTTTGTTGAAGCTTCTGGCTTGCCAATGAAGAGGCAGTCTCTCCCTGAGTTTAAGCTGAATTCCAGGAGCAATTTATTATTAATCCTTAATGATTTATCCCTCATTAATGAGGTCACAGCAATCCTTGCTATCCATTGATGAGTTTCCTAAGAATCTAGATACTTCTACTTCACCTCCATTTTTCTAAAAGGTGGTGATAGATAGCTTTTTTCAACTTAGAGTTTTTTCAACTTACACAGAAGTTTTTTCAACTTCTTACACAAATGCTGGCTTGTACCACAAACTACAGGTGCATAAAGTATGCAATTGTGCAAGGAAGTACAGTGCCCTGTTGCACCATAATGAGTAAGTGCAGATGAGTTTATTACTAAGGATTATTACCAGGGGGTTTTTTTTATAGAAAAATTGGTGCCAGTACTTACCATGAAATGGTTACAGCAAGTGAGCAACTGCGGTAAAAAAGCACTGATTATTATGATTGCAAAGTAAGGGTACAGATTGGGACAGTTGTGTTTGGTAATCAACAGCAAGCGCTTGGTTTGTGTTGAAGAAAAATAAAAGGGGCTTGTTGGAGTACAGTGGGTTTGCTAGGTTTGTGGGGGAATAAATAGGGTCTTCTGCTGGTTTGCAGAACTGAGTTGCTAGAAAAATGTGCCCACCAACCACAAGCTATTACATGAAAATGGATCCTGGATGGTGACCATGGCTGGGCACATACTATATGGTGTGACTTGTTAATCTCTCTCCCTCTTGCCCCAGTTTGGAGGCAGTGTGCTTTCTTTGTCTGTGGAGCACACAGCCGCTGATGGTATGTTTCTAAATACCTAGGTTGCCCTCCTTCCCTAGGGAATCAAATTTTGTTGTGTTTGGATACACTATGGCTAACTAAGAATTGTTAACGGAGCTTACACACGCATCCTTGATTATCTGTGTCCCACAGGGGACTCAGAATAAATTCAGCTAATTGATGATAATTGCTAGTTAAAGGGCATTGTGGTAACCTCTGTTTATCCTAATTGAATTAGTACCGTACCATATTGTGAATAAAATCTAATGATAGGGCCTTAATACACAAGATGTAGTGATAAGTAGTAGAGATAAGTGAAACATAAATGAACAAAAAAGTGTTTTTGGTCTACATTCTCCCAAGTTCTGTTGTTCCTAACAAATATGAATATGAAGAAGAAGAAAAAGCTGTTGTGTGTTATTAGATAGATTAGGCTTCCTGAACAATGAACAGTGGCGCTGTGATTGCTGTTAGTTTGTGATAATATTGAGGTTGTTTTGGTTAAGCTACCTATGCTATTGATAAGATTAATATGGATAAGAAATGCCTGTCCCATAGATTATCATTTTCAGTTAAATTTGACTGTTTGGCCTTGTGTATTTTTTATGCAAAAAAAGCTTTTAGACAGATAAACAGATGAGGAGGTAGCCATATAGGAATAGCCTTCTTAATCACTTTTACTGTGTTATAATTTATCCCGAGTCTTTGTGATAGAGTTGGATACAATTTCTAGGTTAGCCTTGTTTGCTCCTGGCAGACACATAGTATGAGACTTACAAACATGCAAGCAGGTTCTGTTCCGTTTGCACTGCTAAGCTGCCCCTGCCATACATCATAGGTGAATGTTCCTCATACTGTGTAAACTAACAATGTTTGAAATTTCCCTGCAACAGGGAGTATGGCCGCCACTTTTGTGTCATATAATAAAAGAACAGGCATGGTGCTCTGAACCATCTGGAATTTTTAAATAGTAGAACATTAGGAACAGTATAGGAACATTTTTTTAATCAGATCATCATCATCATCATCATCATGATGATATTCATAGTAGCCCCAATTTCTCAGCGGCTTTATCTTAGCCTAGCTGTTCTCAGGTATGTACATTTAGCATTCTTCTTTTTGATTTATATTTGCATTTGATTTAAAGAGAAAATTATTGCATTCCTATACATTTTGGAATACAATAAGAATAAATAATAATAATGAACAACAACAATAAATAAATAAATGCAGTACTATTAATTAAGCCAAAAAATGAATACTCAATACAACCTTTTTCCTCTTTCCACAAACTCCAATTGTCAGGGTCTGCACCTTAATTGAACAGAATGGTTTAGATCCAGACTTAGTAATGCTCAGAATAGGGCCAATGAAATCAATGGGACTTTAGTTAGTCATGCTACAAGTAAACCCCTTGAAATTAACTAAACCTGCAATTCTAAAGCCACCAAGCTGGAGTAAGCCCCACTGAATTAAATAGGGCATAGTTAGTATTGCACTATAAGCCTGGATCTACTCTAATAACTGAGAATAACAGGGTTTCAGGTCACTATAGACTAGAATAGAGGCTTAAGTTATGAAATCATTTTGCAAAATGTCCATGGTGTTATGAATATGAAAGTGCTTTGTTTTTTCCTATTTAATTCAGATTCACTAATCTGTTTGTATCCAGACTGTCTAAACTGACTTGTTGTAATCTAGAAACCTGATGCAAATTAAACTGTTTACAGACTTGAGGTGGTGATAATGCTGTGTTTCCTTCCATTGGCTGGAGCATCCTGTGGGTAGAGTTCTGAATATCCAACCAATGAGGAGGCTGCAGGAAGTAGGACAATCAGCAAAAATTAACCTCCTCCATCCCTGTCCCTGGGATCATCCACTAGCCTTCCATAAACAGAAGAAACGCATCTCTTTATGAAAGGCACATTTACAATCCAAGTCCCTGTGTTTGGACATGTATCCACAAATATTAGTCTTTCTCCCACACCAGTTGCTGTTTTAAATACATGGTGGTGGAATACTTACGATGCTTATGGATTTCCAGCAGGTGGAGATGTAAGTGGTGTGTGAATAGCTGCATCTTGGAGCAGTCAAGATATCTTAGCCTAGCCTACCTCACAAGGTTGTTGTTAGGTTAAATTGGGAGGAAGAAAACCATGTATGTCAGCATGAGCTCCTTGGATGAAATGTAACGATGCACTATATTATATAACCGATGAATGTGATTACAGTGGTGATAGGATTGTAAAAACCAGGAGATCTTTCTTGGAAATCAGAGCCCCTTTTCATTCAGCTTTGCATAAGGAGGCAGAAACCTCTCTAGTTTTGTGGAATTTTGTTGAGACAAACCATCAGGCTGTAAAGAGCAACCATGAGTGACTCTCCAAAGAAGGATAACCCTAAAACATGGTAGGAGCCATTTTAAGCCATGTAAGTTTTGACTCATTTGATCAGAAAGGGGGGGGGGGACCATGGTTGTAGAAAACCTGCTACATTCTACTAATTGTGCACAGGTACAATTTAGATTTATTCCCCTGGACTGTTTTAGTTGAAATAAGATTTGGATTTGGATTTGCATCCTAGTGTGATTGGGCTTCAGCCTGGTTAGCAACAGAGATGTGTTTCTCCTTTACCCAGCACTTGTCCCCTCATAGGCAGGTGCTGAAAGGGGTGGGTTCATTTTTGCGGGGCATTAAAAGTTTGTGAAACGCATTCCACCTTTGTTTTGGCACAGAACATAAAATGAAACCATGCTGCTCTTTGTGTAAACAATACAGCCAATTTACTTAATCCACATTCATCTATTCAATTTATAAATCTCATAACACAGTAATAAGATCTTATAATAAATTTATGTACCGCTTGAGGGAAAGCCTCTGAACTACGTTAAAACAACAAGAAAAGTTTCCTCTTAATTAATTATAGCATGACTTCTTGGCACACATTTGTGTAACATAGATACTGATAATCAAGACAAATTTGGCAGAATTTGCATGGGAATAAATGTGTTAAGCAATATATCCATAGCTGTCCATGCATGAGCAAAATGGACTTCCACTCACTTAATGGAATTTCACATTCCTGTCTTTCTCCTGTAGCCCTCCATGCAACCTCAAAATCTGCTCTGTGGATTGAAGGCCCCCCAGAGCATATTTTGGGGTTGCATGGGAGGGGGCTGCAATGGGGGAAAAGGAACATGAAATCCCTTTCCATAAGTGGAAGTCCATTCTTTTCACAGATGGACAGCATTAGATACACTCCTTAACCCACTTAGAACTGTATAAAATCCACTAAAATGTTAGATTCAACCCATAGTCTGTGTTGAAATGTCATTTATTACAAGGAATTCTGACAAATGGTTAGGTCAGTGGAAAATTCTATTTTTGTTTTTAATAGTCTTTAATGAAACTTCTGTGTCAACTACTTCCTCTTTGGTCAGAATAGTATTTAATTTAATTTAACTTTCAAATTCTTCCATGAGAAAAAAGTACCTTGTAGCTCTGAAGACAAACAGAACCAATAATAAATTCATGCGTTCTACTTTAAGTAAAAAGCAAATTCTCTGAGGTCAGCGATTACACCATGTCTTAATTGAGCCCCATGTCTCCTCATATTCCTTTCTTATTACATTTCTAAAGTAAATCCGAAAAATCATTTGACTAAAGATAATTCCTACTTGGCAAGGTATCGGTCATATAATATAGTGCATGATATTTAAAAACCTGAAAACATGCCATTGACATGCTTAAGGCCTCTGGATAAAATCATGGAAAGTAATAGTAATAAATATGTGTCCTCTTTATCATCTTGTTGGTGCAATGCCTTCGGTAATAGTGCTTTCTGTTTATGAGTAATGTTCATCTAAGGATGGTTGAGAAACCTTTGCTAAGCCTCGTGATGCTTCTCAGAAGCAGATAATTGGGCCCCCAACACAACTCAGTCTATATTCTACCTTTGAAAAATAGAATTCCCTTGACGTACATTCCAACCCCCACTTAATCTGGAAATAATAATGAAGAACAGGAAAGCAACTCAAGCAGGCTTCCCACCTCCTAGTCTCTACATATGTCCTCCAAATCCCCCAACAGCTCCAGAAGCATGAAGATCCTGAACTTTGAACTAATTACCCCCCTCCCTGCCAAAACATTGTTTTCTTTTAGTACTTCTTTCTTAAAGTCATCGTTAAAAAGTTTGGGGGATTTGAAGGTTTCCAGATTGTTGTCATGGTCACTCATCTGTGGTACGCTGACCTATGTGCCTGTTTATATGCCCTCTTTTTTTTTTCCACGAGTAGCTAGCTAAAGGACTAACCTTTCCCCTACAATGGACAAATAAACAGAGAACAAGCAGCTAAGCAAGTATAAAGCCTTTGATCATTTGATTTTGATAGCTCTTAATCACACCGTTTTATGCATAGCCAAGAAACATTATTTTTGAAAAACAAAAACCATTGCAAAAAATGATTTCTTGGTCAAGATAAGACTGTTTTCTGTACATGATTAGAAGAAATGTTTAGAAACCATAACATCTCAGAGAGTTAATAGCTAGGTTGGTTCTAGAGAATGAAAGATGGAGGTGAAGTGAAATTATACCCTGATTAGTTCAAAACAAGTTTAGACTGGCTCAAACTGGAGCACCAAAGAAGGGCCTTCAGATTAGATCAAAAAGCTCAGTAACATGGTTGCCACTTACAGCTTCCTGTCCAGAATTCCATCTTGCTTCTAAACTTTTGAAACCTTTCATTTGATCGAATGCACATAATAATAATTGTGTACTTAGCTTTGGAAAAATCTTTTGAGAAAGCCCCTCAGTAAAGTTTAGCAGTTTGTTTTATGGATTAGACAGGTGGTTTTATGGATTAAGGAACAGGAAGCCGTTTTCCCAATTGAGGGGTATAAAAATTGAGTCCTCCAAGGACCAGTATTTCTCAATTTATTTCATAAATGTTCTAGAGTTAGGGGTGAGTAGTGAAGTAGCCATGTTAGTGGACTATACAAAATTGTTCAGAGTGATTAAAACAAAAAGGGATTGTGAAGAGCTCCAGAAGGATCTCTCCAAACTGAGTGAATGGGAAGTAAAATGACAAATATGATTCTATGTTAATGGAAAATTATGTGCACTGGGGCAAAAGGGGGCCTAGTTTCACATATGTACAAAACAGGAAAACTCCTCTATAAGGAAAACTTACAACTCACCTAGAGATCTGCCACATCTAACCCATCCTAGCAAGCCCAGGGTTAGGATTTCACCCCTATTTTGCATGCGATAATGGCAGCTATGATGTACTGTCCCTTTCAAATATTTACTAGAGGAACTGTACTGTATAAAAAATTATTTTAAAAAAAATAGGTGAAGACTTGCATCACATCAAACAGCAGGCAAGAAATGAACAGAAGGGAACATACCTTGAAAGAACTGCAGTTGAAACACTGCATGCAGAAGCCACCTACTTAGCCTATACAGAAATTGTGTTGTAATTGAAAGACTCTCATGAGGAAAGATGTGAAAGGGTGAAGAAATTTAAGGAAATCTGAGATGCTTGGTTAGAGCTAATATAATAAATAAAAGCAGCACACTTGATTGAGTAAGCCAGCATACAGACTAAATACAGCCAGCACACTTCTTAATCTTGCACTGTAACAATATTTTCCCCAGTCCTGTTTGAATGTGTCTTTTAGGAATTCCTCTGACATTGATTTGGTGAGGTTGGATTTGGGATAGGAGAAACTCAGATCTGATATGTGCATATTTGTTTGGTGAGGTCTAGAGAATTGTTTGCTTCCGGACCTTTGACCCTGGAATATGAAATGTAGTTGCTAATTGATTCTGTAATTCAGAGCATATTTCCTTGGAAGCAAGTTCCATTGAAATAAATGTGACTCACTTTAAATAAGTACAGGCAACTTTCAATGCACAGGCAACTATAGCAAATTTACATGGAGGTTATGTTTCGAGGCACCACACACATATGTGAAATTGTGTAGATTTGAAACACCATAGGATAATCCTGTAAACATCCCAAAAACTATGGAATCTCTTGAAAAACCCTTTAAAAAGCCAGCAACATTTACTAAACTCCACCATTATCATTCCCTCCAAACCTCATTGCTCAAAATCCAACTCTCCACAAGCCTCAACCATCAGGGCAAGGGCTCCTGGGATTGCTAGGTGCTGTTTTGGCACCTTTTGCCCATCCTGGGCTCTTCTAGGGCCGTTTTTGCAATTTTTAAATTCACATCTGTGTTCAGCGCAATGTGCGTATGCATGGTCACACACGTGGGAAACGCACGTAAATGGGGGGGCGGGGGCTGTTGCCTGTGCATTGAAACAACTACACCAAACAGACCTATAAAGGCATCTTCAGTAACAACCTTTAACCACCAGGTTAAAACTTTCCTTTTTAGCAAGGCTTTGGACGCAGGTGGTGCTGTGGTCTAAACCACTGAGCCTAGGGCTTGCCGATCTGAAGGCCAGCGGTTTGAATCCCCGCAATGGGGTGAGCTCCCGTTGCTCTGTCCCTCTTCCTGCCAACCTAGCAGTTCGAAAGCACTTCAAAATGCAAGTAGATAAAGAGGTACCACTCTGGCGGGAAAGTAAACACCGTTTCCATGCGCTGCTCTGGTTTCGCCAGAAGCGGCTTAGACATGCTGGCCACATGACCCAGAAGCTGTCTGTGGACAAATGCTGGCTCCCTCGGCCCATAAAGCGAGATGAGTGCCGCAACCCCAGAGTCGTTTGCGATTGGACTTAGCTGTCAGGGGTCCTTTACCTTTACCTTGGCCTGACAAATGCTGTTTTATGGTTTTAATGCTGTTGAATGTTTTTGCTGTTTTATTTGTAGGCTTTCTGTACTGTAGCTGATTATGTTTTCTTGGTGTTTTATATGTGTCCATTTAAATACAATTTAATCACTTCTAGTTTTATTTGTTCTAAAATTTTAGTTAAATTGCTGTGTAGAAAGAAATGTAGCTTTTTTCTGTTCCAAACAACAGATTTTTTTTGTAATTAATTACAATAGTGTAAAATACATTCAAAACATAGGGAGTGGTTATTGGTATATTATAACAGGATACATTATGGTATTTGATCATTTTATTAGGTACTCAGCAGGGAAGTTCTTTCTCGGTCTCCAGCTGTGTGCAGATAGGGAAATTGATGCATGATCTTACATTACTCCTATGGGGGAAAAATATTTTGTAATGAAATCCTATAGGAACTTTCAGAGAAAATCAATGAATAGTAGCTGGCAGGAATTTAGTATTCTGTTCACATATCTTTTCTGCAAAATCTACTTTTAATTTTTTGTATTTATGAAACTTTTTCACATGTGCTTTCCTTTCTGGAGGACAAAAATGGAAGCTGTAAGATTTGTCTATCTGTAACCTAAAGGGAACTCAAGGGAAAATGAGATTTTAAGTGAGTTATGTTGAAACTCCTTTTATTAGTAGGAACCATGAAGGAGAAAATTTGAAATCTTTCTTCTTCTTCTTCTTCATTTCTCAAAGATTAAATAAAATGTTTGAGAAAATATATAGAAAACAGAGGAACTCTTTTAAAATGTGCTAGAATTTAGCAGCAAAACATCCATAGTTGAGTTCCTGATCATATGCTAGCAGGCAATCACTGAGATATTACGTATTTAGTTGTTGTTTTTCCCTCTGCCTATTTCAGCCATTTTTTATTTTTTTAAAAATTGTGCCCCAGATCCATCCTTGCATTCTGATGCAGTACCTACACACAAGTAGGCAGCTAAAAAAACCAACCACTGTTACTTTTTCAGGGCCTTTGTAGTTGCTTATCCAAGGGCTCATTTCCATCTTACTTCAGCCTTTGATTAACCCCTTTAATTGGGTAAACAAACTCAGTTTGTTTACAGAATTGATTGTGTAAACAGATCAGTTGAAGGAAGATAAGAGGCTGGTGGTAATCAAGGTAACTGGAAAGACCAAAAAGTATAGCTTTAGCCACAATGTGTTTCTTGTTCATATTTAAATTGTAAATTCTTTTAAGTGCTTCTAACATGAAAATAATGCTGAATCTGTGTCATTTAAGATAGGATCAAACCTAGATGGTGGCAGCTCTGCATGCTTAAACTACACGGTCATGTAGAAGAGAGGAGATGGAAAGGGTGAGAGGTATTGGATCCCTTCCCCAACTCACATATCACTTCCCCAGAGTACCTCATGTCATTCACTTTTCCTTCAAGAGAGGCCCAATCCTGGAAGTTATTCTGATGGGACAAGACTTGTGAAGAGTGGCTTCAGGGAATTGAGTGGTTGGCAAGGGAGGGTTTAGAAATCATTACCCATATCCCCGCTCTGCTCTTGAAATTGGATCATCCAGAGGCACACACACCACTTATTAAATGAATGAGACAAATCTAAATTTAAATAAAAAGACTGGCTGTTAAATCTACTTCGAGATAAAATGCACCTGTGCCACCTGGCTAGTGAGGTAAATGGGGTGCTCCAATATAGTGCTAAAACTGAAAACACAACACACATTGCCATCAAAGGAAAAGGGGGAAAGCCTTTCAGAACCTAACTATTCCTTTTCAAGATGATCAGATGGTGTTTTCTTTGACCTTTGGCTTCTTCAGTATAACTAAACTGAGTGTTCCCAGAAGTGGTCTTAACAAAACTTCTTAGTAGCTATAGCACAGGTCCCCATGGTATTACTTATGGATGGATTAGAAAAATAAATCCAATTGTTAAGGTATTTTATTTTACAATATTTCTTTGAAATGCTGATGTGATTTCCGTTGTTGCAATAATATGTTCAACAAAAGGAGAAAACACGTTCTGAAATAAACTGTAAAATAAGTCCCATACTGTATTTGAGCATATTAAGATTCTAAAATTGTCAAAGGATCCATTGTTACTCCTTAAATTTCAGTTATTTTATTGCACAATGTAGCACATAAATATACACCCACCCACATTTATAATATGTCAATCTAGAAATTTATTTATTGGGGGGGAAGGAGGAAATTGCATTATATTCATTGCTAGCCCTACTCAGAGCAGACCCACTGAAACAAATGAGCATGACTAAGATATATTAATTTCAATGGGTCTACTCTGAAGGAACTTAGTTGGATACATCCCTGAGCTCTGCACTGATACCGTACTCTTCATTGCACCCTACCTGGAGCTGGTCTGAATCCTTGCTCCAAATGCCCTTGCCCAACAACATGAGATGGGTAACATACCCTCCAACATGCTGCAGAGGAAAATTGGGACGTGTGTCTTTTGGGGGCTGCAGTCTCATGGAAGCCAGGTAACTCGCTTGAGAGCATGACCCCCAAAACTGGTGTCTTTGGGGGCTGTGCCTGGGATGCAATCGCAAGTCAGGATGGCTTCTGTAATTCTAGGATGCCCCACTCAAAGTGGAACAGTTGAGGGGTATGGGGCAACCACTGGAGACAGGGCCCCAGTTATGGAGCATCCTTCTAAAGGAGGTTCACCTGACACCATCTTTCTGGCCTTTTCAGTACTAAGTGAAGATTTCTTTGTTTATCCAGGCCTTTTAAATAACATGTGTTATTTAAGAGGATATGGTCCTCTTAGGTTAAAAAATGTGTTTCAGTTGTGTTTTTAATGTCAAATGATATCAATCATTTTCTGTCATATTTTAATTTTTATATATGTTTTGCAGGCCACTTACGATATATTGTGGGTTGGCTATATACATTTAGTTAATAAATACATGAATAAATTTGAAACAAGTTGGATTTCAGTGAAAAGAACTAATGAGCAATTTAGAGTTTATCAGCGCAGTAGTGCTGGCCTGCAGAACCAACGTTCTGATTTATTTAGTTCAAAAGTTTATACCTTGCCTCTCCAATATGTTAGCTTCATTCAAGGCAGCTTACAATTAAAAACAAAGCAATCCCATAAAAATAACACAACATAAAATCAGAAACAGGCTTGAATAATTAATTTTCTGGTTTTACTTTTGATTCAACATAAGAGGCTGGCTGTCAACATTTAGTTTCAAATTTAAAATCATGTGTACTTTTGGCTCCAGCTTTGTTATTGCCCCTGACCCCACTGAGGAACAAGGTTGGGAATAAACAACCAAATAAAGTGTAGGGTAAATGGAGGTTAAGTTGTACAAAGCACAGTGTATGGGACTGTACTATAGGCAGGCTAACCTGTGGCCCTCCAGATGTTGGAACACCATGGCCAGTCATCAGGGATGTTCTGATTGGAAGTTCAGCAACATCTGGAGGCCACAGGTTCACCATCTAGCTGTAGAACATTTTTATTGCTTACATGGCACTGAAGTCAACTGAAGTCCTGAACTTTTAAAATCCTTTTTTCCTTTGGCACAATGATGAATTTAACTCTCTTTAAAATTGAGCTAGTTGCTTGCTGTTAGTGTGTGTGTAATGCCGCACTTATGCTCACAACATGTTTCCAGTGCAGACCTAGAACTGCTTTGGAAGACCAAGTTGAGTTGGCATGCCAAACACCTCTGTAGGATACAAGCGGCAAATGGAAGGGCAGACATTATATACTTTTTTTGGTTAATAAAAAAAGACAACTACCACATATAAGGATGTTTCACATCTGGGCTGGGTGAGGTGTCAGAAGTCCCAGGTGTGTTCTGGGCAAAGAGAAATTTATACTGCATTGTTTGATGTAATAATAATTTATACACATGGTCAAACTTTTTTCAAAAGTCAATTTTTTTCTCTCCTCCCTGTGTTCTAATATATACACAAAATTAAATCAAATTTATGAAGAAATCCTATGCATATGTAATAAGAAGTAAGTCCCACTGACGTTAATGGGGCTTAATCTCAGATTAGCCTTAATCACCTTACTTTGTCCATCAACAGCGAGTACCTGAACAGCAGACTAAGTAGACACACAAGTGACACTCTTGTCCTCTATGGTGAAATGAACTGTATTTCATTTAAATTATAGTAATGATGTCTAAGTTTGCATCTGTACAGATAAAGTCATTAAGTTTAAGACTGTCAAGCCAGAGGTTGCTTAGTGGAATAAGACCTTAGTGGAATAAGACCTAGTCCCTAAAGTCTAGTCTGAACAATTATTTGCCACCTTCACATGATCCCCTTTGATTTCTCCAAGGCTACAGTCAAAAGTTAAATAGTATCCTGCAGATTTATTATCAAATGGGGGACTGACTAACTCAAATAAAAGTCAGTGCTTTTGATTTTAAAAATAAGATTTGAGGGATACAAAATTGCACACACCCCTCCACCCAGTTATAGAAATACAACATACAAATGCCTGTGGCAGGCCATTCTTTGAAATTAACCTCACTAAATTACAATCATGCACTTTCAACTCTCTGTAATTAAACATTTAGTTTTATTTATTCCAGATGTATTTGCTTCAAGTAAATCCAGACCTTTTGCTGCTATTGTAGTAGATCTTTTACAGGTCTCAGGGACCTAAAAATTGACAGAAAATAAAAGTGAATTGTTTCCTTAGGTTTGGATTGCAACATATCCACTGGTGACTGCTTCTTACGGAATTTTGGAAGGTGGTGTGTATCGTGATTCCTTCAGGAACAAAATGGCTGATGCAACTGTTAGCTTTAAAAAGTAGTGGATTTGTGTTTTGTGAAAATATAGTGCAAGAAGTTGTTGCTTTACTGCTTCCACCTACTAATATATAACTGGGAATGCTTTGTGGACAATGTTTGAAGTATAAAGTACTAAAACTGTGTTTTCAGCAAATAGATGCTATAAAAGAAAACACTGGATATTTTCAGCTGCACATTTTAAAAATATGTACTAGTGATCATCACTCATCAGTTTACTACCAAATGACCATACTTGCTTTACACACATCTCAAAAACATTAGGCTTCAGAGTTGTCTTTTCTGGTACTCAGTTATGAAACCTGGCTTCATTAATACATGGCTTAAAGATGCTGTAATTATCACCAGCTATAAGGTCTTTGGGATGCGGGTGGCACTGTGGGTTAAAGCCTCAGCGCCTAGGGCTTGCGGATCAAAAGGTCGGCGGTTCGAATCCCTGCGGCGGGGTGCGCTCCCGTTGTTCGGCCCCAGCACCTGCCAACCTAGCAGTTCGAAAGCACTCTCGGGTGCAAGTAGATAAATAGGGACCGCTTACTAGCGGGAAGGTAAACGGCGTTTCCGTGTGCGGCTCTGGCTCGCCAGAGCAGCGATGTCACGCTGGCCACGCGACCCGGAAGTGTCTTCGGACAGCGCTGGCCCCCGGCCTCTTGAGTGAGATGGGCGCACAACCCTAGAGTCTGTCAAGACTGGCCCGTACGGGCAGGGGTACCTTTACCTTTACCTATAAGGTCTTTAAGGCTTTGTTGGTTTTAAACTGTGTTATTCTGGTATTAATATTAGGCTTTTATCTCCTGCCTTGGTATGATGATTCTTGTATTGCTGTTATTTGATTTCATGTATTTTAATATTGTACAGAAGTTGCCTTGTGAGCATGTTTACCCTAAAATGCAGCTTGGATATACAGTGGTACCTTGGGTTAAGAACTTAATTCGTTCTGGAGGTCTGTTCTTAACCTGAAACTGTTCTTAACCTGAAGCACCACTTTAGCTAATGGGGCCTCCTGCTGCCGCTGCGCCGTTGCTGCACGATTTCTGTTCTCATCCTGAAGCAAAGTTCTTAACCCGAGGTAATATTTCTGGGTTAGTGGAGTCTGTAACCTGAAGCATATGTAACCTGAAGTACCACTGTATTATAAATACAATAATTCAAGAAACCCAAGATTGCTGGTATGGCATCATTGTCTTTTCTGCTATAGTCAAACATGCTTGCTCCTAATTTTGGATTGCTGATGGTGATTTATAAGCAACAGTTGCTATTGCAAGCCTAGAAGTAATGCATTGCATTTATGTTTTGCATGCTACTAAGCATAGCTACATAGAAAACATAAACCCACAGCAACCATTCACAGAAAATAGTGGCTAACTTCCTACTTATAACTTTCTTATACCACACAAAGTGAATATGAACCCAGAGGGCACTTTTGTAATCCTAAAAAAAATAAGATAGATGTTTGTTCTTTCACTTTGGACTGTTTGTTTTGGCTCTCACTTAGTCAGGATCAACAATGTGCAAGTCTTTCAAGTCAGTGGTGAGGTTCCAACAAATTCTTTACTCCCCCTGCAGATTTAAAATTTCTAATGATGAAACAAGCTGAACATCTAGAAGAGAGTAAAATGTTATTTAGCGATTCTGATTTGTATGCAGAACATCCCAGGTTTAGTCCCTGGCATCTCCAGGTAGGGCTAGAAGAGGCCCTGGTCCTTAAATCATGGCCAGCTGCTGGTAGTAGGTGCAGAGGATTCTGACATAGATGGACCAGTGGTCTGAGTCAGTATAAGCAGCTCTCTTTGTTCCTAGCATAGACCACACTGAAATCTTGTAGGCAACTGGCAGCTGGGGCAGATGAGGATATCTGTGAGGATATCATCATTATATGTACAAGAATGAGAACGAGGCACTGTCATCAGTTTGTGACTGGTGCTCTTGAATCAGGATATTGCTACCTGTCAACAGATATGGTTGCCAGAACCACAGCAAAATAAATTCACTTTAAAGCTGCTAGGATTACAGAATCATGGAATCATAGAATTGTAGCCTTGGAAGGGTTCTCAGGGGTCATCTAATCCAATCCCCTGCAATGCAGAAATCTCAGTTGGATCATACTTGGCAGATGGCTACCCAACCTCTGCTTAAAAACCTCCACCACTGCTCATGGAAGTCTGGTCAACTGTCGAAGAGCTCTTATTTTCATAAGGTTCTTCCCAGTGCCTAAGTCTCACTACTGAGCATGGTCAAGGAGACCTCACATCTTTACTGGATACCAATGCAAGGTGGCAGCCAAGGTAAGAGCGTGTATCCACCAAAATAATAAATACAAATCTTGGCACATATAGAAGGAAAAGCAAAAACAAAGCTGCAGTATGCTACCACATTGGGTCCTTTACCTTTTACTTTTACCTTTGCTTTCTTGGTACAAGAGGGGAATTTTATTCCCTGTAATGGTTTTGTTATTCTAGCATCCCCATTCTGGAGGAGACAAAGGCTGTGTATGTCTCCCAGTCTGTACTTTAACACTAAAATATGGTTTGGTGTTACATGAATGAGCATTTGTGTCACTACCTCTCTTCTCTCCCTGATGATGTTGAATTACAGGGTCCCAAGAGTACCAGGCCCCTTACTTTTTTGGAGAATCCACTGAATATATATATATATATATATTTAGAAGGCTGTTGAGGGCCCCATAATGTGACTAAAAGAAGGGGACATGGTAGCTGTGGATTTTGTTCACAATCCTCTACTGTTTCTCCCACTTGGTCTCATATTTTATATCTGGTTTTAAGTGTATGTGGTTGTATTGCTTTTAAATCTTGTGAACTGCAGTGTAGTGAGTGTGGAAGAAGAATGGTATAAATGTTTTAATTAAATACATTTGCATAAAATAATTTGATTACTGAGCCCTAACCACCATCACAACCACAGCTGCTTTAAACCTTCACAGACACGCATGGGAGTTTCGATCAAGGATCGAAACATCATGCTTGTTTTCAGCTTAGGCAGAAACAACAAAAAGCAGACTATACGGTAATTTTTTCCTAGTTGTCTTCCAACTTTCAGGGCTAAGCGTTAGCTTTAAAAAGAAAGAAGAGCTGAGATTAATTGGAATTAAAACAAAAGGCCAAACCTGTCCCACCAATTTTTTTACAATGATTTTTTTACAATGCCAATTCTCACACCAGGGGCTAAGTTTCAGAGCTTGGTTTTCTTGCAAGCCAGGAACTATCTTTTAAGAAGTTTGGTGGAATGCACATGCCAGGAAGTTATTAAGGGCTGTAAAAATAAATTAAAGGAATTCAGCATGAAAGAATTTTGTAACAACAGTGGACTGGACTTTAGAATGAAAAAATGAATATTTTTGTATTGGAGTGAGCAATTTTGAATTAGGGATCAACAAAAAAGGGGGGTAATGCTTTAAAGTGGAAACTCTTAAAATGTGTTCTGTCTGATGGCTACTCACTAATACACAGGTTTACATGTGTAATGTTAGTGAGAGAAAGTGAAGAACCTAATAAACAGTCTATGGCGTATGCTTACTTACTCTACAAAATCCCAAGTGACTTCTTATGTGTTATGCCTAAATAAGCAGGCAAGACTGGAACCTAATATAAGACTTATGCTATTATTGTCTGAAGGAATAACCTGATAATTAGCTATAGTAAATTAAAACAAGATCCTACCTACTTAATTTATAGTTGTTAATTTGATCCAAAAGTCTGCCTATAAAGTGGGTGATCTGGTTAAAAAACAAAATTGAGAAACAAAGTTTAATCTGGAGAACCCTATACAGTAACCTTTATTTTTAAAACAAAATTGCACTGGAATCCAGGACTCAGAATATCCATTATTAAGATCTTATAGTGAGTCATTAAAAGGACACTATCATCATAAGCATTCAGAACACCAGAGAATTTGCTATAGTTCTGATTAATTCATAGACAAATTCTGACTGAAAAGTTAATGAACAAAGTATCTTGTTTTAGTCATAATTTATCCTAAATGATACTTAAAACATATTTCAATGAGTTTTGTAAATCAAATTATCAAATATTTTGACTTGTGATCTCTATGCTCAAATTTCCTTTAGTTCTTTATTTTCAACTGTGTTGCTGTTACTGTATCAGGATTTCATTTAATTTATTATTGCATATACTGTACAGTATATCCCACTTTTCCTCCAAGGAGCTGAAAGTGGCATACATATTCTCCCCCTCTGCATCACAACATCCCTGTGTGGTAGGTTAAACTGAGAGATAGCCGCTGGCCAAAGGTCACCCAGTGGACTTCATGGCTGAGAGGAGATTTGAACTCTGGCCTCCCAGGTCCTATTCCAACACTTGAACCACTACACCACACTGGATCTACATGTAAGTAACACAACTCAGAAGCCACTGTCCTGTGTACCCACCAGCCTATTTTCAGTTAATAGTGGGAAATAGAGCACAGCCTCCTCAAAGTATCTTGATAGGTAGGCATTCACTGATCTGTAAACAAGCAATCCTTCAGACACCTTGAACCTATTTTGGGCTTATAAACAGTATGCTGATTATCTGTGAACAGATGTCTGAGGCAGCAATCCTTCCTACTTCAGAGAAAGTCCAATTGAATAAGGGGATTCTACTGGAATTCTGTTAGATGAGACATGGCGGGGTTGGTCCTCCATTATTAGCACCAATGGCAAATCAGCTCCCTAATGTCTACCACATACAACCCTGATCTTGGGAAAGAAGATACTTCTGATACTCTGAGAAAGAGATGAGTGTTTATATAGCTGAAAGAAAGCAAAAATAGATTACATTACACTGCTGCTCCTAGTCCTGCGGTGATCATTGTTCTATACAGAATAATTCACTGACTGAGGAAAGAAAAATACACACTTTGTGAAATACGATTAAAGGAAAAAGACTTTGTAATGAGGACACACTGTAGAGTACCAGAATGTTGTAAACCACTCCTTCTTTTATAGTATCAAAGCAAATGAAGTACAAATTAAGCTACATGTTCTCTCTCTCTCTCTTGGCTTCCTATAGAATTTAATTACAAGACTCAATAGACAACAGACTAGCCGTCTCCTGATCTTCTGTAATATTGTTGAACATGTCTGTAAATGAGTTTGTCTTTCCATTCTTCTGAACAGCTCTGCTTAAAAACTGGCTGGCAGGAGAAAGTAACTGAAACTTGTCAGTGGGAACGGGTGGCGCTGGCAAAGCACTCCCCTCTATAGCCCTTTTCTTTAGACCCTAAACCTTAGATGTCTCAGTTGGGAAAACCACTAGCAGGAAATTTTAAAATGCTTTATTCATTCAATCATACGGCAACAACAACATGAGTTTCAAGTAAAGACTATTGACTTGATGGATCACTTAGACAAATACCGAACATAATTGAATTATGGCATAAGAGATAACACCTCCCCCCCTTTTTTTTACAGCAACAACTATATTTACTTGCCCTGTCATTTACAATGCATCCCTTTCATTTTGCTTTAGGATGCTCTTGCTGCACTGCTCCATGTCCTACCTTCTGCTGCTGCTACCATTTAGCTCCTGGACACAGAAGCTGCCAACTAGAGATGAAGAGCTTTTTCAGATGCAGATCCAGGACAAAACATTTTTCCACGATACGTCAGTTCTCCCAGATGGAGCTGAAATCAGCAGCTATCTCTTCAGAGAAACACCCAAAAGGTATTTGGGTTAATGATATTTTCAGAGAGAGACAGAAGTTACAGGTGGAGCTGCTATATGGATTTGTAATTAAATTTAATTTGGGTTTATGCATGAATAATAGAAATATTAGTTCTCTACTTAGAAATGAAAGTGTGCTTAAATTTCAAAAGAATAATGTGGAGAAAGACATCATATGTTTTAAAACAGTCACAGTATGAGCAATATCTCGTTTTAATATTATTGTAAAGGACATTGGCGCTATTAAGGTACCACGCTTAAGTACAAATATTTCAATGACTAGCAAAAGATGTAATCAGATTCCCAAGAGTAAGTGTTGAGTTTTGAAGGAAAATATCTTTTTAAACAAATGTTTCTATCCAATATTCCTGGCTGAAATGACCTTTTCTTTCCAGGCCTTCTTTCTTTCTTTCTTTCTTTCTTTCTTTCTTTCTTTCTTTCTTTCTTTCTTTCTTTCTTTCTATTTAAATATTTATAAACCACTATATCATAATGAGAAAAATATTGATGTGGTTCATAGCAATACTACATAAAACATGCAATAAAACATAGAAAGTTAAAAGCAGGCATCAATTAACCATTGTGGAAATATACAGTATATTCTCAATTGCCTGTGTGCAGGCTTGGCAGAATAGAAGTTTTCAGCAGG
This sequence comes from Podarcis tiliguerta, assembly GCF_965153285.1. NCBI lineage: Eukaryota > Metazoa > Chordata > Lepidosauria > Squamata > Lacertidae > Podarcis > Podarcis tiliguerta. Next base: position 28,166,768 of record NC_139542.1, on the reverse strand, counting down.
TACTTAAAAGTTGAAACAGAGGGCACCTGCTGAATCTTTATTGGCAGATTATTCCATAGGACTGGGCTGATGACACGAAATGTCAAATGAGCCTCACCAGCTTGGGGAATGACCAGTGATGCTCCTGCAGATGATCTCTGTGATCATGTTGGGATATATGGGTTCAGGGAATCCCTGGATCTAAGTTGTTCAGGACTTTGTAAATGGATATAACAACTTCGAACCTGGCTTGGTAGTAAAATATATTATTGATGAATATACCACTAGGTTCTGCTAATCTGAAATGTTGTCTTCAGAAGAAAGCAAAATATTGATAAATGCTTACTATGATATGTGAAAATATCAAGTTGCTCAGTCAAATGATAATGATGTGTATATAGCTAGAGAATTCCTACTAAAGAAATGGATGTATGGCCAGATATGTATTTCTTGATTCATATTTATTCAATTTATATAATGCGCTTTATCCAAATAACCCAGTGTACAACATTAAAAAGATTATTTACATCACATTTTAAAAAAACAACAATAAAACAATTACACAAAAAATCCTTATAACATTCACCCCACTTTTAAAAGGTCATTGTTTAATGGTAAAAGGCATGGGTAAAGAGGAATGTTTTTTTCCTGGTGCCTAAAGACATGGAACAGGGACGCGGGTGGCGCTGTGGGTTAAAGCCTCAGCGCCTAGGGCTTGCCGGTCGAAATGTCAGCGGTTTGAATCCCTGCGGCGGGGTGCGCTCCCGTCGTTCGGTCCCAGCGCCTGTCAACCTAGCAGTTCGAAAGCACTCTCGGGTGCAAGTAGATAAATAGGGACCGCTTACTAGCGGGAAGGTAAACAGCGTTTCCGTGTGCGGCTCTGGCTCGCCAGAGCAGCGATGTCACGCTGGCCATGTGACCCGGAAGTGTCTGCGGACAGCGCTGGCTCCCGGCCTCTAGAGTGAGATGAGCACACAACCCTAGAGTCTGTCAAGACTGGCCCGTACGGGCAGGGGTACCTTTACCTTTACCTTTAAAGACATGGAATGATAGTACTGGGCATTCCACAGATGGGGAGCCATTACAGAAACAGCCTTTTCTTGAGAATTAGGCCCAAAGGAGGACCTTGGGTGACAAGCGCAGGGTCTAGGTTGGTTCTGTTGGGGAGAGGCAGTCATTAAGGTATTGAGGTCCTGGGCCAGCTAAGGCTTTATAGGTCAGCACCAGCTTTGAATTGGGTCTGGAAACTAATTGGCAGCCAGTGCAGGTGGGCCAGGATCAGTGTTATATACTCAACTTGGCTTGCCCCAGTGAGCAACCTGGCTGTCAAATTTTGCACCAGCTAAAGGTTCTAAACCATCTTCAGAGGCAGCCCCACGTGTATAGCATTGCAGTAATCTAACCTAGAAGTTACCAGAGCATAGGCCACAGAAGCTAGGCTATCCATGTCCAGATATAGTTGGGCCACCAGCTGAAGCTGACGGAAGGCGCTTGGCGCCACCAAGGCCACCTGGGCCTCAAGCAACAGAAATGGGTCCAGGAGCACCCCCAAGCTACGTACCTGCTCCTTTAGAGGGAACATAACCCCCTCAAGAACCAGCAGTCTCCCATTCATCCAGTCTAGGGAACCACCCACTAACAGTGGCTGAGTCTTATATGGATGGAGTTTCAGTTTATTGACTCTCATCCAGGCCATTATCGAGGCCGAACACCAGTTCAGCACATCCACTGCCATAACTGCAGATGTAGAGGAGAAACAGAGCTGCGTGTCATCAGTATACTGCTGACAACACAATCCAAAACCTCAGTGACCCCACTCAGATATGTCACATTAACTTTAAAAAAAAAGCCCTAAGGAAACTATGAAATGCCAGGGTTTGCTAATTGATTGTCTTTATGAAAGGATGTGAAATATACATCCATTTATTTTGATTGGAAGGTACTGCGAAAATTTTAATGGGTTTGTTAATCTTTCCCTAGGTTCTTTTTTGTAGTTGAAGAAGATAACACACCCTTAGCAGTTACAGTAACACCTTGTGATGCTCCTTTGGAATGGAAGCTGAGTTTGCAGGAGCTTCCAGAAGAGTCCAGTGGAGATGGCTCAGGTAAATTTCAGATAAAATTCTGCTTTTTATGACAGATATGAATCAGTGTGGCTGTCTTAAAGGAATCCTGACCAGCTGTGTGTTAGAATTAGTTTGATAAATTAGACTATGCTACATAGAATGGTTGCTTATATGAACAGGGCTTGTAATAGCAAAATAATGCATTAAGATTATCACACTCCCTCTCTAACTCTCTTTCTCACACACATTATGCAGTTTATAAAGAGAACAGGGATGGGAACATTGAGAGATGGTTAAATATGAATCCAGCATAGAACTAAGCTTCAATAAAGGAAAGTTTAGTCTTAAATGCCCTTAAATCTTCTTACTAAAGCAGCAGAATATAGTAATTTATTCTTCTATATATGAATGCAATATAGTAATAAAATCTCAGTGTTACTTATTCAAAAGTTGAATGGATTGCAAACCATAAACCATATTGTTTCGTGATTAAGTTTCCACCAAGCAATCATTTATTTTGGTACTTAAACATGTATTTGTTTCCTATGAGAAAACCTTTCCTAAAAAAATCCCTTTGTGTGTCTTCTAGGCGAACCTGAGCCACTTGAACAGCAGAAACAACAGATTCTCAATGAAGAAGGTACAGAGCTGTTCTCCTACAGAGGAAACGATGTTGAGTATTTTGTGTCCTCCAGTTCACCTTCTGGGTTGTACCAGCTGGAACTCCTGTCAACAGAGAAAGACACACACTTTAAAGTGTATGCCACAACAACTCCAGAGTCAGATCAACCATATCCTGAACTACCTTATGACCCAAGAGTTGATGTCACTTCTCTTGGCCGCACAACTGTCACTTTGGCATGGAAACCAAGCCCTACAGCTTCGTTACTGAAACAACCTATGCAATATTGTGTGGTCATTAATAAAGAGCACAATTTCAAAAGTCTCTGTGCTGTTGAAGCTAAGCAAAGTGCTGATGATGCCTTTATGAGAGCTCCCAAACCTGGTTTGGACTTCAGCCCCTTTGACTTTGCCCATTTTGGGTTTTCATCCAACAGTAATTCTGGGAAAGAGCGCAGCTTCTTAAAGTCATCATCAAAGTTTGGGCGACAGGTCTATTCAAAGCCTAGAGTTGACCTTGAAAAGATATGCATTGGGAACAAGAACATCTTTACTGTGTCTGACCTGAAACCTGATACACAGTACTACTTTGACATATTTGCCGTGAATGTCAACACCAATATGAGTACTGCCTATGTTGGCACTTTCGAAAGAACCAAAGAAGAGGCTAAGCAGAAAACAGTTGATCTCAAAGATGGGAAAGTTACAGACGTGTTTGTCAAGAGAAAAGGCTCTAAATTTTTGCGGTTTGCTCCTGTTTCATCACACCAAAAGGTTACATTTTTTGTCCATTCATGCCTCGATGCCGTACAGATCCAAGTCAGAAGAGATGGTAAGCTTCTGTTGTCTCAAAATGTTGAAGGCGTCCGTCAGTTCCAACTTAGAGGAAAGCCAAAAGCTAAATACCTCATTCGACTGAAAGGAAATAAAAGAGGTGCTTCCATGCTGAAGATTTTGGCTACTACAAGGCCTAATAAACAGTCATTTCCATCTCTTCCTGAGGACACACGAATTAAAGCCTTTGATAAACTCCGCACGTGTTCTTCAGTCACAGTTGCATGGCTAGGTACACAGGAAAGGAACAAATTTTGCATATACAGAAAGGAAGTGGATGACAACTATAATGAGGAACAAAAGAAAAGAGAACAAAATCAGTGCCTGGGGCCAGACTTGAGGAAGAAATCCGAAAAAGTCCTCTGCAAATATTTCCACAGCCAAAACTTACAAAAAGCAGTTACCACAGAGACAATTAAAGGTCTACAGCCTGGCAAGTCCTACCTTCTGGATGTTTATGTCATAGGACATGGAGGGCACTCTGTCAAGTATCAAAGTAAAATTGTGAAAACAAGGAAATTCTGTTAGTGGCACTTCTCATGTTGAAATCAGCAGAACATTAAGCATATGGACTGACTACTTACACAGCAGAGGAGTTGTGAACTGTATTGGTACTATATAGAGAAGATATTAACATCTATATTTATGTTTACAAGAGCAAATGAAGGGGCTGAGGCTGGTGCTCTTCATTGGTATTGGACAGTTGCATTATCATGCGTCTGGTGGTCCAAGTTCAGTGCTCAGTAGATAACGAAAGTAGCAGGAAATATTGAAGGAACTGCCTTTTTCGCTTCCATATTGCATGAAGTGCTTCTAAATTATTTTATTACTTCAAAGGCTAAGAAAAGTCATTCAGTTACCTTATTCTTATGCACAGACACAGAAAGAAAACTCCCACACAACCTCTATCTCTTAGTAGGCTATAGGGTCATGTAAATTATTTTATAAAGTCTTGTTTGAAATGTCTATGTTTCCATGATTGTAAACTATTAAAATATCTTCCCCCTCTTAAAACACAGATCTAAACTAAGTATTAACTGGACTACGCAGAAGTCAGTTTTATTGCTAATGTAAATTCCTATCTCGTAAATTTTAAATGTTTAAATACTGTATGTATTTCATGTACAAAATTGTCAGACATTATATTCCTGTACATAAAATTTAAATATTAGATTATATGTTCCTTCTCATCCATTCCAATGCATTTTGAGCATCATTAATTAATAAATTTGTAAAACTTTTATATCTGAAAATCTATTTCAACTACTAGCATCCTGAAAATGGAAGCTTTTACAAATGGAGGCTTTTACAAATAATAGGATCAATCATTTTGTATAAGTATTAGGAGTAAAATAATCTAGTAATGCTTAAAGTGTTTGGGGTTGGTAGATTCCTTTCTTCTTTAACTTATAACAATAACACAACAATTACTTGCCCTCATACACTGGGCAAAATCCAGAGTATATAATCAATTCAATTTTGATTGAACACAATTCAATTTATGTCTTTTTATTTTCAATTTTGGATTGTACCTAGTGGCTTATACTCTGAAGGTCAATTTGTAGATGCAATACACAAGTGAAGGCTAGGCAAAAATGCATTTTATAACTGTTTTATTTTTTGCATTTCCACAGAAATCAGTTTGATTAAAATTAACATGTTTGTGGAACATAACCCTTTTTGGTTTCATTTATTTTTCTAAAAAATAGTTCCAACATCGGTTTTTTGAAACATTTTAGAATAAATGACTTAGAATTAAGTCTCATTGGGACTTACTCCCAGGTAAGTGAATATAGGATTGCAGACTGAAGCCTAGGAGTATTTACATGGCAGAAAAATTGTCTGGATTCAATAAGTTGCACTTCTGAGTATTTTGTGTGTGTTTTGTAAATTAGACAACTTTACCTTAATTCAAACTTTTGTGATTCAAATATGCAGGTTTCCCGTAAATGTAATAGAGTTTTGAGCTATTATGTGTTATATATATCTTAGTGATGAAATATTTAAGTTAAAATTAGATACAAATTTGGAGGCTGTAAACCTTCAAGTGTTTACTCGTGAATTAGATTTCAGTCATACCAGTTACAATTTCATAATTAACTTGAGCTTGATGTTCCAAAGTTGGGCACTTTTAAATCCCATTTATTTCAGTGAGACGATTAAGCTCACCTTATATATTATTTTCCATTGGTTTAAATGCACTCCACTGTGGCTGAAATACGCCGTTTCTTATCGACATTTAACATGAATTATGATTTGGATCCAGGAGGGTTTAGTGTGGGGATTTTATTGAGTATTGTGGGGTTCAAAAAGTAGTTCTGGAAAGAAGAGTAGGTACAAATTCATAAAGTCAAGAAAAATATCAAAGCAACTTGAACACATCCCCATATACCAAATTGCAAAAAGCAAAATCTTTGTAAACCATTCTGAGGGTTCCTCCCTCCACCCACCCACAATCAAGCAGTGTATAAATTATATGAAATAAATAAATTTAGAAATCTTGACTAAGGTGAGCAGCTACCATTTTTCCTAATAGTTCATGTCCTTTCTAAACTTAAGTAAAGGTGCAATTCTTGAACCGTCCTGAGATCTGTGGATGAAGGGTGTTATACAAAATAAATAAATAAATACTTAGTAGTCACTGGGAACCATAAACCTTGTCTAGCTAGGTTATGTCAAGCCATTACAAGTGGTCTTCAGTCATCTGAAACTGTACATCTCAAAAGTGTAGTAGGCATGGAGTTTTCTCCTTGCTGGCCTCCTTCTTATAACTTAGATTCCAGCTGCAGTTATGAATTGCTGGGAAGAAAGGATATATTGGTTTTTAGAATCTCCCCTTGCTGCCAAAGTAGCAAGCGCTTCACTTTATCACGTTGATATCATATCTGACTGCTGTGGTTATCATGTGTGACATCTGGTGTAAATACTAGAATCATGTAAATGGAATTCCAGTCCCTTGAAGTCGGTGGCAAATTTCCCATTAACTTTAATAGCGCCAAAGTCTTACCCATGGATTTCATCACTGGGAATGAGCTCAGTATCTGAACATGCTCCAGTTCGTCTTCGGGAATGAGTTCAGCGTTCGAACATACACATTGCAGCCAGGATGTGACATGCTGTTTCTATAAAGCTTATAATGGTCAATAGGGCACTTCTCAAATAAAAGGGAAATGACTGTGACGTTTAAACAGTTTTTATTAAGCAATCTTGCTGCTGAGGGTTTCAAGGCACTACAATTTTGTTGGGAGGATGGTTTCACATGGCGTACAACATGTGCTGTGGGGTTCGGACTGGTGTGGTTAAAATGAATCAGTTTCTACAATCCACAGCACATAAGGCAGGAACAGGTCGGTTTCACATTTGGTTACCTTTGACTTGACAAACACACATAATCAAATGATGGACTTCCCTAGCGCAAGATGCAATGATAGCCACAAACTTAGATGAATTCAGAAGTCACAGTGGTTTCCATTGACAAATATAGGTCTACACCGTTAGTTCCTGTCTGTTAGTTGCTTGAATCTGTTCCTCAGGTACAGTATGGTTCAACCAATGTCCTCTCCACCACTCCACCTTGTTCACGGCTTAGTGCCCATGTCTTGGTGGTGTTATGACTAATGGAGGGGCCTACATGCACCTATTCATATGCACATTCCAGCTTCCAAGGCATGAGTGAAAAACATTGCCCTCCCCAGCTAATATCAATTGCTGCAAATGAAATGAAACCAGTAGCAATTACTGCAAATGAAAAGAATAGAGACTATGAGCAGCTTCAGTTGGCAAGGTTGGTACAGTGCAAACAACCTGGCAGAACCAACGCAGTGGTCCGCACTGACCTTGCCACCTCCCCGTAAGCAGCAGTGACATGACCAACTTGGACTCGATGGCCCTTGTGGTCTCTTCCAACTCTATGATTCTATGATTCTAAGTTCAGGTGAGTGCCAGAACACCCAACCTTGAATCTGCTATTGCCAAAACACTGAGGGCACTGGGTTGAGAAAAGCTTATCTGCAGCCTTACATTTTCAAGTTCTATGTGCATAAGAGAAAACGGCCCATGAATTAGAAAAGCATAAGGATGGTTATGAAAGCAATTTTGATCATATATAGATTAATAATGGCATCATTACTTCATTTGTTGTAGTTCAAAAATCATTACCATAGATCAATAGATTGTTTTCCCCACAGCAAATATTTGTACTGAATCCAGCACATGTGATGGGAGATCCTCCAAGTTTTCTCTGAGTTTCCTTTTATATAACTTGGCAGAACTTCTAATATTTATAGCTGACCATAGCGCAGTAGTGCAAATGTCTGCTTTTTCTTCATATCTGTAGTTATTTAGTGATGAGATAGTGTGAAGGTTGGACAATTGACCAAGAATCACTAATGCTTGGCTCTGATGGAACTAGCAGTGGTGAAGTATGCACCTTTTTGGCAATAAAAAGGGTCTTTCAAGGCAGTTCCCTTTTGTGTGCATATTTAGGTTGCTATCGTGTGTGTGTGTGTGTGTGTGTGTGTGTGTGTCAATAGGACATATGTCTGAGCAGACATGCATGGGGTTGCACTCAATCTCATTTATGTTGCAATCTTTGCCTGAGGTTGCCTCTAGACTTACTATTTTGTGGGAAGGGCTCACGTGCATACCAGAACTTTAAATTTGCAGAAAGTCAATTGAAGTGTTTTGTTGTCCTAGCACAAGAAATCCACTTTAAAAAAAAAAGTGTAGAATTTTTGCAGCTTAGAAAGTGACAGGGAAATGCATTTAAAAGTGTGGGATAAGCAAATGATTAATGGAAGACTTATAAACATCCCACAACCCAAGCAAGATGAATGCTAATTGTCTCCCAGCCTCCCAGCAAACAAATCAGAATGAATGCTCAATAAAGACTGGGCATAGTCTAACTATTGTGTAAGCTTTGTGCAAGCAAATCCAGATACTGTAAATGCTGAATGAACAGGTTGCCTGGACAAGTCCTTAAAAGTTCATTTCATTTAATCCTCATAGTACTCTTATTACGTACGTTAAGCTGATAAAGAATTACTGACCCAAAGCTACATGGTAAACTTCATGGTTAAACAAAAATCTAGACCCACTTCCTTGATCTACACCCAACACTTTAGCCTCAATATCATGGTAACTTTAATTTGTTAAGGGAGAACAAGGCAATAATCTTAATCCAGTTTCTACTGTTGAGCAATCACATTTTTCCAGCCCTGATTTTCCAGCACAATATTTCATTTCTGGGAAAATCTGTCAATTAATATTTTATTTGGTAAAATGAAAGGCAATCATTAAAAGGGGGGACTATTAATATGGAAAAATGAAATTCAGGTGTGATTCAGTACCCTGTTTGAAAATGTATAGTTCAAATTAACCTGTAAATCAAATATATTGGAATCATTCTTAACATACTAAGGCAACTGATCACCCATTAATTTATTTGCCCCCATTTTTTTAGTTACTTTATTGTAAGTAACATCTCCATGAACATCAATCAATAAGTAATCCTGTCACAATGAGTCATCACAGAAAAAACTGAAAGCAATTCCATAATTAATATATCTTAAGCATCCTTATACAGTAAGCATCACAAACAGCAGGAGTCAATATATTTCATCTGTGTATAATTCATCACTATTTAATAAGAGTAATCCCAAACAGCACTTCTTTTACATCAAAATATGCTAATAGCAACATTTGGCAATGAAAGTATGCGTTTTTGCCAAGGTCCACCCTAAAACAATGCCATTTCTCTACCAAATAATGTTACCAAGAATTCAGATGTTATTACCAAGCGTGTTGTGACTGCGTAAATGTGCAGGACATGGTTAAGTGTCAAATCCCAGTAGGTATTGGTGTGTCCTTAAGATAATGCTCTTCAGGTCTCCCTCTCCAAGTATCTCCACCTCCTTCTCCTCACTGTTGCTGCTCTCCATTCACTTGCCCTGCTGTTTGGTGCCCAATATGCAGCTCCACCCAGAAGGCGAGGGAAAGGTGACTAGAGACTGCTGCTTCTCCTCCTGCCACTGCTTACTCACTTGGAAAGTTAGCAAGAGTGAGACCCATAAGGAGGTGGAGCAGCATCAGGGGATGTTGGCATTGTCAATGGGCCCACTGCTTGGCCTGTGGCCATAGTGGGGGGACATTTGTGGGGCTTGCAGGGGAGTCACAAAAGATCTGTGAGTCACAATTTGCTCATATTTCATCTAGGAATTCAATTCCAATAACCAGATTTATATAAGAACATTGAAAGCTTTCGAAATTGTGTATGAGTATATTTTACTCATGGGACACGGGTGGCGCTGTGGGTTAAAGCCTCAGTGCCTAGGGCTTGCCGATCGAAAGGTTGGCGGTTCGAATCCCCGCGGCGGGGTGCGCTCCCGCTGTTTGGTCCCAGCGCCTGCCAACCTAGCAGTTCGAAAGCACCCCTGGGTGCAAGTAGATAAATAGGGACCGCTTACTAGCGGGAAGGTAAACGGCGTTTCCGTGTGCGGCTCTGGCTCGCCAGAGCAGCGATGTCACGCTGGCCACGTGACCCGGAAGTGTCTTCGGACAGCGCTGGCCCCCGGCCTCTTTGAGTGAGATGGGCGCACAACCCTAGAGTCTGTCAAGACTGGCCCGTACGGGCAGGGGTACCTTTACCTTTTTTATATTTTACTCATCATATTCAGATGCACGGCTTTTAACAACAGCAGCAGATCTCTGTGAAAGTTACATTGCATTTTCTAAGAATGCGCTGAATTCTTAAATATTATTTCTAGCCATCATTTGCTTTCTGGGTGACCAAAACAACCAGTGAACACCATTTGTCTTCTCAATTTCCTTCTTCTTCCAAGTTTTACAGTGGAAGCATTCTTGGAGGTCGCAGTTAAAATGCATACAGAAATTCCCGGGGCTTGCAAAGAAAATATTTGATAAGCCTCAGGGTGCTGCTGTTTACAGAAGGTTCATCTACCACTATGGAAAGTTAAGAAGGACAAGAGTACCTCTGAGGGATTAACTTCTTTTATAACTTCTTCAATTTCACAATGTTTGCTATTGCTTCAAATATTGTTTCTAGGCTTTGGCTAATATTGAAATAGGGCTGGGGAATGTGAAATCTCTTTGCGGTTAGCATGCGATTTGAGCAATTTGACTAGAATTCCAATACCTTTGTTTAAAATGAATATGATTCCTGAGTATAAAATGAAATCCCAAGTCCCAAGTAGGGATGGATGAATTTGTCAGTTCCTGTTTCTTTCAGTTTTCTCACTTTTCCAATCTTATTCAGTTGGGTATATAAAAGTTGAAACAATACTTGAGTACCTTTAACTTCATCTTGCAGCTCAACAGCAGCCAGTGCAAGTGATGGCAATTCTGCCCCATTGAGCAGTCAAGCCACTACATTTTACACTTGCTGCATCTCCTAGACCTTTCAAGGCATAAGAACAGCAGCAGCAAAAGAGTAGAGGTCAATGGCAGGGATGGTTTCCCCCGGATAACTGGCTATTGAGCTTGGGGTTATTTTAGATCATTTGAATGCATGCATACAGAACAAAAGTTTGTCAGCATTTGAACATAGGAAAAAATAGATAGAAAGTGCTTAGATATTTTTTTTAAAAAAAGTTTGTTTCTATAACATTTCATTCTGTTTACTTGTTCTCTCTAGCTATTGTTTCATTCTGTCCTCTAGTATGCAAACAACACCATCAACCAATTTTGGCTATGTATTTTAATTCTAGTGATTCTTACTATTTTCCCTCCTATTCCTACAATTCCCCCCCCCCCCCAGTATTCTAATGTTTATTATTGTTCTTGCGAAAAGCCTTTCATTACTCTTCTTTGGCTACAACACAGATTTTACAGGACATTTAATAGCTTGGGACAAAAGCAAATGTCTGCTTCGGTTAACAAGTGGGACAACTTGGAAACTATTCAGCTTCCTCCACAAAGCAGTCTTTAAAGTGGTTTATAAACATCCAGTGTCAGTCCAGCTTGTGTTGCAAATTCATGCTTTGCATGAAATAATAAAATATTTTGGTCCCAGATTGTCATTCCACATTTCAAGTATGCATCATCTATCCACGGTTATGTGTATGGCTGCATTTAGCCCAGAGTTGCGCAAGCAACTTGTATTGACGTCCTTTTGACGTCCAGGATTCGAGAAAAAAATCATTGCTTTTATAAAACTCCAATAATGTCAAACAAATTCTGAAGACTTGACTTTAATGCATCTGGTGCAAAGGACTGATAGTCATACAAAGAACTCGAATGAGAGAAATAGATGGATTTAAGAAACTGTGTAAGTCCATGAAGCACTTTTGTAATCTGCTTAAGGACTCACCAATGGAAAAAGACAGAGGAGGAAGGAGATAGCCAAACTTTGTGGGACTTTATAGATAACTATAAACCACTTACGTGCTGCAAGAAAGGAAGTGGAATTCTAGCATGTATTAGAGCTACAGCATGTGTTACTCAGCTATGGGACTGCCACTAAATATAGTGGCTTGTTGATATTAAGTAATGAACAATTCCCCCCAATATCCCTGATGGCTATAATCACCACTCATGGAGGGCAGGGCTTCCCTTTGACTGGACAGAGCAGGCTTTTCCTTGAGGCAAAGTGAGGTGACACTGCCCAGATGGACTGGCAAATGCTGGGGGGGGGGGGGATCAACAGCTGCCACCCCCTGGCTGCTCTTCCTAAGGTCCCCTGGCCATTTCCCTCTGTTGGAAGGTGCAGCTATGTAAGCCACATGGCATTACTGGCCTAATAATAATAATAATTCCCAGCCACTCTGGGTGGCTTACAGCATATCTAAAAACATAATAGAAACATCAAGCATTAAAAACCTCCTGATACAGAGCTGCCTTCAGGTGTCATCTAAAAGTTGTGTAATTCTTTATCTCCTTGGCATCTGAAGGGAGAGTATTCCACAAGGTGGGCGCCACTACCGAAAATACCCTCTGCCTGGTTCCCTGTAACTTTGCTTCTCACAGTGAGAAAACCAGCAGACGACCCTCAGAGAAAGACCTCAGTGTCCTGGCTGAGCAATGGGGGTAGAGACGCTCCTTCAGGTATACTGGGCCAAGGCCACAAACCAACTTGCTGCCTTAGGTATGATAGAAGATGTTATTGCATCCAGTGATGGAGGAACCCTCTCCAGAACCTGGGGCGGGATGCCGAGGGGGGGGGTTAACCACCCAGTGACGCAGGTGCGGCATCCCGTACGGAGTGCGCATGTGTGGCAGCCTGTATGGTCTCGTGCGAGAGGCAGCCTGTACGGTCGCCGTGCAAGAGGCGCCCATACTGACTGCACAGCTGGGGGGAGGCGGGGGCCATCTTGTCACACACACCCCAGAGTGGCATCCGGGGCAGCCCGCCCCCTCCACCCCCCACTTCATACACCTCTGATTGCATCACCAGTGTTGAATAAAATTCAACTGCTAGTTGTGTGAGTCAGCTTTGATTCATGGAATAGGAATGGCCGTCCTCCTTTGCCTCAGGCCGCAAAATGTCTTGGACAGGCCCTGGGACAGAGCAAGGCAACCTCCTCAGGCATCTGATTGTATCACAAGAATAGAGAAAATTGCTAACTATTTGATTTATGATTAGTGTGTTTTTGTCTGCAGGGGAAGAGGTGCTTGGAAGATTTTCTGCCCCAAGTGCCAAAATAACTTGACAGGCTTTGGTAACTGGGCACCTTGAGATGAGGAAAGGGAGGAACAATGTTCTGCTACTCCTAAGGCAGCAAAATTATTTTGGGTTAGCCCTGGTGATGATAGGGATACATTCCTATTTCTTCTGCTATTGCTATTCATTCACATGAGTGCTCTTTTCCTTTCCATGACAAAAAATAATAAATAGATATGGGAAAGATTTATACCTATGGCTATTTGGGAATTAAGACGCTGTTATTATAAGCCACACCTCTTTCTCCTTTGGGTCATATATTATGTGTTATAGGCCAATGAGTGTGTCATTCAGCCTCTCTCCGCACCCCTTCTTGTGAAACAAAATGACTGAATTTCACTTTTCTTCTGCTTTTTAGAAGCTTGTAATGGGCAATTGAGAAAACAATAGAATAAACACAAATACCATCTGTTTCCAGCCTCTCTCAACTGCATTGTAATGAGTCTGGGGAGATGTTATTTCTGGGTCTTAAACATTCAGTCATGCTTCTTTTAAGGAGTCGCTACTTAGCAGGGCATTAAGTTATGCAATTGAGTTGAAATCCCCAAGCTTGAATGTTCAAGAACCATACATTGTATTTCTAAAAATGGTAAGAGTCACTTAAAGATTGACGTTAGAAAATCCCCTTTAATTCATTTTTTAAAATGGAGATTTTTCTACTGCATCTAAGTAATGTTTGAAATACCTCTCAATGGCAAGACATTATTATTAATAATATTTATTATTGTTGTTAATAATAACACATTTCAAGACGAAATTAAGCCTTTTCTGTGTAGTAATATTAATTCAACTAATATATACTGATTTGACATGTGTCAAAGGTGCTCATTCACTATTTGCATATTTTAAGGGGTTTTGTGTAATTTTGTAATTACAAAAATATTTAAAAAGAATGGTGATGGTTGATCACAACAGAGTTTGACCCAGAAACTTACTATGCTGGCAAATGTTCACAAACCCTCAAAAGAGCCTCAGATCAGATCCCTCCCAGCCGGTAGGCAAGGTGAGGCTGTTGCCGCAGGTAGCACGTCCCCAGGTACCCTGCCTGACCTGCTGCCTCCACCATCAGCAGAGAAGCACCTCTGCCATCAGCACCAATTTTGTGCAAGACGGTGTCCATTTTGTGTGAGATCTCACCCTAAATCGGCATAATCTTGCCCATAATTGGTGCCAGTGGTGGTGGTGCTTCTCTGCCAGCAGTGGATGTGGCAGGGCATGCAGCGGCAGCAGATAGGTGGTGGTAGAAGTGGTGACAGCGGCAGAGCAAGGCTTCACTTCCTGTTTCACATCAAGCGGCAAAATGGGATGCCCCAGCCATGTCTCAAAATGGGCTCCTTAGCACAGTCACTGGCCAGCCTCCTACAATCCACCACCAATGTGGGGTGGGGTGGCTGTGTACTTTTGTGGTCATATCCTGCTTTTGGACTTCCTATGAGCCTCTGTTTGGCCACTGTAAGAATGGGCTTGATGGGCTTGGGTTCTGATACAACCCATCTCCTTATATTCTTATGATCCAGAGTGGGGGACCCCACTGCTTTCTTTTGAGTTAAAAAAAACCTCACATACAGGCTACATATTAAATGTAACATGTAGACTCTCCGTCTTGGAATCACTGCTGCTGGAGTCTTTCATAGCATTGAACAGGGCATGGGCAGCACATGCAATGTTCCTTTCTTTGCAGTGTTGTGGCTGCTTTGATGGTTACGTTCTTCAAGTGTTCTCTTTAACTGTTTGAAAAGAAACCTCGATGCCAAAAACTGTTTCTTCTCCTGCAAATGAAATAAGCAGAAACTCCCCTTTCAAAGAGGCCACAGGCATCTGCCTACAACCCTATTAAATCCTGTAACAGTACATATGTCTGAAAGGGTGTGTATGTGTGTGTTTTATTAGTACGCAGATTAATTTTTGACTATGCAACTCATCTTCTTTGGAGTTTGAAGCCTATAAACTTTGCTTCAAAAGCTTGCCATTCTGAAATAATCTTCTTCATGAAATTGATCCTATTTGGCATTCGTTGTTACTCCTCAGCATTGCACAGTGACCAAGAGAAGCCCTCAGCCAAAAACTTTGCAAGTAGCTGTGTCCATGTGGTCTGCACTGCTGCGAAGGAATTTAAGAACAGTTAAGGAATTTGTCTATTAATAAGAACGGGAAGCCAGCAATGGGTTAAATGGATCATTCGGCCGACAGGCTAACACTTCCCTTCATTTGGCCTTGGTGAGGTGAAATGATGAGTTTTCATAAATCAGAGCAGGAACAGTGATTTTCATAAAGGTCTCAACAAACGTGATGTAGCTGCTGTGAAAGTTGCCAAAGCAGACTTTCGCTTTGGGGTAGATTTTGAACGCCATGTCTTGAGTGTTTTTGCTCAAGCTATAAGCCATATGTCTGCATGAGCTATTAACAATAAAGATGAGGCCAATTGCTCCTAAAGGTAAATGTTTAATTCATGGCACACACCTGGATGTAGCACTCATGCTAATAGGAGGAGTGAAATATTAATAACTCTAGCAGACAGTTGCATTTGGCACAATTACATTTCCCCTTCTAAAGAAGACTCTGCCAGATTTCCCAGTGCATCAGTCCACATTCTCTTCCTGAAGCCAACATTTCCTCAAGAAGCATTGCAAATAGGCATGTTTTAAATTTAGATCTAACATAATTGCATCATTTTAGACTTGATAAGTGATATGTTTTGTTCAAGCTGCTACTCCTCGGCCCCTTTCCCAATCTAGTGCCAACCAGATGGTTTGGACAACAGCTCCCTTCATCCTTGACCTTTGGCCAGGCCGGCTGGGCTCCCAAACCACAAAAACATTGATCCAAGGCACAGACCTTCATAATTTTTACATAAGTTGACAACAAAGCCACCAACAAGTCCCAGGAGACATCTGTAGTCACAGAGCTGACTTATGTGTTGTTGGTGATTTTGAGGAGATCTCTTCAGGGTGGGGACTGAGGATCCAAAAGGATTCATGTCCCCCATTCATGTTTTTGTGCTACTGGATTTCTGATTTTTATGGTTCAGTCAATGGAGACAGATGTAG
The DNA here is from genome assembly GCF_965153285.1 of Podarcis tiliguerta. NCBI lineage: Eukaryota > Metazoa > Chordata > Lepidosauria > Squamata > Lacertidae > Podarcis > Podarcis tiliguerta. The sequence continues at coordinate 28,150,545 of NC_139542.1, read as the reverse complement.
TCTTGCTCTAGGTTTTTGAGGGTAAAGGGTAATCCTGGGGGAAACTATGTAATTTCAAAAGGATCCATTTACTGGAACCAACTTCTCTTTCTTTCTTTCTTTCTTTCTTTCTTTCTTTCTTTCTTTCTTTCTGGTACTTCTTTTTCTCACAATTGGCCCCCTCTTCTCTTCCCCCCAACCTCTCTTGGCTTTTCCTCCTATATATTCAATCAATTCATTCTCTCTTTCTTTTTTCCAGTCCCATTGTTGCCTTTTGGTTATGTTTTTTTATTTTTAAAAGATTTTATTTCTATTAACACACGTTTCACAGTACAGAACAACCCTCTCCTCATCTTGTAGATGAGGCAAGGAAAGTCGAAAGTTAAAAAAAAGGAACCCAAACCATTAATCTGTCAGTACAACCCACCAGGAAGTATCAGAATTAAGTCCACAATATTCATAGCAGCCAGAAAGTGTTGTATGCTACTAGGAGAGGTCTTTGTATTTCATCTTTGTTTGCATAAACAGTAAAAGAGTGCCAATCTGCCACAAAAGAATCTTTATATTTCCTTCTTTAAGCCAGCCATAGATTATTTTTTAATTTTTCCACCAAACTGACTCACCAAACCATCTTATACCAATTAGCTAAAGTGGTGCTCTTTAGATCCTTCCAATATTGAGCAACAGCTAGCTGGGCAACTGCAAGAAGGTAACCCATTGTTGTTTTGAAAAATGCTTAACGGGGGCAGCTCCAGAGATTTCAGTGCTTGCTGTCCAGTCATTTTAGCAATTTCTCCAAAGACCAAAACTGCAACACATTTTCCACAAGCCCAGTACATACGCTGGAACGACCCTGGTTCCTAACATTTGCTCCACAATAGTCTCAAATTAGAAACTTATACATCAACGGTCCTGGATTATATTAGATTCTGCACAGCAAATGTCACCAGGGAAAAGTATGTTAAGTTGTATCCGAATAGGAAGCCCTGGATGACAGGAGAGGTTAGGAGATTATTGAAGGCCAGAAATTCTGCTTTTAGAACTGGGGACTTGGTATTGTATGGCATAGAAAGAGCGAACTTGAAGAGGGGTATCAGGAAAGCAAAAGCGGAGTACAGAGGAAAAATTGAGGACCATCTGAGAAATCATGATACTAGACAAATGTGGCAGGGAGTCCAACATCTGACTGGTTATAAATCAAGGAATTCATCAGTGGTAGAGAGTACTGCTTCCTTGGTGGGAGAGTTGAATACCTTCTTTGCTCGATTTGAGGTGACACCAACAGTGACTCCAACAGGGATGCCAGAGCTATTGGCGTCACTACCTACAGGAAATGCTGCCAGGGTGGAAGAGGGAGAAGTGAGGCGAATATTAAAGGAGGTAAACATGAGGAAGGCTATGGGCCTGGATGGGGTGGCAGGCAGAGTGCTAAGAGATTGTTCGGACCAACTGGCAGGAATCTTTACGAAGATTTTTAACCAGTCTCTGGCCCAAGCCACTGTTCCACCCTGTCTGAAATGGGCTACCATTATACCCCTGCCAAAAACATCAAAGATAGACAGTCTGAATGATTTTTGCCCTGTGGCGTTGACACCCATTATAATGAAATGTTTCGAAAAACCGGTGAGGAAGCGCATCTTATCTTGTCTGCCAGTGGGACTTGACCCTTACCAGTTTGCGTACAAGGCAAAGAGATCCACAGAGGATGCTGTGGCAATGGCTTTACATGCTGTCTTGACTCATTTGGAGAAGCAAGGGAAATACGCGAGACTGTTATTTGTAGACTTTAGTTCTGCATTTAATACTATTCTTCCGCATAGATTGGTGCCCAAATTATTAGACCTGGGACTTCCACCATGTTTGTGCAGGTGGATATTAGACTTTCTATCAAACCGTTCCCAAAGGGTCAGGTTGGGTTCCCATGTCTCTGCGGATCTCATCACAAATACGGGGACGCCGCAGGGGTGCGTGTTGAGCCCACTTTTATATACGCTCTATACAGCTGACTGTGCCCCCCAAATACCCCAGTAATAAGATCATTAAGTTCGCAGATGATACAACGGTGCTGGAGAGGGGGAGTTGAGCAGTTGGGGGAGTGGTGCAGGAAAAACAACTTACTCCTTAACTTAAAGAAAACAAAAGAGATCATTGTGGACTTTAGGAAATGTAAATTGAATATTCAGCCACTTATTATTGAGGGGAAGTGCGTGGAACAGGTCTCGGTGTTTCGATTTCTGGGAATGGAGTTGAGAGACGACCTAACCTGGGGAGAGAACAGCAAAGACCTGGTGAAGAGAGCACAGCAGAGGTTATATTTTCTGAGAATCCTCCAGAAAAACAATCTCTCAAAGGACCTGTTGATGGCATTTTACCATTGCACTGTGGAGAGCGTACTAACTTATGGTCTGTGTGTGTGGTTTGGGAGCTGCATGGCCAGGGAAAAAACAATGCTATCCAGGGTTGTAAAGACTGCAGAGAGAATTATTGGGTGCACTCTTCCCACCTTAGATCAAATCTATGCTGCCAGGTGCCATAAGAAAGTGGCAGAGATAGCACATGAGAGTACGCACCCCGGAAATGATCTCTTTCAGCTTCTGCCTTCTGGAAGAAGGTATAGGGTTATAAAGGCCAGGACTAGCAGCCTGAGAAACAGTTTCTACGCTAATGCAATTCTGGTTCTAAATGCAGCATAAGGGGTCTCTGTAGTATAGTGTATTTTAAAATGGGGTTTTAGAGTTTTTAGGGGTTTTTGAATGTTTTATGTAGTTTTGTAGTAGTTTTGTGTAGTTTTTATGTAGTTTTATGTAGTTTTTATGTAGTTTTATGTAGTTTTTCAATTTCATTGTTCCACAAGGGACAATGACAATAAAGATATTGTATCATATCGTAAAAATTAGATATCTTCATTTGAAACAATTTCATCGGTGTCATATGCCATTTTTGCTCATTTTCAAATGCTTGTCCACTCATGCTAGATTATCCCAATTTAAATGAGAACCACATGGAATTTTAACAATTGTCCTAAATAAAAATATTCCAGCCTGACTCCCACATCCATTTCAGACCCTTTGAAGAGCCAATAGCAATGCCAAGAAGTAAATTATGAATACAGGACACCAGCATGAGGGCTTGCTGTTTAATATGCTCCTTGATGCCACTTAACACATGTGCTTATATTAAAACACCATGAAAATAAATATATTGTTCTGAGTTGTGGGAGGTCAATCTGGATGAAACCCTGGGCGCCCTTCCAGATGTGAGATCCTGCATCTGTGAGGGTAGAATGTATCAGAGGAGGCTGGCCAAACCACTTCCTTTGCCAGGTAATGCCTTTGATGAGCTAGTTAGCTACTGCAATTTAACATATCCAACGAAGTTGCTCTCTGCCATGGAAACAAATGGGTGGCTCTTTCCCTCACTCCCCTTACCAGGCTGGATGTCCTGTGATCCTAGATAGAAGAACAATAGCCAGAGTTGCCGGAGGATGGATGCTGTGAGTTGTGGAGACAGAAGTATGGCTTGTTCTATGCTGGACTTTGATACTCCCATGAAAACCTAATGGGGAAGCAATATCTAAGGGAGTGTTAATGCTGGGAGTCCTTCGATCCTCCAACCATGCTCAGGTTGTATATATGTGTAAATAAAACCATATATCTTCAAGATCCCACAGTCTCCACTGGTCTTCATTCCAAGCCCTGGAAAAGTGTCAGCACCGCTGCAGCACCATTTTCCATTATGGCTATGACACCATTAATACAGTGCCCAGGGAAGTATTATTTCCACACCATGAGAGCCATTGCTTTGCAGAAACTGACAGAAGACAACTATGAAGTGTGCCTTGTGTTTTTGCTTTTGAACAAGCTTTTTGCACCATGTTTTATTTTAAAAGTTTTCTGTTGGTGGAAGCGAGCAAGCTTCTGTAGCTTCAGACTGACTAGAGTTTTGCTGGGCATTGGTTCCAGCCAAAGAGCAATATAACTCGATTTTCCACAAACCATTTTAATCTGATTTTCATTTAACCAGTCAATCCACAGTTAGACCAAGAATGTGCCAACAATCTGAAACAATATGATAAACAAAAATTGGAACAAATGTTCGCACTGTATAAGTACCATACAAAAGTCATAATTAAATCTCATGAGTTTAATGTTGATGCACTTTTCAAAACAAACTTTTAAGAGAAAAAATCTGTTACTCGTAGATGACAGTACCTAAACTATTTTCTTTCTTGGGTTGATGGAATTTCCACAGGGGACTCTGAAATTAGTTTTTGAATTGCATATGTCTGTAAATAATCTGGAAGAACATCATTGATCAGAGAGTACTTTCAGCTTCAAAACAGCTTCCTTCAGTTTTATGTGGAGCATTAACAGTGTTCAAAAGTAATGTATCCCAGACAAAAAGTCACTTAATGTCACTCGAGAAAGCTGCTTAAAATTCCAAGCCATTGGCAACAAAGTATTGTTCAATTAAAACAGGATATTCTTATTTAATCTACTGCTTTCATTTCAGTTTGTTCTGAATTCAACAGATGGGAATAAGTTTAATTGAACTCAGCCTAAAGCTGGAATCCTTAACATGCTCATTTGGGACTGGAAGTAAATTCCATCAGCATTGGTGGAATTTATTTCTAAATGAATAGGTCTTAGTGTATGGTATATGTCTGCTTAACTGCAAGCAAGCACTCTTTATTGATGGATGTAGTCAGTTGATTGAGGGTGGTGCGAGTGGTACCCATCACATGCAAGGCATAGGTGAGATGCAAGATTGGCTGCTGCCCATGGAGTATAGTCCTCACAAGCCCTTTTGGGTATCTGTTTCTCCACTGTATTCTGCCTTTGTGCAATCTTATTGCTTTGGATTTGGCAATAGAGACTGCTGTCAACCAACTAAAACTGATCCACTCTGCTGTACCAAACATTTTGTGTCAGTTTGGAATGTCATTTGTGATTCTACACTTTGATTTTCTGGTGTAGTGGCTGATCAGAATGAGCTGTACAATTTTACATTATCCATTTTAAAAAAATAAAAAATAATAATAAAGATATGCATTGAGCTGTATGAACTGAAAAGCAAACAATCAATCTGTCACAAAATTCCTCTGAGGTAAACAATTACATATTTAATTGCTTGTTAATTCTCCATAACAAAGCAATTGAAGGATGGCAGGGGAAATATTTTTTTAGAGCTGCAACCTAAATGGAAATGCTAATTAATGCCAAAAGGTTTGGGGAAAGCTACTTTTATCTAACAAATGCCAACCATTTTCAAAGCTGTAGAAGAAATTTGCTTCCAGCAAGTCAAAGTATATTAAAGGATGAGTAACACATGTTTCCAAAATCACCAGAACTGAGGATAAAGCAAATAACATGATAGGAGGGGTGGTGGAAGAACAGAACTCAGTTCTTTTTTGGATGGGCTGCTTAATTTGGCATTTAATATGCCAAAGGGGCTGCTTAATTGTTTAGGCAAGTCTTCGGTTTCTGGTTAAGGATTTAAGTTCAAAATCAGTAGCACAGCATGTGCTTTGTATTTTGCTGATTTTAACAAAATTTGCTTCCAATTGTCCTGAGCTCCATCAATGCTGGCACAAGAAAAATGTTTTAGGAATGGCTACAGAAGGCGCATTTTAAAGTGCATGAAGCAATTTGGAGGAACATGACGTGGACTTCTTTGCTCCTTGCAGGAACTCTGAAATACTAATTTTCATATGCTTTTTTCTTTAATAGAACTGTTCCTGAGGAATCAGACCTGCTGAGAGATGTGGCAAATTGAGCAATGGAGTAGGTGCCCAGGTTCTATGCTATACCCTAAACACCAACTCTTAGTCTCCTAAAAAAACACTTTCCTGAAACGTTTCCCATTTGCATGTTACACAAAAAGGGAGCCTGAAACTGTCAGGAAAACGAATGAATGGCAGCACAAGGGCATTGGTGGTTTCAAGTAACAGGAAATGATCTCATATCTTCATGTTGTAGGTAGGAGAAGAAGATGAAACAGCTAACCTCAAAGAGAGGTGATCTAAAAATGTTGAGGGAATGAGATGTGTGTGTGTGTGTGAGAGAGAGAGAGAGAGAGAGCTGTCCTCAGCCAAAGTAATCATAGCTTTTGTCCTTGGCATGCTACAATTTAGCCTTGCTCTCCAACAAGTGTATTCCCTTCTTCCCCTCTCCATTTCCTCCTCTTTGTCAGATGGCCAAGTGATCTAAAATGGATTTCACTTTCACCGTGTTTCCCTAACAGTTCAGTAAAATTGTGTGCATATGCATAACACAGAGAGAGGGGGTGTTAGGTTTTTCTTCTTCTTCTTGGGGGACAATACAACTCGACACACAAGGATTATTTTCACATTTACAGAGCTATTATGTAGAGAGTTATCAGGAACACTCCTGCAATATTAAATACTGTCAGGCATATTGGCTATAATGGATGACCTGAATACTATCGAGATTCATTCTTCCTCCTCTCTAAAAAAGTAAGTTGGAAAAGGATGCATTGTGTCTGCTGCTCCTGGCCAAGCCAAACATTGTTCATCAGGATAGATGCAGGGCTGCATATCAGAAGAGGCAATTAGAAAGCTCAAAGCAGTCGGTCGGTTTGGCAAGCATCCTTCTCATTACGCCAATTGCAAGCAGATCCCCAAAGGCTCCTTTGCAGTTGCTTTGCTCGGCAGTCCAGTGGGCAGCCAGTCCTGAGCTTTGGTCCTGGAACAACTGTTGTAGTGGAAGGCTCTCCAAGTGTCCCATTTACCACCCTTATAGCTGCTTACTGACCCCAATAAAACTCTGCTTGCCTTTTGCCTTGTGGTGCTGTCTTTGGGCAGGAACAATCACACTGGCAAGTGTGACACGCATTTCTTCTGGGCCCAAACATGTCGACAGCAGACTGTGCCAGTGGCAAAAGAGGGCAAAGCAATGAATGCAAATTTTACTTTTATTGTTGTTGTTGTTTAGTCGTGTCCGACTCTTCGTGACCCCATGGATCAGAGCACACCAGGCACTCCTGTCTTCTGCTGCCTCCCGCAGTTTGGTCAAACTCATGCTGGTAGCTTCGAGAACACTGTTCAACCATCTCGTCCTCTGTCGCGTCCTTCTCCTTGTGCCCTCCATCTTTCCCAACATCAGGGTCTTTTCCAGTGAGTCTTCTCTTCTCATGAGGTGGCCAAAGTATTGGAGCCTCAGCTTCAGGATCTGTCCTTCCAGTGAGCACTCAGGGCTGATTTCCTTCAGAATGGATAGGTTTGATCTTCTTGCAGTCCATGGGGCTCTCAAGAGTCTCCTCCAGCACCATAATTCAAAAGTATCAATTCTTCGGCGATCAGCCTTCTTTATGGTCCAGCTCTCACTTCCATACATCACTACTGGGAAAACCATACTTTATACTGTTGGTTAATTCCTAAATGCAGTCACAGCTCACTCTCTGTCTTTCATCCAGGCAAGCAAGACGCATTATGAGAGTTAAAGGACTCATCTCAGCCAGACAGAAACACCCAGGTCATTGAAGAGTTTGCCATGGGGAGAGTCCCAAAGGCCTGACAGAGCAGCCTGGAAGTCCAAACTTAGCCACCATATGCACCTTAGATTATCTATCTACATCCACCTAAACATGCCATTTTTAAACACACCTGGATACCACAGTCTGTATATCTGGTTAAGCCTGAAAGGGTTTGCATTTTAAGGCCAACTTCTATGCCCTTTTCCTTATCTTTTGACTTCAGAAGGAGTTACAAGGCTCTTCAAGCCCCCCAGTTGTACCAGGCGTAACTTTATCTGCGGTTGTCTCAAAATGACAGCAAAGAGAATGAAGTAATTGCACCCTTTGGTGTGCTTGAAAGGGTAGCCATGTCAAAGGAGGGCGTATGTAACAAAGCATAAGGCAAAAGAACAAATCCGGAGCAGCCTAGTAATTAAAATTATGAGATGTAAGCCCACAGCGTTAAATTTAGAATTTTAAATACTACAGGTTTGTCAGTTTCTCCTCACCTCCCTTCCCCCACTTTCTCTCTCTCTCTCTCTCTCTCTGCCTTCCCCCAAATGCATTGTTTTTCTTTCAGCTTTATAATCAGATTTAAACAAATACATCTCCCTGCTGGGAAAAGAACAATCTTTGGCCAGCTCCAATCTGCACTTTGATAAACTGTGTATAAACGAACCCAGGAATAATACGAGCACTCTGGATTGAATTCCCATCTTAAATTAATCTGTTTAATAGAGTGAGTTCACTTTCAGGTCCCCCTGTCATTCAGAAAACTGCAAGTGGATACTATACAATATTAGCAAAATAACCAAAAGTGATTTACAGCTTGGTGTTCAAACTGGGACAAGGTATAGCATTATTCAAAATGTAATGTTCCAACTGGGTGCACTTTGTCTTTAATGATGTATTTAGTTTTACTACGTAGAGGAGTATTTGGCAAAAAGGTTTTCTTTGGGTCTCCTCCTCCTCCTCGTATGTTTTCTGACACCACTGAAGCCTGGGATTATCTGTTATGCCTTCTGGAAAATGGAACCTTAGCAATTCAGCAACCAAAGAGCAAAAATGCAGCTCACCTTTACCAAGTCATCTTCTTCTTTCTTGTAAAACTTGGTTTGATGTGACCCTTTAAAAAAAACCCTTTATTTTAAGCAGAGGTTGGATGGCCATCTGTCATGGATGCTTTACTAGACATCCCTGCATTGCAGGGGGTTGGACTAGATGACCCTTAGGGTCCCATCTAACTCTACAGTTCTTCGATTCTGTGAAATAAAATGTACATGTTCCAAGGCACCATTGAAGGGCCTTTGGTGAGGATCCTGTAAGGAAAGAGCTTGCAAACTACTGACAATTTAATGCATCTGTTTAAATTGTTACTAGAGGGGAAACAATTGTCAATATGTTTCCTTCCCAAATTTGGGAATATGAAATATTCATCAAAAATAGCTTAGATAAACATGTTCAAGATTCATTAGTAGATTACAATCCTGGCACCAGTGGTTGGTCAGATGGGGCCCTGGCCAAGGCTCCCGGGGTTAAGAGCCCTGTGCTGCCACCATTCCCCATAAGGACTTGGCACTAACTTCCCTTGTATTCATTAATAGCCTGCTTTTCTATTTAAATAACAACAAAAGGGCCCATTTATCTAAGGTCCCTGGGTAATTAACAATAAATAAACTTAAGTGACAGGTCTTATTTTTTATTTTTTAAAGGCACTACACACTTCTTTGTAGAGATTGTGCCATCTCACTCTTAAAACCATAGACAACTTATTGGAATGCTTGCTCTAACATGTTGACTTGGGAGATCTCCATGCACAGGGCTATTTCAGGCAACAGCGATTATATGCAGACTTTATCATCACTGAAACTGAATGCACTAACTATGTAGAGAAGAATCTGGAATACTGGATATTGTAGGAACAGAAGCTAAAAAGCTCAGGCATCTGCCTGGCAAACATGTCTGTGTATCTTTTCTGTTGCCTTACACCTGCTGAAATGTGTCTACTTTAAGATGCCATATTGTCTACAAAGATGCAAAAGCTAAGGTAGGTTTGGGGGCTGATGTGATAACTACACTGTACAGCCAATGTAGAGAAAAAGAGACAGTGATTAGTGCCCTTTCTAACTTTTTCCAGGGAACCAGGCAGAGGGCCTTCTCGGTAGTGGCACCTGCCTGTGGAACACCCTCCCATCAGATGTCAAGGCAATAAGCAACTATCTTACTTTTAAAAGACACCTGAAGGCAGCCCTGTTGAAGGAAATTTTTAATGTTTAATGCTGTACAGTGGTACCTCGGGTTACATATGCTTCAGGTTACATACGCTTCAGGTTACAAACTCCGCTAACCCAGAAATATTACCTCGGATGAAGAACTTTGCTTCAGGATGAGAACAGAAATCACACGGTGGCAGCACGGCAGCAGCAGGAGGCCCCATTAGCTAAAGTGGTGCTTCAGGTTAAGAACAGTTTCAGGTTAAGAACGGACCTCCGGAACGAATTAAGTATGTAACCAGAGGTACCACTGTATTGTGCTTTTAATATTCGGTTGGGAGCCACCCAGAGTGGTTGGGGAAACCCAGCCAGATGGGCGGGGTAGAAATAATAAATTATTATTATTATTATTATTATTATTATTATTATTATTATTATTATTTCACGGTTTTGTAGATGGGAAATCCAGATTCAAATTCTTCAAGACTTATTACAGAAAGCTTGCAGTGTGGACCTGCACATGCAATTGTCTCTTGGCCCCAAACAATATTGACTGAGGATTACTGTGAGGCAAAACCATTGCTTTGAGTTCCTTGCACGTCAATCCTTTGCTGCCTTTACAGCATTTAGATCCAGCTACAATTGGTGGGATACAAATGCAACAAAAAAACAAATGTACCATACAGGGTTGCAAATGTAACAACTGAGATATAAATGCAACAAATGGGGATAAAAATGTAACAGAAAAAACACAACCATATATGGGATACAAATGTAACAAAAAAGCAACAACCCTGGAGATCACAGATAGTCGTCCCATGTTCAAAATCCCTGCTCAGATGTGAAGTTGGCTTTGGGCTGTTCAGTTTAGACCGTTCATCTGTTGGCTTTATATACCAGCTTCCATACATACAGTACTTATATTTATTTTGCCATTACAGCTCAATCTGCTTACTTAAATGCACCTAATGAAGTAGGCTGTTGCCTTTGGGGGAGGGAACCAGTTTGTGTCTAAAAACATTGTATTGTTCTGGTGCCATCCAAGTTCGCATTTATGGCAAGGGTAACAGAGCAATCCCCTGTAAATTTACTCAGGAGTTAGTCCCACTGTTTTCAATGACATTTACTCCTACTGTACTGCGTGTACAGTATTATTTTTATTATCCTTTAAAAAAATTCACAACAGCCTTGTGAGGTAGGATAGGGTTGAGAAATTGTGATTTGTCCAACATCACTCAGTGAACTTCACAGCAGAGGGATCATGAATCAGGCATCCTAACTCCTACAACACACTCTTTATTCAGGTTAGTAGCCTTTTAAGAGCTCCTCCAGGCAACATATCCAGTTCTCTCCCTCCAAAGTTTATCCTCACAACAACCCTGTGAGGCAGACATTAGGCTGAGTGGGAATTGGAACCTTGACCTCAAAGGCCCTAACCATGACACCACCAGTGGCAGACCCACATTTTTGGAGCCCTGAAGCTTGAACTGTTATTGGGGCCCCTTCCCAACCAGCAACAAGGTCTGGGTAACCAGTATTATCTTCGGCAATGGAGTCGTTCCATGACAGATCACCACAATGTTTTCACAAAGATCAACTGCTACAATATCCGATTTTGAATGAAATTGCTGTTCTGCACTGGATTATTTCACATGTCAAAGTCACTAACGTGAACAAAGAATTCCTATGCCATATAGTTTTTGAGTTATGAGAGGGGGGAATGAAAATCAGGGAAATGTGCTATACAGGATACATCATGTTGTTGTTTAGTCGTTTAGTCTTGTCCGACTCTTCGTGACCCCATGGACCAGAGCACGCCAGGCACTTCTGTCTTCCACTGCCTCCCGCAGTTTGGTCAGACTCATGTTTGATGCTTCGAGGATGCATCATAGAATGATTTAAGTCGCGCCACTCAAATTGGGTCTGCTAGACCCAAATTTTCAAAGCATTTTTTAAAAGCCCTGGAGCCCACGCTCTGCAGTAGGAATGCAGGGCTCTTGTCCTGTCCCGAAAAGAGGAGCTGCTTGCTTTCTCCCTGCCCAAGATTCCCGGGGTCCTTCGCTCGCCTCGCAGGAGTCGCGCGCTCTGCCTTTCCTCGCTCGCTCTCGGCAAAACTTCCAGCCAATCGGAGCGCCGCCTTTCTCGAGCCTCGGCAGAAGCGCCGGCCCAGCGGCGGAGACTTCGCGAGCGAGGAATCGGGGCGGGGGGAAGAAGCAGGCCCGGCCCGGGGGGAGAGCAGGGGAGGAGATCGAGCAGCAAGGCTTCCCCGCCCGATCCCTTCTCTCTCCCCACACCCCACCTACCCAACCCGCTTCCCTTTGCAATGAAAGCCCCTCTGGATCCCTTTCCCCCGTTTAAGAGGCTACATTAGTAACTCCCAGCCCATAATAGTACAAAATGCTGGGCATGTACGTGCCGGACAGGTTTGCCCTGAAGTCATCTAACATTCAAGACGGGATGGGGCTCTTTACGGCCCGGAGAGTAAAAAAGGTGGGTGATCCTTGCTGTTGCACCATTAAGGTGAGGGATCGGCAGGACGGGTGGGGGGGGGGAGAGATCCGCCAGGCTTTTCCTGCAAGCTCTTCCTCCCTTCTTTAACCTTCCACCCTCCCCAGAGAGCTTGCCACGTATTTCTCTCTCTCTCTCTCTCTCTCTCTCTCTCTCTCTCAAATCCCCAGGCTTCAAACTTCCCCATTTAATCCCAACCCCCTCTTCCTCTTGTGACACTCTTTAGTTCACTTCCGTCTGGCAACTTGTGGAAATTATTACATAAATGGCCTCAAAACTTTTGCTTTTTAATCTATCCTTTTCGCAGCGCCTCCTGCGCCCATTGTTGTTCGACTGAGCTCTCCTCGGCGCAGTCAGAATCCTCATCAGTTCGACAACAGCCACATAAAAGAAGGAACTGTGAGCTCAAATCCGATTCGCATCCAAAATAGATTTGCCTGGGGGCAGGGATTCAATTTGCATCTTGCAAATCCGTGACAGTCTTCGGTTTCAAAGGAAGAGCCTGTGTATTTCAGTCCTTCACCTCAGTGGCAAAGGGAAGGATAATAAACAAAAGCCGCTCTCTTGAGGTAGCTTAGGTAGCCAAAGCTTGCCAAATTGTAGCAAACTGTTATTGTCCTTTCTTACTGTAATTGCTCCTCTGGTTCCTGGTTTATGCTTTCTGGGCTGTAGCTCCGTATAGATCACCTGCTTTGCGTGGACCCAGGTTCAGTTGTAGGTATGTCCAAGTAGAGCCAGAAAGATGCTGCCAGTCAGTGTGGAGAATGCGAAATAAGATTCACCAATGGACTTCGTATAAAACAACTTCCCTTGTTCCTATAAACAAACAAATAAGCAGCTAAGCAGTTTAAAGGTAAAGGGATCCCTGACCGTTTGGTCCAGTCATGGCCGACTCTGGGGTTGCGGCGCTCATCTCGCTTTATTGGCCGAGGGAGCTGGCGTACAGCTTCCAGGTCATGTGGCCAGTATGACTAAGCCACTTCTGGCGAACAAGAGCAGCGCACAGAAACGTCGTTTACCCTCCCACTGGAGCGGTACTTATTTATCTACTTGCACTTTGTGCTTTCGAACTGCTAGGTTGGCAGGAGCTGGGACCAAACAATCCCCTGTTGCGGGGATTCGAACTGCCAACCTTCTGATCAGCAAGTCCTAGGCTCTGTGGTTTAACCCACAGCATCACCCACGTCCACATTATGGTAAATAATAGGATAGATGATTGACTTAGTGGGTCATGTGTGAGTACCATATTTGCAGTTTATCAGGTAGCACAGCAGACGACATCGTCTTTTCTCCCCACCCCCGGACCCCTGTAATTGACAGAATGTACACTGAACAAAGCAGGGACGCGGGTGGCGCTGTGGGTAAAACCTCAGCGCCTAGGACTTGCCGATCGCATGGTCGGTGGTTCGAATCCCCGCGGTGGGGTGTGCTCCCGTCGTTCAGTCCCAGCACCTGCCAACCTAGCAGTTCGAAAGCACCCTTAAGTGCAAGTAGATAAATAGGGACCGCTTACTAGCGGGAAGGTAAACGGCTTTCCGTGTGCTGCGCTGGCTCGCCAGATGCCGCTTAGTCATGCTCACCACGTGACCCGGAAGTGTCTGTGGACAGCGCTGGCTCCTGGCCTCTAGAGTGAGATGAGCACACAACCCTAGAGTCTGGCAAGACTGGCCCGAACGGGCAGGGGTACCTTTACCTTTACTTTACCTTACACTGAACAAAACTGACAGGCTACTTTCCTGAAGGTTGGGTCTCTTTGACAGCATTCCTTTTTTAAAAAAAAATAATATTTATTACTTTTCCAGTAATTCAAACACTACACAAAAAAAGAAAAAAAAACCACAGCAGAAAACAAGATAAAAAAAGAATACAATACAATACAAAGACATCACACAACACTAACACATTAACCCAACAAAACCAAACAAAAACAATTTAAAACACCTCAAACAATTTCAATATCCTTTCTTTCATTCACTTATTTCAACGACCTCCTCACACCTCCCTTTTTGTATTCCACTTCTGTTAACTGTTTCAGCAATTCCTTTCCATCTTCCTCTATTTTCTATCCTATAATTATCTTAACACATTCTATCCTTATTCCCCCCCTTTAATATTCTATTAATCTATCTATACTTAATTCCTTATAACATTTCTACTAAAGCCATATAACTTCATTCCAACATTTTTCTAACATTCTTTAACTTTACAGCATTTCTGTAAATAATCTTTAAACTTTTTCCAGTTTTCTTCCACCAACTCTTCTCCCTGGTCTCGGATTCTGCCAGTCATTTCCGCCAGTTCCATATAATCCATCAACTTCATCTGCCATTCTTCCCGGGTGGGTAAAGTCTACTGTCTTTGACAGCATTCCTATTGCCATGGCAGAGTATCACATGTGTGACCTTTATGAGCCAATTCTCCACATTTAGGGGGTGGGGGAGAGTAACCACTAGGATCCAGGGGTTGGAGCAATTCCCCCATGAGGAAATGTTACAAAATCTGGGGCATTTTAAGTTTTAGAAAAAAGGCAAGTAATTTTTTTTGGGGGGGGGGTGAGAGGTTTTTATCCTTCTCATAATACTAGAACCAGGGAATATCCAATAAAGCGGATGTGGATTTCAATTAATTTTAGTATTTTAAATTTTTGGATGTTTTAAAGTTTTGTAATTCCCCCTCTCCCTTGATTTTCTTGTTTTATCCTTTTGTAAACTGCTTTGAGGTTGTTGCTGTTGTTACCGTATTTTTCGCTCTATAAGACACACCTGACCACAAGACACACCTAGTTTTAGAGGAGGAGAACAAGAAAAAAAAAATTCTCTCCCTCTCTGCTCAGCGCCTCTCCAGCAAAGCGGGAGGAGAAATGGAGCCCCTTCCATTTCTCCTCCCGCTTCGCTGAAGGGGTGCAGCGCAGAGAGGGAAAGCTGCGCTGTGGCTCTCCAGCGAAGCGAAGCCAGGAGAGCAAGAGGGATCGATGCGCACCGATCCCTCTTGCTCTTCTGGCTTCAGCGAAAGCTGTGCAGCCTGCATTCGCTCCATAAGATGCACACACATTTCCCCTTACTTTTTAGGAGGGGAAAGGTACGTCTTATAGAGCGAAAAATACGGTATTTTACAATCGATTGCTATATAAAAAAGTAAATAAAAATAAAATAAACCTAAAAGGTGGAAGATTCGAGACAGATAAAGGAAACACTTCTTCACACAATTAACTTCTGAAGCCGTGGAGTTTGATCCCTCAAGATGTGGTGATAGCCACCCACCTGGACTTTTTAAAATGGGGATTAGGCACATTCACCAATGATGATAAGTCTATCAATGGCTACTAGTCATGATAGTGATATAGAACCTTTGGAATGAGAGACAGTTTGCCACTGAATACCAGTTGTTGGAGATCATGAGTGGGAGAGAGTGCTGCTGTGCTCATGTCCTGCGTGCAGGCTACCCAAAGGCATCTGTTTGGTCACTGTGAACAGAGAAGTTTGGACTAGATTGACTTTTGGTCTGATCCAACTCTTCTTATATCCTTAAAGGTAAAGGGACCCCTGCCCATTAGGTCCAGTCGTGACCAACTCTGGGGTTGCGGCGCTCATCTCACTTTATTGGCCAAGGGAGCCGGCGTACAGCTTCCGGGTCATGTGGCCAGATTGACTAAGCCGCTTCTGGTGAACCAGAGCAGCGCACGGAAACGCCGTTTACCTTCCCGCTGGAGTGGTACCTATTTATCTACTTGCACTTTGATGTGCTTTCGAACTGCTAGGTTGGCAGGAGCAGGGACCGCGCAACGGGAGCTCACCCTGTCGCGGGGATTCGAACCCCCAACCTTCTGATCGGCAAGTCCTGGGCTCTGTGGTTTAACCCACAGAGCCATCCGTGTCCCTTCTCATATCCTTATTAGGCTGCTAATTTGTATCATTAAGCAGTTAAAAAAATACAGTTGTTAAAAGGAGTTTGCATGATATTCAAGAAGTTTTACTCAGAGTAATGGACCAGACGTAGTCATGTTCATTAATTTAAGTAAACCTTAGTTGGATAAAACCATTAGCCCTCTTCAGAGATTCAGGGTACCTGTCCCCCATATCTTGTTTTATTTTTTTCAAATAGGGTATGGGAAGTTAACCTTTCTCGCCAGTTCTGATTTTCTGATTCAAAAAACATCTGGACATACCATTTGTGCTGGAAGGCTTTTACCACTGGGGAATAAAGCAGCTTTTTGGTGGGGTGCTAGGATTCATTTCCATTGGGGATGGGTGCTGGGGGAAGGGTATAAACCCCTTTCCCCACATCTTTGTTCAGACATGAATCCTCTAAACCTGAACCCCATGTAAGTAATTTAAAGAAACAGTGGTGCAGTCACACATTTCTGTAATAATATGTAGCTGACCCCAATGAAGTTGTGAAACTGAACATAGCAATACATTTTCCTAGAACAGGAGGAAGGGTCTGATGGCTTTGCTTTGCTTGTGTTTCCACTCCTTAGGGCGAAAAATTTGGACCCTTTGCAGGAGAGAAGCGAATGCCTCAGGAGCTGGATGAAGACACAGACTGCAGACTGATGTGGGAGGTGAGGACTGCAGGAATGGCTTGGCTCCTGGGGCTCTAGGGACTCAGTTGGTACATTGTTTTGCAAAAACAAAGAAGTCACATCCACATGGTACATTTGAAGCACATGGTTCCCCTGCCCCAAGAATCTTGGGAACTGTAGTTTGTTTGTTTGTTTGTTTGTTTGTTTGTTTATACCCTGCCCATCTGTCTGGGTTTCCCCAGCCTCTCTGGGTGGCTTCCAACAGAATATTAAAAACATGATAAAACACCAGACATTAAAAACTTCCCTAAACTGGGCTGCCTTCAGATGTCTTCTAAAAGTCAGATAGTTGTTTGTTTCCTTGACATCTGATGGGAGGGCGTTCCACAGGGCGGCGCCACTACCGAGAAGGCCCTCTGCCTGTAGCTTCACTTCTCGCAGTGAGGGAACCACCAGAAGGCCCTTGGAACTGGACCTCAGTGTCCGGGCTGAACAATGGGGGTGGAGACACTCCTTCAGGTATACTGGACCAAGGCTCAGTACTCGGAAACGTACTGGGAGCCAAATGTAGATACAATACCTAGCATGCAGAATACAATTCCTTGCATGGGAATACAGTTCCCATGATTCTATGAAGGAAGCGATGTGCTTTAAATGTACTGTGTGGATGTGACCCAGGGCTAGAATTACTATTGTTTGTTAGTCTAACTAGATGTGATGGGATACAAAACTGTTTCTTCTTTGTATCATCTTTGTATCTCTTCCTCCTGTTCCCAATCACATTTACTTGCATTCAGTGTATGAGGTCTCCACACCATGTGCCCTTCTGCCCCACCACCTATTGCCAGTGATGTGAGGTTGGGAGTAGGGCAACTCATTGGTGCGGATGCTATACAATACACTGTGTTCAACCAGGGTGGAAAGATGCAGAGCAGCAGTAGCAGCTACAAAGGCGCTACAAGGGCACTACTTGTTGTTGTTTAGTCGTGTCCGACTCTTCATGACCCCATGGACCAGAGCACGCCAGGCACTCCTGTCTTCCACTGCCTCCCGCAGTTTAGTCAAACTCATGCTGGTAGCTTCGAGAACACTATCCAACCATCTTGTCCTCTGTCGTCCCCTTCTCCTTGTGCCCTCCATCTTTCCCAACATCAGGGTCTTTTCCAGGGAGTCTTCTCTTCTCATGAGGCGGCCAAAGTATTGGAGTCTCAGCTTCAGGATCTGTCGTTCCAGTGAGCACGCAAAGGGCACTACTACTTGTGACAAAACCAAGACTGACAAAATGTAGTTGAGAGGGAGGGAGAGAGAGGGAGAGAGATACATAGAGAAACCTAGGGAATTATAGACCTCTACAAAGGCATGAATGGTCACAACTCTTCCAATTTAAAACCAACCCAGACTACTTTTTCTTAGTTAGGGCCATATATTACAGGTCTATTCTTGAATGGATAGCATTTCTGCTGTTTTATCTAGTTTATAAATGCCTGTATTTTAAATAATGGTGGCATGGCTGCTTTTAAATTTTAAGCGTGCTCTTATAAGAAGCGATCCACTTTGGGTGTAGTTTTCCTTTAATAAATGCCATTTTAGCAGTGGTGCTTGTTTAAATATATTCATTACTAGGGGCACCAACTATAGAGGGATCTGGGTGCCTGAGCATCCACAAAAAATTGTTGTGGGTGCTGCCCAGTGCAACTTCTGAGGTCTTGTAAGGTATTGGATCCTGACTTCCATTACCACTGGAAGTCAGGTTCCGAGGCTGGGGAGGGTGAGAGACATCATGACATCACACCGCAATGTGACGCCATGACATCATGCTGCAACGTGACATCATGATGTCATGTGCACTGGGCACCTGGGACCCAAGTTGGCTCCCCTGTTCATTATGAAGAACAAAGATTCTTTTTGTCTAATTAAAGTGACCTAGAAGCACAATAATCTTCTAAATGCTGTAAATGGTTTAATATTATTTTGTTTGAGAGTGTGACAGTGTTTCAGTGACACGTAGATGTTCTAACAGCAAACCATAAAATCAGGTTTTATATGGTTCTTTGACACTTTTTCTTAGCTTTCCCCCTCTTTGACCTATTTTTGGAACCTTGCACAGATTCCTGCATACCACATTTTATGACTTCCTGAATGTTTGAACCCAAGCAGTTTACATTTACAGACGCTGATCTGAATACAAGTGTTGTTGTGCATTATGAATCATGCTGTGAAGTGGCCTTGAGTTGCACGCCTGTGGCTAGGGACACGTAAAGTAAAAAGCAGCTGTCCAGGTTTACATAGATAGCCATTCAAGAAATTAGGAAGGCCGCTTCAAGTTAGTGACTGTTTTGCTGGAGCTCATATATTGTCTATTATTAGTAGTAGCAGTATTAACCACATTGCTGCACCCTCAAAACAGAGTTAAGATCATTCCAGTTTATGAGGAAATATTCTTCGTAGGTTACATAGAATCTGAAAGACTCCTAATATAGTTCCCACCCATCATTTAGTGGGGTGGCTTTTTTGGGCAGGGGGCAATTGTAAGAAACCTGCCCACATTCAGACAGATTATTTTTACTTTTGTTATTTAAAAAATATGGAAAATATTTGTCACCAGGCCCCCTTCCTGTAAGTACCCTCCATGAGGAAATGAGAAAGCCCTATGTTTTGTAATTGTTAGTGGGTGATAACCAGACCTGGAGGACAAGGACGATCCATTGGGAGGAGGGTTATTGTGCCCCCCAAATCACTGTGATTGGAGTGCAGCTGGAAAATAAGTGACCAATTTAAATGCTAGACCTCTCAGTCAAATCAAAAGATCATCCCACCTCTCCACTCTCCTTTCCACCTCTTTCCAGTTGAATTCTGGGTGTTTTTTCTATCAACTCAGGGATCTTCCAAACTTCCACTGGCCCTGCCACTTTCCCCTGGGAAATCCTGCTGTTTACTGCTGAATCTGAGCAAGTATCAGTCAGGTTTTCTCTGGATTAACATTTGTTTCAGTTTATAAAATAAATAATAAAATTATTATTATTATTATTATTACCCCACCCCATGTCTGGGTTCCTCCAGTCACTCTGGGTGGCTTACAGCATATATAAAAACATAGTAAAATATCAAACATTTTTTAAAAATGGGTTTTCCAGGGGAAAACAACAGGGGAAAGACAAAACTGCTCTAGAAAACAGGGGACAAGCAGAAAACCGCTCAGACCTGTGCTTTGGAGGCACCAGAAAAGCAGAAGTGTGGAAGAGCCCTGTGTTTCATTTCTCAAAAAGCCAGTCTGTGTGGGGTGGCGGGATGGGGGGGGGGTAATATATTTCACGCTATGGAAAAACTGAGGAAACTAAACTATTCCGAGGACTGGGCGCTGCCTGATCTCCCTTGGCATTACCTGTTAATGGCGCAATGTGGTAACGTGAAAGACTCCTCAAATCACTATGATTTGCCTCACAATTTGGGCTACACACACCCCTAGTATCTTTTTATTTTATTTTAATGCTTTTTATTGACTTTTTCCAAAAAAAAACCCCAAAATAAAACAATCTTTACAATCATTCTTACTGTCATCTTATTTACATTGCGTAGAATCACGCCTCGACTTCCTTCCTTCCCAGTTGCGGTTTTCTTAATATACATCTTCTCTTACAGTTCCTTCTACTTTTCTATACACGTCACAAGAGTTATGTTAACCCTGCTGTAGTTCTTAAACTTCTACAGTTGATTCCTATATATGTTACAAATTTACCCCATTCTTCTACAAACTTTGCCCCTTTTTGGTGTCGAATTTTATATGTCATTTTCGCTAATTCTGTATATTCAAAAAGTTTAGCCTGCCAAACCATAACTGTTGGGATCTCCGATGACTTCCATTTTTGGCTACAAGTACCCTACGCACACCCCTAGTATCCATGCCTAGCACTGTCAGGCATCAAAAGTGCATACTCATTCATGTAAACAAATAAAATTCTGCTCATTGAAAAATAGGATATCAGGTAGAAGGCTAGGCTGGGATTTTTCTCCTTGACACTTTGGTAAGCAGGGAGATCTGGATGTGCTGCAGCATTCCAGCATGTCTTTCCCCTCTTCATATTATGAAATCATACAGTGCTAGGAGGGCTGCATCAAGTGCTTTTTATAAACACGCAGTTCAGATCTTAGACTGAGCCCTTCTGAGCCTTTGTTGAGGCTGACTATAGCTCTTAGTATGCTTGGACCTTCAAAGCTCTGTTGATTTCATTAAGGCTTTGGGGATGCTCAGTGCATTTGGGATTGCGGCCCATATCCTGTGGATGTGTGGTCTTATATATGACAGAGCTATTGCTTGATCTCCGATGAGACTAGTATTCTTGGAGGGCGTCTTAAGGGAGCCCTGCTGGGTGGTTTGCTGTTTTGCTTTGTAAAAACAGTTCCTAAATGAAATATTTTGTGCTCATAGAGTGGCAGTATTTGTAATCAAGTGACATCATTGCTCTGCCTGCAATGCTCTTGCAGCTGTCTGCTTTTGATGAAATTAGGCATCAGTACACCCTCAGCTGATGGGCTTCTGAGGGTTGAAACAAATAACAGTATCCTCAATTCAGTTGCCAAATTAAGAACCATGGCATGAAGTAGTAGGGTATGCAAACATTTTATCTGTAAGCCACAGACCACTTGCTCTGAAGTTATCTCATTGAAGTCACTTCACTAAAGACCACATGACTAATGCAAACCAACACTGGGCTTGGCAGAACATTTATTGGGCTTTACCTCTCTGGATAAGGTTCCTAAAATACCATTAAAAATATTTGCCATCACCTACAATATTCTGCAGAGGACTGAAGGTCCATGAATAATAAACAGCAATTACTGGTAATCTCTATATATTCCTTTCTATAGTCTATGGATAAAGTATCCAAAGCACTGGCCTGGTTCGCACCTAACGCTAAACCATGTTTTATTAAACCATAGTTTGTTTGCTCATCTGAATCAACTTAATTAGGGTTTGTTTATTGCCAGCAAACCACAATTTGAAGCCATGGTTTGTTGTTGGTTTATGAACCTTGATTTGTTTTAACTATGGCCTGATGTTACACGTAAACCCAGTACTCTTAACCATGGTTTGTTTGGCCATTGCACTCCAGATGCACATCAAGTTGCAAAGTTACAAGGCAAGAGCAGCTGGAAAGCAAGCCAAACTTTATAAAACCAAACTATAGTTTGTTAGTTCAATCGACTGTAGAAAAGTCTTCATCTTTTAAATTTTCTGCCAGAATTGGAAGCAAATTGCAGGCATCAGTGCCCCTTTTGAGGGAATGGCATTGGCAGATTTCAAAAAGATAGATGCAACTTGCCCTTAGAAGGGCTGCACTCCATTAGATAGAGTCCTGAACGGCAAATTGCTCTAACCCAGCAGCTTCAAGATCAATGCAAGGCTAACATTTAGCTTCTAAGAGCATCCCATACCAGGTCTCATGTGTTCTGTTTCAAAATTAAATTAGAGGAGTCACGGAATATCCCCCCGCCCTTGCTGTTTATATGGGAATGTAGTTTCTTGCCTTTCTTATTTAATAACAATCCACCAAATGGCCTCCAAAATTGCAAGCAATGTGTTTACTGAGTGCTGTAGCAGAAGCCATCTGTTTGTTATCATTGCTGTGCTGACATTTTCCCCTCACTGGCTGTAAAGTATTTGACTTCAGCTCACAGCCATGCTCATGTAGTGCAGCAGAATACATCCCGCTGCTTAATCCTTTTGGCCAAACACAACATGATTTCATTTCAAACTTGAGAGAGTCATTTAGCAAGTTGCCTGAGCCACATTTGCCAACATGAGCTTTCTACTTTTTTTTTTTTTTTTTTTTGCCATTCACCAATAGCCTTCCCCAGAGTGCTTTTTTTTGGTTTTGGTTTCTTAACCAGCTTGCATTATTGGCTTGTATCAAGGCTACCATTTCACATTGGTGGGTAGTATTCACTGAAGGTCTTTGAATCTGCATTTCACTGCTGTATACAAACCAATGGCCCCCAGTTCTTGAAAGTTGTAATCTCTTGACTCCCAGTTTATGGTAAAGTGGGTTCAAAGGAGTTGTTAGTTCCCCAATTACTGTCTTTTTCCAAATTAAACAATCTGTTGCACCTCACAGAGTTACAGTTTTCAGAGTGGTTTCAGAACTGGTCCTCTTTCCAGTGAACTAACTCTGGGTCTCCTAACAACTATCTGTGAGTGCCCTTAACAAATTACAGTTTCCAGAATTCACTGTGGGGAAACCATGACTGTTTAAAGTGGTATAATGGTGCTTGAAATGTAAAGTGTGGATGTGACTTCTGTCTGTTTAATGGGAATCAACAGACAAAATAGCAAAACTCCCTTTAGCTAAGAATAGAAATAATGTTCATATCAACTGCAAATGGCTAGAAATCATGACTGATTTTGGTGTTTTTCCCCACCACTGTATAAGTGATTAAAGGCTTCAATCCTATACCCATTTACCTTGGAGTAAGCCCAATTGCACAAAACTCACATAGTTAGGTTTTCTAAATTCCACTGAGGTCAATATACTTTTAAACAATCTAACTGTGTACATGATTGCAGCCATAGTATTGTCCAAAAGGAAAGCTCCAATTTTCCTGACAGCATTACTTGTCTGCTTATTTTAATGTACGGTTTTGTGTACGGCAGTGGTCCATTCAGGCTTTCAACCCTTTCATGTTGAAAACACAGCATAAACTTGTGCTATTGTGGAAATGTCAGGCTGTTTGAAACACGATAGCTTTAATTTCATCCATATTCATGCGAGAATTAACACTGGCCTTGCTTGTCTGTCCCAAACAAAGTCAAATGCATATAAATATAACTTTTTGGAGCAGATTTTGTTTTTTCAGAGGCACATACAAATCCTGTTATCTTCAAAAACAACTTATATTCACATCTCTGTCTCTTTGGGGAACAAAATCTCTCCTTGGAAAAAGAGTAGTAAATTGCAGAGACTTTTATATTGTTTTGCAGAACCTCGGGAGCTGTTAAATAAAGAAAATAAGAACAGTGTGAAGAATACGCACTCTCATGTGGCTTTTGCTAAGCTTTGTCATAATAAGGCTACCTGTGTCTGTCAGTGAGGAAGTAGGATGTCCCTTCCCGAGGGTAACTAAGACAAAAAAGCTTGTATGGTGCAGTGGGTATCGTGTCAGACTAGGACCTGAGACACTCAGGTTAAAATCCTCATCCAGCAATGAAGCTTACTGGATGACCCTGGGACTGTCACACTCTTAGTCTGACAAACCTCTCAGGATTGTTGTGAGAATACTGTATTTTTCGCTCCATAAGACACACTTTTCCCCTCCTAAAAAGTAAGGGGAAATGTGTGTGCGTCTTATGGAGCGAATGCAGGGGGGAGGCAGGCAGGAAAAGCCCCCAAGAGCCGCACACAAGCTCCGCACAGCTCTTGGGGGCTTTTCCTCAGGAGGGAGAAGGGACTGACGCAGCCAGTCAGTCCCTTCTCCCTCCTTGTGGAAAGATTTTTTTTCTTGATTTCCCCCTCTAAAAACTAGGTGTGCCTTATGGTTCGGTGCGCCTTATGGAGTGAAAAATACGGTAATATTGTGGAAGAGGTAGATAACCATATGTATTTGAAAACAAGACCCTCAATGGCTACTAGTCATGATGGCTTACATGAACCAATGGTTTTTAATGTATTACTTCCAGAAGCTGTGGGTACCCAGGTGTTGTAGAAAATTAAGCCACATATTACCAGGATGTTAAACTACTATATCACCTTAAGATTCAACCTGTTGCTTTATGGGGATGGAGAATGTGACCTCCATTGTGTTGCTAGCATGAGTAGATCAGACCTCTCATGTTAGCAATTAAGTGCATAAGAATTTTGGGTGATGGGTTGAATCTTGCCCTTGAAATCTGGAACCAGTGCTTTTCCTAATAGTTTCTCATTCCTTTTGGAAGAGATCCACCTAACCTTTTGAAAAGTGTGGTTTCAACGGAATAATATTTTCTCCCCAGCATTTTCCTGTTTCTGTCCAATGTGAGTACACAATGCTAAAGAAGTATATTATAATATCACTCAGGAACAATGGTCAGTTACAGTCCCTTTTGGCACAACGGTGAACATTTTGCTAGTTTGTTCTTTTATTTTCCAGGTCCAAGGTCTTAGAGGCTCAAGTTAAAAGAAGGAAAAGGAAAATATATATGAAGTATTGAATAGACTGCTTTGGTTAATATTATTAAAGCACGACCTTCCCTCTTCAGAGACCCTGGAAGAGGGTCCATTACTGTTTCGTAATATGAAAACATTTTCTTAAAGGAATTGGGAAAATGCTGCAACCACATGTGATGAGGAGCAGTACAAATGTGGGTTTTGAAAGGCAAATGAGGAAGAATGGTTGGAGTTGAAAGTGCTAAGGAGAGCACAGATGTGTTTACCTTTTCCCAACCTATAGCTGTATCTGGGCAGATTGCCAGGGGCTTTAGAATATCTTAAATAATTTTGTCCAGAACATTTCTTCGGGTAGCCCATTGCAATTATTATCTCCAGTGAATCCATTATTTTTTGAAGGCCTTTTAATAACATTTTTAAAAATTCTTTGAATATTGTTGATCATAATTTTTAGTATTTTTTCTACTGTTTGACAGTGGTTGGTTGGTTTTTAATCTTTTCAATGCAGTTGTAGCTCCTGGCCTTGTTTTACTCTTTTGTTCAGGTTTTGGTGTGAATTTGTATTATTCTTCTACTCCAGAGTTGTTCGTATTTAGCTTATTATCACATAGCCTTTATTATGAGGTGACAAATATAAATAAATAATCCAGCAGTGAGAGTCACTAGTTTATATATTTTTATTGGACTTGGCAGCTCAGCTAAAGAAGTCATTTATTAAAGTAGACCACAGATGGGGAACCAGAGGCCCTCTAGATGTTATGGGAAGCCAGCTCCCATCAGTTGCAACCAGCATAATGCCAGCCCAGAGCAGTTCATTCCATAATACTGTACTGGTGCTACCAGTGAAAAAAAAGCCCATCTCCACCTCACTAGAAACTGACAATAATCAGACTTGTGCCTGTGGGAGTTGTAGTCTGACACCAGGGGGTGGTCAGGTTTCCCTATGCCTGCTGTAGACCAAGATAAAATGGGAGCAGGTATGGGTTCGGAAGTGGGATTTGGAAACTATTTAGTTTTGTGCTTTTGACAAAACCAGAAGTGTGGG
This sequence comes from Podarcis tiliguerta, assembly GCF_965153285.1. NCBI lineage: Eukaryota > Metazoa > Chordata > Lepidosauria > Squamata > Lacertidae > Podarcis > Podarcis tiliguerta. Next base: position 28,124,667 of record NC_139542.1, on the reverse strand, counting down.
AAGCAAGCCCTTCCGTAGGTAACTTATAGCACACGTTTTCACCTGTGTTTTTTCCTCGTGTGGACTGTATAAGATGCTTGAATTCTATAGTTAACCTTTTGTGCTGTCTGAATTAGTGAAGGTTGTTGGTTATCCAGTGGGGCTATTTGACATAGGATGGAGCTTACTCATTAATGAATATGAGCCCTGAGAAAAGAAGGCTGTCAATTTGAAGAGAGTTAGCAAAAGAGAAGGGCCACTTGCTGATGGAGGTACATGGGCCAAGGATGTGAGACATGGTGGATTCCTGGGAAAGTGACCGATTTGCTTCTTCTGCCAGGCAGAGTAAGATAGGCTAGGAGGGTGAACCCTGGTGATTTACAGTGGAATATTTTAATTGTTCTGCAAAGTTTTAGTTTTGCTCAACGGTTCTTGCCATTGCAGGTGCGTGGGAACAAAGGTGAGGTGCTTTATGTGCTGGATGCCAGCAGTCCAAGGCATTCCAACTGGCTCCGCTTTGTACATGAAGCACCATCCCAGGAACAGAAGAACCTGGCTGCTATCCAGGTAAATTTGGTAACCGCTCATTATCCTTAATCTCCGTAAAGGAGTGCTCATTTATTTATTTAAATAAAGCTTTAGCTTTGACTTGATTCTGCCTTTAGATTGGAGTCTATGAAATTAGAGTAAAAGCTAGGCAAGAATAATTTTACAAATATCCCAAAATCATGCCTTATAGATACAAGCAGTGCTTTTTTCTGGGGGTATGCAGGGGTACACATACCCCTAAACATTTTGTGAATCTTTGTACTTTTGTCCATTTACTGTATTTATTCTTCCCGATTTCAACTATAAAATGGTGATTTTCTTGAGTCAAAATGAGAGCACCTCTAATCATTTTTTAAGAAAAAAAGCACTGGATATAAGAAATTAAAAATAGTGGCTAATCATACATCCATATTCAAGCAGATTAGCTTTGTATGCTGTGCCTGAGCTATGGAAATTCTAAAGAACTGTAAAAACTATTTAGAATCTGAAGTCAGTTGAGTGAGTATGCTTTGTTAAGCAGATGAGAATGCTAAGAGTTGTAGGGAGCATCAACTATCTCCCCACTCCCACCCTGTTTTCAGATGCATGATATACTTTTTGACGCCTCCCCCAGTGGAAGGAAATGGTTAATCAAACTTTTTGGAATACTGCCAGATTGAATGAGGACTTGTAAGGCCATGTATGACATATAGCTATGAAGTCATTGGCCTTTTGTTGGAAGTTGTAATCAGTGTGACAGCAACAATAAACCTTCAGTCTTTTCTCCTGTCATTCAACTGATCAATGAACATATAAAATTCACAATGCCTCTCAAAGCTAAATGTGTTTTCTGCTTGCTTTCCTGTACCTTAATCCCATTTTGAGTAACCTGGTTGAATAAAAAGGCCTGCATTTGCTCCTGTGTTTGCCAATTACATTTTTATACTTTTTTTTAACAATGGTGTCTGCTGGTGACTACTGTATGGCGAAGGCCCCTTAGCTGTTAATGTCAAAACTCTTTATAAACAGGATCACAGCCAACCCTTTCTATTCAAGCACTCTGTTCATTAGCCACCAGACATTCTGGTGGTCTGGACAAGCTCAGCAAACTGGAATAATGAAATGGCAAAGGTTAATGGGAAAAGAGGTATTTACTGTGATGCAGTAGAGTGGTTTAAAGTCATACTTAACAAATGTAATAATGGAAGATTAGTATTTGAGAATCAGTCAACACTGTAATAAATATGGCACAACTGGTCTGCCTCTCAGCCTAAAAGGCAGGCGGGAATTTGGGAGAGGAGGTAAGCCACAAAGAAATCCAAGACAAATGCATCTTATTATAAGAAGACAAGGAGAGTCTTGCTGGCTCAAACCAAAGCCCTATCTGGTCCAGGATTCTGTTCTCACATTGGCCAAACACATGACTATGGCAAGCCCATAAGTGGGACATGAGCATAATAGTCCTCTTCTGCTTATGATCCTGCTTGTGATTTTATATATTTACGTATTGCAATATTTACTTATCATAAGGCAAGTTTGAGGTTTTCTGTTCATTTCTTGTGCTGCCCATAAGCAATTATGTTAACAAAAAGTTAATACCCAAATACATAGTGTTTGACTTTTGTAAGAAAGCAGGACCATCTCCTTGTTTTAGGGGACCCACGGCAGACTGCACTTCCTATATCAGTGGTTGTCCTATATCACCACCATCATTCAAATATACAGACCACATCAAAGTATAAAACCATCAAAGAAGACTAAAACAAACAAGCACAGGTTCCAAAAACAATAAGTTCAACAAACTCAAAAAATGATAAAACCACTCATCTAAATCTAAAAAGCAAAACAATTTCATCGGTTGTAAAATTTGAACCACCATAAACCTTCAGTGGGCACCTAAACATCATTTTGCCAGGCATCTGTCTGATTTTGAGTGGCTAGTCTGAGAACTGGAGCTACAGGAGTAAAAGCCCAATTTATACTACAAGCTAAGCACACCCATCTGCTGGACAGAGATACAGTAGGAGAGATGGTCCCATAGATATCCTGGTTCCAAGTTGTTTGTTGACATGGCAGTCCTGGCAGTAGTAATGTTGGACACATTGCTCTGAGCCACCATTTAAATTTCTAATAATGTAGGGTCATTATGGGAAATTAAAATGGTAGCTGAGCACACGTATTTGAGCATAAACCTTCAGCAGCAGTCTTAGAATCTTGGTATGGGGTGAACGAAGGCTAAAACCGACACCCGGGGCGGGGCAAACCACCGGCTGTGCATACGTTGTGCCACTACGTATGACGCATGCATGGTGTCACTACGTAGGGCGCGTGTCAGGGAAAGGGAAGCAGACAGAGACGGGGGGGGGGGGAGCATGGAAACACTTACCGAGAGCCCAAACAGCACTTTTCCAGCCAGTCCTCTGAATCGGAGACGGAAATTGGGAGTGGCCAGTCTGTTCCTGGAACTAGCTATTCCCGGAAGAGAGATGATAAGAGGTGTTCCCTGTCTCACTGGGCATGCTGGTCCAGAAAGTCACGTCAGAAAAATTTAGAAGCGTCAACTGACTGAGCAACACGGAGGTGCTGCAAGGGCTCGGATTTTGCAGTCATAAATCTACCAGACAGAAGTGGCTAGATGCCTGGAAGGTTATCTCCTAACTAGCTAGGCAGCAGACACATCCCTGACAGCGCGTGTGTGGCATCACTACGTACAGTGCATGTGTGTGACACCGCACATGTGTTGTACATAGTGGTTTGTTGCTGGAGCCGCCCCAGTGCCATACAGACGGTGGAGTGGAATCACACCACCGTCCGTATGGCGCTCAGGCTGTACCGCTATGTACAGGATTCTGCCACTGCCCATACAGCATTCGAGCAGTGCTGGCAGCAAACCGCTATGTACAGCACAGGTGCAGCGTTGCTATGAACAGCGCATGCATGTGACACAGCACATGCCTTGTACGTAGCGGTTTGCTGCCAGCACTGCTCGAATGCTGTATGGGCAGTGGCAGAATCCTCTGCTTGCAGCTGCAGCCACGAATGCGGCTTCGGCGGGGTGAGAACCCCATGGGGTGCCTTCTTGTCACCCCTCTAGTCATGGCACCCGGGGTGAACCGCCCCCCGGCCCCCTTGCGACGCCACTGTCTTGGTAATCTTGGTAATCTTAGAAATGACTCTCTCTCAAACTTTTATCAACTCATGTCCCCCTTCTGGATTTTTGTTGCCTTCTGTCCTTCCCCTCATGCTTCTAACAACAGAGGTATGGATTTGATACAAAGATTGTAACTGAAGCAGTGTTTGGTTTTATAAATGAAGTCATAGTCTTAGGAGCCTTGGTTTGGTTTGAGTGTGGTTTGGTGTTACCATACACTCTAGCCTGCTTCCTTAACCATGGTTTGCTTGAGCTCCCAACCGCAAATACTCAACAAACTGCAAATGTTTTGACTCAAGAGCAGCTGGAAAACAAGTCCAGCTTTGCAGAAACTAGCCATGGTTTGTATGATTGTCTATGGGACAACTTGTGGTTAACTAACGATTTGTTAAAACAAATCATGACTTAGCCTTTGTGTATCAGGGCCTTTGTGTGCCTGGACATATGTTTCCTTGAAACAAGAAAAAGTAAGAGCCAAATCTTTTTACATTAGGAGGGGGGGGGAATGTCTTATAACTTGATTTATTTTAAGTTTTTATTGTGGTAAATTAAAATTCCCTGGAACATGCAACAGTGCTATAAGAGGAAAAAGTAACTCTTTGATGAAGGCAAGATATCCTGATAGCTATCTGAACTCCACTGTGAAATACACATCTTGAAGAAAATATGTAATTAATTTTCTTCTCCCCATTCCATCACTGATGTAAGAGCAAAAAATGTGTCTGGTCCTTGAACACTGTTGCTTTTGACAAGTTTTTCAAATTAAATTGACTTTTCCATTTCATAAATAAGTCATTTTAATCCATTACAGACCTATCTAAGCTTTAGAAGTAAGATAGCCCCTGTTGGCAGTTTCAATGAATCTTAGCATATTGCAAATTAAAAATCATTATCTTGCTGTAGCCTCGCAAAGCTTGTCATAAAATATACGGCTATGTACACCATAAGCAAGGCTCAATTAACTTTACTGGATGTTGATCAGATAAGAATTATGATTTACGACAGCACTTGGCAGCATTTGCTAGGTAAATGTGATTCTCCTTTTGTTTCCTTTGGAAGAACCCAAAGCACTTTGCTCATCTGATAACTGTTGCCCAAGTCTGCATTACCATAAAACCACTGACTGAACCATATGAAAGCAGGCCCATGGAAATGAGAGGTGGGCAGAAGCAAGAGGCTTGCAAATTCCAATAAAGCTATAGAGACGGAGCACTGGCTCCATGTTTTGAGAGGACCCTGGGCAAAGTGTCCTCTCATGGACTTCCTCTTATGTAGATATAGGTCCTATTGGGAATACCTGACCACAGTGTTGGAAGCAGCAGGAGTAGTCCATGGAAGACTGGGAACTGGCATTGTAAGCTCTCAGAGTTCCATAGTACAACTCCATGGCATCCTGGAAAATGTCCGTGGGTGGCTTGCAGACTGTGTCCTGACATCCCAAGGGACCTGCTAGCTGCCTAGGGTGCTGGTGCTGAGCTTGATATACTGCAAAACAAACATCTTTATGTCTTCAAAAGCATGCAAAATTAGTAGGTGGACTTCTGCAGGATACATGATTCCAGCCGTCTGGAAATCAGTTACCAACTGAAATTAGGCACGCAACTAGTATTCTGATATTTAGGCAGCAGTTGAAGGCATTTTTGTTTAAGAAGGCTTTTCCTAAAATATGACTCAGACATTTTATGGACTATTAATTGTACAATTGAATTGCAGAAATGGTTTTATTGCTGCTAGTTCATTCAGTCTACAGGGTTGTTGTTTTTTTGGTATTTTATCTTCCTTTTCCTTCTATCATACACTGCTCTGGAACCTTTGATTGTGAATTGGTTTATAAGTTTGCAAATAGTAAATAAATAAATAACAAGCTCAATTGTGTCTGACAGGAAAAGTCAGCCTTGTGGTACCTTAAAGACTAACAGGTTTACAATGGCATAAACTTTTTAAAAAGTGCAACAAGACTATGTTGTTCCTGCTGGAACTTTAGAGCAATATATTATTTTCAAAACAATGGATGAGATTCAAGTAAGCTGGCTGATCAGAATGAGCTCTAGTCGTGCAGTGGGATTTCCCCCTCTCTCTTCCACCTGTATGCCCCCCAAATCTGCTGTAGGGCGCTGGGGAAACCCCCAGAATGGGTTTAGGGCTTGTGGGGGTGCCAGTGACGTAGCGTGGGGGGTGCAGGGGATGCCGGCCGCACCAGGCGCACCATCTGGGGGGGCCACACTCGCACTTGCAGCTCTCTGCCCCTACCTGGCTCACTCATTCTCTCTCACTGCAGTGCTGGCTGTGCGAATCCGATCCGAGCCGCCGGGTCGCCGCCCACTGTGGGGGGGGGGGGTGCCAGGCGTGCGGTGCGGTGCGGTGCGGAGAGAGAGCGAGGGACTATCTGGGGGGAGGGACAGTGCAGCGGGGGGGGGGGGGCAAATTACTTGCCTTGCCCCGGGTGCTGACAACCCACGCTACGCCACTGGGGGGTGCACAGAGGAAGGAGAAGGGAGAAAGTCCTATTGCACGAGAGCACCTTGTTCAGCTCATGCATACCCTGCTTAACACTACTATGAATTCCACCTTGTATCTGACAAAAATTACTTGTTATTGTATCCACTCAGAAACTTAACTTGTATTTCTTGATGCTTTTTAAAAATTAATTTAGCTGTGTGCTTTCCTAAAGGGACTGTCCAATCGCTTGCTTTCCCCAATAGGAAGGAGAAAATATTTTCTACTTAGCTGTTGAGGATATTGAAACAGATACAGAGTTGCTGATTGGTTACCTTGACAGCGACATGGAAGAAGTAGAGGAAGAAGAGGAGGAAGTCATTACTAACCAGGAAGAAGATGACAGCATCATCAGCAACAATGGTAACAGCAGCCATAAGGAATTGCAACAAACTAGTGAGAAAGGTATGGATGAAACTAAGCTGAATGGAAATGATGCACATTTGTTTAAAAGCACACAGTCTTTTCTTAATTTAAGAAAATGAGAGGCACCTTTTCTGTATAGTTGAGGATTTTGGTGATTTCAGTTTTCTGAACAGTTTACAAATTGCAACCTTTGCAAGCTTTCAAGACTACTTCAGACTTCATACCTTTCTGCCTCAGTAACTACGAAACAGGATTCTATTCTTAAACATTACTGAAAAAAATTACACCTCTCTATGTGACTCTTTTATAAGATTATTTCAGTTTTAAAATATATATATTTAAGGTGCTTTCTTAAGCTTCTTAGAAGGCACTCACAGCAAAAGACTTATCTTTGTTCAATGAAATAACATAAAACTCTAAAAAAAATCAAAAAGCAGTACATAAATAAGGACCTTACAGAAGGCATAGAATTTACATAAATGTTATAATAAAACAGAGCACCATCCCTCCCCCCCAAGTTCTTTCTTCTAGGTGGTGTCACCACAAAACTCTTCCTTGAAAGTTGATCTTTCTGTTGGCTGGAAGGAACATTGCCTCATCTCAGTCACCTCAGCAACACAGCAGTCTTCTCAAAAGAGTTGCCACTTAGGAAATGGAAACTTACAGCCCTTTATAATATAAAGAGCACCAGTTCTCTTTCCAACTGTCTGCAGAATTATTATAGCAATGTATGCTAGAGGGTTACACCAAGACAAAGCGATGCAGAAAAAGAAGTTGCACAGAAATGAACAAACATACCGTATTTTTCGCCCTATAGGACGCACCGTCCCATAAGGCGCACCTAGTTTTTTGGGGGGGAAATAAAGGGAAAAAATTATTTCCCCCCCCCCCAGGCGCGGGGTTGGGGAAGCCCGAGCTTCCCCCGACCCCAGCCCCCAAACAGGCAGCTCTCTGTAAGCCGTGGGAGCCCAGTGCTGGCTCCCGCTGCTTGCTGAGAGGTCCGCGAAGCCTGGACACGCTGAGCTCAGCGCGCGCAGGCTTCAGCATGCAGGCAACTCTCCGCCAGCAGCGGGAGCGCTCCTGCTGCTTACAGAGAGGTCCGCGAAGCCTGGACACGCTGAGCTCAGCGCGCGCAGGCTTCAGCATGCAGGCAACTCTCCCCCAGCAGCGGGAGCGCTCCCGCTGCTGGCGGAGAGGTCCGCGAAGCCTGGACACGCTGAGCTCAGCGCGCGCAGGCTTCAGCATGCAGGCAACTCTCCGCCAGCAGCGGGAGCGCTCCCGCTGCTTACGGAGAGGTCCGCGAAGCCTGGACACGCTGAGCTCAGCGCGCGCAGGCTTCAGCATGCAGGCAACTCTCCGCCAGCAGCGGGAGCGCTCCCACTGCTTGCGGAGAGGTCCGCGAAGCCTGGACACGCTGAGCTCAGCGCGCGCAGGCTTCAGCATGCAGGCAACTCTCCCGCTGCTTGCGGAGAGGTCCGCGAAGCCTGCATTCGCCCCATAGGACGCACACACATTTCCCCTTCATTTTTGGAGGGGAAAACGTGCGTCCTATAGGGCGAAAAATATGGTAATTAGATTTCTTTGCTGTTTTCAGATGTCAGCTGAATTAATCATGTTTCTTTCTGCGTTAATGTGAACTCACCACAGCTTAGAAAATATTGTGGATCCTCCTTTATTAGAGCATTTTCTTAGAATATAATCTTCCAAACATGTTATACGCAGGAAATGATTTTTCTGAATTTTTCTTCTTTGCCGTGCAGATTCTTTTAGTTGCAAAGAGGACCATGCCTGCCCTAACTGTGAATCCAGTTTTGCCAGCCAGGAAATCCTAGCTGAACACCTTCAGACGTTGCATCAAAAACCCAGTGAGGAAAAGGAATTCAAATGCAGGAATTGTGGGAAGAAATTCCCAGTTAAGCAAGCTCTGCAGAGGCAGTAAGTCTAAAACATCATAAACTATGATTCCGTGTCACTCAGATCATTAACTTGAATTTCTCTTCTTTAGGGATGGGTGAATTGCAAAGTTAGCAAACATTTTTAGACTACTTTAAAATGTACATTTTTGAACGCACACTGAAAACATCTTATACCTGGAATATGACTGAAGTTGTGTGCAGACAGATGCACTGCAGCAGGTACACTTCTCAGAGAAGTCAGGATTGGCTTTGACCTCCTGCTGAAGGTTTCCTCAGGGAGAAACCTGGGTTTGTCCTGTGTTGTCTATGAAACAGAAGGTTTGCAGGAGAGGTTTTCTTCTGGGTAGGCTTTCATGTTAGTCTCCAAGCATTCCTTCCAAGTACCACAGCTCATGTTGGCTGTTTTCGCTGAACATCTTGGACAGTCATAGGCAAACTCCGGCCCTCCAGATGTTTGGGACTACAATTCCCATCACCCCTAGCTAACAGGACCAGGGTCAGGGATGATGGGAATTGTAGTCCCAAACATCTGGAGGGCCGGAGTTTGCCTATGCCTGATTTTGGATAATGCAACAAGCTTGGGGAACATCATCATAGCTATGAATGTATGGGTTCTGTATGGGTTGGGTGGAGCCATCTTCCTGACGATGACATCACTGCTGCTTACCTGGAGGCAGATGGGATGGGACAGAGAGACTGCAAAGTTGGGTTCACCAACTAGAGAGTGGTGGCCCCGCCGGTGTCTCTATACAGTCCCAACCTTGCCACCACCTTGACTCTTGAAGACCTGGTCCAGGTAAGAACAGTAAAGCCAGTAAAGGTAAAGGACCCCTGTACGGTTCAGTCCAAGTTTTGGGAGAGCATCTGTGTCCCACCACAAACTCCACTGCTAGTTCACCTTCACCTTTCCTTCCAATGTTCTCTAATATTGTGGGTGCTGTAGACTTAGCTCCACAACTTCTTTGAATGCAGCGTGGAATCAAGACAACTCCACTGAAAGCACAGCACATTGATTGTGCTAAATTTTATAAGCCCAAATAAGTTATGAACACTCATAAGGACTCGTAAGAATTGGCACCTCAGATAAGTTTCAGCTGTAATTATTTCTCCCCAAAATGAAAAAAAGGAAACTAACCCCATGATGTCACATAATATTTATTGTACCTAGAAATCGCATATGACCAAAGCTTGATAGCTCAGTTGGTAGAGGATGAGACTCTTAATATCAAAGTTGTGGGTTCGAGTCTCACATTGAACAAAGGATTCCTGCATTGCAGGGGGTTGGACTAGATGACCTTCACAGTCCCTCCAATTCTATGAAAACAGAAGAGAACATTTAAAATTGAATTAATAGCAAATAAAACCACATAACCAGAAGATCAAACTTGCAGCCTATTTGTAACATATTAAAATGAGAAAAGATATTATGTTTTAAAGGTATACATGAAGCAGCTATAGGTAGACAATTTGTGAGAGGTTATTAAGTTTGACATCAATATATGTAGAGAGAGATACATTTTGTTTCTCTTCAGGGGATTCAGCATGTGAAAATATTCCATATTTTAATTGTGTATTTTGTTTTTGAAAAAGCAACCCTGGGAATGTGTTTGAAGTGCAGAGGAAAATTTCTTAAGTAAATATTGTACATTGGAGCAGCAGCAGACCTCTGGAAATTATACAGGGCGTACAACACACAGTTCCTCTTTCCAGCAGAAATGGAACATTTTCTCCCCCATTTATTTGCATTCTGAGACACAATCTTTGTAAAAGGCAACCGTTTAAATAAAATGGGCATGGTTACCCACCAAAGCAGGAATTTTAGAAGTTTTCTGTATATTGGTGTGTATTATAAACAATGTATATGTAAGTAGATCACTGGAATGCAGTGGATCTATAGAGATCCATTGTGAATCAGTTGTTCTGGATGCGTTAACATTTGTTGAAGAGTAAAAGACTGAAGGGTTTTCAAAGGTTTATGTTGTAGCTGTTAATCCCAACATGTTTCAGAAATAGTTTTCCTTCTTCACAGGCATTTTATTTTGTCAGAATACCACAGAAAAATACTACTGCGTTCTGCAGCCTTGAAAATATGGAAGCCACCCAAAAAACTTTATTTTTGTTTTGACTGGGCTGATGGGAGTTGTAGTCCAAAATAGATTTTGCTGAGACTAGATTAAAACTTGATTGTTGATTTGTGTTGTGATCGTGGTCTCCCCTTCAAGACACCTAGTAAGTTAAAAACAATAACAAAAAGTATATATATAATTTAACTATAAACTTTCTAAATAAAATTACAGTGGTACCTTGGGTTAAGAACTTTATTCGTTCTGGAGGTCCGTTCCTAACCTGAAACTGTGCATAACCTGAGGTACCACTTTAGCTAATGGGGCCGCCCACTGCCACTGCTGCCACCGCCGCGCAATTTCTGTTCTCATCCTGGAGCAAAGTTCTTAACCCAAGGTACTATTTCTGGGTTAGCAGAGTCTGTAACCTGAAGCGTCTGTAACCCGGGGTACCAATGTACTCAATTTAAATAGCATACATTGTTGTATTAAGATGGCTAAACCACAAATTAAGTGACTTGTCATAATACTCTTAATTTCCTTCAATAATTCATATACAGTGGTACCTCGGTTTAAGAACAGTCCTGTTTATAAACAGTTCAGTTTATAAACTCTGCAAAACCGGAAGTAGCGTTCTGGTTTGCGAACTTTACCTTGGTCTACAAATGAAACTGAATGTTGGAAGGGCACCGGCGGTGGGAGACCTCATTAAGGAAAGCGCGCTTCGGTTTAAGAATGGATTCGGTTTAAGAACAGACTCCCCCTTGAACAAATATCCCAGGATGTGTGGGAAGCCAGTCAATCCCTGAAATCTAATTGACCTTGGAATGTTTGCCTTCTGTTTTATTTTGGAAAACAAACCAACATAGCATAAATGTGGATGGCATCAAATGCCCACACAATTTAAGCAAATGCATGTATTTCCTTTTGTCTTTCCTGACAGTGTTCTCCAGTGCACAGAGAATGTCAACCCGGGAGATCGTTCGAGAAGTTTTCAGTGTTCTGTTTGCAACACATCCTTCAGCTCAGAATTGAGGTTCCATGTCAGAATTACTGGACTGCTCTCATCCTGCTGCTGACCTCCCTTTTGCATGCTTGCTTGCTTTTCAAGTTCCTTAGTTGTTTTCTGAACCCTAACTGTGCAAGACGAGAAATGCTTTCATGCCTACCTGCAGTAGGTTATGCATGAAGTGACCCCAGAAGTCTTCTGCGCAGCATGTGTTAAGCGCACTCAAAATGCCTGCTGAGAGGCTGATTCTTTTTGGAGAGGGGGGAAGTATCTTATTTCTTGATGTATTATTTTTTCCCCACTCTCCCAACTCTCCAACATCAGCTACGAGCAACACAAAGAAGCATGCCGAGGTGATGCCAGGTTCGTATGCAAGGCTGACAGCTGCGGGAAGAGGTTCAAGAGCAAGGATGCTCTGAAAAAACACAAGGAAAATGTGCACACTGGTAAGCATAAAAAGTTGAAATCGCCAGTGTTTAGGGAATCACTTTCCAGTGTTGAAGTTTCCTGAGCTGAATCTGGATTCCAGAAAATGTCGGCCTATCTGTGGCTATTAACTGGGAAAACCAAAGTGTTCAGAGGAAGAGAATGAGAGCTCCATGTTCAGAAGGAGGACACTTGAGTACCAGTTTGTGGAAAGAAAGAGAAGCACATGTTTTATCGCTATCATCTGGGCTGGTGTCAGCCCAGAGTACCCTTCTCAAAGGCAGTAGGCTATGATTTTCAATTGGGGAGTGCGCTGTTGCATTTAGATCCTGTTTGTGGGCTTTCCATGGGCATCTGATTGGCCACTGTGAGAACAGGCTGTTGGCCAAAGATGGACCTTTGGCCTGATCTAGCAGGGCTCTTCTCATGTTCTTGGGTAGCTGCATCATCGCAGGATGACCAGAACTGATGTCCATGCCAGTTTGGTTCTTCCTGCTATTCCCCTGGTTGTGTGCTGGGCTTACCTGAGTGGCAGTGACTGGGTGTGGGAATTTTAACATGATGGGCAGTTTTCACAGATCCAGCCACTGCTGCCAGGTGAGCCTGTAGCCTGTGAGTCACTGACTGGCCAGGTTCACAGATGACCATTCACCTCCCCCCCCCAAAACCCCTCTGACAATCATTGTGGGCTTCCTAAGAACAACTGGTTAGTTATTGTTGAAGACAGAGTGCTGGACTAGGTGAAACTGGATATCCTTAAGTGCTTCTGTTTTGAAATTGTTGGACAGACATGGTTCAGAGCATTACAAGGTTACACTTTTGCACGCTACCTGGAGTGCACAGGGGAGGGCTAATGATCCTTCACTACATTTGAGTCTCCATGCTTTAAATCAAACTATGACTTGAAAGGGGCAGCCTCCCTAATCTGTAGTGTAATATTGGACCATAGTATGGGAAATTATGGAAGTTTAAAGCAGATGTGGCAGGCAGAATTAAGACTAAAAATAAGAGGCTCACAGGTGGGACACTGTCTGGCAAAGTCACTCTTTAAATACGGTATCTGCATGCCTAGAGGAAGCCTCCCTCAAAATCATCTTCCACTGGTATTGGACACCAGTAAGACTAGCTAAAATAAACCACAGGCTGTCTTTCCTTCTGTACCTGAAAGGGTGTTGGAAGCCTGGGTATTATATGCATGTATGAGGGAAGCGCATTATTGTTCAAAAATTCTAGATCAATGTTTTCACAGTTGTTTCTATTATTATTTCTAAACAACCCTTGAAGACTAATCAAGTCTTAGCACTCCTCCTACTGGATCTTAGCTCAAGTTGTGCTAAGGGTAACACAAACAATTAATTGGTTTTCTTCTTACTGTGGATTTTTGAGGGAGTTTTAAAAAAGTTTCATAAGGAAACTTGCACATTTGACTTTTCCAGCATTGTAAAGATGCACAATTTTGGCCACCGTTTTGCTTTTAAGACATAGAACAGACATGTAATGTTGGCAGTGGCTCACAGATTAGCCTGAAGCATAATTGGGATGAGTGGAAACTTTTCTTGGTATTAGTTAATTATGTTAAAGGGCAGAGGAAAACATGTATTACAGATTCAAATCAGAAGAGGCTTTCGTGTGCTTTCAATTTATTTCTGACAGGAAAATCTAAGAGATACGTGTAAACTTCCAGAAACTAATGGAATTGGAAACCTTGTTTCCTGCGCATGTCTGAACCTCCAAAAGAAGCCACTAGCCCTTACTTGGCTTGTAGAACTTGGCAGGGAGAAAATACAACAATGTCACAAATGGTAGTTTAGCACCAGAACCTGAGACAGTAGCACTGTTGGAGCTGGAGGCAAGACTGAGACCCCATCTGCTCTACATGTTTAAAGGGGTATCATACCACTTTAAACATTCATGGCTTCTCCCAAAAAATCCAAAGAACAGCAGTTCATCAAGGGTGCTGAGAGTTGTTAAGAGACACCTACCTACCTCCCTGACAGACATACAGTTCTCAGAGTGGCTTAATAGTTAGACCCTCATCCCAGGGGACTCTGGTAATTGCAGAGGGCCTTCTTGGTAGTGGCACCAGCCCTGTGGAATGCCCTTCCATAAGATGTCAAGGAAATAAACAACTATCTGACTTTTAGAAGACATCTGAAGGCAGCCCTGTTTAGGGAAGTTTTTAATGTTCGAAGTTTTATTTTGTTTTTAATGTTCTGTTGAAAGCCACCCAGATGGGCGGGGTAGAAATAATATATTATTATTATTATTATTATTATTATTATTATTATTATTATTATTATTATTATTATTATTTGTTGCTGTTGCTGTTGTAGTAGTTGTTGTTGTTATAGCTTTCAGAAGGAAACAGGGGTCTCCTAACAACTCTCAGCATCCCTAACTAACTACAATTAACAGGATTCTATGGGAAGCCATGACTGTTTCAAGTGGTATGACACTTATTTAAATGGTGTAAATGTGGCAAAAAATATATATGATATGGCTGCCTACCATAAATGAAGCGGATAATCCAGAGTGTTGCTCCAGTGCTGGTCTGAAACTTGTTGAAAGCTGAAATACCCCTGTAGGACACATCTGTTCCAGGGTGTAACTTTGATTAAAGAGGTCACCTCTTTTTCTTGACTGAACTTAGGTCAAGCTGGTATGTCTTCTGCCACCTCTGGTGGCAAAGGTACGATGCCGAGAGCTGAGGGAGTTTCTGGAAAGAGGTTGGCAAGGAAACATTTTCCATTTCATTTCACTCTTAGTATGTATGCCTCCTTTCCATATTACTATAAACAAGGCAGTTTGCAAGCTGAAGAAACAACGAAATAGACAGCAAAGATCACACACCTAATAACAATATGATCCAATACAAAAAAAGTTATAATAAAAACATAACTTTAAAATAAACATTATTGGGAGCAGGGGTAGAGAAAGCACAGTACATTTTTATTCCTCTTCTGTGGAAATGCCTGCAAGAACCACAGTACCACTGTCTGAAGTCTGAAACGATCTTCAGTTTATTGTCCCTCACCCAGTGTATTACTGACTCTGGACGCTGTTTCAACTCTTCCACAGCTTTGCCTGAATTCACTGAGACTCATTTAAGCCTATGGGACAAAATCATTGTAAACTATGGACTATGGATGCCTTGGGAGATGTAGTCTACTCTAAAACATTTGGAGGGCACAAGATTGGTGAAAGCTAAACTATGGATTTATTCCTCATAATTGCTTATTGTAAACACAGCATTTTTATAAAATAATCAGTAACTGATAACTAAACTCTT
Source organism: Podarcis tiliguerta (assembly GCF_965153285.1). Taxonomy (NCBI): domain Eukaryota; kingdom Metazoa; phylum Chordata; class Lepidosauria; order Squamata; family Lacertidae; genus Podarcis; species Podarcis tiliguerta. The sequence goes on along the minus strand of NC_139542.1, from coordinate 28,109,444 downwards.
GTTGCATTCTGAACTGGAGGCTAATAAATGGATATGTTCTCATTGATTATATTAGGTGATATAATATAATTGGATTGCTTTATTTATTTATTTATTTTTTAAGCAGCCAAAACTTTCTTGGAGCTACATTCCACAGGCAAAAACTTCTGTAGGGCACCCACAGAGCTGTCCTGTAACGTAATACATTTGAGGTGGGGTAAAAGTGTAAAATTCTTGTGTCCATCAAATGGCCTGTGAAAAATGGCACAGGCAGTGAAAACATTTGGCCTCTTCCTTTGTACTTCTTTATTAAAGCTGTTGGTGGTATTTTTGTTTCTGGCTTAGGAAACTCTAGGAAGAGGCTGATGTGCTCAGTGTGCAATAAGAGGTGTTCTTCAGCAACAAATCTTCAAGAGCATCGAAAGGTCAGTAAAATGAAGGCTGACCCCCAGCAGGTTGTGACTCTGCCGAGGTAGAAGGCCATAGAGTAGGGTCGCTAGAGAGCTGCTGAAATTCAGACTATCGTTTTTCTCATGTTCACAAAGACAGTAGTCTGCTTAGATCCTGAGATTTTTATTTTCACAACCACACAGTAAATGAAAAGAAAATGATCTTTTGTTTCTCTTCTTTTCTTTCGTTTGCTGTGATCAGGACTTTATCTTTCTGTTATGTTTTCACTTTTCAGTCAAATTCCATGTAGAACACTGAATATATTCTGAATCCATTAAACTTAAAACACCCTAAAAGAATAATTGGATAACTGGCAAATCCACATAAGGAATTAATTTCTTTTAACAGAAGCCCACTGCATATTGTTCGTACTGCTAAAGGCTATTAATGCTAAGAGTCAAAGCAGCAAGTAGCATGCAACAAAAATAATCAGGATTTAAAATAAAATAAAATAAAATAAAAGCTTACTGTTCTAACCTTTACAAATTATGGAAACAAAGCAAAGAGGTATCTCTGCAAATAGATATCTGTTTGCCTGGTATGCAAAATGCACTTTGCTTCTGCTTGTGACAGATTGAGGGGACACAATAGCCCTGATCCTGCAAATCTTGTTCAAAATACCTCTGGCATTTTGAGATTTTTCTAGGTATCAGCCACACATTTGCAAGCTAATCAGGTACTCTTAATTGTTAGAAACAGATTTTTAAAATGAAAAGTGACGTTCCCAACTTTTCTGTCTAATACCAAATTCTGCACTTATACTGTATAATTATTTTCTATTCGAAAAGTGCATCTACACTATTTTCAGTTGACTTAAACTAAATCACATTTTGGGGGGCATCCTTTTATGTGTAGAAGAACTTGCAGTTGTTGCAACTTCAGGACACTGAAGACACAAAGACATTTGCTGAGAATTCATAGGGCATTTTAATTGCATTAATAAGCACCCTTTAACTGCATTAATAAACCTGCCTGAATTTCACTTCAGTTTGCTCGGGTTTTTGTCAGGTTTCTACTGCTGCCTGCCCTTATTCTTTGCCAGTGTTATTGATTGCCAGACTTTATATCTTGTTTTGCAGCAACACCAAGTTATAGGACCTCTTATAAGAATCCCAGCAGCAGCATAAATAACCAGTCTCTCTACAACTCAGCAATGTTGCCTCCATGCCACTGTATGCTAGTACCATATAAAGGGTTTTGGGGGGGGGCAGGGGAGATTTTGGGTATCTTTTATTTACGTAAAAATAGCTTTAGTGAGAGTTTTGAGGTTTATGTGGCAAATAAGGCACAGCTGGGAAGACAGATTCTATTATTTAGGCTGCATTTATTATAGTGCGATACTGGAAAGGGAGATGAAAATCTTCTGTAGATTTTCTTTTAAAAACTCTTTAAAAATATATTGTTTGCATTAATCTTCTTCTGACCTTTTAGCTGCAGACAGTCTTCAGAAAGAAATGTTGAAGATTTTTTACTTTGTGTCTAGCTAAGTATCACATCGGGAGTAGGAGCTCATTGCTCGTAAAACCTGGTTTAAGATTGGTCTTATAAGAAGAAAGCTGGTTGTGTTTCCCTCTTTATTTTACAAATATCCCAGAAAGCTGTACAAAAAGCCATAAACTGGAAAATCATTCCTTTGAGATGTACAATTAAGTTCTACTTAAAGCTATGGCATTGAGATTATGTGGTGAACCAGCTGCACTGATGGCCACATAGGGTTCCATCACTGTAAGCATTTGTTGCTGGGAGAATCATGCCAAATACAGACTGTATGTCTGAACAAGTTCACCTTTGAGGTTGAGGTTGAATCCTGACAAGACAGAAGTACTGTTTTGGGGGGACAGGAGGCAGGCGGGTGTGGAGGACTCCCTGGTCCTGAATGGGGTAACTGTGCCCTGAAGGACCAGGTGGACAGCCTGGGAGTCATTTTGGACTCACAGCTGTCCATGGAGGCACAGGTTAATTCTGTGTCCAGGGCGGCTGTCTACCAGCTCCATCTGATATGCAGGCTGAGACCCTATCTGCCTGTGGACTGCCTCACCAGAGTGGTGCATGCTCTAGTTATCTCCTGCTTGGACTACTGCAATGCGCTCTATGTGGGGCTACATTTGAAGGTGACTCGGAAACTACAGCTAATCCAGAATGTGGCAGCTAGACTGGTGACTGGGAGCGGCCACCGAGACCACATAACACCGGTCTTGAAAGACCTACGTTGGCACCCAGTATGTTTCCGAGCACAATTCAAAGTGTTGGTGCTGACCTTTAAAGCCCTAAATGGCCTCGGTCCAGTATATCTGAAGAAGCGTCTCCACCTCCATCGTTCTGCCCGAGGGCCTTCTGGCGGTTCCCTCACTGCGAGAAGCCAAGTTACAAGGAACCAGACAGAGGGCCTTTTCGGTAGTGGCACCCGCCCTGTGGAACACCCTCCCACCAGATGCCCTCCCAGCCAGATGGGCCGGGTATAAATAAATTATTATTACTATTACTATTATTACTATTACTATTATTATTATTATTATTATTACCTAAATGCAGGTCTGCATCAGCATACAGAAATTCCACTTTATTTTGTGGCAGCTGCCTTTGACAACCAGCTTGTTATTTGGGGTGGTGGTATCCGTTACAGTTTAACCACATTTGGTTCATGCTAATTCAGATGTACCTGTGAAAGGTGTGGCAGTCTGGATAGGCCTTTAGGCCTGTTGATCTGACTGGCTGAAGATCAAGTACGACATAGTGGCAAACAAGGGTCAATACTCTAAGTTATTATAAAATTTAGTGATCTTAGGCATATGAAACAAAGATCGGCCTTATCATTGGACCATCTAGCCCAGTCTTTTTCAACCTTGGATCCCTGATGTTAGATTACAACTCACATTTTGCCTAACCATTGGCTAAACTGGCTGGAGATGATGGGAGTTGTAGTCTGATCTAGCCAATGCTACAGTCTTGGGTAACCTTTAACTCTCCAAATGTTGTTGGACTACAGCACACATTATCCCTGGTATTGGCTGGGACTGATGGGAATTGAGAGTCCAACAATATCTGAAGCTCCAAAGGTTCCCCAGCCCTGCAATATGATCTACTTAGACTAGCAAGGTCTCAGGCACAGTTGTGCCAGCCCTCCTGACCAGGATCCTTTTAATTGGTTTAGGACTTTGGTTATACCAAGCATGTGCCCTACAGTGGTACCTTGGGTTAAGTACTTAATTCGTTCCGGAGGTCCGTTCTTAGCCTGAAACTATTCTTAACCTGAAGCACCACTTTAGCTAATGGGGCCTCCTGCTGCCACTGCGCCGCCAGAGCCCGATTTCTGTTCTTATCCTGAAGCAAAGTTCTTAACCTGAAGCACTATTTCTGGGTTAGCGGTGTGTGTAACCTGAAGCGTATGTAACCTGAAGCGTATGTAACCTGAAGCGTATGTAACCCAAGGTACCACTGTATTAATGGGTTCCTGTGACTTGAAAACAAAATGCCAACTGAAAACATCCCTTAAAATTCAGACCTATGAGGATTCTTTTGTTTCCCGCGCAGATTCTAGTTTACCTGTATACTAATTTACCTGCCCTTCACATTTTTTAATATTATCTCTAAGCAGTTTGTTTAATAGCTACCTTCAAAGGCAAAAAACTGATCCAAATACAGGAACAGTTTTGGGAGGGTAGTGATACAGAATGAGAAATCTCTTTCACAGACATATATTTGTGAAGTTAATTCCTGCATAAAGCCTAGAACTAGCCAGCTATTTCGAATTGTCTTAAAAGTTTGAAAGGTCAGATCACATTGCTTGGATTAGTGAATCTCTTTAGGGGCTTATAGTATTAGTTGAGTTCTAAGGAAAAACAATCAGGCAGATTTATGGACTGTAAGTCAAAGTCTGTCAGGAATTACCCAATCTGAGGGGTATCCCTAAACATTGCTATGCAAGTATTTCAGAGAGTGTTACTTGTTCTGTAATTATTCTTTCCTCTTGATTTTCTTCCAACTGTTCTTTGGTTGCTGCTGCACACATAAGGTTTTTTTGGTTTGGGGTTTTTTGAAGGGCAAAAGACACCTTTCTACTCACCAAACCAGTAGATTAAAGGACAAACCAGGTGTGATGGCAGCAGCTTTTAATGTGTCTGCCTCCTTTGCCTAAAGAGCAAGGGGGAAGTTTACCTCAACAATAAAAAAGTACATAGGAAAGAGGACCTGAACCCTGATGCTCTGGGCACCTTTTGCAGTTCCCTGGTTAAATTTGTACCCCATTATTCCTCCCAACAGAGCCCAGGTCAGTAAACAGCAAAATATTTAAACATAATTAATGTTTTGTGTTCTATTTTCCTCTTTGAGGAGATTAGAAATTTCCACATCCACTTTAGATAACCCTCAGTTTCCTATTATGTCCAAATCCTAACTCTGGATAACATAGTTAAGATTAACCAGTTTGGGTTTGGATATTACAACAAGTATTGGTTAATCTAAAATGGAAGCAAAAATATCTGAATTTATCACTGTAGCTGCACCCAGAGGAGGAGGGGGACAATGCACATCTGGATTTTGCTGTAGCTCATTCTCATAATGTACAGGCCTACAATTTTGAGAAATTAAAGAGAATCCTCTATCTAGGCATGATGCTGTACCCAGATTATGACACCATGCAAAATTTATGGTGCTGTAACTTTCCTTCTGATCCCAGTCCTAACACGGAGGTGGGAATTTGGAGCAGACTCTTGATTATATAAACATTGGGCATTTGATGGGTTTCAAGTTCCACAAAGGTCTATCTGGAACAAATAATTAAATGGAAAAAAAGCTTTTCATAGAAGTATCAAAGCCACATAAAAATTATTTCTGCAGCAACATTTGGAATTACAGGTTTCTTGGAAAGCAGAGAACAAAAGCAAATGTAGAGAAAGAGGTCAAATATATCATCTAGTTTTGAATTTAGTCATACTTATAGTACCCCCACTGAAATGATTGGAACTAAGGTGCTAAATCCATACTGTGGTTACCGCCTAGTTGGTTATCATGCAAAGTTAATCTATGTCAAGTTCACCTTTGGAAAGTTTGGCAAATTATTTTTTGTCCTTTTTAATAAGACAAATGAAGATTTCTGAAACTGTCACTTTTAAAAAATGAAGAAATATGTTCATTTCAGACCTTGGTTAGGCTCAAGCAATTCGGACAATTAGTGTTTTTTCTCCCCAGACATCTTTGTCCAGAAGCTTGGTACTCAAAGGACGGTAATATAGAGTTATATTTACAATTTTAAAATCATTGCTACTTTGGAAACTATGATAGTAGCCAAGAGAATGATTTCCAGTGCATTTCTTATGCAAGTTTACTAATAAATGACTGCCACTGTATTCAATAGGGCTTACTCTCTGGTATGTATGACTAGTGTTTATAAGTACGTTAGACTATAATTATATTCTTCTTAGAAGTCAGTGCACATTATTGAAATGTTCTCTGTATTTTCAGGCTTTATGCTAGAAGAAAAAAGGTTATGTATAAAAATTGCCTATTCTGAGAGAATTATTTTTTTTTGGGGGGGGGGGGTGAACACATATTCTACAGTAGTCCTAGAAATGTTGATTTTTAATTTTTTTAAGAGTGGGTTATGATTGTGGACTGTGAGGTAATTTTTGTTCACTGCAATGAACTTTTTAATTTTGGAAATGTGGTTGTTAAGCGAAGGAGTTAAGGAAGGAAGTACATCCATGAGCATTAGCATAGCTCCGAGCTAAGGAATAATTACAGTCTATTTGAGATGTTCTTTTATTAGCTTAAGATGTGTGATCTTGTGTAAGACACATACTTAATTATCATTAAATACTCATATTGCAGGTTCATGAGATCTTTGAGTGTCAGGAATGTGACAAGAAATTTATTTCAGCTAACCAGCTAAAACGCCATATGATTACTCACTCAGGTAAAAACCTTTTTCCTTTTTTATTAAATCAAGCTTCACATAATACCTTGAATTGCTATTGTATAGATTTTTGTTGTTGTATTGGGCTTTGCATTAACAAACAGGTAAGACCTAATAATGAGGCTCTTTGGTAGTTGGTTCCATAACCTAGTTTTGTCAATTTAAGTGGAGGGAAGTCTGTGGCCCTTCAGATGTTGTTGGATTCCACTGCCCTTCAGGTCAGGAATAATGGGATTTGTGGCCCCAACATCTGGAGAGGTTCAGTTTATTCATCCCTGATTTTAGATGGCTGATCACATGAATAAGGTATATACTGCAGCTCTGAACACTTGCTTGTTACACTTGCTTCTATTGTAAGTGTGTTTGGAGTTTTGGCAGCCTAAAAATGATTTAGCTAAAAGGACTGATTTAATTGGTTTGAGGGTTTCAGCTAACGCATATAATACTAATACTTTACAATTAATAGGTTGAGCATTTCCTTTTAGAAAACCCCAAGTTTATTATATAGGCTCCTGCTTCCACATATCTTTTTTCTTCTTCTTGGACACACTTGCATCATGATATTTGCCTTGAAACTTGATTGAATAGTTATTAAAAAAAATATTTAGTAGGCTCATTGTATGGTAGAAATAATGTAAGCGATGCAGAGATGGCTTGAGGAAATGGCTTTTTTCCGGGACGTTTCCTTGGGCTGAAATAAATGGGGAGGTATTTAAATTATCTATTGGTCTCTAGGTATCAACAAGATTCTTCCATTGTTTCTAAAGCAGACCATATAAACCTTTAGGCAATAGCCTGAGCAGGCACCCTTTATCAATGATGGAACTGGCAGAGGAGAAGCCATGTAGAATTTGCAAGAAACACTGTTTTGTCTGATTGGACTCTGCCACTTATTTCTGTTCATTAAGCTCTGGCATTTCCACATCTTTCACTCAATAATTGGAAAAAGGTGCAATCAAAACCTGAATTTTTGTTCCCTTCCTAAATGCTTTAAAACAGGGTTTCAACATTGCTAAAAGGGTTGATGTTTAGCTGCTATCTCCATTTCATTGCATGCTTGAAGTGCATTTGTTTAAACAAGCAAACAAAAAGGACTGTATCTCAGGGGCATTTAGCTGAGTTTTGAGATTCTGGATTAGAATATTCTACATTGTAGTGCTAGGCTTCATATAGCAACTGAAACACAAAAGCATATACACACCAACTCTGGTTGTTTTAAAAACGAATCTGCTATGTATATTGTTAATTAAGTTTTAAAACATTTAAACTGTCATGCCCTCTTTCACATTTGTAGTCTGGCAACAGGCTTTGCCTCTTTGAAGTCATTCTCTTTTGATTTAAGCTAATTAATCAGAGTTTAGTTTTAGCCATGATTGTTGCAAAGAACGTGCCAATTTCTCGAGATGCGCCATGGCTCATCTTTTACGAAGCGACTTAACTGTGTAACATAAAGGGCATTAGATGTCTTTCTAATTGGTTTAATCTTAATTGGGTTGACTTCATTGCAGAAATCTCTCCAACGAGATGGCTGTCTCTGCCTTTCATCTTCTACCCCTATATAAACAGGAGATTAAATGTCCCCCCCACTCATTTTCTGCAGAAAAACGCCCCTACACCTGCGAGGTTTGCAATAAGTCCTTCAAACGACTTGATCAAGTGACTGCACACAAAATAATACACAGTGAAGATAAACCCTATAAATGCAAGCTTTGTGGAAAGGGATTTGCCCACAGAAATGTTTACAAGAATCACAAGAAGGTAAAAACAAAAACAAAAACAAAAAAACACTCTGCTGTTGTTGTTTACAGCTCTGCCAGGCTTAGATTTGCAGCTGTTGCTCATTTTAGTGATGGATCAGTGCGCTTTGGCATGCTTAGAAACATGAGCTTCAAATCTTGCAAAATATATTAGCTAGCGTTCCTTTGCGATAGCCTAGATATCTAGATCATATACGGGTCCTTTGTGATTGTTTCTTTCTTTCTAATCAGTCCAAACTAGTTCAACTGATTGCATACTTGTTTTGATTTTGTTCCTTTAGGAATTTATTTTTTAAAAGAGTAACTTCTTAACTGTATCTATCTATCGTGATGTTGCAGTCATTTTTTCTTTTTGTGGCAGACATTATCAGGAGAGCCATTAAAGTTTGCACTGACGACATTTCAGTTAGACATGATTTCAGCAACAGAAGAAAACTCTGCCCCCAAAGTACAGAGGGACCTCACATTCAGGCTCCACTAAACGACTCCTGGCTGTGTGATTTAAGCTCCAATCTGCCTGCCCTAATTTTGATAATGCCTGTCATTACTTTTGACCCTGGGTTACGTTTTCAATGGCACGGCTGCACCCTTGACTGCTGCTGCTGCTTCAGAATTGCAAGACTGTAAAAAATTATCTGGCTGGTTTCCTGCTTAGTCTTTGAAACCCTACTGCTCCTTCCCTCCACCCGCCCCTTGCGCCAACACTTTGATGAAATAGATATACCAATACTTACACATTTTTCACAGTTTGGCTCATGTTATATGCCATCTGGGAATCTGGCACCGGATCTTTGCACCATCTTTTGTGTTTTCAGCCATAAATCATATGAAAGTAATAATAATAACCAGAATGCTTCTAACAGGGTGAAACAACGATGACTGTTCTTTCTAAGGCAGACAGGATGCATGAGCCCGTTGAAAGACACAAGAGCTTGCATATCAGGACCATAGCTTACATATGTAATGACCTTTTAAAAATACAACTTACAAACTGGCTCCCATTGAGAGCAAAGTGACTGAAAGCTATTCTGAGTAGTCAACTTTAAATTAAAAAGAGAGGGAGAGAGAAAGGAGGGGGAAAACATGCCCCCCCCCCAGTAATCTCTGTGCCCTGAAGCATTATTCATTCAATAAATATTGAAAACCTAGTGTGGACCTTGCCCTTGAAATTGCTTTGAGAGTCATGGAAATATGTCCACATTGGTGTATTTTTATGTATGAGATGTGAAGATTGAATTATGGCATTTCCATTTTGGAAAGCTCAAGCAGCAGAGCTGGGATGGGCCCCAGCCTCAGTCTCTGAACCCCTGGATTTGAAGCTCATTAACAATATTGGACCTAGTAGATCAGGGATGGACTTGCTTCAGTTTGCATGGTATGCTTTTCTTTCTATCTTGCTTGAATACTCCTGGCCCCACAGTGTGCTTTTTTCAAAGCTGGGTATCACTGGTCTTCGTGGTGTGATCAAGAATATGCATGTTTGCTTAAGAAGTGCCTAGCTTGATTCAAAGCAAGATAAATCAAGTCCTACATTTGCAAGCAGGGGTGTCAATGTGAATAAGATATTGAGGGGGCCAAGATAAGCCCCACCCTGCACAATCGATCACATGATGCGGTGCGCACACACCACACCTCAGATATTTTACTGGGGGGCAAAAGCCCCCTCGTCTCCTAGGAGCTGGCTTCTATGTTTGCAAGCACTGCTGCAAACAGAAGACACAAGATGGCCCCTGGCACATTGGCTTGTGGTTCACCAAGGGATTGAGACCCCCTTCCTGCCCATTCCTATGGCAGACCATCGGTCTGAATGAACAAGTCTGAGACTATTCAGTGCTAAAAAAGATAAAGACCTGAATCATGGTTACCAATAAGAATAGTTGACTCAATTTGCATGAATTATACAGATTAAGCAAATGTGTATATTCTGCATAGTTAATTCTGCAGCTGTAGTTTAGGGTAAAAGGTGGAAAGCTAAGTTGCCTCCAAGAACTGGAAATTCTTCCTCTGAGCTATAGACAGGCTCAGAGAGTTTTCAGCCCTATTTGTACAGTTTTAAGGGGTGAAGCTTTAAAAGAGCAAGCAGTGCTCCCTCAAAACCCTTCAATTGTTCCACGTCATTAAAACAGCAAGTAAAAATTGGCATAAACTACACTAAATGAGCTACAGTGGCTGTTACAGAAGCTCGTGAATCTCAGCTTTCTTTTTTCTCTTTTAAACCCTTATGGTTTCAAAGATAAGACTGGGAAACATGATAGCAATTTGGGCTGGAAGCTCAGAAACCAGATGGCAAGTGAAAAGGAACTGTAATTCATTCATTTTCTCTAAGTTTACTAAAGTTCTTAGTTTTAAGCTCAGAACTGAAAGATTACAAGTTTTCAAATTTTTAGCATTTGGCGATAATAATTCTGTAGTAAGAAGCTATCCACGCTAGTGCCTGAGACACAGCAACTGATATGAAAATACCTGCTAATTATATTGGCTATGGCTATGTACAATTAAATATACCAGTGAGCTGTAGCAGTTAGGGTTCATGCGGTTCATGAGCTGTTTGTGACTGTGGTCCAAAACAGACTGACTTCATACACTTTTCTCACAGTCTGGCTCCACCACCAAAAGTGAGCTGAGTTGTGGAGAAAAGTTTCTGAAGCAACATATTGCAACTAGGTCAGCTGGGAAGCAGACAAGTTTATCTCATCTCACCTATGTACAACTTTTGTTGCAAAAAGCAGACCCCACCCCTCCCTTTAAAGATGAATGAAGTATTAGCCTATGTCTCTCTGTGTGGTTAAAGGAATATGAATGGACGCCAGTACTGTAATTCTATTTTTGCTCTCAAGTCTACTTCACAGAGTGTAGTAAACCGGTCCCTGGGCTCTTGTATTTCAGTCTATATGTGGAGGCTCCCATGTTTGAACCTTCCTTCATAACAATAACAAATCACTAAGTATAGAGAAATAGCATTTCAAGGGCTGGGCAACAATACTCCTCCCCCCCCCCTCATGTCTAGCTTTCTCTAGCTTTCTCTATGCAGGTTTTGTTTGGGGGGGGGGTTATGGAAGAGCATTCTGTCATGTGAACCCCCACCTGCCATTTGAAATGGTACTGTCTAGGTGAAGGGTTGACACTACCTCAGGGAAATCTACATCTGAGGTACCCACTTGTAATCTCTTTTTGTATGCATTTTGTGCTACTCTGAGTAGTGCTTCATTTGTAAAATATCAGGGACTGGTTCTGAGTCATATAAACAAGTTTATCTGGAAATCTTCTCTTTAATTTATGGATTTAACTGGAGTAATTGTGCACATTTGTTTTATTTATCTGATTTAGGAAATGTATACACTACTGACCATTTTTAGCAAAGTCTCTATAGAGTGGCTTACAAGGTGTCATAAAATGTTACAAAACAGAAATGGGAATACAGTAAAGACATTATAAAAATCTGTTGAACCTGTTCAAACATATGCTGCCTGTTCCTGTGCTTCTCCCAGGAAACAGGTTATATTATAGCAGCCTTCTCCAACCTTTAGATGTTTTAGACCACTACTCCCAATAGTCAGGGATGATGGGAACTGCAGTCCTTTCACATTTGGAGGGCACCTGCTTTGGGGGGATAAATGGGAGGGAAATGCAGGAAGCAAAAGTGTAGTTTAGTGGCCAACATGTTTTGGACCTTGTTAGTGAGTTCTACAAATAAAAATATTTGTATAGTTAACAGAACTGTGTATTAGAGATAAGACCTAGTCAAATGAAGCTCTGTTTCTGTGTGGTTTTAAGAAGGGAAAGCCATAGCTTAGTGATAGAGCATACACAGTTCAGCTCCTGTGCTCAGGTTAGCTGAATTGGGAAAGAGCTCCTTTGGTGACTTTGGAGAAGCAGTGCCATTCAGAATATGCAGAATACTGGGCTAGATGAACCATATCAAAGGCCTGCTTAGTAGCAGACATCTCCTGATCCGCAAGCCTGATTTGATCCAGTAGTTACCAAAAATTCCAAAACACATCTAACAAATCATATCAAAGCACCAACTTTGGTGCTTTATTATTCGTCTGCAACAGGCATGGCTTGGTCAGAAGAGCAAAATCCAACTCCTATAACAAAAAACATGTTTTTCAAATTTGATACCGTCAAATATAAATCCATGATAATCTTGTGGTCTTTGCACTGAATTGGTATTAGAACCATTTCTCTTAAGAATATTTAATGAAAAACAGGACATGGGGATTGTGCCCTCTGGGAGGGTTTTATTATATGCTTTGGGCAGAGGTTGCCTTGACGCCTATGGATAATTTTTTTATGGATACATAATCTGGTGGTGTGCTGGAGCATCAGAACAAACTTGGCTGACTCGAAGTGTGTGTTTGACTATTTTCCAAGTTTACCCAGTGCTGTAACTGATGTGGTTTAACATAGTCTTTTCGCAACAAGGAGTTGATTTCATTTTGAGGTGGCCCAGTTATCCATGTGTAGCATATAAAACACTTGCACTGCAATGGTTCTTATCACCTCAGATTATAAAATGGCTAACAATAGCACCTTGGTTGTACACACTTTCATTATTTCACTTTGTATAGTGCAGGGCTTGTCTACAATGAAGTTTACTGTGTGTCTGCAGCGGTTAACATTCCTATTTAATTTGCACAATCTACATGACACTACCTTCCAACAACACCAACCCTGATGCTCTCCCCTTGTAAATGTGGTTTTAGCCATACAGGGATAATCTAATGAACTGGGGGAAATTTGCCCTCAAACCGCTTCACTCGGGTCACAGACTATGTGTTGCAGTTCTTTCGGAGAGGTGAATCACCACTTTCTTCTCTTCCCCTTTGCATGACCACTACTTCCCTCGTGCTTTCATTTCCTTTTATGTACATTCTTGTAGCTATTTCTGGCACGCTCCTGAACGAAGTGTAGCCTTAAGACATTTCTTAATTTTGCTCCTTCAGATTTGCACAAAACCAGAAAATTACACAAACCAGTCACATTAAAAATGGTTTCCCGAACATTTATATTTGGCTGACTATGTTCTTTTGTTTACATCCTGGGCTCAGGGCTCATCCAATCCTGGGTAAATCCCATAAAAGGAGGATTCTGGGGAGTGACTTACCCCACTCCAAACTTAGTTTAGCTCAGTCATGTGACCTATTAAGCCAATAGAATTTACTTGAGCAGAAGGGTTGGTGTAAGTCAAGGGTGGTTTAAGCTGACACAGCTGGTAGTAGCCCCACTCCTGAACCAAGTTTGGGGAAAAAATTGCCCTGGCTTCCTATCATTTGGATTGCTTTATAAGTGACTCGGTCAGCCACACTCTCTCAGCCTAATCCTACCCCACAGGGTTTTTGCGACAATAACAGGCGGGGAGGCATGTGCGTTGCACTGTTTTGTGGCGTAGGATAACAAGCTAGGTTTGTACAATAAATGTTTCCAGCTCTGCTTTCCTGATCCATTGCCCCACCACCCTGGCTGATGCCTTTTATGTTTAACTAGTAACTGTGGAGACATTAGCAGACCCTGGGTAAAGGGGGCATGGGGATGCAAGGCGGAGAGGAAAGCACAGTGTCCCTACAGATTTGCCATAAAAAGAAGTGCTTTATTGAGCGCTCCACATGCATAAGCAGAGTGTCTAATAAAAACATATGCATTCTTGGCAACTACTCCCAATCAAAACAACTTAAAAACCCTGCTGCATGCAGAGAGGTCAGTTATCTGAGACACCCCTAATGAGACTGGGTGCCTCTACCTGATGAGGGAGAGGAGAATCTCTTTAAGAAACTGGATCTAAAGGCTACCTGTATATACCTTTCAGGGTTTTCTAATATATCAGGCCACAGCTTCACATTACAGATAGGCTTTAGAAGATGTTTGAGATCTTCACAATGGTTTCATGGATCATGTTTCCTCACATGTAACATGCTACTCATTTGTAATATTTGGGTAGTGGAGGAAGAGGAGGAGGACTATGTGTGTGCTTGGGCATAATAAATTCTTTTTATTTCTTTGAGAGCTGCTTTATATCACTATGTATGTTGAATTGGTTTAGTACAGAATATGACTAGAATACTTCAGGATAGTTTGCATATTTGATTCCCTAAGAATTGTGGAAGCATGGTTGGGCTGTATAAGAGACCTCTGATGATTTCCCATCCTCTGATATGGCATCTTCACTCTGGGCAAGAAGAGCTAGAAAGAGGTCATAGTCTGGAGATCTCCCCTTGATCTGCCCAAGAGCTGGCAGGATCAATATTGTCATTAACAGCAATCAAGAAGGAGGTACAGAATGAGAATCATTTGCATTTGTAATACTGGGTGCATTTTTTTTACATCCCTTGTTATTGCATATTTATAATGTTGAAAGTAATTGAAAAGGAGCAAAAATAGAATAGAAATTACATGAAGCTGATAAAATCTGAAAGAAAATAAACACCACTTAGAAATGTAAATTAATAAAACCATTTCCTACTAAATGAATTGCTGTACTGAGCCTCTAATTCTATTGATGTTCCAAACTCTGCATAGCTTCCAAAAGAGTGACCAAATGTATGCAGTTCAACCATCTTTACATTTATTACTATGTACTCTGTCTACTGGTCTACTCTACTATGAGGAACTGTTCGGTCTTCCACTGTTGTAGAACAAGCTGCTTCACTTATAACCTAGAAAATATGTGTCTTCAAACAGCAGTTGATCAGCACTGCAAAGGGCTTTGGAAATTCTACATGATTTCACTCATGTGGGCTTGTGTTAGGAAGAAAAATTAGTCAAAACTCTTGATAAATATAGTTCCTTCAAGTGTGAGCACAGTCAACAAAGTTCTGCATGTAGTTATCTGAGAGCCAATTGAAACATTATAGCTCCCATGCGAAGGCTGATTAAAAAGTGTTTATCCTCATGCTTTGTATGCTAGGCATAACATTTAAAAGCCTCTTACACTATATATTGGCTCAGATTTGTACAAGGGCCAGCAATTGCTTGGGGTGTGCATTGCTGCTACTGGTGTGAAAACACTGCACATTTTGGTAAATGGAAGGAATGACAAGCTTTTAAATGCTACTCACAATGCTTTTGGGAGTCTGTAACATTTAAAATTGGCCTGATAATTCTTGTAAGGGAGTGACAGTGGTTTTGGTGTTCAGGATAGTGGTTTAGAAAAGCCGATAAAGGGCTGTTAAGTGGCAAAGCAAGAGAAACTCTGCAGCTCTTCTGAATGAAACCTAAGGGCTTGTTTACATGATCTAGGAATAGTGCGACCAGATGCCAATGAAGACAAGATTCCTGCACCTTTTAATAGTGGCATAGGAGAGGGAATTTCAGCAGGTCTAGAGTGCAAACTACACATGCTGAAATTCATTTTTCCAAAGGTGTAGGAGTCCTGCCCTCTTTTGCATCTGGATACCATACAAGGAAAGCAGAGTTGATACAGCTGAATTAACCATTCTTCATGCAGGAAATAAATCCCAGAGTGATATAGTCATACTTTCAGGTTCAAGGTCTACAGTTTCCCCACTTTATTCTTTGCACAAGAGGCAAGGCAAGTCCAAATACTTCTGATTATCTGGGGGTACTTTCTATGCTCTCAGTTTGATTTAGCCTCTGATCAGATTAAAAGAAATCAGAAGGTAAATCTATTTAAGATGTTCAAAAAGCCAGATAGCTGATCACCTAAGCAAGCCCCAAGTGTGTTTTTAAATGAGGGCGGGGGATTTTTCACTCATGCATGGTGCCAGATTAACAGCCCTAGAGACTGAAGCCTTCTATTTATCCACAGAACAGGTACAGCACAGTCAGCAGCCATGCAAGCTTTCCCACAGCAAAGTATCAACCAAATGTCTCAACCCTGTTCTGGAGGAACCACCTGTTGAGGTGAGAAGGTAGTTCAGTCTCTTTATGTCCAGACTTGATTTGGCTTTTCTGTAGCAACTGCTGTTAAAGAGCCACACCAATAGCCCTAACAAGGATGTGGACTTTGGAGAAAAGCATCCAGCCTTTTGTGTAGGCCACATCCATTTAAAAAAAGTGGTGTTAACTGATAACACAATATTTTGTTCTATGCAATGGAGGAACAACTTTGAAAATATGGCTCAATGATTTTTCCGGATGAAGAATTTTCACATCACCTGCCATAGATTATCAGAAAACGACAACAGGGGAGCATGGTCATTTTAGTTTCTTCTGCCTCCTGATTATTGTGAAGAGGCTGAGAAAACAAATCCTATGCTTCTCAGCAGGAAATTATGCTGCTGTACATGCAGAAGGCATGCTGTTTTTGGTTAAAAGGGGGAAAGGAAAGGTTTCTTCTGTCTCCCACTGCTGGTTTCAACGTTCCCGTTCACAATGAAAGCTTGAGAAGGAGATGGAAGACTGTTGAGGCCACGCTTCACTCATTTGCCTGAGCTCTCTTGGGAAAACCTAAAGCAGCTCAAGTCCCCCTTCCCCCCTGAGCATTTTCCAGAACTGTTTGCAGAGGGTGGGGGTGAATGCAAAGTGAAGAACAATGTTGTGGTTTTTAACTTGTTTTATTTTTAAAATTTATATCCTGACCTTCCTCCCAAAGGAGCTCAGGGTGGGAAAATGGTGTGGGAAGTAGTTCCAGATGCACTTGAGCAGAAAATCCCACTCTGCCTTTCCTTTCTGTCCTTCTGCAGCTAGTCTAGAATGCATATCTGTAATGGGGGAAAGGCAGCAAAACCTATGGGCAGATGGTGCATTATATGTGAAAGATGCTCTGTTCTCTGTTTCCATGCCTTGTTCTACAGTAGCAATCTATTATCGATCACAATTCCTATGATCTGCCAGGGGCTTCTCTTTGAAGGTGTTCTTAGTGCATTAAGTGAGAGCAGCAAGGCACATAATGTTTCTAGTGGCTGTTCTCTAGCTATGAAATATCCTCCTCCTTAAAGTTTGTCAAAGTCCAGAAGCAATGTTAAACTTCTTTTATTTAAGAGATACTTATTGGGATAGTTTAGCTCCATGTTTTAATCTGTATTACCTCTGGTTACAAACTTAATTCATTCCAGAGGTCAGTTCTTAACCTGAAACTGTTCTTAACCTGAGGTACCAGTTTAACTAATGGGGCCTCCCGCTGATGCCGTGCCGCTGACACGCAATTTCTGTTCTCATCCTGGACCAAAGTTCTTAACCTGGGTTAGTGGAGTCTGTAACCCGAAGTGTTTGTAACCTGAGGTGTTTGTAATCCGAGGTACCACTATAGTCATATACAATCCAGATTACAGTGATGTGCTCTATGTGTGCCTTGCTCTGCAGAGCCTGGAAAATCTTCCTGGGGTGCAAAACTACTTTGGATTCATTTGCAATTGTTTCCAGTTGGTTTCTGAACACAATGCAAAGTCCCGGTCCTAACCTACAAAGACTTAAATGGTTTGGGGGCAGGATATTTGAAGGGCTGTCTTGTCCCATGTAATGCTGTCTGTCGACTGTGCTCCGTACTGGAGGCCCTGTGTCTCACCAGTTTCAGAAGCATAAAAGACAGCCAAGCAGTGCCTTTTTTTGTTGCAGCATCTGCATTGCGGGCCTCCTCTTCCTAGAGAGGAAGTTCAGTTGGCTTCCTCTCTCTTAAGCTTTAGGTGCCTTCCTAAGACTTAAAGAAAATTATCAAGCTTTTAATGTGGCTTAGAGCTTTGTCTCCCTGTTTCAGCGCTGAATTGTTTTATATTTCTCTTGGTGTTATTGTATGGAACTGAATTTATTAATTTTGAACTGCTGTTTTTTGTGAGCTGATTTGAGTTTATTTTATAAATAAAAGCCAGGTATATATATTTTTAATAAATAAATAAAGTAGATATATCCAGATACACAAGTGTAAACATAATAACAGCAACAAACCCAGGGCACAACTCATGCTTATTCAATTCACTGGTGGCCTTTTCATTGGGTTGTATCCAATGGGCCTCTTCCAGTTACGGAGCAGAAAGCAAGGGAGGCAATTTTCACCACTTATCTCTTCATCCTGCAGCTCCCAAGTTCCCTTAAATTCTGTTCTGGAGGATTGGGGACTCTCTAGCCAGTGTAAGAAGTATTGCAGGGTGCAGCAGGGGAAGAGGAAATAGGTGAAAATTGTCTATCCCCATTCCATTATTAGGCCTTCACTTTCAGAAATTGAAAGACCCCTTCTATCCAATAGATAGGTAAAAGGTAAAGGTACCCCTGCCCGTTCGGGCCAGTCTTGCCAGACTCTAGGGTTGTGTGCCCATCTCACTCAAAGAGGCCAAGGGCCAGCGCTGTCTGCAGACACTTCCGGGTCACGTGGCCAGTGTGACAAGCTGCATCTGGCGAGCCAGCGCAGCACACGGAACTCCGTTTACCTTCCCGCTGGTAAGCGGTCCCAATTTATCTACTTGCACCCGGAGGTGCTTTCGAACTGCTAGGTTGGCAGATGCTGGGACCGAATGACAGGAGCGCACGCCGCCACAGGGATTCGAACCGCCGACCATGCGATCTGCAAGTCCTAGGCGCTGAGGTTTTACCCACAGCGCCACCCGTGTCCCTATCCAATAGATACAACCCATTCATTTTTATGTAGCTGAATTTTTCTGAAGGAACTCTGTGATACTACAAAACTACTTCATTTTTCGAAGAATTTCAGAACTGCAGGTGGTGTTTTGGCTTCATATTTTTTATAATAAATTATGTCTGGAAAAGCTTGTTGATTGGGTAAATGTGTAAGTGAGGCAAACATGAGGGAAAGCAGCTTATTCTAGTAGGGCAAGAAGTTCTTGCTTGAGCTGTATGTTAACCTTGGTCAACTTCAGAAATCCCTGGGAGGATATCGGTGAAAGCTGACTACAAAACTTTGGTGTAATGCAGTCCTTACAGGTTCTGGTACAGGTCTAAGTCACGAGCAATGCCTTTAAATAATTTTGCATTTTACATTTAATGGAATTTTGCATCTCTCCCACCCTGCCCTCTGTGTGGATACATAGAATTTGTGTTGCGTGTTCATTTTTACCTTAAGCAAAATACTGCTTTTGAATATAAATTTGTGTAGTAGCAATGCACTCTGAACTATAATGAAACAATTTTCACTGTCCTCCCAGTTAACAGAAATCTAGTGACTTTTGGTTAAAGTAAGTACTGTACAGTTCTAGATCTACCCAAGGGCATTAAACAACAACAAACCTCTTTCATGTATCTGTAAATGAGAGAAAATTAAAAACACAGAAATATCTTAACAACCTGATTATTCCAGTGTATTATACATTTTGCAGGAAGAAATCCAAGATGTATGAGGGGGGTGGGGGTGTCCTTTCAGGCTTTATGTTTTATTTATGATTTGAAGCTTATTTCAGCCACAAAGCACTTCAAATGCGGCCACAACAAAATCTACTCACCAAAATTTCGATACTACTGATCTCAGTTTCAAAATAATAAACAAGGTTGAACTGAGAGACGGGATTTGAGTTCTAACTTCATTCTTAAGCTTCAGAAAATAGAGCTAAGCAGCTGGCAGAAAAGTAGGTTGCAATTAAGCGGAGAAATGTCATTCTTTTATGTTGGGCATCTGAACCACACACAAAAATCTTGAGTGCGGTTTTTATCTCTATGGCCACGTTTATATGTACATTTCTCTGTTTGGTGCTCATCTGCTTGACACCACCCAAACATAAGCTTCTCCGTCACAGGAGCATGTGGTTTTAAGCCTTTGTTGCTTTTTTGGTGAACCGAGGCAATATCTCTTCTGAACTCAGCCAGCAAGGTTAGCCACAATTATTGTAATGACTTCCAATTGATCTCTCTGAGCCTTTCCCCTTTAAATATGTTGTCTTTCATCTACAGACCCATTCTGAGGAGAGACCATTTCAATGTGAGGAATGCAAAGCACTGTTCCGAACGCCATTCTCTCTGCAGAGACACCTTCTAATACATAACAGTAAGTGCTAATATAGAAGATCAAGAAGTTCCCACATATCACTGCTGTCTTGTAATCTGTGAAAGTAAGTGCACTGTTAGTTTAGAAGACTGTCTGGTGTAGGTTAGTATCAGAGTCTTTTCACTAAATGCACACACACAGAGGGGGGAGGAATGGTGAGGGAAAATTAGATAGCTGATTTTAAAACTCTAACCATGACTAGCAAAGTGGCATGTAGTTTATCAATAAACTAGTGATGCATTGTATCTTTGGCAGGGAACGGAGTCTTTGTCTGTTTGATTCAATAGAAAAACGATCTTTAATATACCATTAGGCTGAGAGCTACAGAAAGACAAATGTGTTTATTATTTAACAAACATCCCTGGGTGGTGAGTCCTTCTGTCAATGTGAGCAATACGAATGAGTTCTTCAGAAGATCTAATCCTGATTCAGTGCTCAAAATTGACGTGCCTGTTTTCTCAGCTCTTCCATCTACTCCTTACCCAGGAATAGCCAAATTTGTACAGCACACTTTGTCTCTCTAGTATAAAACTCCCGTGGTGAGTATCCTTCCCCTCCTGACCTTACCGCTTAGTACCATTCACCAGTAAATCCTGCCCATTTTGTAATGAGCTTCCCTTTTTTTCAAGATATGTCATTGGCAGGCAATGGTCGGTAAACTCCTAATGACCATCATTTGTGTGGTGAATGGTGGTAAATGATACACATGCAGCCTAGGACATTCACCCTAGGAATGTGGATCTCTACAGAGAGTGTGATGTATATTCCAATTCTGTGCTGCCTGTGATTAGCATAGGGAAGGGGCATAGGTCAGATGGTTTGATCCCTGGAATCTCCAGGTAGGGCAAGAAAAGCTCCTGTCTGAAACCCCAGAGAGCTGCTGGCAGTCAGAGTGGAAAATACTGAGCTAGATGGACCAATGGTGTTATGTACTGAAGTTCTCACCCTGGGCCAGCAGGGGGATACTGTAGATAGTTATGCAAATAAGGGATCGAAAGTGACGTTCAGTGATTGGATGGTTTTAGAAAGTTGTTACAGTAACGTTGTACTGGAGCTCTATATAAACAGGCTGACTGAACCCTTCAGTTCAGTTCTGTTCTGGCCTCTGAATAAACAAGAGCTGTTTGAAGAATCGCTGTGTCGTCTGATATGTTCACCCACAACTTAACAAATGGTATGGCTTGGGATAAGGCAGCTTCCTGTGCTCCTATGTTAGCACACATGAAGGGGAATATAATTGTATTTGTGGATATTTGAGGGTGATATATAAGGTGAAGTCATTGCGGAAGAATTAAAGTCCTTATGCAGAAATTTACCTCATGATTCAAATATTATCTGTGTCCTGAACTTGGTTGCCTTAGTCACAAGTTAGGTCTTCAGGAATGGTAGCCTCAGATGATCTGCCTTAAAGAATTGCGGGAAGGATTAGAACCTGATACATAAAGCATTGTGAACACTTAAACACATTATATAAATGATAAGTAGTATTATTGTAACCTGATACATTTTGTATGTGATGCTGCTCTCCACATGCCTGTGTTACACGGCAAGCTTTAGCTAATAATAGTAATAATAATAATAATAATAATAATAATAATAATAATAATTCATACCCTGCCCATCTGGCTGGGTTTCCCCAGCCACTCTGGGAGGCTTACAGCATATATAAAAACAACTAGAGTACTGCAGTATCCCATGTGAATTTGGGGGTCTGTTCAACAAACAAAAACATTTCAGTACCTTTCCTCACTGCTACTACTAGGAAGCAATTCAAAGGAAACTAAATTTGTGGCTGCGAAAGTCAAAGAATTCCCTATAGACTTCAAAATCTGTTTCCCCACCTTGAAATCCATTAGGCATTTTTTAAATCTCCTTGATGCCTGATCATCTTGATCGTTGTTCCTCTGGTGCCCATGCATGCCAGTTGAGATTTTGTTTGTGTATCTTTTGTATGACTCATAGAAGACCTGAGATTCTTAGATAATCCTTTGAGACTCAAAGGTGACGTGTACAGAAATGAAGAAAATGTGCCATGTTTGTACAGCATAATTGTGCTTGTAACAAGTTTCTGAAGGTATTGAATGATTCTTGTTTACTAGGCTGACCTTGTATAGAGTAAGCAAAATCCTGTAAAATGCCAAACACTACCCCGGTCCAATATTCATTCACTTCAACATTTTATAGCCTTCGTTTCTCTATTAAAAAAATGAAATGTCTAATGCCCAACTGTCAATAAAACAAAACCAACACAATATTATTCAGTACAATAAACTGATCTGTAGAAAACACAACTTGAAAAAAGAGACAATGCACGTATTTTTGTAAACTAAGAAATCTTTAATAACAATATATTTTTAAAATACCATGCAATACAATAAAATTAGTATATCTGCTTGCATTTTATGTTTTGTTGTATTCACAATAGTATGTGGCTGTCTGCAGCTTGCATTAGTTTTTGTGAGTTTACATTTTTCAGTGGTTTCAGAATGGTCAAGCAGGCCCAAATATATAAATAGCGATGACCAACACTTCCTCTCTATGTTTTTAGCTGTTTCTATTTTAGCTGCAAGCCACCTTAACTTTTTCATTGCTGAGAAATGTGCAAATTTGTCTTCACTTGAGTAATTTGTAGAATAGGAAAATACCTCCAAGATACACCTGGAATGCACACTGAGTGTAGATTTCTAAAATGGATGCCTGAAAAATGTGCTTTTTTGGACATCTCTCAAGGAACTGTAGCAGGAGGATTATACAGTAGTAACTTGGTTCTCAAATGGAATCCATTCAGGAAGTCTGTTTGACTTCTGAAAACATTCAAAAACCAAGGTTCAACTTCTGATTGGCTGCAGGAGTTTCCTGCACTCAACCGGAAGCTGCGGAAGGCACATTGGACATTCGGCTTCCAAAAAAAGTTCATAAATCGAAACACTCACTTCTGGGTTTGTGATGCTCGGGAGCCAAAACGTTTAGTCACAAGGTGTTCAAAAACCAAGCTATGACTGTATGCCACATGAAGTTAGGATACTTTTAAAAACAGTAGTTTTATAAGCACCCCTTAGTATGATAGTGGAAGTTAAGCTAAGTCTACTACTAACATAGCTTTATTCCTTTTCTCCCTCTGCAAGGTGAAAGAACCTTTAAGTGTGATCACTGTGATGCAACCTTCAAAAGGAAGGACACATTGAACGTTCACATACAAGTAGTTCATGATGGCCATAAGAAATACAAATGTGATTTGTGTGACAAAGCCTTTGTGACACCGTCTGTGCTTAAGAGTCATAAAAAAGTAAGTATAACCCGTAGCTTGTAAAAACTGAGGTCATTGTAATAGGTTAAATTCATTCAGTGTGTACTATGCTTACCTTTGAATATACAGATAATGGAATTTATTTTAAGGTAAATATTTTCAGCTGCGGATTGTCCATACCAACAGAGTAATAAATACTTATGAAAAGTGATAGCATATGCAAATATTAGAATCAAGGTAGCTGTAAACACAGTTTTCAAAAGCAAGCAATGAAGACCTCCAAGCTTATTGGTGTGATCCAATCTTATTTATGAATCAGTGGAGCTGTTTTAAGACTCCCCAATAATCTTTATTCCTTTGACTGCGACTTACTACAATTTTTTTCTCATATCTCACTCTCATTCCTTATTCTGATAACAATAGGATTGTTCATTAGCTTCAGAGAGAAATCTATGCAAGAACTTGTATTATTTTAATTGATTGGTTTGGGAAACATTGCAAATGTGGATGTAGACAAATACCCAGAAGGGTATGAAAGGCTGGAATAAATCATTCTTTCAACATTTCTTCTTCCATTGCCTTTGTATACCTGCTGACAGCTATTGAAAAAGCCCAATGACTCAAAGTACATAGCTTCTTGGGGAAAATGCTAAACTCTTCCCTTCTTTGTTAAGCCATTGCACGTTGTATGCCCTCTTAAGGCCAAGGCTGTGGTCTTGAGTTTGAAGTATTGACGGGTTTGTATTTGCCTTCACTTTGATTTCATTATTGTTTTGTGCTGTTGCATTTGATAAGATGAGCTAAGTCAACACTCTCTCCACCTCACTCTGTAAATCCTGACTTTCGATGAACAGAGTAAATATTGACATTGTTTATCCACTAGGGATGCAGGAGTTAGTGGCAGGATTTATTCGGATTAAAAGAAGTCTCTAGAAGGTCATATCCTCTGTAACCTTACCTAACTGGCAGGTAGACTTATGGTTTTGATTAAACTCTTAACAGTTTTGTAATGGAAAAAAGTTAACTATATTGATTTTTAAAATAAAATAAAATCCTGAACTAGTAGGCAGAAGCCTAAACCTTCGTTCAGAGGATATTTCTTCTTACAGTTGTATCCATGGAGAGATCAGGAATATATGTTGAGTTTTTGCCCTCTCATTCTTCTTCATTGGTCCTTACCGTGGAAAGAACTGGAAGTGACTGAACTGGAAAATTCTGCATTCGAACAAACGCAGTCTGCCTGAACTTTGCAAGACAGCACCCATTTGAGTGGCCAGAAGCACCCACTGTCTGCACTGTGATGTCCTTGGCTTTGATTTCTATTTATTAGAGCTTTTATAATCAGCCCTTCAGACTCTATCCAAATAAAAAGGTGCCAAATCTAGTTTGTGGGGCAGGAGTGTGCCATAATCTGAGTGCAGTCACTGAGAAGGCCTTTGCTCTTGTTCCAGACAGCTGAGTTTCCACCCTAGGTTGCGATGTCCTTCTGATCTATAGGAGTGGGCAGGGTAGTAAGGGAGGAGGCAATTCATACAGTAGATTGGACCTA
The DNA here is from genome assembly GCF_965153285.1 of Podarcis tiliguerta. NCBI lineage: Eukaryota > Metazoa > Chordata > Lepidosauria > Squamata > Lacertidae > Podarcis > Podarcis tiliguerta. Next base: position 28,084,667 of record NC_139542.1, on the reverse strand, counting down.
AGCTGTTTTGAGTTTTAAAGGGATCCCGAAAGTGTGGTGTTGCTCTCCTCCCCTCACAGTTGTCACCCAGCAGTGGTGGCCTCTTTTACTTCTCACCACTTTATTTCACTGGCAGTGGCTGTTGGAGTCTTAAATATATAACTGAGTTGGTAGAACATGAGACTTTTAATCTCAGGGTCGTGGGTTCAAGCCTCACATTGGGCAAAAAGATTCCTGAATTGCAGAGAGTTGGATTAGATGACCCTCACAGTGCCTTCCAGCTATACAATTCTATGATTCTATGGTGTCACCTGGGCAAGCTATATTTTGGTGTCATCCAAAAACCTTAAGTTTCCTATTTAAATCAATCAACTTAAATGTCCTTGCCAGAATTATTCCCATTGTATTTTACTGTGGCTAGGTCCAGCATTCCATCTCATATTCACTAAAATTCCAAAATGTTCTTTTAAACAAGACTGCTGGATTAAGTCCCTTTGCAATGAACATAAACTACAGTCAAAGTTGTGTAAAAAATGTACTTTCTCATTACTATCTAGTCGCAATGAATCTTTCAAGTACTCATCTTTCTCACAATAGTTTTTGTAATGCTCAAAATCTTCTTTTCCAGCTATAGTAAAAGTGTTTTGTGGGCCAAAGTCTCTTTAACAATTTTATTGAACAATAGCATTAGTGGAACTGGACACAAACAGAAGTTTTAAGTGAACTTAAGGTTATCATTAAGAAATCAAGCCAGTCTTTGCTATAAAAGCTGTAGTGCAAATAGGGAAGTAACAAGGACCTTTTTCTTCAGCCGCAAGCAGTTTCAAGAACCAATAAAGATTAATTGAATTTTTATGAGCCAAACCATTTGAGAAATAAAAAACAAATTTGGCCTGTAGTTAAGTTAGATAACCTGGTTTGTTTTGCAATGAGTAGCAGTATTCATTCAGGCATTTTGTGGTGTTGTCCTAAAGAGTAATTGTAATCTTAAAGTGTAACCATTATTAAACTCTTAAAACGTGAGTTTGATATTATAGTGTGATATGTAATGGAAGCTGAAGAAATTAGACTCTTGGAGCAATAAGAATAATAAACATTATTAATTTACGTTTTCTTTCACAGCTATGTTAACTCTTTCTCTTTTCCCTCCTTCCCTCTTCTTCCCGGTAGACTCACACGGGCGAAAAAGAGAAAATCTGTCCATACTGTGGACAGAAGTTTGCAAGCAATGGAACACTGAGAGTACATATTCGAAGTCATACAGGTACAATATTACTTTGTAAGAAACGAATAAGATTTCCTAGGCACTTGAATTGCACCATTTCATAGTGTAGATTTGCCTATTTGTATTGAAGGACAGTTGCCATAACTCCCCTGTAAAAATCACTGGTGCTGAAATTTGGAATTAGTTGCTTAAAAAATGAAATCTAATAGGATAATCGTTATAGAGAACCCTAACTTCTACTCACCATACTTTAATATTTTCACAATACAGTTTGCAGTGCATGTGCTCCTAGAATTTTACTTTAACCCTTTAGTTACTCTTTGCCAAAGGAACCAATCAGTTTAAAAGTTCACATTTGAACACCAACCTTGCTTTAAGAAACATCTATGTCGTTTATTCCCTTGTTCAACGTATCTGTCTCACTCATGGTTGGGTGCTCATTTCTGATTTAGCTAGTTGACTTTTGGCCACTGTTTCTCTTGAATGTCAGGCAAAAGCTTTTTTTTCCTGTGTAAAAGTTCTTCGCAAGGAACAGCTACATGGGCCTTTCTGTTTTAGACCTGCATTATGCATGTTGATGCTGCTGCCTCTTCTTCTGCTTGTGTTGCAGCCTGCAGTGACTTTATGTCACTCAGCTGTAGTAAGCAAGGTACATGTTGTGATGCATGACACTGTGACACGTGTGGTTGGAAAACAACACCATATTACACATACTGATGCACGTTGATGTTGCACTAACATTCATAGATACTTTAAAATCTCAAAATTCTGGAGAACTTCTGTCCTAGTCTGTGCTGCTGCTTCTGCTGCTGTTGTTGTTATTATGTGGCTCCAAACAGAACTGATGATGATGATAAAGTGATAAAACATCAGACTTTAAATACTTCCCTGAACAGGGCTGCCTTCAGATGTCTTCTAAAAGTCAGATAGTTGTTTATTTCCTTGACCTCTGATGGGAAGGCATTCCACAGGGTGGGCGCCACTACCGAGAAGTCCCACTGCCTGGTTGAATTTGTAACTCTTCAAGGAAATGATGAATTACTGAGTGGACATCCAATGTAGCTAAAAGTTGGAAGATTCGTGGCATACAAAAGAATGTATTTGTTTAACAACCGTTATATACTGCTTGATTCTTACAATACTTCTAAGTGGTTTACAAGAAATATTAAAATGATCAGTAAAAATAGTTCCTCAAGGTCATTATTATTATTATTATTATTATTATTATTATTATTTACTTGCCCTTCCTCCTAAGGTCCCGGGGGGGGGGGGGGTTTACAACAATTAAAATACAACATTAAAATACAGTATTGTAAAAAAAAAATTTAGTCACAAAAAATAACATGAGGGATAAAAACTTTTATCTGTCCACTTTCTCCATACTGTGCATCATTTTATATGGGCCTCCTCTTATTTGTCTTTTCTCTAAACTAAAATGCCCCAATTGTTGTAACTTTTTCTCATAAGGGAGTTGCTTCATACCCTTGAACATTTTGGTTGTCCTTTTCTGATCTTTCTCCAACTCCACAATATCCTTTTCTTTAGGTGAGGTGACCAGAACTGTATATAGTATTCCAAATGTGATTGCACAATAGATTTGTATGGTGGCATTTTGATATTTGCAGTTTGCCTTTCAGCTCCCTTCCTAACGATCCCTAACATGAAATTTGCCTTTTTCACTGCTGCCACACACTGGACTGGTCCCAGCTCCAGTTCCCTACTTGTAGATTTTGCTGGCAATCCCTCAGTGCCATCATGTTCTTACAACTGGCTGTACGTGTCTTTGTCACCTAATATGAAGTAGTTCTACTTATCTATAGATCTGACAGTACATCGAAGACACAAATTTTGAAAACAAAGTGGATGCCCTAGAGCATTCTGTTTACCACAGACTACGTATTCGAGTAATTGGCAAGCTGCTGAGTGTTTTTGTGATGTTTGGTTTCCAACTTAAAAGGGTGAGGATTGGTGTTTGACATGCAAAGCGCTTGTTAACAAATAGTCTTCTTATGACATTCTGTTCGGTTTTGCATAAACAAATTTGGCTTGCAGGAAGATGACAGAACATGTGCACTTAATCACTTGGCTTCCTAATATGTTTGATAAGTCTTAATCACTTCCATCTCTCACGGCCACCTGTTAAGATTAAAGCTGTTTACTTGTTTGGTCCTGTTTGTAATTCTGACTGTAACCAGGGCTGAATACTGATTATTCCAATGAAAATTTAGATTGTGTAGCTGAAACAGAATCTACTTCTTGGAAAGGGCTGAAATTGTAGTTCCTAACTAGAGGGTAAGGACTCAGCAGATGGTCACAGAATCCTTGTTTGCTGGTCACTGTGATGCAGGCGAATAATCCTGGGACAAGAGTTTTGGAAGAGGATATTATCTGACCCTCTGTATGTAGCTGCACATTAACACATTTGCGGTATAGGAAGCTAGTAACATTGTACTATATGGTGGACCCCCGTATGATCCATCAGGGCAGTAGCATCTTCCTATTTCTTAATACCTAATTTAGACCTTTAAAAATGCCATGACTGATGTAGGATTAAGTTTCATATCTCCAGAATAAAGTGCAGCGAATTATTTGTTGACAGTCCCAAGACTTGAGCATTGCACCAAACATATGGGTGTTGTGCTTTAATCTTGTCCTCCTGTTGTTAACCTTTTCTACTTGTGTGCAGTGAGGGATGGGGCAGAGCAGTGTTTCTCACCTGCTTTCCCAGAGCCAAACATTGCTGCCAATTATTGAGAGGGGGGAGGGTTCAGTTGTGGGAAGCTCAAAGTGGGCACAGCAGTGGAGCCAATCTGATGTTCCTCTCCTCTTGATGATGCTTTGTGGTAGGAAGCCGGCTAGCAATGCTTTGCAGTCTGCACCATCCTGTCAACAACTGGGTGTCTGCCTGTGCAACATTTACAATATAACCCTTGAAAGCCGTCACCGTAAAGAAATTTAAGAAAATTTGATCTTGGAGGACAATAGACAAGCAAATTCTGCCCATCCATATTGGGGGACAGACACTAGATCTGAGTGTGATTGGGAAATGTCCATAACATAGCCCCAAGAATTCATGGTCATTTGTCAGCATGTACTGGTCTAGTAAATCTTGTTACTAATGACAACCATGTTCTTCTCAGAGATTAGCACACACTCTCTGCAAGGCAGGAAAACTAAGCATGTTCACATTTTCCTCAACCTCTATTATTTGATGTGTGGTTAGATGGCATTCCACAAATATCTCTGTTTCTCCCATCCTCCTCCACCATTTCACTTGGAATTCTAATTTGTCTACAGTTTCGGTTCTCTGGAAGGCTCTTCCTTGCTCGATGTGCAGCAATGTGATCTGCTTATACGTTTAGCTTTTTATTAAACTTTCAGGTTTGAAAGTAAATCTGTGATTGACCACTGTGCAAAAAGAATGCTGGACTATGAGGGCCTTTGGTCTGATCAACAGGCTTGGTCCTACACCCTTGGTCGTTGCTAAAGGGGCAAGCCTTGTGCAAGGACATAAAATCTAGTAGAAGCTTTTAGAAAATGTATTCTGTTTATATTCAGAATAAAGGTAGACGATTGCATGTTTGCATGCTTATCATAGAATCTGCACACATAAAATTGAAACATTAGGGAGAAGGTTTGGTTAGGATCCTTTACTCTGGCATTGTAATTTTCCGTGGGCAGAGCATTTTTTACATTAGGGAATTCACATAGAATACATCTCTCACTGCACCATGACTTTTGCAAACATATCCTGATGAGATCCATATGCAGCTGAGGCTGCAATCCTATGCTTGTTTACCAGAGAGTAAGCTCCACTGAACACACTTGAACTTAATTCTCGGTAAACACATGAAGGATTAAGTTGTGGTTTTGTAAAAGGGGCTAACATCCATTTTGTCCCCAGGCCACCACACAGCTATCTTCAGGTTTGCTCATTATAGAGTGGTTTAGAGTTTGGATTTGGATTTGGTTTGGCCCAGTATTAATTTGCAGAGTAGGAGAAGGCTGTGACCTTAAAGCAGACATACACAACGTGTGACCCATTAAGCCAAACAGATCCCTCCATTCACATATGTCAACCCAACTGCAGCTCAGTTAAATGTATTTTTTTCCTTGGGATTGCAAAAATGAGGGCTGTCAAGCCCACAGCAGGACAGAGGTGGCATATTGTGTTCCACTTCATGGGTCCCAACTAAAGCAGGCCTGGCTTAAAGGAACACATCAGTAAACTAATTGCCATCAAAATGGTTGCAGAATATTACATTCTGTATCACCTCTCTTTGTTACCGTGAACAGCAGATTGGCTTCCTAGATATTGTAACTGTTCCTTAGGATTCCTGTCAAAGGCATAACTCCAATGAACCAGCCTAAATGTTTCAGCATGTGGCAAATGGCCTGAATCTTTCAGCAGTGGAGCTAGAGAACCAGGCAGAGGGCCTTCTTGGTAGTGGTGCCCTCCCTTCAGATGTCAAGGAAATAAACAACTATCTTACTTTTGGAAGACATCTGAAGGCAGCCCTGTTTAGGGAAGTTTTCAATGTTTGATTATGTTTCAATATATGCTGTGAGCCACCCAGAGTGGCTGGGGAAACCCAGCCAGACGGGTGGAGTATAAATAAAATTATTATTATTATTATTATTATTAGAGTAATAACCATGTCTTGAGATGCAGGTGGCGCTGTGGGTTAAACTACAGAGCCTAGGACTTGCCAATCAGAAGATCGGCGGTTCGAATCCCCATGACGGGGTGAGCTCCCGTTGCTCGGTCCCTGCTCCTGCCAACCTAGCAGTTCAAAAGCACGTCAAAGTGCAAGTAGATAAATAGGTAACGCTCCAGTGGGAAGGTAAACGGCGTTTCCGTGCGCTGCTCTGGTTCGCCAGAAGCGGCTTAGTCATGCTGGCCACATGACCCGGAAGCTGTACGCCGGCTCCCTCAGCCAATAAAGCGAGTTGAGCGCCGCAACCCCAGAGTCGGTCACGACTGGACCTAATGGTCAGGGGTCCCTTTACCTTTAATGAACAGTGATGCACTGAGATATAAGAGCATAGATATAAGGGAGGACAAGGTCATGGATAGCTTTGAAGAGGCTTGAGCTGGATTCAGCAGTAGAAATGAAGGAACACTGATGTATTAGGAAGACCTTAATTCATATATTTCCAAACAATCCTTATGTTTAATGTGCTTTAGTAAGGAAAGTGAAATTTAATATTTTATTATTTCTAGCATAGGTCTTTTTTACAAGAGGGGGTTCTTATAAGCAGTTACTCCCCAACACACTTTAATCCTAGAGTTGTTTGCACAATTCAGGGTCTATCCCAGAGGCAAGTTAATTGAGTTCAAAGTGAAGAAAGCAACCCCCCCCCCAGAAAGAACCCTTGACTCACCTTTCTGATAAGTAGTTGTGTAAACAATAACAGAGTTGTTATCCTGGTTAGGTAGAGATTGTTTCTCATAGAGAAACAAAGTGAATTGTGAATGACCCAAGATAATCTGCAAGGGGTTATGACTGAAGAAGTCTGAAATCTCCTCTTTTTCTGATGAACAAACTTGAGATTGGACTCTTCAAAACTCAGCTACCTTTGCTACCTTAGATATGTACTTTGCATATTGGCTACCGTATTTTTCGCTCTATAAGACGCACCAGACCACAAGACGCACCTAGTTTTTGGAGGAGGAAAACAAGAAAAAAATATTCTGAATCTCAGAAGCCAGAACAGCAAGAGGGATCGCTGTGCAGTGAAAGCAGCAATCCCTCTTGCTGTTCTGGCTTCTGGGATAGGTGTGCAGCCTGCATTCACCCCATAAGACGCACACACATTTCCCCTTACTTTTTAGGAGGGAAAAAGTGAGTCTTATAGAGCAAAAAATACAGTAATTAACCTCCTTACAGTATATACTGGTATCTTGCACTGATAATTATGATTATTATTTATAAATTCAATTTAAATACCAGTCTTCACCAAAAAATCCCAGAGTGCTTTACCCAATAAAAACAAAGGAAAACATCAAACATAGGAAAATATCAAATTAACAACTATGTTTAAATTCCACTGATACAATCAGCATACTGGGGCAGCACTGGACAAAGCAATTAAGTAGCAGCACTGCAAATAGCCATGCTAATTCACTAACCTTGCCCAAAGACTTGTGTCAGCAGATGTATCATAAGCTGACATGCATATGTGAGTGTGGCATCCTTATCTCCATAGTGAACAAGTTCCACAGACAAGGGGGTCACCACCAAGAAGGCCCTATCTTACAAGAAATGTTGGCAGAAGGAACCATGAGATGGGCTTCCCCTGTGGACTGCAGGGCAGATAAGTGGAGAGGTTCTCCGTCAAGTATTTGAGCCCTTAGAATTAATGTGTTCAATGGAGCCCAGTAGTAAATACTCAGCCAGTGAAGTTCACATAGCATTGGTATGTTATTTCTTGCCTTATCACTCACAATACATGTGACTGTAGTCTGCAGCAGATTCCTGACTGTCCTGAATTGTATAATAAGGGGTGGAAAGGCCAGTCCCCAAGACTTTTGGAAAGCTAGCACCTGTCAGAATAGGCAATACTGTGGTAAATTTCCTTCCCATCCTGAATCCTTATTGACTTTACCAAAATTTTGAAGGGGTAAAATTATCCTACTGAAATAAAAACGTGTTTTATTTTTCTGACACCGACCCCAGGAGAAGAGATGCAACATTGCCATTGGGGACTCAGATGGTCTCAGTGCCTAGGAGTGCCTGTTTCCTTCACCGGCTGGTTTGGCCTCTTTTGAGCAGAGATGTCTTAGCAACTCTAGTAACTCACAGACTAGATTACTGCAATGCACTCTACATGGAAACTGCCCTTGAACAAGATTCAGAAACTATTCTGAAATGCAGGAATCAGATTAGTAGCTGGAGTTCCAGCAGAGTCGGCTCTCTTGATGTGCCATCACCTTCAGAAGTTTGGGGACTGGTGTTCCAGAAGAAGTTGTTGTCTCTGGCAGCGCCTAAGCTGTGGATTTGCCTTTCCACAGAGGTTTGTCTGGCCCCGTCATCATTCAGTTTCTGTAGTATGCTTAAGGCGCACTTCTTTACTGTGGTATTTGACTGTAATTTGTTCTAAACTGATTTTAATATGGTATTTTAAAATTGTAACCTGCCCTAGAACTTCACTGTGATGGGCAGGCAAGAAATCTAATAAATAAATAATGATAGCAATAATAAATATTCTCATTTCTTCTTCTTTTTTTCTGGCTTCCCTAAAGTCCCTAAAGTATCCTTCATCTTGGACACTGCCACATAGTAAATTTCCTTGATCTTACTGCAGCCTCTCTTTATAACAAATCACTTGGGTGATTTTTCTTTCCTTTTAAAAGAAAGAATCTGTTGTCTATAAAAATACTTTCATTCTAATAAGCCACAAAGTTAAAGAGTTCTGCATTCCTAGCACTTTGGGGTTGTACATCATTGTCTATTTTATCTCCCCGCGACAGTTAAATCTTCAAAAGTACCTGTAAAGTCTCAGGCAGATGTCAGCCTCCTGTTGGTTTGCTACTAGTGGATGAGAGAGTCACATTCTTTCAAAGGATGCTTGGCTAGATTGCTAGTGACTTCTTTAGATCAAATGAATTACAACACCCAATAGGTTGAATATTGTGAGGAGCTGGAAAAAGAACCAGCACTGGGTTCACAGAGGTCAGAGATTTTAATCTTCCTTCCTTCCTTCGTGTTTTTTTTAAGAGGGGGTGGTCAGAAATACTGATTCCATCCCACTAAAAACCCAAGGGCCATCAAATCCAACAAAGAAAACATGCTTAATTCCATTGAAATCAATTGGATCAAATGTAACTTAAACTTTTTTTTTTATTGTACCTCAAAATATAAATTGGAGTCCTAAGGGGGAAGGTATTACTAAAGCAAGTGTGATTTATTTCCAAATAAATATACTTAAGTGGCTTTTTCAAGTTTATTTATTTCCTGAAGACATCCTAAGTATGTAATGCTGTTTCTATTACAGTAACCATACATAGATGGAACCAGGATTGTATCACAGCTGAATTCATTATGTTTGTTTGTTGCTATAATTCAAGATTTCAGTGTTATACTACCATCTGATGTTTCTTTTTAAGACATCTAACTGCCAGTACTTCGCAAATTCATGAAAGCTCTCCCCAAACCCAGTTTTCTGAGTCAGAATATATTTCAAGCTTAATATTGAGCTGGACCTGATTTGGATTATTTATATCTATTTGGTTTGCAAAATTTGAGCATTATTTGAATGTTCTGGTTTCGTTTCCTCACTGAACATTTTATAAACAAAAGGTTTACATAATGAAATAACCCAAAAGCCCTTTTCCTAACCTCACTTATTTCAATCACTTGGCTATCCGTCAACAAAGTGCATCTCTCATATCCTATGTGTGCTTAGAAAAACATCACCCTATTTTTGATGTTTCTTGGTCTGTTTGGATAGCTGGGTTGTACTGTATTATAAATTTCTTGAAAGCACAGGCCAGTGAGTCGTGCGTGTGTAGTGCTGGTATGTTTACTGGTACAGATTTCTATTGGTTTACTTGCCACTGAGAACTCGGCTATTGTCTTCAGTGAAAAGCTTTGTGTAGTGTTTATTTTCTCTCTCTCCTGACAAGAATAAAATAAAATAAACACCTATCCTATGCAATTAGACAAAGTAAATTTTTCAGTGATTGCAGCAAGAGCAGTAGATTTTTCTAAATTAGCTAAAAGTGTAAACGAATACTTTTGTACAGCATTCTCTAAGTATCTAACAAACTTATGCTGTTCCCCGTTACCTTAACCTTTTGTCCATTCATACTTGTTATTGCCTGCTGTCGTCACCCCACACTATCTCTGATTAGAAAAGCTCTCTTACAGCTTCCTTTCTGGACTGCTCTATTGATCACCTGGCAGGGGGTGTTGAATGTGTGATCCAGATGGCCCCGTCTCCTTCACCTCCCATGACCTCCTGCCCAGGAGAATTACCTTGATTTTGCAGATAGACTGTGGTCCCGGTTTGGTATTGTAGTGCTGGATTGCTGATGCTTCTCTTTCTCCTGTTATCTGATTTAGGATATAATTAAATAAAACAGTCAGAATTCAGGATGAATATTCTGGATTTCTCTTTTTATCAGCAAGGATGTAGTATGGGAGTGATGAAATAAAAAGAAGTCTGCTGAAACCCAATCTGTTTGAGTCCGATAAAGAAAATCTGTTTTAACACAATGCGCTATATCAGACTCACCACCAGTTTTACAAGAGTTCACGTGCTTCCTTCTCACCTCTCTTTCTCTGGCACAGCCATGAAGATCTAGAAGCCTTTGTTTCCATTTTAGAGTGCCATCTGAACCCGGCAAACTGTGATGAACCTTCCTTATAGTTTGTTGAAACAAGCCAACTTCAAACAATAGTTTTAAGATAGCTAAGCTTAGGCACCATTGGGAGGCTGGACATAATGCTAAACTGTGGTTGATCTGAAGTGGGATTGGATGTTTCTGAACACCTTGTGGCTGCGCTGAAGGATGGGCAGGGAACACATGAGTCCAAAGCTTGCTGCAGTTTGTGGTCATAATGCTAAGCCATGGCTAACTTTACCATTGCATGCAAAACAGCTTCATGTTGAAAACAACCTATTCTTATGTAACTGCATAAAACTGAGTTAGACCAAATCTCCATTTCGGGCTATACAACAAAGTTTGAATTTTCACACTCTGTTCAGGAGTTGCATAATTCTTTCCCACTCCCTATATGTAAACAGGTACATTCAGGATCACTAAGGGTTCATTCACACACAATGCTTTGAGAAATATACAGAAGTGGAAAAGCCATGGCTAACTAGAGGCAGCTCATAGGCATTGCAAAACCTACTTTTGTTAATTTTGGTTTATTACTTATTTCACAACGTATTTTGGTTTGTGAAAAATACAAACACATCAATGATTGATCCTGTATGTCTGGATTAGCCAACATGGTGCCCTCCTGGTGTTATTGAATTGCAGCTTGAATCGGCCCTGGCCATTGGTCAGTGTGATGTGGGTCTAATAGGATTGCCCTGTTAGATATTTATTCCCATGATGTGTATTTTTTAAAAAAATAAAATAAAATGGTTAAACAGATTTTAAGATAATCTGATGGGTGCTGATGATTCATTTTTTATAAACCAATATAAGTGTAATTTTTAATTTGTTAGTACTGAGATTTAATTAAAAACCTAGTTTAAAAACCCCAACAACAGACCATTGTTACAACTGGAATTTTAAAAATCCAGTTTTTTAAAAATTAAATGAATTGTTTATGCACCTTGAAAGTAATATTTTAAATGGGCCTAAGAATGTAATTTCAAAGTGCTTTGAAAGCACTGAAATTAATGGTACTTACTTACACATAGGGATTGAAATATGAGGGAATATTTTCAGCTCTTTGTAAAGCTCCTTTGTCAAACCATAACAAAGTAAGCTGCAGAAATATTCAACAACTGTGAAATAATGTTAACTTTTGCTTATGAAAACTGAAAATAACTGGAACCAACATTTTTTTCAAAAATCTCCAGCTCTTATTGTCAGCATTGTGCATTCCTATGGCTGCGGTTGTTGTATCCTGTGCTACCACAACAGATTCTTATTCTGAAGCATCTCTGTGTACTTCATAAATTGCATGACTGAGCAATCACATTGTCTGCCTGTTTTTTAAACTTAAATACTGGTCACCAGGGGGCCGGGGGTGGTTATAAATATCATAGCTCATGCAAAGTGGAGGTTTAAGTCTCCTCTCCCCAACTTCTGTCTCTGTAAAATTTGCTCCCTGGTGTAGTAAAAAAAAGAAGTTATCATTGGTGTAAAATGGGACCCTAATGCTAATTGCTGCTTGGGAGGATGAATTTCATTTCAGCGCAGCTGCGGCAGGAATTAAGATTGTTACCAAGCTGACCAACATGTAGCAGTGTCCAGAAAAACCCCCACAAAGACTTGCAGTTGATACATACACACAAACACCACTTCCGTTAGTCATAGCAGCATTTCATTAATCCACTAATTAATCCTGAGGGCTATGATTTAGCTGTAAGAGCTAAAATTGTCTGTTGTATGGGATCCTGAGCTAAGCAACAAAAGAATGAGGACACATCTATATGATGGATGATCCAAGGCAGGTCAAAGCAGGAATAACGTTTTGTTATCAGATGCCAGTGTCGCCTTCTACCAGCATCTACTGAGTTGCTTGAATCCTAACTTGCGCATTCATTGAATGGGGAATTCTCACCTTCATTTTTCCCCTGCAGCCCCTCAGAATTTGGGGGTTGGGAGGATGTTGTGTAAGGGGACTGCAGTGCAGTGGGTTGTTGGTTGAGATGGTTCCCCCTCATGTGAGTCGAGATCCAAGGCATATTCTTCAAGAGCTACAAATGCTAAGGTTACAAAGGACATTGAGAACAGTGTTCCTATCAGCCCTAAAGCCACCCCATTAAAGCAAATCTCTTCTCTGTAAACAAAGAATGAAGGGGGTGGGGGGAATCTCAGCACTGGCCTGTCAGCAGTCATCTGCTTATGAATCTTTCCAAACTTTCCCCTTGAAATGCAAAAAGCCTCAGAACATTAAAATGTCAACTGGATTAATTAAATGTTTGAGTCCCAACAGCTCCTGCAGTGTCCAAAGGATGACAGCATGGATTAGTGACATCAAGGGTCACAAGAGATAGTGTCACGTTTCAAACAGATGTGAAATGGGTAAATCGGAGCGCATGGGACAGCTTTCAGGCTTTGTTTAAAAAATTTTGCTCAAATCCTTTTATTCAGAGTTAATGAGCTAAGGCAGGGTGATGGGATAGTAGGAAAAGAGAGAGGCAATCACATTTTACAAGTACACTACTGTTCCCCCACCCTTGGGTCTTCTGGTGACTTTATTCCTAACAGTGTTAAAGCATACATGGCTAATCTACTAAGACCCATAAAGTGGTATCACACTGCTTCAAATGTATGGTGTGGGTGTAAAGTGTTCGTGATGTGGCTTCACATCTTAAAATGGCTGAGGCCTGGTTCAAAGATTCTGGAAATCAGACTAAAGGTTTAGTAACGCTGCCATAGTATGAGGGGAAATAATGAAGCATGGTCATTCTAGACAAGAATACCATGATCAGAGGGACTGACATCCACCCAAACGTTCCAGTGAATAGAGAGGATTCAACATTGCCATATGCCAAACATGGATTATACAGCAGGGCAGCCAAGACAGTTTTATTTCTGAAACCCAGTGGCTGCCAAAATCAGTTAAATGTGTGGCGCTGAAAATCTAGGGGATCAGTTGTGGTGTAATCAGGGTAACTCCTTTTTATGAACTTTTTAAAGAACAGTCGCATCACAGCATTATACAACTTCCTTTTGCTTTTGAAAACGTGGGATGAAAGTTCTGTAATATTATCAGCCATGCATGAAAGTGAAATGGTATATTGTATGTTTTGCATTTCGTTGTTTGTTTTGCATGATAGCCCTGATTTTTGCGAGGAGGGGGAATACAGTAGGCTACGACCCACTGAAGGCATCTAACTAGAAGTTATGCAGCAAGAGTCACAGCAGGAGCAATCCAGCCGATCTGCTTTTAGTTAAATAAGATACATGAATAGAATGGGTTGAGGTAATTAAATTGGATGGTGACACCCAGATGCCTCTAATGATGAACAGCTGTGAGGTCAGGAAAACATACTGTACTTTTGAATACAATTAATGACTATCCATAAAAATAGCCATAAAGTGACCGTTATAGATGTCCCACCCCGCAGTCAGCACTGTTGTCACCAGCAATATGGGGGTGGGGGGTGGATTGTCATATTCATATCTTGTTAAGACAACATCAAACAGCTGTACTTTGATGTTGCCCTGCTTGATGCAGAACTTAGTGTTCTTTTGTTCTTAAGTGCGCAGTCACTTTAAAGCATCAATGCCCCGGCCCTTTCTGGCCCCCTTCACACACAGAGACAGTGTCATGGGAATAGTTTCAGTGTGGCACAGTTGCACATTGCAGGGCTGTGTGTGTGTGTCTATTATAACCATGTGGACTGTGCCAATTGTGTGGATCTTTCCCATGCAATCTGTAGCCTACTGGGAACGAGGCCCTCATTTGTATGAAGTGAACATTAACATTTGACCACAGAAATATGCCTTTGACAGACATACATGCTGTGCTTCTTTGATCTTCCAAGACAGTACGTTCTTTTTCCTGGGCCACATTTTTTTTAGACTCTGGTCATGGTTTGAAGGCACACAGTACAGCACCATTTCTGATGTGAAGCATGTCTGGATCTGGCCATTGCCCGGATAGGAGAACATTGGTAAACCCTGCCTTGAGGAATATCATCTGAAAATCCTGTCTGTGCTGTTTTGAACTCAGAATCAGAAAAGGGTGATATAAGTAATAGTAATAATTCTTTTAAAAATCTGATGTTTACCTTATTTTCAGGTGAGCGGCCATACCAGTGTCCTTACTGTGACAAAGCTTTCAGCAAGAATGATGGGTTGAAAATGCACATTCGCACCCACACAAGGGTAAGTATGGCTCTGTTACCTTGTGTCATAGCTGTTTGTTTGACAACCTAAAGTGGACCATGGAAATAAAAATATATTGTGTAGTAGGGAATCTTTTCTCCAATAAAAAGGCAAATTTCAAAAGGAAACATTGCAGCAACATACATATTCATAAAACTTTTCAACTTGACTGTCAGAATCCTTATCAGATTTTGTGGAATCGCAAAGTCGTTTTTCTATCTGCGTTGTATGATTACGTATTTCGTGGTAAAGGGTGGTGTGGCAAACTTTTTGTTGCATAACAAACCTTCGTATTTAATCCAAATACCCTTGTTTCTAAAACAGAAAACAGAAATAAGTTTGAGACATCATGACTGATGGTCAGATAAGAAGATGAAATGTCACGTACCTCATTGCCTGTGACAAACAACACTATTGGAAATCCTTGCAGCCATGCTAAGTGTGATTTGTAAATACAGAAAGCGGAGACAGAAAGTCTGTTTGAACCCTCCAAGTTTAGTCCCCTCATGTTGCTTACACACTCTCTTTCTGAAATCTGAAAGTCTTTCTTGTTTATAATCCACTGAGATTTTATGTAACTTCTTGCCAGTTTATGGATCTTTCACTGCAAAATAATAGGAGCTTGCAAAGAGTTTTCAGTGAGGCAAATAAACCAGCTTCACTTCACACCAAGCAAGAACCCAACATGGAGCCTGCTCTTTGAGTTTCTGAGTGAAAAGATGACTGTTTGACATGTTTTAGCACAAGATATACGTAGTTGATCCTGGCTTTGCATAAGATGCTAAGCCAAACCTTGCTTTAGCTGCTGTGACTGGAGAAGAGCAAAGTGAGGGCAAGCTCTTCTCTGGGGCTACCATATTTGTGCAGTCCCAGCAAGCCATAGTTTGTTGTACCATGAGACCTATAAAGGACGGGATTCTGAGCATCTTTTTTTTTTTTTTCCTTTTAAAGCCCAAGAAATATATGCACATTTTTCATACATGGACACACTAAAGAATTGTAAATTATTTTGAAATGTTCACTATATTAGCATACCACACCAGTTTTAGTTGGAGCACATGAAGTCTAAGGAACTGGGGTGTTCATTTCCCCCGCTTTTAAGTCTGGAGATTTAAACAAGATTATGATTTATTACTAATTGAACATCCGTTTTATTGCTCCAATGAAAAGTTTTAAATCTGCCTTTTATTTTAATGCTTAGAGACATGCTTTCCAGATTAAAATTCTCAGCATTTGAAGAAAAGAAGCAAAGTAGTGCTCCTGAACTCCTCTTTTTTACTTTCAAAGGGAGCTAGTCTGAAAATAAACTTTTATTCATTTGTAATCACAGGCTTATTAATACATAAAAGATACATAATTCCTGTTACCCTTTGGCATGTTCAGAGAAAATCTTCCAGTCCCTTGTTGACTTAAAGACATTGGCCACAATCCAGCATAATTATGTATTCTATACTTCCTTTGAAATCAGTAGAATTTAAGAAGCTTACCTGTGTACTAGACTGCAGCCATGGCTTTTACTACTGCTGTGGGTTTGTATTTGACATATTTTTGGAATCTAGCTTTATAGGTTAGAGGTTTCTCTCTACTGAAGATGACTAATCATCAGATTTTCCAGTAGAGGTAAATGAATTTTAAAAGTTTGCTGCTGCGATTGGAACAAAATATCTCTAGGCACCTCCTGTCTGAACCAATTTCCAATAAATCCTAGTGTTCATTAAGATTTCAGGTTTATTTTCTCACAAATCTATTGTAGTTCCACACAAAAAATTTACAGTTTACTGTTATGCTTCTATGGAAAACTGAAAAGCAATGGATCTGGTTGGCAGTCTTCAAGGTCCTTGCCTACAGCTTGACATCACCAGGATTTCTGAAGGGCTATGTGGTTTATGGAGTGGGAGATTCACCATGACTAGCAATAAAATAACTTTTCCCCATTTTTCTTTACTTTTTTTTAAAGACTACATTATGGCTTTGGAACAGTAGTCTGCTACCACAACTGTTTCACAAATAATTTCTTTAAATTGCAATCTAAGGGGAAGGATTTTTCCTACTCTGCCTCATTTCATGAAGTCCATAGTCGGTTTCCAGACCAAAGAGGGTTGTAAGAATTTCATAGAAGTATGAAAGCATTTGTGTTTGGAGTGTGTGTGCATTATTATAAGCCAGTTGTTCCTTCATTTAATAAGAAGTGCTGGCTTTGAGAGTTTAGGTTGCAAAATGTTATACTCTAGGGTTGGTATCCATATTGGAAAGTGGCTTCTGATTTTCCTGTGTCTGGACAGTGCCATTGCCTACCACAATTGAGGACTTATTCCTTAAAGGCTAAAGCTATGCTAGACACCTGATTTTCTATGTGGTATCTTATAATATTCAATCATAACAGCCATCTGCAATCTACATTCAGAACTGGTACAGACCAGATAGAGGTTTACCACTTCGTTTGTGAAAACTTTACCTTACTTTTCTGGATGCAGGAAGATTTTCATGTGGGGATACTTACAAACAAACTTGTGCATTCTGAGGTGCTGGTATGATCTCTTGAGAGGATGGTACTGTATGCCTGTGTGAACATTTTAGCCATATTGGAGTAAGCCCAAAGAAGCAACTTTTATTTCTGCAAACCTTTCCTCTTCTAAAGAAAATGTTCCACTAAACAAAAGCAAGGACTGTAAATAATAACAACCCTCAAAGTTTCTATTACAAGTAACTGATACTTCAAGCACCAAGAGAACATTAACAATGTGGAAAAAGATGTCGCCTGGCACGTTCTCCACACTAGTAAATCTATACAAAACATAAAGATAAAAACTATAGCAACAATTTGGGAAGAGAATTAATGCCATTAGGAAGGACAATGGGGACACTGAAGACATTAAAAGAAAGATGAAAAGATCTAAAAGCACAGAAAAAGAAAGGGAGGGATGGCTTAACTGTCAACAAACAGAAGGTCATCTGGAAGATAATAAAAAACGGATTTCACAGGCACTGAATGGCTGCTAGGACTGTAAATTCCAACTGTTTATGGAGCATCTATCAGATTATAGAAGCAACTACTTCCACTCACCAAAGTAAAAGAATGTCATGTGTTTGCGTTTATTGATGACAGGAATATAAAAATGGGTTGTGGGTATGGATCATTGTCGCTGTCGCTAAGTAGCTTAGTAAATATAAAATATGCCAGTCATAAATCAAAGCATATGTAATAAAGGAAACTCTATAACCTGTCTCTTTTATGTGAACCAACACATTGAAAACACATCTCTTGGTCATATATTAAAACTTTAGGTTGCAAAAATTATCTTGCCACCAGTCTTTCTTTCTTCACTATTTCCTTGATCCATATTCCATCCCTATCTAACAACAAAATGCTACGTTCACTGAGAGATGTGTGAACCAGCCCTATATAGGAAAGAGTAAAGAAATGACAAGCTTATTTCATACTAGGTTGTGGAAGACTTAGGGGGCAGCCTTATTTCATAAATCGTAGCTATGGGTTGGGCTGAGGTTACATTAGAAAGATATCTGGAGAGAAGCCAGGTAGATTTTTGGTCCTCTCAACTTTCTGGATGAGTTGAGTGGCACTAGAAAAAAAAATCTCATTACACTGTGATAGGTCCCTTTTCCTTTGTGGCCACTCTGTCTGTCTGCCCTGCTAGCAGTGAAGTTGCCAGCTACTGCAGCTGAAGCAGCGTCTCTGACAGAAATAGGTTTAAGTACATTAAACTCAGAAAACAAGACAATGAAAATGCTTGCTCCCGATGGCCTCAGCCCAGATAATTGTTTTCTTGGAATGGAGTGTTTTCTTCTCAGAGGTTTTCTTTCATAAGGGTTTCCTCCTTCAAATGTCCTCTTCTTATGAGTCACTTTCAGAGTTGGAGTGAGCCATTCACCCAGAGTGGACGAGACAGCATCTTCAAATCACAGTGCAGGCAAATGATAAACAAAACATTTGTGAGGCATGGTCGGTAATCCCATAGCTGTGATTGTTCTGTATACTATCTGCATTTCTTTGCATCTCAGATATGGAACTGCTTGCTACACTTTATTTTGAGCTTTTTACTGAGCAGCACATGCAGATAATAAAATGGATTTTCAGAGGGCTTACACCAAATGTGGTTTGCATTAACTACAATACAAAACAAATTAAGGCTATGTTGGTGATGCCTGTTTTTCATATGCCTGAGACATATACTTCTGTAAAAATTACAGGGGCCTGTCTGTGGAGTATTTACTCAATCTGTAGTCAGGGAGAGGAAAAAATCCTATTGACGCAAAAGCCTGAAGACAGGACCCGCAAGATTCTTTTCTAAATATCTTGTTTGCTAGGAAATAGACCTATTCTGATGTATTTTTTAAAATGCTGGTTACCCAAAGTAAAATAAATATCAAGAAGCCACAAAAGTGGATAAACATTTCTCTGAAAGGAAAATCTTACACAAAAGAGCTCCATCATCAGGAATATGTTGAGACTACATTGAGGAGTTCTTATTCAGAATGGTAATTTCATCATGCATTTGGCAAGTTTAAAACTAACACTGAAGTACTGTAGAAATATTAATATTATTTATATAGGTGATGTGTGGGGATGGGAGGCGTTCTTGACAGGAATCTCTGCCCAGCATTATCAGTTAAACTGAAGAACGTGTCCACAGCCTCTCAAACTTTCAGTGTCTAGACTTCCCACAATTTCTTTCCATATAGTATGCACAGATAACTACTTTTAATTGTGTGATTCTGGAAAACCCTAGCACTTGTGGTCATTGGTATTATGGTTGACAGAATTAAAAATGGCTTCAATCAAAATGTTTCTTTTGAAAATAGGTTGTAAATCAAGCTTTCTGAGACATTGTGCTTTTTAGTTATTCATATTAAAAGTTATGGAAAAACAAACACACCCACTTCCATGAAAAACACTGGTTATGAAAGACAGAGAAAGATTCCTAATTGTTAAAGTGGAAGACAGCTCCTATTGCTGCTGAATTATTTTGAGGGGGTATTCAGTAAATTTTCGTTACAAAAATGTAGATAGCCACCAAATGGAAGGAGTGAGAGATAAGGGCTGCAATCATATACCTACTTATCCTAGAGTAAGCTCCATTGAACTCAATTTATAGTTAGTGTAGCGTTGTACTGTACCTGTTGGATTTTACTGAAATGGTATGAAGTGGACATAATTTAAAATTTAGGCAAGGAGGAAAGTTGAAGATGGAGACATGGAACTTAACAGGTTTCCTTGAAGTTGTTACAATAGCTAAATAGCTGGATGGAATTGTTTTTAGGTGTGATTTTGCATTTGTAATTTTGTCTCGATCATGATGATGTACAATAATTGTAGGAACAGTTACACTGGATTGTATAGATTTCGTAGTTTGATAAACAAATGATATATTGAGAGAGGGCATGGCCAGGCTTCCGGTGCAGTACAAGTCTAGAGCTTTCCCACCAGCTATAAAGACTCACTGAACTTTGTCCCGTGAAACTAATACAAAGCCCTCGCCATCCAGTATGGAATGCTGTCCTGTTAACAGCCTGCTCTCTGCACTGAGTCACTTTAATTCCTTCTCTTGCTCACTGTGCTACAGGAAAAGCCTTACCAGTGCTCTGAGTGCAACAAAGCCTTCAGTCAGAAACGAGGCCTAGATGAGCACATGAGAACCCACACAGGGGAGAAGCCTTTCCAGTGTGACGTGAGTTGGGTTTCCTTTTGATCTATTTGTGTTTAATCCAAAGATGAACCCCAAAGGGTGCAACTGTACCCACGCCAACAGCAGCGGTCAGTGGGGTGGCCCAGGTAGGGAGGCATTTCTCACCTGGCTTCCCAAGGCCAAGGGCCACTTCCAGCTTCAGATCGGGGAAGGGGCAAGGTGTGGGAGCTGAGGGCACCTGCCACCCCACCCACCTCATGCCTCTTTCCTCGGTAATTGGCAGTAAGGCTCAGTGTTGGGAAGCCAGGTGAGCAACACTTTTCTGCCTGTACTTCCCACCTACTGCTGCTGCACACTTACCTGTGAGTAAGTCCAACTGAATGGGACTTACTTCTGAGTAAATGTATGTTCAAGAAACATTTGCATACAAGGTTGTCGGTCTTTCTCAATCTTTGATTAATTAAAGATTGAGTAACTAGTGAAATTTCACTCAGACAATGTTATTATTGTTGCTTTTTTGCTTTATGTTGTTTGCTTTGCTAAAGACATCCTAGTATGTTTACTGATTGTATGGTGTCCATAGAATCATCGAGTTGGAAGGGACTAAAAGGATCATTTCGGCAAAGCAGGAATCTTTTGCCCATCGTGGGGCTTCAACTCACAGCCCTCATGCTCTACCGACATCATTTAAGAATTGTTTTTGCACGATAGCAATTCCTCTGTTTTGTTTAGAGTGTCTGCTCTTTTGACAGTTTAGACTTGGTGGTTAACTGGTCTAGGATTATAATTTATTTTATTGCACTGCAAGACATATTAACAGCATAACCCTATCCATTAACAAGAAATTCCATTGAGTTCTGTGGGACTTACTCCTAGGCAAATGTATGCAAAATAAGCAACATTGTGTTGTATAGAGCTTACACGCGAGTAAATAACAAAATAGATGATATATGAGATGCATAAATGCATACGGCTTTTTAAACATTTAAATACCAACCTAGGTAAAGGTAAAGGACCCCTGGATGGTTAAGTCCCGTCACAGGTGGATTATGGGGTTGTGGCACTCATCTTGCTGTCAGGTCGAGGGAGCCGGTGTTTGTCTACAGACAGCTTTCCGGGTCATGTGGCCAGCATAACTAAACCACTTCTGATGCAATGAAACACTGTGATGGAAACCCAGAGCGTACAGAAACACAGTTTACCTTTCCACCACAGTGGTACCAACCTTGAGGTCTTCTCAACCTGGCATCCTAACTCTTTCATCCCACACTAAGGCTCTGTTGAAAATTGAAAATTGCCACCCCTGAAGCTGGTATTCCCACTGCCATTAGAAGCTGACATTGGTGTCTGATCTCCCTCTTGTTGACGTTGCTCTTTAATTATATTTAAAAACACACAAATACCTGAAATACAGTCATGAATTTCTCATAATGTCCAGTTTGGTCCTTTAAGTAAGTAGGATTGCAAGCTTTAGTTTCCAAACTGCTTGCAATGTCTGTGTCATTTTCCCCATAGCAATTTTTCCTAATGTTAGTGTCCATAATTACATGTGCGGACTCCATGCACACATCTATAATGTCTATTTAGGGAAATGTTTCTGAGACCACATCTTTTTTTGTTTGACCCTGTTTCCTTCTGGTTAGGGAAGTGATGTCAGCTAGAGAAAATTAATGCCAAGTTCATGGCTCTTAAAATATCTAGTAAAAATGCTTGGGTTCATTAGAAATGTTAGCATCAAAAAATTAGGATAGTGGCTTTACATTTTTGGTCATTCCTTTTTTCTCTTTGAGTAATTGACTAAAGGGATAAGGAATTGTTAAAGTACCATTCTCTGGAGTTTAATTCTACTAGGTTCTTAATCTAATGGTGATATCTAGCGTCACAAAAGATGGTACTTTTAAAAGATGCCTAAACACATAGGAAGGAGCAGTACCTGTACCAGTCTGAGAAGGAGACGACATTCCTTTTTTATCTGTAATAAATTTCATTTGTGTTAATATGAGTTTTATCTAGAATTTTGGCTAGAAAGGATATCTGCCTGCATGCCAGTTTTATTCAAGATCCTGCCTAGATCATTTGATCACATGCTTTCACAGAATCGTAGAGTTGGAAGAGACCACAAGGGCCATCGAGTCCAACCCCCTGCCAAGCAGGAAACACCATCAGAGCACTCCTGACATATGGTTGTCAAGCCTCTGCTTAAAGACCTCCAAAGAAGGAGACTCCACCACACTCCTTGGCAGCAAATTCCACTGTCGAACAGCTCTTACTGTCAGGAAGTTCTTCCTAATGTTTAGGTGGAATCTTCTTTCTTGTAGTTTGGATCCATTGCTCCGTGTCCGCTTCTCTGGAGCAGCAGAAAACAACCTTTCTTGACAAGGATTTCATGCTCAGATGAGCAAGGAGAACTTAGAACAGGGACAGACTGCATACTCTCAAGCATTTCGTAGGCATGCTTTTGTGTACTGCCGACATCTCCACTTTCACATTGTGGCTGAAATCCTATGCACAACTGGCTGGGAGTAAATCTCATTGAACATAATGGGACTTACTTCTGAGTGAAAATGCATAGTATTGCACTGTAAGGATCATGGCCAGTGCATCATTTACCCACCTACTATTACACATTACTGCTGAAGTCTCTTCTCCATCTACTGTATAGTGCAATCATTTATCTTTCAACAACTTGCTATCCACAGGGTAAGCAATACGGACCTCACAAACTGAAGTATTTGTGTACTTGCATGCTCACCAGGGACATCATATATCTGCTCAATCCCCAGAATCATATGAGTTGGGAAAGGCCTCAAAGTCACGTAGTTCAACCCTTTGTAGATGTATGAAATCTGCTGTTAAGGCATTTCTGATAGTTGGCCATCAGTCTCTGCCACTAAAGGAGAGTCCCCCAGCTTCCTAGGCAGTCTGATCCAGCTCATACCATCAAATAGCTTGTAATTTCAAGAAGTGCTTCCTAACTTTAGTTGAAATCCCCTTTCTTGTTATTTGGACCAGTGGTCTTCAACTTTGAGTCCCCACATGTTGTTGGACTACAACTCACATCACCCTTGACCATTGGCTAAGTTGGTTGGGGATGATGTGAGCTGTAGACTAGGAACATCTGGGGACCCAAGGTTGAACAATGCTGACTTGGACCTACTACTTTGGATCACATGCCAACATACTGACCACTGGCTTCTGGCCAAGACATTGGGTGACCTCACTGACAAGCAGCTCAAGCCTCGGGTGAGCAAATTTGCTCCATCTGCTAAGTGTCAACCAAATACCTGAAGATAGTTATCAGGTGACCTCTTAATTGTCTCTTCTCCATGCAAGGCGCACCTACCTCCTTCAACTTATCCTCACAGTCTCCAGGTCCCTCACCATCTTTTTTGCCATTATCTGGACATGTTCTCATTCCACATTCAGAGATTTAACTTTTGGAGGCCCAGTGAGATTATTAACAACTTTTTTCTATTTCCACTGATTTGTAAGAGAATCTGAAAGGTTCACTGAACTCTAGCAACTAGCATAATTCTGTGAGAAACAGACACCATGGGTAACATGAGGCGTTTCTGTTGTTAATATTAATTCAGCAATTAGCATTGAGAAATGCCTTTAGTGACAAAGATTTAAATGAGCTCAAGTTTCGCTTATTGCAGTAAAACACTTTTATGTGCCTCAGGAGAATTCTGCAGTAACAAAGCACCAAGACTCCTGTGCATTAGGAAAAAGACCCTTTTAAAATGTAAATATTCCTTTCCTTCTATAATGAGAATTAAATGTAGGGGCAATTCTTTCCCACTCTGCTTTTTTCCATTCTCATCCAAATGCAGTGTGTGGAGACTGTGTGTGCTTTGTTTTTTGTTTTGTTTTCTCCCCTTTTCATACTAGCTTCTATAATGTCTACACAGATTAAAATATTGTTTGCGTTCAGAATAATGCAAAACCATGATTTGCAAAGCCAAACCAGGCGTTGGCATTATGTTTGAACCAAAGCTGGTTTGCAAACCACAGCCTCAATTCATCATGGACAAACCACTGCTAGGGCCATTGCTGTGCCTTAAAAGGTTGTTGCACCATGCAGATGGTACTGAATTTATGAATAGATCATAACTGAAACAGAGGAACACCAAAGTTTACTCAAACACATTCAAATTAATGAACCTTAGGTAGCCATGTTCTTTAATTTCAGTGGGTCTGCTCTGAGTATGACTGATTTGGAATACAACCCTAGGTCTGGAAGCTCAGTTCCTGGTGTGGATTCTGAACTATGGTCTGCAAAGATCATGATTTGGCATGAAGGCTGACTTGAGCCATTGCAACGTTTGTGTCCTGTACATACTTATCTACAAATAAAAGCCATTGAACCTAGCAGGACGTAGTTCTGTGCAGACATGTATAAGATTGCACAAAACAGCAGTAGCAAGAAAAGTGTCCTGTGTGTGTATAACCCTAATGTTAGCTAGAAATATTGTATGTTTAACTGTAATATGCTTTATGATCATGGACCTGAATTGCAGGTTTTTATTAGACTATTTGCAAAGCAGATCATAAAAAATATCACCAACTAAATGCATAATAAAAGTTGGCAGGGGCATGGATGAAGATCTCATTGAAATTTCAATAGTTGTTCCATATTTTGTTCGGTTTGCAATAAGTTTTCAAAAGCCTGAACAGTACCACTGTTGTATTTAACAGGCTGTAAGAACTGACATCTGATGGATAGTATTTCATAATTTTTTACTCAGAGAAGACCAATTGAAATTAACAGACCTAACCTAGACATGTTCATTAATTTCAATGAGACAACTCTGAGCAAAACTTTGTTGAATACTGGCAGGTTTTTTTTTAAAAAAAACACCAAACAGGTATAAAAATAGGTTTGTTCAAATAAAGGTTGTGCGTATGACTGAGCAAATACTAGCTTTTTGCTTGAAAATATTTGATTCTTAAAGGACTCGACATGCATAGGCTGCATTTATAGTGCTTTAAGAATCAAAATGTGCACCAGCCCCTTTGGTAATATAACAGACCTTGCACTGCCCACAGGGATGCCACTGAAAAAGGCATTCCCGTGATGAATTTTCTGCTTACACCAGCTGCTGTAGCATACAACATGCCTTAGAGGCAGGATAATCTATTACTGCCACACATGGAACATTTCCACATCTTGGCATAGCTGCCAAGAATGTCCTATGGGGCATGTAGATACGATAGCAGCAATCTATGAGGTAATTCTAGGTATTACTCCGTGTTAGGTGTTTCAGTAGAATTCACCCAGGGTTGCTGTTTTCGGTGACATCACCACATTGTGTATGTGTGTTTCATCTCTCCATTGGGGTGCCTCTGTATCCTTCTTCCACCAGATTTTTAAATATGCTTCTTGGACAGCAAGAAGCATTAAAAAAATCTTTTTCTGCTCCTCTTACCCTTCCAACGTGGTGTAGAGCCAGCGTGGTGTAGTGGTTAAGAGCAGTGGGCTCATAATCTGGTGAACCGGGTTCGCATCTCCGCTCCTCCACATGCAGCTGCTGGGTGACCTTGGGCCAGTCACACTTCTCTGAAGTCTCTCAGCCCCACTCACCTCACAGAGTGTTTGTTGTGGGGGAGGAAGGGAAAGGAGATTGTTAGCTGCTTTGAGACTCCTTAAGGGGAGTGAAAGGTGGAATATCAAGTCCAAACTCCTCTTCTTCTTCTTCTTCTTCTTCTTCTTCTTCCAGTTTCCATGCTATATAGGGAGACAGGGCTGGCCCATCCATGAAGCAAGGTGAAGCAACAATTTCAGGCAGCGAGATCCACAGGGGCAGCAGATCCAGCCTCCAAGGAATGCATTGCCTGCTGCCGCTGCTGTGGTAGCAGCGACAGCTGTGACGTGCTCCTTGGAGACTGGATCTGCAGTCTCCTTGGTACCCCTCAACCCCAATGCCACCTCTATAGCAGCCTCTTGGGGAGTAGGGGGCCCTGCTGGTCTCCCCCCACCCTTGTGTCTAATGTAGATCTTTATCCCACCCCCTTGTTCCTGATGTAGATCTAAACTTAACCCTTCTTCCCTGGTGGACGTGGGGAACTGTTTGCTTCAGGTGACAAAATGTCTTGGGCCGGCCCTAGGCAGAGCCATTGCACTAGCTTCCTGGCAGGTGGGTTGCTTACTTAGAGAGAGGAGATGGCAGGGAGGTCAAACTTTGATTTTGCTGTTGCATTTACACTGCTGCCTTGCCCCCTCCTTCCTGAGAAGCAATAGCAATAGCAGTCTATCTACTGGGAATGTAGTATGGCGTCTCTGCTCCAGCCAATGAGCCACTTCTAAGTATGACATATTTCAAAACTGGGGGAAGCTGACACACCTGGCAGAAGGCTAGAAGCCTTTCCCTTCACAAAAGATTTTTGCATAGGGAGGATGATCAGTCAAACATATGATCCTCAGCTTGCTGTCTGAACTGGTACAGTGCAAGGAAAGGCTACACCATGTAATATTTCTGAATGTGCAATTCAACTCTAAGCGTACATTTCTCATACTGAGATGCTTCCTTGTTCTGTCCAGCATTTAGCATACATATACTTAAACTGCCCATTTAAATTCTCACACTAGACATTTAAATACATTTAACATTAAATTAGCTACATTAAATTCTTTCTCAGCGTGTTTCAAAAGCCTTTACTTTCAGCTTTTGATGCTAGATTCTAGAATCTAGAACAGCATCTCAGCTAATAAAAAAACTGCTTTCAAACTTCAGCTTTTCAGAATGTCACAGAAAAGTTGTATTTTGCATGACTCACCTTTCCTGTTTGAGGCAACCCATCTTATAATTTTCTTCATGCATTGCAGCTATCACTTTGCAAACTCTTTGTACTGTTTCTTTGTTTTGTTTTAACCTTGGCAGTGCACACTTCTTTATTTATTTGCAGGCTTT
Source organism: Podarcis tiliguerta (assembly GCF_965153285.1). Taxonomy (NCBI): domain Eukaryota; kingdom Metazoa; phylum Chordata; class Lepidosauria; order Squamata; family Lacertidae; genus Podarcis; species Podarcis tiliguerta. Next base: position 28,057,379 of record NC_139542.1, on the reverse strand, counting down.
TGAAATGTTACAGTTATAGCATATCAAGAAGAATTTACTGCTCAGCGAGGGATAGGTATTAAGTGTGCATCTGTAAGCAGTTTATTCTTCTCATTTTGCAAAGATAATGTGCCATTGTTAAACTGTCATCACTTGTATGATTGAGACTCATTAAGAACTACTTACTGGTAGCAGAATTTGACACAGCACATCTGCTGAAGATGATATTCCTAGAATTTATTTCCAGAAAGATGAACGATGTGTCTATGATGCTGCATAAACATATACATTCATGCAAATGTGGTCATCGGTAGTACTTACTGGGTTAAATGTGTTTATTTGCAGCATCTACATCTGTTAGAGGTTTCATGATTTTGGTAAAAGAGGCATTTTATACTTGCCATTTAAGTGTGCAAAAGTCACAGTCAGTATTTAATCAGTGTGGTCCAGTGGTCCACATGATTCCATTTGACCATGTTATAATAACACAGGGAAGGCAGAGATTGCAGGCCCTTCAACATGTCCCAGGTGAAAATAGGGACATGTCATTTCCCGTGTACTCCATAGTAAGGATCACTGCCTGAGCCTATTATCACACATTGCTGAAGGCTCTAGTCACCCAGCTGTATTTGTTTACTCTGAAATTGCCTGCCCTTCACTGATTTAGGAGCCAAGACAGTGCCTGTCCTTTTGTTTAACTTGTGTTTTGTTTTAATTATATCTTTATCAGCAGTTCAAAATACAGTACAGCTGCTGCAGTCTGTAAAATGTTTGGCTGTGCGCTGCATGCTGCCTTAGCATTCATGCACATCTATTTACATGCCTGTACATTAATGGCAAGCTGCATCCACACAAACATCCCACATGCACACTTAAGAGAATTACATTATATCACACTACCAACATTTGTACAAGACGCCACCAAAAGACAAAAATAGGATCCAATATATATATATATATATATAAAGGAACTGATTTTGCTAAAGGGTATGGGACCATAAAGTCTACTGCATGCTATAAACCAGGGTGGTAACATCTGTCCCTCCAGATGTTGTTGGCCTTTAACTGCCATTAGCTGTTAAGGCAAAGGATCACAGATAATGGGAGCTGTAGTCCAGCAACACCTGGAGAGCCACAAGATCCACACCCATTGCAGCCAACTGGACTGGGTGACCACTGGGTCCCAATTCCATGATTCTATGGTGATCGCCCTCATTTCCATAGAGACGATTCATAGTGCACTGGATCCTCCATCTCCTTGCCGTCATTAAAACTAGTTTGTTCCAAGCAGAGCTACCAAATTCATAGTTGAAAGTATGAATTTACCTGAAAGTCTTAAGTCTTGTTTTTGCTGCAAAAGACTAATATGGCTACTGCCATTTGCATGGCAGAAGGAGCCATTACAGTATGGAGCTGCAATAGTGCCTTGCCTTCTCCGGCCCTTTGCAGTAGTGTGTTAAGCATTAGGAGATAGAGGATTTGTGTCGTTGCTTGTTCTTCCCCAGCCCTTGACACCTATTAAAGAGAGAAAGCCCTAGCCATTTTGAAAATTCCACTCTGGTCACAGGGAATACTTGGGTCTGTGGTTGTTTAATTTAATGGTGCACTGTAGAGGTTGCACACAACTGCTTTTCCTAGATGTGGGTAATGATCATCTGATTGCATTGCACTTATCCTTAGGTCTTCTGATAACTAGGAATGCATTAAGCCTCCATATTCAAACTCGTAATCTCCTAAAAAAAGGCCCGTTTGGAGCAGAACTGATCATTGGACAGTGCCTGTCATTGAACATAGTGAGGAAAGAATAAGAGTTTCTGAGACAAATTCCTTTTAGGGCAAATACTCTTTTCTTCCAGGGTTTAAATGGCACTCCTTAAAATTATACCTGTAAATGATGCTGATGCAGCATTCTTATACTTTGACAGAAGTATGCTGGTACTGTTTCCAAAGGGTTATGGAAAGCAGTTCATTAATCATTGGTCTTACAGAGAAAGACTCAGCAGTCAGGATGCTTTGTATGTTTTCTCATTCAGTATGTCATTGTATTGTTTTTGCTTGCACAATGAATAATACTATATATCCTTGGGAAGATAGAACACTGCTTAACTCCCTAGTAGGGAGACACTGTTCAAACATCAGCCTTTTACTTCTCATGCAGTTCATTAGCACAAGTAGTTATATTATTGTTAAATTAAACCCTTAGACCAGAAAATTACTTTGGGAGGGAGCAGGAAGTACAGATATTGCTACCAACTGTCCAGAAAAATAACAGTCTAGCCTTGTTCTCTCTCTTTATCCGAGGTTTGAGATACAGAAATCAGCAGCATGGAGGTAAATATGACCATCTGCTCATGCTGAAGATCAAATACTTTTCAAAGGACAACTTCAGGGCTAGTTCAAATGTTGTCAAGCCTAGTGGAAGTGACTTCCACTTCCTGTTCTTCTCTTAGTGAACACAGATGAGCAACTTACCAAGTTTTTAAGTGTTTCAGTAAAGACAGTAGAGACAACTATGGCTGGCTTGGTCTTATTCTGTGGTTGCTATTGGTCCACCCTTGGTTGCTGGCTTGTGGAGTGATGAGACATGCATTACTGTACTAGTTTTCTCACTAGTTGAGGATGAGAGATAGTCACTTGCTTAACGTTAGAGAGGATGAGCAGTAAAATAGTGAAGGAGTGGTTACCTTCTTTATATCCAAACTGTGTGATCTCATAAAGCCACACAACCTTGCTGTGTTCTCCAGGGAAAAAAGGAGGCAGCTCTACAGTGGTGCAATCCAGAGATACAACTAAAGCCTTCTTATATGATTAGATAAAAGATTAATTAACCAGCATATCCCTGGTTCGGAAATGGGGGATAATGTTACCCTATTGCTTAATCTGGGTTGTGCATAATGTTGGGTGCCCAAATGTCTACTTATGAAATATTCTTCTGAATCATCAACAATCCACTGGTTTCCTTTTTGTCTTTTTATCATTGCTTTAGGTTTGTGACTTGTCGTTCAGCCTGAAGAAAATGCTGATCCGGCACAAACTGACTCACAATCCCAATCGCCCCATGGCGGAATGCCAGCTATGCCACAAAAAGTTTACAAGAAACGACTACCTCAAAGTACACATGGAAAATGTCCATGGAGAAACTGACAGCTAATTTTGGCTTGCACGAAAGAGTGTCTAGTGTTTCCTTTGTAGGAGTATAAACTCCAGACTTCTCACCTGATTAGTGAACACAAGACACACACACAAAACTCTAATGTGTTCACATAATCACTTTTTTCATGGTGTCTTGTATTTCTGTTCAGACAAAAAAGAAAAAGGGTACCCTAAACTACATGAGGCTAGAATCAACATAAGTTTACATACTGCAGGTGGATTTATAAGACCATTTTAGAAGGGCAAATTGTCACCCAAAGCCATCGCCATTCTGTTATAGGTAAGAGTTCTTTCTAAATGCTCTATCATGTGGTGAAGTAGATAGTTAACTAAAACTGCAATCCAAAGCACACTTACTGGGTGTAAATTCCAGTCTGCTGTTCCAGTAGACATGCTTAGCTTTGCACTGCACAGGGTGTAAATGTTTTGTTGCCAGGATATGGGGAAACAGTTGCTTTCTCTAAGGAAACAATCAGTGAGTTCTCTGAAATAATAGTATAAACTCACTGTATCTCATTCCTCAGACATTCTCACAGTCTAGTTTGAAATTTTACATATTGAGGATGGTGCTTTGAATTACCTTCATCCACCTCATAAATACCCATGATTAGGTTCCATAGAAAGCATTGGGACCTCAGCAAATGTCACCCTAGGACAATAAAGCAAGTCCCTGTACTGGTAACTGAGAGATTGCTAAGTCTGTGCAGCACTTTATTACGCTTTAGTAATATTATAATAGTGGCTAGATTTTTATTAACCCGGTAAATTGACTTCAATTCTGTTAAACCAGCATGGCTCTTGCAAGGAAAGTTTATTCTAGTTTATAACGTTTTGATTAAATTCAGAACTGATATTGAAATACTAGAATATTTTTCAAGTGCCACTGTGCTGTGGAGAATGAGATCTGGGGACATGCTGTCTCAACTGCTTCAGCATGGTTTATTACTTTGGGTTGCTATTGTGGAAGGCAAATCAAAAGCAAGCAATGTGAGTAATTTTTGTTGAAATGCTACGTTAGCACTAATGCAATATTTGTAAATGCCAGTGCCAGAGGAAACAAAATCTCAGAATGGTATTCAACATCTGATTAAGTCAAGGAACATGTAATTAAATTGCTAGGAAGAATTTTTACCCCATGGAATTCTGTGGAGTTTAGAGTTAGGCTTGTGCAATGAATCTGTCATTCATATTCTTTTTTTTAATATTATTATTATAAAGACCAAGACTGGGTTATGAATAATTTGCTAACTACATTACTTTTTCAGCGAGTAGTTTGTCATAATTATTAATGGAAAGCCTGTAAATTCTCTTACTTGGATAAGCCAGTTAATGTTCAAGGAAGCAAATAATGCACCAAGGTGTCATCTTTGTAGGAAACAAAAGTTTTTTAATAAATTTGGTTCTAGGTTGATATTTTTTCAACAGTTTTGTCTAGACTACAGCATCCTCTTTGGAGTTTGCTGCTTGTTCACCAACAAATAGGCTACAAAATATTTTTTGAGCTGTCACAGACACCATCAGGAGGTATTTTTTGTGTCCCTTCTGTAAGTGATATAGACTACTGTAAGGTAGGTCAGACATATTTTACAAGTTGCTGCTTCTGTGTAGATGTAATTTGAGATTCATTGTTCTGTCAAGTCTAGTTTGAGATCTTCATAAACGAACTTTCAGCTGTCAATTGCACTGACAGGCACACATGGGATTTCTAGTTTAAAAGGCTTATAGTAACTGACTTTATTGAATCATGTCATTTGTATTTAGCAGTTATCACTCACTCAAGCATATGGCTGTGTCAAGAATAGTCCAATCAGTTTTGCTAGTGCAAAGCCATGGAGCTCCATGAAGCCTGAAGTATCAGTTCTGCGGCTGTACAATGAACACAACCAAATGGACTATTCAGACAGAAAGCCAGAGAAAGGAAGAGATTGTATATTGTATACTGCATAAGTCGCTCTTACAGTAAAACGTGTGTGTGTTGTAAACGTGGAAATAAAAATCACAAGAAACAAACACATACACACAATCCTGACATTCCACAAAGAGGATGCATCACTAATTGAAAGTGTAATTGACAAATGCTTTAAAAAAGTTTATTTAAGAAAATAAGAAAGATGCTATGTCCATTTAGTTCAGCATCACATTCTCATAATGATCAACCGTATGCTGGTGGGAAAGACCACCAGCAGGACCTGAGGACCATAGCAATCTTCTGACTGGTGCTCAGAGGCATGCAGCTTCTTGATACTGGAGGTAGTACAACTCATAGACTCTGAAAGAAAAAGAACACAAAGTCCTTCAGTGGGGTTTTCTTTGATAATTTTTCACTAAACCAATGGTAGCCAATGTGATGCTCTCTAGATATTGTGGACTATAACTCCTATCATCCATGACCATTAGCCATGTTGGCTGGGCCAGATAGAAGGACACCACTACCCCTTGACTACCCCTGCACTGATTATTCCAAGGCTGGCCACTCTTCCATAGAGGCAGTATTCGGGAGGAACCTTTCTAATACCCTAGAGATGGCCAGTTCCAAAGGGAAATTCTGGTTTACCATAAATTAACAACCCTGCAAATACTCATAGGACAACTTACACATTTTGGCTTAGGTGGTGGCCGGGCCTCTCTCATTAAGTTCTAACCTGTTATCATTGAATTTGTGGCAGAGTCTGGTTTGATGTTCCTTTATTGTCCTCTCTATTTCATTAAATGATGCTGGAGGTTGAAGGTATGCTCCCAGATGTGGTTTAAGGCAAGGATGCCTTTGGCATAGTCAAAGTTTTTCCCACTTTCTGCCATGAGAAGGTCACCTTCATGAATTAGAATTTATTGCAAATCAAAATGCTCCCTTTTTACTTGGTCTTTTAATTTCAAATGTAGGAGAAGCAAACAAGGGCACTTTTCTCTCTTTCTCCCCCACTGTCTTACAACTCAGTAGTTAATGCAGTATTGAGTGTTAAGTGACACATTAAGTGTCACTTTCCCTGTTTCTTGTTAGTTCTGCTCATGTGACATTCATCTTTCAGGCAACTGAGGTGATGGTTAACCCTTGGTTATGTCTCAGGTTACAAAAAAGTGAGCTCAGAGACTTTGCATGACATGAACTCTTATCATCACCCTTCAGCGACAAAAGAACACAGAAAGGGAACAGCCACCTAGAATGACAGAGATAGAGCGAAGCCCAGATACTCCCAGTTCCCACCACAGATTCTATCTGAAGTAGGTGAGACTACATTCCTGTGCCTCGTGATCTGGCTCTGGCATGAGATTAGCTACCCTGAGATCAGCAAGGCACCAACAGTATGGGGGAGAGGAAGGAGGCAAAGTGAAAACCTGGATGCATTTAATGTTTGGGGAAATGGCTAACATGGAGAGACAACTGAGTGAACTGCTTTGATGCATATTTCCTTTCAAAGAGATTTATAGTGTGTGAAGTTCTGAGGCCACACCAGAGACTGCAGCTGAAAGAAGCCAGGCAAAAGACTAGGTTTGCCTGAACTGAAATGAAGCATTTTTAAAGGGGGGCATATCTATGGAACATAGGACACACTGTTTCTTTTGTCCCTTTGAGGACCAGTTCTCCAAAACGCTTTAAGTAGCTCTGTGGTTATAACCATGATCGAGGAAGAAGTACATCACCAGCTGTGATCATGTTTACAGTCACTGTGCCTCTGCAATGTTTCGTGCAAACAAGGCAGCTGAAAAATGTGCCATGATCACACCAACAATGCCCGAAAGCAGCACCTGTCAGTGTGGGCAGACGTGCTGATGAGAATCCTTCCTTCATAGGACTGCATCCATGGGAGACTGCGTACTTTTGTACTCCAAATCTTTCATAATTTTAAACACAACTACAGCTTCTTTACAAACTTAACACTGAATATAATCTCTTGGGTACATGAAGGCTTGCCATATAACAATTTTGTAGCAGCAACGGGATAACTTCCCACTTTAATTGATTCCTTTACAAGAGCATTGGTCCAGCACAGTTAATGGGATAATTGGTAACATGATATTTTATGCATTCTTTCATTCATTTCTTTTCTTTTTAAAAATATCCTGCCAGTAAGAATTGCTTTCAGGGCAGCCAACAACACATGATAAAGCAATTAGTAACATAAAATCAAAAGCAGTAAATAGTAGGATTAGAAACAGCAAGATTTGAAACAGATAAGCTAAAACCACAAGATAAAAACTCACCCCAGCCAACATTTAGGAAGGTGTCTTATAGAAGTCACAGACTATTGGCCCATCTAATGCAGGTTTTATCTGCACTGGCTGGGAGAATATCAGCAGGATTTCAAACAGGGTTCTTTCCCCAACCCTACATGAAGATGAACCTGAGTTCTTCTGTGTGCAAAAGGATGGGTTCTGCCACTGAGTTAGGGCCTGGGAAAATAACACTGTTTCCTGATGCTGAAGAGACTTGAGTAGGTGCCACCAAGCAAGCATCACAACTGTCAAATGGATGCTGGAAAGAGCAGCACTGTGTGAGAGAAGGCCTTGCTTCATAAGGCAAACCAATGAATGCTTAAGTGCAGAGGCTTCACATTTTTATTCAAAGAAAACTGTATTTTATTATGTGGCAGGGCCCTGCTACAGCTTGGAGTGCTGTCTTTCTTACGTGCTGCCCGCAAGTACTCGAGTGGTACAAAAGGGAAAGTGTTCATTCAGGAAAGAACTGAATAAAATTAAGAAACGAGTCCACTGTGGAAAGAACTAACTAAATAAACGGTGCTCAGTTTGTTCATGTGACATTGACATATCTGTGGGTGATATTCCAAATTAGTCATACAGGAGCCCCAATGAAATTGACAGACAGGTAATTTAAGTCTATTGATTTCACAGGGTTTGCTCTGAGTCTGACTAACATTGGATACCACACTATAGTTATATACTGAGAGAAAGGGAGCTATAAATTCCCTTTGGATTCTGAACAGTGGAAATATGTCTGCACTATTTGCAAAAATCCAAAGATCAAAAATCAGTAGGCAGAGACTGTGGACTTTCCTCAAAGAAGGTTCTTGAATAATGGGATTGTTTTTCTTCTCTGAGGAAAGAGGCTGTGTGTTTTCAAATCCACAATCTCATTTCCAGTTTAAACAGCTGTTCAAACACAACTGGAGGAAAATTTGAAGCAGGTACTGTAGCAGCATTCTGTCAGGATTAACAGGTTACTGTGGACCTTGATCACTTTTAACTCTCTCAGTTCTATTTTTCCAATAAACTGAACAGACAAATATTGCAGCCTGAAATATATCTGTTTGGGAACAGAATAATTTAAAAGTTGCAGTAACCATAAGTGGAGTGATACATTCAGGTGTCAGGGTTGGGAGTTTTTACCTTTGTTTTCTGTGTCTCATGCATGCCACAAATTGTAAATATAACATATGAGAATAAAGAAGCCTCAATCCATTAGTGATCATAATATCAATATACATATGAAGCAGGGATTTTGTGGAATGGATCATCTTTCATGTCCAGTAATCATCTTGTTCTGGCAGTCCTTCTGCATCTTAACATAGGAATTTGCCAATATTCCAAGTCAAACCACTGTCCCATTTAGCTCAGTATTAGCCACCTCTCCATGGTTTCAGCAAGATTTCCAGGGATTGAACCTGGAACCTTTCTTTGGGTTCAGAACCATGCATAGTCCAACGAGTGTTGCCCTTTTAATATCTCTGAATGCATGGTCAGGTTGTTCTCCAACCACTTGTACTGAACCTGGATTCCCCCAATCAGTCTAATCCAATCCCAATAACTTTATTGAACTAGCCATTGGCCATGACAAATCTGACTCAAAAATAAATGGAAGCAAAAGGGGTGTAGTGCCACAAATAATGGTCTCTATTTAGATCTCTGTGTCTCCCTTGCAGTTCACTGCTATATTGTCCAGGGTTTTCTTTCTGATCTTTTTGGCCGCCAAAGCAAAAAGGGTGACTTTATGAGTCACTGAAGCATTTACATCACTAAGAAGCCATAGGGCCTTCTCTGCCGGGGAGAGACATATTTCCTGTACGGATGGTCAGGTGAGAAATTGCCTCCTGGGTCCAATGTATAGTGGGCAATATAGCAAATAGTGCAAGATGTCTTCCACTTGCAGTTGCCCACATACACAGAGTCTGTCTTTGTATGGTACCCATCTAAGATGGCGAAAGGCATAGCTTGAAAATGCAGCTCAGTGAAAGCGAATCTAAGTGAGGCTGGCTGGAGATTTGACAGGTAGCTGGCTCTAAAATGGACTGTTTTTAGAAAGAGGAACCAAGGAGGAGTGCAGTGTAGGCACTCTTTCTCCTGTCAATAACTCCTTCAGTGGTGGGAAGGAATGTGATGAAAATTCCTGCCCTTTTATATCTTGGAGCTTAATGGCCAGTGGAGAGCTCCGCAGGGAAACTGGGTCTTGTGATCATTCTTCTCATTTTCCTTTAAAACTGATTCATGTTAGTGAATGTCACGACTACCAGAGGCTAGCAACATTATTCTCCTCCTCTGCAAGAAATTAAAAAAGGGATCTACTGCACCACCTCAGTCAGGATATGGCAGCAGTTTGAAAGCACATTGCCCTCAAAGGACCTTCTGAATTTCATTGTGAAGCCTGAGTCAAGGGTCAAGCAAAACCAGCTTGTGGTGGCCTGAGGTGTGAAAGTTAGCTGAGAGACCAAGGCAAAGATGTGTTTGAAGCGGCACCTCACCTGCATTGCACGGCAATGAAAAAAGGAGAGTTCACATTCCTCTTCTTTTTCCTCTCTCTGGAAATGGAGATGATTTCAACAAGGCCTGATAATGCATTTTCAACTCCTTTGTTTTTATATGTGAGTTCGTGTAATAGCTTTCATTATTCCTTTCAGTCTTTTCCATGGACACTCAAGTCAAGGCCTGCAATATGTATTTACTTCCTTTTTTTGTTGTTTTGAACTAGGTGATCATTAAGGCAGGAGAGGATATATTAAGTCTACCTTTAGGACTACAAGGACGCCATTTCGTTCTCCATCAAATTGGCTGTTGCGGTTCAAAAGCTTTCTGTGAAAAAGAAGGAGGAACCTCTGTAGTCAGACATGTCTTTCCAAAACCAGTTCAGAACAGGGCCAGGCTGGACTTGTGGAGCTCCTGTGTTTGCTCCAAATGGTTGTGGTAACAGACTTTGCTTATTGAAAAAAGCAAAGCTAGATAATGCAGCTGGCCTTGGCTGATCTTTCTCCACCCACTATCCCTCCTTGATAACATTTTGAGAAAAACCAGAACCACAAAAATATACTTTCCCCCTGAAGCAAAAAAAAAAAAAAAAAAATGCATCACAGATGGCTCCTTCGGTTTATATATTCTCTTTCTGATTTGCTGTAGGTGAATCCACAGCTGTTGTTGATTTTGTGACTAAATTGATAAGCACAGCTCAAGCTCCATTCAAGAAGTTAGAAAATATATACACATTACATAGCCTTGGCTTTTTTTACATACATAAGAATAGATCCCTTGCCCATCATGAATGCATTTTATTTCTGAGGCTGCATCTTTTAGGGTACCCATCTGGGGCGAAAAAGGAATGATTTCATTATGTTTTATGTTCATCTACCAGGATGATTTACAAAAGTACTTAAATCATTCTTCATTTTCCTAATTAGAAAACGTTCTCTTACCAATTCATCATTCAAGAAGTCTTTGCTGAAAATAAGTCTGTGATTGTTTTGGTGATGTAGTATATTCCTGATAGAACACTTTGTTCTGTCTTGCTATTTTCTACATGGTTCATTGGAAGGCTCTCTCAATCTTGACTACAGAAAAATATAAACCAGGCTTCCAGAATTGGTTTATATTCTATTGATGGTTGAGATTGTGCCTGGGATAATGTGCTTCCTGTTGTCCAGCACTGCAGTGTGTAAATCTGCACAATAGCCACGCAGGGCCTGCCCTATAAAAGTGAGGCAATTGTTTCAAAAGACTGATAATTCAGGTACAGCTGGCTATTCCGCCACATGGCCTCTTTTGGGCCGCCTAATCTGGCCTTGCTGCTTCAGGTGTGCTGGAGGATGCTATCCCATCACCAGCATTGAACTAAGACTTGCTGCCTGTCCAGTCCACCTCTGTACATGATACTGACGGGGACCATGATCTTGTCCTTTGTCTCAGGCTGCAAAATGTGAAGCCAAACCAAGCAGCAGATGAATCGTGGTGGCATTTGGAACCAGGATGTGGTAGCCAGCAGGGAGTGTAGTGGCTTGGTGGTTATCAAAGGCCTTTGCCCAGTTGTCAGCCTATCCTCAAATATGATAGGAAATGGGCATGCTGCTCATGTTCCACATTTCTCAATGATTTAGGCATAATTGTGGTAAATTCATGTTCTTCAAAATGCCTTGCAGAAGGTCAAAATCCTAGAGTTTCCCAGTGCTTCCTTAATCTCTTTTCACTGCCTGGCCCACTGAGGACGAAGCATGTGGTCACTGTGCAGAAAGACAGTGTGACAGACTTTCTCAATGGATGAGTCATAAGAGCAAAGGGTCTTTTCCGTAACTGCATCACACTTCACTTCACTTACCTCCTTGTGTGTCTCATATTGCATTTCCACTCAATCATCCTTTCAGCTGCTTCTTTTTACATCTTCATTTTCATCACGCTTAGGTAGTCTGAAAGGTTTCGGTATTGTTCTAACTGGAGCTCATGCAGAAGCATGTTAATAAAGCCCCCGCCGCCGCCTGACAAGGTACACGAAGTGGAACAGTTTGGTCTGCAGCACCAATGAAAACAGATGGAAGAAACAGGGCTGTGTGTGATGTAAGATGTATCCAAATGTGGAGGATCTTGCCCATTTATCATAGGAGACTGCTGACAAACAAGTGACAGTAATGAATGTGCCTCTTGAGATGCAATCTGGATCTCCTGTATCCGAGGAAAATCTATCCGTTGGCATGTTAGTGGCGAATAGCTGCCTTGCTTAATTGATTTCCAACTGTACCATATTAGAGGGCAGTGACAGTGAAAAACATACCGCTGAATTAACTGTGCGGAATTGGCAAGTACCATCCTACCACCTTGTCATGCTAACTGCTGAACAGTCCATTGAAAGGGCCCTTTTTAATGGTATGCAGTGACTAGGCCTGGTTTCAGAGGCAGTATATCTATGGATAGCAGCTTCTGGGAGCAACCACAGTAAGGATTAAGAGCCTGTGGGCTTCTCAGAAGCATCTCATTGGCCACTGCAGAAAACACGACACTGGACTGGATGGGTGCAGTGGATGTGATCCAGCAGGGATCTTTTTGTGTTCGTTATCTGAACTGGATGTGTTATTTGCTCATGAGAATTCACATGAGCTATGCGCTCAGCGGCTCTTTGAACAATGTATGTGAATGGGGTTCTTTTTTATTTTTTTTTAAATAAAACAATCATGTTGGATTGAAATGCAATTCAGACAATAATTTGCATGATATGAAACCTCAGCACTTGCTGGTCTGCAAGTGCCCATCATGTTGTGAAACAGCAGGAAAAAAAACAGCCTTATGAGACTCAAGTGTTCTGTGTTAACACACAATTTATGCATACTTTTTTTTTAAAAAAAAAATGTGCATTTATAGTGCAAAGCAATTTGGCCATACTTCTCTTTGATTCAGTAGGCTCCTAAAATACAGCATGAATCTTGAATGTCATTTGTATCTGTTTAGAGTAGGGGAAGAGAGCTCATATTTCTCAAACGCATATTTCTCAAACTAATTGTTGTTGGAAATGAATAATTCACCTTTTTGTCCCAGGCATACCATGTCAGGTCCAAGAGCTTTGGAGGTGGGGTGCTTTAGATGACCTTTGTATAATCATAATCATAATCATAGAATCATAGAATCATAGAGTTGGAAGAGACCACAAGGGCCATCGAGTCCAACCCCTTGCCAAGCAGGAAACACCATCAGAGCACTCCTGACATTTGGTTGTCAAGCCTCTGCTTAAAGACCTCCAAAGAAGGAGACTCCACCACACTCCTTGGCTCTTACTGTCAGGAATAATAATCACTTATTATTTATACCCTGCCCATCTGGTTGGGTTTCCTCAGCCACTCTGGGTGGCTCCCAGCAGAATATTAAAAGCACAATAAAACATCAAATATTAAAAACTTCCCTAAACAGGGCTGCCTTCAGATGTCTACTAAATGTCAGATAGTTGTTTATTTCCTTGACATCTGAAGGTTGGGTGTTCCACAGGGTGGGCGGAACTACTGAGAAGGCCCTCTGCCTGGTTCTGTACCTTTGCAGCCTTGTGATCTCTTTTCCATTGAGATATTTAGCCATATGTGGAGTGCAAATGTCACAGCCCTTAAGCATTTGTCCAGATGCACCCATATTAAAGGGTAAGAAGGGACTATTGCGACAGCACTGCTCACCTGGTAAGAATCAATGGGGGTTGGTAAAGCAAAATGCAGAACTGAAATGAACTTTATGCTAGTAGCATAGTAGCACCTCAGTGTCCGGGCTGAACGATGGGGGTGGAGACGCTCCTTCAGGTTACTGGGCCGAGTCCATTAAGGGCTTTAAATGTCAGCACCAATACTTTGAATTGTGCTCGGAAATATACTGGTACAGGTCTTTCAGGACCAGTGTTATGTGGTCCTGGCGGCCACTCCCAGTCACCTGTCTAGCTGCTGCATTCTGGATTAGTTGTAGTTTGGTGTTTCTTCCAACTATACAATTCTATGATTCCATCAGATGGTTACTCAAATGCAGACTCTTCCTGTGTGTTTTAGAAGCTGATACAGAAGAATACCATAACTGCTTTATTCTGTGATCTGTCAGAATGAGGTAACAATAATTGAATTCGAAGCCACTTTAGCAACTGGAAATGAATAAGACAATCAAGATGAATGCATACCAAAGTGATCCGAGCCCTGGGCATTATCATCAGCAATTCCCTGTTGTAACAGAAGGCTGCCATCTGGTTTCACATGACTTTTGCAGATCCCTGGCCCACCTTTTTCATTACTTTTACTAGAATACTAACTCCTGTTTAGCAGTCCATCCTTTATTCAAAGGAAGTTCAAAGAAATGTAACGCAAATGTTACTAATCCTCTGGAACTCCTGAATAACCGGGTCAAGTTCATGGAATCACTCGTATAAGTGATGCCGGGTACGCAAGGTGTCAATTAATAGAAGGTGGGCTATCGGTAAAATAAACAGAAGAGCATGAAAACAGTAACTGAAATGGGAATTCTTTAGCTGAATTGAATGGCAGGAGTTAAGTATGAAAAATTAAAATGGGTGTCTGTTGCTGTTGGCATCCATCGGCCTTGAGTGGCAATGGAGTGCACTTCTGGGGGTGACGTCTTTGTTGTTGTTGTTTAGTCATTTAGTCGTGTCCGACTCTTCATGACCCCATGGACCAGAGCACGCCAGGCACTCCTGTCTTCCACTGCCTCCCGCAGTTTAGTCAAACTCATGCTGGTAGCTTCGAGAACACTATCCAACCATCTCGTCCTCTGTCGTCCCCTTCTCCTTTCCCAACAACAGGGTCTTTTCCAAGGAGTCTTCTCTTCTCATGAGCTGGCCAAAGTATTGGAGCCTCAGCTTCACGATCTGTCCTTCCAGTGAGCACTCAGGGCTGATTTCCTTCAGAATGGATAGGTTTGATCTTCTTGCAGTCCATGGGACTCTCAAGAGTCTCCTCCAGCACCATAATTCAAAAGCATCAATTCTTCGACGATCAGCCTTCTTTATGGTCCAGCTCTCACTTCCATACATCACTACTAGCCACTGCAATAGCAGCAATGCAATGAGTGCAAGCCTGGGCAGGGTGTATGGAGGTCCTGGGCTGTACAGACAACACGACCCTCCCACTTGGCCTCGCTGTTGAGGAATGGCTGCTGTCCTTGTTACTGCTTTGCTGCATTACTGCCAAATTGTGGGAATTTTTACCATGGGCTGAACTGGAGGGAGCGTCAAGGAGAGCAATTTGGGAGTCAGTTGGATAACAGTGCGAGTTACCATGATAGGTATTTACTGGCAAGCACCTTACTGACCTTTGCAGCCTTGTGATCTCTTTTCCATTGAGATATTTGGCCATATGTGGAGTGCAAATGTCACAGCCCTTAAGCATTTGTCCAGATGCACCCATATTAAAGGGTAAAAAGGGACTATTGTGACAGCACTGCTCACTTGGTAAGAATCAATGGGGGTTGGTAAAGCAAAATGCAGAACTGAAATGAACTTTATGCTAGTAGCATGGAGGCCCGCTCAAACTGTGCCCTATTGCAGAATGCAACTATCTGAGAGAAGAACCTTTGCTTAGGGAAGTTTTTACTATCTGGTGTTTTATTCTGTTTTTAATCTGTTGGGAGTCGCCCAGAGTGGCTGGGCAAACCCAGCCTTATGGGCGGAGTATTAATAATAATGATAATAATAATAATAATAATAATAATAATAATAATAAAATGTAATAATAAAATAACAACAACAACAACTGGATGAGCCCATCTAACATGGCACAAAAGGGGAACGACACATTCCACATATTCATTAGCTCTTCCAATCTCAGACATATTGGCTGCCATCATTGTTCCACCCATCCTTTGTGGAGGGATAGTGGGCAAAACGGCAGACATCACTTTCCAAATCACATGGAAAGAGTTCCTTTAGCAGGGGTGATCTTTATTCTTTGCTTAAGTTAAATCTGAGATATTTAGAGCTATAAGCCCCCAGACAAAAGGGTATTATTGAACATTCCTAGCTTCAAAAGGAATTCCTGGGATATTGGCTCCACTAGCTTCCTGGAGGGGATTTCGTACCATCCATGGCTTCATATCTATATGCTGCACATGTTTTCCTTTCCCCCCCAAACCAATATCACTCACTAGCAATGGTTCTATGGTTATTATTTTTTTTTAATGTGTTTACAACTAATATTATTATTACATCATTTTCATTTCTGAAAATTAGATCAAGTGTCTGAGCAACTTTTTCCAGTCTATGCATTCATAAACATTGAAAGTCTGTTTCATGTAATAATTTTGCATTTATAGAATAGACACACTATATTTTTGTGGCATTTAACACACATGCAAATACCACCAAAAAGGCAGGATATAACTGGATCAGTGGCTGTAAGCAGCAGCTAATCTCACATCATGGAATTAAATTTAAATGGGCTTAAGTGTTTCAGAGGCCTACCAGACCTGTTTGTTCCATAGCAAAATGTCCTGCTTGAAAATATAAAGTCTTTTTTTAATTTTCCAGAACTGACAAATCCCTAACATTCTGTTTACTTAAACATCCAGACATACTTGGTTAGATAAACAGAAAAAAATATGTAAAGCAGAAATAGATCTTGAATATAAATGTCTTCCCTGAGAAAACAGTGACGGTCTGAAAGCTTTAAGAATGTCTATCCCAAAAGTATGAAATGCCCACATATGTTTTGACCGGGATGGGGGAGGTGGGGCTACAAACAGACTATTAGCAAGAACCCACACATTGAATAGTTAGGTAAACAGACAACACCTTCAGCTTCATAGAACATCAGCCGCTGACTTTACTGGAGTCATAATTTGTCATGCATTTGCAATATTTGAGTACAAAAACCTCATGTATTTTGTAAAAGAAGTAAGAAATGAGACAGAAAATAGCATTTCTGCTTTTCCTATTAAAAGCAGTGTGTGTGTGTGTGTGTGTGTGTGTCATCTGTTCTAATACAAGGTCCAAATTTATTCTGTATTCCACAGAGCAAGAAAACAACTTTTCTAGGCTACAGATTATAATTTTGTTGTAAAATACTACATAGCTATCCCTAAAGAAGCTAGCAAAAGTTAAACATTGTCCCATTGATGCACTTAACTTTACCACTGAAATCACTGTATCTTCAAGGTGCTCAGCTATGACTGGATTATGTCACCCCCTCTCTCTCTTTTTTTTTTTTTTTTAAAAAAACCCACTTATGTGTGCAAGAGTAAGTCTGGCCTCCTCCTTCTGAACCCTAATGGCTTCCTTCTGGGTGAGGAAGCAGCACATTTGTAAAATTTGCACCTGTATAAATATCCTGTGTCCATGTGTGCAGAACCTTTCAACAGCGAAAGCTGATTGGATTCAAGATGTGCTTTGAATGCTTTCTGCTGCCTTAGTGCAAAGTGACAAGTGTTTGACAACGCCTGTGACTGGGAAGCAGGAACTGCAATGAAATTAAAAGCAATAATATATTATCACTAGCTTTAGGGGTTGTGGAAAGAGAGTTGTGGTGAAGAAAATGACACTCCACACCCACAAAATTATTTGAAGTAATATATTGCCTCTCTTTGACTAACAAATCAATTCTGTGCACATCTGTCCTCAGCCCAGCTGAGTTTATTGTGACTTACTCCCAAGTAAGTGTGTATAGGATTGCAACCTGTATGTAGAATCAAATGTCAAGAATGATATTGACCACTTGTGCAGCATTCTAGAGCGTTCAAAGCAATTCAAATCAATGTAAGCATCTCAGCAAACAACTCTACAAGATCATTAACTATACAAGCATCATTTTGACATCATAATAATAAAAATCCTGGCTGGTTCACAACAATATAAATGCATTCTAAATAAAAATTAATACATTGAAACCAGTAAATGCAACATCCACAGTAAGTCAGAATAATTGGCAAAAATGCTTGGGTGAAAAGGGGAGCAAAAAACGCATCAAGTTTGGCACTTGCCTTGTTTCAGAGGGGAGATGATTCCAAAGGCTGGTTGCTGCACAGAAAATGCCCTTTTCTTGGTTTCTGCAAAATGAATTTCAGCAAGCTATGGGAAAATGAGGGCAGCCTTCTTTGAAATCTGAATGAGTGGGTAGCTTAGTATGGGGGAAAGTGCTCCCTCAGGTAACTTCATCCCAAGTTGTTTTGTTCATATTCCTTTTTAAAAAATTATTATTTAACTATATACCCCATCCTTCCTCCCAAAGGAGCCGAGGCTGGCAAACACACAAGCAATAAAACAGTTGAAACACCTAAAAACAATTCTATTACAGATGCAGATTAAGAAAAATCTCTACTTAGAAAACTTGCTGCAAGGGGAAGGTCTTCAGTAGGTGCTGAAAAGGGAGCAGAGACATTGCCTTCTGATATTTTAACAGGAGGGAATTCCAAAGGGTAGGTGCTACAACAAGAAAACCTTGATTCCTGTCTTGTGCAGAATGGACCTCTTGATAAGATACTACATGCAGTCTCTTATCCTATGGGCAGTCAGTGCAGCGGTTTCAGCAAAGAGATGGCGTGCTTGTGATAAGTTGCACCACTCAACAACGTAGTGACTGAATTTTGCATCAGCTGAAATTTCTGGACCAACTTCAAAGGAAGCTCCACATAGAGTGCATTACAGTAGTCCAGTTTCAAGGTCACCAGTGCCTGGGGGTGCTATGGCCAGACTCTCCCTGTCCAGAAACAGCCATAAGGTATTAAGCAAAGGCTAATAGGCACCCTTATATGCCTGTTGTCTTTGTCCATGGAGTTTTCTTGGCAGGGATACTGGAGTGGCTTGCCGGTTCCTCCTCCAGGTGGATCACGTTTGGTCAAAACTCTCCACTATGATCTGTTAATCTTGGGTGCCCTGCTCGGCATAGTTCATAGCTTCTCTGAGTTATTCAAGCCCCTTCGCCATGGCAAGGCAATGATCCATGAAGGATCCATTCTTAAGGAAATTAACCCTGAGTGCTCACTGGAAGGACAGATCATGAAGCTGAGGCTCCAGTACTTTGGCCACCTCATGAGAAGAGAAGACTCCCTGGAAAAGACCCTGATGTTGAGAAAGATGGAGGGCACAAGGAGAAGGGGACGACAGAGGACGAGATGGTTGGATAGTGTTCTCGAAGCTACCAGCATGAGTTTGACCAAACTGCGGGAGGCAGTGGAAGACAGAAGTGCCTGGCGTGCTCTGGTCCATGGGGTCATGAAGAGTCAGACACGACTAAACGACTCAACAACAACAACAACAACAACAACAACAACAACAACAATGGGCACCCTTGGCCAATGCAGCTCTCTGGTCCTCCAACAACACCCCACCCCAATATAAACCCGATCCTTCAGAAGGAATGCAGAGAAGCTTGTCAACATGCAATGTTAGCCCTCACCCATCCCTCCACTGCTATCAGGCACTGATCCAAGAATTGCACAGCCACACCTGATTTAGATGTATCAGTGAAGTAGAGCTGGGTGCCATCAGCATATTGACAACAATGTACTCTGAATCCCTTAATAGCTACTCTCAATGGCTTTAGCAAGATGTTACAGAGCATTGCAGACAATATGGGAGCTTTTGTACCCCACAGTATAATTTCTAGGCGGCTGAGATGCAACCACCCAGTGCATTCCAGTATACTGTCCTCATTCCCCGAAGCCTGGGGAATTGAGAAAGGTGTTGCAATTATACAAGTGGCATGGTTCTGACATATGGCTTTGGTGATTTGATAAATGGACTCCATAAAATCTCTGGAGCAATTGTTTTAAAGAGTTGCAAATGGAACACCATGGCAAAAGTATAAATACTTTGCTTGGGAGATTCCTTTGTGGGTGTTTTGGTGGAAGGAAAACAATAGCAGTTGGTGGAACAAAATGCCACCTGCTCATTCTAAATCCCCAGTCGTTCAGAAAATGCATCACATAGTGCCTAAAAAACTCGTAACACCACAAAAGTAGTTTCATGTTATCAGTGTGGAACAGATGTCTTCATAGAAGCATGAAAGCACCTAAATCTTCATGCAGCACATAGTCAAACTATGGAACGCGTCCCCAAAGGAGGCAGTGATGGCCACCAACCTAGATGGCTTTAAAAGAAGATTAAAGAGATTCATGGAGGAAAGGACTATCAATGGCTACTAGCCATGGTGGCTATTCTTTGCCTCCATGATCAGAGACAGTAATGCTTCTGAAAACCAGTTGCTGGAAACCACAGATGGGGCTCTTGTGCTCAAATGCTGCTTGTGGGTTACCCACAGGCATCTGGTTGGCCACCATGAGAAGAAGATGGACTAGATGGACCATTGGCCTGATTCAGCAGGTTCTTATGTTCTATTCCCAAATCCATGCTTAGGCTGTTGCATAGTGGCCATATTTTCCCCTTCTTACAATCTTTCAACATTGGCTTTGCAAAGCAGATGTTTGTGAAAGCTGAATAATAGGTCTGGATTTACTGACCAGAAAATAATATGACAAGAGTTGATGTAGTTAAGGTGCAAACGATACAGTTTCTTCTATAATGGTTAGGTTCTTCCTGGAATCTGACATGTATAAATGTCCGCGGGGAATCAAATAGCTGAGCTGGTGCTTGCGATAATCTTTGGTTTACACAAGAGCTGGGAGGCTCTTTGAAATGATACCAGCCTGTAATCATGTTATCTAGTGCTGCATATTCATAAATCTCATTTGTGTTCTTTGCAAGGATGGAGAGATTTGTATATATTTTGGAGGCTCAGCACCCACCCACCCCCAATGAAAATCCAGTTTCTTGATTTAATCTGATGAAAGTGGAATGAAAGCCCCTTTTAAAGTCCTGATACATGCTATTCCTGTTTCAAGCGCTGTGTGTTCATCGCATATGACCTTGCTTCCTGATGATCTGGCGCAATGCCTGGGCACACTTCAATGATCCACTGAATAGCTTGATTCTGCCATGTGGGAGACAATAAAAGAGCATTTGGCATCAATTATCCTTCCCTTACTTCCAGTAAAATTGAAGCACCAAACATTTTAAAAGATTGTATATAAAGTCTGGATTTCCATTAACCAGAAACAGTTGGTGTAAATAATATTTACACAAACTCTTTGACCAGCCCTAGGTAATATATGCTCTCTTTTTCTTATCATGTGACAGATAATTTTTACAAGTGCAAAGCATTTCACACCTGCAAAGAATAAAAAAATCTGGCAAATGAATTATAGAAACATTTTATATAGCATCACATTTGTGATGGGTAGAGAGATAGCAACATGAATGTGGCTATATTGCTATATTAGACTACAATTCTGAAACAACAATTAGTCAATCATTTTATTTGTACACTGGCTTTCCAAAGTTAAAACCATGCTCAACGCAGCTTACAACATATAAAAAATTACACAATTACAAACATAACAAAAGTAGTCATAAACAACAAATAAAACATTGAAAAGTACACAACCAAATCAAACAATTTCCATGTAAACTGACCCAGCGTTTATCCACAGACAGCTTTCCAGGTCATGTGGCCAGCACGACTAAACTGCTTCTGGTGCAACATCACACCATGACAGAAACCAGAGTGCACAGAAATGCCGTTTACCTTCCTGCTGCAGCGGTACCTATTTATCTACTTGCACTGGCATGTTTTCAAACTTCTAGGTTGTCAGAAGCTGGGAAAGAGCCAACGGGAGCTCACCCCATTGCACAGATTCGAACCACTGACCTTCTGATCGGCAAGCCCACGAGGCTCAGTGGTCTAAACCAGTGGTTTAAACACAGACTATCACATATGAGCCCAACCCTGTATGTTGCCTCCCGAAAACTACTGATAGAAACTACTGTAGTCAGGAGTAGAATTCTAACACCTGAAGAATGTAGACATCCAGTCAGAAACTCAACCCAAAACATCATGTCAAACTGTGGGTCCTAGAAGTATTAAGCACCCAAAGCAGAGATAAGCCAAACAACCAATTGATGTCCATGCCTGAAGGAATGTGAGACAATAGCTTCCGATTAGCCATAAAGTGGTTTCCTTTCTAGTCACATGGAATTGGAAATGTTACCAGGCCTTGAAGATCCAACCAGCCTCAAATGCTACAAGGTTAAAACAAGGGCAGATTTTCCAACAGAGTAAGACACCGGAACAGAAAGTTTCCATGACTAATGTTTTATGTGCTGTGAGAACTTAATTTTAAAAAAGAAGAAGTTTGGAATAGATCTACACCTGCAACTGATAACCGTTCCTGTGACATTCATGCTTTCGTCACCATCACCTCTAAAAGTCTTGTGTAGCCTAGAGAGTATGTGCTCAGCGCCTTTAAAGACTTTGTAAGCCCTCCATGAAAACAAGTGCATGTTAGAATATCTAAATATGCCAAGGTGTTGAAAGGAAATACATAAATTCAGGGGCACATGTTCTCAACTAGGAGGGCTGCAGCACCAATTGGAGGATTCTACTGGCATGTGCACATTGTTTATATAGTAAAGGGTGAACACCACACAGTTCACATAGGATGGACTCAGAAATAGGCTAAGCTAGGTAAAGGTAAAGGTAAAGGTACCCCTGCCCATACGGGCCAGTCTTGACAGACTCTAGGGTTGTGCGCTCATCTCACTCTATAGGCCGGGAGCCAGCGCTGTCCGCAGACACTTCCGGGTCACGTGGCCAGCGTGACAAGCTGCATCTGGTGAGCCAGCGCAGCACACGGAAACGCTGTTTACCTTCCCACTATAAGCGGTACCTATTTATCTACTTGCACTTAAGGGTGCTTTCGAACTGCTAGGTGGGCAGGAGCTGGGACCGAACGACGGAAGCTCACCCCGCCGCAGGGATTCGAACCGCCGGCCATGCGATCGGAAAGTCCTAGGCGCTGAGGTTTTACCCACAGCACCACCCGCGTCCCTAGGCTAAGCTACTTCCTCCCAAATAACTTTGCATATTTTGAATCCAATCCAATTTGGATTGAGCCCAAGTTCAGAATTCTTTTTTGTGCATTTTTTTGTGGGGAGGAGATGCCTCTGTGAGTGGACTTGGGACTGCTGGATTTGGTTTCATCTGAAGCAGGATAGTAATTAAATTTTGCACGACGGTTCCTGAGACTGTAGAGGTTTTTTTTGTCTTTGTTTGGCTACAATTGTATGCCTCTATGAATCAATATGGCCGACTGAACCTTTCAAAACTACACTGATTAGCATTCTCAAGCAATATATATAAATCTCTAGTCCGTTATGTATATTTTGAAAACGTGTTTCTCTGTTTGCTATACATTTGGAGAGCTCTTGAGATATCATAACCAAGTTTTGCATGGTGGTTCCTGAGATCAAAGCAGGGTGTTGTTGTTGTTTTGGTCAGTGTCTGGAGACAACTGAACGCCATTTTGAATCAAGATGGCAGCCAGAATCTTTCAAAGCAGCACCTGTTTTAACAACGGATTTCAAAACTGTACAGTACTGTTCTTTTGATTTCTTAGAATCCCCAAGCAAAGCTGGGTGAAAGGCTCCTAGTATTAAATGAATGCTTGCGTGCAGTCCATATGCTGCATGCTTACTCAACAGTAAGCATGAGTTCAATGGGTCTTATTTCCAGGTAAATTTCCAAACTATGGTTGTTTAACAAAAGGTGAATGCTGTAGTAGTTCTATGACCAGGCTATTACAGATGCATGTTGCCATTGGACATGGAAGCCTGAGTTCTCATCCTGAAATAACACATTTCATTAATCCCTAATTATGTTACCTTACCTAGAAACACCAGCTTTAAAGGTCATAAACTGATTGTGACATTTTTGGACATAGTAAACATTTAACAATAAACTGCCAAAGTTGATGGAATGGCTAATGGAATTGCATTGCAATGAGCAGTAATAAACCATTGTTCTGACTTTTCTAACATACTGCAGAAATGCTTGTGCAATATGTTTAGCAGGTTTACTGGAAATTGAAGTCAAGGTTCAGAAAGTACAAGCTATAAAGAAAAGAAGGGGCCCTAGGCTAGAACATGGAGCTACTGAATGCAACCTTACACAGACATTGTTTTGTGTGTTTCGCTACATGACTTGCTACAGTGGCTATCTATGTTTAAATAGAGCAGTGGTAAATATTCACTTAAATAAATGCTACTCAGAGATTATGTATCATTGATTTGACCATTTGGCCTCCTGCTTACATTCCTTGTGATGCCCACAGGCATTCAGAATTTTTTGTTATTGAAATAGGATTTATGCCATTAGCATTTAAAAAATGTAATCTACCATAAATAAAGTACACAGTTTTAGAGAGACAAATGTCACATAGAAGTAATTTTGCAAAGGCAAACGATTCCCAGTAGGGATCATTTATCAAATTTGAGGACAGAATTTGTGAGTGCAGTCACTTTCTTTCTTTATTCATCCCCCATTTTTGACCTAATCAATTCCTATCTAAAACATAAAACCCTTTGTGCCAATATGTAGTTCAAGATGAATGACAGATAGTATTTATCTCCTTTTATAACTATAGGCGTGAGTGAAGTGCTGCAAATCCAACATTACTTACTAGAATTTTAAAAATCAGAGCCTCCTTCAGAAAGGAGGCTACCCATAAGTTGTTGGCATCCATCAATCTTGAGCGACAATGGAGTGTGCCTTTGGGATGAAGTCAAACTGCAGTGTTAGCAGCACCAAGCTGATCTCCCCAGGGTGCAAGCCTAGGTAGTGTTATGGAAGCCCTGGGCTGCCCTGACGACAAGACCACCACTACCCCCCGTCGACCTCACTGATGTGGTCCAGAGGAAAGCATAGCAAGATGTCTGGCACTAGCTTGGCTGCAGAAGTTGCCAAAAGGAGGCATATAAGGCGCCATCCAACCATCTTAGGGACTCTACTCCAAATTTGTATAAGGTCTACTCCTTAGCATTTTCTTCTCCCAAAGATATCCTGCAAGGCTGCAGATTTTTAGAACCAGAGTTTTCCTTCTCCTAGGTGATCTACCTTCACAGGTTTATGAGTCCCAAATGCCCCTCTACAGCACATGCAGAAACTGCCTTCTTGACCATTGGACCCTCTATTGGTCCCATCCGCTCAATCCACTGGAGACTGCCTTCTCATGCAGGAAAAGTCCCTAATTCACAGAGGGTTTGTAACTTATCAGCTACCTCACCTGGTTTAGCTGGCCTGTCAAAGCCAATCTGAGGTGTGGCCACTGAAACATGCAGACAGCTTTTAGGAGCCACAGGTGAGAGTGCGGGGTGGGGACCAAAGATGGACAAACTACCCCAGAAGGAGCATATGTCCCCTCCCCTAACACCCGATACACCCCAGTAAGTAATACACAAATATCCATAAGTAGAACACAAATATTTGTGGCAGAAAAATGTAGGGCCTGACATGCAAATTCAAGCAGATACTGAAATGAAATAAGAAGTACTTGTGAGAGTATCTATTTGAAAATCAGGGCAGTGAATTTTTAAGAGCACTGTGTGAGGACACTGCATTTTTCTCCTATGAAAACCACGAAAGTATGTACATATTAGGAATAAATTCAGTTTTCTATGCATTTTTATGAGAAACTGCCTAATCCACAGTTCTCAAACCAATACAAAATCGAAGCACAATTAAGCATCAAAATCCATGTCTCCAAATTTTGTGATGCAGTACTCCAACCCAACAGACTTTACCAAAATGCATATATCAGGGGGAGCTGTGCACGGACAAGAGTATTTTACTGAAAATAACACACACACACTGCATTTTATTAAAGCAAATTGCTTGCAGAAATATTTATACTGGGAGAAATTTGTGCTGAAATTCTGATGAATTTTTATGAGGATTTTTTTTAAAAAATAGAAAAAAATAGCAAATTGCTGTGGAAATGCAGAGAACTAATTCTAAGAATTGAAAGATGAGAAACAGAGATATTGAAATTGGCAGATTTGTCAATCCCTAGCACAGGCTTCCTCAAACTCGATCCTCCAGATGTTTTGAGACTACATCATCCCTGACCACTGGTCCTGCTAGCTAGGAATCATGGGAGTTGTAGGCCAAAAACATCTGGAGCGCAGAGTTTGAGGAAGCCTTCTCTAGTAGGTATGCAATGTAACATGCAAAGAATTAGGCTATTTTCTGCAAGTAAACATTATGCACATTTAGTGTGCCTTTAATTAGAAATCCATCCATTGAATGGAATCTATCCATTCATACTTTGTACATGCTTTTCTTAACAAGAACAACAATACAGTGGTACCTCAGGTTACATAAGCTTCAGGTTACATACGCTTCAGGTTACACACTCCGCTAACCCAGAAATAGTGCTTCAGGTTAAGAACTTTGCTTCAGGATAAGAACACGCTCTGGTGGCGTGGCAGCAGCAGGAGGCCCCATTAGCTAAAGTGGTGCTTCAGGTTAAGAACAGTTTCAGGTTAAGAACAGACCTCCGGAACGAATTAAGTACTTAACCTGAGGTACCACTGTATCCCTGTAGGAAAAAGATAACATCTAAAGTGAAGGGTCATGTAGAGCTTCTTCTTCTTCTAGGTTTCTCATATTCATCTATTTCGTCACTGTAGAAAAGATGATAGAGTAGATAGGCCTTTGGTCTGAACCAGCAGGGCTCCCTTCTTAAGTTTTCATGGGTATGGATTTGCTCATGGATTTGCTAATAGATTCTTCAGGGATCTCTTTAGCTCTCTAGTAGTTTGAGGAGCAGAAATGAGAGAATGTGATGGACAAAAGAAAACATTTACATATTTGGTGTTCACATTTCATGGAGAGCCACATATTTTACGTTCTGATGTTTTTCTTTAAAAAAAATGTTATAGATTTGTTAAGGGGGAGAAAAGCTACTTTATCACACTGCTCTGTCAGCAAGTGCACGTGGGGAAAATAAATTGGTCAAATGCTGCCTTTCAGACATTTATTCCCACTTCTAATCAGTAGTAGATCATAATCTCAGCTCCCTAATGGAATTGAAAGCCATAATTGTAACAAGTCTGTAGTAGAACCACAGTGGAATTGTGGTTTTGTAAACTTCGCTTATTCCGGTGATAATTTAATATTACAGCTAATCCATCAAAAAATAATCTTGGGCGCTCTATAAAAAATGGCTGGTAGCAGTACAAATACTAACAAGTGCCAGCCAGAATTGCTTCTCAAAGGTGGAAGGATTAGATGCTATTCTGGGAGTGATAGAGAATTGTGGAGGACAAAATTGCCAGCAGAATCCATCAGCTTTTTGCAGTCCTTTTTTCATTTTTGTGCTGTTTGTTTTATTTATTCTAGGTCGTTTTTCACAATGTTAATTTAAAACGATGAATAGATACTCACATTTTGTCCTATAAACAAAAACAAAACAAAACCATTACATGAACAAGATTAATAGAAATATCTTTCAACTGTGTATTTATTTGTAATTCATGTATATTAATCTGAGTCTAGCTGTTACAGCACGTTCATGGTTTCAGTGCCATAATTTGTAAAAATCTATTATATGAACTTTTTCATATACCTCCAGGCTGCTAAGATATATGCAAAGCCCTAATATGTGATCCCCACCTTGCAAATGCCTCCACAACAGGGAGACAATATTTATATGTAGAGGTTGGTGTGACAGTTTTGCTGAATATGGCCTATCTTTTTCTTGAAATCTTTATATTGTAACCCTGTTTTTCATTGGCTGCAGTGATTGGCAAAAGCTATCCCAGTGGCATACTAGTTGCTAACTTGACAGAGAACCAAACCTTTCTGTTTTCCGGTTTCTGACTGGGAACATATTTATTAACCACCCTTTAAAACTTAATAAAATACGGATAGCCAAAAAGAGATTATAGCAACAATGAAGCTGAAATGGATGGATACATTTGTGCAAAACTGGGCAGGGGAGGGATAGCAAATAGCAACTGCTATTTATTCAGTGGTGTGCATGTGAGGATACTTAGGCACATGTGAAACATGAAAAAAGACTGCCCTCACATATATAAAGGTAAAGGTACCCCTGACCATTCTGTCCAGCAGCGAATGACTCTGGGGTTGCGGCGCTCATCTCGCTCTCTAAGCCGACGGAGCCAGCGTTTGTCCGCAGACAGCATGACTAAGCCACTTCTGGAGGACCAGAGCAGTTCACGGAAATGCCGTTTACCTTCCTGCCGGAGCAGTACCTATTTATCTACTTGCACTTTGACATGCTTTCGAACTGCTAGGTTGGCAGGAGCACGGACCGAGCAATGGGAGTTCACCCTGTCGCGGGGATCTGAACCGCCAACCTTCTGATCAGCAAGTCCTAGGCTCTGTGGTTTAACCCACAGCACCACCCGCTTCCCTAAGGAAAGTAATAACGCAATATAATTCAGAACAGTAACAATTCATGGCATATTTACTTAAAGTCGCTTTACAGGCTGAGGGAGCCGGCGTTTGTCCGCTCCGCGGACAGTTTTTCCGGATCATGTGGCCAGCATGACTAAGCCGCTTCTGGCGAACCAGAGCAGCGCACAGAAATGCCATTTACCTTCCCACCAGAGCGGTACCTATTTATCTACTTGCACTTTTATGTGCTTTTGAACTGCTAGGTGCGCAGGAGCAACGGGAGCAAACCCCACCGCGGGGATTCAAACTGCTGACCTTCTGATCGGCAAGCCCTAGGCTCTGTGGTTTAGACCACAGCGCCACCCACGTCCCTTGCCCTCACACCTATACCAAGTTGGAAAAATGAAGAAACACCCATCCTCTACTCTCTCTCCCTACCTATGTATGAAAAAAGAGAGAGGTTGCATGTTCTTTTGTATTTCATGAAAATCTTTAATATTTTTTTTTAAAAAAATTATTGCCCTATTACCGGTATCTCAACCTCATTACGTCATGCTTAGTAGGCATTTGATAGGCATAGGCCTTTAATATCACTCCTCAGCTCATCACAACAATATATTTGTATTTTCCATATATTTGTATTTTCCATATATTTAAAAACAGCCCTGACGCATTAGGCCAAAGGACCATCTAACCAGCTTCTTGTTCTTGCAGAGGCCAGTCAGATGCCTACAAAAAGCCTGCAAGCAGGAGTCCCCACTTGTGGTTCCCAGCAACTAGTTGCCTTTGAGAGGGGAGGGTAAACACTGTCATAACCCTATCCTCCATGAATCTGTCTAATTCTCTTTTGAAGCCATCCAAGTTGGTGGTCAACTCTACATCTTATGGGAATGAACTCCATGGTTTGACTTTGTGCTGTGTGAAGAAGTACTTACTTCTGTAATCAAAGAATGTGAATGTTAGAAGGAAAACATTTATTTTTAGAGAAAAATGTAGCCAACCAGAAATATCTAACTATTAAACTGTTAGCTAATTCCTCTTGAGGTGGAATGCAGACTTGGGACTTTAAGGGGGTACTAAGGTCTAAATAGAGGGGTGCGGGTGGTGCTGTGGGTAAAACCTCAGTGCCTAGGACTTGCCAATCGTGTGGTCGGCGGTTCGAATCCCCACGGCGGGGTGAGCTCCCGTCATTCGGTCCCAGCTCCTGCCCACCTAGCAGTTCGAAAGCACCCCTAAGTGCAAGTAGATAAATAGGTACCGCTTTATAGCGGGAAGGTAAACGGTGTTTCCGTGTGCTGCACTGGTGCTGGCTCGCCAGAGCAGCTTCGTCACGCTGGCCACGTGACCCGGAAGTGTCTCCGGACAGCGCTGGCTCCTGGCCTCTTAAGTGAGATGAGCGCACAACCCTAGAGTCGGACACGACTGGCCCGTATGGGCAGGGGTACCTTTACCTTTACCTTTAAGGTCTAAACAACAGAGCCTAGGGCTTGCTGACAGGAAGGTTGGCAGTTCAAATCCCCGCAACGAGGTGAGCTCCCATTGTTTGGTCCCAGCTTCTGCCAACCTAGCAGTTTGAAAGCACGTCAAAGTGCAAGTAGATAAACGGCATTTCTGTGTGCTGCTCTGGTTCGCCTAAAGCAGCTTAGTCATGCTGGCCACATGACCCAGAAGCTGTCTGCGGACAAACACTGGCTCCCTCGGCCTATAGAGTGAGATGAGCACGCAACCCCAGAGTCGTTCGCTGCTGGACAGAGCGGTCAGGGGTACCTTTACCTTTACCTAAGGATGTGAAATAATATAAAAACAGTATGAAAGGATGCTGGACATACTTTATAGAAAGAGAAAAACATTGTTCAGACTCTCCTAAAAAACATGGTTCAGACTCCCAAAGCTAATGTGCAACATCTGCTAAAAGGTGAAAAATTGAATTTGTAGCAAAATACACTGAAAAATATGCATTGTTGCTATCATCATCTTTGTCAAGAAGGATGGTCAATGCATCACCAATGGACTAAATGAATGGTATCCATGAAAGGAAAAAAGGGCATTGACAAAAAGGAGGTACATTCAGAAAGGGAAACTGGCTAACGTTATTTGAAGGCAATGGGCGGGGAGAACCCTGAAATAAAAGAAACATTTTGGTCTTGTAGTCCTTTTACCTACTTTTATTAGATCCTTTAAATGTAAGATATTGCACTTGCTTAAATATCCTTAAAACTGCCATTAAAGTGGTTAAATGCATAACAGATGCACAGGTTAGCCCTGCCGCTCATGGAGCTATATTAGCCACACAAAATTGTCAGCAAACTTTTCACAAGCACAATTTTCACCTGCTCATGTGGCCTCCACCTGTGCGGATTGCTGGCACACCCCAGCAAGGTCATTCGACCTGCAGGCTCGCC
This sequence comes from Podarcis tiliguerta, assembly GCF_965153285.1. NCBI lineage: Eukaryota > Metazoa > Chordata > Lepidosauria > Squamata > Lacertidae > Podarcis > Podarcis tiliguerta. Next base: position 28,026,919 of record NC_139542.1, on the reverse strand, counting down.
TTGCTGCTCAGGAAGGCACTTCCCCTCCTTCCACCTTTTACAGAGTATTCTCTGAGTGTCCAAAATCCTTCAATGGCACTTACCTATATAAACTGAGCTGTGCTGCGATAGAAATACAGGTCTAACAGAAATCTATCTGGACATTTAGTTAATACAAGAAAGACCTTCTAAGCATTTTCACAGCCAGTCTCCGGTCCTAACATGTTTTACATTACTGCTCACAATGTTAACACTTGGCCAATGCGCCACAAACCTCCCAATGCATACGAATTACAGAAACATCTGGGTTAAATAGCTTCATGCCAATCCACTGAGAAAATTCACAGAGGATCCAGGACTCCTAAAAGAAATTGCTCGTGTTATATAGAAGATAGCAGGCTACATGCTTAGGGTCATAAACCCATTCATGGACACATAGGAACCATTTTGATTTACAACAGTCTACAGTGCATTTGGTATTAATGGAAGATCTGAGTCCCTTTATATAGCCCTTGAGTTTGAGGAAGGGTATGGAACCTCTCTTGGTCATAACGAGCCACATGTGTGGGCAGCCCACAAGGATCAACTCCATCCAATTTCATGTGGAGCTACTTAGCAAGTACTTTCAATTAAGAAAGTGGAGAGTAGCTTTTATACATCAGTGGTACCCAACAGAGCAGTGTTGAAGTGAAAAGACCCAAGAACTATGAGCGCCAGTCATTTGTTTTTTCCAGCAACATAATATATTCACTGTACTGTACATTCAGCTGGCTTAAACATTACTCCATTTCCCTTTAAAAATTATTTCATTATTTAACAACCCCTGCTTTTATGAAACTTGTAAACCTTTCGCTGATTCAGTGTGCCTGTGTGCAGTTAATTATGCTGTTGAAGGCCTCCTCCTCCACTGCTTACTTAGAGCAGGTGGCTTATACTGCAGATCAGCCTTCGCCAACCTAGTCCGCACAGCCCCCCCCCCCGATTATTTGGACTCTGGCTCCCATCAGCCCCAGCCATCACGGCAGTGCATTGGGGCACCCGGCTGGTAAAAGCTGCCATCCATTCTGGAAGAAATAACAGGTGAAAATGGGGCGTGGAATTTCATCCGCCTATAAAAACATGGGATTTTTTTTTTTAAAAGAGGGGAATTAGTCTGGGGAAATCTGCCACCTAAAACTAACACTAGAGAAATGGAAATTATGCGTGTGAGTGGAGCCAAAGGTTCAATGCTTACATTTCCACTGTGGTGCATTGTGACTTGTGCTAATTAAAAGGGGCAGCGGAGGCCAGCCAAAATGGCAATAAACTCCTTTTATATGTAGTATAAAATCCTACCCGTTTTCCTTGGAAAAAGTGACCTTTTCACAAAATAAAATAAAAAGTCAGTATATCATAAATCTTTCAGTGTGCTGTAGATACATTACTGTGCGCCACTGCCTTTCAATAATATAGGGTGCTACCCTTAAACCACTGCTGCTATAATGAATGATTAAATGAATGATTAAAATGAATGGAGGCTGTACTGCAGAAATGGATGCTGAATTGGGCCTGGATGAAGCAGAGAGGAAACAGGACCAGGCTCGAAGAGCTTTCAACAGAGCTTATTCAGAGCCAGAATGCAGTTATCAGGATTGGAACAAAAACCAGATAAGATATTTTAGCCCAAATAGGGGAACTATGGACCCAAAGGATTTCAAATTAGGCTTAGGCAGGTAAACGCCATTCATTTAAAGCACATTCAGTGCACATTTAAAGCATTTCCCCCAAAAAAGGTAGCGCTGGATGAAAGCTTTGATTTAGTGCACATATCAAGCCATATCTATCAAACCTGCAGTTTGAGAAACATTATGTGAACCACAGCACAGTTATCCTTCGGTTTCAGAATATTTCAATGCAGTTCTCCAACCAATGATTAAATAGGGGAATATGTATAAAAATGAAGATATTAGTGAAAAATATAATAGGAAAAAGTCATTATATTAGAGGATATTCCTTGCAAAAATGTGTGCACGTGAGTTAAAACTATAAGGCCAGAATTCACATACAAAGCCTGCTAGAATAAAAGAAAGTTCCAAATAAGCACTGTTAAGTTCAACTGGAAGGAGTGTATCTGCCTTCAACTGGCAGGGAGTTCCACAGATACTGAATGTGTGGCTTCTTGTGCATACGGTCCATGAATCTGAACCATGGCAGATTACTAACAGTGACAGTCCTAGATACCTCGTTGATAGAGTGTCCAGATCAGGTGTTCCCTCATGTATCTTGCACCCAAGTTGTTACTAGAAGAATATTAATACAAAAATTAACACAATAATATAATCATAGTGAAGCTTTCCAGACATCCAACTGAAGGATGAGTATAAACTAAAAGCAGCTCTTGATCAGAGCTAAGCCTCAGCCTCAGAAATTAGCTTGAGCTACAAAGGAACATGCAAAGTAATACTAATATTAAAAAGTTTTTTCTGAGAATAGATCCTGATTGGTTTCCATGCTCCTAGGATTACGTGTGTGTGTGTGTCTGTAAAGTTGAGACCTAGCTTTTCCATTTTTAGAAATTACTCTCTAAAAACTGCACACACCGTCTAGCACATGCAAATGGCTCAAATCCACGATCTGTTTGTTCCAGGAAAGTCTTGACAAAGTCAGCAGGGACTGGTCCAAAATCAGTTTGCAAATTGCACTCCAAACCCAGTTTCTCAGATAAGTGAAAGCCAGGTTTCTTCTACTTCAGTGGTCATTATTTTTGTGACCCAGTTTCATCACTCAAGGCTTGACTGCTTCAGTATTTGGAAGTTGGGGCAGTAATAAATGACCTCCTCTAAATCTGAGGCAATGTTGGGGTTTGTATGCATCAGTTGCACTGCATGAATGTTGGCAAGAATATCGAAAGCATTGCTAAGTGTTTTAAATACCCAGTTGGATGTACTGAAACTGCACAGTATTGCCTCTTTCTCTCATTTAAGTCATAATAAATACATACTCTTTGCCAAAGGGGATGCTTGCAGATCAAGGCAAGGAAAATAATGTATCTGTCCTTTTTAATGTCCAGCCATCTATGGGAAGCTATGCCAAGTTAAACTTTCTAATGTGTTCTTTGCCAAATAAGGTCTGTTATTTAAGTATTACAACAGTGTCCTGGGAGGGACTCCTGTTTTGAAGCGTACTCTGTTGAGTCTTTAGTAGCTAACAACTCACAGCCTATACAACAAAATCAGTCAGAGAAAACTGCAGTCAATATCATTCCTATATAATTTTTATTCCAATAAAGCATATTTCTTTGAGAGTGTCACGATGAGGCAGTTGACTTCGCATTGCAAAAACCCTGCCATTTTGACACATTTTTATTAGGATGCAGGGCTGTGTCTATTTGTTTTTTTAATTCTTTTTGCTTCCACTACCAAAATCAGTGGGGTTGTGAGGAAATCAGAAATTTACTTGTGAGAACTGGATTAGGCTCCCAAACTGTGGGTTAGCCACTGCTGATCTAAAGCCTTCTCAGTGGCAGTGCCCCAGCAATGCCCAAATGCAGGAAAATCACTGGTTCCCTCCCTACTGACTTGTAAGCAGAAGGTGAGCTGCTCCCTCAAAAAACTTTTAACCAAGTTAGCTTTTAAACTGGAGTATTTGACCTTGCAGTTCTTTGTTTTGATATGACATGGCATTTTCTCAATTTTATTCCTTGTTCTGTTGCTTTGTGCTTTATTGTAAACTGTTAAGTTGTGGGTGAACATATCAGACGACACAGCGATTCTTCAAACAGCTCTTGTTTATTCACAGGCCAGGACAGAACTGAACTGAAGGGTTCAGTCAGCCTGCTTATATAGAGCTCCAGTACCACATAACTGTAACAGCTTTCTAAAACTATCCAATCACTGAACGTCACTTTCGATCCCTTATTTGCATACCTATCTACAGTATCCCCCTGCTGGACCAGGGTGAGAACTTCAGTACATAACATAAACCATTTGGTGATGTGCTATAGAAAGGTATACAAATTTGATAAATAAAAAATAAAATGGTAGGGCATATAAACCTAGTACTCCACAGCGCATCATTTCCCTACAGTAGGTTTTGGTTTGATCAGAAGCAAATGGCAATATTCACTTCTGATCAAACCAACAAACGTTGCAGTGAGCTATCACATTTATTACACACAAACAGTCCATTATCCTAAAATGTCTCAGATTGGCTGTGCAACTTCAAACCTTTTGAATAATGCCATGAGCTGCTCTCATGGTGGAGCTTTTATAGCTGCCTCCCAATGTTCTGGACCTTAACTCCCATCAGTCCCAGCCAACAAAGCTGTGATCTAATCCGGGAAGGATGACAACCAGCAACTCATGATGTGAACACTGGCCGAACACTGAAGAAGGAGGGCAGCTAGTTGCATAAGAGACTTTCCAATTCCACGGTCTCTGAAGATATGGGCCGGTTCTGCACCAGCCAGAATGAAATCCATTGTATATAATAGTAATTCCAAGCAGCAGAGAATTGAGCTTTGTCAGGGAATAGATCAGAAAACTGGCCAGATTGGAAACCTAATGTTAAACAACTTGCCTGTTGCGTGTTCAGACCCAGAGAACTCCCCCCTAAATAAATTCACACATGACTCAAATTTTAGTTTTGGTTTTTGGCAGAATTTAGGCCACAACTTTATTGATTACAGAAAGTGAGTGGTTGCATAGACTCTGGTTCGACTAGCTCCCTGCACCCTTGCAGGTAGCACTGACCCAGGGCACCAGCATAGGTCAGCCAAGGGTAAACACCTGGGAAGGTGAAAAGCCGGGAACAGACTATGTTCACCACCCAGATGCCCCCCTGGACTCAGGTATGGGCACAACCCTCTCTCAGGAGTTGACCAAACCAGTTGAGTCCCTGGATTCCTTTAACAGAATACCCTTCACATAGGGATGGTGAGACCGTTCTCCCATCCCCATTACCTGAACCAGTGCCTATCCGCAACCTTACAAGTTGTGATGATTTGCTACGCGGCAGGTGAAACCCAAATGGCAACAGCCAATCAGCCAAGTGGGGAAATTCCTACCGTGCTCCTGTCCCAAGGAGAGATGACACATGACGGTATAGTAAGACCAATCGCACAAAGCCCTAAAATAAGGGAGAGGTGGGCGGGTGTTCCAAATGCACGAGCCGAAAGAGGAAGCTCTGGCTCACATGCATGGGTGTAAATAGGTCCCTCAATCCTTTTGGACTGCACCCCATTGGTCAGATTGAACCCAACATCGAGGGCCCTACCAATCAGGTGTTGTGGCAAACCAATCCAACCCACCCACAACACAGGAGGTCAGTCTCCAGGTCTCACCGCAACACGTGCCCTCTTTCAGGGAGGACATGATCTCTGCACTGAAAGTAGCCACAATGGATAAATAAGAGAGGTGAGATCTGCACTGACGTATTCCTCCAAAATAAAAGAAAACTAGCATTGGCCTGACATTTCAGAGAGACTTCATCCTTGGCTCTTATTGTACACAAACACAATAGAATTTAAATAGCCAAGATTTTGGTTCAGTGTATTACCAACTAGATTGCATTTTTTTTCAGGGGGTGAGTTTTATTTACTCTTAAGATAATCATGTTACAGATAAAGGATACCATGCTGGACTTGGTAGGAAGAATACCAATTTGATTGAAAGGTTAAGAGTCTAATAACCCTTCTTTGATACAGACGAAATAAACACAACCCTTTCAAGATGCTCTCCCAGGAAATAAAAATAGCAATCCCTTAAATCTTATATGTAACTTGTCTATTTCTGCTTGAATATTCTCTTTAAACAGATTTCATGAAGTTTCTACCAAGCTGGAATATATTGAGATGCATTCTAGTCCTACCCAGAGCAAACCCACTGAAATTAATCAATGTGACTAACTTAGAAAGACACCATGCAGCTCTGTGGACTGATTTGATCTGCTGAGGCACAAAGCTACAGTGCCCTGACACCTAAAATAGCATCTTGTCTTTAAAAAGTGAAAATGTCCTTCTTTGCATTGTTGTTGTTTATTCATTTAAGAACACTGTCCAGCCATCTCGTCCTCTGTCGTCCCCTTCTCCTTATGCCCTCAATCTTTCCCAACATCAGGGTCTTTTCCAGGGAGTCTTCTCTTCTCATGAGGTGGCCAAAGTATTGGAGCCTCTGCTTCATGATCTGTCCTTCCAGTGACCACTCAGGGCTGATTTCCTTAAGAATGGATAGGTTTGATCTTCTTGCAGTCCATGGGACTCTCAAGAGTCTCCTCCAGCACCATAATTCAAAAGCATCAATTCTTCAGCGATCAGCCTTCTTTGCATTACTTGACATATATTACCTTTTTTGTTCAAGTTGTGTAACTGCTCCTGACCTGGCTCTGCTATCATCACATAGAATGTTTCTTTAAAAACTAATGCCAATTCTGCCTAGCTATTCCTAGTACCCTCCCACAATCCCTTTGGTCAATCAAGATGGGACAGCTGAAGGAAGTGAGTATTTTAAGCCTAAATGAATTAGTATTCAGAAGAGAATTTTCAATTACTTAAAGGAACCCAGACAGAAAAGACTTATTCCCAATCTGGTGATAATGGGTCAAGATACAATGAATGCAAATAACAGGAAGTTAAGAGTGGGGTTAAATAGTCTCGAGAACTTCCTAATTAGGTTGAAAGCTCAGTGGAATAATAAACTAAAGAAATTATAGAAGAGAGAGACAGAGAAACTGACACTTGTTTTAGGGCAAGGAGTGAACTAAAATACCTTCTCCAGGTTACAGTGCTGGGTGGTTAGTAAAAAAAAGGGTCTTTTCCATGGTGGCACCCTATTTATGGAATAACCTCCCAGCCCCACAGAGAGGCTTGCCTGCTTTCAAGCACCAAGTGAAGACCTTATGCGCTTTATTCGGTGACAAGTGGTGAGGATTTTGTGGGCCTGTGGGTGTTGTTGGATTCACATGTGGTATGGCATGTGTGAGAGGACATGTAAAGACTGGTATCCTGTAGGACAGTTTCAACTGTTGGCCCCTGAAGTGAAAAGGGAGAGAAATGCCTCAACTGCATTACCTCTGCCGGCCACCACTGTGCAACAAAACTCTTCTGAAACTCCTTAAGTATATGATTGTGCAATTGGGAACGTAACGAGGTGAGAGAGACTGATGATGAGGGTGATGGGAAGAACCCCTTCTTGTCATGCAGTGTTAGTTTCAACCACTCAGAAGGGAGGAGGCCATACTACTAGGAGCTTTAGCTCCTGTACAACAAATAAACGGTAGATTTCGGTCCTCTCCAACTCCTTGGGTGGTTCCCTTTGAAGAAAAAGTTGTGCTTTCTGGCAGCATCTGGCAGCACATGGGCAATACCAGTGAAAGGAGAACACCAGCCAAATTTGAGACCCAGCTGCCAAGAACACAGATTTTTATTAGCGCTACGACCACATACTCCTTTATGTAATCACAGTTCCAATTCAGTTTAAATTTAAGAAAATACTTTGACCTCAGTGCCATTCTGTGGAGGACTTATCCCTTGAGGAACACCATTTTCTCCTGCTGAAATACACTTTCTGTGAGCATGTAACTGTGGTGATGTGACAATGCAGTTTTAAAATAATATCATAAAATAATAATAATAATAAATTGCAAGCTAACTGATCATGTGAATGCTCTTGTTTAAAGTTTTCCACAAATCAACAAACTAAGCTCTTTGGCACATCTAAGGCTATGTACATATTAGCAGCTTAAAACACAGTGAGTTCATCCCCACCATGACAATGCACTGTGTTTCAAATTGCATTTTTATACAGTGGTACCTCAGGTTAAGTACTTAATTCGTTCCGGAGGTCCATTATTAACCTGAAACTGTTCTTAACCTGAAGCACCACTTTGGCTAATGAGGCCTCCTGCTGCTGCTGTGCCGCCGGAGCCCGATTTCTGTTCTTATCCTGAAGCAAAGTTCTTAACCTGAAGCACTATTTCTGGGTTAGTGGAGTGTGTAACCAGAAGCGTATGTAACCCGAGGTACCACTGTATTGCTGTAAACAAAAGAGAAAGGGCAGGGCTGTCTTCACCCAAAGCACATCCCCTGATTTTTTTTCCGTGTGCCTGCAAACCTCCCAAACTCCAATGAAACTGTCATCTGCACATGCAGGGGTGCCAACCTGAATAAAATATTGTGGGGGGCCCAGTAAGCCGGCCCTGCATAATCAATCACATGACACACTGCACACACACCATTTGGATGGCAGTGCCCGTGAACTTTGGGGGGGGGGTCTATCCCTCTCAATATTTTATTTCAGGGGCCAAAACCCCTGCGGCACCCAAAGGCTGGCTTCTATGTGCAAAGGTGCCTTCTCAAATATAAACACCTCAGCTTAACTGCAGCATTGCTTTTCAAACTGGATGGAAAAACGAGGGAAAACACATCAAATAGCAAGGAACTATAGGATGCAAATGGTTTCTGGCTAACGCCCTGCGCACTCCACTTCAAACACCTGTGGTGAGAGTGCACTGGAGCCAGAGGAAATGGTAAAGTGTACACACTGTAAAATAAATGAGGCCATTCAAATGAAAGGCAAAATACATCCTAGTATCACTCTGTAATAGCTTTACTACTTAGGTCACCATCTGAAATAGTCATCTGAAGCCAAATTTTGATAACAAATTTACTTATTATCCTGTCAAAGCCTGGAGCTCAATTTCCTCACAACTTCCAGGGGAAGGCATACCTTCTCAGGGTGGTGCCAGAAACAAGAGGTCATGCTGCTTTGTGCTTTGGTTGAGCATGGGTGATGCTGTGGTCTAAACCACTGAGCCTCTTGGGCTTGCCGATCAGAAGGTCGGTGGTTCGAATCCCTGTGACAGGGTGAGCATGCTAGTGCAAGTAGATAAATAGGTACCACTGCAGTGGGAAGGTAAATGGTGTTTCCGTGCGCTCTGGTTTCCGTTACGGTGTTTCATTGCACCAGAAGCGGTTTCGCCATGCTGGCCACATGACCCAGAAAGCTGTCTGTGAACAAACACTGGCTCCCTTGGCCTGAAAGCAAGATGAGTGCCACAACCCCTTAGTCGCCTTTGACTGGACTTAACCGTCTAGGGATCCTTTACCTTTACCTTTTACTTATGCCATCAATCCATGTCCTGATAAACTTTTCCCCAACCTACCTGGTTCCAACCTCACATCTCACGAGACTCTGTCTTTTGATCTGCAGGCTGCAGTTCCCCGGGTCTAAGCTTCGGGTTAGTCTAGTTAGGATGCCTTTCTTGTTTCTCTCCAGGAGCCCAACCAGTGTTGTATTACAGCTGCAGGTTTGAAGAATGTAGTGAAGAGACCTAAGCCATCATCTTTTCTAAACCAGCTAATTGATTCATTAGGCCTCATTTCACAATTTTATTTTATTTTTTAGCATCAGGATAAATTTATAAATGGATCATTAGTGCTTGTGGAATATCAGAAACTGTAAGCCTGTTATTCATCACAGGTATTGTCCATGACAATGTATTAAATGTGTCCTTGTTTTTAAAATGGTCAAGGTTTAATCTGTTCCTTGCTCTTGGTTTTAGTAGCACATTATTAGACCCTAATTGATCATTTAAAAACTTGAGAGGTTTTTCAAGAATGTATTTAATACCCTCTTAGGAATGAATATTAGGTGCATTTGACCACAGATGACTGATTCAGTAATCTAATAACTGAGTTATTTTAATTCATAACCTCAGTGCCTTATTGCTCTAGCCTCTGGAGTGTGAGGTTGGTTCCAATTTTTGCTTCAGTGTCGTAAACTTTCTCAAAATATTTTAAGAGATTCAGCTTACATGACTTTCTGAAGCAATTTTGGGTTTCAGCATTAATTTCACATTTGCCCCCAAAACTTTGGAAATACTTGGTACTTCTAGCTGGTTCAAACATTAAATCTGTGAGATGCAGGGCTTCTTAACAAAAAAAAATTGGGTCATTGTTCTTTTGCCATTTTGGAGAAGGGCTGATTATATAGTAACTGACAGTACAGGAGATGTGTGGAGTTCTTTGCTATTAAAAATAATTCAATGGAAGTGAAACTGCATGTAGCACCAGCAAGAGAAAGTTATGAAGCTCAGTGGTTGAGCATCTACTTTGGATGCCAAAGGTTCCAGGTTTGCATGTTTAATTTCCAGCAGTTCCAGGTAGGGCTGAATTGACTACGACGGTTTCCTACATTCCTAACAGGACATCCAGCAGGTATTAAGAAGAAAGGGGTCAATGGCATATAGAAACTTGTCTTTCTAAGCCCAACCAGATTTAAATAGTGAGAGTTTTGTAATAATTTTAAGAGAAAATTTAAGACTAGGTGTAGTTAAGACTCTGAACACATTACTGAAGATTAGGGGCACTGATGTAATATTTACCCTTCTCGGTAACAAATTTGCCTTCTATTTTTTCCATCCCTGTTTAAATTTCAAGATTTTGCCGTCTAGGAAAGTGTGGAACCTGTACAGCAGATGTGAGCAGATGTGGCCAGATGTGTTTATGAATTGACCCTCTGCAGTACTCACAGCACGCTAGCTGCTTAGCCACATAGGGGCTGATATTGTGTATTAACATGATTAATTTCCACACTCATTTTAGGGTTCTATTATCTACTTTGATCGCTAGACTCTGGTTTTGCTCCATCTAGTTCTACATAAGACCCACTTTGAAGGCAGTGGGTTTATGTCCTTCAGGGGTAGTTAGTTGTAGGGGGGCTCCTTTATCTGCTACAGATGATCTATTTTGGTTTCTTAATGCACATTCCCCATTAAAATGCTATGCATTTCAATTAAAGACTATTTTAAAGGAAAGGAAATTTCAAACTGGACTTCCTCTAACACAGAAGTAGCCAATATGGTGCCTTCTAGATTTTGTTTGACTGTTGCCAGTAGCCAAAGATGATGGGAGCTGTAGTCCAAACACATTAGGAGGGCACCATATTGACTGGGTAAAGGTAAAGGGACCCCTGACCATTAGGTCCAGTCGTGACCGACTCTGGGGTTGTGGCGCTCATCTCGCTTTACTGGCCAAGGGAGCCGGCATACAGCTTCCGGGTCATGTGGCCAGCATGACTAAGCCGCTTCTGGCGAACCAGAGCAGCGCACGGAAACGCCGTTTACCTTCCCGCCAGAGCGGTACCTATTTATCTACTTGCACTTTGACGTGCTTTCGAACTGCTAGGTTGGCAGGAGCAGGGACCAAGCAATGGGAGCTCACCCCGTCGCGGGGATTCGAACCACCAACCTTCTGATTGGCAAGTCCTAGGCTCTTTGGTTTAACCCACAGTGCCAACCGCGTCCACCATATTGACTACTCCTGGTCTAACACTTAACTTATCCTGAAGTGAAGTATCTGGGATCTCACACTTGATGAAAAAAAAATTCATACAGAAACTATCCAAAGTCTGATTTTTAATCCCAATACAGGTTCTGGGGAAATTCTTACCAAAAACAATTGCACAGAAGAGCTCAAGCTTCTGCTCCACACTACCCTTTCAAATTCACCCCCGTCCCTCAGGTCTTCAGTAGTCTTATTTCCCTCAGCTAAAGCTGCTCATAATCTCCATCTGTACGTTTTAATGCCACGTGTCATGTGATGTATAAAATGCAAATGCTTTCTGACAGTTCTATAAAGAAGTAAGTCACAAGTTAATGAGGTGAAGCAGTCATTGTCTTTTAAGGGGGATACTGCTGTTGTACAACACTGGCGAGGTTGGGGGTCAACGTCTTGTTAATGGTAGCCATTAACCAAGTTAGAAGAGTCTTTGTTTACTTAAGATTGGTACTTAAAAGAGAGTCTGGCTGTTCTTCCAATCATGGTGAAACAGAAACACTGGGATGATGTACCTGTAAAAAAAGATCAGCAGAACAGGGAACTATAGAGATTGTTTCAAACATTTATCTTTTGCTGTAACATTTATTTGAAAAACAGCTTCAGAAATAAGACACTTGTAGAGCTGGACAAATATACTGATTTCACTGTATCTCAGTCTTCCCAATCTGAAATTCAGTACTCCACAATTGCATGTTAATTTGCATAATCCTCATGAAAATTCACCAGCATTTTAGTGTGAATTTCTTCTAATAAACACGTTTGTTTGTGTATGCAGTTTTGACTAACACAAACGTTTCAAAAACATGTTCCCCATAATACATTGCATTTTGGTATGTTATTTTCACTAATATATTATTTTTTAATGCATCTTCCCAATAGATATGCATTTTTTTACACTTGGGTTGCAGAAATGCAAAATTGGGAGAAGTACGCCTTTCAAAGGATAGCTGTTCGGCTTGCATATAGCTTTGAGAAGTGTGAATTAGGTAGCTTTTCATTAAAATGTGAACAGAGCAGAATTTCTCCCCCTTCCCTAGACACATATTGCAAAAGTATCTCCTGTTTAACAGACCTAGCTGTCAAAATAAACATGAATAAACATGAAATAAACATGAAAAGGCCTTTGTCACCATGTAGGTATTTAATTCTTAGCTAACAGAAACACATGCAGAATTCATCCTTCAGCATAGAATTCAAAGCATTCATGGTGGAAGAGAGCTGGCTGAAATATGTGCATGTTGTGTTTGGCTGATAAGTGCTTTTCATAATAACCATTCTTAAGATGTCATTAGTACTCCCTCTTTTGCACTAAAATTACATTTTGTTAATTTTATTGACATGGAATGGAACTTTCTTAAATCTCCTGTAATCAATTATATAACTGAACAGTTAAAATAATTCATGTAAAGTATGAAAGACCTTATCCTTGTCTTTGTTCTAATTTACATACAATTAATTCTGGACCATTTATTTATCTAGTCTGCTTCCTCCCCCCCCACCCCCCAACATCTCAGCTATAATAAATGAGCTCTCTTTCTTTTATTTGCAGAAGTGTTTCACAATCTGATTTCTATAGCCACAAAGTGACAAAGCACAAAGTGATGTGCTGATTTAGTGGACCTGTAATTGTATGCTAAACTCATAATCTCTGGTGCTGTTTTGTGACAGTGCCCTGAATTTTATTTCTTAATAATGATGAAAAATCAGCTGGAATTACTTGATTGAATTCCTTTATTGGAGTGACACTAATTGACTCCAACTTCCTTCTGACACTGACTATTCATTAGAGTCTATTAATTACACATCTGCTTGTGTGAAAACTGTGTGCCTAAAACTCACCTTCTTGAATATATATGGTGTTAGCAATTGTAAATCTTAGCCTTGCTATTCAGCAAATCAATCAAGGGAACATGAGCACAACTTTCCACAGAGCCTTATCATAGAATTCAAGGGTTGCATCAACTGAAATTACAGACCCCTTGGTCTAATTTCTCTTCCACATAAATTGGTAGAAAGTATTATAGATACTGAAATATGTGGGTCTTGAGGAGAGAAAATCAATAATGTTTTTAACAAAGGAAAGTCTCACCACCCAAATTCTTTGAGAGAATCAACAAAGATGAAGATAGATATTATATACTTGAAGTTCAATCCTACCAGATCGTGCCTATGCTTATTTACTCAGAAGTAGACCCCACTGAATTTGATGGGTTTTAGTTCCAGGCAACTAAGTGCACACCTGACTGCAGCCTTAGACTCCCCCAAAGATTTATATAAACACCTTTAGTAAATGCACCATAGTGGCAGCCATCCATTTCTCTCTCCTCTAAGAATGTCCTAGAAATGATGCTACATCATTACATAGCATTTCTCCTATTGGGTCTTTGAGAAGACAACACCCTCTGCTGCCTCATCTTAAATAACAGTAACACCCACCCTCCATAAATTAATGAATTACAGAGAATTCCAAAGATTATTACAATCGTCATGGACTGCATTTGCCCAAGCCTTGAAACCGGTGACACACTCCATGCCCTATGAAGCACTCTGGGTCCAGTTTGACCCCCATTGTCAAATTACCAAGTAGTGCCTCCTTGTGATTCCAGTTGTGTTGTCAGCCTGCAGCAGGAAACAGGCTCCTACACAAGTGATCTTGTGGAGCCACCTGAACTTTCCTGACAGGCCTCATATTTCATTTTTTGACAGAATGAATTGTTATCCTACCAATTTATTGTTTATATTCTTAGATTGCCCTTCTGCCAGATTTCTCAAGGGCGGGATAAAAATAATACAATAATGTAGTACAACATAAAATCAACAGTGCAATCATTAGTTTATCTCAGTTCCGTTACAAAATAAGAGCTGTAGAGAAGGCACAGCCAATAATCTTTTCAGTCCCCAAAAGCCAGACAAAACATGTATTTCTAACAAATTCATTGACCTACATTTGTAGAGTCACAGTTAGGGTTATTCTGACTTGAATTTTGATTGTTGTTGTTGTTGTTTAGTTGTTTAGTCGTGTCTGACTCTTCGTGACCCCATGGACCTTCTGTCTTCCACTGCCTCCCGCAGTTTAGTCAAACTCATGCTGGTAGCTTCGAGAACACTGTCCAACCATCTCGTCCTCTGTCGTCCCCGTCTCCTTGTGCCATCTATCTTTCCCAACATCAGGGTCTTTTCTAGGGAGTCTTCTCTTCTCATGAGGTGGCCAAAGTATTGGAGTCTCAGCTTCAGGATCTGTCCTTCCAGTGAGCACTCAGGGCTTATTTCCTTCAGAATGGATAGGTTTGATCTTCTTGCAGTCCATGGGGTTCTCAAGAGTCTCCTCCAGCACCATAATTCAAAAGCATTAATTCTTCGATGATCAACCTTCTTTATGGTCCAGCTCTCACTTCCATACATCACTACTGGGAAAACCATAGTTTTAACTATACAGACCTGAATTTTGATTACTTAGTTATGTATATGCATGGTATCAATTCTGAACAGCAGTTTACCGAAGTAGTCTCATATATCTGAGGGTTTTTTAAAAATAAAATAAAAGAGATGGGTTTCTAATTCATCTTGCATTATTCACACTTGATGGAGTGTGCATGCATTTTGTCCTGGGTTAGGTCGGCCCAAATGCAAAAAGGGGCACTAGTTGTTAAAGGTCCTTAAACATAGCTAAGCCAGAAGCCACCTTCCAGAGCTGCACACATTTATTGCAGCAAGAGGGAGAACCAGTGCAGTACATTAAACAGAATTCCAGGCTTGGGATGCTAAGATCTAGGTTCAAATGGCCACTTAGCCATGAAGCTCTCACTTGGGTCAAGGATCTCAGCTTAACTTCCCGCATGTGATTGTGAGTGAGGAATTGTGGAGACTGAATCATGTACGCTGTCCTGATTTCATTGGATGAAAAACAGGATAAATACTATATAAATAAAGCATTTATTTTTAAACTTCTTTTTCATCCTCTCCAGTCATGTGTGTGCAAGGTGATCTATAATGGTTTCTGCATAAATGCTGGAAATGTTTTGTGTTTCCCTTCAGGCAATCTGCTAAATGACTTTTAAAGGTCCCCAGAGTTTAATCCTAGACTGGTATATATAAAGAGTGTCTTTCTTGCACCACTAATTAACAACAACTGGACCCCACATAGCTGGGCTTCAGAGGAAAGTCTTCCAGAATAGAAGGTCAGCATGCAATTCTAGCTTTAGTTAAATATATATATTCCGCCACCAGCAAACGTTCTGGGTGCAGCTGTATTCAAGAAAGCTACACCAAAGCAGGATCTCAAGCAAATGCTAGGAGTAAATCTCATTAAACTTAAGGGAACTTTCTTCTTAATACCGTATTTTTCGCTCTATAAGACGCACCAGACCATAAGACGCACCTAGTTTTTGGAGAAGGAAAACAAGAAAAAAAATATTCTGAATCTCAGAAACCAGAACAACAAGAGGGATCACTGCGCAGCGAAAGCAGCAATCCCTCTTGCTGTTCTGGCTTCTGGGATAGCTGCGCAGCCTGCATTTGCTCCATAAGACGCACACACATTTCCCCTTACTTTTTAAGTAAGTCTTATAGAGCAAAAAATATGGTAAATATGCTTAGAATTGTGCAGCTCATGAGTTAATACACGAAGTATCTTCAGATTTAAAGTGATTTTGATATGATGGTGGTTTACAGTTATCTGTAAAACAATATATAGGGACTTACATAGGCTGCCTCAGAGAACACAATGGAGGCCAAACTTAGTTGTACTATATTTACCTATAAATATTCTCAGGGGTAGTTTGTCTATCGGGGGGCATTATTCCCCACCAAGATGAAACAGTTTCACAGCCAGCTGTTTAGCATTGGTCACTGCCTTATAAGAACAATGTTCTCATCAGTGCAATTGCACATCACTATCTCTCATCCCACAGACACCAAAGCAAGTCATGATAACCTTGAACACTCTTCCAACAGTTTGTAGGCGTGAACATTAATGATGTCAATCCATTATCTCACCATGAGGTCTGACAAGCAGACAGAGAAAGTGATAGCTTTGGAACTGGGATTTAACTGCTTATGGTTGGAAATTGTCTTCAAGCTGCTATAGTATGAGAAAGGAAGGACTACTACAATTAAAACCATCAGGAGAAAGAATTATTTTCTATCAGCATATAAACAGATAGATCAAGTCTGTGTTGCCCCAAGCCACATTCTCAGTCGCAATTCCGAAATGAATGGTTACATCTTAACATCCCATTCAAATAATTAATTAAAGCCATACAACACTTGCATATGAAAAATCAATTACACATCTACTATAGACCTTTGGAATGTGAATTTAACATGTGCAGTTCTAAGGGAGTTTACTCTTAAGTCAGTCCATTGGGGTCATTCAGTTTCTACTAACAGTGTTTAGAATTGCAGTCTCAAACCAGCAACTTCTCACCGGTCACTTTTCACATCGCTTGAAGTCAATAGGCCAAAGCGAGCTTAAGAGGTTCATAGATCACAGTCTAAGTAGATGGAGTTCCTCATATTTCATAAATTCCAGTTTCTATTAATTTATGTGACTTTCAAAGGGAATAGATTTATTACTATATCTGCATTTCTTTGTTTTCAGATTGGTCTTCAAAATGCAATTCAGGTGTGATCCAAAACCCAATTGATACCGTACTTTCCTATTTACTTCTGAGATGAAGAGAATACTTTGTGCATGTATTTTGCACACTGAAGATTTCCATCTTATAGACAACCCAACACACTGCTAGGATACTTAAGTCCCACTGAAATCAAAGGCTAGGTCATGGAGGGCTGGTGTCACTTTCTAGTTGATCAGCCTTATAATAACATGAAAATATATTTTCTAGGAAGAGAAGAGGAGAATATGATATAGAAAGATGCAAAACAACGCTTTTTCAAATTAGTTCACAATTTTATCTCTGTTTAATTCAACCTAGAATTTATTTTATATCCCAGTTTTGAGTTCTTAAAAATTGTGTGTGTGTTTTGCATGCAATATTTTCTCATTGCTGTTGCTGGATAAACACCACTTTTATGTTTCTCCCTCTCCCCACAACAATTCACTTGTTTAATACACATTTAATTTAATTATTTCCTTCTGATGTAAAATGATCACAGTTCTCTTCTTTCCCTTTCTTTCTGGCAGAAGGCTGGCAGAAAGTCCACACGCAAAAATATGTTAGAAGACATCTGGGGATGTTGTTAAACAGTGATTTTGATATATTACATTGTTAAGATGATGGAAGAGAGACATAGATCAATCCTGGATTTTAAGGTTTTTTAAACGACTTTGACCTTAACCCATATATTTCTTACTAAATGTATAAATGAGGAGTTAGGTTTTATTGTTTGTTAACGGTAAAAAATACACATGGCCCTGGACACATATTTTATAGTCCTTCTCCCCTACTATTGTATTTCACATCTCAACAGCAGCAGAGGCACCTGATTTTCTGGCCTCTGGGCTAAACAGCATTTGCATTTTTTAAAAGTCCTTATTTCAGGTCTATATACTTGGTTCAAACCATTTTTAAAGTAAGCTACTACTCTGCATCTCAACACACAAGTATCCCCCCCCCCCCGGCACAGTCAAAGCCTGTATTATTGCCTTCAGGCAAAGGCCCAGAATTTGTAAGTTATTTGGCTGAAGACTCTGACCCCTTCACTTGGCCCTCAAGCTCTAAGTCAGAAGGTGGCAACCTCAGGCAGCTATTGAGGGGCCACTGTTTATCCCATGCCACTTTACATGAAATTAATTTGTCTTAAACAAAGAAAGAGGCACTGTACACTATCTCATTACTATCTAATTCTAATTTTTGCCCCTCTATCTGTGTTGATTATTATGGGAACCTGTCGTGGATTTACTTTGAAAAGGAGTCTCTGTGATCCTTGTGGTCAATGATTCAGTAGGTTGGCTCCTACATATTTTTGTTGGGCCACTGCCATGGCAGGGAGTAGGGGGAGAGAATCACCTTTCCCTTACTGTATCTCAAGGAAATGGAGAATGAAATAGTAGCAAACACACATTGTCTGCTCAGTGTTCTTTATGGTTTATAAATCAAAATAACATCTTTTTGTCTTACTCTGTAAGGTTTACTGGCTTTTGCCAACGTTGCATACCTTTTTTCAAAGCAGAATCAGCAAGGCCAGATGTATGGAAATGTGGACAATGCTTTGTGGATATCAAACACAGAATTGGAATTATTGTTAGTCTTCATCAAAAAAATTAGACTAGAAAAGATACTGATGGAGAGGTCAAAAAGGAAACATCAGCAGGCTTTTCTTGCTAAGAAGGTCCAAAACATCTGTATTCAGATAGGGTTGCCATATTTCAAAAAGTAAAAACCAGGACACCCCAAAAGTTTTTGCACCTTTTTTTTAGGAAGACCCCTAAGCTTCCCCTCCTCCCCAAAACACCAAAACGATTGACTTGCCTAATAAGATCCAGGACAAAATGCCGCCTTTCAGAAATTCCCCCTGGAAATTGCATGTCAACCCTACATTCAGATTCTAATCAACCTAGCCATTTTCTGTAAATTTAAAATAGTGGTCATAGTTTGGAGTTTCATTTTTTAAAGTAATCTACCAAGCTTTATTCAGATAGCTTAGGTCAATGACACTTAACCAATGAAAATCCCCATTAACATAGAAAACATTGCACAATGTTGCATACTATTGAAAATTTTAAATACCCCATACACACTTGACCTTGACCACTGGATAGGTGGATGCATGGAGTGGAAATGAAGTCATGTGACTGTCCCAAACCTTTCCCAGGTGCACACAGGAAAGTGAGATCTCATGTCACCATCCCAATAGCATCATGAGCAAACGTTATTCATGAATGCACAACAAAAAAGGAAGGCTGGAGGAGTCCACTGTCTAATCATAGAGCTGTCAATTGTCAGGGGAGTTTTGCAAAGAAGAACAGACCCTTCTCATCTAGCACTCACATGAGAAATTGACACAAACATTTGGATGTTACTTCTCTTTAAAGGAGAACCTGTACTTCTGTACTCTTCTGGATTTAACTCCCCTCTCTGTGTAAACTAAAAAAGATTTCAAAAGGGTTGTGGACTCAAAGCATATTTGTTAAACTGAAGCAATCATTTATATCAAATTGACCTGTGGCTGAGAGAAACAAAATAAGAGAACTGGTTCAGTATTAGCAAAGGGGATAGCCTGTGGGGTTTGCGGTCAGTAGCATCACCAATGCTTCTTTATGTCTAAAATGTAATATATGAACCAGCAGCACAATTCCGGCCTATCAACAGCTCCATATACAGAATTCAAGTCAACACTCACACATCTGACCAAAGGTGAAATAATATGTTTTGGCTTATGTACAGGTTATATAGAGGCACGAGTGATACCTGCATCTATAAATGTAAAAGTCCAAATTGGTTCTATGAGTGTCAACTTCCTGCATCCCTGGTTGGATGTTGTAAGACCCACCTGTGTTGACTGACAGGATCAGGGCAATCAAAAGCATCCTACAGAAGTATCCCTGTGGAGTTCAGAAACAGGTCTTCCAATCCCTGTGGTTAGAATCATCTGCAAATGCCCTCAGGGAAGCAATGGTTTTAGTATTTTGCTCCTATTACTTTTCAACTGTTGACACAGAGCTAAACTCAGCATGTTGAAGGTGTTTCCATGTGTCACTTCTAATAGGATACAGGTGTCATGCGATCTGAGATTATTTCAAAACTGATTTTGCTTGAGTTAAGGTGCAAATTACTCCACAAGAAGCAGATGTCCATTTTAGCCCTTCTGAAATATGTGATTTTACAATGAACAGTACAAGCTCTATTGGGAAAGAGAAATTATAAATTACACATTTTTTCCTTCTACAAAGGAAAATATTTTAAAAATCTTTCTCCAGTGCACCTGCACAAAGAAAATCATTGTCACTGCACAGGGGAAAAAATGTGAACTTGTAGCCTTCCAGGTGTTGTAGAACTAAAATTCCCATAGCTCCTGATCCTTGACAGTGCTGGTTGGGACTGATGGGACTTAGAGTCCAACAACTTCTGTATTACCACAGGTTCCACATCCCTTGCACAGAGGTAAGGTGAAATCTCTTACACAGAGCCATCAATTTAAACTCCACAATGTGGATGCTACTAAATTTCCATGTTACATACTTTGTTCTTCTTGTTCTGAAGAAAACTTGTTTGCCTTTAAAATACCCACTTCCAAATTGTTTCCAAAGTTTCCCACTTCCCTTAACACAGAAAGAGACCAGACCTTTGGTAAGTTAAAAATGGTTTACTTACAAACACTTCCAAGGTCAGATTCATGTGCTTTTCCATACAGCAGCATGGAAAGAGAGGCAGTGTAACTTAGGTTCATGAATAGTAAATGTTTCTAAGTTATTCGTATAGAAACACAAAGATGGCATAAAGCCATGTGGCCTAAGCTTGGAGCATCCAGCTTAGACCTTCTTAGCAGGTAGGGTTCACATGGTTGAAATGAGAAAGCAAATAATTTGGTAACCCTTTCTCCCAGTGTTAATGGCCTTAACCCCCTCATGCATTAATTAGACTTAAGCATGTTGGTTTTAAAAAGCAGAGACATCACCTTGCCAACAAAGGTCTGTATAGTTAAAGCCATGGTTTTCCCAGTAGTGGTGTATGGAAGCGAGAGCTGCACCATAAAGAAGGCTGATCACCGAAGAATTGATGCTTTTGAATTATGGTGCTGGAGGAGACCCTTGAGAGTCCCATGGACTGCAAGGAGATCAAACACATCCATTCTTAAGGAAATCAGCCCTGAGTGGTCACTGGAAGGACAGATCATGAAACTGAGGCTCCAATACTTTGGCCACCTCATGACAAGAGAAGACTCCCTGGAAAAGACCCTGATGTTGGGAAAGATTGAGGGCACAAGGAGAAGGGGACGACAGAGGACGAGATGGTTGGACAGTGTTCTCGAAGCCACAAACATGAGTCTGACCAAACTGCAGAAGGCAGTGGAAGACAGGAGTGCCTTGCGTGCTCTGGTCCATGGGGTCACGAAGAGTCGGACACGACTAAACGACTAAACAACAACATGTTGGTTTTATGAAGCTGATTTATCCCACAATGTAGAGAATGTGGGGAAAGAGTTGTAACTCATGGAGAAGGGTGTTAGCGCATCTGTTTTGCATGCAGGTGCCAGATTCAGTCTCTAGCATGTCTATGTAGGAGTGAGAGAGACCCCTTTCTGGAACCCTGAAGAGTTTCTGCCAGTCAGTAAAAACAAATCTGAGTTAGAGGGACCAGTTGTCTGATATGGTATTAAGGCAGCTTCCTTAGAACTCCCCTATCAAACATATGAAAGGTGGAGCAATGGACAAGTGGGATTCCGATGAAGGAAATGAGGCCACAAAGCATCTGCTTGCTCTTCAGGCAGTGTCTCTGCGGTTTAGGGAATCTTCCCAGTCATACCTGGAGATGCCACAGAAGACTGAACCTGAGTATCAGCTTATAAAGCAGATAATCTGCTACTGACTTGCAGCCCTTCTCCAAGAGTTCTAAACAACACACTGTCCTAGTCTTAAGGACTATGGTTCCTAGTTCCATAACTTCCAAGATTTCACAGCTGAAAACAGGGACACACATGTAGCACTCAGGTGTCATACTGAGGATCACTACCCAACCCATACTCTCCAACAAATGGCTGAGGGCTCTCCTTTGAAGCCTGTACTCGTTAACTATACCATAGTCTCTAAAGCACTGATTTAAGAGCCAAGAGGGGCATCTGCTCTTTTGATCAGAGATATACTTGAAATATTTCATTGTTCTACAGCAGGTTAAAAAGAGAACTCAGCAGCTGAAGGTAAGTGAAATCACAGGCCCGTTTACTGCATTTCACCTTTGTGTCCTGAACATGCATTTGCCCAAATGTGCTCGACAGACGAGGCGAGTCCATTCTCCACTCAGGGAT
Source organism: Podarcis tiliguerta (assembly GCF_965153285.1). Classification (NCBI taxonomy): domain Eukaryota; kingdom Metazoa; phylum Chordata; class Lepidosauria; order Squamata; family Lacertidae; genus Podarcis; species Podarcis tiliguerta. The sequence continues at coordinate 28,004,700 of NC_139542.1, read as the reverse complement.
TTAACTTCTAGAAACGCTTTGGAGAAAAAGCTGAACCCAATTGAATGACACTCACTCACACTAACCAAATTTGAGCAAGGCAGCCTAAAAAATCTCCAAACGGGGACAAAATGGAGACAGTGGTTTACCTGCGACTGAATTCAGAAAATAAGGGTGGTTCTTGGTAAATAGGAATATTTGGAGGATATGCAGCTGAAATCCTAAAGCACGTGTTCAGGGCCCAAGGTATATTCAGGGATAATAAGAAAAAAACCAACAACTGCCCAAACCCAGATGGAGAGGATGGAGTGTCTGGGCCCTGATTAGATCTTGCCTTACAACCATCTGAGTCTCAACTATATCATTGGAAGAATCCTCCTGTGACCTATGCCTGTTTGTTGCTTACATTAGTACTTGGCAGGATATATATTTATCTTGCCTTTATCTCTAGAGGGATGAATAAATAAAGAAATCATGAAAATAGATTCATTTAAACATTTGGCATATTTCAGAGTAATTCAGCATGGACCACAACCTTTTTAAAAAAATGTATGTAGTTTAAAAAATATATTCTAGACAATAAGGAATTTTACATATTAATAATTCAGTTCAGATGATTTCAAATCTCCCTGTTCCTAGGGAGTGATTCACAACTGTACTATAGTCCTGTCTAAAATACCCCGGTGAAAGAGAGATCATTAAACTTTTTTGGATTGGAGGTGCATATCTATTGAAAAATGCTAAGGATCAAGCCGGTTTCTGCTCATATGTCAACTAGATTAATGAGCTTGCCTATAGCAGAAAGGTGATTTATTACAAGTAGTAACTTGATCCAAGATATTTAAAAGGCGACAGGGCATTCTCAAGGGAAAGATGGATCCTAAGCCACAGCATCTTTAAAACTAGGTCAGTCGGAGAACAGAAGATGGAAGGCTGGTGTATTGATTTCTTTAACTTTACTTGCTTTATCTACTTGTTCAGCTGCTATACTTCCTCCATTGGGGGGAAGATGCCCTTGATTGTTAAGGAAATGGCACATTATCACATCATCTTGCTAGCCTTCAGTAGATTCCTAGAGTTCTTATTTATATGGGTGCAAATCCTTTTTGGAACATGATCTAAGCAGTGGCCTGTGGCAAATGATTACCAGATTTCTTTGCTACCAGCTTCTGTCCACAGAAAGATTGAACAAATAAAGTGTGCCACTTTATTGTTTAGCATGCCAAGTGTAAGAGGCAACTCACAATTCTACAGATTAGCTCAAATGGCCAGCTTTGCCAATTAAGATCCTCTGCTGGTGGCAACAAGTTTGTCAGTGTTGCTGGCCCTGGGCAAAAGCATTTGCAATAATATCTGTTTCTTGCACTCAGCAAGCAGTTTCTTCAAAGTGGGGGTGGAGGTGCCCACAGCCTCAAATACAACAGCTGGCTCACTCAAGACATTTGGCAGCCCGAGGCATCAGCCTCACCTCCCACTAATTAAAATAGGGCCCAATCATTGAAATGACTATAAGCCACCTGTTTCTTTCAATGAATGCAGGTAAATCTCAGCTCTGTCTGAGAACCAAATTAGACAAGACACGAGCAAGTCACAGATTGGTCTCCTGATCCTTAAAACTGTCTAAAAAGCAGTCACAAGGGCCTGACTCAGTTACATCAGAACAGACTGCAGTGCCAAGAAAAAATGAGGTAACTTAATTAAATAATAAAGACATTGTTGTTGTTGTTGTTTAGTCGTTCAGTCGTGTCCGACTCTTCGTGACCCCATGGACCAGAGCACGCCAGGCACTTCTGTCTTCCACTGCCACCCGCAGTTTGGTCAGATTCATGTTTGTAGCTTCGAGAACACTGTCTAACCATCTCGTCCTCTGTCGTCCCCTTCTCCTTGTGCCCTCCATCTTTCCCAACATCAAGGTCTTTTCCAGTGAGTCTTCTCTTCTCATGAGGTGGCCAAAGTATTGGAGCCTCAGCTTCACGATCTGTCCTTCCAGTGAGCACTCAGGGCTGATTTCCTTAAGAATGGATGCGTTTGATCTTCTTGCAGTCCATGGGACTCTCAAGAGTCTCCTCCAGCACCATAATTCAAAAGCGTCAATTCTTCGGCGATCAGCCTTCTTTATGGTCCAGCTCTCACTTCCATACATCACTACTGGGAAAACCATAGCTTTTACTATACGGACCTTTGTTGGCAAGGTGATGTCTCTACTTTTTAGAATGCTATCTAGGTTTGTCATTGCTTTCCTCCCTAGAAGCAGGCGTCTCTTAATTTCGTGGCTGCTGTCACCATCTGCAGTGATCATGGAACCCAAGAAAGTAAAATCTCTCACTGCCTCCATTTCCTCCCCTTCTATTTGCCAGGAGGTGATGGGACCAGTGGCCATGATCTTCGTTTTTTTTATGTTGAGCTTCAGACCATATTTTGTGCTCTCCTCTTTCACCCTCAATAAAAGGTTTTTTAATTCCTCTTCACTTTCTGCCATCAAGGTTGTGTCATCTGCATATCTGAGGTTGTTGATATTTCTTCCAGCAATCTTAATTCCGGCTAGGGATTCATCCAGCCCAGCCTTTCGCATGATGAATTCTGCATATAAGTTAAATAAGGAGGGAGACAAAATACAGCCTTGTCGTACTCCTTTCCCAATTTTGAACCAATCAGTTGTTCCATATCCAGTTCTAACTGTAGCTTCTTGTCCCACATAGAGATTTCTCAGGAGACAGATGAGGTGATCAGGCACTCCCATTTCTTTAAGAACTTGCCATAGTTTGCTGTGATCGACACAGTCAAAGGCTTTTGCATAGTCAATGAAGCAGAAGTAGATGTCTTTCTGGAACTCTCTAGCTTTCTCCATAATCCAGCGCATGTTTGCAATTTGGTCTCTGGTTCCCCTGCCTCTTCTAAATCCAGCTTGCACTTCTGGGAGTTCTCGGTCCACATACTGCTTGAGCCTCCCTTGAAGAATTTTAAGCATAACCTTGCTAGCGTGTGAAATGAGTGCAATTGTGCGGTAGTTGGAGCATTCTTTAGCACTGCCCTTCTTTGGGATTGGGATGTAGACTGACCTTCTCCAATCTTCTGGCCACTGCTGAGTTTTCCAAACTTGCTGGCATATTGAGTGTAGCACCTTAACAGCATCATCTTTTAAAATTTTAAATAGTTCAGCTGGAATACCATCACTTCCACTGGCCTTGTTATTTGCAATGCTTTCTAAGGCCCATTTGACTTCACTCTCCAGGATGTCTGGCTCAAGGTCAGCAACCACACTACCTGGGGTGTACGAGACATCCATATCTTTCTGGTATAATTCCTCTGTGTATTCTTGCCACCTCTTCTTGATGTCTTCTGCTTCTGTTAGGTCCTTACCACTTTTGTCCTTTATTATGGTAATCTTTGAACGAAATGTTCCTTTCATATCTCCAATTTTCTTGAACAGATCTCTGGTTCTTCCCATTCTGTTGTTTTCCTCTATTTCTTTGCATTGCTCATTTAAGAAGGCCTTCTTGTCTCTCCTTGCTATTTTTTGGAATTCTGCATTCAATTTCCTGTATCTTTCTCTATCTCCCTCGCATTTTGCTTGCCTTCTCTCCTCCGCTATTTGTAAGGCCTCATTGGACAGCCACTTTGCTTTCTTGCATTTCCTTTTCATTGGGATGGTTTTCGTTGCTGCCTCCTGTATAATGTTTCGAGCCTCCATCCATAGTTCTTCAGGCACTCTGTCCAGCAATTCTAAATCCTTAAACCTGTTCCTCACTTCCACTGTGTATTCATAAGGGATTTGGTTTAGATTGTATCTTACCGGCCCAGTGGTTTTTCCTACTTTCTTCAGTTTAAGCTTGAATTTTGCTATAAGAAGCTGATGATCTGAGCCACAGTCAGCTCCAGGTCTTGTTTTTGCTGACTGTATAGAGCTTCTCCATCTTTGGCTGCAGAGAATATAATCAATCTGATTTCGATGCTGCCCATCTGGTGATGTCCATGTGTAGAGTCGTCTCTTGTGTTGTTGGAAAAGAGTGTTTGTGATGACCAGCTTGTTCTCTTGACAGAACTCTATTAGCCTTTGCCCTGCTTCGTTTTGAATTCCAAGACCAAATTTGCCAGTTGTTCCTTTTATCTCTTGATTCCCTACTTTAGCATTCCAATCCCCTATAATGAGAAGAACATCCTTCTTTGGTGTCACTTCTATAAGCTGTTGTAAGTCTTCATAGAATTGGTCAATTTCAGTTTCTTCAGCACCAGTAGTTGGTGCATAAACTTGGATTACTGTGATGTTAAAAGGTCTGCCTTGGATTCGTATCGAGATCATTCTATCATTTTTGAGATTGCATCCCAGTACAGCTTTTGCCACTCTTTTGTTGACTATGAGGGCCACTCCATTTCTTTTACGGGTTTCTTGCCCACAGTAGTAGATATGATAGTCATCCGAACTGAATTCGCCCATTCCCGTCCATTTTAGTTCACTGATGCCCAAGATGTCAATGTTTATTCTTGCCATCTCATTTTTGACCACATCCAACTTACCCAGGTTCATGGTTCTTACATTCCAGGTTCCTATGCAATATTTTTCTTTACAGCATTGGACTTTCCTTTCGCTTCCATGCATATCCGCAACTGAGCGTCCTTTCGGCTTTGGCCCAGCCGCTTCATCAGCTCTGGATCTACTTGTACTTGTCCTCCGCTCTTCCCCAGTAGCATGTTGGACGCCTTCCGACCTGAGGGGCTCATCTTCCAGCGTCATAACTTTTATATACCTGTTGTCTTTGTCCATGGAGTTTTCTTGGCAGGGATACTGGAGTGGCTTGCCGGTTCCTGCTCCAGGTGGATCACGTTTGGTCCAAACTCTCCACTATGACCTGTTCATCTTGTGTGCCCTGCTCGGCATAGTTCATAGCTTCTCTGAGTTCTTCAAGCCCCTTCGCCACGGCAAGGCAGTGATCCATGAAGGGGAATAAAGACATAGGAGATCAAATTATGAGAGCACCCTATTGCCCTAAACAGCCTGAGGCAGTTGCTTCACCTTGCCTCATCATAGGGCCACTCCAACGTGGACCAGCCTTGTACATTTCACATCATTGTCCCTACAAGAAGGTGAACTGAAATCAATTATTTACACCAAACAGGGCCGGGTGACAATCACTTTCGGTTTCCCACTGTTCCTCATTTTTCCACATCAGTTTGCAAATTTAAAGATCCTCATGAAAATTCATCGCCAGATTATTGTCAATTTCTCTTAAGAGAAATTTCCTTTCATATGCAATTTGTTGTTATTTTAATGCACATTTTACATTTGTACACATTACATGGCTGGAGAATTGCACTGCAAATATGTTTGGAAGGCTGGCCATGTTTCAGTTTGCATTTTGTTCTGGAAAGTGCAAATTAGAGGGGCTCACCTTTAAATGTTCTGAACTGAATCAAATTTCTCCTCCATCACGAGGACCAAATGATCCAGCTGCTTGCTTCACATGTGATAGCACACTGTGCAGCACGGTTCAGGAAAAGTGGAATTGTACACCCCAGCTACATTTTTAGATAATTCGTTCCCTTTGAAAGCAGCGGAAAATGAGACAAAATCTAAATACTCTGGTTTAAGTGTTGTGGCCTGAGCCATTAGTCAGTCATAGTTCCAGCAATCACAAAAGTTTCTTGGATTCCTCCCCAAACAGCAAGCTCTGGACACCCAGCAGCTAAGAGCAATAATAAATCTCTTTGAAGACTTATCTGCTGTCATATTTTTGCTACGTTCCAAAAAGGCTGAAATATTTTCATCATTCAGCTCCATTTATCAAACATCACCATCCCTAGCCCAGTTCCAAAATAGTTTCAGATGTGAGTAATATTTTGATGACACCCAATATCAGATGGGCGTTTAATGTGTGTCAAGAACAAAGACATCCCTTTGACATTTGAAAGCACTACTATTCCTTCAGGCAAATAAATCTGCAACTCATTTTACCAAATTTTCACTCAGATGCTAATGTACCTCAAGAAATAATGGGCAAAATGCAGTCACTGAGGGCTGAGGATCTGAAGGGGTCTTGTGGGTTTTATATATAATATGTTTTTTTAAAGATCCACAGAAATAAAGTCTGGCTGTTGAAAGTGGCATGTGAGAAATGAAGGGGAGGAGAGAGAGAGAGAGACCTATCGTGCTTTTGTGCTATAAAAACTGTGTTGCCTCTGGGTATTTGCATTGCTTCAAATGACAATTTTATTATGCAAAAGTAAGTTTCAACTTTGAATTGGCACCACACACTCTAGAAAAACTGAGCACATGAATTTTCTACTTCTGTTTAGGCTAAAAATTGATCTAAAACATGGGTGGCCAATCTATAGAAAGGACAGGGTCTGCCCTGCCATTAGGAATAATGAGGCAGCTGCTTCGGGCGGCATGTACTAGGGTTGCAGAATAGCAGTGAGATGTTGGAGGACAAAATTGTGTGCCCCACGGGGCCTATCTCTGCATGCCCTAAGCTAACCTTCTGCCCTCAAGTGTGGTGGGGACACTGTAAGATTCAAGTCTCAGTCTGGTCAGTTTCTGAGGATGTCACAGGAGTTGGCTAACATTCTCTCTAAGATTTATCGCCATATATTTTCCTAATATAAGACTGCCTGTTATTCTGGAAAGAATCAAAATATAGCACAATTCTTTGTCAGCATGTGAGACGCAGATTAAACAGAAGTACCTTCTCCTGTTTAATGAAAACAAACAACTCAGGAGTGCTCCCACACAAAGCTGATTATAGGATCAGGAGCTAAGTGTGCAACAACCTCATTGAGAGAATGTGAGAACTTTCCTAGCGACTGCTCTTCAAGCAAAGAATGAGCCCCATCAGTAGAGAGGAAGCAGGATTATTTTAAAAAAATCTTTTTTGAAAAACAAACCAGCTTGATTCCACCACCACCACCTCTCTCTTGCCTGCGGAGCTATTACATTCTGATTTTATTTTCAAATTATCCTCTTCCAAAGAAGCCTCTATTGCTCTGCAACATTTCACCTTGTTTATTTTGGGGCTTTTGATATCCCTCACTTAATGAAAATGCAAAGCGTTGTTAGCCTTTGGTGACCAAAGAAAATAGCAATTCACAAAAATATCTCCATATGCTGTAACCACCAAAGAAACAACTTGTCTCCTGCTTTGTTTGGAACAGTAAAGCAGACTTGATACTGTAACAAGACTGGCAGGTGGATGAAGAGTAAGGTATAGCCAACATAAACAAATCTCAGCCTTCCTCCTATTCAAATCGCTGGCATTATTGTTCATGAGAGGAAATAATTAAAACTTTCTTTTCTTAAAGACCCCAAAGCCTGAAGATTTGTTATTGGTGTATTTGAATGGCAAATCACCAGAAACTGAATGTAAACTATAGTGACTCCTGCTCCTATTTTATGTATTTATTTAAATCATTTCTATGTCACCTTTCCACTTCATCGGGCTTTTAAGGAGGGCCTCACAAGTCTATTAAAAACAACAACAAACTGTCACATGGGAAGGCAATGCATGCAGCCAAATAAATAAATAAATACCGTGGTACCTCGGGTTAAGTACTTAATTCGTTCCGGAGGTCCGCTTTTAACCTGAAACTGTCTTAACCTGAAGCACCACTTTAGCTAATGGGGCCTCCTGCTGCCACTGCGCCGCCGGAGCACGATTTCTGTTCTCATCCTGAAGCAAAGTTCTTAACCTGAGGTAATATTTCTGGGTTAGCGGAGTCTGTAACCCGAGGTACCACTGTAACAACATTTGCCATATTGTTTTTAGCAGTTCAGGACTTAGCGTTAGGTTTAATTTCTCTGAACTGCCAAGGGAGAGAGAGAACTGTCATTTTCATGCAAAGCAGAGTAAAAGTCTGGAACGAGAAGGACCAATAAAAATAAAAATGGTTAGTTAAACTGATTTGGAAGGAAGGGCAAGACTTGTGCTTTTCCATCTAGCATTGCGTCATTGGCATGAAAGTGAAACGGCACAGGGATGATTCTTAGCAAGCTTCTATTTAAGCTGCCATTTATCATTTTGATTGGGGTTTCTACAGGTGAAAGAGATCATTTTCCCAGCTCGTGTTGCTGAGTTTTGATGGCATGCACTTTCCTGTACGCTGCTGAAAGAGTCAAGCAAAGAGCCAAGTAGAAGAGCAGCAAGACTGAATTCCAGCAGCCCCTGTGAAACCCTGCCACATATAACAGTTTGGTTCCTTTGGTTTCATGATCCTTCCTTATCCATGACTTACTGCGGTGGTTGAATAAAATAATATTTTTCAGGATCAGAAAGCTAGCATTTCTCAAAGAGAGAGAGAGAGAGAGAGAGAGAGAGAGAGAGAGTCCTAAATGTCAAGTGCTCCTTGTCCCAACTAAACCTAATAAAGTAAGCAATGTAACTATTCCTTGCCCTGCCATCTAGTGAAAACAGATTTGAAAACTGCTGCCCTTAGAGATCAACCAGCCAAGAGGTGAAGGGGAATCAATGGGTATGGCTGGACAGATCAGTCTTTTCCCCTTCTATCTCTTTCACATGTTTTCATTCATAAACACATTCTGTCCCGTTTCTGCATCATGGAATGCATTGCAGAACTGGCAAATAAGCTCATTCTGCACTTGTAATAAATTGATATTTTGTACATCTTGGGACTCCCTGCCTATTGATATCAACATCCCTCCTTTTGGCAATTTTCTCAAACGTTGTGTTTCTAAACATATTTTTCTCTCAAAATATGCATTTCCAAGTGTATGCTGTGCTAAAATACGCATTTGTTAACTCATTTTGGTACATTGTTTAAGCCAAGAAATGCACCACAAGATTCAGAAAAGTCCAAGACATTTAGTAGTTCCTAAAATTCGCTTTCCATGGACAACTTGAAAATTGCTGAGTGTTTTGGTGGACCGCTTAATGACTTTTCTGCCTGTTGAAACAATTATAACATGCTGCACTAGATGCTGAATGATTTTTAACTGTATCATAGAATCATAGAGTTGGAAGAGACCACAAGGGCCATCGAGTCCAACCCCCTGTCAAGCAGGAAACACCATCAGAGCACTCCTGACATATGGTTGTCAAGCCTCTGCTTAAAGACCTCCAAAGAAGGAGACTCCACCACACTCCTTGGCAGCAAATTCCACTGTCAAAAAACTCTTACTGTCAGGAAGTTTTTATTTTAATTGTTTCTTTTATTTCTTGCACATTGTATTTTAAATTGTATTTCCATAGAATTCAAACTATAATAAAATGCAACTTAAGAAATAAAGAAGCAACAAAAATACAATTAAAAATCACTATGAATATTTCATGTGATAGATGTGCCATCTCCCATCTTTAACCACAAATCCATGGACCACCTGAGTGAAGCTTGTGGACCACTGAAGCTCTGCAGGCCAGAGTTTGGGAATCACTGCTTTAGTATAATACTAAGCCATGCCAATTTTTCTAGCTCATAGAACAGAAAATGGATGTTGTTGAACTGCAGTTCCCATCAGCCCCAACCAACATGGCCAATAGTCTAGAATGATAGGAGTTATGTCCAGAAACATCTAGAAAGCTACAGGGTTTCAACCCTGTTCCAGGCTTTTTCAGTACAATCAAGCAAGGAACTCTGGTTATAGGAGCAGCTACTGAGGAGGGCTGGCAATGCACACCTGGCCTCTTAGCAGTGGCATCATGAGAGAAAGAGAGAGAGAGAGAGAGAGAGAGAGAGAGAGAGAGAGCAGAAAAATCAGCACTGTGAGTGCCAATCCAGCACTCCTGCCAGTGTGTCAGTCCCTCCCAGGAAGTGGCAGTGATGCTGCTGTTGAGAGGTCAGGTGTATTGTGGCTACTCTTCCTTCTGGCTGCTCCTGGCCAATCACAAAATATGAGGCAGGCAGTCTAGAGAGTCACAGGTGGGAAGCGTTGCCAGGGATTTTTGGGGGGAAATGTTGTGGGAAGGTTTCATGGCAGAAGTGTGTATCTGCCATATTTTAGCTGAGATTTCAAACTTTATGATGTTTTAGATCATCCCTAATAAAAGAGAGAGAGACAGAGAGATGGATAAATTGTGAGCAGCGTCACTGTGCTGGCAAAACCAGCCTCTGCATTTTTATTCAGTTAAAAATGTTAGATGAAAATGTCAGAATGCAAATGACAATAATTTTTCAAGGTGAAGTCAGAGAGACTTTGCTAATCAGGACAGATTCCTAGCTGTCGGGCCTTACGCAGTGTACATTTTCTGGATCCATCATTATCTCTTAGGGTATCTTGGCCCAGTGCCCAACAAATGATATAGTCAAGAGCTTCCAGCTAAAACAACACCCTCCACATCTTTATCTTCCCATCTATCAGAGGTTGGTGGAAGAGAGGTCTAATTTGTCACTCTATCCATCGGGGGGGGGGGAGTTTGATAAATGGTTTAATTAGATTTTTGAAAAGAAAAGAAAGAAAAAGAAAAAAAGAAAGAAAGAAAGAAAGAAAGAGGAAGTTGACAACTTGGCAGTTGGAAAAACAATGTGCAAGAGATTTATTGGAAAATGAAAATATTGTTTTTCCAACAAGCATCGGAGGACACTCAACTGTAACACAGAAGCAAAAGTGATAATGAACAGGAAGAGTCCAAAGAGGCTGACTAGCAGTGCTAAATAAACACCCCTGAGTATGGGGTAGCAATTCTAAAGCAGACTCCCACAGTAATAATAGCAGGCAGAGTTATGGTGCCAAACTGCATGTTACATGAACGGTGTGTTTAAAATACAGTGGTACCTCAGGTTCCATATGCTTCAGGTTACATACGCTTCAGGTTACAGACTCTGCTAACCCAGAAATAGTGCTTCAGGTTAAGAACTTTGCTTCAGGATAAGAACAGAAATCGTGCTTCAGCAGCGCAGTGGCAGCAGGAGGCTCCATTAGATAAAGTGGTGCTTTAGGTTAAGAACAGTTTCAGGTTAAGAACGGACCTCTGGAACGAATTAAGTACTTAACCCAAGGTACCAATGTAGTGTGTTTTAGGATTAGACGAGCCCCCTTTTAAAAGAACAAAGAAGCATCATCATGCTCACCCCCACCAAGGATCAATACTGTGACTTGGGAGAAGGAAATTAACATCCCACCTCACAGTTCTGTCCTGCTGAAAATTACGTTCAGAGTTGTTATTGGCCCCAAGATGGCTATTTGCAAAAGTAGCATATTCAGAGGCAAACAGCCGCTTCCATGATGGTTTTCAGCTGGAAAGCACTACAGGGGGAAATAGCTAAACCCCCCCCCCCCATGCTCTGCATCATATGAAGACCCTCCATAGCTGATTTTTTGGCAAAAAGGGGGGGGGGGGAGAAGAGTTGTGTCCTGTACTAAGCATGCTATTTTAAACATGTTCTTTATACATTATGTAGTATATTATGACAAAATTTAGTAATATATTTGACTATTCATTGGAATGCCTCTTAAAGCCGTGGAATATTCAACTCAGCATAATGCAACCACTCCATTGAGATTAATGCATGACTGGAGAACTAGGCCCAAACTAACAAGATCAATTTCACAAATATAAGACGGGGGGTTCTTGGCTTACAAGGAGTGCATGTGAAGAGGATCTAGCCCACAAGCTGAACATGAGTCAACAATGTGATGCAGCAGCAAAAAAACCCCCAATGCTATTCTAGGCTGCATCAATAGAAGGTCTTTTCTGAGTTGCAAGTTTCTTACTTCCCTCCAGATATTATTTCCTGAAGGTGACTGGAGGCAGAAATAAACTTTCAGCTTCCAGCAAAATCCTTTAGGGTGCAAAAGACAAATATTTTCCAATTACGCAGATTTCAAAACTCTGCATCAATCATATGTTAATATGAAGTGACATTCAGGACAGGGCATCTATCCTCACATCCCTTAGGAAATGTCTTTTTTGACAAGGCATTTGACAGAGCATTTCTTGCACTAACTAACACAGCCTGTTTTGGCTTCCTGTCAGTGGAAACCTTTTGTACTTTAAACTGTGGCTTTGGGGGAAAGCAAAGCAAAATAAGACAATGTCAACAAAACAAAATTCCCATATCCCAGTTGTGCAACACCTTCTCAATGCACGTGCCTGTTAAAAGCCATTTCTAGAATAGCTCAGCTGGTAGAGCAAGAGACTTTTAATGTTAGGGTCGTGGGTTCAAGCCCCACATTGGGCAAAATATTTCTACATTGCAGGGGGTTGGACTAGATGATCCTAGTGGTCCTACCCAACTGTACAATTCACATACCCTCAGTCCTAGAAGTCTTCCAAGCTAAACCTCTAGCACAGCTATTACACGGAGCTCAGATTTGGACTGGTAACCACCTTGGCACTTTGGAAGCTGTTTAATCAAAGTTCTTAAGGCAGATTTTTTCTGTACCACCCTGCATCCCAAATGCATCATTGCGACTGGAGGCAAGTCTCCCCTCAGTAGAAGTACGGATTTGGCAAAGAATTTTTAATTTCTGGCTCAGCCTAAACTCAAATCCCCCCAGTTTATTATCCCTAGTACTTCAAGACTACCACAAAAGTGCCTGGCTTAAAACCGTCTACCAAAAACTCCACTCTAGTGGCCTTTCCCCATAACACCTACTCACTATAGGCCTTACCAAAGCATAGTCGAATTTGTCAACGTCAAAAAGATATTGAGCATCAGAACAACCTGGCCACTATAAGGAAATTCTGCCCATGGTATGATCAATTTCCATCTTCATATTTTGATTCTCTGGCTCCATACCTGCACAAACTAGCTAGCCCAAAATACAGACGAGCCTTCACACTCACAAGACTGAACGTTTTGCCATCTGCTGTACTTGAGGGCCGATTCCAAAAGATCCTGCATGAGAAACGCCTTTGTCCCTGTGGAGACGGTAGCACTGAAACAGTGGCATACGTCCTCCTGTCTTGCACTCTCTACAAAGACCTGAGGAACAAGAGAATCACCCCACTCGTCCTGACCATCCCAGTGCAGACAACCACTGCCACAGTGTCTTTTCTTCTGGCAGACCAAACGGCGCAGATAACAGCAAAGGTTACTAGGTTCTTAGCAGGGGCAATCAGAAGAAGGGCCACTATCTGACTGTTGATTCAGGACCCTAAACTGTGCTTTTATACTAAATTTCCTTTTTTTCTGTGCATATTGTAATGGTTTTTGTTGCTATTGGCTAACGTGAATAAAGTTTCTATGCTTTCTATTCTATGATCATAACAAAACACACCTAAAATTAGAATGAGATCTTGTACTTTCAGTTGCTCCTGATGTCTTTCTAAACTAATTGCATCATTGTAAGCTTCCAAAAAAATTCCTTGCAATGTCACCATAATGATCTGGTATAGCTGTGATTCTCTCTCCTGAGGATTCACACAACCTTTATTAAACACGATGGTCATATAACTTTTACAACATTTTTACTAGAAATATGGAAGGATTCCATTATATCAAACATTTACAGACAGATAATTAAGGCAGCTCTAAAATAATGTTTTAGTATTAATGTAGGAATTATATATGCAGTTCTATCTCCCTCTTCATTGGTTAGCCTTGAAATTATCCTTATTTTGCAAAAGCATTTCAGTGGGTGGAAAGAAGCAGGCAAATGACTAAGAAGTATGTTAGAGAACAATGAATAACTATCCAGGGTATAACCATTCAGAAGGCCAAATTAAACAAGATGCTAAAACTGGCCCCTCCTACTGATTTATAAAAATGGAACGGGATACTTCAGAGCACTGTTTTCTGTTATATTTGGCTATAAGTGGATGGTTCATTTACAACTTGGCTGCCTCATTAGGTATCATATTGTTATGTGCCTAACCACATTCATTGTTTTGGTGATTTTTGTTGTACTTGTTAAATGTTTTTGATCAGATGCTTTGGACAGTTATTACCCACAGTAAATTAATCACATCTGCTGCAAACAAAATATAAAAATAATCACGAGTGGAATAGTAGCTGCATGTTAAATGATAACAAACGATGTAGAAAATTCATGCATTCACAGAGAATGGTCTGCTTGCTTTAACTCCACTGCAAAATATTCTTTTGGGATGCGTGGAATCAAACCAATGCAGTATGCACCATGTACCATTTATTCATAGGTAGGGTAGAGTTTCAATCATTCTTACATTTGGAAAGCCCTGACTGTTGCAGGAAGAAAGCAAAACACGGCTTAACAAGGGTTCTTTTGCATGTCTGAGGATTCTGTTTGATGGTTCTGCATGTTCTCCTGCTGCTGTAAAGCATCTTTTGTCCAATGACTCCTTGGCAGATCAGCTTCTTCCTACATGCGCTTGGATGCATCTATGAAATTAGATCTCAGCTCCTGTCAAAAGTAGACAAGAAGGCCTTCTCATTGCCAGCAGAAGAACCACTCTAGTCCAAGAAAGGCAACGTGGAAATGATTGTTCAGTCCTAGAGTTTCAAGATTCTATATTTAAATAATTGTATTTTGTTTTGCCTTTTCACTTATTAACCCTGGAAGTAATTCATACTAATCTCTAGCATCAGCTTTCTTGGCTTTTCAAATATGTCTGAAGTAGAGCTTTGGTGTCAATCTTTTGACATGTAAAATGTGAAACATCAACTCTACTTTTCAGGGTTCAGCCATAACTGCAAGAAACAGTAACAATGCGATGACCTGCTGCTGTAACTATGTACAGTTCTGTGCCCTTGGGGGGAAAAGGCTCTCAGAACAGTTGCCTTTGGGATTGCATTGCTAGGTTGAAAGCCATCATGGTGTAGACCTGAGCTTTCCAAACTGTGTGTTGTGAGACATTAGTGTGTCAGCTGCAGTGTGTAGGTGTGTCACACAAACGCTTCCCACACTCCTCCTGGGGCTGGAAAGGGGTTAATTTAACCTCTAGTAAAACTGAATTACTGTGTCACAAAATGATACATGTCTAAAAAGTGTGTCACCAACATGAAAAGTTTGGAAAGCCCTGGTGTAGATAATATGGCAGCATGTACAACAGACAAGGGAGTGTGTTGATATATATGGTGGTATTGGGTTGATTGGAAAGAAACAGCTATATGAGAAAATAAGAGACATACAATGAGGGCAGAGGCCACAAATCAATGATAGTCAGCATTTGGGGGGGGGGGCAAAAGTTCATTGTGATAGTAGGTTCCTGATGGCAACTAATATGAGAGTCTTCGTCATATCTTATAGGTGTGAAATGGGAGGAGTTTTGATTTTGGCTGTGTCTTTTGCTGCCCAAAATTCAAAGAATAGGTCATTTCTCTTCTGGGCACATGGTACAGAGTTCTACTGCACACTCAGCAGTAGAGCTGCCCCTGAAATTTCTAAAATTCCCATGGGAGGTAAGTGAGGAACATGTAAAAATGTGCAACAATATATACCAGGATGGTTAATTTGTCATCCTCTAGGCGGTGTTGGAATAAAGCTCCCTTCATTCCCGTCATTTCATAAATGAACCTGGAACCTGACCTCTGTGTAGTCCTGTGGATAAAGAATAGAAACTTCCTGTTCTTTGTACATGAAGCTGCCCTCAGATTTGGCCAAATGGTAATTTTGGAACAGGAGGATCCTCTGTTGACAGAAATCCGAAGCTCTCAGTGGACTTTCCTAATTGTGACAGGGGAACATTTCCTCAAGTTTTATTTTCAGAACAATATCATTTCTTATTCTGATGCTATAAAGTAAACAATTTACAATTTCCCATATATTACTGAAATGTAAAAGAACCTTGACTGATTGGTAGATAATGAAACATGCCAGCTGTATGATGCAAATGTTTCAGAACACTTGAAACATTTTCATAATGCTATTGTTCACATTCTTTTTTTCTTTTCCTCCAATTATTCAGAACTTTAAACATTTTATCACATGTGACACCTGCGCCATGATGTTAAAATACCACGTTTCCCAATATTTACAAACCTGGCAACAGTGCACTTGGTTTCAAAGGTTGTCTTCCAATTTTTTTTGCCTTTTACAAATTATTTAACTTTTTCTGAAGACTTCACTGTCAGTTATTTGAGTTGATGTGCCCATGGGAGGCTATAATCCAGATTATGCTGGTTAATGTTTGATTGGCACATTTGAAAGATGACCACAATTCTAATGCACTTTGGGGCAACCCTAATAATACAGTTCAAGATTAATCATTTAACTGAATAAACACTAACGTAAGATGAAGTGCCTCCCTAAAAGTGTCAGATTAAAATAATTGAATAAGGTGATTCATTTTGAGTGGACATTGACATAATTAAGACGTGTTGCTGATAAGGATGGTCTGTTACTGCAGGGAACTGTGGGATAAAATTCTCACATAACTTCTTCGTGCATTACCTTTCCACTTCTATAAGTAACTAAAAAGGCATGAAACTTGAAAAAATGCAAAAGGCCAAAAAGTAAATTACCCATATTTGTTGGACATAAGCAATGAACGATGCATCAAAGGATACATGAGCTAGCATGAAACTGGATTTAAAAACTCAAAATGAGTCGATTTTATACAAAGTAATTCTTAACTGTCACGTGCTGCCGCAACAGAATAAAATCAGAATAAATTATATAACACTTGCATTTTATGATTCTGCTGCAACTTCTGTGAGAGTCCAGTATGACCATATATCTCTGTCCTCAAGCTGTCTTATAGAGAGGATTGTGTTTCTATATTAAGATGTTCATTATGATGTTCATTAGTGGGACAGAAAGCACAGCTTATTTATCACTTTAAAAGAGAGATTAACTCCCCTTTGCTGTATTGTTCAATGTGGACAACACTTTACAATTTAAAATGATGTAAAGCTGAAGGTTAAGCTGTCTATCCTACGTAAAATATACTAGCAGATCCACATCTATAAAATACAATGTGGCAGATCTACAGTGAAAATAATAATGATGGGTTGGCATCTAAGAGAAGAATGTTTGTTGAAAGCTTTCCTCCCTCTCTCCTCCATTACAGTCCCCCCCCCCCCAAGCTACATCTGATGGTTAGGATTGGGTGGAGGGGAGGTAAGCGGCAGAGGGAAGGAAAATCCCCCAGTTTCCAGATGGTTCTGTAATAAACAATAGCAGCTTTTTAGGAGGCCCAAGGGATGGGCAGGGTGGGTAAGAAAGTCCCCTTCCACAATCTTTCACCTGCTCATGGTTCTAAGAATATGAACCTATGTCCATGCACCATACAAAATGGTCAATATGCGTTTGAATCACTGTATTCACTGTAACAGCCACACCAGTAATGGTGTCCCATCTTTAAACTGCATTTTTTATTTCTGTATCTGCTCTGGTGCAATTAATAACGTGTTGGCTTTGGGCTCCTTCAGAGCTTTAGAAATCAATCAAACCACCGCAAATCGTTTCAGCTTAATTAGCTGTGCCAGTGCAGATAAGGCTAATTGTGTGATACTTGTTTTTTGTTTTATCAAAGCATCTTCCGTCATTACATTTTAATGTGCTGTCCTGAAGTTTATTGGGATATCCCATTGCCCTTGAAGAGAGGAGGTTTATGCAGGTGTTTGGTGCTAACTCCTAGGAAGAGAGAACTCCTAATTCCTTTTGCAGCAGTTTGAGTTACATCTATCAATCTCAAACTACAACAAGGACATTTCTACAAAAATGCAGTCTTTCGAAGGGCAGTGACTTCTTTCTAGATTAGATTGAGCAGGTATGAAACAGGCAACGGGGGCATGACATATTTCATGAAAGTTGTCAACTGGCTGCTCATCTTGTTTATTCTGTCTGTGGTTCTGTGAGCAGTAGCGACTATGGTGCTCCACCACCCCTCAGTGCCAATCGTGGCTCCCTTCTTTTTGCTGCACCAGAACAAGAAGCATTTGTTATTGGATGTACCACCTTGCAGCCAGATTTGCCTGTCTGTCATAATCACTGAGTTTAATTGTGGACTCGGGCACAGTGAAGCCATGGGGAGTGTGCATGCATACAAAGAAGGAACTGCACTAGTGGGAGACAGTGAAGTCATTCCCACTAGCGCAGTGGGACTTCTCTATCCTCCCACTGCACCCTCCCCCAATCTGTTCCAAAGGGTCAAGAAAAACCCCAGAACATGGCGCAGGGGGAAGAAAGGGGACATCATTCTGTTGAGCAACCACTGACCAAATGATCGTCTTAGCACTATGCTAAATACAACCCAAAACATTCTCTAACAATAAGATTGGTTTTGTAGAACTCAGGATTGTGTTTCCACGTTACCTACTTTTTAAACAGAAAACAATTTCTACAAATGAAAGATGGTTTTGACTCTTAACAATGTCCCTTCATTAAGATGCAACAAAGGGGGAAAGACCTTGGAAAGCAGTGATGGAGAGAAGTAAGGGACTGCTCTTTGGAATGCCCAATTTATTCTCACTACCAGCCAACTCGGTGCTTGTTCTAAAAACATATTGGAGCCAGATGTAAGGGTAAATTGAGTCATATAAGTTATAACCAGACCTACTCAAGTTATTTATGGCCAAGTTCCCCCATTCATGAGTTATTTTCAGACAAGGAAATGGAAAATTTGAGGTTCAGCTCAATGAGTTTTCTTGTAATTTTTCACACTAGGAAGGGTTGTTCCTTCTACTATCCAGAAATGCTCCAGGTCTGCCCTATGTTCCTTGTTCTCCTGCTTTCTGTTGAGTTTGTAGGTATTTACTTAGTGAGTCATCTCTTCCCTGCCCTCCATTGTTCAAGAAACAAAGGCATTTTTTAGAATAAAGCTGTTTTCATCTTTAAAATGGCGGCTCCAGATGCTGTAAAGTGAAAAGCCTGTGGAGAAACATGGTCCAAGAGCCAGAGGAAGAATAATCAATCAGTGGAGGATAGTATAGGAAACATAGCAGTAAACAAACTGATCGTTCTGAGGCCTTTCTTATTATATCAGCTAACTTCCTCCCTGTATTCTGGCTGGTTCATTAATATAATAGGTGAAGTTATCCTGGCCTTATTTTCTTCATTCCCATTCTACCTACATCCTTTGTTTGTGCTCCATCAAATGAAGATACGTAGTTCCTTCCACGTTCAGAGAGTACCTAAAATATATAGACAATGATTTCAGATATTCATCATCCTGTCTAAGAGTGATATTTCTGGGAAATGAGCAAGCCTCATTGAGTATAAATACCCTGTTTTTTTGATGAGGGTTTTTGTTTGGTTTTGCTTTATGCATTGCTGACTTCATGATGAGATAATTCCAAGAGTGCATTCACACTTACAATGTCAAAGGGCATTAGCGTACTCCCATGTTAACCTCCACACTGTTTTCCAATGCGTTGTCAGAGGGGTAGACTAGAAACCACAGCTGCTCAATCTCCGCACTGGGCAAATGAAAATATATTTTGTTGGAAGTATAACTGCAAGGGTTATTCAGTTAGTAATCTACAGGTTAATTCTGTTGACAGTCAGTCAGTCCTGGGGAGGGAGATGCTGGCAGAGGTGCTGCCTAATAACCAAACAGAACGGCATGATCCTTGCTGTAGTGTGCTCCAATTGGCTATGCAGTTCTGAGTTTTCCTCTGTATGCTCAGTTGTTGAATGCCATCATAACAGTAAAAGACCTGACCCTAAGGAAGACAAAACCTCTGTGTTCCTTTCCCCTCAAATTATACACTGTTGTTGTTTAGTTTGCTCAGTAAAGCGTTATCAGGACTTTCTCATCTCTCTGGACTCCATCTGTGTTATTAAAGTGACTTTGCTAACATATTTTGTGGTCAGCAACTGAGTTTTCACTTTTTTAACCCTCTTTCTACCTCCAGTGTGGACATGTAGATGACACTTGTTTTGTGACATATCATTAAAAACATAGTGTGATCCAGTGGCTCTCCATTCCTTGTGTTTCCCACTCAGACTCCTGTTACCCCTTTGGCCCTATTCATGGACAACTTAACTTAGCTTGCATGAGGGTTGTGAGTGCATTGCCACGTGCTGTTTTAATCATGTGCCCACAAAGTTTTTTACTTTGTTAGCTTACATTAAATTACTACAAGTGTAACAAATTCAGATTACTGAAAGACAGAGGACAATAATTATTATCACCATAACTGAAAACATTTATTTTAAAAAATCCAGAGATTTATCAAAGACTATGGAACAATGCTGAGCAAATTATCTTTAGCCTGCTACTGTAAAAGGTTTAAAGGTGTGGCTATTTAATATACACTTAAACTCTAATTATCACTTACTGTAATTTCTGCATCTTATTGTCATTCAGTTCCCACCTCACATTTCTCTCCTCTCTCTATATCTGCCAATTATTATCAAGTTGTTGTTGTCATTAAGTTTATCAGCCACCCTTCACTGGCAGGTCCTAAGCTAGGTTACAACAATTAATTTTTTTAAAACAGGTTACAATCACAGTAATAGAGTGGGCACTGAAAACACACATCTCAGGTGTCAAAAGCCAAGGTAAATAAATGCTAATATTCTTCAATATTTGGCGAGGTGGGCCGGAGTCCAGGAATGCTTATTCCATAATATGTTTGTAAGTCTTTAAGGTGCCACAAGTCTCTTGGTTGTTTTTATTTTGAAGAAGCTCCTCTGTGCTAATTCCTCTCTGGTCACAGTAATTTCCTTGGTTTAAATTGGGGAATATTTCCCCCCTAAAACTTTAAATAATGACTTGGTTTTTATGGTAAACTTTGAAAACTGCCAAGTTTTAATATGGCACTGCCTGTTCTTAACAATGGCACTTCCTCTCTTTTCCATAAAGACTAAAGGTCATGTAAGGGGGGGGGGAGTAGGTTCTTTTTCTACTTCTTCTTTGTTAAAGGAAAAACACATTCTTATTCTAACATGTCCTCTATTATACTATTAATTGGTTCAATGTGTCATCCATATTTTTAATAAAATAAATATATAATAGAGGTCAGGCGTTTTGGTTTTCAGCTGTTCCAGAACAAGGCAAACTACTCCTTATGTCCTTCCATTACAATCCATTCAGCATTACCGCCCAAAGGTTAGTAACTAATAAATTTCTGAGAATTTTTGCATCCAGTGGAATGCATGAAGCTTGAGTGCACTTAATCCCACAACTACATATTAATGTAAGAGCCAAAACAGCTATCTAGGTCCAGACCCCCCCCCCCCCCGCAAATAGAATATGCTCTACAGGGTGCGAAGGAGGCACCCACCTGGCCTGATTATGCAGGGATGCCTCTGCTGTTACTTCCACCCCTCCCAAACATTTTTTTTTTAAAGCAAGCTGTAGCATGACGTAAAAGGAACACACACCAGACCTGAATATTCAGGGATACCTCCCCAACCTAAAAATAAAATAAAGTAAAATGAAGACACAGCACAGGATTAAGTAAACACCCATCTCTGGCTGATAGGAAGTAGTGGCAGCCTGGACTAAGGTATCAGCACTCCATTCCGGAGCATTCTGCCAGAAAAAAGCACTGGTAGTAGGTAAGTGGTTCCAAGGCTTAAAAGTTAAGTCCAAGGGACAAGCATTTTGGAACAGGAGAAACAGAAGTGCAATCATACCAACTCCATTTTAGCTACTGGTGCCTTTCATATTTATTCATTTTTTTGTTTACTGTATACCCTACACTTTTTACAAGCAGAAACGAAGCAGCTTGCAGCATAGCAACATACAGTGAAATCCTGACTAAAAATTGATCTACTGTACACAGAATCAGGAACCAGCAGATGAAAACAGCTACAGATTCATAAGGAATCTATATTCTGAAGGGGAAAGGCCCAGCTAAATAAAATGAGCAAAATTTATGAGTTACTATGTTTCCACCTTTAGAATCCTCAAAAGAATGCGTGCATGAATAGATAATTTTATTTGTATGCCACCTTTGCACAGTTCAAACCATGCTCAAGGCAGCCTACAACGTAACTACAATATAATAAAAGAAGTCATAAACAATAAATGAAACATTAAAAAATACATAATTTCCACATAAATTACTACAAGATCTTTCATAAAGATACAAAAAACCAACAGCAACAACCCCCCCCCCCACAAGAAAATTCCCCAAACACCACCCCTGCCCAGGAGTGAAGATGTGAAGACATCCACACCATGCATTTAAAAGACTCTTATACCATGTTAACAGTCATTATTTCCTTGAAAGAATAATGAGAACTGTAGTTTGTTAAGGGTGCTGAGAGGGGTTAGGAAACCCCTTACCAGCTACAGTTAGCGACACCCTTAGGAGACCACAGTTACTAAGAATCTTTGCAGGACTGTTTAAAGCATGGGTAGGGAAACTAAGGCCCAGGGGCCTGATCTGGCCCAATCACCTTCTAAATCCGGCCCACTGACAGTCCGGAAATCAGTGTGTTTTTACATGAGTAGAATGTGTCCTTTTATTTAAAATGCATCTTTGGGTTATTTGTGGACCTTGCCTGGTGTTTTTACATGAGAATGTGTGCTTTTATTCAAAATGCATCTCTGGGTTATTTGTGGGGCATAGGAATTCGTTCATTTTCATTTTCAAAATATAGTCCGGCCCCCCACAAGGTCTGAGGGACAGTGGACCAGCCCCTTGCTGAAAAAGTTTGCTGATGCCTGGTTTAAAGTGGTATAAGGATGATTTAGATATATGCTGTAGGTGGGACATTCAGTCCTGTACATGTCTACTCAGAAGTCACTCTCAGTGAGTTCATGTAAGGAGATACAGATTTACAGTATTTATTTATTTTTGTCCTTATTGGGTGGTTTTTCTTTAGCTGTACCTTTGCCCCCAAAACTGTTCCAGAATAAAATCTGTTTTGTAAGGAATAGAACAAGCTGGATTTGCAAATTGGAAAGATTCTCCAAAAGACTTGATCCCCACCCTGGTCATTTTGGGGGTTTTTTTGTTTTGTTAAAATGCATACTTTGAATTTCTTAAAAAGAAGTAGCAGCTGTACTAATTGCTACCACACAAGCCTATTCATATTTCAGTGGCTGGCATTTAAACTGGAACATATACATTCTGAGACAAACCACACCTTAATCTGCTTTAAATCCTGGCTCGCTGTATCATCTCATCTGACATTTAATTTAAGCATTTAGAGAGGAATGTTGAGCATTGCCATAATAAATAATAGCTCACACTGGTAATAAAAACTCTGGCTCTGCAAGAGTCATATTATACATTTATATTGTACCCAGAGAGATAAGAACTAGGCCAACCTATTCATACCAAGGAGAAATCACTGCAGATTTACAACTCTAGAACACAATCCTCTCTGAATTTTTCCTGCATAAATTCCATTGAGATGATTAAGAACTGCAAAAGAGCACATGATCTCGCACTATTCTCCCATTAACTCCCATGGGATCTATGCAAAATAGACCTTTAGTAGGACTGCCAAATGTCTGGAATTCCCCAGACATAAGATGGAATATGGCAGTAGGAAAATCCGGACATATGGCAACCCTTTAAAATAGCTTTGTGTCCAGATTTCCCCTTTTTGAAACCCTACCTTTAGCCTGCAAATGCATCCTTTCTCCTTCCTGGAAGTAAGCAACATTGAGCTAAATGGGATTTACTTCGAAGTAGACATGGATTGGCTTGCACTGTTTGCTCTATTTGTAGCATTTCCACCCATTTCTATCCAAACAAAAATATCAGCATGACCCCACCTGAATATAAATGTCTGTTTACATCTCCTTGCTTTGTTTTAGCATTATGAAACTGATCACATTTTCCATCTCCTTTCCATTTTGTATATTGTATGTTGCCATTTAAAAGCCGAAGGACAAGATGTATCTCTTCTCCTCCTTCTTCCTGATGTGACATAATATGGGAGAAATATTAGACTGAAAAGTAGGATAAATAAGTAGATATAAACATCCATCTTTATGCCACCATCCTTCAGAATTCCAGCTGTTGGTAAAGTTTATTTGTTTTCTTTAAAAGCCTTTTATACAGCCTTTCATTAAAAATCCCAAGGCAGTTCGCAACACTAATATAAAACTGTTTGCGTGTCGAGGTCCCCAAGCCACCCCCCAAATAACTCACAACGCACACTTAATTTTTGTTTAAGGTTTTTGGCATAATTTTGGCCACAACTTTATTTAAATACAAAAACCGTGAGTGGTTGTTTAGGCATTGGTTAAGACTATCTGTCCCCACACCTGGGGACAGAACTGTCTTCCAGGCACCACCGAAAGACAGTGCGGGGGAAAGCAAGTCGGGGAAAAATGGAGCTGAGTCACAGACCCTCAATTCTCATCCGCATGCTCCCCGAAGGCTTGCCGGCCCTAGTCCCATTCCAGGGATTGGATGAAAAGATGGCAATCCCCAGTTGCACGCAGCAAAGAGAAAGCTCCAGGCTGTGTGCAGATTATTTAAACATTTTACCCCTCCCACCAAAATTGCAACATAACTTTTACCCCAGCAACCCAGTGAACCAATCACTGCCCAGGCCATCTTTAGAGACCCTGCCTGGTAACAGAGAGGTGGCTCAGCAGACCCCACCGCAACACGTGCTCTCCATGAAGGAGAACACACTTTACTGATTTTATTTATAACAGGGATCTCACAAGCCAGTTCTTCCTACAACCTCTGTACTATGCACTTAGACCACCTGCATCGTCCTCCTCCTCATTTACTTATTGTACCCCACCCATCTGACTGGTTTTCCCCAGCCAATCTGGGTGTCTTCCAACAGAGCATACAAAAACATAACGTAACGTTTTTAAAAGCTCCCCATTTCAGGGCTGCCTTCAGATGTCTATGGAAGGTTGTATAATTATTTGACATCTGATGGGAGGGCATTCCATAGGGCGGGCGTGACTACCGAGAAAGCCCTCTGCTTGTTTCCCTATAATCATACTTCTCGCAGGCCCTCAGAGCTAAACCTCAGCATCTGGGCTGAACGATGGAGGCAGAGACACTCTTTCAGGGCCAAAGCTATTTAGGACTTTAAAGGTCAGCACCAACACCAGTGCTATAAGGTCCTGCCAGCCAGTCTGGCAGCCACATTCTGTATTAGTTGTAGTTTTTAAGTCCCCTTCAAAGGTAGCCCCACATAGAGCACATTGCAGTAGTCCAAGGAGGAGACAGCCAGAGCATGTATCACTCTGGCAAGACAGTGTGCAGGCAGGTAGGGTCACAGCTGGCGTACCAAATGGAAGTGCACCTCCACGGAAAGCTGTGAGTCCTAAGTCAGTTTAGCTGCCATGATTTCTGCCACAGAACTCTAGAAACTGTGGCTTTCTGGTATGTGGAGAATTCCCTGACAAAGATATTTAGACACTCCATGGCAGTCTTTGTCAGCCTGGCACCCTCCAAGTGCCCTGGAATACAATTCCCACCAGCCCAGGTTTCACTGGTGATCCCATGGATAAGTAAATGTCTCGTGTTGACATTTGCTAAAGCCACAGATTGGATTCTGTGACCTTCCAGTCAGATCATCATATCCTCTGCCAGTGCTACAAACAGCTTTTATAAGTAATGGCAGAGCATTGTCCCTTCTCACCATGAAATGAGAAGATGAGTCAGGGTCCTACCTCTTACCCACACCATCCATTGTGATGTAGATGTGTTGCACCACAGGCATGAGCAAACACAATGAAAAGAGGGTTGTTGGTTTTGTTTTTTTAAATAAAACACACACACACACACACACACACAAAAGTGACTCACATATTAAAACAAATATTACAAATTCCACACATGAACTTCATCTTTATATATGCCATATGTACTCATGTTCAGTCAACTCATGCTCTTTTAGGCTAGTCCTAAGAACCACAGTCCCCGCAAATAAATAAGAATGCTTATTTGTGGTATATGCAAAAACTAGATGAATCACAAGAACCAGTAAATGACATTAGATCTGCATGGAAATGTTATAATGAATTCTTGTGTCGCAACCGTGTATGTTTTATAAATGGAGCCAATGGAAACAACAGCTAAAACGTGGCATCTGGATTCTTCATTTCAGCCATTCAATCACGTTTTCAATATTTCATCCCTTTCAAAATTAAAACCAAACAATTCCAGAATGTCCCTTTAAAAGGAACATGGCCACATCTCATTTTCTGAACACAGATGCCCCCCACACTCATTATTTATCAAGCCAAAATAAAATTGTGCTAACCAGTACTCTACATCATTCAGGAGATATTCTCTTTAAAACTTTCTAGCAACATAACAAAAAACCTACTCCTTAAGCAGTTACTTTGCTTGCTGTGATAACAGGAAGCATACCAAGTCTTCTAGCAGAGTCCTGAGCTGCATTCAAGAAAACTCCAGCTGTTACAATGGTGGAATAAAGGCACAGTGATGCTGCTAATATAGGTAAAAGGTAAAGGTACACCTGCCCGTACGGGCCAGTCTTGACAGACTCTAGGGTTGTGCGCCCATCTCACTCAAGAGGCCGGGGGCCAGTGCTGTCCAGAGACACTTCCGGGTCACGTGGCCAGCGTGACATCGCTGCTCTGGAGAGTCAGAGCCACAGATGGAAACGCCGTTTACCTTCCCGCTAGTAAGCGGTCCCTATTTATCTACTTGCACCCGGGAGTGCTTTCAAACTGCTAGGTTGGCAGGCGCTGGGACCGAACAACGGGAGCGCACCCCGCCGCGGGGATTCGAACCGCCGACCTTTCGATCGGCAATCCCTAGGTGCTGAGGCTTTTACCCCCAGCGCCACCCGCGTCCCTTTGCTGCTAATATAGTGGTTACCAAATGATGGGTCTAGACCAATTGTGTGAGCAGTAAGGGTGGGCTGGTGTTACCAAAGGTTGTAGGCACACACACTAAGGTGAGATGAGCAAACGAACTGCTTCCTGTTCACTTTGCAAACCGTTTGTTAGACTCCTCAAAAGATACCAATAAAGAGCCATACTACATGTTTAGTAAAATCCTTGGGATTCTATCACTTAAGATTGCTGGTGTGTAAACCTTAAAATAATAATAATAATAATAATAATAACTTCTTTGTGTAGAAATTCAGACTATTAAGACATTGGTAGGTTTTCTTTCTTTCTATTTATTTATTAAAATATTTATATCCGGCTGTTCAGGATAAATGTTCTCACAAGGCAGTACACAAAACCAGTCATATAACATAAAATCAACTATTACGCCAGTTTGAAATGAGCAGTAAATACATCAATAAGATGCAGCAGTTAAAAATAATAATTATTATAAAAAGTGGATTAAAGCGCAAACATCGAGACGAAGGATTTTCATGACACTTTATGTATTAACTGACTTAACGTCAGCTTTATCAGCAACTCTTTTCTGAATGCAGTTACGGTAGTTACATAACTATCAGTGTCTGCTCTTTACTGCATTTCGTTTCCCTCTGACCTCACTGGGTGATATCCAGTGTTTGTCCTACTCAGAGTAGACCCACTGAAATCAGTGGACTGAAACAACTTTCTACTCTGACTGTGATTTGGTTGGATGACACCCACTTTTTACAATCTGTGCCTTCCACCACACCACAAAACTATGTTTATGAGTTGCAATTCAGGATGTAACACTTTATGCATCTGATGAAGTGGGTGTACGCCACAAAAGTTTATGCCACAATTAATTTAGTCTTTAATGTGCTGCAAGACTCTTTGTTCTTTTAAAAGTCACTAATGAAAGGTCCATATGTACTTCATAGGAAATCACGACTTTCCAAAAGCAGGGAACTGTGGTGGGGCATTCGGAGTACAGGCAGCCACAAACATAATTAAGTCATCTACACAGGAAAGCCATGTTGTGTGGTTTTTCTTCATGTGTTGATCAGCTCAAAATGTGCTGTGTATTTGTGGTGGTCACTTGGAACTGGAGAACCCAGTAAGGCTTAGCAAAAACCGCCCCAGCTCACCAGACAGCAATGGCATATCGTTTTCCTAGTAATTTGCTATTTTGTACAACATTAATAAAATAACAGTTTTCTGCGCTTTTATGATGCCCAGAATCTGTTGCCTTAGTCAACCATCTCATCGGTAGGTAGGGATTCATTTCAGCTCGCATTTCTTTGCAAACCCATATAACCTACGCTTTCTGAAAGTCTACGTGTATCAAAGCACACGGATCCTTCGAAATCTGCACTTCTCTGAATTTTGCAATGCAAATTACTTCAGTCAAGTAATGTGTGCAAAAATGCATATGCTAAGGTAAAGTAACATACAAAATGCATTATATTAGGGGAAATTGTTTGACAAAAATGTGTATATTAGAGGAAATTTGCATTAAAGGGCAGATGAATTATCATGAGGACTTGTTAAAAAAGAATTTGCAAACTGAAGTCAAAGTGCAAAGAACTGAACTTCAGACTGAAAAAAAAGAAAGAAACCAAGGCTGGAAGATCGGCCTATCCATAATGGTAGAACCAGCTCTGTATGCAAAGCAGCTATTGTAGCCTTGTATTTGATTTCACTCAAGCCTATTAGTGTGATGCTTCACATTTCCACACTGATGATCATGAACTTCTTTGTGATTCGGCAGTGGCCTGATATATCCTCATCTAGGCATACTGATACCAGAGACCTAAGCTGGTTCATTAGGCAATCATTCATTCTCTCCAAGAATTTCTTGAGAACTGTGAAGAGAGCCTAAGATAATTCTCAGCATCCACACTAGATGCCGTTCCAAGGTTCTTTGGGAAAACCATGACAGAAGTGTTATAAAAGCAATGTAGGTTTGTAGTGTAGAAGTTATGCTTTCTATGATATCACAACCTGTTTCTGATTTGATAGTGTTTCAAAAACCAAGGGAGACATTAACTTAATTATTATTATTATTATTATTATTATATACCCTGCCCTTACTCACAAAGGAACTCGCAACTTAGCAATTCTACAGTGGTACCTCAGGTTAAGTACTTAAATCGTTCCAGAGGTCCGTTCTTAACCTGAAACTGTTCTTAACCTGAAGCACCACTTTAGCTAATGGGGCCTCCAGCTGCTGCCGCACTACCAGAGCACGATTTCTGTTCTCATCCTGAAGCAAAGTTCTTAACCTGAAGCACTATTTCTGGGTTAGCAGAGTCTGTAACCTGAAGCGTATGTAACCCGAGGTACCACTGTAACCCCTATTTAATTCAATGGGGCTTGCTACCAGGTCAGTGGAATAAGATTTGCAACCTAAGGCATTATTGTTCCCAAATTGTGTGGCAGAAACCGTGAACTTTATCTTGCCAACTTAAAAATAATTAATTTATTGGATATCATGGGGGAGGGGAATATTTTTAAGTACCAAGAACTGGTATTGTCTTTTTCTGCTTGAAAGGTATACCGATTGTAGCACATCCCTCACCTAGCTAATCATACCACAAAAGTTGTGCTGAGAGGATCGCTGTTCTGTTGTTTGCTGGCAGCACGGGAAGTCTGGCCTAACAAACCAGGCACATTAACTGACAAGAACAGATTAGCTTTCTTCCTTGCTTCCAAGTTCTCAATAGGAAGCACAGACAATGCTCCCTTAATTTGAAACAATGGCTGGATATTCCTCGGCTGTATGATTCTAGGAGGAGTTTGTAATTATGGCTTTCAAGAGGAAGGGGCCATGAGAAAGCAGCGCACGCAAATAACCTTTCAGTGGGAGAACTACAAAGAGTTTTTCATAAACGTGAAATCATCGTTCTGATGTCTATGGACACACACTCTATAGAAAGCATCTGTCTAGATAAAACATGCCGCCTTTAAACACGCTTCTGTTGGGTGTTTTAGAAGCATATTTATCTCTGCAGACATTCCTCCTTTCCCAGCCGTTTCCCTTTAGATTGGTTTTTCATCATGACTGTATTACATACCCTAGTGATCTCAAGAGCATGGATGGGAGAGAATGACAATTAAATGGCAATAATCAGCATTAGGGTCAATGCGGTATTATGGTGTGGCTTTAAATGTACAGGGAATTAGCATAAAGATGAAACTTATATGGAGACCCAAGATTGGTATGAGATTCTAACCTCCTATCTGTAAACCCAGACAACTGTTTAATTCATTTAGGATTTTTTAAAAACTGAATTGAAAGTCTACTTAATTAAACTGTTTTATATCTTTTAAGGCTTTTTGTCTTATTTGACCCATGTGCAAAACAGCAAAACCTGAAAGCTTAAGTGGATATTTTACTAATATGTTCTAAATAAGCAAATTATATGTCACTGGATTTCCCCTTTGGATATCTGAAAATGCCATGAGCTGCAGGAAAATACCAGCAAAAAAAGATTTCACTTTACATGAACTGGATTGTTGACAGTAAAAAAAAACAACAACTTTTACAAGGGCAAGTAGATTATACCATGTACTTTCTTTTTTCTTTTTTTTAACACTATGTCCTATATTATTTGGTGATTTTATTTCCATTCTTAACACCAAAGGAAATATACACTGATAAAAACTGGGGAAATAATAAATATGATAAAATAATTAAACTAGAAAAGGGAGGCAGCCTTATAACTGTTTTGTGGAAAAGTGAAGTATGTTTCTAATGTATTGGTGCAACAGAGTACAGGAAACTGCAAAGTTCAATATACTTTTAGGAATGTTGTAATTCACCTATTTAATTATATTCTGCTGAATAAACAGCATTTTATAATACATTTGCTATTCTCGCCATCTGTTTTTTTATTTAGTATATACATTATTTATTATCAGCAATGTATCTTTTTTTGCTTCCAATTATATTTTGACTGACTGACACATTGATGACAATAACAAAGTAAAAAATGAGGGAATCTGATCATTAATGACTGTCCCGGGATAGCTCAGTTGGTTAAAACATGGTGCTCATAATGCCAAGGTTCCAGGTTCAATACCTGTATTGGACAGTTGCATATTCCTGATCCTCAGGGTCCCTTTAACTGTGGTTCTATAATTCTAATACAAATTCTTTCAAAAGATGACATCTAAGATGACAAGAATTTAAGGTGAGTGTAATTTATTTTTATAATTGCTGTTTTCCTTTTAAATAAGATTAAAAAGCCACTTGGGTCACAAGGAACTTCCATGGTTTAGAGAGAGGGGTAGAGTATAGTACATGAAAAGAATATACAAGCCTCCCATTATTGGTGATGGACCTTCACACTGTATACATGTGCACCCCTGCACTCACATTGGTCAGGGAACAAGGCAACAATATTCTGTTGAGACTTGTGGGCTCCAGATATATGCTCTGTGGGGGATAAATCAGCCTATATAACCAACATGCTTAGCTCTAATTAGTGCATGAAGGGGTTAAGACCATAGAGCAAACTGTCCTGCCAGGCTTAACTAGCTCACACCCCTCACATTGGGAGGAAGCATTATCAAAGCCTTTGCTCTCTCTCCTTCCATCATGTGAACCCTTACAGCAAGGAGGTCTGTTATGTACTGAGTTGAATAGGATCCAAACTGCAAAAGTCTGATTGGTCCTAGAACAATAGGATTCAGAATGCAGCAGTCTGATTGGTCCTAGAACAATGCAGCAGTATGATTGGTTGGCAGGAACCACCCAATCATGCTCCAGATAGAAGTGAATCCACAACCTGATTGGCTTACAGTAGAATTCCGGAATTAGCCAATCATGGGCAGCCCATTGTGTAAATAATGTATATAAAGCAGATACTTTGAGGGGACTTTCATTCATTCCTCCTCACCACTATGAGCTGAATAAAGAGCATGAAATCACTTTGTTTGCGACTCTGAATATATTTCAAGGTCTAAGCTGGATGCTCCAAGCTTAAACCACTTGCTGGGGTTATCACACCAAACACTACTTTCCCTAAACCTGGGTCTAGGCACCCAGGGAATTTTCCTTTTATGCTTTAGCCAAATTACTTAAGACCAACACTCTGTTATCCCACTTGACTGGAGCGGGGCACACATCTCAATCGCTGGAGTGGACAAAAAATCTCAACCATGCATTGAAAATCTACCATTTTAGGGAAAATATATTCAAGTATTGAATGTCATTTTCTGTTTTGCCTAGTGAACATATTTGCATTAATCAGAATGATGTTCTTTTCATTGATGGTAAAGTATCAGACATCATTTAGTTTAGCTACTAACACTCATTTAAGAGAAACGCAAGCAAGCTTCTTAACTCTGCTTATTTATTTTCCATTTACAAGCACAACGTGCAACCAGAGAAATGGACCTGTCCCTATTTTGCTTTCAAGACATATGGGCAATTATGGGCTTGAAATTACAGTCTTTTAATAAACAGCAAAAACAAATTCTGTGCCAATGGCATCAAATTAAGACTTGCTGGCTTTCTTTGCCTAATTATAAAAGAAAAATCATCTTAATCAAAACACATGAAGCATTAATGATAGTGATTGGTTTTTGATTGCATGGATTTTTTTTTTTTACAGCACACTAAGGCACTTTGTGGAATATGACAGTATCCAAATGAGTAACAAGGCCACACGTAAAGTTGAGGCAATTAGACTCCACCAAAAGTGTTCAGCCTGTTTATTTATTTAATTAATACAACATATTTTTAACCCATCCTTCATCACAATGTGATACCACAGTGGGGTACAATAGCATACAACCTTTTCTTATCCCCAGTTCTAAGCCGTGCACCTTGAGTAATTATAGTCTTTGGCTGCAACACTTTTGAGGCAAGAGGTGCCACAATACGTTGAGAACTAGCATAGGGTTGTTTACAAGAAAATACTAACTATAACTTCTGTGGAGATCCAGCAACTTGTCTTAGCATCTCCCACCTCCAATAATAATATAGTGGTACCTCTGGTTGTGAACGGGATCCGTTCCAGAGGTCCGGCCGCATCCCGAGGAATTTGCAACCAGAGGTAGTGCTTCTGCGCATGCGGACAGTGCAACGTAGCACTTCTGCGCATGCGCGCACAGCAAAACCTGGGGAAATACTTCCAGGTTTTCTGCGTACTTATCCCAAAGGATACATAACCGGAGGTGAACACAACTAGAGGTTGTTGTTGTTGTTTCGTCATTTAGTTGTGTCCGACTCTTCATGACCCCATGGACCAGAGCACGCCAGGAACTCCTGTCTTCCACTGCCTCCCGCACTTTGGTCAAACTGATGTTAGTAGCTTCGAGAACACTGTCCAACCATCTCGTCCTCTGTCGTCCCCTTCTCCTTGTGTCCTCCATCTTTCACAACATCAGGGTCTTTTCCAGGGAGTCTTCTCTTCTCATGAGGTGGCCAAAGTATTGGAGCCTCAGCTTCAAGATCTGTCCTTCCAGTGAGCACTCAGGGCTGATTTCCTTAAGCATGGAAAGGTTTGATCTTCTTGCAGTCCATGGGGCTCTCAAGAGTCTCCTCCAGCACCATAACTCAAAAGCATCAATTCTTCGGCGATCAGCCTTCTTTATGGTCCAGCTCTCACTTCCATACATCACTACTGGGAAAACGATGGCTTTAACTATACGGGCCTTTGTTGGCAAGGTGATGTCTCTGCTTTTTAAGATGCTGTCCAGGTTTGTCATTGCACAACTAGAGGAATAATAATAATAATAATAATAATAATGCAAGAGACCCAGGAGAGGATTATTAATGCAAATAAGTACATAAATGTGAAGAAGAAAAGGATGCTGGGGAGACCAGCATCAGCCACAGTGAATCTTGCTATGTTGATTCCGGCCCAGAAGCTGATGCTGAGCCACTTTGCTGCTGCTCCCTGTCATCTGCTATTCTCTGGGTGGTCGTTTGGGAGGCCTTGGAGTTCAGCCTCAAACCACTTCTCTCAAGTAGCAACATATTTTGGGCTGGCCCTATCTAAAGAATCCATTAAGCACCTTCCACTCCCCGCAAGGGTTTTCAGATATAGGCCTGCCTCTTGGTGATGGAAGGACATCAACTATCCCTGCTTCTTCTGCTCTCTGAGTTGTCCCTTCTCAAGAGGGGGAAACGGGCTACGGTAAGTTTGGCCTTTCCTCAAGAATGTTCTGTGCTGAAGTATGAGTCAGTGTAGACTAAGCTGAAGAGTGACAGCCTGCAGCTGCAGTGTGCTTTGTATATGAGGCGTAAGAGAGTTATATGTAAACACGCTAAACGTGGATTAAATATGATTGCCGTGAAAGAGTTCTACTTCCCTTATCCTGACAATAGCAGAAATGAACATGTGTGGTGTGTGTTTAGGTCCTGTATAGCTCAGAGTTGTTCAGAATTTTATTAAAAACATAGCTCTCTCTCCCGCCACTCCAAATGTTCAAGAAAGAATGCCCAGAGCTTGTATCATTTGCTTCCCATGTTGGGTATGGATGTACTGATATATGCTTTCTTATATCATCTAGTGAAATAATGGCAATATTTCTGAGGGAACAGAAAGAATGAAAAGTCAAGATATGAGAAAATGTCCCAATGTTTCTGCTACTGTATCTGTGTGCCTCATGTTTTTAGATTCCCCTGAACAGGGGCTTCTGTAAACAAAATGAATTGTCTCTGAATGAAAGAGGAAATCGGAGCTTTGTAATGTTCATTCCACATCTCTGTCATCATCAGGCCATCTCTGCAGTATATGCTGTTTATAGAGTTTGTATAAGCAGGAAACACCACCTGGCTGTAAATATGCAAATTCTTGGGCTGTATTCACAAGCCAAGAATGGTTTGTGATAGATCACAGAGTTTGCTATACTAGGAAACAACTCCAGAATAATACAATGATATATTATTAAATCATCTAAAGGAGATATATAACCCTAACAATAAACTTTGTTTTTTACCTAGTTTGATGCCAGCATACAACATTTAACTTCAGTTTACAACATTTAACACAAGCATAACCTCAGAATCAAGCCCATTACGTGGACCTAGGGGTGAACAAATCTATACATTTGTTTTTCTCAGTTTCCAATTTCCCTTTGTATGTGTATTTTATGCACCCTTTTCCTCAACATTTTTGTATATATTGTGTGGTTGGGGAAGTGTGAATTTCAGAATTAGCTGCATTTCAGTTCAGTTCAGTTGCTGGTATTAAGTTCGAGTGCAAAATAGGTGTTGTTGTTGTTTAGTCGTGTCCGACTCTTCGTGACCCCATGGACCAGAGCACGTCAGGCACTCCAGTCTTCCACTGCCTCCCGCAGTTTGGTCAGACTCATGTTTGTAGGTCAAAATAGGTAGTTTCTCATTAAAATGCAAGCAAAATGCACTCAAAATGGGACAAATTTAATTTCTCCCCCAGCGGTATATGGAACTTGCCATTGTGCTAACTCTGCTACAAGAGAGTAAGGATCTCTCTTCGAAACCTCTAGCAAGAAGTATAGTCTTATTCAAGATCTACTAAGCATAGTTCACTCTGTTCTCTTGGTTTGCTATTCTAACCAGGAGAGAATGAGAATTTGACTACATGTTAACCCTGCAGATTATATTAACCCTTTATTATTAAATTTTGTGGTGTGCTGAGATAATTTTGCTAGTGAATATGGAGCATGTGGAGAGCATTCTAATTTTATACCCCAAGGGAAGAGTAAACTTTGTTTAGTATTAAAAAATATATGAAAAGATACTGTCAAGTTAAATTGTCAATTAATGA
This sequence comes from Podarcis tiliguerta, assembly GCF_965153285.1. NCBI lineage: Eukaryota > Metazoa > Chordata > Lepidosauria > Squamata > Lacertidae > Podarcis > Podarcis tiliguerta. Next base: position 27,969,422 of record NC_139542.1, on the reverse strand, counting down.
CTGTGGTTTTCAAATTGTCAGTTATCACTTGCAGGCACTTAAACCTTGAAGTTCCTTGACAAGCTGCCAATATCTTTTTAAAGACATTGCTAGATTTTAAAGGCCAAGCTGAATTCTTAACTTTCATTTTAAAAAAGCTTATTTTCTAATTACATTTGATTTATATTAGTAAACCTGGAGATGTATGTTGTAGTGGTTCGAATGCCAGACTAGGACTGGAGAGACCTGGGTTCAAATCCCTAAGATTACTGCTTGACCTTGACTCTCATTAGCTGAAAAACTCAAGAGCAGGATAGGATAAAGTTCCAAAAACCATCTAAAATCTAACACACCTGCAACAACCCTGCAATGTCTGAGTGCCACTGCAGAAGAGGCCCTTTCCTCTGTGGGAACATAGCACACCCCTGCTAAAGAGAGTACTTGAAGCAGGGTCTCTTCAGAAAGTCTTTAGACATTGCTATTGAGCTAAGAGGCAGCCTTTCAGGTAAATGTAATGCTTTAAAGGTAAGCAGCTGCATTTCAAAACGGGTCTCAAATGACTATGGTTTTACTGAAAGTAAGTTTGGAAAGGTCAGGCATAGAGGTTTAGGACACTGTCTCTTTTGTAAACATTGATCAACACTGGCTCAATAACTCTTAAAATTGTTTCCGTTAAAGTGCCTGAATTCTCCCATTGCCACCCCAATATCTTCTAAAGGTGGTGTTTCATTTCAGGTCATCTTATTCTAAGCAAATATAGCTGCAATTCTAATGCTCTACGCAGTAGAGGTGGTTGCAATTGGTGGTTCCTGGAACCCACTCAGGGAGATCCATTCACATAACAAAAACTACCAGCGATACCAAAATGTTCATAAGTAGGGGATCCATGACTTGGCTTTTGAAAAACAGGGAGTCCACGGTACTTAGCTAATTGGGAACCACTGATGTAATGTAAATCCTTTCCTTATTCCAATCCCTTTGATGCTATTTTAGTTCAGGGGCATCTAATGTTGGCCATTTTTGATATTTTTGGACTATTAGCCTCAGCCAGACTCAAGGATGACGGGCTCTGTAGTCCAACATGTGGAGGTGACACAGAGAACAGAGGAGCTGCCTTATACTGAGTCAGACCATTAGCTTATCTCACTCAGAACAATCTACACTGACTGGCAGCAGATAGTCTCACTCCTTCCTACCTGGAAATTGAATCTGAGACCGCCTACATGCAAAGACACATTTGCTACCCTCACTTTGCTTTAGATCTGACCTTGCTGTGGTTTCTCCTCCTTTTAATCAAGAGTTGTTCCAGCTGCCAATGTAGCTGGCGTAAGTGACCTACATTTGTGTCTCTAACACAAATTGGTATGCAGGAAGGAGGACTCCACCTCACGGTCTCTTCTGGAATGAACCGCATGTGGCTAAGCCAATGTCAAATATTGCATGGAAGCCAGTGTTCCACCAGCCAAGGAATGCGGCAGGATTTATCAGCATTGCCTCAGGACTGGCTAGAGAGTTGATGTCTCTGCACGGCATTTGTACCTTCAGTGTACAATAGCAATTATCTTCCCTGCAGGGAAATTTAATCAGGCAGAAGGTCTTAACGGCCCCCTGCATGTCGCACATAATTACCTGTACCTGTTAGAGATTAGTTCCAACTAATAAAGCAATAACATGAGTCTCCAGTGGATCGTCGTTTGACTTTAAAGTCTCTAACAAGAAAAAAGTACTTTTAAATACCAAGGATACAAAAGGAGGTGATTTACAATAATCAGAAAGAATGTAGCTAGTAGCAATAAAGCAGGATAATTATGCAAGAGAATTCCTATCTGCATTGTAGGAGCAGAAAAATGTATCTAGGAAGCAACATGTGCTCCTTTTAACTTTATATTTACAGTAAGCCACAGAAATATATTTGCTTTGGAGAGTTAAGAAAAAGCTGAAATAAGCAAAGGAAAACCACTCTCTTGATCTGAGACAGCTGCCGTCAGTCAATGTAGGTAATCCGAAATTTAGTTGGACCAATGGTCTCAGTTGGTATCAGACTTCTTCCTATGTAAACACAAAAACCCATACTTTGAATCATTGCAAGTGACCCAATGAAATGGGAAAAAAACTATAACAACAGGAATACCTCAGAAGCTTAATTTGCAGTGATTATGATTATATATAATTTATTGAATTTACATCGCACCCTTTCTCCTAAAAGAGACCTGGGTGATGACAGTATATCTTAGTATACATATTACCACATAAGTTTATAAATTAGATCTTAGTATTTTTAAAGCAAATTTGGAACCTTTAGAGTACAGTTTTATCAAGTCTTTCTGGAAACCCGACAAACCACTCTAAAGTTTTGCTTTAATACATGCATATAATATCACACATGCCTCTAAAAGAATTATAGTCTCATAATTCAAAGCTGCCTAAAATGTAATGCTTCACACTGTAGACTAATTTTTTTTTTCTAACTCACATTTCAGGGAAAAGGCTAGAATATATCTAGACCATAAAGTATTGCAAGACCTCATAAAAGCTATGTAGTATATTGCAAACATATTGGTAGAATAAAATGCTTCTCTTCATTCTTCAGTTGTGCAGTCTGAGGCCATAACACACAAGAGGAAAACTGAAAACTCATAACCCGGCATTAGCAATTTTGTGAGTGAGAGAGATTGCACCATCTTTCTCAAAACATATACATGGCTGATTGAACCTTCCTTGTCCTTAATCTAGAAAGTAGTAATTGCTAATGCCATGAAAGAAACCATAAACAAACCAATAAATAGTTCATCAGAAATTATGCAGTGTATAATAAAATGAATATCGTAATGGGTTGGATCTAGATTAAATTAGTTGAAGTTAGTTCCCACTGATGGGAACTTCTCTTAGTCATGACTAAAGGTAAAGGGACCCCTGACCATTAGGTCCAGTCATGACCGACTCTGCGGTTGAGGCGCTCATCTCGCTTTATTGGCCGAAGGAGCCGGCGTACAGCTTCCGGGTCATGTGGCCAGCATGACTAAGCCACTTCTGGTGAACCAGAGCAGCGCACGGAAATGGCGTTTACCTTCCCGCCGGAGCTCTCTTGCAGCATCCCCAAAATGTGCTCTGGAGGGTTGGGAGATCCTTTGGAGTAGATCATTTGTGGGGGGAAGAGGAAAGGAAAGTCCTGTTAAGTAAGTGAAACATAGTGCACATAGCTTTGATTCCAACCCAAGAGGACTGTGATCCAGGTCTGGTTCCAACCCAAGGCATTAAAATAAGAGATATCACAACTTTCCATAATTTATTTAACTACATTTCAGTCCTGAAGTACACAAAGTTCCCCACATTTTATCCTTATAACCATGTGAAATAAATTAAGCTGAGAAATGCTAACTGACCCAGGTCACCCAGTCAGTTTGACAGCTGAGTGGAAATCTGAATCTGGGTCTCCCCAGTCCTAATTAGACACACTAACCACCAGACTATCCCAGTATCAGAGCAGAGTGTGGGAAAGCTGGTGATGCAGTGTATCTTCTGATTCTGCTTTGAATGTATGGACCTGAGTTGGGCAACCAGTGATTCTCCAGATGTTATTAGACTACAGCTGCCATTAGTCCTAGCCAGTGTGGCCAGTGATCAGAGATGATGGGGGTTGTGGTCCAACAGTACCTGGAGAACCACAGATTTCCCTGACTCCGGCCCAGAGATGGGAAAACGGTTATTGCACTCTATGTTCACTCTTCAATGCTACCACAATGTTTCCTTTCTCTTTAGTATACTAGAAGTCTGTTCTGATTGCATGGCTAATGGCACATTATGCAAAGCACATCATCAGTGGAATAGAAAGAGGAGGGAACGGTGTGGCCCATCCGGCACCATGCCTAATGCCCTTTGACTTTTCCAGTCTAAGAAACCAGGGCTCTTCTTAAAATATATTAGAAGGGGCAATAAAAATGTCTCGAAAACTTCCAGATCGGGGGGAGAACTGCATTGCAAAATTCAGAGAAGGGCAGATTTCAAAAGATGGCTGCGTTTCAATTTGCATATCGTTTCAGAAAGAGCAAACTGTATAGTTTTGCACTTAAATGTGCCCTGAATAGAATCTCTTTCCCATCCCTATTGAGGATTAAGTGCCACTGGGGCTTAATTTTGAGCAGGCCTGTAGAAGATTGCACTCTTGTGAGTTTGTCTCTGCTGCCGTCTTTCTCGCTCCACACAAATATATTGATGAACCACCCCTGGCGAAAAGTTTTAGTCCTCTAAGAAATTGGTGGCACATGGATTCTGTCGGTATCACTTGGTGTTCGAACTATTTTGCAGTGTGCCAGTAACTACACTTCATCAGCTCTTGCCATAACACCTCATAGCCCCTTGTTAGTTTGCCTCCATTTTATGGTCTTCTAGGTGAAAAAGCTCATCTTGCTTAAATGGCCCTCAGGCTACTAGCAAGAAAATGCTGAAGAAAGAAAAGAAGCGAGAATAACGCTTGAATATAAAAAACAGATGCATATCTGCAGTTTGGGAATGAAATGCAGTATGAATACATGGGCAAAGCTACACTCCACTTCTAGTAATGACAGCCTAGTTTTATTTGACTGAAAGCTGCTCTAATTGTACTCCCGTGGAGAAAAAACCAGAACTGATCGTGGCAATTTTACTGTGACTCCCACAATAACCTTTACACATATTCTAGGAAGTAGATATAGTTCCTTTCAATTTGTGAGATACCAATTTAAGATGACTATTTTTCCTGGATCTGTCATATTATTCTCCTAACAGCTCTCCTTTATGTGTCAATAAAACAAACACAAAAACTATCAGTATATGAAACAGGAAAATTATTCCTGCAGCTTTTGTTTTCTAGTCATCGCCACATTCATATAAAACGTCCTCCTTAGAAATGACTGACTGACTCAGGAACTGCCTTGTTAGAAATCATGGCAGACAGAGGTAAAAAAGATACACTGTAGACTACCGAGGGCTAATCTGTTGTCCTCCTAATATTGTTACCCTACAACTCCCATCACCCCTAACCATGACCATGCTGTCATGGTCCGGTTCACGGGCGATCGAAGTCCCGCCTGGGGACGTTGGGACCGGGGACAAGAGGGTGGGGTGGGAGCAGGAAGGGTAGTCCAGAAGCCAGGAGTCGGGAAGCCAAGAGTCCGAGGGTCAGAGAGCTGGGAGTCAAGAAGCCAAGGGTCCGAGGGTCAGGAAACAAGGAACCAAACACAGCAAGGGAGGGAACGTGTTGCTGTGGCAAAGAGCTGAAGGGAAATGCTGACCTTATATCCCTTCCCAGCTCTTGCCACTAGGTGCTGTGAGTTACCAATTCGCCTCACCTGTGTGGCCGCGCCTTGCCTCTTCAGAACAAATTTAGGAAGGCCCCAGTCCTGGTCACAGGGCCTGGCTCCTGCACGCACACCTGACACATGCTAGCTGTGGCTGATGGGACCTGGGGCCCAACAATATCTGGAGGACTGCGTATTAGCTAGCCCTAATGTAGACCTTAAGCTGTGGTATACACATTTTAAAAAAGCTATTTATACAGAGCTAATATGCATTCATGGGCAAACCAATAGTTTTGGTTTTGAATAACAGAGGGTTGGTTCCCACAGGCAAGCATTATTTCTTATCTCCAAGAGTTTGAGCCTATAGATACACTACTGCAGCTGCATGAAGGAATGTTAGGGTGAGCCAAGTGGAATATTGAACCTGCCACAACAATCCATGCGATCAGAGCAACTGGAAAACTACTTCCCCAATATTGGAAATGTTCACAGCTGTCTCTATTTACTATCCAGGTCACATTAATTTTTTTCTTCATACTGCCTTGCGTCTGTGCACCCGATTGCAGAGTAAACAAGAATATAGGTAAAACAAATGGAACCTGCGCTTGTGAAATGGTAATAGTCAAGTGAGAATAATTCATGTGATTGAGGAAGAATAATTAGAATAACAGGTCCATGTTGTTCTGATATCCAAACACATGCATATCAACAGTGCATGATTGTATATTGTACTATGAAGAAGGCTGCCATTCTATATGCACTCACCCAGGAGTAAGTCCTATATCAACTTTAATAGTTGGAACTCCAAAATGTTGCAATTAATTCTTTACACACAGAGAAACAATTAAAAGAAAACATGTTTGTGATGGAAAAATAGAATCTTCCCATTTTTATGAGCGTTAACTTCTCTTAGAATATTGCCATTGATATGCCATGGACGAAAGCACCCTGCAACTTCAATGCGTCTAACTCTACATGCCTAGATTATTAACAATGAATGTCACCTGACTAAACATTGTTTTCCTTAGTCACAGTGTGTAAAGCTAACTGGATCTTCAGCAAAATTATATTTGGCTATGCATTTGCTTGCTTGCTTTGCAGTCCTTGTGAGACCTGAAACAAATGGTAAAACCAGTTTCTACAAGAGAAATAATATTGTTGATTGCAACACATCACTTAACATTTTGGAAAGCATTCATACACACAAAAAAACCATAGTTAACAGTTGACCATGAAAGTGCATGGTCTGTTTTGCTCCAGCCCATTAGTGCAGGTTAGAAACAATTCACAGACCTGGGCTTAGCATTACATCAGTACTGGGGATTGTGGTTTATTTTGCTCAAGGAAACCATGATCAGTAAAACACAGGCAAATCATGGCTACAGTTTAGGTCAAAGCGGTCCACGGGGGTTATTTAACCTGCCCATGGATCCCTGCTGCCTGCTCGGTTGCTTCCTGTGCACCACACTAAACCGGTGCGGAGTAGAGCGGGGAACCCCTTCTGCAATGCTGGCCGGCTTCCCATTGGCTGCAGGAAGCTCCTGCAGCCAATGGGAAGCTGCGCACGCCTCCTCTGTGCCGGAAGGAGCACCGGAAATAGCGTTTGTGCATGCGTGCGTGTGTACACACACACTGTGGCCCACCGCAGCGTCTGCGGGACTGTGAAGTGACCCCAGCCACAAACACTTTGCTGGCCCTTGGTTTAGGTGCTAGGCAAAAACGTTCATCTTCAACCCGGCCTTTGGCTTATTGACATTCTATGCCCTTTTAAATGTGTTGTGGGAGTGGGGATTATTGATTTGTTTTTGTTCTTGTTTTTATTATGTCTTTTGTGGGTTTTCATATTGTAATTCTATGTTGTGAATCACCCTGAGATCTACAGATGAAGGACAGTATACAAATTTTAATAATAATAATGATGATGATGATGATGATGATGCATGAAGAGGGCTACTGTTGCAGTATCACAGAAACATCCAACATTCTGCATTACATTTCTAGGCATTAACTGCAAATGCAGCCTTAAAATTACTGTGCTTTCCAAATCAGTTTTTACATTTATCCTTCAGATGGCATTGGCAAAATGTGTAGTAGATGCAAAGCCAAATTACATGGAACATGAGATTGATAAGATTGGGAGGGGGGTTTCTCTCCAAGCCCCATAAACTGAGTAACACCTATGCTGGCAACAGAGCCAGTACTGAAACTGTCCTGGCAGCCATAAATGCGATTTAAGCTTAACTTATCCATCTACAGCTTTTCCTGATACTTTATCCCTGGTTTATCCCAGGTAGACCCATAAAACACCCTCCTTACAGCATGTTAGAGAGGATTAAACCACATTAGGATGGAGAGAATGTTCATTCCTGGAAAAAATGCATGTGATGCTGTTATGACACTGAATGATTTTCCTGTAGTTTCTCAGTACTCATCTATAACAGATTTTATTGGGATTTAACGGGGAAGGAGCCTATTGTGCAGTTGGGTTACTGGTTTGGAAAGTGTGTAATGTGGCATTGCTGAGTCTCTGTTCTTCATTCACGGACAACCTGGACTGTATCATCAAGGTATTTATTTTTGCAGCGAAGTATTATAAACCATTGCCAGTTCAATAAGCATTCCCTTTCCACAACCTTATTTTGCCAAGTTTTCCCAGTGTTGCTGACCCAGAGTGCATATGTTTATTTCATGGGCCATGTAGGAGTGAATTATGCAGGGCTGCCCATTCCAAATTGGAGGAAGAAACAATGGAGAGAGGGAGCGCTGGGCGGTTTGTGGAGAGGAAGATTTGTGTTAAAAAATTATCACTGATAAGCATTCTTGGAAAAGTCTTCTTGACTTTCATCACAAACAACCGTGATCATGTTGATTATACTGTAAGATGGAAACCTTGCTAGTTAATATCTAGCCTTGTCTTGGGAAAACCTTCTTGGCCTTCATGATAAAGAGCTTTATTTTGATTTGCTATATAACAGTAGTAGTAATGTGTAATGAATGCTTTAAAAAAAGTAATTACAAATAAGCAAAAGCAGAGCATTAAGAAAAAGGACCAAAGATAATAATAGAAGCTTAAAATTTGGGTCTGCCCATTCATATTTCCAGATCCTTGCTGGCCCTTTTAAAATTGGTTGCAGCTTTCCTTCTGTGGCTTTGGAACTAGCCTGGTCTAATTTAATACCATTGTGATGTGATTCCAGAAAAGGTTTTTCAGCCTGCCAGCTTTGTATATATTCACCTTCTCTCCCATTCACCACTCTGTATTTGTCTATATGAAATCCTTGTTTTTTCAAACAGAGAACTGCTACACAAGAAGGAGAACCATATATATTGCAATATCCAATTTTTCTCTTATTGGGCTCCATTCAATAAATATGAGTTTGCCAACCTATAAACTATTTGGATTGACAAGACAGGCTCTATAAGCCTATGTTTGATGTCTTCTTTGTGGAATTTGCTCTATACCAATGATGTTTTTGAGTAATAACACAAAGTAGATATTATTTTAAGTTTAAAGCTTTGAGTTGTAGCACACAGTAGGTATTCGTTTAAGGCTCCTATCCACACTTACCTGGCTACTTCTGAATAGACACCCATAAGCTGTATATTTCACAATTAAGCCTATATTTAAGTAGGCAGTAAATTATGTGAGAACCATACTAAGTGTGATGTGTTTTAAACAGAATACTTTTCCTTTTGGTTTCCTGAGGACTTGTTTAGAATATTAATACCAATTAGGCAATAGCTTTCTTAATTAGATATTGCCATGTATATAGGGTAGACAGTTGTGCATTGCCAAAAGGAAACAAAAAAAGAACTTGCCTTACTGCAGAAGAGGACACCAATTTAAATAAAATTTGAAGGCAATTCCTATGTATAGGCACAAATTTAGAAATAATTACTATAATTGAAATAGAAGTGCTCTGTCAGCACACCAGGTGCTGCTAATTGTGGATGTGCAACTTCGATGCTCCTGCTCTCGCTTCTTAGGATTCCTCATCTTTAAACCAGACCTGGACTGGACAGCCCTCATGTACAGGACACCTTCAAATAGATGGTTGTCCACTGACAGCTCTACTAAATATCTGGGATGTTTGTACTGATCTACTACAGTAGTGGCTGGTGGGGTGGGGTGGCCAACTGACTTACCAATATGGAGTTTGCTACCAACCAAGAGGAAGAGGAGGAAGGCAGTATATGTGAAGAAGTGTGCATGCACAAGAAAGCTTATACAGTGGTACCTCGGGTTACAAACTCTTCAGGTTACAGACTCCGCTAAGCCGGAAGCAGTACCTCGGGTTAAGAACTTTACCTCAGGATGAGAACAGAAATCGTGCGGTGGTGGAGTGGCGGCAGCAAGAGGCCTCATTAGCTAAAGTACCTCAGGTTAAGAACGGTTTCAGGTTAAGAATGGCCTCTGGAACGAATTAAGTTCGTAACCAGAGGTACCACTGTACCCAGAACAAACTTAGTTGGTCTCTAAGGTGCTACTGGACAATTTTTTAAAATTTATTTCATCCTTCATTTTGGTGAGCAACATCACCCCCACTCCACTAGTTGCTACAATTTCTGTAAGATACCTTATACTTTCTTCAAGAGCTGTACAATCTGGCAAAACACAGCTCATTTATAACCTCTGCCCATACATATCTTGGTGCTGGGCCAAAGAAGGCTGTCCATAAATTAGAAGTGTGTGTGTGTGTGTGTGTGTGTACTTTTCATCATCAGATGGAATCTTATAAAGGAGGGATAGAGAATATGATCAACACTTACAAATACCTTTTAAAAATGTTTTTACTGAAAGATTTTCATCGATAACAAAGGTACATATAATGTTTCTGTTTTCAGCTCATAAGAGTCCTATCTACAAGTCAGTTATGTTTGGTGTGAGACATTGCTATCATACGCATTGTGAGGTTACAGGGGGAGAAAAAGGGAGGAAGATAGAAGGGTAATGATTTTCCTTTTTTGCATAGTGTATGTGCGGGGTTTTCATGTCAGCGTCACATGGCTCAGTTCTTCATCTGTTAATTTATCAGTTGTTGGCAGTGAGAGAGATTGATATGGCTAAAGTGACCCAACAACCGGTTCCCTCATATACACAAATACTGATATTTTTTTTAATAAAAATAAACTTGTCAAATTGTGTCCTCATTCTCAGGCTGTTCTTTAGTACAGGTGTTGCTTTCCCCAGCAGAAGTGAACAGGCCTCCTCCTTTAAGCAGGCCACCCCAGCATGGGGTCTTTGCAATGTGTCCCCACATGAAGTATGAATGGGTCTTTTCTGTTGCATTGAGCATAATGCAAAAGGGTGGGTGGGGGGGGGAGCCAGCTATTCTTCCAGATAAATGACTGACTGACTTTAAAGTCACTAAAAAGGAAAATCAAGAATGTCTGGACCTCCTCCTTTTCCCGAGCCTTCTTTTTCACAACGCTTAACATGCTAACACATAAAAAGGCATTTTGTTTTGCAAATGAAGTCTGGAAAAGGATTTGTGCTTCATAAAAGAAGTATCAACGCAGCAAGCTCAGAACTATATGCGTAAACAACACTGTCTCTTAAAATAAATACTGAATCTTTGTGCACATGCCAAAAAGCCCCAAAATGTTGTAGATGCAAACATTAGAGAAGACACATGAGAAAGAACGACAATTTCCTGTTTGGAAAATGAGGAATATACCATAATTATTTACAATAATCATTAAGAGTTGTAAAGTGGTTACAAAACAACATCTTTATGGTGCTGTTTTCCCCCTCCAAAATGAAATTCCTTATTAACAAAAAGTTTCTAAAAAAACCTGTCCAGTACCAATTTAATTATGATCTTTAATTGGCTTCAGATTAAACAAACCCCACAATCCTCTGTCCACAAACTTGGGAGACAGACCCATTAAACAAAGCAGGACTTTATCTGAGTCAACATGTATTGGATTAAGCAGAAAGAAAGGTATAGAACAGCAATATTTTAGTAAACTGCAAAGATAAACTAATGCAATACGAAGGTATGGTCTGTTAATTAACTTAATAAAAAATATTTGTCAACCACCTTTCATCAAAAGACTACAGGACAGTGCACACAAGTGTGAATAAATTCACAAAACATAAAAATGCAGTTCGGAACATAACAAAATACAAGAGAAAGCAGAAGATCCTTTTAAAAAAGACTCAGGACTACCTCTTTCCATATGAAACTAACCTGACCCTGAGATCATCTTCTGATGCTCTCCGTGTGTCAGGAGCTTGTCCTACACTCGAGTAGGAGCCTGGTAGAGACACATGCCCGACTGGCATGTTCTCTCCTTCCTGGTCAATTGTTCGGGAGCTTCAAAAGCTTTCTTCAGCCCGAACATCACAGCGACTGATGCCAACAGACATCGGCACACTTAGGGATCTGCAGAGTCTTCACAGCTTGCGTAACAGACCTCAGCAGCTCAGCATTTTGGCTAATCTACTTTATTTACATATAAACACACACGGAGCACTGCAACATGGCTCCCTCTCTCTCTAGCATCAGACAGCAAAGAAAAAGGACAAAGGACAATACAGTGGTACCTCGGGTTAAGAACGTAATTAGTTCTGGAGGTCTGTTCTTAACCTGAAACTGTTCTTAACCTGAAAAACCACTTTAGCTAAAGGGGCCTCTTGCTGCCGCTGCGCTGCCGCCGCCGCCCAATTTCTGTTCTCATCCTGAAGCAAAGTTCTTAACCTGAGGTAATATTTCTGGGTTAGCGGAGTCTGTAACCTGAAGCGTATGTAACCCGAGGTACCACTGTAGTCCCCCTTCACGGAACACAGTAACACAAACATCCTGTCTCCGTCACTTCCCACTTTGTGGAGTCAAAACATACACTGTCATGTGATAGACAAAAATCCCATGACTGCAATCATGGAGCAGGAATTCTAACACCGTGTGCCTACTCCTTGAGAGGTCCGGAGGATGGCAACACAAGATTGGACCTTCTCTGCAGTGGCTCCCCATCTGTGGAATGCTCTCCCCAGGGAAGTTCACCTGGTGCCTTCATTATACACCTTTAAGCACCAAGCAAAATTGTTCCTTTATAACCAGGCCTTAGGTTGCTTTGATTGATAGGCCCTTCAAAATGTGGTTCGGGGGGGGGGGCAATTGGGTTGTTGTTTTTATTTTGAGGTTTTATATTTTCATTTTGTTCTGTGAACCACCCTAAGACCTCCAGGTATAGGGCGGTATATAAATTCAACAAATAAATAATAATCATAATAAAACAAATCATAGACTAAAACACAATTCCCAAACAAGAAATAAAAATCTACAATGTAAAATACTGAGGAATGTATGATGCTTAGGTTACTATGAAATATATATAGTGTGGATTTTTTGGAGCAGTGTTGCAGGCAGGCCACATTGTCTCCCACTCACTGCAGGGGTGGGGCTAAGCCCCCACATCATGAGGGAGTTCCCGGCTGCGTCACGGCCCCTGGTCAGCCAATCCGGTTGGCTGGGGTGAGCATGGCTTAGCGCATTTAAGCAGCTGAGTGGCTGGGAGATCTCCCTTCTTCCTGCTTCCGCGAATCTTGCTGCTCCCTTTCGGCTTAGCCTTGCTTCCTTCTGTGTAAACAAACAGTAGCTTTCACGGTTTCTGCCTTTTTGTGGGTGCTGGAGTGCCCTCCATCCCAGCCTTCAACTCCATTGATCGATCAAGGGATTCGCTTGCTCGTGGACAGCTGACTGGTGGTGGAATTCCCTTGCTGGAGAACAGCTGACTGGCGGCAGCTGAAAACAGCTTGTGGGCACGCGCTGCAGCGAGGGCTTTTTCGGAGGTGGTGTTTGGGTGCTGTTTGCATTGGAATTTGGGTTGGGAATTCCTGGCGACCGACTGGCACAAATGACGCAGCCTGCTGCTCACACAAGGAACAGTTTCACACATACACCCAGCTCGTCGGTGGCTGCACAGCTACTGCCACCATCATCAAAAGAATAAGCAGCTCTTCTCTGTTCCACTCCTGAACTTACAGGATAGAGCCACTGCAGGGATCTAGCATTGAGCTTTGTTTAAAAGTGTGGCAGAAATGTAGCCCAAAATATAAAGAGCTCTAGCGGAAGCTCAAAAACATACAAAATGGGGTTTGGTCAGTTGCTGTGTATGTTCCTCGGTTTCATGTACATGGCTGCAGAATTCAGCTTCCAGATGCAGAATTCTCGAAATTCAAGTGTTTTCCATGAACCTCTGTGCAGTATTTTTTTTTTGTTTTCACCTCATTTTTGCTATTAATACAATGAAAACAAAACAGTAACACGTACAATAACCAATATCTTTTGCCAAATTAATCTCTAACACACATTACAAACAAACAAACAAACAAACAAACAAACAGAATCCTACTCATTTATGATTTAACTCAACCCGTTAATAGCAGAGTTGACAGCCCCCTGCTATCTGACCTTCTTCATTTACCTTAATTATCCTAAATTGTGTTGACAGTCAGTCAAAACTATAAGCAGGAAGCTAGCTCCCTCAAATATCCTATGGGTCTGACTTGTCAGTAAAAAGACTGGTACATACTCTCCTACCAAAGATATTCTGTTTCTTAACAACTTTGCTCTAAATTTCTGTCTAGGACAACAATATAGACTTCAACACTCTGTTTTCCAGGGTTTCCACAACTGGTTGTCCAGACTGATGTTGGTGCTCATTCTGGGGAATCCCTCTGAACCATCTTAATGAAACCAACAAAGGAGAAGCTATTCAACCCTGTCTTCCCTTCCCCCAATGTTTGGAAAACATATATGCATCTAAGTACGGCATATATATGCCGTATTTATATACATTTTTAATCAGTATGCATTCCCCCCACTTTTTTAAAAAAAACCTTTATAGCATAGATTGCTTTTCTGGACTTAAAAAGCCAATGTGTTTGAGGTCATTAAAAAGGAAATTACTTCAATTAATTCTGACCCACCACAGGTTTAAAAGAAATAAAGAGCTGTGAAACTTAAAAGGGAAAGGGTGGGCATTTTATGGATCCATGTGAAATATTTTGGTTACAATGAAAGAGAATTCTGACGGCTGCCAGACACCCAGAAGTTGGTCTCCTGTGACTAATTCTTTTTAGCTAGTTTGTAAATTAATCTCCATGTTCAGCTTTCCCTCCCCACTCCACTCACACCCTAGCTCTAAACTAACAAAAGCAGCCTATACCAGAAATCTACAGGTAAAGGCTGGAAATTAAAACTACTTCACACCCTCATCTGACCCTGTGGCACACTTTTATCTTAAAAAATATTGTTTTGCAGGTCCTCTCCTGCCCCCACTTCAAATGTGTTTTTCATTTACAGCCTCTGGGCATTTACTTGACTTTTGCCGAGACAGCGCACACTTCTTCTTCTTTATAAAAAAAGTGGCTCTCTTCTCTCTGTTGTGATGCTTTTAGTAGTTTCTACGAAGTAGTAACCTTTGGTCTCAGGGGATGTGAAAGGGAATCAAAACATGTTGTGGGAAAGTGACAAGGCTTTACAAAGCACCTTTCTCAGATAGGCTTACAGATTTTTGAGCGGCTGAAATGGATAAATGTTTTCCAAAAGAAAGTATCATTGTACAAGGTCTGTATACATAAGCATGAAGCCAATCTCCTCCCCACTTTCCCTTTTCAGACCTACATTGCAAGTTGCTCATGATGAACAGGTCATGAGAAGACTCCCACACAAGCTCATAGTGCAGTTATTTTGCCAAGGAATGGAAGTCTTCCAAAATTTGTTTGAGTGATAATAGCACTCCCAAACCACAATCTTGGCCTATGGCAGGTTCCTTAGTTACTATGAGCTGGCTTCTATACATTTTTAATAACAGGATCTTGCATGTAAGATCCCCACTTGGTTGTCTCGGACAGTGGAGGAGAAGTTAGGGTATCTAAACCCGTTATCCTTCTGAGATTTGGGGTGTCATTTTTACCCTCTAACACTTGGTCCCAGACCAGTAAAATTCATCATATGCCAATGCTGGGATGTGCAAATCAGTTGAGAAGGAGGTTATTGGCTCCTCTCTGCTCAGCAAATGATCACTTTGATTACTAGGAAAGGGGAAATTTGCATCCCCATCAGCATGTAGGACCGCCTCCAGTATAGTGTCTACCTTATTCCCTCCTTTTTTTCAGCTGCCCAACCAATCAAGTCTTGGAGGGCCAGAAAAATTCACTCCAGGGGCTGTATAAGACCCCCCCAAAAAAACCCTGCAAATTAGCCATCCCTGCTATAAGGGACATTAAAATAATAAAAAAAATCAGCAGCAGGCAATCCACACAATATACTAAAACCACCTTACCTGCAGAGGCCGCAAACCTCTCCAAAATAAGGATGGTTTAATGAATTTCCTAAAGGTGCTCATAGGTATTTCCAGCACAGATTGCAATTTTTTTTAGTAAGAACGTGGTGTATTTCAGATACATGAAGTTCAATGTTGAACTAAACCATGCAAACAGACTGATAACTTCTCAAAGCAAATGTCCAGGTTTCTTGTGATATGCCCCCCCCCCCCCGACAGACCAGCTGCTACTTTGACTTTTGAGGTTACAGCACGTGGATCTTCACAAAAGCAGATTCAAGCCCTGAAGGTGAAATCTGACAAACATTAATGGGAACATTTGGAAGTCATACTATTCATTTTGCACTATGAAAACAAAAACCCAATGCTTTAACATTCCATAGAATCATTGATGTGGCTATTCAACTAGGAGCAAGCTTAACAGGGCGATAGCCAGCATTGGTCATACTTACAAGTACACCCATTGAAATCAGTGGGTTTAAGTAACTGAAGCCTATTGATTTCCATCAGTTTACTCTGAGAACGACTATCCTAAATTCACGGCTCTTCATATGCAATCAACAACCAATGACAACTCTCAAGCGATTGGATGAATGGAAATATCTAGGTGTGCCATTTACCCAAGAGGGCCAAATAGCCATACGACCCCTTGAGAGATTGAAGGGGACATTAGAGCTTTTATGTGTGGGGTGGAGGGAATCCCACAATGCTTCCATCATATATTAAACTTCTGCTCAGAGCTGTCATAAAACTTTCCCAAACCATCATAATCGTACTTACCACCTGCTTACCTAAGCATCTTCTGAGAATGCCATTTAAGAGACCAAAACCTGCCAGACCTCCATCACTGGAGAAACCACCACCTGTTAAGACCACAAAGAATACCAAGAAGAAGGTGACCTCTGCTGATTTCCCTAACTATCCTACAGCCCCTGTAATCAGCTCCAGAAAGCTGGGGTACCCTCCAAAATTGGGTGGGGTGAGGGACTACAAGAGTAAATCAGCAAAGATCCCCTTACCCTTCTTTTCCCTCAGCAAAGGCATTTGTTGGATCAGCGGAGGTTAGCTCAGTTGGTTAGAGTCCGGTGCTGATAATGCCTAGGATTCAATCTGTGTACAGGCCAGCTGCATATTCCTGCCTTGCAGGAAGTCAGACTAGATCCTTGGGGTCCCTTCCAACTCTACAATTCTATGAAAATCTCTTCCATGAATACAAACACCTAATGGGCTCCACCAAATATGCTTTCAATGATTTGGAAATCTGAAGTGATGGTTTTGTCTTACTGATGAACAGTGCTTTTTTTCTGAGAGGGACCGTACGAGATACTATCTTATCAGTTGAACATAGCAGGACAGCTCCACTGTTACGAGACAGAATGCTGCTGAATACCTGTTGTTGGAGAGTGCAGCTAGGGAGAATCTTGTTGCACTCAGGTCCTGCTTGTGAGTGTCCTAAAGACATCTGGTCAGCCACTGGGAGAACAAGATGCAAGGCTAGAAGAACCTTTGGCCTGATCCTGTGGGATCTTCTTATGCTTTAATTTTTAAAAATAACATTTGCAATGTTTGAGATTGATAATAATGGAGAAAACAGTCAGCCCATGTAAGAGATCTGTGACACCAACCACAAAACCTGTTGTTTTAGCTTATTCGGTTATCTCACACTTTCCTTTCAATAATAGCTCTTAATTGACACTTTTCATAATTGAATTTTGAAGTCTGTGTTGTTTTTTAAATACAATGTTCAAATGTTACCAGTTGTGGACGACTTACATTGCATACCATTTGTTCTATTATTAGAACACAGATGGGCAAAAATATTTGATGGATGCAACCACCGCACACAAAGATGTTACGTTATTAGAGGAAGGTCAATCTTTGCTTCCCTGCTAAGCAAGCTGAGAAAACAATGAGAAGACAACTAGTGGGCTACACACATTGTCAGAATTAGAGGAAAAGATAAAACAAACAGGCCTTCCATTGTTCTATGATCTTGAAAAATGTAGAACATAAGGTGTTTCCCTCTCCTGTCTCTGTGCAACTAGTTGCTACTGATTTTCACTTGATGTGAAATGTGGGGTAAATTTCTGGAGGTTCTCACTCAAGGGAATCATCCAAGAAATTGTGAATTACACAAACACAGAAAGTGTGATGGCCAAATGGTGACAGTGCCTCTGATCCCCTCTCCCAGCCTCAATGTTCTCTTAGTCATGAGGTGGTGGGGTATCTGTTTCTCAACTGACAAGTATCTAGGGCTGAGGAAGTTGAAAGTGTGAGCTTTTCCCCAATTCCTCTTTCAGCTCCTTTTGCCTTTCAATATTGCTTCTACTGGATCACACTTTTACCAGAACCATGACTTTTTTCCCATCCGGAACTCACCGGAACTCAGTTCTGGCACCTCTCAGGTGGGCACCATTGCCATTCTAAGAGAATGAGGGAGGTGTTCATGGTGAGTTCCAACAATTTTTTTCTAGAAAAATAGCACTGACCAGAACCCTTGGGAAAGCAATGTGTGTGTCCATGTTGTCTCAGGACAGGGTGATCCAGGAGATGGGCGAGACAATTGACCAGAAAAGAAAAAGCTCATGACACTAGTTCATAAATCCAGACGTGCAAAAAAAAGTTTGCCAGCCCATGGTTCAGGTAATAAATGGCCAGTGGTGCTGACTTGTTAAGGCTCCTTCCTGTGTGTGTAGTTCTGAAGTGCCCTTCCTCTCCTCATTTCCTGCAACAGTGCCAGTATTGATTGACACTGAAGCCTTTAACTCACTGACCAAACTGCAGAAACATTGTAAAAACCATTCAGTCTGACTTTCAAAATGGTTGTTTTTGTACGTGGTGTGTGTTTGGACAGCTGCCCATTCTATAGTTCTACCATATCGTATCCCAGCAGGTTTGATGGTTTCCATCTTAAAATCACTTACTGAAAGCTTACTGTATTTTTATTGTTATGATTTAACCTTCCTAGTACTATTTTTAAATATAAAATCAGCACAGAATAATAATGAGAATATAATCACTGATTTAAACCAGGGAATTAGATGTTTCTGTGTATTATATAGTCATTGAGGGAATGTAAAAGAAACTCTTAGTTTAATTCCAGTTTCTTGCTTCACTAACCGCAAGCCACCTGCAATCATTATTCTCGGACATACTGCAATGTGTTGTTTTTTTTAAGATACAACTGTGAAAGGATATAGTGTGGTATTTTAGCTGATTGCTTTTCAGATGCATTGAAAGAGGATCTAATTTTCAGTAATTTCATACATTAAGAATTTGATATGCCATTAAGAACTCAAGCCTTGACACTACTTCAGTGGAAATAAATGGATTTTTCAAAATATTTTCCTAGAGGCATGATCTAATTAAAGTATAGTACACAGTGGTTCAGCAGGTTCCAATTAATCAGTTCATATCGTGTTTATTTCCTGGCCTGATGTCTAGAATAACCTTAAACTTTTAGTTGGCACAAAACACATAGGAATCTTGCATATAGTCAAACCTTCGACAAACTGGAAAGATGGGATTATTGAATGATGGTCTTGCGCTTTCGCAGTAACTATCCTTCCAGCTCATCTATTTGCATTTTCTCATTTTGCATACAAGAAAGGTTACTCAAGTGATGCTATGAAAAAAATGGGCTGCTACGAGTTTAAATGAAGTGAAGGAGGCCCTCTGCCCAGCTCTTCCCAATATATCCACATGGTAGGTGGGTGGAAACTAATGTCCATGGATTTCAGCAGAAACACTTGAAATGGGATCACTGGCGGAGGAAGAAGAGTGCGGGGGGAGTGTACAGTGGTGCCTTGCAAGACGAAAAGAATCCGTTCCGTGAGTCTCTTCGTCTAGCGGTTTTTTCGTCTTGCGAAGCAAGCCCATTAGCGGATTAGCGCTATTAGCGCTATTGGCAGTTTAAGGGCTATTAAAGGCTTAAGGGATTAGCGGATTAGCTGCTAAAAGGCTATTAGCAGCTTAGTGCCTTAGAAAAAGGGGTTGGGGAGCGAAAAAGAACCCCAGGAATCGCAAGACATTTTCGTCTTGCGAAGCAAGCCCATAGCAAATTCGTCCTGCGAAGCACCTCCAAAACGGAAAACCCTTTCGTCTAGCGGGTTTTCCGTCTTGCGAGGCATTCGTCTTGCGGGGCACCACTGTATTGGCAAAACCTATTTGGTGTTTTGCAACTTTCCAACTAGTTGCAGGACCTTAGCCGGACCTAGCAGAGTAAACGCAGAATCCATGGAAGCAATTGGCGACTTGGCTGCAGACAGAATAGACGAAGCAGGAACCAGGAACTTGTAGATAGGTGTTTATTATATACAGTGGACTTTTTACAGGAACAGAACAGAACACGGATCTTTAGCTAGCTCTCTCATACACAACTCAGAACTCTCAACCTCCAACTCCTGCACTGACACTCGTACTCCTACACATTCCAGTTAGTAGGCCATTAATCATTATTCCCGTGAGAGAGCTTGACCAATCACGGAGCTGTCTCCATGCCTCTGTATCACCAGGCAGACTTACTCCTTCACATTGCCTTGGCTGTCTGCCAAACCCTAATTGACTCTGTGTGAGTAGTTGCACGTATTCAGATTCCCAACAGAGCACACCGTCCCTGGCAGCGCGATCCCAGTGGGGTGCCATTGCGGCTGCCCCGCCCCCCAGGACGCACACCAGCCCTGCCCCCACCTGCTCTCCACCTCCCCAGTGCCAGAGCATGAAGCTCAGCCACTGAATGGGATGTTTTGGAGCGGGGGGGGGGGGGCAACAGAGATTTGCTAGCAAAGGATCCTGGACTAACTCTCCTGCTGTCCTGTGACAGCAATGGGCGCAATATGGGCTTCTTTGCTGTGGCAGTCAAGATTTGGCATGGCAAAATGCAATTCCCCTCCCCTCTCACCTTCCATCTTAGCTGGCATGAGCAGTACAACAGTTCAGGACAAAATAGTAGAGCTTTGAGAATTAGTATTGGGGGATGTAAGAGCAAACTTCATATGAACAGATTTCACATTTGTAGGATGTAAGAAGATCCCTGAGACACCAATGTTTTTAAAATCATTGTTTTTTGGCTTTAGAACAAATGTATATGCCTCTATATTATGCAAATCTGAGGCACTCTGGATTTTCACTTTAAACTCTGCAAGTCCGATGGACTCAACAACAAGTTTGACTTCTCTGGGTATTTGTAGCATCTGTTTCTGATCATTAATGATTAGCCACATGAGAAATTACCCTCACAGCTATTCAAATTACGTTTCATGGAAGAGGTGTTTATTCCATTTTGTCCCGGGAGCAGTGTGAGAATGGAATTTGAGTGGAATAGCCTACTTTCATCCTATTAATTGTGTGCTGTTTATATATTTTGTGTATTTATACCACATAGAGCATGAGGTTGTAGGGATAGTTTATAATCCGCCAACAAAAAATGCAGCTGCACAGGCAAAATAACTTCTCTTGGCCAGTGAAAGAGACGATTTAGTCAAAATGGACTTTCAGCTGGGCTTCCATCTTCCGATATACATTATACTTCTGTGTTTAACAATATCTTTGCTTACTTTTTTGCTAAATTGTAATTATTTGTATATAGGAATTGTTTTGCCCATGTAAATATAGAGTCAACTATATTTTCATATTTTGAGTCTGGTTTATGCACCGACATAAAACAGTGGCACGTAGACTTGGTGATGGATTACTCTCTTTGCCGTCTGTAGCATGTATTAGTCCCCTCTTATCCCAGATCTGAGGGTGTCACCAAGAGGCACCAGGGAGATGTGGCCATTTATAACATTTTCAGTTGCTTTATGGGCCCCCTATTTTGCTAATAAAAACCATTCACAGGGATTTTCCTGTTGTTAGAACACCTGGACCTGTGTTTCAAATCCAGTATTTCTCTCTTTGCTATTTGATGCTGGGGTAGGTGGAGAGAGTCCATGTATTTTCAAATATAAGTACTCAGCAAATGTGTACAAGGTGAAATATGTAAAGGTTCATTTGAGTCTGAAATTTGCCTTAAGGGAAATTCAGAAAGAACCTTCACATTTTATATTAAAGCTGGTGGTCAAACACAGAAAAGTGGCTGATGCTAGGTGTTTGCAATATATAGTTTATATGCGCAGGTGAGCTAATATACTGCCAGCCTAACCAGTCACACAACCCAGATCTCCTGAACCGAAATTGCTGTTCTTAAAAACAGATGATGGTATTACAGACTCCTATTTCTCTCCAAGCATGATAAAACCACCTGATTTATTTTACCACTGTGGTTGTGTTTTTTTTTTATGGTAAATTTAGTGCAATATAATATTTATAGGGCCTTCAGCTGCTACATTAAACAAAAAATCCATGCATTGGGGTCCAGGATTAGTGATACTTAAGGAGTAGTTAAGGTCATGAAGAAGTTCTATTAATGCAAGGATTTCTGTTTGTGGAACGGATCTCCCCCTACTTCTCTCCACATGCACCCTTCCCAAACTATTTCCACTGGTAGGCATTCTTTAACAGGAATGGTTGTGAGGTGTTCAAGGGGGCAGATTTCACACCTCAAACAATATTTTCTGGTGCTTCATAGACTTATACAATTTTATTTTAATGTTAATCAGTGATTTTAGAAGGTGTGGCTAAAAGGTCTGCTCACAATTTCAACTTGCAGGAAAAATTGAAGCTTCAAAGCTGTGACACAGAGATATTCCACATGATATCTGTGATGTCCAATGCCAACTTATTATGGAGCCTGAACAAGAGATCTAGTGTGTTTTGATGCTTCTGGGTCTGTGGACCAGTATTTGAAGGATAGATCAGAGATGTTGGCCATCTCTGATCTACAGCACTATCAGAAAACTTGCTTCATTTTTTTCATTCCTCATACATGTAAACAAGTGAATTCTGGTCTATATTTATTCACAGTAGATGCACTATAGCAATAAAGAGTACAGCACTAAAAATTATGAGTGATTGGCAGCACTTTGGCAAAATTATATACATTGGAAGCACCAGCTATTCTCAAGAGAAAACAAGTAATAGTAACACATTTGGCTAACAATATACAAATTATCCGGCTGGGTAAAAAAAAAGTGGTGGAAAATATGGAAGAGCTCATGGAATTTGGTGTGATTGATTTACAATTATATTTTTTGGCAGTTGTGTTATTTATTTGTTAAGGACACTTCGTCCCTTGTTAATACAGGATGTTGCAATATCATTTAGGGATTTCATCCAAAATTACTGAAAATGAGAGCCTATTAGCTGAATCGTCCAATAAAAAAAAAGAAAAAAGTTCCACGGTAACCAAAACCTGCCAAATAAACCTCCCGCACGCAGCAGTCTCTTTTAACATCTGGCGATGTGAATCCTTACGTGTCTTTTTATATACGTACATATATATACACAAAAAGAGGGAAATTGCATTTCGGAAGTCTAGTGGGAAAGTGTGTTTTTAGGGCTGCAAATACTTAAGTGATCCACTCATGGTGTTGGAGCCATTCAACAAAATTACAGCTTTGCAACATACGATTCCGGGAGCTGACAATTCCAATTCAAAAACGGTACTTTTATTGTAACTGCTGAGTATGGCATATGACTTGCATGTTGGGATTTTGTGCCATAAGCAGCTTAGGTGGCCAGTTGTAGTCCAAAGCATCTGGAGGTCACTAGGCTGGCAAAAGCTGAGCTACGCACTTGTTCATCTCCCACCTGGCTGAAAGGGAATGAATGCAACAGTGATAAGGGAATAGCAATTAGAAGGAATAAAATACATGCTGGACAGTAAATACTCTTAAAGAAACTTGTTCACGGATGTCATAAATATTTTTATATTCATATCCATATCCTACTTTTCCTCCAAGGAGCTTGAGGTGCATATACAGTATGCTTCCTTCTCCCCTCTCCCCTTTTATCCTCACAGCCACCTTGTGATGTAGGTTAGCCTACGAGACGGTGACTGGTGTGAGGTCACCCAATGAGTCTCTCAGGTACCAGTCCAAAACTTTACACCAACTGTCCCAATCGTTGGCAGCCTTGTAAATTAGCAAAATATTTGAGAAATGTAAATTAGCAAAATTAATGTATGATGATTGTATCAGTACTCCAAGTTGAGTTAGATGTACTTAAGACCTGGATAGCTCAGTTGGTTAGAGCATGGTGCTGATGATGTCAATGTTGTATGGGACAACTGCATATTTTTGAATTACAGGGGATTGGACTATCAGCCTTTCTCAACCTGTGGGTCCCCAGATGTTGTTGAACTACACCTCCCATCACCCCTAGCTAGCAAGGCCAGAGGCTCAGGGATGATGGGAGTTGTAGTCCAACAACATCTGGGGACCCACAGGTTGAGAACCACTGGATTAGTTGATCCTCAGGGTCCCTACTATTTGCTTAAGTAGGCCTAACACTGTGTTGGATTGGGCCCATAGAGGCCTTCAAAGAATGTCATTTTTCTATCACTACAAATCACCAAATCACCTTCTAAATCTGGCCCACGGACAGTCCAGGAATCAACATGTTTTTACATGAGTAGAATGTGTCCTTTTATTTAAAATGCATCTCTGGTTATTTGTGGGGCATAGGAATTCGTTCATTCCCCCCCCCCAAAAAAAAATAATAATCCGGCACACCACAAGGTCTGAGGGACAGTGAACCGGCCCCCTGCTGAAAAAGTTTGCTGACCCCTGATTTAAGGGATGTATAAATAGGTGGCTGGACAGTGAACAAATAGATTCATTGTATACAGGTAACAACACACATGATTATTTGTGTACTAAGTTTTAAACTTGCCATATTTTGTGAAATGCTTCCTACGCCAATGACTTTCCCGGTTGCAAGTCTTGCTCATAAAGTTGTGGCCATTAACTCCAAAGTGTAGGTTACTTCTGTAGCTGTATGTTCCTTCCAGGTCCTGCAGCAATTTTCACTAATTTTATGGGTAAGTATTAAGTATGTCAGAGACATCACCTTGCCAACAAAGGTCCGTATAGTTAAAGCCATGGTCTTCCCAGTAGTGATGTATGGAAGTGAGAGCTGGACCATAAAGAAGGCTGATCGCCGAAGAATTGATGCTTTTGAGTTATGGTGCTGGAGGAGACTCTTGAGAGTCCCATGGACTGCAAGAAGATCAAACCTATCCATTCTGAAGGAAATCAGCCCTGAGTGCTCACTGGAAGGACAGATCCTGAAACTGAGACTCCAATACTTTGGCTACCTCATGAGAAGAGAAGACTCCCTGGAAAAGACCCTGATGCTGGGAAAGATGGAGGGCACAAGGAGAAGGGGACGGCAGAGGATGAGATGGTTGGACAGTGTTCTCGAAGCTACAAACATGAGTCTGACCAAACTGTGGGAGGCAGTGGAAGACAGGAGTGCCTGGCGTGCTCTGGTCCATGGGGTCACGAAGAGTCGGACACGACTAAACGACTAAACAACAATTAAGTATGTCCCCCTTCATTCTTGTAGTTTACCCTTCTTGCTTTTTGTCCATTTTCTGATACATTTAGGAAAGAATTTATGGCATGCTCCAAATTCCTCAGTGTATGAATTATGATCATACTCAGGTTTACAGAACTACTTCTTTTAGGCAAAGGATACACCATTGTACATAATGGGAGAAACCAGGATCTGTCCTTTAATATGAAGTCAGAATCAAAGCCTCTCTTTATCTGCCATCTTACACCTAAGTAGACTATGTTCTTAACAGCTACATGGGGTGTGTCAGAGTTTCTCTATTGGTTACCTAGGTCAAAAGTAATGATGGAATGTGAGATAACAAGCTCCAGTGTCTCAAAGCAAGAATCCCAAAACTCTAAGAGAATATGAACAAAAGACATTTTGTGACCACCAGAAACATGATTAATTGAAAGTGACATTCTGTGCTGAGTACAGGTGACCCAATGATTGGGTCATGCCCTGAAGGTTTAAAGTCTCATGTCTTTCCCAAGGAAGTAGTCAAACAGGCATGTTTAACGGCCATTATCCAACTACTGTTTACAAATTTCAGGACTGCATACGGTCCATCTATTGTTGTCACGACATAAACACAAGCTATACCGGCATTTGAAATGGCAGATGGACAGCATGAAGAGTGGCAATGCGAGAATGCTAATTGCCAATGACATTAATGATGAGTTAACCTTCCTTGCTTCAGATTATGAAGTCATGTGTTCATTTATTTGCTCCAAATGGATAACAAATTACATGTGTAATGTTTGATACGGTAACAGAACTAAATTATCTGCTCTTTGGGGAGATTTGTTTTCTCCTAATTGCACTAAACAAATCAATAAAAGAATTATCACTGACATGATCCCACTGGGAGTTATGGTAGCAAAGACAAAGTCAATTAGTTTCCTGCAGAACAATGCACTCAAATGGAAAGAGTCATTATACCCAAATGTAAGATTCAAGCTATCTGGTATTTGCTTCCAGTGGAGAGAAAGGTTAGTAGGGAACGCTACACAAAGCAGGCCACACACGCTGCTGGTTCTGTGTCTATATCCTATTCTTTGTCTATATGCAGACTTTAGTCTGCCTTTTTTATTTTCAGTAAGAATATTTTCCACAAACCAATGACAGAATCTTTAGACTACTTGCTTTTAACAGAATGAAGTGATTCCCCACCCACAATTCATAGCTCCCATTTTTCTCTTTCCAATAGCAAAAACTACAGAAGGCCAATGTTTAGTCTCTTATGATGGCAAATGCTACTAACAAAGTGGAATATAACACCGTTGGGTTTAGCTGATGTTAGACATCTGAACATTTTACATTGGTGCTCTTCAGATAAACAAGGCACTTTTAAATAAAAATGTGAACCACTGCACATGCCAAAATAGTAAAAAATAAAAATGTTCTGACATATATTTGCCATGTTCAGTTTTTGTCTGTGCCTTATATTTCTATGTCAGTTTTACATATTATATTAATAAATCTTTGGTCAACAGTTTTATTCATAATTGCACTCAGAAAAGGAAGGCAACAAATATAAGGTACAGTCTTGCGTTGATTGCATGTCTACCACAATAAATAAAAGCGAGAAACAAAAGTATTTTCTAAAGTCAAATTGCATCATTGTCCCTTTTCCTCCCAGATTTTCTTTCTACTTTGGATTTATTATCTTTGCTATTAAAGCCTCAGTTTTCTAATAGACAAAAATCACTGACCACCCAAGGTTTTAATGCCTAGAGCAGTAAGCGGAACTCAGCAGTGATGTAATGTTGTATTTGAAAACACATTATCATTCTGGTTTCTGTTCTGTGCTTGCATACAAAGGACTCAATTGATTTTTACACGTCAATACAATTTCAAAGGCATCCCAAAACTGTTGTTAAAGGACCATGAGCAGTTATCAAAGTCAAAACAACGATTTTATTTAGAAGCAGCTAACAATGTATGGTTGTCCTTGGCAGCAGGAATATATATATGGCCACAGTTCCCTCTATTCGTAGTATATATGTGTGTGTGTGCAAGACAAGCCCTAAAGCCACTAATTTAGTGCCACATTAAAGCTCATTGTGTATCTTCTCTTCTGCCCCTAGCAAAGTCAAGTACCACGACCTCTTTTTGTTCATGATGGGACAACAATTCGTGCGACTGGGATTGAATTTGAGCAGCTAATGAAGCTACCCAACGTCATCATAAACAATGAGGTAGTATCTGTTAAAATGGACCAAAATGTTACAAATTATATCTGTATACATTATAGTCCTATCACACTAATTTCCCTACTTTTTAAATAAACAAAGAGTCTCAAAGTTTGCAACACAATGTACATTTATCTGGGAATAAGCATCACTGAATGTAGTGGGACTTGTTTCTGAGTAAATATTTGTTGGATTAGGCCTGTACCCCAGAGAGGCCACTTCGTGCTAATGCAGCAAAAACCACATGGGAGGCAGCAGTTGTGAGTTACTGGTCTCTGCAGGCACAGCAAGCGCTGTGATTCTCCAGCGACTCAACTTCACCCCCGGAGGAATATTCCGTTGTCTCTTGAGACAGGTGGATGGCAAGAACAACAATGATTCATAGGATCAAGGTACCTGATACATTAACAGTGAAATCTAAACTTGTCCACTAAGAAGTAAGTTCCATGTGGCCTGTTCCCAGGTTATTAGTACAAGATTTCCACTTAAATGAGAAAAATGGCCCTGCCTTTTTTTTTTAGTGAACAACTCTCTGGGTGACATACACACAAATGGATTTGCAAAACATTATTTACCAGCCATGTGTAAGAATGACTATACAGTACAATAATGAGACAAAGAACAGATTGTTTATGCGTTTTGTGAGCCTGCCTGTTTGCCGGTAACAATAATGTGAACAATTTGATTGTCACAGAGTTAATGAACTGGATTGGTTAACAACTTCAGCCTCATTCAGTGAACTGGATCTACTAAACAATTTCTGACAGATAGTGACCAAATAACCACTTTGTATAGACATTGGAGGGTTGGCGGGTGCAAAATGAGGTTTAAACATTTTTTAAAAAGCAAATAGCACAGAATTCAGTTGTTGTATTGGGGTTACTTAACAGAACATGATACCTGAAGTTTAGGACTCCTGAGACTGTCAGAAAATTCATACAGCTTATGATAGGTATGATAATGCTTCTGAATCTGTAATGATTACTAATGTTCTCTTTGGAGCTTTGATTAGGGCTTGTATTGTGCAATTATGCCTCTTGACAAGGGTTTTGAATTACCCTCATGATATGATTAATGTCATTTTTTCCCTTCTAAAACTGGGGAAATTTCTTCCCCTAAAAGTGGACTTAATTTGCATTGCTATAGGCTTTGATGGCTTAATGATAAATAATTCCATGCAAAACCTTCAGATTAAATTGCCCTTTCTTCAGTTTTGCTTCCGTTTTCAATGTTATTTTCAAATGCATTCCTCTTTCATTTGCTGTTTGTTTTATCTTATCTATCTTATCTTTGTTTTGGGGTATCCATTAATACACCAGCACTGCATTTCATCACAAGAATCACAAGAAAGCCATTTTATTAAAAAATCATTTTACGTATTTAAATTTCTCCTTTGTTTCCATGCTGATTGCCACCACTTCTCTCCTCATTTTATACCATCAGGTTTTGTGCCACTGGAGTCTTCAAGGCCCCCAAATCAGTATGGCACTTTAATTTAACCCAGTTCATTTCTTTGGCTATTGATGGATTCAAAGAGTTCATTGTACAACACTGTCAGTGCATGAAATGCTCTACAATTGTTGTCTCAACCATCCTCATGACAAAGCCTGTGTGGTTATGTATTAAAGAAGATCAGTTTTCGTGATCAACTTTCAGTTATTTGGGAGAGCACAGTAAACATGGTTGAATTGCAAAGCAGGCATGAATCAAAGCAAAGCACACAACCAATTTTATACCTTTAAACATAATGTCTATACAAATCTAGTCTGGTCAAATTCTTAACACTTCAGTTAGCCTGTGTGAGAGTCACACCAGACAAGACACCAGACAATTAGCAAGGAGTGGTTCCTGGTGGGGCAGTATGTGATTAGATCCCACACAAAAATAGGGGCAATCTAGAAGTGCCACAGGGTGAAAACCAAGCAAATTGGTAACATTAAAAAAAAAAGTTCAGGGCATTTCAAATAAACATTCAATGCTGTAAAAATGTTTAAATGTTCTACCATATGGGAATCCAACTTCTTATAGCCCTGCCTCCTTTCTCATACACTGGGGGGACTCCAGCTTTGAGAATTATTAAATTCCTTAACCAGCATTTTCAACTTTGCTGTTTCATAATGGGGGGGAACTGAATCACAAAACAAATGTGTCTCAAATATCCAAATGTGGGTGTAACTCTGCATGGTATGTATTTTCATACATACAAAGGCAGACCAGATAGGAGGGTCCATCAAATGGAAAAAATAGTTCATAGACGAAAACCTTCTCTGAACCTTCCCCACCGCTTACTATTTCAGTTTCCATTTTTTTTCATTGGGGACAATAGCATATATAGAAAACTTTTATAGTTTCTTTTGATGGGAAGCCTAACTGACTGCATGGTGCTTGTTTAGGAACAGTGCTGGCGCATTAAGGTTTCATAATGACAACTAAGGAATGAAGGGGTTGGAGGCTAAAATATATCTACCCTATAATCATGTTTCCTCATGTATGTTCTGAGATGCGGAGAGATATCCTGCTGAAGACTATATTAAAGATGCTGCAGAGTTTTCATCAACGCAATGAAGGCCTTGTTTGAAACACTACTTTTCTGGAGGAACAAAAATGGAAGTGCTGTGTTTTCTGGAAAGGGGGTGGTAGAAATTTGATGGTTAAACTGGTATTAAGTCCCAATTCCATTGCATTCAGGTGCTAGATCACACTTCTGCCCATTGCCATGGAAGATGGAGGTCAAAAGTTGAATTATTTTGCCATTAACTGCTAGTGTTTGGCAGCTAGAAACGGACAAAATGGAGGCAAGCAGACAAAATGGAAGTGACCTAGCAAAATATGCCCTGGGCAGGAGCAACTATAGTAAAGATTTTAATTCTCACCACAAAACTTGTGCAGTATATTATAGCTAATTTTGGGCAATATGATATTATTGACACTGTTAGCAAGATTCCATTGCAGAAGATAAATATAAAAAGTTTTACACATAAGCCGTTGTTGCTTTCAGAATCAGCCTAGATCCCTCCTGTTCAAATGCTATCCTTCATCCGCTTGACGTGCTTAGAAGAGGAGATAATCTCATACACATGTGCTTCTGGTAAAATGGCAACCATCCCTGGCTAAGAAATTAACACCCCCTTTACGTTTATCCCCTTTTTCTCAGCTTCCAACAGATAAATTAAAACCAGCATTAAGCAAGTGCAGTTTTGCTTCATATGCAATTTCCGATCATCGCTCCACAAACGCGGCATCGTGAAACAGCCTCAGGCCCTGCTGCAATTGAATCATAACCAGTGACACTCTGTTTCCCATCCTGCTGTATTGATTTATCTCCAAAGCCCCCTGCAGAGGACTCTACATGCATTCCACTAGGGAACAATGTTGGTAACAGCTGAAAAGTGTTATTAAACATCTCTTTCAGCTTCAACTTGAATGCAGGCAAATTCAACCGGTCCCCAAAACATCGACTCAGTAGGATTACGCACACAGCCGTAACTATGGGACCCATTCGTAGTAATTGATTAATAATGAAGACATATGCTGATAATCTCTTTACATGGGAACTCTCCCCTCATTGACAGCTACCACATAACAAGATGATCAAAGGAAGAACTACCACATGAAAGAATCGGATTGATTAGACATGTGACTATTGCAGTTTTAGGGCCAGTTCATGCATAGGAGTGGCAATGGGGGAGGGGAATGCAAAGGGCTGCAGTGGAAGGGGAGGAGTCATGAAAGCCTCCACTGTACAATTTTGCTCATGCTCCTCTAGATCTCATCCACTCCAAGGGAATAAAAGCTCCTATACCCGATCCAGAGACTGCATGTGAATGGGAACAGCCCAGGCAGAATGTAGCTGCCCAAAGGACAAGAGCAGTTAACCAAACTCAACAGTAACCTAGGGAAAGCCACTGATGAAAAGAAAAGATCCCCAGTGGGATAGGTAGCCCAATGGTAGAAGCGCATGCTTAGCATCAGGTTCAATCCCTCGAACATCAAATTAAGAGTAAGATAGCAGTTAATATGGAAGATCTCTGTCTGAGGTCCCAGAGATCCGTTGCTAGTCAGAAATAGACAATACTAGGCTAGATGGACAAATAATGACTGTCTAAAGGAAGTTTCCTATGATATTGTTTCTATTTTTGATACATGCCACTTGTAGTCCTTAGGCATGAAATGGAGATAACAATATATGTGTACAGTGGTACCTTGGGTTACATACGTTTCAGGTTACATAGGCTTCAGGTTAACTCCGCTAACCCAAAAATAGTGCTTCAGGTTAAGAACTTTGCTTCAGGATGAGAACAGAAATCCGCTCCGCGGCGCGGCGGCAGCAGCAGGCCCCATTAGCTAAAGTGGTGCTTCAGGTTAAGAACGGATCTCCGGAACGAATTACGTACTTAACCCGAGGCACAACTGTACCATAATTTGTTCTTGTTTCACACATCCTCTTCCATATTAGAATTGCAGCTGAAATAACAACTTTCCATTACTTTGTAACTGACACGATTCATTCTTTACCTGTAGGCCTCCCTTTTCATATGCATGCTTTTTAGTTCAATTCTTCATCTTAATGCAGAATATCTCTCTAGATACTGTCAACACAGAAACCAATTAGAGTCAATCATTATTAACTTTCTGTTATTTCCCTTTTCTGACAATGGAAAGGTCTAGCTTACACTTACCTTGTAAGCTTCGCAGAAAAGCCAAGAGCAATCTTTAAGTTGTCATTGAGCTTGCGTTCCTCAAACATTGCTAGAGATGCAAATTATCCCACCCACCCATTTCCAAAAAAGTGGGAGGTGGGAAGGTTTTCCAAACCTAAAGGTAGGCCAATCAGTCTTGATGTGAAAAATAAAATTGCCTCCTTTATTAGCCTTGTTTTAAGATTGCTACCCTATTACGCACAGCAACCTACCATTATTGGAAAAAAGGTTTGCTGTTTTGCCTACTTAAACCAAGGTTATCCAAACAATGAGCATGAACATTACTGAAAATCAGCATGCTGAACAATGCTGTTGACCTCATGAGGACACAGTGGCTTTCCTTCTCTTGTGCATCTGGAAAGAGCATCACAGGAATGTTCACCTCCTGACAGGAGAGCTATGCTGAGCTCATTCATTTGGAAATCAGTGCAGACTGTTAGTTGTTCTTGTCTTGAATGGCTTTTTTAGTTGTCTTTAATCATTTTGGCTTGGAATTTCATAATAGAGTTTAATATAGCTTTGAAATTCTTCCTATTGAAGGTAATGGCAGAACTCCTACTGGCTAAGAACACAGAAACAGGAAAGAGAACTGCAAGCATATTACTGAAAGTTGAAGGAAGTGTTATCCCGATTAAAATCTTTTTTGAGTGCTTTCGCACAGACAACACTGGCTCTAGCGCAACTCAACTTTGACATCATGCGCTATATGGTTGGAAAACAGATGTCGTGGACTTTCTAGCCCAGAACAAAATTGAATTTAGGCATTGATATGGAGATTTGGTGAGAGCCATTTTCAAAGGGAAACTGACAGTAACTTTATTCCAAAACGTAGGTGATGTTGTTTGGGCCTAATCCACTTAGTTAAAAAAGACATCACTGGAAGCAAGTGACCTCCTATAAATATTGAGGTATACACTTTTTAGAGAAGCTGGAGAGCCTACACTGAACACATCAAGCTTTAAGATGAAGAATGCCTCTAAACAATAATCAAATTTTCCAGTAGCAAAAGACGAAATTTGATTAATGCTGCATTGCATTGTCTTCATTCTGAACTTCCGCAACTGCAGACAGCAGTGACAGTGGATCCATACAGATTGCAAAATACTCCATCCTGCACTTGAATTAGAAGGAAGTAGCAGGGGAACTACTGTCTGGGAAGGTAGCTTCAGTATTATAAATATTCACAGAGTTTCACTCCCCCACACTATTCAGACCACTCACTGGCTGCATTCCTATGTGATGATAAATTAGAGGTTTGGAACCTGGGCCCCCCAGATATAAAACACCCATTATCCCTAAGGATTGGCTATGCTGGCTGAGGCTGAAGGAAATTATAGAGCCCAACAATATCTGAAGAGCTGAATGATGTTTGTTGGGGGATGTGGGTGGTGCTGTGGTCTAAACCACTGAGCTCCCGTGCTCTGTCTCAGCACCTGCCTTACATAGCAGTTTGAAGTAGTAAGTAGATATATAGGTACTGCTGCAGTGGGAAGGTAAGCGGAGTTTCTGTTCGCTCTGGCTTCCGTCACGGTGTTCTGTTGCACCAGAAGTGGTTTAGTCATGTTGGCCACATGACCCAGAAAGCTGTCTGTGGACAAACACCGGCTCCCTTGGCCTGAAAGCGAGATGAGTGCCACAACCCCATAGTTGGCTTTGACTGTCCTTTACCTTTCAATGTTTGTAGAAAAGCAGTTAAAACTGCATAAAGAAAAATATGGGTAGTTTGGAAGCGTTCTCTCTGTTGTCTGTTGTTTTGTCCTAAACAACAAACAGTGACTCTTTCAAGCTTATTCATGTCGTGCTAAACTATTTTTTAGAATAATGTGGAATGTAGCAACCGAACTGCAAGCCCATTAAAGTTATTGTTGCCTGCAAAGTGCAAAGGAAATATTTCTGGTACATCACCTTCTCACTTACTCATATGTGTATTCCCAGCAATAGCATGTGCTAACTTGCTTCAAAATCTAAAGGTTGTTTTATTTTTTTTACATACGCTATGGCGTGTTACATTACTACCATCTGCTGGACACGCTTTAAAATACACTTTCATAAATAAGGCCTCGTTTAATTGTATCGAAACAAGAGCTTTTCACTGTAATTAGTAATACAACAAATATCCATAGTTTTCCATTCTCAAACCAAAAATGCAATATTCCCAGCTACATATAAGTATTCTGCGCAAAACAACAAATTTCTGAACAGTGACTGTAGATAATCAAAAAGCCCCAAAAAGTAGTGACTTCTGCACCACAAGTGACTTCTGCCAACTACAAATAATAGAGATGGGTGCATAATGATCTGTGACTTAAGATCAAATTATGCAATATCAAGGTAGTCTGAACTTTGATGGGGAAATAATAAAACATAGCCTAGGGGCATAGCCAACAAGTCAGTGCTTTGAATAGCAAACAATCCATGTATTTATGTGAAGGTTGTTGGCATCCGTCTGTCTTGAGAGACAATGGAGTGTGCCTTCTGGGACACAAGCCTGGGCAGTGTGTATGCAGATCCTGAGCTGCCTTTATCTGGCTGTACTAAGTGTCCAGAAAGGTGGAGACTCTGTGATATTCTTCTGAACTAAGCTTGGATCCTAGAACAATAGGCAAGTAGGATCCTAGAATGCAACAACTTATTGGCTTGCAGGAAAGACCAGTCAGGCTCCAGGAGGAAATTAATCACCCTATTAGTCTGGTAAGATTGTAGAATGCAACAACTGATTGGCCTGCAGGAAAAGACCAATCAGGCTCCAGGACGGAAGAAGAATCAGCCAATCAGACGGGAATCATTGTGTAAATAATGTATATAAAAGCCTGAGGTTTGGGGGGGCAATTCAATCACTGTTTTACAAGCTGCAATAAAGAGCATGAATTCACTACAGGACTCCGAGTATATTTCAGATATACAGTGGTACCTCGGATTACATACGCTTCAGGTTACAGACTCCACTAACCCAGAAATAGTACCTCGGGTTAAGAACTTTGCTTCAGGATGAGAACAGACACTGTGCTCCGGCGGCACGGCGGCAGCAGGAGGCCCCATTAGCTAAAGTGGTGCTTCAGGTTAAGAACAGTTTCAGGTTAAGAATGGACCTCTGGAACGAATTAAGTACTTAACCCGAGGTACCACTGTACAGGCAACCCACGATTTGTGTGGGAATTGTGTTCCGGGTCATCACGTATGATGGAGGTGCATGTATAAGCCTGCCCACCCTGCCCTTTTCCCCTGCAACTTCCAGGTTCTTGGCAATGTCCGCATGCAGAGTTGCATGTACTTTGAACACAGACAAAATGGTCATTGCCTGTATTTATTACTGTTACAATTTTGGTTCTCACCCTTTGCTACTTTGAAATTGGTGTGGGAGACAGACCCTATAGGCAAACGGAAAGATTCTCAATGGCTCAGTGGCGTAGCGTGGGGGGTGCAGGGGGGGCCGGCCACACCGGGCGCAACATCTGGGGGGGGGGCACTCGCAGCTCTCTGCCCCTACCTGGCTCACTCACTCTCTCTCACTGCAGTGCTGGCTGTGCGAATCCTATCTGAGCCGCAGGGTCGCCGCCCACTGTGGAGGGGAGGGTGCCAGGCGTGCGGTGCGGAGAGAGAGCGAGGGACTATCTGGGGGAGGGACAGTGCAGCGGGGGGGGGCGCAAATTACTTGCCTTGCCCCGGGTGCTGACAACCCACGCTATGCCACTGCAATGGCTTAAGATCTGATCCACCCATCCCATCAGGTCTAGGTTAGAATTCCTCATCCAGAGATCCCCCCCCCCATGAGTAACTCAGGGCATCAGACGAGGAGGAGTACAGCACATACTTTGCATTCATGATAAACCAGGCTCTCCAGTTTAAAAGGATCACAAATCAAAGTCTGGGTATTAGTTGCTGACAGTCCTGTTCTACATAAATTGTCTGATCTGTTCCTGAAAATGCCATAAACTAAAAAAGAAAAAGAAAAAGGCTTAACAAATAGTTTAGTATATCTTTCAATAAACACAAATAAAAATTCTGAGGACAGGAGCCAAAAATAATTGCTAACTGCTAACAAAGCAGAAAACCAAGGGGCAGCTATAGTGGCATAAGATTGCTGGACTTAGAAGTAGGTCTTGCGGTTGGCTGATTGATGGCTGGTTTTCAGCATATTGTATTAGACCTACACAGAATAATTGGATAATCCCTATAAAACGCAATGATTTTTCCAAAAGGTTTGTAAAGTTAACACCAAACAGTAGAATGGAAACAGGAATCTGGTTGCAAAAATTATTGGCAGAAACGTATAATGAGCAGGTTTCAGTTAACAGAAGCTTGTAGAAGAAATATATGGAGGACATAAAAAGAAAGGAAATTAAAAATACTGCTGAAATAGCAGAGTTTCTGATCTCACGCCAAGCTTTGTGACTGTTGATTTCGTAGTGCATGATTCAACATCCTTTTTTATGGGCATGAAATTTGGAACGGAGTATCTTTATGACACCCGTTAAATCCAGAAAAATTTAAGGCTGCATCATTTTGTTTTACAAGTTTCAATACTTCCCCGCATCACTAAAACCTTATTTAAAAATATCTGGGTATGATCCAGGTTGAGTTAAGCACTTCCACATCCCACTGATTTCAAAAGAGGATGGATATACTGTAAAATCATGGGCATAAACTCTTTTGGATAATGTTTTCGGAACACATTAAGGTCCTTTGCTTTTTTGATTGAAAGATTACGATCGTAAAACAAATTTAACATCAAGTTCAATAGTACTTATCACTAAACCAT
The DNA here is from genome assembly GCF_965153285.1 of Podarcis tiliguerta. Taxonomy (NCBI): domain Eukaryota; kingdom Metazoa; phylum Chordata; class Lepidosauria; order Squamata; family Lacertidae; genus Podarcis; species Podarcis tiliguerta. Next base: position 27,932,785 of record NC_139542.1, on the reverse strand, counting down.
GTATTTAGAATTGCATTTCAAAATTGGCACGTAAGAGATACTGTCTTTAAAATATCCATCATAAATTCACAAACTGTGAACATTAAAGAAAATCCATAATTTACGGTTTATTATTATTTTCTATAAAACCACTTAATTTTACAATTGAAACCTAACATTTTAAAATTTAAATTTGAAAGGGAAAAAAATTATCTAATTAATCTAGAAACAAAAAATAAATATTAAAAATGCATTATAGTTTGCATGGATGACTTAGTATATTATATGGAACCTTACAGTTCTGTTGTTTATTTTTGTAATAGCTGTCATTAGTTTATATGCTGTCTATTATTATGTTTGTGTGTGATACATACTACACACTACATCCAAATACTATGTACAGTATATATGTTGGGCTGGATTCAGAGTTCTCGTGAAAGTGGGTGTGTGGAGGGGTTGTGAGTTGCTTTGGGTTGCCCAGGGCAAGATAAAGTGACCAACCAATTTAATAAACAATCAAATAATAGAAAGGTGATCTTCCCGGATCCTCTCTCTCACAGATCAACAAGCCTCACCCTCCCCCCGCTGTATCTCCCAAAAGTCTGGGAACCCTGCTGAATGGACTGGACTGTGGCAGGGGAGATTACAGAAAATTGAGCAGAGGCACTTACTGTGAGTGGGTATAGAGCAGAGATCGGCAACCTAAGGTCTGGGGGCCGGATACAGCCCACGGGGGTCGTTTACCGGCCCCCAAGCCACCACTGAACACTGCCACCTGCTCGGCAAGTCCCCATGCGCTGCACTAAACTGGCGCAGCACGGTTCGAGGACTCATTTCTGCGGAGCTGGCGGGGCTTCCTATTGGCTGCAGGAAGTTCCTACAGCCAATAGGAAGCTGCAGGCGCCTCCTCCGCACCGGAAATAGTGTCTGCGCATGTTTGCGCGCACGTCTCCTCTGCACTGAACGCACGTGCAGACGTGCGCAATCCGGCCCGCAGAGAGATCTCCGGAGGAATGAAATGGCACAGTCTGCTTAAGCCTTGCTGAACCCTGGTATAGAGCATGCAGTATCCTGGCTCCCAGTTATCAGGGTTAAGTTGCCTTTTAAAGAATGTACAGTGAGGCATAACTGTGAACTGAAGTCGCAAAGTACAACTGAGATGCTTTTACAATTTCTAAAGCAAAGTGAGAATTTTGTCTTATGAAGTCAGTTGCAGTCCTCCTGTGTATTAAGTTCATAAGCTTCTCAACCTGGCAATGTCCCACCTTTGTTATCCCCCCCCCCAAAGAAACTGAACTCAGATCCCCCAAGACCAAACCATTATTGTATCAATTAAGACCAACAAATTTCCCCCCTGCCCCAACAGTCTACGCAAATAAATAATAGGAACAAAACTTTACATTTTGTGGAACTCACAAAAGCTGCTTGTAATTTGTTGTTGGGTCAGTTCCATGGGTGCAAGAAAACAGTTGGAAGTTCTTTGAGACAAATCATGAAAGAATGTATTAAACAAATAAATTAAAATACACTGCATAATGCAATCAAGTTTCAAGCTTTACAGTCCTGAAACAGCTCTCAGATATGCTCTGTCCAAAGACGACTTGCGATGAAAGGCTAGTTGATATTTCCTTAATAATCGCTGTAACTTTTGATTACATTAAATTTAATAGTTTCCATTGACCTAATTGTATCCAAGATCTTTGAATGTCCCTATAGAAAAATCCTATTAAACTTACTCCGTGCAAACAGGAGGGGGAAGAAAAACATTTATATTGAAATGGTTTGAAAGTTTAACCTTTTGACATATTTGGGAACAGTGATCAAGGACAAACCTCGTCTTTTGCAGTAAAAACAATTCTCTGGCATATCCCTTAGCCTCAAACTGAATATTTTGCTATATTATCCCTTGGTGGAACATGTTTCCTGCCTTTGCTGCATTTGTCATTTTGATTATTAATCTTTTCAAGACAAAGACAAGTTTCTTTCCCATCTTGCATGGAATAAAGCATATGTGTGGGTGCAAATACATTTTAAAAACCTTATGAAATAATAAATAGTTACCTGTTAACCTTTAGGGTGTGTTTAAAGTGTGGCACAAGCGAAATTAAGTACCGTATTTTTTGCTCTATAAGACTCACTTTTTCCCTCCTAAAAAGTAAGGGGAAATGTTTGTGCGTCTTATGGAGCGAATGCAGGCTGCGCAGCTATCCCAGAAGCCAGAACAGCAAGAGGGATTGCTGCTTCTGCTGCGCAGCGATCCCTCTTGGTATTTTTCCATCCTTTCAATGCCTATGTTTGAACAAAGTGTAAGTTTCAACCCATATTAGTGAACCTCAGTATCAAACACAGCTCTTCACCTGTGGTTCCAAGGGCATTCCATACTTTGGAATAGCTCCTCCCACTAGCTCTGGCAGGTAGGTTCTAATCTTCTGACCTCACTTAGTGGGAAGAGACATCTCACCCTCCAGACCAGACTGCCCTCTTGTTTGGTCAGGTTTTGGCTGAGTTCCCTAATAACCCAGCCACCTTTCCCTTTCTAGAACCTCACCCTTCCCTCCCTGTTTTTTTACTTGGATTACCATATTTTTCCGTGTATTAGATGCCCCGATGTATAAGACAATGTCTATTTTGGGAGACTCAAAATTCAGAAAATGGGGGAAGATTGCCAGAATTGTTGAGGGTTGCAGAGGAGAGCCCAGAGTGCTTGAGCTTTTTGGGGGGGGAAGGGGGGGAGGTTGCCAAAAATTGCTACCCCGCCGGAGCGGTGCTAAAAGTCACACGCGTCACTAAAAATATCTATTGACTACCCGCTCTGAGCCAGCAGCCGCCAGTCACCCTTCTGATTGACGCAGCAGCAGCCAACAGACAGCAGACCTTGCCGCAGTCACCAATCACCCACCCAATCACCACTGAAACTCGCCTGATCGTGGCTAAAAGCAATCACCCGTCCCACCAAGGCACTATCCGTGTATAAGATGCCCCGCTTTTGGGGGGCTTTGTTTGGGGGTGAAAAAACCTTGTCTCATACACGGAAAAATACGGTACTTTTAATTACCTATTTATTTATTTCTTTACTTAATGCCTCTCCCCCAAATCTGGTATGGGGCAAGCTGGGAAGACATATAGTAAGCCATGGGGGCCTGTAGTACGATGAGGGAGCTTGACTGGTTTTGCAGATTGTGCCCTCTTAATGAAGGGCAGACACACAATAGCTTGTGTTGATTAAGCAACTGCAGCTGATTCTCCTGCAGGTAAGTTGGGAGAAACACTATCAACAGGACGGAGCTCCCAATGTGATTCCTAGTGCCTCTCCACCCCAACCCTAGAATCAGCAGAGACAGAATTCCTGTCCACTATAGCTAGCAGGATGGGATGCAGGTGGCGCTGTGGTCTAAACCACTGAGCCTTGGGCTTGCCGATCAAAAGGTTGGTGGTTCGAATCCCTGCGACGGGGTGAGCTCCCGTTGCTCGGTCCCTGCTCCTGCCAACCTAGCAATTCGAAAGTACATCAAAAAGTGCAAGTAGATAAATAGGTACCGCTCTGGCAGGAAGGTAAATGGCGTTTCTGTGCCCTGCTCTGGTTTGCCAGAAGCGGCTTCGTCATGCTGGCCACATGACCCGGAAAATCTGTCTGCGGAGCGGACAAACGCCGGCTCCCTCAGCCTGTAAAGCGAGGTGAGCGCTGCAACCCCCGAGTCATTTATGACTGGACTTAAATGCCAGGAGTCTCTTTACCTTTATAGCTAGCAGGAGAGCAATTATACTCTCCAAGTCACTTCTTGCAGGGGCAGTCAGAAGCTAGCAATCTGCACATGAGGTTTTCAGCCACACTTAACCAAAGGTCAGCTTTGTGCCCAAAGCACCTGAACACCAAATAAGGCGAGGGAGGGGGGAAGACTCTAATTTGGATCCATATCCCATGGGTAGGGTTGCCACCTTCGGTCAAGCAAAATAAAGGACATGTTTAAAACTGGGGGTTGTCTTATACACCGGTAGTTGAAAGGGGGGGGGCGGTTGGTTGTAGCTGCGAGCGGGAGATTGTCAACGGCGATTGGGCACGTGAAAAAGCTATGCAACTGTGGGCAATCCCCCCCCCCCAAAAAAAGCTCAACCACTCTGGGCAATCCCCCCCCCCCCCAGGCTTAACAAGTCTTGGCAATTTCCCCTATTTTCTTAATTTTGAGTTATACAAGGGGGCATGTTATACATAGGAAAATATGGCAATTTCTTAATTTTTGGTTCAAAAAACTGGGGCGTCTTACACATCGGGTCGTCTTATACATGGAAAAATACAATAAATCCCATTTCTTTAAAAAGATCAGATGTTCCAGAGAGGAAGCAAGGAGCTGGATTCAGCTCCTCTTTGTAGAATTTGCAGCAGTTTGTTCAACAAGAGTAAGTATGGACAATATTGAACTGGAACTTATTCTATGTAGATGTTCAGAGTGTTAAAGCACAATCCTATGCATGCTTACTCAAAGGTAAGTGTATGCAATGGGGTTTACTTTCAGTTCATAGGACTGCAACTTTCATCTTACGAATTATTGGATTGCTGTGGAAGATGTTAGTATATTATGCTGTCCATTTTATATGACCCTGAGATGTCATTACATGTATCTGTATCAAAATTGTTTCTGGGAAATATATATATATATATATATATATATATATATATATATATTGCTACCTAGCAGAAATATGACACATAAAAACCGCAGCATGTTTACATCCTAAAAATGTGGCATGTTCAATAGGATGTTTCTTGTTGCAAGAAGCTTTTCGTGTGTGTTTGTGGAATTAAGAGCTTTTAGTAAGCAGGATTTTTTTTTCTTTTTGTAAAGTGAGTTTAAATTTTTTAAATCATCAGCTAAGCCTTGAGACCATTTGACTGTGAATTAGATCTGAAATATTGATTTTCCCCTTTATAATGCTTTGTTATGACAATCACATTTTGTAAGACTTATGCTTAATTGGACTTATGCTTATCTAGGTCATGCATTTTAATGTTCCACAAATTAACTGAATGAATTCCAAGTTAGAAGTTGACTTTTTTCTAAATCAAAATGCAAACACATTTTTTATGAATGCTGAAATGTTATTGAAATGTTTAGATTACTAGAGATGAAATATTTATTAAGTGATGAAAACAGAAACTTCAAGGAAGTTGTAGAGATTTCCTAAGTTTGGTAATAATAATAATAATAATAATAATAATAATAATAATAATAATACCCCACCCATCTGGCTCTTTCCCTAGCTACTTTGGGTGGCTCCCAACAGAATATTAAAAACAGAATAAAACACCAAACATTAAAAACTTCCCTAAGAAGTTACTAAGCATTTAACAGTCGCCACCTTTCAGTTCAATGAAGCCCACCACAGAAATAGCATACCTCAATATTATCTTAAAACATACTGCTTTACTAAGTGAATGCCTGCAAAGAGATCACATTTTGTCTTGCTGCACATCTCTGTGATGAAACAGAATTGCCCTCTTCAAGCACTTCTGATTAAGAGATCTTCACTGTGCTCGAGTCCTTTGTTTCCCTCCTGCTTCAGCAGTACAGTACTCCATACGTACTGTACTCCATACTCCATACTTTGAAATACGTAATTCCCTTACTAGGTTCAGACGTCACGCAGCCTGAACCTGCTTGTGTACTGCTGGAAGTAAGCCCCACTGAGTTCAATGCGATAGGCTTGCAGCCTTGGTTCAGAACTTGTGGTCCCTGTCATATTTCCAGTAGTTTGTTTTACATTTCACTTCTATCTTCTATTGATAAACGTTTATTTCATACAGGCATCTGAAACATTGTGAGCCACTGCACAAAGAGTAACTGCAGACATTAAGGAAAAGCATGTTTAGCTCTATCAGGAAAAAAAACTACTGGGTGCTCTGTCATTCTAAGGAGCTCATTATATTATTGAATTCACTTACTTTGGGCACAATCAATCTGAAGTTGGAAAACTTGAGCATATGTTTAACAATCAATCCCACTGAAATCAAAGGGACTTAATAATCCTGTTTAACATCAGCTGAAATGCAACCATTATTTAATTCTGCATTCCCTACTTCCGACTGTTTACATGGAAATGGCTTTGAGAGCTGTTTTTATTAGAGTTCCAGCCGCAGTCTTAGCTCTGTGCTTCATTATTTCAAAAGATTTATTTAATTTTAGAACACATGTCCCAATCAATGTTAACACATGCTTTAAGCATTTAAGTTTATTGTCCTTTAAGCAGTTAGACACACATTTTCATTAATTCAGTTACAAATACAATGCATTTGCACACGTGAGAGATTTTAGCTTGCAAACTTCCTGACAAGTTACTGGGAAAGTTTCTTAGTGGTATGCTACGACACTGTATATCTGTAGTAAATGTTATTTTAAAATTGTAGCACAGTTCCCATAAAACTGGTGTGGTTGGTCTATTCGCAAGGATTTTGGATAACGATCAGAAGATATTCCTTATCTGTGGAAAAAGATAATAAACAATGAAAGTGGTAGCAAATGCTTACAGCTTGTTCTATTTCGGCTATTCCTTATTTTTGCAATATACATTTCAAAATAGTTCTATAAGCCAAATATTTTCATAATATTATTTTGTTGTATTTGGTGAATCCTTTTCCCAATATTGATTGTTAACTATTTTGGGGGATTGATCTTGGGCAAAATAATAAAGACCACTGCTTTGCCCACTCAGTAGACAAAATGAAACACTTCAAAAAATAATAACAGCCATTGTTTATCAAATACCACCTTGATGTACAAACACAAGTACTAAAAGCTTAAAAGCAAATCTGTCCTATGTTAGATTGGAGGTTTGGGAGTCATTTGTCACGAACAGTAAGTAGCTGCAGTTTTATGTGCTAACTGGCCAAATCCAGCTTTGGGGAAATGGTTGTTCCTCATACCTAGGAAATACCAGATCTAACTCGTCTAGTCAGGCACAGCAATCAGCTATAGTCTGGCCTTGCCACACAACATGATAGATAAATGCTGGACCCTCTCTATTTAAGCCCGGGATGCCCAAACTTTTTTCAAAGAGGGCCAGATATGATGAAGTAAGGGCCGACCAGATTAAATCGACCAGCGGGCTGGATTGGGCCCCAAAATGGACTTTGGACATGCCTGATTTAAGCAATTAAAGGATCTGAAGGCAAGCATATCCTTTATGCTTTTACATGTATCTTCCTAACTGAAACAGGAAGATGGATGTTTAACAGCAGCATTGGAGCAATGAAAGGGACCTCAAAAGCTACCCACACAGCAGTAAGAGCAATATTTTCTTTTGGAAGACAAAATTTATTACCTGGGGCAACCATGATTTCATGTTTCTTTGATCTAATCCTGAGAAAGGTTAGATCATTCTGAGGATCGATATCTCTCACTGTGCTTTTTGCTTTCATCGTGAGCTGATGAAGGAGACCTGCGTATTGTACTGTGGTTGAGTTGTCGAGGGTGGTTCTGATTGGGATGCCTGAAAAGGAAGTCATTTGCTGCTTTAGGATTAAACAGGGCAACATCAGAACCAAACTGCATCTGAGGTTAAAGATGCTTCTGAAAAAGCCATTTTTACTCCAGAGAAAGAATAGCCAATCAGCAACTGTTACAGGTGAGGAGAGGCAATTAAACCATAAATAGGAATCTATTCCCTCCTTTTGCTGCCCTGTATCAGAGACTGGGAAGAAAAAGAAGGGGCACCTAGTTGGGAAGTAAGCTGCCAGACCCTACTACATGCATTTTAATGAGATTTCAGTAGCCTAAGATTGTCAGGCTGTAATCAAAATTACTTGGGCAAACCCTATGAAAAATAGTTTTCAACAACCTTCTCCATGCAGCTTGATATCCACTTCTGCTGAAACTGAATAACTATTACCAATGGTTACTAGCCAAAATAGGTATGTTTTACCTCCACTGCCAGAGGAATTATGCTTTTAAATATTAGTTTCTGAGAATCACAACCAGAGTATGTGCTATTGTATTCAGGTCCTGCTTACAAGCTTCCCACAGGCATCTAGTTGGCCACTGTGAGAACAGGATGCTAGACTAGAAGGGTCATTTGCCTAATCCAGCAGTTTGCTCTTAAGCCCTTACAGACCCTCCAAGTGTCCATATTTTCCAGGGCAGTCCAAGATTTTCAGAAGCCATCCCGGTTTCTGATCTGATCCCAAAATGCCCCACTTTTCCTTAGGGCGTCCCTATTTTCATCGGAGAAATGTTGGAGGGTATGAAGTTATGTAACTCCTGAGCCTAGGAAATAACTATATAACCTTTAGAAGACATCTGAAGGAAGTTATTTAATGGGTGGTGTGTGTATAAACAAACAAACAAACAAACAAACAAACAAACAGGACGTCCCTATTTTCATTGGAGAAATGTTGGAGGGTATGCCCTTATGTTCATTAGGTAGAGACATCTGGAGATACTGTAAAACCTACTACTGGAGTAGGCACGTGAATCTTTCCTCAAGAATCTCAGTATTTTGGGTAAGCAGACAAATAGCTACAAAAATAATAAATGGTCACAGACACTTGAGATCATTAGAGTAGTTACATACTGGGTGAAACCCCAACTTCCAGTAAATGGGAATGCTGCCACCAATTTCAAAAAACATAATTTTATCCAGTGCTTTAAAATATATATATATATAGATATATATATAGAGAGAGAGAGAAGGTGTTGGTACTCCCCATGAAGTTGTTAAAGTAAGTGCCACACTTTTAACATTGTGGAAAGGGAAGTGCCGGTACTGTGTACCCTTTAGTACTCCCAGAAAAAAGCACTGGTTTTATCCACTGTGTTAAAGTGGCAAAAGTGTCTTAAAAAACATAGCATTTGTGAACTTGAAGAAAATGCTGAGGCCTCACACACAAATCACAAAGTACCCATCAGCCTCTTGATATCAAATAAACTATTCACACTGACGACTTCTGCAGATTAAAAGAAACCAGTCCTCAGCTTTGAATTCAAATTGTAAATTAGAATAACCAACTTAGCTTAAATGAGATTTCAAATAGCAAAAGAAAAATTCCAAAAAGCATCTTTTTGTACAAAGCGTTGAGTGTACTTCTGAGAACACCCAAAAGGCAGATCTTTACCTTCTGCATTTACGACAATAGTTCCAATAACTCCTTTATGTGACTGGATCCTCTTTAAAGTTTCTTCTACCTCTGCCTGCAAAAGAAGCAAAATCACTGTAACAAAATGTGAGCACTAGCCTGTAAAATTTTGGTAGCAGCCAATATTTCTAACCAATTTCTAACCAATTTGGTCTCCAGCTCCAGAACATGGGATAGTATCCCACTAAATAAAAATCAGTGCAGACCCACTGAAATTAATAAAGTTAGTCATAACCATTAATTTCATTGGGTCTACTCTAACACTGGATCCAGCCCATTGAACTAGCTACTGAATTAACAGCAATGGAGCACTTGTGGAGGGAGCCCTGTTGCAGAGTAGCATCTGGAATTATGGCTTCACACTGAAGGCACTAGGGAACGAGGCTGCTCTGCATTAGTGGGGCAAGTCGGAAGGGACATGCTCTTAGTGAAGCAAGAGAGGTGCTGTGTTAAAGGGTAGATGGTAAAATGGAGGCTTAAAATGCCATCTATATTTTTCTTTAAAACCCAGCATTAAGACAGCCACCTGCAGCACCCTCTACATATAGTCTGCTCATGTGGGGTTTCCTGCTACCAATACCCTGATAGCAGCAATACTGAGAGCAGAAAGCCGCACTCACGAGTGGATAAGAAACCAGATGGGTTGGCTCCTTAAAATCCAAGTTAAACTCAAGCTTTGGTTGATTTACCCAGGCAAGAACCAGCATACAGTGGTACCTCGGGTTACATACGCTTCAGGTTACAGACTCCGCTAACCCAGAAATATTACCTCGGGTTAAGAACTTTGCTTCAGGATGAGAACAGAAATCGTGCTCCGGCGGTGCAGCAGCAGCGGGAGGCCCCATTAGCTAAAGTGGTGCTTCAGTTTCGGGTTAAGAACGGACCTCCAGAATGAATTAAGTACTTAACCCGAGGTACCACTGTACCTGCTTACACAAATAACTTGTGTTCAATTTGCTCCTGGATGCAAAAAAATTACATGACTCATAGACAGGAGGATGGACCCCCCCCCCCATTAATGTCAATAATGTCTTTAATATTTTTTCGTCTTCCCTCCCAATCCCTCTTCCTTTTCAGTGAGGCTCAGAGCAGGGACTGTCTTATGGTTGTTATCTGCAAGCCATGTTGAAAGCCTTATTTGGCTTAAAAGTGTTGTTTTTGTCTTTCTATGCAACTATTAAAAAGCTGAAGAAGCCCCGTCCTCATTGTTTGCACTCCGCCATCCTAAGAGTTGAGCTCAAGAAGACCTACCTGCCCTGTTCTTCACTCTACATCAGATCACAGGCCACTGGTCCATCTAATAGTGTGGCTCACCCCGCCGCCCTCCGCCGCCGCTTCCAGGCTGGGGACCAACAACTTTTCCCCACCTGGAGATGCCAGAGGTTGAACCTAGAGCCTTCTGCATGCTAAGTTGATGCTCTACCAGAGAGCTCAGGCCTACCCCCTATATAGGAACCCAGATACCGAGTCAGACCATGGACCTATGTAAGCTCAGTGTGACCTGAACTGATCGGCAGCGGCTCTCCAAGGTTCCTGACAGGAGCCTCTCCCAACCCTCGCTGGAGATGCCATTGGGGGCAGATGCCTTGCCGCCGCCATTCTCCTCCCACTCGCTTGAAATCTCCAGATCCACCTGGGCTCCCCCGTTTCGCGGCTCCCCCCTCTTTCTCCCTACATATACAAACCCGGCAAGATCACGGCTTCCCCCCCCCCCGCCCCCCATCACAGCATAAGCTCCCCCTTCCCTCACCATGGCCCCGCTGGGAAGGCTCGAATGCGGCAGGCGCTTCAGCAGGCCTCCGTTGCTATGGAGCTCTGCCTGCAAGCGCAGGGTTGGGGGAGAGGGAGGCCCCGGAAGTGAGGGGGCGGGTCATAGAGAGCCGTCATTCTCAGAGTTTCAGTCTCCCCATCAGGGCGCTTTCGCTTGCTTTGCAAGGAGGGCAAACTGTGCCTATTTAAGGAGCAACGGAGCAGTAATAGCAGGAGCGGCGCGAGCTTCTTTTTGGAAAGGGAAATGTTTTAGCGCGCTGTTCTATTTCCCCCCTTCCTCCCCTCCCTTGCCTGCTTTCTCCCTTCCCTTACGGGGAGGAAAAACAGCCTCGAAAATGGACTTGTTCTCCTCTCTCGCGCGATAAAGCCAACTTCCTTGTTAGAAGCCTCCGTGTAAAGCAAAAAAAAGCACCTACAGTAGTTCCTCCAGTAGCATGAGCGGGAGCAGCAGGGCTCCTCCGTGGAGCTGCCTCGAGACTTCCCTTCCCTCTCCCGAACAGAGACGCTTGCTTAGAAGTTAAGAGCGGGTGGAAATTGCCCTGCCTTTAAAGCCCCCTTTGCTCCATTCTCCGTGTTTGTCCTGCCTTCCTTTCCTCTCTTCTCTGTGTTGTCTGTCTACTATTTTCTCCTCCTCACCCTTGAACTCTTATGAATTCTCCCCTCCTCCCTTTGCTTTTTCACACATCTGTTTCCCCAACCCTAAACATCTTTTTTTGCTGCTGCTTCATTTATCTCCCCTCGCACCCACCCCCACTGGCAGAAAGAAAAGGGGGGGGGTAGTATTTTTGTTTTTATTTACTGGTGGTGTTTATGTTGTTGGTTTCCCCTAAATAGCTTCCCTGTTCCCTCCATATTAAAAATGAAAAATAAAATAAGGGAGGCTAGCTCTTTGCTTGCTTGCCCCCCCCCCTCAATAAAAAAGTAGGATTGGGGCTTTCAAGGGGAATCTTCTGTGTGGCGCTGTGGGTTAAACCACAAAGCTTGGGCTTGCCGATCAGAAGGTAGGTGGTTCAAATCCTCGCAATGGGGTGAGCTCCCATTGCTCGGTCCTTGCTCCTGCCAACCTAGCAGTTCGAAAGCACATCAAAGTGCAAGTAGATAAATAGGTACCGCTCCGGCGGGAAGGTAAACGGCATTTCCGTGCGCTGCTCTGGTTTGCCAGAAGCGGCTTAGTCATGCTGGCCACATGACCCGGAAGCTGTACGCTGGCTCCCTCGGCCAGTAAAGCGAGATGAGCGCTGCAACCCCAGAGTCATCCGCGATGTGGATACAGAGTACACATGTTCCATGGGGCCTCTTTTAAAAGACACCCTGTATATTGTATGGAACAGATATACACCCAATGCCCAAGGCAAAAATCCACCTGTATCTCTATCAATAAAGTTGTGGGCATTTCTTACCCAGATCATTGTCTGCTTGTGTTTATTAATCACATCTTATATTTAGCCACTGCCCAGGGTGTGGGTTTATGCTACTAAGACTGGCCCACAATCAATCAGTCAATCAATATCTATCTGTCATCTCATGGCAAGTTTACCCATTTTTCCCCCCAGGAAAAAAGCACTGCTTGGAACTCTCCTTGAAGCCTCCCTTTTTCTCTTATACAGTGGTACCTCGGGTTACATACGCTTCAGGTTACATACAGACTCCGCTAACCCAGATATAGTACCTTGGGTTAAGAACTTTGCTTCAGGATGAGAACAGAAATCGCACAGCAGCAGCAGCGGGAGGCCCATTAGCTAAAGAGGTGTTTCAGGTTAAGAGGTGTTTCAGGTTAAGAACGGACCTCCGGAACGAATTAAGTTCTTAACCCGAGGTACCACTGTAATGGCAATGGCACCCATCTGAGAGGGGCTGGAACTGAGTTCTGATGAGTTTCAGCTGAAAAAAAGCACTGCCCATATCTCCAGCAACCATTTTTTTGGTATCGCTAGGCTTAGCAAGAATATTCATCTGTGTGTGTGTCTGTCAGATTTTCTTTAAAAAATATATAAAATATCAATCCAATTCAAAACATAAAACCCAAAATATACTTAAAAGCTGTTATGTAAATCATTGCTGATGGAAACTTAGGGTCCATTCCACCATTTTTGAGGTGAGAGAGTCAACATGACTTTGGTGATAAATGCTGGTTAAGTTTCTTTTGAGAATATTGGTCTTGAGGTAATTTTAAGATGTCAGGTTCTAGAGCAGATCCAGCCCAGTCTCTGACTAGTGGCTTGGCCTAGCAGCACTGAAATATGCTCCACATTGCAGTGGTGTAGGAAGGGGGGAAGCAGCCCAGGAGCGCGGAGCAATGACCCCCCCCCCCCATAACTCCCAAGCCTCCCCTGAGCTGTCAGAAAGAGCTTTTTAGCAGGCAGAGCTGTTCAACAGTGGAAAGAACTCCCTCGGGAGGAGGTGGCTTCTCCTTCCTTGGAGGTCTTAAACAGAGGCTGGATGGCCATTGGTCAGGGATGGTCTAGTTGAGATTCCTGCATTGCCCCAGAGGGTTGGCTAAATGACCCTCAGGGGTCCCTTCCAACTCTACAATTCTCTGGTGCAGGTTTGTGCAGATTTTTAAGTACAAGTTGGATGCAAGGGGTGCATAGGATTGCAGCCAGTCTTATGTACCGTCAACTCAGGAATAAGTCCAACTGATCATTATGAGACTCTCAGGCGAGTAGATTGCTGCTGTGCAGTCCTGCTTTTTAAATAAATGTTTTCTTTTTCAGATAATACAGAACGTGGTGAAATCACAATAAATAAAACCTTCCCTTCAGTAGTTTCAAACACTATTACAGGTTTCACATAATGTCTGTACTGCATTGTTTAGTGTGGCAGCACCTGCACTTTGGAACTCCCAGCCTATTCCAATAAAGAATGTGCCTTTGCTATACTCTTTTCAGGCACCTGCTAAAAGCATTGTTTAGGCAAGCACATCCAGATGCTTAGGAAGTTGAAGTAATATTAATCTGTTTTAATATTTTAGCTTTTGTATGTTTTAAAGTAGAGTTGTTAATTTTTCCTGATTTTACTGCTATGGTGTTCTTTTGTTTTTGTAAACCACTTTGCAGGTTGTTGTTTTTTAAATAAATTTTATTAAATAAACAATCAATCAATATAAATAAAATAACAAGCCAAAACACAATCCATCATGTAGATTTAAGTATCTGTCCACAGTCGCCTACTTGTTATCAGAGGCCCAGAATCCACATTCCTTTGTAAGAGAATTTGAAATAAAGTCAAACCATTTTTGCAGGCAAATAAAAAAAAATTTCAATGGGGGGGTGACAAGGATTTTTCTGCACCAGGTACCACCAGACCTTGCTACGCCACTGGCTGAAACGCCAAGCCGGGGAGGCAGAAAGAGCCATGTTGAGTCGGCTCAGTGGCGTCACCCAGGCCTTGTCTCATTTCCCAAGAGATCTTCAATATGGGGATTTTTAAAAAGAGGATTTCCAGTAATTAAGGATAGCTCCTTGGTTAGGGAACTACAGTAGTACAAACAGGTCCAAGTTGCAATCTACAATTCCCCTGCTGTCGGTTTATGTGGAGAAATGGTCTCGCTCTTTGACGAAGCACTGCATTAGCACAGAGACTGGCAGCACATTTTGAGGAGAAACGGACTAATTTCCAGCAGTACGTCATCAAAATGCGGCAGCGTCACTCATACCCATTACACCAATCGGTAATGCTGACAAGACGCCCCTATTTTTTGACATGCCAAGCAATGCGACAAGACTAGGGTTACCAGACATCCCTGTTTTGCCGGGGACAGTCCCTGGATTTGCAAATCTGTCCCTGGACAAATTCAATCCCTGGAATGTCCCCGGATTTCATTAAATGCCCCAGGAAACATGGGAGCAGCAGCAGCAGTCTCAGCAGCCTGGAGCCAGCCTGGTAGTGCACTTGGCTCTGGAGTCTGCTTGGCTTCAGGAGCTGCTTGCGGCGCCCGCCATTTTTCCTCGCCGGTAGTCCCCACATCATGTGTCTTGTGCGCAATACATCATATAGGGACTTGCAGTGATGAAAAATGGCGGGCGCTGCAAGCAGCTCCTGAAGCCAGCCAGACTCCAGAGCCAAGTGCACTACCAGTTTGGCTCCATGCTGCTGAGACTGCCGCTGCTGCTCCCATGTTTCCCGGGGACATTTAATGAAATCTGGGGACATTCTGGGGGTGGAATTTGTCCAGGGACAGATTTGCAAATCCAGGGGATGTCCCCGGGAATGTCTGGTAACCCTATTTCTAATCTAAAATGTATATAGGTTAAAGCACATCAATACATTGAGGAGAGAAGAGATGAATTGTAAATGAACTTCTAGATTAAGGATGAGAAACCTCCAGTTTGATTACTCTCAGTTGAGATGCTCTCCTTCTTAAATTTGCACTCTTACGGGCTATTCCCCATAGCACTTTTGCGCATGTCAGCTTTGGGGGGCTTCCCCCCCCCATTTCCCAGGTTAGACAGTTGCATTACTCTCTTCCTGTGGCATTGGCAACCCCCTCCCCTTTTTTTAGTTTGGAATTAAGACGATGCTTTAAACGGAGGAGGGGATTCTGCTTTTGGCAAGGGCAGTTGACCCCAAAGTCCCATCCATGATGATTGATGCTATCACGCTACTGTCTGCCCTCTGTATTCTGCCTCAGCCTGTGGATATGTAAGCGACTATAGGTGATTTATCTTTTGGTTTAGTTGTATTTCATAGGTGGGCAGTCTAGCACTTGGGATCCTTTTAAAAATACATTAAAAACTGGAAGGCTACATTTAAATTGCAAGTTTTAATGTGCATGTAATCTGCACAACGGCCTGAAGCCTAAGAAGCACAAGCTGAACAAAGCTTGTGTAAGGTTTGGGGGTCATCCCTACTTTGAAGCACCACATCTTACTTCATATTGCTTAGGAGAGTTTTTGGTTCCCCTGGATCCAAGGCAACATTGGTTCTTAACAGTTTTTAGAAATTTTAACAGATGTACAATTGATCAAACTCTTACATAGTTTCCTGTTGCGAGCGTATGAAAGTCAGACTGCCATCTTTAAAGCACCTGGGAGTGCACCTCATTGAACTCACTGGGACTAGCAAGTAGACATGGCTAGTACTGCACTGTCAGATAATCCGTTACTGATTTTGTTAGGTTGTGGTCTAGCCCTAGGAGGCTTGGCTGCTGACCTTCGACCACCACCAGTCGGAGCAGGCCCGAAAAATCCTTGAAGGCGATCCGGAACCGGCCAACGCCTACCATGGGAATGTCGTTTCCCTGGTAGTCTCTCAGGTGTACGCGGTGAGAGTCGAGTTGCCTTTTGGACACTCTGGGTACCAGTCTTTTGATGGTGCTCCAAGACACGATGGACAGGGCAGACCCGGTGTCGATCTCCATGTCACATGGAATTCCTTCAATGAGCACCATGACGTTCAGCTTGAGTCGCGTAGGCAAGTCGGTTCGGCCAATCGTGGTTCCAGATGGACAGTGGCAGTTGGTGAGAGCGAAACAGCTTTCCTTGGCAGACTGGAGTGAAGACTTGGGCTTGTGAGTCGGTGAAGGAGGTGTGTCAGACGGAGCCGATCGGCAGACCTTAGCAATGTGGCCCCTTCTGGAACACATCCAACAGATGGCGTCTCTGAATCGACACTTGGCACGGGAATGGTTGCCTCCGCAGCCAGCACATTCCGGTTGGCCCTTGGACTTCTGTTGGAACTTCCTGCAGTCCTGCTTTGTCTGGTGCACGTCATCGTCTTCACTGGAGGATGCCTCATCACTGCTGGCCTCTTCATGATGCACTGGAACTGGCTTCCTAGCAAGACGCGGGCTGCTGGCCTTGCGAATCTCCTGGGCGGAGCGTTCAGCAGCTTCCGAGGCCACAGCCTCCTCAATGGCTTTCTGCAGCGTGAAGTCTGGCTTGGTGAGGAGACGCCGTTGCAGATGGATGTCCCGGACCCTGCAGACGATTCGATCCATCAGGGCATCGTCTAAGTCTCGGAACTCGCAGTGCATTGCAGCCTGTCGCAGGGCGGTGGTGTAGTTGTTGATTGACTCCCCCTCTGCCTGGTTCCGGTGGTAAAACGCATGGCGGGCAGCAATCTTGGACGGCTTTGGCACGTAGTGGTTGCAGAGCTTCTCTTGGATCGTGTCCCACGGTGTTGCCTGGACTGCTTCAGGCGCAACCAATGCTCGCGCCGTCTCAAAACACCTCAGGCCCACAGAGGCTGAGGAATAGGCCCCGCTTCCGCTCCTTTGATACTTCTGTCAGCTTGTTGGCTTGGAGGTAGCAGTCGAACCGAGCGAGGTAGGAGTCCCATGATTCAGAGGCTGGCACAAACGGCGGTAGAGGCACAAGTGAAGTCATGATTCTGACGCCGGTGTGAAGGGCGATGGATGGAACACCATGCTCTAGCCAGAACAGTCAGCTTTGAATTGGTTCTGTTCAGTGATTTTGCTCAGTGATTCAGCTCTGCTCAGAGGGTGGCTGCATCTGGCTGTGCTCTGATGTCCATTGATCCCACCTTCGTCGCCAGTGTTAGGTTGTGGGTGAACATATCAGACGACACAGCGATTCTTCAAACAGCTCTTCTTTATTCAGATGCCAGAACAGAACTGAGGAGCTCAGTCAGCCTGCTTATATAGAGCTCCAGAACAATTGTAACTGTTGCCACTTTCTAAAACTATCCAATCACAGAACGTCACTTTTCGATCCTTCATTTGCATGCAAACTATCCAGTCACAGAATGTCACTTTCAATCCTTCATTTGCATAACTATCTACAGTATCCCCCTGCTGGCCCAGGATGAGAACATCAGTACATAAGATTTGTTTTCCTTACTCTTACATAGGCATGAGCAGGTTCTGGCAGCATTGACACAACGAGCAGAAATGGATGAAATGGAATGATTCAAACCCATCTTGGATGGCCTGAAGAGTGACACCTCAGTGCCATTAAAGGTAACAAGTAGGGCCTGCAGTAAAAAAAGGTTTTTCTGTACTTCTGCAGACCTCAAGGTTCTGCTGATACCTCTTTATTATTTCTCAGTCCTCATTTTGTCCATATAGCCACTGGTACTTATGTCTTGAATTTGCTACTTATTATACCAGCTTCTTGGACTTTTTTGTACAGCTTTGGTATGAGTTAAGGAGTGAGTGTGTTTGTTTGTTTGTGTGTATGTAAACACACACACACACTGCAGACAGTCTTAATTGGCAAACTTCTTATAACTTCTTTGTCAGGTTTACTTCAAGGGCTTAGCCTGCTATTTCTGAGAATGCTTGGCTAGATCTGACACGGAATCTCTCTTCAGTATTTCTTAGGTTGCCTGCCTACAGTTGATCAATGCCCTAATCATTCCTTGAGATGAACTTGACTTCAGAGTTCACATCCGCAGTGAACTCATGCGTTCTGGACTCCAGCAGATCCTCAAGGTGGGGCACATCTTTCTTTTCTGCTGCCAGGTGTTGCTGTTTTTAGGGACATCTGATCTCTCAGTGCTTTGTTTGAAATGTGAAAGAAGTGAGAGCACTGTGGGTTGTCTTGAATATGCTGAAGATGTGCACTGGACCAGCAGTTTCCCCAAATGGCCAGGATTTGCAAGAATTTTTAGCACCATCTTGTTTACAGCCCCCCAACTTAGTTTGCTTCAGCAGTTGCAGCACCTTTTATTTATTAAGGGATAACAGATCTCTTAATGGTAAACTGGCACGGCGTGGGTGGCAGTTTAGCTCCATGCGGGGACTGACTTCCGGCAAGCAGCCACGGCTTCCTATTGGCTGCAGGAAGCTCCTGCTGCCAATAGGAAGCCGCACACGCCCCCCCGGCTCCGAAACCCAATGGGGAAAGAGCAGCTTTCAGAGCGATGGGGGAGGAGGAGGCGTCTGCGGCTTCCTATTGGCTGCAGGAGCTTCCTGCAACCAATAGGGAGCCACAAACGCCGCCTCCCCACCCATGGCTCTGAAAGCCAGCACATAAAGAGCGGTGTGTGTGCGCGCACTCCTGCCTGCTGGCAGAAAAGTTTGTTGATCCCTGCTTTATAGGCTTGGTCTCAGGATGACTTAAGCAAGCCTGCACTCTTGCACATCGGCACTAACACTCTTTTCCATTCCTTTCTCCTGCCTTAGGGCCTCAGTATTTTAAGCTGATTGATGAATGTATTTCTCAGATAGTCCTGCACAAGAATGGTGCTGATCCAGATTTCAAGTGCAAGCACCTTGACCTTAATATTGAAGGTTTGGTAGGTGGACCAGGGGTCAGCAAACTTTTTCAGCAGGGGGCCAGTCCACTGTCCCTCAGACCTTGGGGGGGGGGGCAGACTATATATGGGGGGGGGGGTGAACGAATGCCTATGCCCCACAAATAACCAGAGATGCATTTTAAATAAAAGGACACATTCTACTCATGTAAAAACACGCTGATTCCCAGACCGTCCGCAGGCTGGATTTAGAAGGCGATTGGGCAAACTAAGGCTCGGGGGCCAGATCTGGTCCAATCACCTTCTAAATCTGCCCTTTTACATGAGTAAAATGTGGGGCAGATGGCATTGTAAAAAGTAACACTGCATGTAAGCTAAATCTTCTTAAATTAGGCAGACCAGTCCCAGACCAGACACACATCAGAATTATGGGACTGGAAGGAGCCTTCAAATCCAAACCTCAGTGCTTTGGGATAAATCACACATTCACATACATAAACAAGATCTCTCATCACTTGGTAATTCACAGCTATCCGTGCAAACTGGATGCATTTGAAAGTATTGCATTTGAGTTAATGTCAGGTGATATGAAAGTCTGTATTGTAATGTTTGATCTGGGATGGTTATCTTAAACTTACAGGTCATTACTTGATGATGCATTGCAGTCATCAAATGATGAATGTGCATGCATGAAAATGTCTACACACAGGATTTAAAATATCCTTCACAGATCTCTTAAAAACCCTCTTGTGATGTATTTTTAACTATCTCATCCTGGCAAATCCTTCTGCCAACAACGTCTGGAATTCAACTCTCTCTAGGAAAGCAAAGAAAGTTTAGAAGTGTCTTTCCAACAGTTATATTTGAAACATTTTCTGTTTCATGTAAAGAACGCAATCTCATTTTCTGTTTCATGTAAAGAACGCAATCTCTTTTTTCAGAGAGACTTTCAAGATACAGCAGCCTGTCTGTGGCAAATCACTCCTCAAATGCCTGGAGAGTGTATTTGATAACTCAAAGTCCCAACTGTCTATAGAAATGGAGAAAAATGAAAGGCAACTAACAACTAGGGAAGACCTGATGATTTGAGAAGTCTGCTAAATATCAAATTAAGTTTAGGAAGATATTCCAGCATTGTTGTGACTGAGAACTTTTGAATGTATATCCTTTGCATACATTTTAGACAGGATAAAGGAAACAAACTAATCCTGATAGATGTAAATAGTTAAAATTTCATGTGTTGTAGTGAAACTGTTCAACTCATTTAGGTTTGAAATAACATTTTTTGGAGTTAATAGATTTGAGAAATTTTAAAATGCTGCTTCCTGTTCTAAGTTTCTAATATGAGGCACTAGAGCAAAGCTTTCTAAACTGTGGTTCATGACACTTTAGTGTGTCAGCTACAGTGTGTAGGTGTGTCGTGCAAATGCTCCCTGCACTCCTCCTGGGGCTGGAAAAGGGATAGTTTAACACGCACATGCATGTATGGTTGCTGTGAGCCATTTAAATCCAGTAACATAGGCCAAATGGTTCACAGCAACCATACATGCATGTGTGTTCAACCACCCCTTGAGGGTGCCCAGAAACCAGTACAGCCCAGAAATCCAATTAAGCAGTTTATTCAAAAGGTGTATAGAAAACAGAGTAAGGGGCAGAGATCAAAATGAAAATAAAACACTACCAGAATGTTGGAGAAGCAACACATGGTTTTTAGAATGCCCTTGTGTTGTTAATTTATCCATTATTTGCCAGTTTGTGGCTGAGAATCAATAGTACTTTCTTTACTTTCCAATCTCTGTAAACAATAGCCTGTTGGTTTCCATCATCCTTTCCCACTGACTCAGGTCATTTTTTCTGGGATGTCTCAAAATTAGACATTCAAGTCATATTGTCCTGGTTTATACCAAATGAGGATGAGGCCTTGAGTTTTCACCTGGCCATTAGAAGAAAATGGGATTCCTTTTTGAGGGGAGTGGGGCTGTGCTACTAACACTTTTAATGCTGTTCTCAAGGGATCAGTGAATTGGAAATGTGCTCTTAATGAAAAGTTTCTTAGCCACTGATTCAATACATTTCAGACACACTTATTATCTGAACCAATGCACACAGGAGCACCTAATGCAGTTCCTTTCATGGGAAATAGAAATTTTGATGTGTCTTTCATGTTGCACAATTCCATCAAAGTCATATATTTTGAAGCCATTATACTCCTGAAAATAATTGAACTTATCATTACTATAGAGAGATGTTGAACCAGTTCATAAAATCTCAGGAAGATAAGCAGCAGTTTACATGCCGTGTCTGCTATATATGTTGGAAAATGGTTTGCCCTGTGTTTTTCGGAGGCCTCTTGAACTGTTGTTACCAAACTTGGCATGAGGGTTCCCAAGGTAGGCACAGTGGTTTTCGCCAATGCTAGGATACCAGCTGCCATTCTGAATCAAGATGGCAGTTCAATATATGGCCTGGAGTGACTTTGCCCAAATTTCGACATGGCATGATAGGTCCAAACTGCACCAATTGCAAACTTGGCATAAGATGGAGGCAGGGGTTTTTGTTTTGCTTTTTGTCAATATTGGGCTGCTGAGTGCCATTTTAAATTAAGATGGTGAACAAAAACATACTCTGGCGAGACTTTGCCCGACTTTTGGCATGACAGGTCCACATTGCATTGATTTGGTTACCTCTGAAGATACTGTCGCATCTGAAGGGACACTGCCAAATTTTGTGCGACAGGCCCAACCTGTGCCAATTTTGATACCCCTTAAGATATTGTCACTCAACTCAACATGAGGGTTCCTGTGTGGGAGGTGGTGATCTTCATCTACATTTGGATGCAGAGCACCCATTCTGAAACAAGGTGTTTGACTGAAATATGACTGCTCAATTTTTGGTGTGATGGGTCCTAACTGTGATGTGGGTGCCCCTTATGTAGATATAGTCCTCTTAATAACGCCAGTTTTTATCCTGTCACTTGTGGTGCAGTCCATCTCATGACCAAGCCTAATAAACCCCTTTACAATGAGGTTTTGAAGCCTTCCGAGGGAACCGGCGGCAGCAAAGAACTTAAAGAAGCAAGACACAGCTACTTCAGACAAGTGAAGCTGAGGGACCAGGTCCCTGACACTGTGGTAGAGGCAGGATTTCTCCATTAAGATTTTACATTCTTATAAAAGACCCTTTTGGGTTAATGTCCTTTCAGCCACAATAACAAAAAGCAATTTTTTTCATGGCAATTTAAAGTTATGTTGTTTTATGCATACCTCTAAAACCTGTGTGTATTTTCTGAAGTGTAATAAATGGATAACCTTTTTTAAAAATAAAACCGCTAGCTATGGTACTCTTTCTCAGTTATCTATATTGAATTTATCTAATTGTAATACATTTTCATTTATTGCTTTGCTTCCTACTCATCTGTAATTTTTTTCAGCTGGTTCTCCACTTCTTGCACAAATGCTGGGAAGCTCTGATCCAAGAGACACAATCGAATGAAACTGCCTAGATCTTCAGCATTCCACTGGGAGTGTTGATATGCAAGAGGAAGCTCTATGTTTGATGTCAACACATACTGCAGAAGCAAGAAGATAAAGTCAACTGCTTACAAATAAAATAACAATGCTTTCTACCAATTTTGCTCTGCCTAATTAAGTCTTTCTCTTGATGAAATCCAAAGGCATTGGAACAACTTACGTACTCCTTCAGAATTATCCTTTCCCTATTTACTCAGAATGGCCGTTTACCATCCTCCCGGTGAGCACTGGTTGCAGCACCTCCTCTTTCGCCTGAACGTGACACAACATCTTAGTTGGTCTTCCCCCTTGGCCCTTCTTGTGCTTAAGGGCTGCAATACATAGCCTGCTGCAGCTAATTCTTATATAGATTATAGACGTATATATAGTGTGCATAAAGGGTTTGCATCACTTGAACATTAAGGCACTTGCTGCAGTTAAAGAGATGTTGGGCTGCCTTAATATGCAGGAACATTAAATCAGATAGCTCAGTGGTTGGAGCTTGAGACTCTTAATCACAGGGTCATGGGTATATATCTATATCCATATCACTGTGTTCCGCAGTGTTTACTTCCAAATAAGCATACACAGGATTGAAGCTTTTGTCTTCTAAATATGCCATTAAAAAAATTAAACTGCTTAAAATGCAGAAAACAAGAGCAGATAAACTCTGCATTATGGTCTTATTATATTGTTTGCTTGTTTGTAACTGTCTTCTTCTTGGGTGCTTTTTTGAGGGGGTTTAGTTGGTCTAGCCCTTTTGTCTCTAGGGGCATTCATAAGAACATGTGGCTCCTTTTTTGCCTTTCACTTGGGTGTCTGGTTCCTCTGAGCTGGTAATTTTGTCTCCCCTCCCACTGCTCCATTTAGAGAGCACTAGGTTAACTTAACTTAAGATAGGGCAGGGCGATGGCCATCCATAGCCAAACATAAAAAAATCTGTGAGCATGTCTAATGTTGTCTTTCTCTTTTCATTGCACCATGTTCTCAAAGCGAGGCAGACAGGTATCGTGCTCGCAGTGAAGGGGGTTCTGGAGATGGAGGGGTGATTCTTGCCCTTTTGGCTGCCACCAGTGTGATTTCCCCCTTACTTATTTAGGGGGTATGTTGTTATTATATGTGTCCTTAGATGAATGTCTGTGTTGTTATCATCAGTTTCATTATTCTGCTCTGTCAGAGACATTGAATGTCCTGCGCTCAACTATTTACCTGTGCTAGCTCTGCTACAGATGCTCTTTCTTGTGCTGGAGGTTGATTTACAATCTAAAAAGTATTGAAGATAAATTCAATAAAATGTATATTGCCAAAGGAACGAAAATAACAGAAAAACGGAATGAGCATTTTTTCCAGTTTGTGTGATCCAAAATATTTAGAATTTGTGTACTCCAAAAAATTACTAAAATCAGAAGAGCCTTCTAAAGCATCACTCCAGTAGCATGTTTGTATTTCAGAGCAGACAGCTGGGATCAAGGTGACTTGAATATGATCAGAATCCCATGACATTTGATACCTAAGGGCTATAAAAGTATAAAAAGGTAATCAAAAGAATAGGTAAACATGCATTCCTGGCTGAAGCCCATGGGACAACAGTTGGCTATTCCTGCAGGGCCAGCCCTTACATTAGGCATGTTGAGACAACCACATGGGGGGGAATCTATTTTGCCAACCCTGTATTCCTATTTTATAGAAGAAATGTAAACAATACACAAAAGTTGAAGGGACAGGTTACTCCACCTAGGCCTGTGTAGTCACCCCAACTAGGCCCCAAGGCTTCCCAAG
Organism: Podarcis tiliguerta; assembly: GCF_965153285.1. NCBI lineage: Eukaryota > Metazoa > Chordata > Lepidosauria > Squamata > Lacertidae > Podarcis > Podarcis tiliguerta. Next base: position 27,908,467 of record NC_139542.1, on the reverse strand, counting down.
TTCTTTCTTTGAGGATTCAGTAGCTAAAAATGCATTAGCTTGAGCTGTATTTCTTTCTTTGAGGATGCAAACTTAAAATGCATTAGCTTTTGCTGTATAACACAAAGTAGCTGAATGAACAATGCTCATCCTACCCATGGGAAAGGCCTGAAAGGCTACAAAGTGAAAGCAGTACTTTTCCGTTTCTTCTGTCAATCCACCCCCTACATCCACCCCATCACCTTACAATGTGCTCCGTTGGTGAATTTTGCTCAGCATCTTTCATCTGACGCTCATTATCTAGCAGCAGGCTGTGAACTGGTTGCAATTCCTGTCTTGCTGCATCCATTACTTGAACTGGAACATAATCAGCAAGCTTCTGCACACAGTTATTGCAGTGCTCCTCTGCCTGTGCTTTGGAGTCTCCAATAAACTGAACACGAAACATACGGTGTTTGCTCTGTTTCAAAGTCACAAAAGAGAAAATGAAACTAACTTCCCAGCTCCTTAACTTAATTCATGCTGTCTGCCTGTTCTAGGTGTTTATAGATGCAGTGCTAAAACGAACAACCTGGGTATATACATACCTCTACAGTTGTGATATATTACCATCATTTCCCAATGGAAACTAAGGAGCAGCTAGCAATAGCCTGCACATCTAATACTTGCTTTTTCTGACCAATAGCTCGTTTTTTAATGAAAAGCTTTTCTTTTAGATCTTACTGAATTGGTGCAGCATTGATAACAAACTCACAATGGCCCTTACTGTAACACCCCTGGGAGCAGTGGTTTGTTGCCTGGCACAACTGTGGCTGAGCTAGGCGCCCTCTTCCCATCCTGCACAGTTGTTGGGGGACAAAATCCTCCTGTGGCTGCGCAAGCGGATGGGAGCCTGCCTGTTTGAAAAGGCCAGTGGGTATGGCTGCATCATTCATAAAGGAGAGCTCCCAGTGCATTCAGTGGTGGGCAAGGCATTGGGTTGGCTCCGGGGGGGGGGGGGCAGTGTTGGGAATCCCATCCCTGCCACTAAAAATATTTAGGTACCCCAATAAAGGGATCCAGGAGGCAGTGCCTGTCCTGATACCCAGATGGGAGCTAACTAGCCATGGCATGCCTCCTGAGTGGAGGTTCTGGATGGAATGCTCTGATCTGCTGTATGTCATAAGGTGACCCTTAATCCAAGGTTGATCCAGCCAAAACAATCAATCACCAGCTGGGCTACCAAAACCTAGTTACAATGAAGTTGGGGCCTATTCAAACCCAATATCTTGTCCTGTGTTCATTCATCTTTCACTCTTCCGGTGGTAGTTGGGTACTGGCAGCATACACCCAGTGCCTGGGCCTGCAATCCCGAACTCTCACAAGAGCCTTTCACAAACCATTGAAATTTAACGAGGTATTGTAATTGTGCATCTCATGTGAGCCCGTGTTATTTATTAACAGGTAATGCTGTTTTTTCTTGTCTACCTTACGGCTGCATAGGCATTATCTGCTTAAATCCCAGCTTGGTCATCCTTTTTTTCAATTTGGATCAAAGCTGGTTTGAGGAAAAACACATCAAAACACAGTATTTCATAAGAAACAACAGACTCTCGGGTGTGGGGAGTCTTTTTGGCTCACACTCTGATGGGTGAGATACTGATAAAACTTATCGCATTTATTTGAATATAACTTAAATGTAACTTGCTTTTTCCAACCTCAGAGCTTCCTTTTCAGGTATTTATTTAAAAAAATCAGTGTGGTGTTTAACGTGTCTATATTAAGACCTTTATCAAAAACACTGTAGGCTGCTTCATATGGTCATTTTTGCCATACCAACAATTACCAGTCACACAACTTTATGAAGCAAAGTATTTTGTGAACGGTGATTGTTGCAACAGTATTCACAGCTGGCACAATTCTTTAGCAAGGTCTTCAGATATATAAAAAAGAGGACTTGAATATATAAATAAATATGACACCTGAATAAGTACATCAAAATATGACATCTAAGTAAATGATTTTTTGAGTGTACCAGATCGCACGTAGGAACTCCAAATTGTATTTTTAATAAAATAAAATAAAACCACTTCTAATAGTTGTGATGAACTATTATAAACCTTTTCCAAAGCATGTAATCCTATTATTTCCATGTTTCTTTGGCATAAAGCTGCTGGGAAGGTAGATTTATAATCAGGCAGCAGGAAACCAAAGAGTACAGAAATTATGGAGGGTTTTTTTCCATATAGCATCTGATAGCATTCTTCAGCAATGCAGTAGTTCCAGATCTGTGCAAGCTGTCAAATTTTCTGTGGTACTGTGGATGGTAAGGAAGGAGGGGGCTACCAAGCAACATACAGCACAGAACAAAAGGGTTTTCTTTAAATTGGATTTTGTGTGCACATAATCTTAAAATGCCAACAAAATAGATGTGTAAGAAGCGCACACATACCTGGAACTATTCAAGGTATTAAGTGAAAATAATTAAAGTATAGAATAATGAGGGGAAAGTAATCTAGACAACTGTGTCAGAGAACACCAAAGAGAGAGATATATAAAAACAAGCTAAGAAAAGAATTTTGAAGCCTGAAACAGCATACCTTTGTTTTTGAACCAAACAAAATGCAATCTGCATTTCTAACTATCTTCAGCCATTGAGAAGCATCAATTAATGAGAAACCTTCCTGGGGAGAAAAAACATGGCTCAATTTATCTACAGAAAAATCTCTGAAGCAGGAATACATCTTACAGTCTATTTCAAGGGCTATCTGATCCAAGTCCAGCCTAAAGATAAAGAACCATAAGAAGGAAGAGCAGGGGCCTTGAAGTTGCTCATAAACAATTAACAGTTTGACAGGTGCATTAGCATATATACAGTAATGAATAGGAATATTCTGCAGGGACGTTGGATTTTTTTAAAAGTGTATTAGAAGGGAGTTAGCAGAAAACACCCTCCTCAAAAGAAAGAAAAAAACCCAAATAGCAGAAACAAACTTCATTGTTCCATTTTGGAATTATTGTTCAATCACAGTGGTGGTGTTGTCTTTCTCAGTGGAGAAAACAGGAGCTTGCAAGGTGAGCCTGTGAGCCACTTTGCACACGCAGGAGACATCAAAATGTTAAATATTTTTATTTCTTTGGCAAACTACTGAGAGCAAAGCCATCAATGAGGCATTCATTTTTAAAGGGGAAGGGAAATCTTTCAAACAAGGAATTTCCTGCGCAATGTGGGGAAAGTAGGCTGCAAGTTATGTTTGACTTAAATAATTTCACATTCCTCCCCAGTTTATTCTCACCTTTATATTACATTTTGGATGGTAAGCTCTTTGGGGCAGGGACCTGTTATACTCGGTAATGCACCGTGCACACTGATGGTACAATAATAATACTGACAAGCACAGCAATCACTATCATTAACATGGGTCTGGAGATCCAAGTGTATTCAGAGCGGTCAGAGCCCTTAAATGGTTACAGCATCCTGGGCTGGGTGGCTAGGGCATTATTCTGTTTTATTTTGTATTCCAGCTAAAATTTAGTCCATCCAGACCAGGACCATAGCATGGGGAAGACTTTCTGTAAATTCTATTTTATAACTGGATCTAAATTACAAACTCTATGGCTAAAATATCCAGCCAACTTTGTTTTTTCTCCTGCACCCCCTAATCTGCTGGGCATCCCTTCCAAGTGCTTGAAAGCTTTCTCAGTTTTTTGATACTGGGTTTGTCCTAATAAATTATTGCCCAACTGTGAACTTTAAACTGGACTATATGGCTTTCTTTGCATTTTGTGCAAATTTGAAAGCATCTAGCAAAATTCTTACACTTGCAAATTATTTAAGCAAGTGCTTAGTAAAACCAATATAACATTCCTACAATGAACACTGTGAAACTGAAGGGATAATTTCAATGGACACAATTACTTATGAAAATGAATACTCACCATTACTTCCTTTCCTCTGGAAATGAAGAAATGGCCGGAAATAACTATGGTAAGAACAAGGAAGCCGGATTCCTTGTTTGATTCCAAAACCTTATTTATGACAATGAAAAAGACAATGTGTATGAGGAATTTATCTTTTGCTTCAAAGCAGCTATTTTTACAACATATACAAATTACTTAAATCTATTGGTGCCTATTGTAAGAAACCGTAGTAGTTTTATTCCTTTTGTGTGTAGAAGCAAGTAAGAAGTAAATAAATGGAAAGCTTCTCTTATTTAGGTCTGACAGCCTTTCGTGAGAGAGGTGCTTAGAGTTGAAAGCATGCTCCAAAATCATGCTGGAAGCCTGCACTTCAATGCTAGAGATTTCACTGAATGATGTAAGGAACAAAACTCTGAAACTAAAAACAAGTTTAAATCTAACTTAAGAAGATAAAGCTTGCTGTATCAGGACCAAGGTCCACTGAACCCACCTTTCTTCCTGCATCCCAATTTCTGTGGCCAATCATATGTCTCTGGGTTAGGTCACAAATAGGGCTTGATAGGTTTACCATCAAATGCTAAGCAGTAGCACATCTAGGACCTTCAACCAGTGCTATTTCTCTAGAAAAAGAGGTCACAGAACTCACCATGAACACCTCCCTCTTTCTCTTACAATGGCAATGGTGCTCACCTGAGGCGCTGGAACGGAGTTCCTATTAGTTCCCCTGAAAAAAGCCCTGCCTACAATAAAAGTAGATTAGACACTGGCAGTAGCCCAGAAGGGTACAACATCGATTTCAGTCACAACGATGATCTCGCTACCCATCAAATATATACAGACCAAAACTGAAATCAATGGAAAGGCCTTCAGCCACAGTGACACTCTCACTACTCACCTAAGAATCCATTGATAAGATTGAAGTTTTATAGGTGCAGAATTTTCTTGAACTTTCTAGATTTCTCAAAAACATTGTTTACTTATGTTAAGTCTCTGAGACTCAAGGTCAATGCTCAGGGCAGAAGTATATTGTTACAAAAGTCTGGTGCCTTCCCCTCTCTCAGCCGAGCAGTGGCAAGAGCCCATGGAGTTCCAAGCACACAAACAGTCTGTGTCCCTTTGGAGAATGAAATACATGGAGACTGCCATGCATGGATAGCATATTTTATTGACATACAGGGTCCTCCATATAGGCTCAGCTAAATTAAGCTTACCCTCCAAGAGCCTGAGGAACTGCCTGATGTTCCAGGTATGAATGAGCCGTAACGTTTCAGCATCCATTCTGCAGCGTTAAGACAGGAAGCAGCATCCCGTGACTGCTCTGTTTCAGGAATTTGGCCTGGCAGTGGTTCCTCTACTTCAGAGCATGAAGCTGGATCACAACTGACCCACCCAATTTTGGGGAAACAATCCGCAGGGTGAACAATATGGAAATAAAACAAAACGGGAGTGTGGGGGGAGGAGGGTGGAAATATAAAAAATTGTTAAAGCTATATTGTTAGAAAAATCAATAAAAATATTTTTTAAAAAACAAACAAACAACTGACCCACCCATGACTGTTATTGCTGCTTGTCGCCATCTTCTAGGCTACAGTCACTTGAGAGGAAACCACAAAATGGGGGGACCTACCAAAATCAACACGATCGTAAAATTTAGGCAATGGTCCAATGAAGCCTGTCCATCCTAATACTGGAGGGGCCACAGAAGTGACTTTAGTCCACATTGCTTAAAAAATCTGGGACTAGTAGACCCAGTTTGAGTTGCACAACTCAAACTGATTAATTTTTTGTTGCATATATTTCAACAATCCCAAAGTTTGAGACATACGTTGTAATTTGCCTGTAAGGTTTCGATACCTATCCCCTCTGGATTAAAGAAATAAAAGGATTACAGAACTGAGGAAAGCTGGGAGTTTGTGGGGCCAAAAGTGAAGTTTGGAACATTGGAAAATATTGATGAGAACAGGATGAAATAATACCAGGAAAAAGCAGATTTATTCACATAGTGAACTTTTAAAATTCAATGGCTGGATACATTGGTTTGAGTATGCTTGCTTTAAGGGGACAGCAACTAAGATTTATTTGTCAATGTTCTCAAGGAAATATGTTCTGCCTTTCTCTGGCTGTTTGCTATGAAGACAGCTGTGGGGAAATACCTTAAACCAGATGATCAGCCTTGAAATTCCTATTTTAAAATGGTCAAATGAGGAGATACATGGATTGAAAATTAAAGAGGATTTTGAATGGAAGAATTTTGCTGTTAAGAAGTAAAAGCAAAACATCTAGTGAAAGAGAACTATTAGGTTCTACTGTACATTAGATGTCAAATCACCCTGTTTTAATCTAAGGATGAGAAAGCTAATAACTAACTGTAGGTCACTTGGCACATGATAAAATTTATGTATAATATTTTGACAGCATGGATAAAACAGAAAACTATACTTGATTGATTTGCATTAAATTATGACTCAGTGCTCAGCTGCCGTACTCTCCTTTTGATGCTACTTTCTATAAGAAAATGAAATTAAAGTATCATTTTGAAATGCGTATTAAGTCAACAAGCTACTATTACAGAACTTTATTCTAGTGTTCTCTAACACAAACAATTTATGTAGTTTTTCTTGTTAAGGGTCACATGTCATTTTTGTTTAGCCAACTTGTTATAATTTTGAGAGACTTCAAGTACAAACAAGGAGGTAATAAAAGTTATTGTTGTCCATGTAAGCCACCACCACCCAGAAAGTCACTTCTCTCTCCTCTTCCCACCCTATTTTGTTCAAAAGTCTGCCATGGCAGAAATTCTGTGCAAGGTACTACCAACTCTGTGAATATCCTTTGCGATATTCAAATTGTAGATCAAGGCTCAAATTCAGTTTGAAGAAAGGAGCACAATGGCAGCATGCCCAAATACCTACAGCAGGCCTTCAGTGCAACTGTATATTTGAATGATTGCTTCACATGTGCAACCGCATTGCCTCATGGGGGGTGGGGGTATTTCATTTTTTGACTATTATTTACAAACACACACAATTCTATTGTCAGATTAAAGTTGTATGCTGCCTTCTTAGTCCAAAAATAGGCTTCTCAATGGGTTTAGAAAACAAGAAAGGCAAAACAGATTAACAACAGAAATCATATTTATAGAAGAGCTGCCTCATAGAAAGAAAAAAGCAGTCAGGAGCTGAGACACTTGGTTAGGCCTGGGGGTGGGGAACTCTTAGAAAATATGCCTCCTCCAAATTAAAAAATCCCAGCGATTTGGATCCCTACCCCAGCCGTTTCCCCTATTTCGTCTCACAGGCCTGAACTAACACCCATTCACACAACCTGTGCAATTTCCTCAGCCGAGAAGGCCTAAGAGATGAAGGGCCTGCATCCAGTCAAAAAGCCTGCTGAAAATATGAACAGTGGCTTGACAAGACAGGCTCTTGAAGGAGCAAAGAGAAGTCACCTCAAAAGGCAACCCCTCTATTCTGTCTGAGGGTTAGATACTGCTGAGAACTCAGAAGGGATGGTGTTAAGATATTTTTAAGATTTTCCACAACAACTATTTGAAAAAGCAGGCTGGAATCCTTTCTATTTCCTCGCTTCTTATAGTGCTTAGCTTCCCCAACACATCCCAACTGTTTCATTCTTGTCCTTAACAGATTATTTACGTTCTATTTCTATGCCTTTCGCCTTTCAAATATTTCTTCAGTCATGGAAATTTTTGGTTTGTCTGTAGTAAATGTAGGGGTGTAGCATCATGGGGAGTGTTATGCTGTTTCCAGATAGGGCCTTAATGTTGCATAAAGCGTCGTTGAGGCATTACAAATACGAAATCTAGAAGTATGGAATCATTAACCATTTTTAAAGAAGGGTAATTTGACCTTTGTTATAAAGAACTAATTTATTTTAATAGCAGCTCTCCTGAATTTGAAAGGATTGGAAACAGCTGGTAGAAAAACTGGGATGGGCTGTCTTGAGTGGTAAGGAGGGAGGAAATATGGTGTGTATAGGATATGGGTTTATGATTTAGTGTCCCCAGTCGTGTAGACTGGGGCTGTGCTTGCAGGGCACTGAGCTGCTGAGGGCGGCTGAGAAGGATGCAACTGGGACATGCTGGCCCTGTAAGCACATCTGAGCCATGGTGTCGCTCCTGGGACACCTGCAAGTACCGTATGGCCAGAAAAAGCAGCATGGGGCTGGCCTCCCTCCAGAGGCGACAGCAGCAGACTCCCTGCAGGCTCCACGCTGCTGCACTATGCTCAGGCACTTTGATTTCAGTAGTGTGTCCTGCCCCACAGGTGGCTTGCCTTGCTCCCTAGCAGCTAGCTATGCCGCTGGTGACCCCAGAAATTACTGGGTTTTGCTTCTTTTGTTATCTTTCCTTCCCCCTCTTCCCACAACTTCACTGCTTTTGAAGCTTCCCTGTCTGTGCCCAATCCTATGCATGTTTACTCAGAAGTGTATCCCACTGCAATTAATAATAATATTCAGGAGGTTATGTATAGAGGATTTGCCACCTCAGTTGGGGGTAAGGGCTCGCCTACTAATTTTCTGCTATGTACTCATTTGTGTTAGCCTTTAGCTTTCCTCCCAAGGCTTTCAGGGTTCTCCCCCTCTTCAACTTACCCTCACAACAATCAGGTATATAAGTTGAGAGCCAGCTAGCAAGGGGATTCTGCAAATATGGTGGGAGCCCAAACTTACAAAGTCTGAAGATATCATGGGAGCACCAGTACAAATTCAAATATATCACCATAATTAGAGTAGGTGTATTACACAAAATATGCACCTTTTTGGCCTCCACTAGTGCACAGTTCCAGGACCAGGATTGCATGGTTTGTGCATTGAGTAGGCAAAATTGTTGTATTTGGAGCCAGGAAGGTATTTGCTTGTAGACAAATTGGCCAGTCTAGAGGTTTTGCCTTCCCTATAGCAAAATATCACAACTTTTGGGTGTTAAAACACTGGGTGGAATCCTAGTCTTCAAGCTTTGGGTGAAGAGGGTGTATCTGCTTAAAATAATTTTAAGTCGCAGGTTTCAGTGGCAAAAAGGCAATTAACAAATTCAATAAATAAAGTAATAGCCCTGTTCAATTATGTATTCTGGGAAATTGACAGGGAAAGGCATTGTGACAACGTGCTCAGTGAAGCCATTTTGAGAGTTAAAATGTTAAGCAAGGAAGCCATTTTGTTGATCTAGGCCAGGTCCCAATATCCAGTAAATACACTCAGACACCCACTACCCAGATACACACAAAGATAGACTGATAAGGATTACCAAACAAGGAAATGGAAGGGTAATGTCCTACTCCTCATGCCCTGTCTCTAGGCAGAACCTACTGTATCTATTAGAATATGTGTAATGCAGTAACTTTTGATTGGATAAAAATCTGATTCAAGAATGTATAAAGGGAAGCCTCCCCTGTTGGGGAGGGCAGGACTTCAAAACTTATTCCTCCGTGCCATTGCTTGCTGCCGGCAAACAATTAAAACTTTCTTGCTTTATTTCTCTGTTGCTGTGTGGTCATTTGACTGGCCTGACTGTTTGCTACACGCTAACCTTTGATATGCTATCTAATAGGACTGTTGATCTGAAAGGTGCCAAAACTATCACCATGAAAATCTCTGGACATGAGAAAACCCATTACACAGCTGTGTTGTCTTGCTGTGCAGATGGCACCAAATTGCCACCTATGTTAATTTTCAAAAGGAAAACATTTCCAAAAGAAGTGATTCCAAGAGGAGTTGTTGTACATGTTCAGTGAAAGGATGGATGGATGAAAATGGAATGAGATTATGGCTTGGAAAAGTGTGGTCCAAACGTCCTGGAGGGCTTCTGAAAAAACCTGCCTTATTAGTACTTGACCAATTTAGAGCACATATTAGCGAAACTTTAAAGAAGTGAAGACTCACCTAGCTGTAATTCTTGGAGGTCTTACCAACCAGTTTCAACCTCTCGACATTTCCATCAACAAGCCATTTAAGTTCTTTATGCGAGAAGAGTGAAACAAATGGATGGCTGCTGGTAATCATGATCTGACACCTACTGGACGAATGAAGAGACTCACTATCACTCAAGTTTGTGAATATGTGAAAACATCATGGCACTCGGTGAAGGAGGAAATCATTGTCCACTCATTCAAAAAATGTGGCATTAGCAATGCTTTGGATGGAAACGAAGATGGTACAGTTGTACCTCGGGTTAAGTACTTAATTCGTTCCAGAGGTCCGTTCTTAACCTGAAACTTCTTAACCTGAAGCACCACTTTAGCTAATGGGGGCCTCCTGCTGCTGCCGCACCGCTAGAGCACAATTTCTGTTCTCATCCTGAAGCAAAGTTCTTAACCTGAGGTAATATTTCTGGGTTAGTGAAGCAGGTGAGGACAGATGACCCCACCTAGGCCCAAAGTCACCCCCCCCCAACCAGACCTCAAAACTGTCCAAAATTCCTTTTCTCTCTTCTAAAAATTCACAGCTTTTCCTCTGCTTTTCTCACAAGATGCTGTGCATAGGCAAACCGTTACTTTTATCAGTACGAGAACGCTTCAAAAAGCTAATTAATAGGCTCTGTCAGAGCAAGCCTGAGAACTGACTTTTATCTCATTCAGTTGCAACATCTTGGACATGCTGAACCGCAAGGCTCCTCGACCCCCTTGGCTTCTCACCCCCTTTCCTGCGAAGAGTCCAAAAGAGTCCCACGACAGGAGCTTTCTGTTCATGCTCAGGAAACACATGGGGCAGGACTTTGGAGGAGGAGGAGAAAGGGGAGGGAACTGGAAGGGGAATATATACTCTGTGCAAATGGCTGTGAACTCGTACTTGTTTTGTGAATCTATCACACTTGCTCCTTCTACCAGTTTATGGATGGTAGAAATAAAGCTTTTTCTCTGAAACTATTCCTTGAGTATCTGTTGACTCCCACTGTTGACTCTCCGGGGTGCAATACTTTTTCCCACCCGAGGGCAAAGCCTCATAAGGCTACATTAGCAGAGTCTGTAACCTGAAGCGTATGTAACCCGAGGTACCACTGTTATCTTATATGAAGATAGCGAAGAAAGTGATGTCAGTGATAATGAGCAACTGAGCTTCATAAATTCTGACTCTAGCAATGATGAGTTCTTGGGGTTCACAGAAGACCAGAAGAGTACTTGAACCTTAAAGTCTCTCTTCATTTGTTAATGACAATAATGGTTCTTAATGCCACTGTTGACTGCTGTTCACTTTACATGGTTGAAATATTATTCTGATATACCGGTAGTTTATTAAACAGTTTAGTACAACATTTGATTCAGAGTATTTTTTTCCTTGTTTTCCTCCTCTAAAAACTAGGTGCGTCTTATGGTCAGGGGCATCTTATGGAGCGAAAAATACGGTATGCTAAAAGAATGAAAAGGAAGTATCCACATTGTCTGAAAGTGTCCTGAAGAAGTTTACTCAAGCCTGAGAACTGGTGAAAGGATCTGGAGTGGAAGCATTCTGTACTGAGATGGGCCTCTTGATAAATTCTAGATTGCAAGTGTAAAAGGCAGTATAAGATACAGAGACCACTAGATTTAAGACTGCCTCATAAAACAAGGGGCTCCAGTGCCTCCCTCTCTATTCCACAAGGCCTTCCCCATCATGTGTGTTTGCTCTTATTGTGTACATACCTCCTGATAAAGTTCAGTAGAAATGCCATTTCTTTCCTGCAGTTGCACCTTGTTAAGTCACTTTTTGTCACATCTAGTTTCAATTGCTTTTTATCTGGAATACTAACTTTCATTGGCATAGATATTTGAGTTGGTTTTGTCATGATGCTTTTACTCTTGGACTCTTCTCATGCGTTTATGTTCATTCCCCCACCCCTTGCTAATAAGATGCTGACCTTTGCCAGACATTCCTCTTTGATTTATAGAGCTTCAATCTTCCCATTCCCAAGAGCAATTTTTCTCCTTTTTACTAAATTATTTAATCTTATTTAAATGATCTTACTAGATTTTGGCTGAAGAACCCTATTTTCCCTAATGGAGGGAAGTGAGCTTGAGAACATTGTGTTTCTTTCCCTTGTTATAAACCTTGTCCAGATTGAGAACTTCTCATCACAAGGGTATTTAGAATGATTGGGGGGAAGTGGGACCGCTCAGTGATTGGCACAACCCTATTTTGCTTCAATACATCTGGCTCATCTCAATCTTATTATTATTCAGAATAAAATCTCTGTATTTTTCTCATCAACTTTGTTTCTGCAATAATGAAGTTTGAAAGGAAGTGAAAGTCCCAAGCCCGTCGTCTTTAAGATAGGAAGCTGCCTTGTAACAAGCCAGAGCAAGGAGCAGTGTGGTGGGACAGTACAACATCTGGCCTGTGTGCATGGGGATGTGCGCTGGGCATGTATATAAGAAGTATCTACTTGATCAGGCCAATGGGCCATCTAACCCAACACCCATCCTGTTCTCAGGCACTTGTAGAAAACATGCAGGCATGACCAAGCATAAGAGTGATCTCCCCTCCTGAGGTTTCCCGCAACTGGTAAAAAAATCTCCATCCACTTTCTTCATGCCTTGCTTATTTTAATACATCTTGTTGGCTCTTTCTTGCCTTTTTTATACGTACACTCCAGAAAAAAATGTTTAAGACTAGGCAAGATATACATTAATGAGAAAGCAGCAAAACAGTTTGTGCATTTCATTCTTTCTGTGCCTCCTTCCACAACAGGTCCGGAGGGTGGCAGCATGAAACGGGCCATTTCTGCAGTGGCTCCCCGTTTGTGGAATGCTCACCCCCAGGGAGGTTTGACTGAAGCCTTCATTATACACCTTTAGGAGCCAGGCAAAAATGTTCCTCTTTAACCAATAATAATATTGCAGAAAGCCTGTGTCTAAGTCAAAGACAAACTGAGTAAAGCAAATTTCTTTGAGTGAATATGAAAGAGGATTCTCTCAGGTAAATCTTATACCAACTTCATCGTCTCTGTTTATAAGGACAATTTATTCATGGATGTTCATCAGGATGGTAGGACCCCCTCTTACTCAGTTCAACCCCACCCAATATGTGGAATCATGGTCACTACATGGACGTCATTCTGCACTTGATACAAAAAGCAGGAAGCTATCTAAAGACCAGGTACATTGCAGGATATGTTTAAAATGTGGCACTTACTGCAAGAACTTCATGTTAATGATACCTTTTTTCTTACAAAAAAGCACTATTAGGGTGGTTACCCTCAGAGGCGGATGGATCCAATGGGTTTCCAAACAGTTCTGGGGGATTTTCTGGCTGATATAACTGGTCTCCTGTCTTAAGACGTGGCTGACCTCTGGGACATCCAAATGGCTCAGGTTGTTGAGCACCATCTCCCACTTTATGGAGCCGTTAGGCTCCTTGGTATACTCCTGGCCTTTAGGCAAAGAAACAAGCTGGGAGATAGCTTGAATACAAGCAGAAGAAAATCCCTTCAAATACAATCAAACACTGGTGAGAGCTCATCACTTAGTCTATCTTGTGGCAGTGCAGTGAAGTCAGCAAAGACTGTGTTGACTTGCTTTAAGAAGCCAAGTCTAATAAACAACACTACTAGTGTTATTTCTGTATGAAATGGTATTTGGATATAATAATGTAGGAACAGTATGTAACTAGAAACAGCTCAGAAATTACAGAAAAGCATCTCATAATATTGAGGGAACATGGTAGACAAGAACCTCTAGGTAAGCACTGCCACCTTGTGGGTAATTCAAAGGGGAAGCTACCAAAAAATCATACTAATTGAAATGGCAAATATTTTTGGATAAATCACTTTGTGACTGTGTTTGATTAATGACTTAACTGTAATAATATTAATGACTTAACCATAATACTAATTCAGCTAATTCTGCAGTTACTATTCTTTCTATTCACTATGTAGAGGAAAAAATCCTTCAGGAAAAAATACAGAATTTCCCCCGCTTCACAGTATGTTCTCAATCTTCCACCAAGACCATTGAGATAAAGCAGAAAACAAACAGACTCCTTGTGATTTCTATATTGATTAAAGGTAAAGGTCCAGTCGTGACCGACTCTGGGGTTGTGCGCTCATCTCGCTTTATTGGCCGAGGGAGCCGGCGTACAGCTTCCGGGTCATGTGGCCAGCATGACTAAGCCGCTTCTGGCAAAGCAGCGCAGCGCACAGAAACACCGTTTACCTTCCCACCATAGAGGTACCTATTTATCTACTTGCACTTTGACGTGCTTTCGAACTGCTAGGTTGGCAGGAGCTGGGACTGAGCAATGGGAGCTCACCCCGTCGCGGGGATTCGAACCGCCGACCTTCTGATCAGCAAGCCCTAGGCTCAGTGGTTCAACCCACAGCGCCACCCACGTCCCATCTATATTGATTAGTGTGGTCTAAATGCCCATGACCATTAAAAGTTTATTTTCTTCAATATATTTCAAGACCACTGCCCAAACTGTCAATAGGCAGCCATGCTAGATACTCTTGCAGCAAACAATGAGCCTCATAGTACCTTACAGACTCGATTTCTTTTACCAAAGGTGGACTTTTTGTTGATTAAAGCCCACATCATCATATCCTGTTATTAGATATACACTTAAGTCCCGAAGAAAATAAACTGTGGCACCAAACAGCCTTGATATAAAAGGCTATTACCATTTGTTTACTGGGGTGTGAAAAGGATAGATCACAATTCTTGCACTGAATACTAAGCAATGCATTATTGTTGTTAAACGGCAAGAACTCTCTTCCCAGAGTATTAGTTATGCCTTCCAAATGCACCCAATATGCACTCTCACTTGAAGAATGTAAAACCCCTTGGTGGACTACAAATACTCTAATATTTTTATCTAGAAATCTATTAAACACAACTCTGGAACCCATTGAAGAGCTTTAAAAAAACATTTTAAATAAACATTCTGCTACTCCACACGAGGCTCTCAAGCCTAGTTTCCTTTTTATTCTATGTTACTGCATTTTGAACATATAGAGAAGTATCGCCTGTTTTCATTTTATATTTTTAATCAATCCACTAAGTATTCCTGGGGCATTTTTAATTCCTGAGATTTTAGGGGCTCTGGCTGGATACCTGCCTTACTATGGCAACCCAGTCAGATGGGTGTGGTACAAATTTGTTGTTGTTGTTGCTAATGCAGTGTTTCCCAAACTTAAAATAACCATATACTCCTTTTGAAAGTTTAGACTTAATGGTGTACCTCTTCTTGGAAGATTAATTGGGGATTGTTTTAAATACTATTTTATCCAGCCTAAATTCTGCCATATCATTTTGAAACCCTTTCATGTACCCCTGTAGGTACAGCGTTTCTCCCCCAAAAGACATCATGAAGCCCCAAAATACTTCAGCAGCCTTACAGCCTCTTAATAAAAAGTGGCAAATAATATAATTGCTGTGAATAATAAAAAGCTGACCTTTATGTTTATTAGTTACCCACCCTTAACCGCAAGGTTCCAGGTGGGATCAAACGACAAAAAAAGACCCCATGTTGAAAATGATTTAACACAGAAAAATAAAGTGGGCTCCTAAAATACACATATCCAGCAGCAAAAGCAAGGATGAAGATTTGCACAGAAGATGCAGGATTGAGACCAACCTCACTCCTAGAACAATGCCTAGTTCAAAAAGTAGGTTTTTAAAAAAATCATAAAAGGTATTAACGGAACTTAACTGAAATCTAAAAAGGGGAAGTGGTGATCACACTGCACATAAGTTTACATTAATTTTCGTTGCTAATAAGCCTCAGCGTATTTTCTTTCTTTTTTTGCCACGTGCTCCAGCGCTCTAACTTTTAAAGCTGAAACGCCTGCATCTTTCAAGTTAAGATTTTAGTTTGCAGCAACCTCTTCCCTAGAGAAAAAAATACACCCCCCAAAATATAAAGCTCTCCTTATGAGAAACAAGAATCGATCCCCGCTTCTCCCCGTTATTAACAAAAACCCACGGAGCTCCCTAATCAACCACCATGAACGGGCGTGGGGGGCGGAAACGCTCAAAGATTTCACGCATGCGTGTTTCCATAGGCTAGTGGCACCAGAACGCTTTACGGCACACGGGCGTCGGGGATAACGACGCTTGCATTGCTGTTGGCCCCACCCCCTTTCCTGCTGCGCACGCGCAACGGGGGAGCGCCCTCTGTCGCCTTGTACTCTCGCGCGACGCGAAGGAGGCGGAACTGGATTTTGAATCAGGTGGCGGGAAGATCGTCCCTGAGGAGAGGCGAGCCGCGAGTCCGAGCTCAACCCCCGTC
The DNA here is from genome assembly GCF_965153285.1 of Podarcis tiliguerta. Classification (NCBI taxonomy): domain Eukaryota; kingdom Metazoa; phylum Chordata; class Lepidosauria; order Squamata; family Lacertidae; genus Podarcis; species Podarcis tiliguerta. The sequence goes on along the minus strand of NC_139542.1, from coordinate 27,892,372 downwards.
GCCTCGTCCTCTTCGAATGGCGAAGCAGCAGAGCCGGGAGCAGGGCATCACCTTGCGGGGCAGCGCCGAGATCGTCGCCGAGTTTTTCTGTGAGTTAGCCGGGGAAGGAGAGGAAGGACTCGGTTGGGTTTTCCCCGAGTCTACTCGGGAGTAAGCCCTGTTGAATCCAAGGGGCTTTACCTCCGAGTAGGGACGCCCGCCTAGGATCGGGAGGAGGGGATAATGCTGCGAGGGAATGATGGCGCCCGAGCTGGAGGGGAAGGAGCGGGACGCAGCACAGGCCAGCCATCCTTTCTTCTCTTTTCCTTTACTTTCCCCCACGTTGATTTATTTGCTTTACACAAATATCCTGTCGCTGAGGGTATAGCGCCCCACAGCGTGCCAGCAAAAGTTTGCATCGCAATATAAAAGAGAGAAAAAAACCTAAATGACTATGCGTGGAGTAGCTTTCCAAGGTAAGGCGCTCCAGGCTGCATTCCTGCACTCGGTTGCCCGGGAGTAAGCGCCATAATTCATGCTTTTGAACTATGGTGCTGGAGCTCTTGAGAGTCCCATGGACTGCAAGAAGATCAAACCTCTCCATTCTTAAGGAAATCAGCCCTGAGTGCTCACTGGAAGGACAGATCCTGAAGCTGAGACTCCAATACTTTGGCCACCTCATGAGAAGAGAAGACTCCCTGGAAAAGACCCTGATGTTGGGAAAGATGGAGGGCACAAGGAGAAGGGGATGACAGAGGACGAGGTGGTTGGACAGCGTTCTCGAAGCTACCAGCATGAGTTTGACCAAACTGTGGGAGGCAGCAGAAGACAGGAGTGCCTGGTGTGCTCTGGTCCATGGGGTCACAAAGAGTTGGACACAACTAAACCACTAAACAACAACAATACTACCACTTCTATCCCAATTTCGAACACTCCTTTAACACCACAGTACCTGTTACAACATGGAACCATGGGGCTTTTTTTACATATACATTTGCATGTTCCACTAAATTTATTTTACACCACGTATGACCCAATAAACATCACTGGACATGTTGCTACTCCCCCAGCATTTACGCACTTCTGTTCCCCCACATGATTCACCCATGAAAACTGCAGTAAAACTGTATGATGTTTAGTCGGACACAACTAAACAACAACAACAAGCGCCCTTGAAAAGAACATGCTTCTGAGCAGGCACTTGTAGTATTGCACCGTCAGCTTCCTTGTTGGTTGTGTTCACAGAAGCTTGTAGTTATAATAAATATATTAGTGTTAAGGTACCACAAGACTTTGTTGTTTTCGATTTTGGTAGTCACACACACGTCTGTAGCACCGCACTGGTGAGTTTCCCCAGCTCTGTGGACAAAGCACTGGATTGCACTGAGTGTACTCCTTACAGTTCTTATCTGCTTTCATTTTAAACTTTATATCGGAAAAAGGGTGACTCTTTAAAATAAGCATGATTATTCCAATTTGTGCACTCTTGAGCCAGTTACGAGCATTTGTGGTTTGCCTTAAGCATCCCTTCAAGTTAGAATCCCTCAGCCATAAGCCCTTGTAGACACTGATTTACAAACACTTGCCGTATTACTTCATCTAATTGAAGTATTGTGAGAGAGCAGCATTACCTGTTTCGCATTTTGCATAAGTCCACCTAATATCATTTAATCGAGTATTCTATGGAATTTCAGTTCTAGGTGTTGGGTAAAATTATGATACGGAGAGCAAACATGAAATTGGAGGTGTACAAATAACCTACCACACAAACCTAGGTCTAAAGATGATTGTTTTCATTAAATAATAAACAATGTGAAGTTACGTTTTAAAGGTAACAATGTAAGATTTTTGGCAAGTGTAGCTTTAACCTACCCACTGTAGTATTAAAACAGAAGTTGCACTGACCAAAATAAAAGCACATGTGCATTATTAGAGTCCTTATCTGCTTTCATTTTAAACTTTTAAACTGTATGTCGAAAAAAGGATGACTCTTTAAAATAAGCATGCTATGTGTGTTACTGGTTTGTAGCCACAATAAAATAATAGACTGCTAATTCCAATTTTGTCAGCCAATAGCTTTGGCACCTGGCATGAACTCTGCCCCTTGAGCCATTATCTCTGCCCTGCGGAGAAGATTGCCACTTATAAAAACAGGCACATGCTATGCTTTCTGCTGGAAGCAACTGAAGGAATTTAAAAAGTAAGGTGATGGTCCTTGTATTGTTAACACTTGAATATGTTTTCCCTTCTAGCATATGGTATCAACAGTATCTTATACCAACGTGGGATCTATCCTGCTGAAACATTTACACGTGTTCAGAAATATGGACTTACTATGCTTGTGACTGCAGACTCTGAACTTAAAAATTATCTGAACAATGTGGTGGGACAGCTAAAAGGTATTTTTTTATGATTTCCTGACAGTTTTCTTATTCTCGGCTGCAGCTCCAATCTGGTGGAACGCTGTGTCACAAGCGTACCTGACATCTTTCCGCAGGGCCTGCAAGACAGAGCTGGGTCTCCCACGGCTAGTGGATAGCTTCCTGAAGCCTGGAGAGCGAGATGGGTCGGTGCGCACCGACCCCCCTCGCTCTCCAGGCTTCAGCAAAAGCCTGCATTCGCCCCATAGGACGCACACACATTTCCCCTTCATTTTTGGAGGGGAAAAAGTGCGTCCTATAGGGCGAAAAATACGGTAATAGCCAGCACCTTGAATTGGACATAGAAACAAACTGGAAGCAGTGCTGATGGAACAAGACTGGTAACATGATCTGAATAGTGAGCACCAGAAAGCATTCTGGCCACCAAATTTTGCACTGATTGTAGTTTCTAAATGCTCTTATAAGGGCAGCTCCTTTCAGTAATCTAACCTGGATGCAGCAATTGGCCAGATTTGTGTTCTTTAGGAAGGGACATAACTGGAGAATCAGTTGAAGCTGAGCAGACACTTCTGTTTTAAAGAAATGGAAAGGTAGATAAACTCATCTTTATTGGGCTTTTTTATCAGTGAAGTGCTGCTTCTGCAGTCTCCAGAAGATAGTACAAAGGTAAACACTCCTTTATTCTTAGGGTCCTTATTCATGATGGGAGCAGTTAGCAGCAACCTCAATAATGGGTGTTGGTAATACATTTGTATTACCTTTGTAATTTGTATATACCTTGCATATATGTTCCAGAACTCTGAAATGGGAACTCTGAAACTACTGCTAGATGGGAGCAACTGGTAAAGCCTGAAGCCATATAATAATATCAGTTTGCGTGGCAAAACATACTGTGGACTCCCAAGCAATTTAGAAAAACAAATCCACTACCAAGAATACAGAAGTTGGCCATTCCTCATGTATAAAATTAAGTCACCTCATTTATATCCAGTGAAACCTCAGTTGTCGAACGTAATCCGTTCCAGAAGACCTTTCGACTTCCGAAACATTTCACAACTGAGGATCAAAGGGCAAAGTCAATGGAGAAAAGCGGAGCAGTTACTTCCGGGTTTTTGGCTTTGGGGAGCCGAGGATTGACTGTATAGGAATACTGTTTGAAATTTCTATTTAGTTGAAGTTCTGGCATACTTCTTGCACATCAGGCTTCCTACATCAAGTGTACCATGTGTATCCTATAAACTGCAGGTTGCCTGTATGGGTAATAGTTTGCAGAAAGGCAGTGGTAGTGTTTATTTCAGGTGGTTTAAAATGTTTTAAGGCTGTGTAACATTGGGACTTCTGGGAAGCTATTTTTCGTCTTGCTTTTTCCCCCAGAATGGCTCTATGAATGCCTAGTTCAGCGGCTAGTAGTGGTGATCTCCAGTAAAGAAACCAGTGAAGTTCTGGAAAGGTGGCAGTTTGACATTGAATGTGACAAAGCTGCAAAGGATGAAAGGTAAGTGCATTCAAACACCATTATTTCAAAGAATGCAAAATGTAGGCATTTATTCAGCTTTGTATTCAAATTGTGCTCCTCCCTCACGCCAGGTACAAAAAAGCATATTGCAAATTGTGGTGACAACATAATTGTCTTGGAGAGATGGATGATATGGATATGCTTGTGGATATATGCACAGTTGCCTCCTTCAAAACGGGGACTTCCAAAGGGGGAGACATGGCTTGCAAATGAGTAAAGCAAGGGTTGTGCTTGCAAAGTGGTCAGCTGGTCCATTCTAAGGCCTGGGGTGTCAGCAGCAAATGCACACAAGTAAAATGCTATAGATGTAGGCCAGGAGTGGGGGAAAAGCCCAGCTCCTGACCAGACCCTACCCCACCCCCATGGACCACTCTGACAGATGGGCATGTCTTGTAAATTGCATGACATCAAGTGACCCAAAGTAAGCTTTTTCCTTTCATCACTGCTCTGAATTCACCAAGCCACAATTTATAGTCAGGTATTGGCTGCACTGTCCAAAATTCTATAGCCTAGCACATACCTGCCTGAAGTGGGCTTGCCAGAAGTGTAACTGTAAGGCTGCTAATTGTTCCTGTCCCACCTCTGATATTGCATATTACATCAGATGTGGAGTAGATTTAGGGCCTGTCAGGCCTAACTTGGCCTGCAAGCCAGTGGTTCTTCCTCCCTGGCATAGGCAATGGAAACCTGCAAAGCAACCACACCAAACATGGCATGTAAGTTGGACCCGTGGATATTTACTATGTAAAATACTAATAGCTTTGTTAATTTATGATATCAGACTTGTTAACGACGGCTTTTGATTGCTATTTTAGTGCACCGAGAGAGAAATCTCAGAAAGCTATACAGGATGAAATAAAATCTGTTATCAGACAGATAACAGCCACAGTAACTTTCCTTCCTTTACTAGAAACAACATGTAAGTATCTTGTCACTTGATGCTCTTGACAGAATGCAGCAAATCTGTTTGGGGGCTTATTCATAGTATAGGCTAAAGAGCAAGGAAATGAGTACAACCTAATTTCTGTAAAGAAGTACATTGCCAAGCGTTTAAGGAATGTAAACTATCTGAATAAGGTGAACAATGAGTTCATTTTCAGATGATGCCATATTTTATAAAATCTGAGTGGGCTGAACAGCTCCAAAATAGTGTCTTCAAACTGGATAGTGCTGTATCCTTTCCCTGCCCATGCTCTCCCCAGCCTTCTCTCAGTTGTGCTCTGAGATCAGGTGTAACACCTGTTGGAAAGAAAATAGGGTGGGATAGCAGAAACAGTTATAGGGTAGAAGGGAAGAGGTTTATCATCCTCATCCTGCACGCTTACTTGCACTTCACAGCAATTCAAAAAAGCACGCTTCTGACACTGGCACTGCTGCTGTTTGCAGAAAATGCTGTCAAAAGTTCAATGAAAGTGATTCACATTTAATGTGACATAACATAGATGGAGTCTTTCACGGGGAGGAAGGCTGTAAGTGTAGTCGGCTGAATCAGTAAAATTGTTTTTTAAACATACTGAACTAGTAAAAATACTAAAACTAGTAGTATGACAATGATCCTAAATCTGGTGAACACTTGTTCAGTAAACTGCAGTTCCGATAATCCAATTTCAACATATTGTAGTTAGCCTTCAAGTGATGGATATGAATGAATGATCCAGACCTAATTTGGTTCAATTAATGTATTATTGCAGCATTAGTACAGAAAAAGTATGAATGTGCTTGAATTTTAAATACAAGCATACAATTTTATTCTACCCTTAAAAATGAATTTAGAATATAGGCATGCAATATAAATCCAGTAACACTGCGTTTTTCCTTGCAGGTGCATTTGACTTGCTGATTTTCACAGACAAAGACTTAGCTGTTCCAGAAAAATGGGAAGAGTCTGGTCCACAGTTCATTGCTAACTCTGAAGAAGTTCGTCTTCGTTCCTTCACAACTACAATACACAAAGTCAACAGTATGGTGGCCTACAAAAAGGACAGCTTCCCCTGACCGCAAATAAGACTGTACATAGGCTTCCTCTTAACTTCTTTAGCAAATAGTAATTACTTTCTGCATAGATGCTTTGCGTTACAGTAAAACTAACAGGGAAAACATGCTTTGTACATAGCTTAAATATACTGTGGATATATTTCTAAGAATGAATGCTGAAATCCTGTTCTTTGATATGCGACTGAATTTCCCCATTTTGGTTATTACCGGAGTGTGGACTGAATGTTTTTAATTGTATTTTGTAGGATAAAAAAATAAAGTAGAACTTCCAACTGATCTTTGTATCATAAGTGTCCTGTATAACTGCCTATATTTACTTAAAGGCGAGTCTACTGATAATAAACTACTTACCATATTTTTCGCCCTATAGGACGCACTTTTTCCCCTCCAAAAATGAAGGGGGAAAATGTGTGTGCGCACCGACCCATCTCGCTCTCCAAGCTTCACGCAGCTCTCCGCAAGCCATGGGAGCCTGCGCCGGGCTCCCATGGCTTGCGGAGAGTTGCCTGTTCTGGGGTCGGGGGAAGCTCGGGCTTCCCCTGCCCCAGCCCCGCGCCTGGGGGGGGGGATTTTTTCCTTTATTTCCCCCCCCAAAAAAACTAGGTGCACCTTATTGGACGGTGTGTCCTATAGGGCGAAAAATACGGTAATTTTGTCTGTGTTGTGGTTGTGTCTAAAGTTAGCAAGAATATTACAAGACCTTAGAGACTGGAAACATCAGCTTGATCTGGCTTACAGACCTGTTAGGCTTAGGACAGCTAGGATTGGCACCAATGGAAGTTTTTTCCTAGTGATTTTAATTCCTGTGGAGCATTTTCACTAGAATATTGGCATCTATATATATACACAGTCATACCTCGAACTGAATCCATTCGACTTTCGAAAACCAAGGGGTGACTTCCAATTGGCCACAGGAGCTTCCTGCACTCAATCGGAAGCAGCATCAGACATTTGGGTTCCAAAGAATGTTTGCAAGCCGGAACACTCACTTCCGGGTTTGCAGCATTTGGGAGTCAAGGCATTTGCCTCACAAGGCATCCGACAACCAAGGTACGACCGTACTGCCATCCTGACAAATTGTCTCTAGCTTAATTTTTCCCTCTGCAGCTCTACTATTGGCTAATGAAAGAATTTTTTCCAAGTTTATTTATACCAGGGAGGGTGGACAAGGGGAGATAGTTGACATGGTGAGAAGTGTATGAACTGGGGTGGGCATGGCTCACCTTTTGCTGTAACCCTCAAAACCCTGAAGGAAATGTGCCCATCAATGGGAAGAGGGGAATTCTCTTAGAAGCAAGCTCCAAATTCTTCCAACAGGAACAACTGCTCATCTTTTCAGTCAATGGCTTACAAGCTTCAAAAGCCAACAGTTCTTGCATTTGTCCCGCATATAAGCAAGCCCCACAAAAAGCAAAAATTTAATAAATCTTTTTATTTGTGACTTTATATACAAAAGCAAGTTCGAGAATGCATTCAAAGTAGCTAATTTAGACATGGACTGACCAAAGGGTTTGACAGGGGAATTTAAGGCATCAACTAGTTGCCAGCCAATTCAAGCAATCTGGGAAGAGGATCCTGACTTGTTCAGGATATTCCTACAGAAGCACATTCCTGCAGAAGATGATCATCAGGTTTAGATCACCTTAGGTTTCCTACTCCAAGTGTGCATCTTAAAAATGCCATGTTTTCCCACTTTTGTATTCAAAATGCATAATGAAACCACGCAAAAAGTAGTGCTGGGTTTCAAAACATTCCTGCTGTCTTTGTAAGCAATATATTAATTTCAGAGGGCTGCGCAAGTGGAATTTTAGGAGTTCTTCCGTTTTTCCATTCTATTCTATGCGCAGGATAACATTTAAATCACATCTTGAATATTTTTCAACTCAACTATGGAAGTGTAGTTTCACCACACAGTGAAGATGGAGAAAGGAACAGAAGTAATGTTATATTGAGTTTCAGGAGTCTCTGAAGAGCCAATGTACATCATGGAGTACAAATAAATATCTTCCAGGACATCCTTAATAGCGTTCATAACCTGTTAGAAAAAGTAAAAAGAAATCACTATAATTATGTTTAGTGCCTACTGAAGAAAGCTGTTGGAAAAAATATTAAGAGCAAATGTTATTTTTATGACTGAGCTGGAAAAAAGTATACAAGGAAGTTGCTGTTGAGAGTTAAACTCATTACTGTCTAGCACACAAACATGCAGTGTATCTGGAGATGGAATCCTGAACAGTTTAAAAAAACCACCACAAAACACTGAGAACTTAAGATGGTGCTTGGAATTAACTGCTCTTTAAATGAATTGGGTTTAAGAATTGCCAGCTAGTTATGCTTTCATAGTATGTAAGAACCTAAGCTACTATTACTACTGACGAGAATTTTCTCCACCTTTCTCTGAAGCATATGACCTAATATACACGAACCATGTGAATTTTTATAAAGTATGATCCAATGCAGAGTAAACTTTAAGTCCTGCTCTGTTTTTTGCATGCAACTTACTGGAATCTACCAGAAGCTGCCAAACATGAGGACAACTGAATATGAAGTCACACAAACTTGTCTCATTCTGGCCCTGACCATCAGCTCATCCATCTCTGTACCACCTACTCTACAGGAGGTCCAAGAAAAAGTATTTTCCATCTCTGCTACCCAATCTTGCAAATTTAAGATGCTGAGGAGTCAAACTTCAGATCACTCCCATCTTCTGGTTTTATACCCCGAGATTGAAACTTGATGGTTTTGGCTTCCTTATCTTCCTATAATTTCACAATCCAACAGCAGAATGGATAATTTGAGATGTGGTCCACTTTTCTGAACTATGGCCATTCTTCGTAAGGAACTCCAAGACCATTTTTAACATATAACTAAGCAGTAATTGAAATCCATAAAAGCCGGTGTTAAGAGCACCCACCTGAGCCTAGTTCAAATGACGGATGAGTTTGTTGATTCCACTACCTCGAAATCCAGTATCACCAATCTCTTTGTGGAACCCCGCTTTATTGCGGGCAGCGTGGCGAGCTACTGACAGGTGGAATGGCCACAAGAAGTTGTTGACTTCATGAAAATGTTTCCCAGCTGAGTAAATCTCATGAATAAGATCTTCCAAACAAATAATACCAGAGTTTCCTAAGAGGGAGAAATAATTTTAGAAACACAGTAGCATCCAACTTCTTTGGTCATTTCATGCTGCTCCAAAGCTTAGTGTCCTCCCCTACATTAAATCTCTTACCCAAATGCTCCTCTATCAGAATGTTGTCTGTCAAAGCAAGCTTTTTCTTATTGACCTTTGCATGGCCTCGTTTCAGGATCAACTCTCGAATAGATTTCAGGTTCGGATAACTGTGTAAACAAAATTAGTGGTGATGCTGCTGGAGAAATTTTCAAAAACTAGAATATCCTTCAAAATGGCAACTTGTTTCGTAAGTAACTGCTATATAGCTCCCAGAGAATGGCCACAGCACTAGTCATTTTAAAGCCCAGTATGTAACAGTTTCCTACTTGTTTTTAATACTCCGCCATCCTTAGAACATACCTCTTCTCAATGGGACTCAAGGTATAGAACTAGTCAAGATTTGTGCAAACTACTGCTCCAAGACAGAATGCATTGTGGCATGAATTTTTATAATCAAAGTTTTGTTATTGTATTAACAGCCTATTTTATAGTTCAGTTACAAAGTGGATTATTGCAGCAGATTCATGCCTAAATTGTTTTCAGAAGACAAATGCACAAAACCTTCTTTGAAGCAGACTGCAAACGCCACCTGATCTGAGCCCAACCTGTGTCACATGATTAACCCCCTGCACAAATGTATATTATGCTGTTAACGCACCTTCATGCAAAATGTCTATTGATGTCAACAGATAAAAAGACCCACACTAAATATATTAAATGTATATATAGCTATATTTCAAGTCAGGCTAATAGGCCCTGGATGATTGTACCATTTCCAAAGGCAGCAGTAACACACACACACACACACACACACACACAGAGAGAGAGATCCCATCCCCATCCTCAAAAAGGTCACAGAAAAATAGATAGAGAGCAGTTTGTACTTGCCAGTTCATCTTTCCTGACATGCCAGAATTAGCATGCAAAAAAGAAATCTACTTAACTTTTTCAAAGTTATGATACCTTTTATATTCATTTCATTGCCTTTAACCATCCCTCCCACACACAAAAATAAAAGTTGTACTAACCCCCATGCCACATAAGGCTCCACAGTTCGCAGCATTTTCAGAGATGTTGGCGACAATTTAACAAACGTGCCACTGTAAATCTTTCTCAACCGTAGCCTTTGTATGACATGCCGCACGCGTAGGCTCACACCTTTAATTCTAAAGCAAAGTAGGAGAAATCAGCCAAATTCTCCCCTTGGACAGAAAGCTCCACAGTAAGCAGAAACAAATATAGGTATACATGAACAATCACCTTTTTACATTTTCTTGAAAGTTGTGTCCTAAAGCTACGGCCTGATGTTTCATTTCTCCCTTCAGCAGGAGGCAACAAACTATGAGCCCTGGCTTAGCAGAGGCGTAGGGAACCTCCAGCCCACAGGTCACATTTGGCCCACAAGGCTGTTTTTCTCTAGCCAGAGCTACTCCTTTGCCATCAGTTGTGGAGTGGGTAAAATCATAACTGTAAAGGGACCATAAGTGGCCTGGTTCTCTGCAAACCGGATTTGACAGCAAGTGCAGGCCCCAATTGACAAAGCAAGAAGTGCTTTGTTGCCCAAAGGTCCTTTGAAATCAAGCCATTCTGTAAAGGAAAAAGCTTCACCTGGTGTCATAATGACGTCCAATGGGTGTCCCTGCCTACATTTTGAAGTGCACTATGGTTGTGGGAGGGGGGACATCAGGAACCCATCACATCATTGGATTAAATTCCCTACCCTTGGGCTTAGCATAATGTCCAAACCAATGCTCATGGTTTGCTTCACGCAAACAAACCAAAAGCAGGAAGCTAAGGTTTACTCTTACTGCTTTTATTCAGTGTTCAGTTCAAGAAGGTTTTTTTGTTCTGTCATAATTCATCAGTACAGTACAGTGGTACCTCGGGTTAAGTACCGTATTTTTTGCTCTATTAAGACTCACTTTTTCCCTCCTAAAAAGTAAGGGGAAATGTGTGTGCGTCTTATGGAGCGAATGCAGGCTGCACAGCTATCCCAGAAGCCAGAACAGCAAGAGGGATTGCTGCTTTCACTGCGCAGCGATCCCTCTTGTTGTTCTGGCTTCTGAGATTCAGAATATTTTTTTTCTTGTTTTCCTCCTCCAAAAACTAGGTGCGTCTTGTGCTCTGGTGCGTCTTATAGAGCAAAAAATACGGTACTTAATTTGTTCCGGAGGTTAAGAAACTGTTCTTAACCTGAAGCACCTCTTTAGCTAATGGGGCCTCTCGCTGCCACCGCAGCACAATTTCTGTTCTCATCCTGAAGCAAAATTCTTAACCCGAGGTACTATTTCTGGCTTAGCGGAGTCTGTAACCTGAAGCGTACGTAACCCAAGGTACCACTGTACGCCAGTTCACTGTTCTGCAAACGTATCCATGGACGGTAATTATTTTTTTTTAAAAAAAATAAATCCACATAATCTGTGCAAATTGGAAAACTAGAATGAGCAAAGCAGTGAAAACCAGCAGATTGCTGGAAAACTAAGTTACAGATGACAAACAGATGCTTACTCTGCAATCCGTACTGCGAAAGCCAGTTTGTGTCCCTCAGGCATTAGCAGCAGCCGGGGCTTATGTTCCATGCGCCTCAGACGGACATCATCTCTGTGTTTCCGATGAGAATCCCGCAAAAATGTCTCAAGACGTTTGAATCTGATTTGTTTTCCTTTCTGATGCTACAATAAGGAAGTTAAATTTTAAAAGACATGCCTTTATTTTAAGTAACTATTTGCATGCTACTCAGTTTAGTACATAATGGTCAACATGCTCAGCATGTTTTTTCAGTACAAAATGTTCCGTACAATGACATGCCAGCTGTTGTACAGCACTCAAGAGTATCACAGTTTTGTATCTTTGGGGTTATGCCCTAAAATACAGGGAAACTGTTATAAATGAAATAAAGTAATAACAGGATATGAACTTCCAATACATCTATCCATAATGTGTTTTATTAGCAGCCGCAAAACACATAATATACCTGGCTAACATGTGGTCTACTGTTATAACTGGAAAAAAACACTTACTCCCTTCCTGGATGACAGCATAAGAATATGGGAGCAAGCACACCTGAGTGACTAATAATGTAAAGGTCAAATAATTTATTGAAAAACTGAGCATTTTCAATACGTATCAATACAATAAGTTACAGGGCAATGTTTAACCACAAAGTTTGTTGGAAACAGTATAGCAACAGATTATCTTAATTTAACCTAACCTTATTTCTGCTCTCTGAACTGAAATACTTATGTGGTTACTTCTTTTTCCTTTTAGAAAAAGGGCTGGATTTCAGTTTAAGGAGCTTAATCTACAAATGGGGCAGGCAAGTTACCATGGAAAAGTAGATGGGATGTGATAGAATTTGGAACTTTATATCAAGGATAGCATCCTAGTTTGATTCAATCACAAAAGGGTTCAAGCAAGTCTTGGTTACAGTCATACAGAGGAACTTCAAGAAAAAGGTTTGATAAAGGAAGGACAAAAAAAGTCATTCTAAGAATAAGTTGTGAGGGAGTACCTATACTTACAATACTGGAGAGGTGAAGAGGGTGATAATGTTTCCTACAAATCGAAGTAAGCAAGACTACATCCTTCTAAAGCAAAAAGATATACACCCTTGATTTCTACCACTTCCCTTTTCCCAAGGATTTTAATTGAAACCTGATTTTATATTACATGCCTCATTTATCTAACATTTATTTCAGCTGACCTGAAATTCCTGCCTGATCTGATCAGGTGAACATACAGTGTCCTGACCTACAATATGCCTCCCCTACCTTTCTTTTGTCCAGCAGCGCCTGCTTTGCTTGGGTGGCTTTGATTGCTTGATATGCCTTTCTTTTTTTCAGTAGATTTTCTGGCACCCGGGGAATCTTCTTTGGTGGTCTAAAACACAAGAGTTTGAACGGGTCAGAGAGAACACAAAAACTGGTCTAATGGAAAGCGATTTTCACACATTCATATACATAATGCGTTGCACAAATGGTTCCTATTCAAGGACTTAATTCGTTCTAGAAAACATACACACAGCCTCCTAGAAGCGGTCGGTTTCCATATCGTACGATCTCCCTCCACCGATCCAGTACAAAGAACTGTGACCACTATCTATTGTTCTTACAGGCCTCTGACTATGCCTCCATCCAACAAACAAAGCAGAAGCCCAAGCCCTCCCCGAGGATGGAGACGGATTCTCCCCCGATCTACTTCTTCCCCCTCGAAAACTCACTCAGGCTCCGCCATGTTTCCTCGCCACCTGTGTCCTGTTTCGATCCACTACGCATGCGTACCCCTTCCGGAAGGAAGCGTTTCGCATCTCACGCACAGGCGCGTCGAGGAGCTGCCCTTAAATGGCATGGTTTAATCCGCTCTACAATCTATCTCTATGGTTCTCGTCCCCAAGAGATATACGGTAACCCTAGCGTTATAGAGCTAAGAAAATTTAGCAACCCGTCTCATTGTGCGAACTTCCGGGTTCATTTTTAAACATAGATTCCATCCTGGGGAGAGCAGTGAGAGCTGCCCATAAAAGGAAATACGCGGAGAATTCCAGGGTTTTAGGGTAGCTGTCAAAAAGCAGCAGCGCTCAGAATAAGAAAAAAAAAAAAGTGGAAAATACAGTTCCCTCCCCTTCGTGTCTTATTTCGTGTTGAAAAAATGATCTTCAGTTTTAAACCCCATTTTAAATGTTCATGCTGATGCCATGCGAGAGTGGGGCGAGAGGCGGTGAGTGACACGTGTTTTACAACCGCCTTGTAATGTCGTCTAGTATGGATATGTTCCGTTTATGCATGTTAAAACATACCCCCCCCCAAGCTCCCCACTATTGTTTACACGAAAGAAGAGCTGAATTATAAGAATAAAGAAAATTCCTGAGTTTTGCTGCTGTCTTTGCTGCATCGGAGAAGGGGGCTTGTAAAATGAGAGCGTTTTCCATGGATGTCCATTCGCAACTCTCGGAGAGTTGCCGGGCGGGCAGGTGATTATTAAAATGGGGAGCTGTCCTCCTCATGGTCATCCACCAGGCAACATCCCAGGGAGGGAGGGAGGTGAGTCGGAGAGAAGGGTTCAATGCTGTGGCGCCCAAATTGTGGTGTGGCTCCTGCCAGGACAGCATTCTGGGGAACTAAGTTATTGGACTTGGAAGTGGAATATCTCATTTCATTGGAGAAAACAGCAGTGATGATTATTTTAACACTTGAGGCCCAATTTATTGTTATTGACATAGCTGTCAACTTTCAGATTTGAAAATAAGGGATCAGCAGCCTCACCTGTCCTGGGGACAGTCTACGGGATATCTAACAATCCGGGATAGCAGAGGGAAGCAGTGGGAAATGGCGCTGGAATAAGGGAATTTCCCGCAAAAAAAAGGAAAAGTTGACAGCTATGTTTATTGATTGACGGTCATTTTGTAATGTGTGTAATGGGATCTTGAGAGGGACGCGGGTGACGCTGTGGGTTAAACCACAGAGCCTAGGACTTGCCGATCAGAAGGTCGGCGGTTCGAATCCCCGCAACGGGGTGAGCTCCTATTGCTCGGTTCCTGCTCCTGCCCACCTAGCAGTTCAAAAGCACGTCCAAGTGCAAGTAGATAAATAGGTACCGCTCCGGCGGGAAGGTAAACGCTGTTTCCGTGCGCTGCTCTGGTTCACCAGAAGCAGCTTAGTCATGGTGGCCACTTGACCCGGAAGCTGCACGTTGGCTCCCTCGGCCAATAAAGCGAGATGAGCGCTGCAACCCCAGAGTCGGCCACGACTGGACCTAATGGTCAGGGGTCCCTTTACCTTTACCTTTATGTGTTTTCTGTAGACTGATGGACTGGCCATGGTGAAGGCTAGGACAACATGCCAACTCCATGCAGTGGACCATACTGGTGCTCTCACATATTCATATTGGCTAAAGGGTATTTTTATCCTATTATGTTAGACCACATTATGTAATCTCATAATAACTCTTCTTATATCTCAACCAAATAAACAAATGTGATAATGATTCATTGCTGATGCAGCTTTATGGGCAGAAAAGCTGTGATGCAGTGCAGCATCATTCCAAATAGGCAAGTGAACTTTAAAACCACAAGATCCTTGATGCAATGAACAGCAATCAGAATCCTGTACATGCTGTGCATTATGGAGAGTTTGAACTGTGTCAAACTTTTTTTTAAAAAACAAATAATTATGAACATGAACATATAATTGGGCAAACTTTGTCATAACCAGTGGATTTTCTATCAAAACCACCTGCAAGTCATCCCAGTGACTTAACAAATGACCAAAAAATAAAAAAAATAAATAAAAAATTATCCCCAGCTCATTATGGTAACTGCTGGGAGCATTCAGCACTGATAATGGTTAGATCTCTCTTGCTTGTGCTATAAGCTTCTTCCTAGGAATGTATTTTAATCATGGCCACACCTTTTAAATTAGCTTTAAGAAAGGTTGACTTGCGGGTGTTCCACCTTTATTTTCTTAACACTTACAGATGTGTTTGCCAAGCATTGTTTCTACCTCAAAATGTTAATGAAGTTCAATATCTCACTTTTCAGGTGCAAATTAAATCCAGTTGCTCTCTGCAATGTCTCCTCTCACAGTATATGTAACTAAGGAAAATTTGGATCTCCATAAATGTGACCATAGTAGCTTCATGCGATGAGATTAAATGCTTGTGCAGTAAGTCTCATAAAATATACTGTAATCAAGTGGTAGAATTAAGTATGCTTAAGTCCATTAAAATCAATTGACTTAAATATACTTAACACTCGTGTTGGAGTATGGCTTTAGTTATGTCTGCAGTATTCATCTTCAAAACTCACATCTTGGATAATTTTGAAGCAGGGTGAGGTGAGCAGTGATAGCAGTTAGCAAACTACCGTGGGGTTTTGTTGGGAGCTGAGAGAATTTCCTTAACAATTTTGCTTTAAGTAGGATTTGATTTGATTACATTTTCCCGGTCTCTTTGATTAATTGATGTAAATTTGTATAAACATATCTGGTGTAAGAGCTCTGCCATAAAGTAACTTTATCCGTAAAGACATGTAATCATAATATAAATATTATATTACAAATATTGACGTTATAGTCAATGCAGGTATCAGGGTCATTTGCACAGCTGTGTATATATTTCTGCTCCTTCCAACAAATCTGTGATATTCATTGAGCAATTTTTTTTTGGCAACAATACATGTGCTATGTTATGAAAAATAATAGTTTCAGTCTGAAGTGTTTCCTTCATTTTAAGTTATTTTTCCATGCTGTGCAAGTAATCTCATATCCTTTGTTTTGTAGGACAAGAGTTTATGTATTGATTCTCACAGGAGAGCTAAACAGTCAATAGTATCTGGCTAATGTTTGTGAACATATATAATTCACATTAAAATATGGTTTTGAATATAATATATATTAATGCATTGGCAAGGCGTAATCACTGTAAAACAATTACAAAATCTCCCATTGGTTTGAAAGCCATCAGGATTTGGTGTAAATGCCAAAAAGAGGCAGAAATGACAAATACTAAATATTTAAACTCCTGCCCACCTAGCAGTTCAAAAGCACATCAAAGTGCAAGTAGATAAATAGGTACCACTCCAGCGGGAAGTTAAACAGTGTTTCCGTGCACTGCTCTGGTTCGCCAGAAGCAGCTTAGTCATGCTGGCCACATGACTCGGAAGCTATATGCCGGCTCCCTCGGCCAATAAAGCGAGATGAGCGCCGCAACCCCAGAGTCGGTCACAACTGGACCTAATGGTCAGGGGTCCCTTTACCTTTACCTTTACCTAAATATTTAAAAATTAAAAACAATAGCATCAGAGAATCTTGAGTCAGGGCATTTTTAAACTCATCCTAAGTAAACCTGAAGCAATACATTTCTTTTTGCCTTGCATATTTTAAAATCTAGGGCAGCTGATCGAAAACTAATCATGGAAGACCCGCATTAAAACAAGTACATGGTTGCCTTCTCCATGAGCAGGTAAGGAGTTCTCTTCGGGGGGGGGGTTAACAAGCAAACATGTGCACCAACTAGACAGCAGATAGCCAAATATTTGAAGGCAAAGCTGGAACAGATGCGTTGCATGTGCAAGTTCTTCTATTCAATCCCTGTTTTTAAGTCATTGTAACCCACTCTGGCTGGGACCTGCTGGTGAAAAACAGATAATCATAATACTCATCACCATCCCCAGTTGTTCTCTGATGGCAGAACCAAGAAATATTTCTTCCTAAAAAAAGTTTGATAGCAGATGCCAGAGAACATAAGCAGTACAGGTTTTTGGCTAGATAGACCAAGGATCTGCCCGTGTACATTCACCTGTGTTACCTGCATCAAGTAGCTCTGTTGCCTGAGTACATAAGGTGTAAGTAATTTGTATAGTTGATTGGTGCCTGTTTGTTGCTTACAGAGTGGGGTTGCTAGTGTGGGGGTTACTGGACGTGTAGGGTTGCAAGGGAGCTCTGTAATACATATATGTGTATATACGCATGGGGTTGCATAGGATGTATCCATTAGGTGGCTCCCTCTACAAACATTAAAGTCCTGACAAGTTTTCGTTTCAAAATTTACAATGCATGCACACCATATCATTTTGCCAGCAATTGTTTCCAGAAGCTTTAAGGGGGCAGAAGAACTTTAAGAACTTTTGAGCTGTTGCTCAGAACTTCAACCAAGCCAGAAAACTTTTCACAGTCTGCTAGCTCACGTTTCTCTCACTTTCCACCCATGTGCACGAAGATCTGCCAACTGAGGCAGGCTTTTCTGACATCTAATGTAGAGGATGCGAATATGCCCAGGCTGCCTTAAGGACACGGCCAGCTGGCTATATCCCAGCTTGTGTCTGCCACCACCTCTCCACTCACCTGAATTCCTGAGAAAAAGAAACCCATACTAAAAGCTCCCCAGTCATCACTAAGGATGGAAGGCCACGTTCATTTCAGTTCTGTTTTTCATTTTTCCAGCCTCAAATTCAGTTCTCCAAATTTCTGCAGCAGCTTGTGAATTGTTATTCAGCATTTTAGTGTGAATTTCTCTTAATAAACACATTTGTTGCTAGCAATTTATCCTAGCATACAAATGCACTTTGTATGATAATTTCACTAATACGTTCATTAATGCACTGCAAAATTTGGATTTATTTGGTTCTCATCTTGCTTCAGAAAGTATGAATTCAGCTTAAATGTGAACTGAATACAACCCTTCCCCCTAAAAAAATCTCTAAGTATAGTGTCAAGGGAAGTAATAGTACCATTGTATTCTGCCTTGGCCAGACTCTACATAGAGCAGTGTGTTCGGTTCTCGGCATCACAGTTTGATGATGATAATGATAATAATAATAATGTTTATTCCCCATCCATCTGACTGGGTTTCCCCAGCCACTTTGGGCGGCTTCCAGCAAAATATAAAAAATAATAAAATGTCAGGCATTAAAAACTTCCCTGAACTGTGTTGCCTTCAGATGTTTTCTAATAGTTGTGTAATTCTTTATCTCCCTGACATCTGATTGGAGGGCATTCTACAGAGAGGGCGCCACTGCTGAGAAGGATATTGAGAAGTTGGGATGTGTGCGGAGGGTGACCAAGATGATAAATGGGGTGGAAACCAAGCCTTATGATAAATGATTGACGGAGCTGGGTATGTTTAGTCTGGGTATGTTTAGAGAACAATAATAGCCATCTTCAAATAGTTGAAGGGCTGTCACATGGACGATGGGGTGAGCTCGTTTTCTGCTGCTCCAGAGGGTAGGACCCAAGCCAATTGATCAAATTGCAAGAAAGCAGATTCCGACTAAATACTAGGAAGAACTTTCTGGCGGTAAGAGCTTTTCAACTGTGGAACAGACTGCCTACGTAGGAAGGTGGTAGGCTCTACTTCATTGGACATTTTAAAGTAGCAGTTGGATGGCCATCTGTCAGGAATTCTTTAGCTGTGATTCCTGCATTGCAGCGAGTAGGGATCAGTGGCGTAGCGTGGGTTGTCAGCACCCGGGGCAAGGCAAGTAATTTGCGCCCCCCCTCCGCTGCACTGTCCCTCCCCCAGATAGTCCCTCACTCTCTCTCCGCACCGCACCGCACGCCTGGCACCCTCCCCTCCACAGTGGGCGGCGACCTGGAGGCTCGGATCGGATTTGCACAGCCAGCACTGCAGTGAGAGAGAGTGAGTGAGCCAGGTAGGGGCAGAGAGCTGCGAGTGCGAGCACCCCCCCCCCCAGATGTTGCGCCCGGTGCGGCCGGGCCCCCCTGCACTCCCCATGCTACACCACTGGTTGGGATAACACTTGGAATCGTCTTCCAACCCCACAATTCTGTGATTCTACGATTTGGTGTATAGGATAATAATGTACACAGTTTTGGTTACCCCATCTCAAAGAATGTATTTTTGACGGACAAAATACAGAACAGAGTGACTAGCAAATCAGATATGCTTGCTCCTAATACCCACAGAGTCAAATGGGCCATACTAGAAAGAGTTCTTAGGACTTTAGGCTGAAATTTATCATTGGGGTGGAGCTTTGTTCATATTTACACAGAAGTATGTTGTACTGTGAGTCTCCTCCCAGATCAATATACCTAGGATTGTAGACTTAGGTTCTTATCCATACCTTTCCTTCTGTTTCTCCAAAAATGGTCATACTTTCTAGTTTCTTTTGATTAATATACAGAACAATTCTTTGGATACCTTTGAGGTTCGCCCCCTCTCTTGCCAGAAACTACTCTGAAGCTACAGACAGCTGAAGTGATTACCCTGCAGCTGCAGAGTTATATAAGCTCAACCCCATAAATCTGATGCTGCTTTAATAAGCAAGGATTTGGACCTGTCATTCAGCAGAGAATATTAAGGGTGGCTGCATTTCTTTTGGGGAGAAAAGAGAAGTTTGCTCTTTGCATGCAGTACATTAATCAGAAATTCTACTCCTTATATTAGATCTGTTCAAATCATGTAAATCCAAATTAGTAAATCTGTTAAAACAAACAGGTGAACAGATCAGGTTTCACTTGGCGCCCAAAATGACAGCACCAAGCAAATTTGCCATGGGAAGGAAGTTCACAAATGTGTGCCCCCACATAAAAAAAACTCTTCGGTAGCCTGCCATCTGAAGGCAGTAGGATCTCTGTTAAGGACTTACTGGAGGAGATTTTTAGAATAGCATTGCTACTATTCATTACCACCATTGGTAGTACTTTGTCCTCTATTTAAGGCCTAAGATAACAAGAATGGTGAGTTTTTGCTTTCTGGAGCAATATTTTTGTCTGCCTGTCTATATTTTATTCTATTTTAGCCATCATTAAACCAATTACCAATTTCAATGTGAGATGGACTTGCATTCTGCTTTGACTAGAGCTATGGCACTAATGGGCTACTCACAAGATTTTCTGAAGCAGTAAACAAGTGCTTAGGATGAGATGCATTGAATGCTTCTAAAGCTGAGGAAGTAGAAAGGAAATCCTTGGTGTTCATTTTTATTATTCTGAAATAGAAGGTTAAGGAAGTATGATGTGCTCTTCAAAAGTGTGACTTTGGTACTGTGTGAAATAAATCATCATTAGCAGTTTGGTGCCAATTAACAAAGGAAATGAGTTGTGAGGACATGCTGGTACTTGGCACTTTAGGGGAGAATTAATTACAAGTGCTTAGAACACCTCTGACCCATACTAGCAAAAAGTTTCAAACTATGGTTAATATGTGCAGAGGTGGACAATCTTTTTGTTGTTGTTGAGGAACACTGTCCCTCAGGAGTAATTTGACAGGGACAAGTTACCTACAGTGAGCAGGGCTGGAGTCAAATGAGCAGGGCTGCCAACAAAACTTGGGAGGGAGTTAAGAGAAATGGGCCCTTTTCTATCTCTTTATTCACTTCCTCTCTCCCTTTCTGCCATCTCCTTTTCCCCCTCTTCACCATGAAATTGTGCCAAGAGGACTTCATGGAATCCGGCTGAGACCACAGGTTGGCTGCCTCAGCTTTCCAAGAACTTGATGAAATGTTAAAATGCTGTCTTTTACTCCAATATATGCAAATGATGTCCTTCAAAGTTATTTTCCCATAATCGTCTAGTCTCACCCATTACCCATTACTGGGCTGCTACCTGACCTAAGATAGGTTGCAGTGGCATTACATAGTAAAGTATAGTAAAGTAAAGCATAGTAAAGTCCCCAAACAGCCTAGGCTGAAGACCACCAAAACTGAATTAGTCCCTGTTATGTACTGCTCTCACCCTGGGCCAGCAGGGGGACACTGTAGATAGTTTTCACTCAGGTCCACATATGCAAAGAAGGAATTGAAAGTGACATTCAGTGATTGGATAGTTACAGAAAGTTGTTACTGTTGCTTTGTAGTTGAGCTCTATATAAGCAGGTTGGCTGAATCCTCAGCCCAGTTCTGTTCTGGCCTGTGAATAAACAAGAGCTGTCTGAAGAATCGCTGTGTCGTCTGATATGTTCACCTACAACCTAACAGTCCCAATTCTAGGACAATGACTACTGTTGTTATGGGTTCCTTTGCTTTAAGCTTTCTTCTACATATTGTTAGCAGCCTCTGGCCAGGAAAAAATAATTGTACCCTAGAGATACTGCCACGTTATGCTGGGTGTGGTGCTTGCCTCTGGTGAGTAATTTCTAACATCCTTTGCAATTTAACAACTCAGCTGCTATGAGGGGAATTATGCATTATGAGGCAAATGTAAGTGCTTTGTAAAGTTAATGCAGAGCATTCAACAATATGCCTTGCCTACCATAATGAAGTGAATTCAGGAACACCAAGCCTTCCATGTCACGTGTGAAACACATGATGCACAAGGCTCGGGAAATGGTTGAAATCTGGATTATATGGATTTCTTCTGGCTTGATGGCAATTTGGTTGTGAAAGAGCATATTTGCAAAATCCAGAGGCTGGGGATTCAGATTGTGTAGGTTTTTCATTTTGTTTTGTTTTCTTCCACATCAAAGGACTGCCTTCCTTTATTTGTTGAGGACTTATGGCGATTACTGGGGAAAGCAAGCCTGTATTCAATTCTAATAATTTTGCAGGATAGAAGAAAGAGAAAGTGCATGGATCCGTGGCATTTTGCAGAAAGGTTTATATTAGAAGATACTTCATCTCCTGATGATTGTTTTCTTCTTGTAAACGGAGACATGGACCACCCAGTCTATCTCTCAATTAATCCACTGGCATGTTTTTGTGTATATAGCTGTCGGTAGGTCTCCTTCCAAATTATATAAACTCACCTCTCATAAATGACCAAAAGTGGTTACAATTGAAGTTCACAAGGTGTTTTTCTTCATAGAGTATTCCACATCAGAACATAGCAAAATAAATCAAGTTTAGTTCTTTGGGTGTCTGAATACAGGAAATTAACTACATAATGGTTTCACTTGATGTTACTGGTACCTCGGTCGTAAGGTGATATACCCTTATGTTAAACACTTGTAATTATATTACAACGCTAAAGAAAGTGCACGGTTTTACATAGAACCCGAACCTGTTTAAAAGAAGTGCAGACCTTATGGCATACGTATTTGTGCAGTTACAAATTCTCAAAAAATGCATTCAGATATATAGATATATATTTACATATATGCACACATATAGTTGACATGGGGATGGCTATTTTTTATTCCTCTCCTTTTATTGATGTCAATGAAAGGGAAATCCTTTTCACCAGGAAGGGCTCACAAGCTGTGCTGTCAGCAGGGCTGTGGACTGAAGGGCTATTGGGTATGTTAAGTTGGGGGCGAACATATCAGACGACACAGTGATTCTTCAAACAGCTCTTGTTTATTCAAAGGCCAGAACAGAACTGAACTGAGGAGCTCAGTCAGCCTGCTTATATAGAGCTCCAGAACAGTGTAACTGTAGCAACTTTCTAAAACTATCCAATCACTGAACGTCACTTTCGATCCTTCATTTGCATAACTATCTACAGTATCCCCCTGTTGGCCCAGGGTGAGAACTTCAATACATAACAGGGTACAACATGCATTTGCATCTCTCTTATGCTGCACACATCCCTTTGCCATGCCAGCCAAATGTGTGACTAGAGGAGGATACATGCTATGGCACATACTGTCAGGTGGTAGGGCCAGTTCATGCATCTTCCAGCTCTCCTCCTACATTCTTTCACCAAGTTTACAGGTGGGAGGGTTGCCTGAACCCATGCGCTCTGTGGTGGTTCAAATCTACACAGTGAGTTCTCCTGGGTAACAGACCCTACAGGCTTTTGACATTATAGATCAGGCAATGCTTCCCACGCACCCCTTGCCCAAGGTCTGCCAGGCTCTCTGCCCAACTTTTAACATGTTACAGGACACAATATATTTGTTGAAAGTGAGACTGAAATAATAGCACAGCCTTTTTACGAAACCAAATTCTTATATATTGGAGGCTCCAATGTTTGCATCCTACACGGGCCTCAATCTTAGAAGACTGCTGCTAGCTAATCTAGTTAAAAGGGAAACCATTCCTGCCCCTGTAATTGACAAAGTTAGAAGTCTATCCCTGCCTAACATAATTAGAAAGGGAAATGGCTTTATTTATAATTGACGAAGGCTGCGATTCATTACATAGTTATATGAGCATGAGGTTTAAGCATGCATAATTGTGCTCTGGCCTGCAGCCAAGCATATTATATTTCTGTTCCAGGCATATTCAAGTGTCTGTGCAAGCGCTTTGTAAAGAGACTAGGATTAATTTTCAGTTCATCTTTTTACAGGGATATTAGTATTAGAAACATTCCCGTAGAATCAGCTTTGTTTAAATTGGAAATAAGAGTAGTGTTAAATGGTTGTCTCTGAAGTCCATAATTAAAATACATATTTATATTAAAAGTATGGGTTCTCTATTATGAGCTGTAACAACCAATGGTCTGGTTCACATGTAGTGCTCAGCCAAACCTTGGTTTATCATGAACAAGCAAACAAGTGGGCTCCCAGAGAGGAGATTGCTGCTGTGCTATGTGGTTGTCCAAATCTGGCCTCATGGTTTAACTCTGGCATAGGCAAACTCGGGCCTCCAGATGTTTTGGGACTACAACTCCCATCATCCCTAGCTAACAGGACCAGGGGTCAGGGATGATGGGAGTTGTAGTCCCAAAACATCTGGAGGGCCGAGTTTGCCTATGCCTGGTTTAACTCTCTCAGACAAAACAAAGCTGTAAACCAGGGGTCAGCAATTTTTTTCAGCAGGGGACTGGTCCACTGTCCCTCAGACCTTGTGGGGGGTGGACTATATTTTGGGGGGGGGGGACTAACAAATTCCTATGCCCCACAAAGCCACTCCCGACATAGAGAGGGGGTGGGGTTGCGGGCTCACGCCCACATCTGCATCATCGCGGGGCTACGCAGCCCCGCGGGATTCCCCGGGATTCCCTTCATTTGAATAGGTTTCCCCCGGCCAGCCAATCAGCTGGCTCAGGGGGCGGTCCTTAGTCCCATAAAAGGTCGGGGCAGCCCCTGGCTCGCCCCTTTCTCTCCTGGAGCAGCAGCCTTTTGCTTCTACATCCTCCCGGCTCTCGGCTCTTCCCGGCTCTCGGCTCCTGCTCCCACGCTGCCCGGTTGTCTCCTCTTCAGCATCACTATCTGTGGACCCGGGATTCGGAGCCTCAAGAGTGAGCAGCCTCAGCGCTCACTAAGGTCGTATCCTGCACCCGCGTTTGTCTGGAAGCTCCTTGGGCTATCTGCTTGGTAACCCCGCGCCCTCACCAGCGGAGCAGCGTCCGCGGCTAATTGGCGGGGGTCTTTGCCGTAGGGGGGGAGAAAGGAGATCGTCCGAGGCGCGTGGGTTGTCCTGGGGCTAATTTGCCTGCCTGAATTTTTGCTTGGCCGCTTCCCCTTTTCCCTTTCCCGACGCTGCTGCGCTGCCGCGTTCGCTCTCCCAGCGCAAAGCGATCCCCCCACTAACATTTTGTCGGATTTGCTTACTTTTGCCTCCTGTTTCTGTCCGTGCCGGGCTGGTAGTAAGACGTGGTGGGGCTTGCAAGCGTAGCGCTGATTTTAGGCGTCATCCTTGTGGGACTCTGGGGCTCACAGCGGCAGCCATATTACTATAGGCAAAGGGCGCCGCCATTTTGAAGTCACCCACGTGTTAGCATAGGGCGCCGCCATTTTGATTTTGCCCTTTTGTGCTCCCGGTGGCCATCTTGGTTAAGGGAAACAGCGTCGGCCGGTAGTACCGGGGCTACAGCTTAACGCCTTATTATTTTCTCTAAATACCGCGTACAGGGAGGGCACCTTGCCTTGCCGCCGTCACCTATCAGCGCGGCTTGTGTTTAAAAAAAAAAATAATAATAATAATAATAATAATAAAATAAAATAAGATAAAAAATAAAATATAAAAAAATAAAAATAAAATAAAATTAAAAAGGGGGGGAATCTTTTCCTGGGTTAACCCTTACCTCCCCTTTACCTTAGATCCCTTTGGCCACATCTCCCGGGGCGCGGCCAACGCTGGCAATTTCGCAGTGGGTCTTACCGCAACAGCTGCATAAGTAATAGCCTGCTTACAAATAAATAAATAAATAAATAAATAAATAAATTAAATATATATATATATATATACATATTTGCTTTCGTAGATTTTCACGGGTACAGGAATGCAGGTTTTGGTGTCCTCGGGTGTCTTCCCGTGTAAAAGTTGGGGTGTCTAGGCGACGTTTCGACGAGGTCTCACTCGTCATCTTCAGGCTGGTGCTTTCGGCTTCTTGTTACTGGAACAGAGCAGGATCTCAGTGTTTGAGTTCCTATAAATACTGTTGAGGAGGTGTGGTGTGTAGCCTCCAATGTTCTGGGCAGAGAGGAGGTTCCCAGGCTAGTGTGCCTTTTCTTCTTTTGTTCCTTAATTACTTGAGGGATATCTTGAGTGATTTCTTGAGTGATTTCCTGAATCCCACTTAGGTGGGTCATTAGGTGTGGATTAGTTGCTAAAGCCTTCGTGTCTTGAACTCTTGAACTTTGTGAAGAGTTTTTCTGAGAAGATGGCTGTACTGCACTTGGTTGTGCTCTGGCTTGGCTTCGTGTATAGGGGCGAGCTGTGGTTTTGTGGCCTGTGCCAGCCAGATCTGTGTAGGGATTGCAGGGGGGTGCAGCATCCGGAGGTGCCACCCTGGTTTGGCTACTGGATGGTGTCTGTAATTTATCTGTGGAGAGGGTCTGGGTTTGGGTCTGGTGTGGTTGATTGGTGATGGCGTTCTGTGTGCCTCTGGATCTGGTGTCAGGTTTTGTGGGGAGGGCTAATTTCCAGATGTCTGGCAAGCGGGATGTGTCGTCACGCTTGTTCATGTTGTGAGGGTGTTTCTCTATCTCGATGGCTTCCATGATTATTCTCTTGTGGTGATGTTCCATGTTAAAGAGCAATTTGGAATCTGCAAAATTAATTTCGTGTCCTGTTTCTTTCATGTGTTGGAAAAGAGAGGAAGTTTTTTCTTCTTTTTTGACGGCATTCTTGTGTTCTGCGATACGTGCATTTATTCGTCTGTTTGTTTGTCCAATGTACGTGGCTGGGCAGACCCGAGGACACCAAAACCTGCATTCCTGTACCCGTGAAAATCTACGAAAGCAAATATCTCACCTCTACGGGGAGGAAACCTTCCAGCTGACAAGAACCTACGAGAAACTAGAAATCCGAAGAGCCACCATCTTATGTGATCTCTTGTTCCTACGCAACTGCCGAGACAACAACTTAATTCCCACATGCTTCCAACTTAAATTCCACTCTAAAACCCCAGCTACCGAAAGGATCCTGAAACGAACTGAACTATCTCTAATCAGAAACGAACTACACAAGAAAAGATACCTACTAAACCAAACCAACAAAGATCTACTCACTCTTCACCTCAAACTCTGTAACAAAATCCACCCTGCACTCTGGGACAAATGCAAACAACTAGCCGTCTGGAGAGCTGAAACGGAGACCTCACACAAGACAGACACACACACCAACAAACTCCACAAACTAGAGAAACGCCAGAAGCCCAGCCACCCTCCACAACAACCCATGAAACAAACAGTACATAACATATCAGACAGGATCCTCACCTCAACTGAAACCAAAGTACTCTCCAAAGGTTTCAACTTTGCAGTCGCCCCGAGACGCATCCCCACGGAAAACATCATATGCGGAGTCGAAGCTAGCCTAACCAAAATCAATCCAGATGAAGCCAATAAAATCAGACTTGAAGTCACCAACATCCTCTGCTCCAGCAAACCACCCAGAAGCAATTTACACAAAGAAGAACAGAAAGCACTCACCAACCTGAGGAAAGACAACAACATAATCATTCTCCCAGCAGACAAAGGTAATGCCACTGTTGTGATGAACACATCGGACTACCAAGCAAAACTATCAAATCTACTCCAAGACCCTACCTACCAACCTATAAAAACAGATCCCACCACCTATCTGGAAAAAACCACCAAATCCAAAATAAAAGCCTCTCCTATCAGTGAAGAAATCCAGCTAAGAATCATCCCCAGAGAAAAATCATCCAGATGCCCCAAACTCTACGGCCTCCCCAAGATACACAAAGAAGGAACACCACTCAGACCAATAGTCAGCTCCATAGGCTCACCTCTACAAAATCTCGCTAAATTTCTCGCCAAGCAACTTCAGCCCTATGCAGAATCCATCTCTTCACACGTTCCAAACTCCTTCCAGTTCATAGAAACAATAAAGAAGCAAAACCTACAACCCAATGACCTACTTGTGAGCTTCGATGTTGTATCTCTCTTCACACAAGTGCCCATTAATGAAGCCTTGACAGCCATTCAAAACAAATACAATCCCCCCGAATACATCTTGGACCTGACCAACCACTGCCTAACCAACACGTACTTCATCCACAATGGACAAAGATACAAACAGATAGAAGGAGCACCTATGGGATCACCCCTCTCACCGGTCATCGCTAACCTGTACATGGAACACTTTGAAACCAATGCTTTAGACAAGTCAGAACACAAACCCAAACTTTGGCTCAGATATGTTGACGACACCTTTGTAATTTGGCCACACGGGAAGGAAAAACTGGATAGCTTCCTCACACATCTCAACAGCCTACACCCCAAAATACAATTCACTATGGAAATAGAAGCCAACAACCAACTTCCCTTCCTTGACGTCCTAATCTACAAAAAACCTGATGGCTCCCTAGGACACACTATCTACCGGAAAAAAACACACACCAACCGCTACTTACATGCACAATCACACCACCACCCTGCACAAATAAACTCCGTAGCCAAGACTCTCATCTCCAGAACCAAACGCCTGGCTGACGAAGACCACTTGACAACTGAGTTACAGAATCTCTCAAATGTGTTAATTGCCAATGGATACCAGCAAAACAGGGTTACGAAGCTAATCCAAAAAGAAACACCCCCCAAAAACCAAGACACAGAAGAAAACAATGGCATAGCCCTCCTTCCTTATATCAAGGGCACTACAGATAAAATTAGCAAAATCCTCCATAAACACAATATCAAAACAGCCTTTTGCACCAACCAAAAAATAGCCAATATCCTCAGAAACCCCAAGGATAAAATTCAGTTGGAAAACCAAGGGGTCTATGAAATACCCTGCAAAGTCTGCCCAGCCACGTACATTGGACAAACAAACAGACGAATAAATGCACGTATCGCAGAACACAAGAATGCCGTCAAAAAAGAAGAAAAAACTTCCTCTCTTTTCCAACACATGAAAGAAACAGGACACGAAATTAATTTTGCAGATTCCAAATTGCTCTTTAACATGGAACATCACCACAAGAGAATAATCATGGAAGCCATCGAGATAGAGAAACACCCTCACAACATGAACAAGCGTGACGACACATCCCGCTTGCCAGACATCTGGAAATTAGCCCTCCCCACAAAACCTGACACCAGATCCAGAGGCACACAGAACGCCATCACCAATCAACCACACCAGACCCAAACCCAGACCCTCTCCACAGATAAATTACAGACACCATCCAGTAGCCAAACCAGGGTGGCACCTCCGGATGCTGCACCCCCCTGCAATCCCTACACAGATCTGGCTGGCACAGGCCACAAAACCACAGCTCGCCCCTATACACGAAGCCAAGCCAGAGCACAACCAAGTGCAGTACAGCCATCTTCTCAGAAAAACTCTTCACAAAGTTCAAGAGTTCAAGACACGAAGGCTTTAGCAACTAATCCACACCTAATGACCCACCTAAGTGGGATTCAGGAAATCACTCAAGAAATCACTCAAGATATCCCTCAAGTAATTAAGGAACAAAAGAAGAAAAGGCACACTAGCCTGGGAACCTCCTCTCTGCCCAGAACATTGGAGGCTACACACCACACCTCCTCAACAGTATTTATAGGAACTCAAACACTGAGATCCTGCTCTGTTCCAGTAACAAGAAGCCGAAAGCACCAGCCTGAAGATGACGAGTGAGACCTCGTCGAAACGTCGCCTAGACACCCCAACTTTTACACGGGAAGACACCCGAGGACACCAAAACCTGCATTCCTGTACCCGTGAAAATCTACGAAAGCAAATATCTCACCTCTACGGGGAGGAAACCTTCCAGCTGACAAGAACCTACGAGAAACTAGAAATCCGAAGAGCCACCATCTTATGTGATCTCTTGTTCCTACGCAACTGCCGAGACAACAACTTAATTCCCACATGCTTCCAACTTAAATTCCACTCTAAAACCCCAGCTACCGAAAGGATCCTGAAACGAACTGAACTATCTCTAATCAGAAACGAACTACACAAGAAAAGATACCTACTAAACCAAACCAACAAAGATCTACTCACTCTTCACCTCAAACTCTGTAACAAAATCCACCCTGCACTCTGGGACAAATGCAAACAACTAGCCGTCTGGAGAGCTGAAACGGAGACCTCACACAAGACAGACACACACACCAACAAACTCCACAAACTAGAGAAACGCCAGAAGCCCAGCCACCCTCCACAACAACCCATGAAACAAACAGTACATAACATATCAGACAGGATCCTCACCTCAACTGAAACCAAAGTACTCTCCAAAGGTTTCAACTTTGCAGTCGCCCCGAGACGCATCCCCACGGAAAACATCATATGCGGAGTCGAAGCTAGCCTAACCAAAATCAATCCAGATGAAGCCAATAAAATCAGACTTGAAGTCACCAACATCCTCTGCTCCAGCAAACCACCCAGAAGCAATTTACACAAAGAAGAACAGAAAGCACTCACCAACCTGAGGAAAGACAACAACATAATCATTCTCCCAGCAGACAAAGGTAATGCCACTGTTGTGATGAACACATCGGACTACCAAGCAAAACTATCAAATCTACTCCAAGACCCTACCTACCAACCTATAAAAACAGATCCCACCACCTATCTGGAAAAAACCACCAAATCCAAAATAAAAGCCTCTCCTATCAGTGAAGAAATCCAGCTAAGAATCATCCCCAGAGAAAAATCATCCAGATGCCCCAAACTCTACGGCCTCCCCAAGATACACAAAGAAGGAACACCACTCAGACCAATAGTCAGCTCCATAGGCTCACCTCTACAAAATCTCGCTAAATTTCTCGCCAAGCAACTTCAGCCCTATGCAGAATCCATCTCTTCACACGTTCCAAACTCCTTCCAGTTCATAGAAACAATAAAGAAGCAAAACCTACAACCCAATGACCTACTTGTGAGCTTCGATGTTGTATCTCTCTTCACACAAGTGCCCATTAATGAAGCCTTGACAGCCATTCAAAACAAATACAATCCCCCCGAATACATCTTGGACCTGACCAACCACTGCCTAACCAACACGTACTTCATCCACAATGGACAAAGATACAAACAGATAGAAGGAGCACCTATGGGATCACCCCTCTCACCGGTCATCGCTAACCTGTACATGGAACACTTTGAAACCAATGCTTTAGACAAGTCAGAACACAAACCCAAACTTTGGCTCAGATATGTTGACGACACCTTTGTAATTTGGCCACACGGGAAGGAAAAACTGGATAGCTTCCTCACACATCTCAACAGCCTACACCCCAAAATACAATTCACTATGGAAATAGAAGCCAACAACCAACTTCCCTTCCTTGACGTCCTAATCTACAAAAAACCTGATGGCTCCCTAGGACACACTATCTACCGGAAAAAAACACACACCAACCGCTACTTACATGCACAATCACACCACCACCCTGCACAAATAAACTCCGTAGCCAAGACTCTCATCTCCAGAACCAAACGCCTGGCTGACGAAGACCACTTGACAACTGAGTTACAGAATCTCTCAAATGTGTTAATTGCCAATGGATACCAGCAAAACAGGGTTACGAAGCTAATCCAAAAAGAAACACCCCCCAAAAACCAAGACACAGAAGAAAACAATGGCATAGCCCTCCTTCCTTATATCAAGGGCACTACAGATAAAATTAGCAAAATCCTCCATAAACACAATATCAAAACAGCCTTTTGCACCAACCAAAAAATAGCCAATATCCTCAGAAACCCCAAGGATAAAATTCAGTTGGAAAACCAAGGGGTCTATGAAATACCCTGCAAAGTCTGCCCAGCCACGTACATTGGACAAACAAACAGACGAATAAATGCACGTATCGCAGAACACAAGAATGCCGTCAAAAAAGAAGAAAAAACTTCCTCTCTTTTCCAACACATGAAAGAAACAGGACACGAAATTAATTTTGCAGATTCCAAATTGCTCTTTAACATGGAACATCACCACAAGAGAATAATCATGGAAGCCATCGAGATAGAGAAACACCCTCACAACATGAACAAGCGTGACGACACATCCCGCTTGCCAGACATCTGGAAATTAGCCCTCCCCACAAAACCTGACACCAGATCCAGAGGCACACAGAACGCCATCACCAATCAACCACACCAGACCCAAACCCAGACCCTCTCCACAGATAAATTACAGACACCATCCAGTAGCCAAACCAGGGTGGCACCTCCGGATGCTGCACCCCCCTGCAATCCCTACACAGATCTGGCTGGCACAGGCCACAAAACCACAGCTCGCCCCTATACACGAAGCCAAGCCAGAGCACAACCAAGTGCAGTACAGCCATCTTCTCAGAAAAACTCTTCACAAAGTTCAAGAGTTCAAGACACGAAGGCTTTAGCAACTAATCCACACCTAATGACCCACCTAAGTGGGATTCAGGAAATCACTCAAGAAATCACTCAAGATATCCCTCAAGTAATTAAGGAACAAAAGAAGAAAAGGCACACTAGCCTGGGAACCTCCTCTCTGCCCAGAACATTGGAGGCTACACACCACACCTCCTCAACAGTATTTATAGGAACTCAAACACTGAGATCCTGCTCTGTTCCAGTAACAAGAAGCCGAAAGCACCAGCCTGAAGATGACGAGTGAGACCTCGTCGAAACGTCGCCTAGACACCCCAACTTTTACACGGGAAGACACCCGAGGACACCAAAACCTGCATATATACATATATATATATAAAAAATAACAGATCAATTAAATAATTAAATAAATAAATAATTGGAATTCAAATAAATAAATAAGCTCATAATAACAAGAGAGGGATAAGCGGGTTTCGATATCAATACCCAAGTCATTGGGGCCATCGGACGCAGCATTAAAGCGGTTCGTCAAATCCAAACTCATCTGCTCCTGCGCATTTTGAGGCAGTGTTAGGCGGTTTATCAAATCCAAATCTTACTGCTGCCCATATTAAGAGGTCGCGTGCGGTGACCGCTGACCGTCGTCTTTGCCTTATTGTTGACAATGGCGAACAGGGGCGCATCCCGGTCGAATCAGGCAGCCGGGGCTTTGCTTCCCACTGCGCAAGGCAACCCGCAGGCTTTAGTTCAACTTTTTACTGCAATCCAGAATTTTTATGCGCATTGTGGGCCCCAATCGGCCTCTACTGCGGCTATAGTGGAGCTGTCGCAAGACTGTATCCCTGACACCCCTTCTAGTCAACAGGACCTGGTAAGGCCATCTACCTCCACAGCGGGTCCAACGCGACAGGGTGGAGGCCCCACCAATCGCCCCCAAACACGATTGCAAACCGCGCGGGCCCAGAATGATAGGTCTTTGACCCAGAAAGCTAGGAACGCACCACAGAAGCCTAGGGCCGCGGCAGGCAAGTCCAAGTCATCACGGCCTGCCCCCCAGCCGCCGGCACAGGATGATATCGGGGTACCTAGTGTCTTTCAGGAGCCCCAGCGGTGCCCGTCAGAAGTGGCCTCTTCGGAGGAAGATCTGCCACCACAGCAGGCAGCAGAGCCAGCTAATGACCCTGACCACCAGGACCGCACATCCAGAGGGGGTAAGCGAAAAGCTAAGAGGAAGCACGTCGCCAAGAAGAGCAGAAAGAGGGACACTTCGGACTCCGAGGATTACACAGGTACTTCCTCTTCTGATAGTGACAGCGATGTTCCCATGGAAACTTATTGGGGTGAGGGGGAGGATACGGGAGCCCCTTTGTGGGTCCACGAGAGACGGGCAAATTCCCATCGAAGGAAATTCAATGGGACGCTCGAGTGGAGAGATGGGTCCCTTCTGGAGGACACCAAGAAGTCCACTCACGCACCAACTGATTTCATCATAGGCAGTCACCTCTCCAAGAGGAAGAGGGATAAAATCCTCAATGGTGACTATGTCGACATGTTTTCTCTGTTGCCCCCAGTCCAAACCAAAGGAAAAGGGGAAAAAAGGAGGTATCAGGGTAAGAAAAGGTACAGATCCCCCCGGGTGGAGCGCACCTTTGAAAATTGGCTTAACGGGTATCAGGTTTTTATGGGGATAGTGCTGGGGGGCTATCCTAAGCGGGGCATGCATCTCGCATCCTACCTGGCACATGTGCGAAGGGCCCGGGAGTTAGCTGGCGATGAGGCGGCCATTGCTTATGACGAGGATTTTCGAAGGAACGCCTCGCAACTGTCATCCACGCGATGGGATCAGAAGGATAACAACCAATGGCTGGAGCACGTGGGTCCCAACATTGAGAAGAAACCCCATGAGGTAACAAAAACGGCTAGGGCGGATCCTAAGCGTCGCAAGCAATGTTGGGATTATAACAAGGGAACATGTCAGCGCACCGCCTGCAAATACTTGCATGAGTGTGAAAAATGCCTTGGCGGTCACCCGGCCTCTTCCTGCTATAAAAATAGACAGCAGCCCTTTCGTGGCGGTAGGGGGCACCCTCAACAGGGAAATCAAGGTGCCCCCGCCAATGCCCCTAACACCTCCCGTGGCGCAGCTGGGACCCGCTACTGAGGTTGCCCAGGACCTGCCACAATGGCTTTCAGCGACTAATCCTTCTTTGACCCTGGCCCCCTCTCCCATTAAACTTCAGGCGCTAAGACCCCTTTTAGAACATTACCCAGACAAGCAAGCGGCCCTCTTATTAGAGAACGGTTTCTCCCATGGCTTCAGAATTCCGGTGGCCCTCGCCCCTAACTCTAACTGTCCTCCTAATCAAAAATCAGTACTTGAGAGGCCGGACATCGCCTTAAAAAAGATTCAAAAGGAGATAGCGGCGGGAAGGGTGGCAGGGCCTTTCACAGTACCCCCGGTAGAACAGCTGCACATCTCGCCTTTGGGTATAGTCCCTAAGAAGGCCCCCGGGGAATTCAGGTTGATTCATAACCTCTCCTATCCCAAAGGAGCCTCAGTTAACGATGCTATACCCCAGGAACTATGCACAGTAAGGTATGCATCGTTTGATCAGGCTGTAAAGCTAGTACGGGGTTTTGGTAGAGGCGCCTTTTTGGCGAAGTGTGACATTGAGTCAGCATTCCGCCTCCTCCCAGTTCACCCCATGGACTATCGTTGGTTGGGTTTCAAATTCATGGGCCTGTTCTTCATAGACAAGGCAATGCCTATGGGGTGCTCCATCGCCTGCGCAGCCTTTGAGACCTTTAGTACTTTCCTCGAGTGGGCATTTAAATTCAGATCGGGCGTTACGGGTATCAGTCATTATCTCGATGATTTCATTCTGGTGGCAAGGAACGCAGCCGACTGCTTGTCATCATTACAGGCCTTCAAGGCCATGGCGGATGATCTGGGCGTTCCCCTCGCGGGGGAAAAGACCGAGGGCCCAGTCACCACCCTGACCTACCTGGGTATAGAGCTCGACACGGTGGCTCAGGCCTCCCGGCTGCCTGCAGACAAGTTAGTCACCCTTAAGGGGATTATTTCTCAGCCTCTGCCCCTCAGGAAGGTCACCCTTAAGCAAATCCAGTCCCTCCTTGGTCATCTGAACTTCGCATGCAGGGTGGTCTCCCCAGGGCGCCCCTTTTGCAGACGGCTCGCTAAGCTGTCAGCAGGCTTGAAATCTCCACACCACAGGGTGCGCCTCCCTAAGACAGTAAAGGCGGACCTCCAGATTTGGCTTCACTTCCTTGATGGATACAATGGTATTTCCCTCTGGCAAGATCACATGGCCCTGCAAACCGATTTCCAAGTGCACTCTGACGCGGCGGGTTCCCTGGGCTTCGGGGTTTACTTCAGGGGACAGTGGTGCGCTCAGCCTTGGCCCCCGGACTGGCAAGGCAAACCTATACTCAAGGATTTAACTTTCCTGGAATTCTTCCCCATTGTGGTGGCAATTCACTTGTGGGCAGATCACTTCAGAAACCGCAGGGTGTGCTTCTGGACGGATAATCAAGCTGTGGTGTCCGTGCTGAACAGGCAGTCTTCCCGCTCCCCCAGGGTCGCTTCCCTCTTGAGGTTCTTCGTGCTATCGTGTCTTCAGCTTAATTTGCATGCCTCTGCTAAATTTGTACCTGGTGTCGATAACAATATTGCCGATGCTCTGTCTCGATTCCAGATGGATCGCTTTCGCACATTAGCGCCGGATGCGCAGCCGCAGCCGCAACCGTTTCCGGAGCACCTCTGGAGTATTGGCAGGGAGAAGCTTTGAAGGGAGTACTATCGGCTATCGCACCATCAACCTTGAGATCTTATAGCAAGGCCTGGTTGGATTTTACGGCATTTCGCCAAAGGAAGGGGTTATTCAAAATAGGCAGGGCTCCTGCACAGGCTGAGGTCATACAATACCTAGTTTACCTTCGTGACCTGGGCAGGGCCCCCAAAACACTTAATATCCATTCCGCCGCAATATCATTCTTTTCAAAAACCCTGTTTTCCCGTGACCCATGTGCACACTTTGTAGTAAGGAAGATGCTTGAGGGCTGGCGCAGAGCCCAGCCCCCTAGCCAGGACAGTAGGAGACCCATAACTCTAGGCTTACTCACCGAAATTCGCACAAAGCTCAGAGCCATCTGTTGGTCTCCCTACGAGGCGAGATTATTCTCCGCAGCTTTTTCCTTCGCCTTCTTCGGCGCCCTGCGCATAAGCGAAGTGGTTTGTGAGGAACAGCCGGTTGGCACCCCTAAGGGCCTCCGCTTAGAGGACGTTGTCATGGGTGGTGATGAAGTTTTGTTGAAAATACGCAGCTCCAAGACTGACCAGCTAGGCAGGGGGGCCACTATCCGCTTGCAAGCGACCAACAAGGCCGGCCCCTGCCCGGTGAAGGACGCCAGGAAGTACCTGTCTGTGAGGTCAAAAACCGGGGGCCCTTTCTTCATTCATGCAGATGGGTCCCAGTTATCCAAGCACCAGTTCACGAGAGTGATGCGCAAGGCGATCGCGTCTTTAGGGCTCTCGCCTGATAACTTTGCCGCGCACTCCTTCCGCATTGGGGCTGCAACAACGGCCGTCCACATGGGCTTACCAGCAGAGCGTATTATGGACCTTGGCCGCTGGAAGTCAAACGCGTATAAGGGTTACATCAGGAAGCCACGTTAATTCCCCCTTCCCCCCCCGCTTCACACACCCCCCCCCCCTGACCCGGTTCTCTCGCTTTATATTTTCAGGTGTGGCTCTGGTGCGCCTGTGGATCGTGGGTCATAGCATCGTCCACTGGGCCAAGTTGAGATCATACGCCATCGGCTGGCGAGCCAAGTTATACCCCCCTGGCAAGTTTAAGGTCGTGATCTCTTGGGTGGCTCGGCGGGGTATGCGCTGGGAGGAATTCCTCCCCACGGTGTCCAATAAAATTGATGCGGAGGGCGCTCCCGATGCACTCGTCGTCCAGCTCGGCGAGAACGACCTGGCATATAGAAATGCGGTTGACCTTAGGTGGAATATCATTACCGACCTGAGCGCGCTGCGGGATGCATACCCGACCTTGGACATCATATGGTCATCCCTCTTAGAAAGGCGATGGTGGCGCGACGCCACGGACCAGGTGGCGGTCAGCAAAGCCAGGAGACTGCTGGAGCGCGCGGTGGCTCGCAAAGTAGTCGCTATGGGCGGTCGGGTTATTACCCACCCAGGCATCCGGTTTAGCGACGAGGCTCTATACCGTAGGGATGGCGTGCATCTTTCTGATGCGGGCAATGACTTGTGGTTGGATGACATTGCGCAGGGGGTCAGGGATTGGTTACAGGTATATTGAGGGTATTGGCGGCGAGCTTCTGCTCGGTGGCGGTTAGGCATTGGCAGGGGTATTGTCATGCAAATTGGTCGGGGGGGAGGAGCGCCATCACCTCCCCCACTCCATGAAGGGTAGTTCGTTAAAGGACTCCGAGGGGCGTCGCCTCGTCCGAAACCTACGGAGGCTAGGGCCTAAAGCGCGCCCCCGAGCGGTAACCCCTGGGGGGGCCGCCTACGGATGTACATCTCGGGGGGCTCCCCCTGTTGGTGTTTAACCCTTCCCGGTCAGACCGGATAGTTGGTTAGGGCCAATGCCTAAATGCCAATACCTCTCTTACCTGTAATCAATAAAGTTGTGGCCATTTACGCCCATTAACCTTAATTCTGTTGTCTGTGTCTTTATTTCTACTTATGCGGGAGGGGGCGGGTCTTGCCACGCAAAGCCACTCCCGACATAGAGAGGGGGTGGGGTTGCGGGCTCACGCCCACATCTGCATCATCGCGGGGCTACGCAGCCCCGCGGGATTCCCCGGGATTCCCTTCATTTGAATAGGTTTCCCCCGGCCAGCCAATCAGCTGGCTCAGGGGGCGGTCCTTAGTCCCATAAAAGGTCGGGGCAGCCCCTGGCTCGCCCCTTTCTCTCCTGGAGCAGCAGCCTTTTCCCACCCTCCCTCCCTTTAGGTTGCCCCGGTTTTGCTATGGGCTTCGGCTGGTCGCCGCAAGGGGCCTGGTAGGAGTTTTTCCATTTGGCTAATTGGCTATATTTATGAAGCCTCGTGGTTTTTTCGCCTACCTCGTAGCAAAACGTCACAACTTCCCGGTAGTGGCGGTTAGGCATTGGCAGGGGTATTGTCATGCAAATTGGTCGGGGGGGAGGAGCGCCATCACCTCCCCCACTCCATGAAGGGTAGTTCGTTAAAGGACTCCGAGGGGCGTCGCCTCGTCCGAAACCTACGGAGGCTAGGGCCTAAAGCGCGCCCCCGAGCGGTAACCCCTGGGGGGGCCGCCTACGGATGTACATCTTGGGGGGCTCCCCCTGTTGGTGTTTAACCCTTCCCGGTCAGACCGGATAGTTGGTTAGGGCCAATGCCTAAATGCCAATACCTCTCTTACCTGTAATCAATAAAGTTGTGGCCATTTACGCCCATTAACCTTAATTCTGTTGTCTGTGTCTTTATTTCTACTTATGCGGGAGGGGGCGGGTCTTGCCACGCAAATAACCCAGAGATGCATTTTAAATAAAAGGACACATTCTACCCATGTAAAAACATGCTGATTCCTAGACCATCCGCAGGCCGGATTTAGAAGGCGATTGGGCCGAATCCAGCCCCCGGGCCTTAGTTTGCCTACCCATGCTGTAAACCTTGGTTAGCTCATGGTTTGTCTGGAGATTGCTAAACCATGGCTTAGCAAAGCACAGCAGCCACAGAGGAGCAGAATATGTTTAAAAATGCGTAAGGATGTAACTAACTGTATTATAATGATGATTGAGCAAGTGATAGTTAGAGAAGAAAATGTGATTTCTAGCTTATCTTCTAAAATCAAACACATCCATAAGGAATTACAATTAAAGTTAGCTGCTCCTCTTCTTAATGCTATACATACAAACCATATGCCTCTTCCTGTACTATTGTAGTTGGACAATTGCTTCAAGTGATGGTGTTTTGTACGAATTGCTGTACACTAGGGTCAAATAAAATACTTTAACAGCTCTTTACCAAATATACATAATTGTGAGGCCATATCAGTATATTGTCCTGTCCCAGAATAAACATCTGTTGGTGTGAATATTTGCAGTAGCTTTTGTAGTTGGAAATATCATCAAAGCATCTGTGTGCTTTTTATCTGAACAAATGTTTGAGAATATTTTCCATGGCCTTCGTCCAGCTCTAATTAAAATTAAAATTAATATGAGTATGGATGAAACATACCAAAGTAAAATTGTGGGGAACTCAACAGTTAGAATCTTCCTGCTGTGTTGCTGCGATACTGTGCTGAACACTTTATGTTCCTGATAAAGGACCATATGGATTATAGCAGTAGGAAGCCCAGTTGTGTGGTGCTGATTCTCAATTTCTTTTTCTAATCACACAGCATTCCAGTCTGAACATGTTTTTAGCTTGTTTATTTTAATTAATGCTCTTTTTTTCAGTATTAATGTGCCATCCCTACAATGACGGCTGTTGCAATTCTCTGCTTTAATGCTGGTACAACTTTCTTTAAACAGGAGGCAACAGTTTGCCATGTAAGATTCTTGCTAGAGAAATGGCCATTTATAAATTCTCTTCAAAGGAAGGTCTCTAGACAGACAGATTTGCATTCCATGACTACAGCTCTCCTTCCACTCAAGGAGCAACAACACTGGATGCCACCCCATGACTGGCTTGCCCTATGGTAGTCAAGCTCACTCGGATGGGCTAGAGAATGTAAGATAAACCTGGCTGGATCAAGCCAGAGTAAGGTTACCAGATTTTTTTCAATGAATCCGGGGACACTTTAAATAAACAAACAAACAAATAAATAAATAATACATGTTCGGGATGATGCTGCAGCGAAGGCAGTGGCAGAGGGGCAGCCGCCGCTTTGACCTCAAATGCCACATTTCCCCTTCCTCCGAGGCTTCTATCTGCTTTCTCCATGGGCCTGGGCAGCCCCTGAGTTGTTGGTTCTTCGGTGGTGGGGAAGTGGTGTGCGGTGGGTCAAGCATGGAAGGCGGAGAAGGAGGGCCGAGAGCGGCAGCGCCGAGGCTCAGGCAGCACGATGCCTCCCTTCCCATCAGAGCAGCCCCAATCCCATTCCTACTTGCATGCAAGCAGGAGGGGGCAGGGATCCCTCAGCTGGGAAGCGAGGCTTCCCATTGCCTAATTGAGAAATCCCTGCCCCCTCCTGCTTGCACGCAAGCTCTGATAGGCAGCTTGAAGCCTCTCTTCACAGCTGAGAGATCCCCGCCCTGCTCCTGCTTGCGCGCAAGTAGGAGTTGGGAGGCTGCTCCGATAAGCAGCACGAAGCCTCCCTTCACAGCTTAGTTGCTGGGGTCAGGAAGGTGGAGGCAGCCCGGAAGCTGCATCTTAGAGCCCCTGCACCACCATCATAATGGGACTTCCGAGCAGCTCCTGAAGCCAGCCAGAGCCAACTGCTCCAGGCTGCTGAGACTGTCGCTGCTGTGTTTCCCGGGGACATTAGATGAAATCCGGGGACATTCCGGGGATGAAATTTGTCCGGGGACTTATTCGCAAATCCGGGGACTGTCCCCGGGAAACAGGGACGTCTGGTAACCCTAAGCCAGAGGCCCATCCAGTCCAGCACCTTGTTCTCTCTTTTTTAGTGGCATCCATCTGTCTTGAGAAACATTGGAGTGTGCCTCTGGCGGTGAAGTCAAACTGCTGCATTAGCATCACTGAAATGACCTCTCTGGGACACAAGCCCTAGCAGTATATATAGTGGTCTTAGGCTGCCCAGATGACAAGACTCTCAGCCTCACTGATGTGCTCCAAAGGAAACAGTGCAATGCATTTGGCACCAGTTTGGCTGCAGAAGATCCATCAGCTACCCTCATCAAGGCCATTTCCTGGGGTGTGGCTGCTGTTACATGTTGACAGCTTCTAGGAGCTACAGATGAGCTGAGTGCAGGGTGGCGACCAAAGGTGAACAAAGTACCCCAGAAGGAACATGACATGTCCCCCACCAGAGGTATTGCGCCTCCTCTAACATCCCATACACCCTAGCATAGTGGCAAAGTAGAAGCCTATGGGAAGTCTGCAAGCAGGACTTCAGGGCAATAGCATTCTTTCCACTTGTGATACCCAGCAATAAGTATTCAGCGAGGTGTACTGCCAGACGTTATCAAAATCAGCTGGAAATTATTATTAAATTCTTTTATCCAGGAAGAGCCAAGTACAAATGATTTTCAAATCTGGAGAATTCTCTAGCAAACTGTTAGACACCATCTGGTTTCTATTTTGGATTTGAAATTGTTTTCATATATGTAATTAGCTGTCATTATATACATAATTGCTTTAACTATTTTTATACAAGAGATGGGGCAGACTTTGAGTCTATAATTGATCTACTTGGTGGACAAGAGAAATAAACACTTTTTGTCACTAACAAATAAGAGGAGAAAATTCTTAAGAAAGAATGATATGTTCTGCCATGTAGACAGGAATTCACAATTCTAGCTTTGTTTTATGCTTTCACTCATTTAGGGTTTATGTAATTTGACTCAGATTGTCATTGTACTTTGTTGCATTTTAATATTTGTTTGAAAAGGAGCAATTTTTCCTCTTTAACGGAGCATGCTGTGATTTGCCAGGCAAATTTAGCATTTCAAGCTTGTTTATGTTGTAGTCTATTTGGGTCTGAGTTAAACCTCTCTTGATGTTACTTTGTGTTACTTTCATTCTGTTAAACCTTTGTTTTACAATGGTCTGATGATTAAATGCAAATAAACAAATTTGAATGTGTTCGTATCTTAGAATCATAGAATTGTAAAGTTGGAAGGGACCATGAGGGGCATCTAGTCCAACTCCCTGCAATGAAAATTTAAAAATATATTCAGTAGTTTCCAAAACAATTTTGTGACATTTGTACTTTTCAGCTCCTTTGCTGCTGCTATGTTCAATAGTGGCTTCCTGAAAGAAGACTACACAGGCTTAATTGCCCAGCCAGAAGCTCCCAAGATGGCAGGGTTTAGAGTGGGAAGTTTAGCAACTTCAATTTGTTCCCAAGTCTCCGTGCTTCCTAGATACTCTTGCTGTTTACTGTGGACAGCTTTTAGGGGGAACAGTATTCAAGTCACCCTAAGTCTGTGGTCCGAGTTACATAGGATTGCACTACTGCAAAGGGTGGCAGGGGTTGTATGCACTTAAATCTTTGATATAACCAAATTTATAGAGGGAGAGTTGTTCCAAATTACATAAAGAAACCTTTCAATCTTCTTGAAGTTTGTGTGTGTGTGTGTGTGTGTGTGTGTATCCAGAATTAATCAAATGCCCCATCCCTTAGAGAAACAGGTCAGCTTCTTCTTTTCCCCCATGGCCTAAATATTTTTTCACATGCATTTTTTTCCACTTCTTTCTTCTGCTTGTACCTTAACAAAGCACTTTAGTTCCACTTTGTAAGCTTCATGCCAATTAGTGAGGTGTAACACCTTTCCCTGGGAGATTTCCTGGACATCATGGCCAATGCATGAAAAAACTGAATGTGTAAATTTACCTTCTCATGAGTTCAATCTATTTTAGGGGCGATGGGGATTGTTGTTTATGTTGCCTGTCCCTGCACATTAATCTTCCTCAACGATAGATGTTTATCCTTTTCATAACCCTGTTGTGTGTGCTTTAAAATATCTTTGTATGGTCCTGCTTGAGCCACTGGACAACTTTTAACTGAATCCAAAATTACCATGTCACTGGCAATACTTTTTTGATTTATCATCATTTTCTTCAAAGGTAATTGTTTAATGACCACAGTTCCTTTCATTTGAACGAATGCAGCGATGGGCAAAGTCTTTATCTTAATAATCCAAGTGACAAAATGTGGGTGGATTATGTCTCCCCATCACCATCACTACCGGTTTCTTTCTCAATTCTTTCTTGTAGGTCTGCAGTGGTAATTTTCCAACACCCTTAAGAAGTTTCCAAAGTTGAACACAAACAAATTGCTGACACCTTCCCTGATGTCAATGATTAAGAAAGATATTAAAGAGGTGTGTGTTTTTTAAAAAAAGAGAATTCGGTTCAGTTATCATTGTCCAGGAGACAGAAATAAAACAGCCTTCCTGTTTAGAAGAACTCTTTGTCATGAACTTGTAACAGATCAACAACATAGAATAACACTGAGCTTCCAAAGACTACAA
This sequence comes from Podarcis tiliguerta, assembly GCF_965153285.1. NCBI lineage: Eukaryota > Metazoa > Chordata > Lepidosauria > Squamata > Lacertidae > Podarcis > Podarcis tiliguerta. The sequence goes on along the minus strand of NC_139542.1, from coordinate 27,849,081 downwards.
CATGGAAGAAGTTCAAAGCACATTCCTTTACTATCCAAAAGAAAACAAGATTTCAAAATAAGACTCTCCTGGGATAATTTCTAATCTATCCTGGGTTTGAATGGGCTAGCAGCTGTTCCATCAAAGATTTTCCCTAAATTGGTTGGAGGTGTAATCCTATACATTTCTGAAATGTCTGAAGAGGGCCATTTTTTATATATAACTACATGGGATTTGGGGACCACAGAGCCTAAGACTTGCCGATCAGAAAGTCGGCGGTTCGAATCCCCGCGACAGGGTGAGCTCCCATTGCTCAGTCCCTGCTCCTGCCAACCTAACAGTTCAAAAGCACGTCAAAGTGCAAGTAGATAAATAGGTACCGCTCTGGCTGGAAGGTAAACGGCGTTTCTGTGTGGTGTAGTGGTTAAGAGCGGTAGTCTCGTAATCTGGGGAACCGGGTTCGCGTCTCTGCTCCTCCACATGCAGCTGCTGGGTGACCTTGGGCTAGTCACACTTCTCTGAAGTCTCTCAGCCCCACTCACCTCACAGAGTGTTTGTTGTGGGGGAGGAAGGGAAAGGAGAATGTTAGCTGCTTTGAGACTCCTTAAAAGGGAGTGAAAGGCGGGATATCAAATCCAAACTCTTCTTCTTCTTCTTCAGAAGTGGCTTAGTCATGCTGGCCAAATGGCCTGGAAGATGTACGCCGGCTCCCTCGGCCAATAAAGCAAGAAAAGTGCCGCAACCCCACAGTTGGTCATGACTGGACCTAATGGTCAGGGGTCCCGTTACCTTTACTTACATGGGATTTGGGGGGGGGGAGGGGGAGTGGTCTGCTAAAGTGGTCAAATGAGTTTTTCTAAAATAAATAGCTTAGCTGGGTTTGTTAAGTATCTTCTTCGTAATGGGTTATCACAGAAACTATTAGATAAGGCATAAAGGTATTTCTGGAAGTTGAACATGCCTTTCCCTTCCCAATCCTGGGTGGAGGTGGTATCTGTGAGGTGTCTGTGTTGGTATGAGAACAAAGGATCGCCAGTTTTGGGATTGGATCTGAAAAGAGACAGCGAGGCCAATCTTGCACTCTATGCTAGATCCAATTCTACAGCAATGCAGGGCCCCCAACCCCCAATAGGGAGCAGAGGCTGTGGGAATGTTAATGCCATGAACCTGGTGGCCAGTAGTTGTGGTTAACCTGGCAACCTGCTTCTACTGGCTTACCTGGACTGACTCTTCATCCAAATTGGCAATGATGGCAGCAGTGGATCCCCAGGCCAACTTGTTGCTAGTCGTGATGTTGCATAACAGTCCTCTGAACCCCTTCTTTGCAGAAAAACAAAGAACACACAGGGAGTAGGCAAATTACAGGACATTCCTAGTGAGACAAGAGGGCTCTAATGCATGGGCGTAGACAAGTGGGGCAGGGAAGGGCAGCTGCCCCCCCATCAATAAAAATCAATATAAATCAATATAGCTAACTGAGGTTCTGCCCCCTCCAACAAAAGACTTGCCCGCGCCCCAACAAAAGTCCTGGCTACACCCATGCTCTGATGGAGCAATTGCCTGTCTGTAGGGGAGAAGCTGTAGTATTGCAAAGATGTGCATTTGGCTGCATACCAGGAATGTTAACCCCTTGGCGAAGGCTGAGGGTTAAAGGGAAGAACTGAGAAATGTAGGTTTAATTTGTTCCTATCTGATGTAGGGTTGCCATATTTCAAAAAGTGAAAATCCAGACGCAAAAAAATTATAAGCTTTTTTTTGGCAAAGTTTCCATAATAAAAGACAAAAGTGGAAAGGACCTAACAGAAGCAGAAGACATCAAGAAGAGGTGGCAAGAATACACAGAGGAATTATACCAGAAAGATATGGATGGCTCGTACACCCCAGGTAGTGTGGTTGCTGACCTTGAGCCAGACATCCTGGAGAGTGAAGTCAAGTGGGCCTTAGAAAGCACTGCTAATAACAAGGCCAGTGGAAGTGATGATATTCCAGCTGAACTATTTAAAATTTTAAGATGATGCTGTTAAGGTGCTAGACTCAATATGCCAGCAAGTTTGGAGAACTCAGCAGTGGCCAGAGGATTGGAGAAGATCAGTCTACATCCCAATCCCAAAGAAGGGAAGTGCCAAAGAATGCTCCAGCTACCGCACAATTGCACTCATTTCACACGCTAGCAAGGTTATGCTTAAAATTCTACAAGGCAGGCTTAAGCAGTAACCGGACCGAGAACTCCCAGAAGTGCAAGCTGGATTTCGAAGGCGCAGAAGAACCAGAGACCAAATTGCAAACATGTGTTGGATTATGGAGAATTCCAGAAAGACATCTACTTCTGCTTCATTGACTATGGCAAGTTCTTAAAGAAATGGGAGTGCCTGATCACCTCATCTGTCTCCTGAGAAATCTCTATGTGGGACAAGAAGCTACAGTTAGAACTGGATATGGAACAACTGATTGGATCAAAATTGGGAAAGGAGTACGGCAAGGCTGTATATTGTCTCCCTGCTTATTTAACTTATATGCAGAATTCATCATGCGAAAGGCTGGGCTGGATGAATCCCAAGCCGGAATTAAGATCGCCAGAAGAAATATCAACAACCTCAGATATGTAGCTGACACAACCTTGATGGCAGAAAGTGAGGAGGAATTAAAGAACCTTTTAATGAGGGTGAAAGAGGAGAGCGCAAAATATGGTCTGAAGCTCAACATCAAAAAAACGAAGATCATGGCCACTGGTCCCATCACCTCCTGGCAAATAGAAGGGGAAGAAATGGAGACAGTGAGAGATTTTACTTTCTTGGGCTCCATGATCACTGCAGATGGTGACAGCATTCACGAAATTAAAAGACGCCTGCTCCTTGGGAGAAAGGCGATGGCAAACCTAGACAGCATCTTAAAAAGCAGAGACATCACCTTACCAACAAAGGTCCATATAGTTAAAGCCAACTACTGGTTTTCCCAGTAGTGATGTATGGAAGTGAGAGCTGGACCATAAAGAAGGCTGATCGCCGAAGAATTGATGCTTTTGAATTATGGTGCTGGAGGAAGCTCTTGAGAGTCCCATGGACTGCAAGAAGATCAAATGTATCCATTCTTAAGGAAATCAGCCCTGAGTGCTCACTGGAAGGACAGATCGTGAAGCTGAGGCTCCAATACTTTAGCCACATCATGAGAAGAGAAGACTCCCTGGAAAAGACCCTGATGTTGGGAAAGATGGAGGACACAAGGAGAAGGGGACGACAGAGGACGAGATGGTTGGACAGTGTTCTCGAAGCTACAAACATGAGTCTGACCAAACTGTGGGAGGCAGTGGAAGACAGGAGTGCCTGGCGTGCTCTGGTCCATGGGGTCACGAAGAGTCGGACACGACTAAACGACCAAACAACAACAACAACAATCTGATGTAGGGTTGTCATATTTCAGAAAGTGAAAATCCAGATGCAAAAAATTTATAAGCTTTTTTTGGCAAAGTTTCAGCAAATTCCGTGCATATGGTAAGCCCATGATGGGAGATGGGCTTGATGAAGTTATCTTTCCCTCCCCTTGGTGATATCAGTAGCATATTGGCTCCTCTGCCTTCCCTTGAAACACTTCCTTTTCAAGAGCATGAGAGAATTTTGAGGCCAGGAGGACAAGGCAATTCCTGCCACATTATCTCAACCTTGATGGCCAGTTTAGTGAAGACACAAGGAAGCTGTAAGGCCAAATGAGAGAAGTTGGCCATTTGATAAAAGAGTACAAAGGGTACACAAGGGAAAGAAGATACCACCAGCACTACCACCACCACATATTTCTATCCCACTCTTCTCCCAATAAGGACAGATTACAAAAGGAGGGGAGGGAGAACCAATAAAGCATTACAAAACTGTATCTTTTGTTCTAATGGCCACATCAGGACATTCTGCTCTGCTGGAGGCAGAATCTAACCGTGGAGAGAGAAATAAACATGCTGTTCTGATCACAGCTATCCATTAATGGAAAAACTAAAATGTGAAGAGGGGAAAAAAGAAAGAATGCCAGAAATCACATGCCTGTACATTGCAGCTTTTAGCTGAGCCCTAAAAGAAATAAATATATTATTAGAGGGCATACATTACTATCCAAATGGGGTACACCTTTAGAAGAAGGCATTCATATTTCCTAGTACTCAAGTATCCTTTTCTAGTTCAGTTGTGTTGTTAAGGAGTTCTGCAGGATGGCAAACCTACACCATCAGTGCTCCAAGGAGCTCCTCTTCTTCTTCTTTGGCGATCACTCATATCGGAGTAAGATTGTCTTCCATAAACATGGTTTTAACAATGAGTCCGTAAGTGACTGTGGAGGCCAATTCTGGATTCACACATCCTTCCACAGTGGGGACACTAGTTTCCAGACGGAAATGGTGATCATGGTGTGGATTCGCCAAGCGTGCCTTCCTCTTAGCACATTTCTCCCTTGCATCCTGAGTTCGAGTGTCTTCAAGGCCCATGACACCTTTGGTAAAGGCTGTTCTCCAACGGGAGCACTCACAGGCCAGTGTTTCCCAGTTGTCAGTGTTTATACTACATTTTTTTAGATTTGCCTTGAGATAGTCTTTAAACCTCTTTTGTTGACCACCAGCATTACGCTTTCCATTTTTAAGTTCAGAATAAAGTAGTTGCTTTGGAAGACAATCATCAGACATCCACACAACATGACCAGTCCAACGCAGTTGATGTTGAAGAATCATTGCTTCAACACTGGTGATCTTTGCTTCTTCCAGTACACTGATATTAGTTTGCCTGTCTTCCCAAGTGATGTGTAAAATTTTTTTGGAGACACCGTTGATGGAATCTTTCGAGGAGTTGGAGATGGCGTTTATAAGTGGTCCATGTTTCACAAGCATATAGTAAGGTTGGTAGTACAATAGCTTTGTAAACGAGCATTTTGGTTTCCCTGCAAATGTCCTCAACCACTCTGCATTTCAATTGGGAGAAAGCCGCACTCACAGAGCTCAGGCAATGCTGGCTTTCGGCATCAGTGTTGGCCCTTGTGGAAAGATAACTGCCTAGGTAGGAGAAGTGATCAACATTTTCCAACGTTACACCATTGAGTTGGATTTGTGGCACAGGCACAGTTAAATTGTGGTATTTCTAGACAGGAGCCAGAACCTGGCTTTGGCACAGAAGGAGATCTATACTTTTGCCTGGGCTATTCCTCACCGTGAAGCATGAGGGGCTGAATCCGTACTGTATTACACACTGGAGTTGCTATGATTTATGGGATTTACTGACTATCACCCATTAATCTACAAGGAGTGAAATATAAATATTCTGGCATGATCCTGTATTTTGACAAGCTACATCTGAGCAAAGAACACTGTTGTACTAAAAGATCTGCAGTTACAGAAAATATCAAGATGACTACTGGACTCCCTAAGAGAGTGTTTTCCTCCAGAAAAGAATGATAGCAGTGGGGTGGGGGGTGATGACTAAAATGGTATTTATGAGGGCCAAGATTGCTCTCTTACAAATCAACTTTATTACTTTTTCATTATTTTTTTGCAAAGCTGAACTCTTGAATAGTCACTCCCAAACAACTTGGGCCCAATGTAAGATACCATCTTAACTTTATTACAGTCCCTTATATAAGCATTCTTAGATCAGTAATAGCCTGGGACTGTTGTATAACGAGTACCTTGGTTACTTAGTGTTGACATGGTCTGTTTATATATGTGGGCCAAATTTATCCTTCATCTTTTGTTTTCTTTGCTCTCTGTTGCCCAAAATAACTGGAGTGTGTGTGTGTGTTTTGATTTTAAAGGATTTTTATTCTTTACAGTGAAAACAGAAATGCCAAACCAGACAAGATATTAGAGAGCCATGGCTGAATCTCCCATCTCTTTAAATAACTTTTGAACAATATCTGCTGGTGTGTTTGTGTGTGCAAATTGGATCAGCACTATGGCACCAGGAACTGGGTATTCAGACGTTCTCTGCACACAGTTTTTCTGATGTAAATTGCCTTCCAGAGCTAATAATTGCTGCACCAGAGAAAATGCATGGATGTGACTGTTGGTAAGAGGTATTGGTGAGCTCTGCTTCTCCCCCCAGTTCTATAGGAACAATGGGCTTATGGTAGTAGTCATAGTCATGGAAGTGGGGCTTTTTTCCATCTGGAACTCACCTCTCAGGTGAGCATGATTGCCATTATAAGAGAAAAAGGGAGGCATTCGTGGTGAGTTCTGGCAACTCTTTATATAGAAAAATTGCACTGAGTAGTAGTAATAGGAAATGGCTGTAGCATAGTGGTTATGGATCTGCTTTGCAAGCATATGGTACCCAATTCAATCCCTAACATCTCTAGGTAGGGTTGGGAATTTTCCCTATCTGAAACCCTGAAAGCTATTGTGCCAGTGCAGACATTAGTGTGCTAGATAGGCCAACAAATCTGACTCAGTATAAGGCAGCTGCCTGCATTCCTACTAAGATTTTTACATTGCATAAATAAATAAAAATAAGCAAAGTAAAAAACATTTTACTACAGATCAATGAGAACAAAGAAGAATATTTACATTTAAAATACTGTAAACTCATTGTTTGGAAACTGCAGGTTTGGAAACTGCATATTTCAACCCTTTTTTTGACGGGGAGCCACTTTCAGTGCAATGTTGATTTTTTAAGATTTTTTATTTAAGGATAAAGCTGTTAGTTTATATCATGGATTTTGTTAAACTTTTCCTGGGTGGCCATACTTTATATGGTTATCTTCAAGCAGAAATGATTCACTTTTTTTCTTACAGAGGCTTTAACTTCCCCCTTTCCCAAGAATCACCACCTAGTCTCTTCAGGAATTTAATAACATATTTTTCTGAAGAGTGTGTGTGTGTTTTAAGATATTTAGATTCTCTGGTAATGGCAAGGAACAGCTGCATAAGCTGCATAGTTCTACTTTAAATCACTTATCCAGGAACAGCATACTTTTCTGTTGCTACAAGTAAATGTCTGCCTCTCTTATCCACAAGCACCACCTTAATATAGAGAAGCCCATCTCTTTGGTCACAGATGTTTAAAAGGGGTGTCCTCACTACCACAGTGACCATCTGTTTTGGAAGGAGAAACGGTAAGCCGATACGCCGTCAGATGCAGGTTGCCCATCTGCATTTCAAGACTAGCAACAAGATGAACAGATTAGGGGTAGAGTTGCACGTTGACAATGGCAACAGTCCCCTATTTTTCTACTTGCCCTGTGACTTTGAATCCTTAAATGTTACAATTGCTGTACTTAGGAACTGATTTTCTCTATTTTGAAGTTGAAAGCAAAAATGATGGGTGTGGCGTTTGCCTCCTAGGATGGGTCATAAGGAAAGGGTTAAAATGGGTGTGATGTGATTGGCCAGTGAGAATGCAAGGGGGGAGTAAAAGTTAGAGTGGGTGGTTTTGAAAGTGAGTTGAGATTTGGGAGTTGAGAGTTGAGGTTTGGGAGTTGAAGAAGGAAGAGGGAGGAATAGGCAGTGGGTTGGTCGAGTTGTATTGTGAGAGAGTGAGAGGAATTGTTAGGTTGAGTCAGATAGATGGTTGGAATAATCAGTTTGGAGTTGTTAGGAACTAAGGTTAAGAAACTGACAAGAGAAAAATAAACTGAAACCATACGCTTGTTCCTGCATTTAAAAATAAACTTGATTATTTGTTAATGTTAACAACTGTCTGGACTCCGTGTGTCCCCGTGAGAAGCGGGGTGGTGGCAGCGAAGAAAGCTATCGCAGTGGTGGCACAGGGTCAATAGACCGTCAAACGTCCGGGGGCCCTGTGTGATCGCCACAATGGGACAGTATATTAAACAAGAGTTGATGGATTTTGACAGATTTGGAGCTCAATCCAATGAGAAGTACTCCTATTGCACAGGATTCATCAAAAAGACTGTGTTCATGAACAGTTCATGAAGTGTTAAATGATGGCTTGGGGAAACCTAGATTCACTAGGATGTGGGAAATTTGTCAATGTCAGTTTTTCTTATTTGCCAATACTTGGTTCAGTTTTCATCATTTCAAAATCAGCTTGCAACTTTTTTAATTATTTTTTTTTAAATCCTCAATGAAATTCATCACCATTTTAGCGTGAATTTATCCTAACATGCATGTTTTTGTGTCTGCAATTTTTCCTAATCAGCATATATTTTTTGCAAAACCTTTTCCCCTATTGCCCCCCATGGATATACCATATTTACTCAAATCTAACGCTCACCTTTTTTGGCCACAGGACGCAGTGAAAGCCACCAGCTTGTATGGCTTTATAAGAGGATTAGAAAAATTAATGGAGGACAAGGCTATGTCTTGCCTCCACGGTCAGAAGAATTATGCCTCTGAATGGCAGCTGCTGGGAACTACAGCTGGGCAGAGTGCTGTTGCATTCATGTCCTGCTTGCAGGCTTACCATAAACATCTGGTTAGCGGCTGTGAGAACGGGATGCTGGACTAGATGGGCCTCATCCAGCAGGCTCATCTTATGTTCTTAGCAAGATACACGTTAAAGCTGACCCCCAAGAATAGCTAGCTTATTAAGGGAAACGAAAATCGGCCTGTTGATTCAGTCTGAAAGAAACCCAAGCCAGTACTGTACCCTGGACTGGAATTTATGCTCCCACATGCTATCCATCCACAAAATTATGCTAACTGCCTTTGACTTATAGTAACTGTCAAGAGTTCTGTTTAGGCTCAAGCGTATTCCTTCATCTTTGCCTTTCAAATCTGATTAGAAATATGATACTGCGGCTTTCTGATGTTTCCTGGCTTGCGCTTTTGCACGGGGACTTTTTAAACTGGTGGAATCCAATTCATTTTTTATTTTTAAAACGCGTCACCATAGATGCCCCTTAACACAGGAGCAAGGAACAGGGTCACGCTGAGTAGCCCTGCCCCAACGTTGCATGCTTGCCCTCCCCATCTTCTATGTTTATAGCAGCACGAATATGTGCAGGGATTAGTGCCTTCCACATATAGTTGTATGTGAAGGTTTCTCTGGTATCTAAAACCCCAAACCCGGAAGAACATTGGCATGTGAAATCATATGTGTGATGACCCTCTCCCTACAGATGTTCATGCTGTATGCATAGACATAAGTGGTAGGGCTCCTTGCTCCTATGTTGTACACCATAGCTAAAAACACCCAAGTACGGCCGTATTGTATGGCTTTTTTTGATAGTTGCACTTATGGGACAGGAACCAGTGTAGCATAATGTGCTCAGTAGAGAGAACCTGACACGCAGCATTGCTCATTGTTTTCCCTGCAGCAATTCCCTTTGTGAGAGATGATGCCATTCTGTGTGGAAAAAGTGGTCCACTGCATCAGCAAGCAGTGAGTGCTGCAAGGAAAACAAGAAGTACAAGAGTATCTCTTAGTTGAACCATGCCCATAATTTCCAGTTGTCACTGATCAGGGCTGGCTCCATGATTTTGAGTGTTTGGCATCTGGCTGGGTGGAAGTTCTAGTTGCAGGGCATTAAGGTTTTTTTAAAAACAGCAGCAACAACAACAAACAAACAAACAAACAAACAAACAAACACATGGCTGTTATCACAAAAAGGTAAAGGTAAAGGTACCCCTGCCCATACAGGCCAGTCTTGACAGACTCTAGGGTTGTGCGCCCATCTCACTCAAGAGGCCGGGGGCCAGCGTTGTCCGGAGACACTTCCAGGTCACGTGGCCAGCGTGACATCGCTGCTCTGGTGAGCCAGAGCCGCACACGGAAACGCCGTTTACCTTCCCGCTAGTAAGCTGTCCCTATTTATCTACTTGCACCTGGGAGTGCTTTCGAACTGCTAGGTTGGCAGGCGCTGGGACTGAACAACGGGAGCGCACCCCGCCGCGGGGATTCAAACCGCCGACCTTTCGATCGGCAAGCCCCAGGTGCTGAGGCTTTTACCCACAGCGCCACCCGCGTCCCGTTTATCACAAAAAAGCAGCCCCTATTTATCATGGTGGAGGCCATAGGGTTGTTTTTTAACCCACAATGCACTGGAACCAGAACTTCCAGTGCACTGCATTTTGTGGAAATAAAGATGGCAACCACAGCTGATAAAGAGTTTGGATTGGGGGGGGGGGGTTAGGCAGCTGTGACCTCTGCTTGAAGGTATCACCTGTAGGGTGGCATAGACTCGAGCATTTGCCAAAGCATGCTGTATGGTGGTACTAGAGCTGTGGCTGATCTTTTGAGTTATCCAACCTGTATCATCTCTTAAGAAAACATTTAAAATGTGGGCTAAGCAAGGAGGTTGTAAACGCTGAACTTAATGCACATCCGACATATACACATTGAAGGAAAAAAAGAGAGGAAATGCAACACCCAGGGCACAGGTGTGCAAATAATTACTATATGCTAAGCTATATATATAGATGCAATAAATTACTGTAATTGAAGTATAATATAATAAAATATTATAGATACTAATAGACTGAAATAGAAATAAAACACATCTCACCCAGTGGTGGCTGCTGCCCACTAGGCCTGGTGGGTCTGCTAGCGTCTCCCAAGGGTGTGGCCAATAACAGGTCATAGGGGTGTGGCCAAGTTGTTCTCTGCGTGCTCCTTGATCACAGATACTGAACCATTGCAGTGCTGCAAGCAGCGAGCACCTAACCAGACAGAAAAGTATCTTATGGTTCAAAAGGGGTCTTTTCTGCTGGGACAAACAAGTCTTGGAACAGAAATCTCCTTTAAATAAACAACTGTCTTGTAAAACAGGACACACAGCCTGTGACGTTAACATATGAGAATGTTGGAGGGAAAATAATTAAGCAGGTTACCCAATCAGGACCCAGGGGGGTGGAGTCAGAGGAACTATAAAACCAGTTCTGGGAGGGGCGAAGGAGGAGTTCGTTGGGAGTTGGGTGGTTGGTTGGAGTGGGAGTGAATTGAGATAGAGTCTGTGGGTAGGTTGAGTTAGTGTAGCGAAATAAGCTGAGTCAGGAACAGTTAGGAGCTAGGAAGACAAGTAAATATCTGAGAGGTGGTTTAGTGAGTGAGAGCAAGTAGCGGAAGTTATAGGTCTGGATAGGCATCCCATGACTGTAATTGACTGAGACTGTTTATGAAACCACAGGCTTGTTAAACTGCAATAAATAAACAGAAGTTATGTTCCAATTTAACCCTGACTGGATTCAGTATTTTACCAGGCAGGGCCTGGGTGGTGGCAGTGAGAAATAAAGTGGTGGCACAGGGATCAATAGACAGTGAAACGTCCAGGGACCCTGTGTGATCGCCACACAACCACACTCATTTGCACATTGCAAGCTGTTTCCTTCTTCACAGGAGACAACAGTATAAATGACACAAGCTGGAAAGTGCCAGGGTGCTCAGTGGAATTTGAACATCCAATTCAAGCATTTCTTTTAAAAATAACAACGATACCTTTCAACATTCCTGAATATTTGTAGCACTTTGGGGGAAGTTTGAAACCTTCACTTTCAGCTAGCCACTGTGGATGCAGGGCTGATTGCCTCTTGAACAGGCTTTTGTTTTCAACGTCCTCACTTTATTTCATCACTGGATTGGAGCAATGTTGGCTGACTCAGGTGTCTTGGTGAGGGGCGTTGTTTTCCGCTTCTCTATCTTTTCCAGTTAACATAGCTTTAATTAGTGAAGTGACAACTGCTAGGATTGTCGTGGTCCAGATCAGTAGTGTTTCTGTCAGTGATTGTGCAACTGTTATTACACACCAGCATTTTGGGGCATGCTAGCAATTTGGGCACATAAACCTCAAAGTCCTGCTGACATCCGTGTGAATTGAATGTGAGTGGTAGCATGCAGGATTGCAACCCTTGTTGTTGTTTTTTTATGTATCCAGTTCTGGCCAAGCTATACCACAATCTCACTTTTTATTGGGAATAAAATGTGGGGAGACTTGCTGCATGCTTCCTTAAAATACAATCCTCTTCAAGTGTTTCTTGCTTAGTTAGGAGTTGCACAAGGCCACAAACTCAAATAATTTCAGTGGACAGAGTGAACAAAAATACCCAAAGCTCTAGTCAATAATTAATTTTAGAAATGGGCCATATTTCTGAACTGAGCAGGGACTTGAGAGGGGAAGCAGTACCACCTCAACTTAGGCACAACCAAAGGGATTTTTAAACCTTCCCAGCTCCCAGGAATAAACAACAGAGGCTTTGGCACCATTCTGCCACTCATTGCATTTGCCTGTATTTTGACTAACGCTTGGGAACCTGCATTTTCAGTGAATAATGAGGTAGAGCTCTTGCAAAGCCATTCTGGATCTAGCAAGTGGGAATAATAAAGGAAGAGATCTGCCCAAATTCCTCTGCTGCTGTTCACACTGACTTTGATCTATCTTGTGACATACATTTGCTTTCTTGGAGGGATGGTGTTATTTTGATTAATATTTAAATCTGGGTGGGTTTCCTTCCCTGTCCCATTAGGCATTAGGTGATGTTTTATTGACCTGAGCTTTCTTCTGTGTTCAAAGGGAAATAGGCCTTTCTAAGGCCACAGCCCAGCAGTCTGTTTTATCATTTATGCTTCTGCAGCCTTCAGCGGTTCTCATGAAGCCAAATAAAACGAAGTGCTGACTGCAGTTTCCCAGCTCCCCCTCCCTCTCCAGTGTTACATAACATCTCACTATTCCTGACAGACATAAAAATGAGAGACGACAGCACAGTTGGGCTAGCCCTCCCTCAACTGACTGACTGAAAATCAAGGTCATCTTACATAGCATAATCAAAGTTAACTATGTCCAGCGACAGTTTTGGGGAAGGATATTCCAGAACTATGGGACTCATAAGGGCACACAGTACTCCCAAACTCCACAAATGTACTTATGAGGGTGGTAGAATCACCAACTCATTTTTGGAATGGATATTCCAGAACTATGGATCTCACAGGTGCACATAGCACCTCTCATCTTCACAAATTTATTTATGAGGGTGATGGAGCCACCAGCTTGTCGAAACTGCCCACCACTATTATCTTCCTTAGCTTCTCAAGTATCAGAAAATTGCAGCAATCATCTTCCCCTTATTGGCATGTGAGGTTCCACTTTCCAGGAGATCACCTATAAAGCCTACCCTCGGGAAGAGGAGGGAACTGAAGAAACAGTTCCTTTCTTATCATCATTATCATTTAATTTCTATGTCATATTTCCATACTTAACACCATGCTTAAGGCAGCATTACAACATGAAAAGATTTAAATAATTACAAATGTAACGAAAGTAGTCACAAACAACAAATAAAGCACATTGAAAAGTACACAACCATAATGGAACAGTGTGTGTGTGTGTGTACACACACACAACAATCCCACCTAAACAATACCCCAACCCAAGGGTCAGTTCAGCAGTCTCAGCTTCTGCAGTCGGAGTCAGTTAGTCAGGGCCCAGTCCTCCCAAGCCAGGTGGGAAAAGGCCAGCAAGGCAGGGAGCAGGTCTTCTAGACCTCACAACCAAGTGGGATTGGGCCTATTCAGGAAGAATAGGTCTATCAAGGGCTACTCATCTCAATGTCCGTAAACTATACTCCAGGATCAATGGCAGAGTGAATACAAATCACTGGGCAACAAGAAGAGAGGGCCATTGTTTTTATGTTCTTCTTATGGGCTTCCTATTGGTATCCGTTTGGTCCTTATGGGAAACAGGATGCTGCATCCCATAAGACTCTGGTCTCATCCAGCACAGCTCTTCCTATGATCTTTCAGACACTCAATTAATGTACATGGAGAGAAGGGTGGGAAGGTGGCAGTCTCCACTGCTGACCTGATACATGCATCCATTCAGAAAGTTTGGAAAGAAACAAGAATTTGAACCTACATGGATGTTTAACGTTTTTCTACCATGGTGGCTATACTGAAATCTTAATAGACTTTTTATATCCAATGATACCCATTCCTTGTAGTATAAAGTAATATGTGAATGAATGCATATTAAAATATAAACAGAATATGGTATTTATATCACACTTTACTTTCCTGCTGAAAGCACTTCACATACATTATGTATTCTTTACAACCACTCCCCTGAAGGGTATAGCTATCCTCCATCTTGTGATAACTTATGAGACAAATATGATTTACCTCAAGCCATTTGGTAGATTTACATATGAGCTGAGATTAAAACGTGAACTTCCAGTTTATAGCTCTTGACAACGGCACTGAATCATCTCAACATTTTTCAACAACCAATGACAAATCATCCCATTGGCACAATATTGTAAAAATAAAATTGAGGCATTTAGAAGCATCCTTCAGAACTGTTTCATACTCACTGACACATTTGGTTCGGATTTGGAAAGGATTTTGGTTGGATTGCCAAACAATCATTTTTGGGGATTATTCGCTCCACTAGTGCTATATTTGGACTGGAAAGTGATCCTGGGTGAGGATGGAGAGCCACTGGGAAGCAACAGGACGGTCTCAAACAGATGACAGTATGTGCAAGGAAGGAGCAACTTAAAAGTATCTGGGCAAATTTCCACATTGACTCAACTAACACCTTTTCCCATGACATCACATTCAAAACAATCTCCATATTACAGACCATATGCTGATTAAAGAGAAACCCCCGCCTTGCAGAAGCATAGAAGAGCTTACGAAAGACTGAGTGTACCCCAGCTGCATGACTGACAAACTACGGATGTTAATGCAAACAATAAAAAAATCCCAAAGTATGCAGAAGAAGGAGCTGTCTCTGACATCTCAGCAAGATGATGCGAATCAAGAGGTAAGATTAAACACTAAACTGATATGCGTAGGTAGAATCGCTACATGGCAAATGGAATGAACAAAAATAAACAATTTACAAGAAAAGTAGGAAGAGGTCAGAATGGGTGATGCAATTAGCAAACAGGATTATGTTTATGAAGGCATTTGAGTTCCTCATGTAAATAACTAGAAGATGAAGCCATAGTGCTTCGCCCAGTTCAGAAGGTCACACAAAAGTCTTTAAGGAGGAAAAATGCAGGAAAAATAAATGATACTGTTTTTGCAAAGAAATTTTCTTTCTTTCTTTCTTTCTTTCTTTCTTTCTTTCTTTCTTTCTTTTCCTCTTTAGAAATAAGAAATTTGAATTTAGTTTAACACTGCATAAGTATTAATAGTTCACTGTAACAGACAGCAGCTGACATAGTAATAACAGCATTATGCCTTAAGAGGAGCAGCAGAAACATGGAAGTAGACTCTGTACAATTGTCCATTGATTTAGGCCATTATAAGAAAATATGTGGTAGAAATCATTGTCTGTTTATTAATTGGATTCTTAAATATGTTGCTATGAATTGTGTATTTGTCCACGATCCACCCAAAGTTCCATGGGGATGATTTCTCACCCACTCATAAATTCCCAGGACGGGTTACAGAAATTTATAAATACAATATTAAAATCAGTTTAAAACTACAGTCAAGAGAATGGGGATAGATAGACAAACAGACAGACAGATAATGTCAAAGGCCTAGGTAAAGTATTGACTGTGTGCAAAACACTGACTGTTGCCATCCCTTATTCCAGACACCAGCCCAAGACCTTTCAGAACAGCAGCAGGCAGCTACACCAACCAGCTAATTCCCTGATCCTGGCATGTGCCCACTTTGCTGTGGCATGGAGATCTCCAGGTGTGCCTTATGACTGGGAAAGGTGATGGGCAGAGGACAGAAAGACCGAGACAATAAGAAGTAGTGGGAATCCACTTCATCAGGAGATTTAAATGTCCCTGTGGCAAACCAAGCATAGCCTAAGACACTTGACTTTAGCTGGACTATACCCATAGCCATGAGACTACAAGCTGCCTTTATGCTGGAAGTGAGAGGGATATTTTCATCTTGATTTTAAATCCATATCTCTGTTATTATGCCTCCTCTGACTCAGCTAAACCCAAGGCCTTGTAGGTATCTTGCAGGAAGTTTTCATCTTCTGCCATCATCTTCTGCCACCAAAAGCGGTCCCACTAGGTTTGGACTAGTGCCTTCTCTTTCTTGCCATTAGATTGGCAGATGGTTATGGGATCTGCTGCAGCAATGCCCACTTACCCAACTTCGGGGTGAGCGGCGGTTACGGCTCGCCACAGCACCTCCACAGCGCCACTGTGAGCTGCGCCATTTTCTCTGTGGTTGTTGCTGCTTCCCCAGCCGCTGTGGAGGCTCTCGGGTCCCCACCAGGCCCTGTATTCCATCCAGCCATTCCTCAGTGGTTGGCAGTTTTCATTCAGGTCCACTCCCTGGCTATTGCCTGCACAAAACAGGAGAGTTCCCATCTATTTTTCCAAGAGTTTCCTATTGCTGTGATAGGCGCTAGTTGGCAGAGTAGGAGAGAGATTTGGGTGTGTGTGTGTTACTATTTGATCTTTGTATGGAAATCCCAAATAATATACTTGAAAAGACCCTGTAAAATCTTCTGTCTATTTTGCTTTGTTTCTACCTTTGTTTTCTTTATGAGTCACAACAACTAGCTTCATATCTCTGCTCCTTCTTGAATTTGCAGTAGTGCAAAGTTGGACATGCTTGTTCCTCTTAAAAATAGTAACCTCTCCACAAGGCTTGGGAATATAAGCTTATCTTGCTCACAGGGAGGCCAACGGAACATTGCCTATTAAAATTGCTAGTCTCAGGTGGAGCATTTAAATATAGTTCTGGCACAACAATAGGAAAAAATTAGATCAAAGTTTTGCGTATCCTCAGAACCAATGAGATCCCATTTAGTCTGCTAGCATAATTTGATAATCAGAAAGATAGTTTTGGTAGCAATCCCATTACAGAAATCTAATATAAATACCGCTTAGAAGTTCTCTCATGTTCAGCTGAAGTCCAGGATGACCACTGTTAAAATAATATGTAGCTGGGCTAGCTGTTTCCAAATCAAAAAGCAAAGAGGTGAGTCATATTCAGCTTTCTGTTAAAGCCTGCTTATATTTTTCACATTTAGCTGTTCAGAGCATGTCTGTTAACTCCTGGTTCTTTCTCAGAATGCTTTACAAATCTTACAAATATTTGTGCATAAATGATTTATCGTATCTTTCAAATACAGATTTTTCATAAACAATGAACTTATGAAAACACCTTTGAAGGGTCTCACATTTGCTCTGCTCATTAAGATAAGAACAAAACACATAAGATTCAAATCTGTTGGGTTCTTTTGCACACAATTAGCAGTGCGCAGCTGTTCCAGGAGTGCCACTCTCCACACACAGGTGGGCTATCAGTTTGCAGGAATGGGCGGTTGTGAGGATGGAGTCAGCAGCACAAAACATCCTCAGGCAATAGGAGGCAGAAGATGAATGGATTGTGCCCACAGACTACAAGTAGAACTGTGAGATATTAAAGATACTGATAATAACTTTGATGTAGCACAAATAATTCATATTTCTTTTGCACCGTAACATCTTGTGACATTTTAGTCCCAACTGTGAAGCCTACGCTTTTCGCATACTTTAAGGTGGTTGATAGAAATAAGAGTGAGGGAAATGAAGTCACTGAACTTTAACTTTAGGCCAATTTTAAAGTCCCTTGGTTGTAATCCAGTGTACACTTCATGGGAAATAAGTCCCATTGAACATAGTTGGAGTAATTGTGAATAAGATCATATTGTACATGGTGGCCAACGGTGGAACTGGAATAGGAACTAAAGAAGGTTTCTGCTTATAACTTGCCAAGTAGATACTTCTTCAATGAATGATGTTAAATGAATATTGCAATATTTGCTTCTTTGCTTATTAGGGTTCACTTCCACCCTTTCTTTTATCCTAGTAGCTTGTACAAATTGATAGTTCTATCACTTGTATGAACAGCCTTCTAAAGATAAAAGTAAAGCTAGCTGAATTATAATGTTCTGGTATTTCTTTGTTAAGAGAGGCAGACAGTGGAGAGGGAGGAAACCTATGAGACCCAACTAGGTATTGCTAACCCTTTAATACCATAAATTACTTGCTTTTGTAAAGTGTGTTATGTTGTCATTTAGGAAACTGCCCGCCTTTCTACTCCTGGAATTAGGGACAGTAGAAGTATTTTGGGAAAACATATCTCTTTTAAAATAATTATCAAACAGTTTTAACATGCAGTTTTGAAGCTGGGAACAAATCAGTAAAACAAGGAGCAACAAGAAACTAATATTGGGAATACCCACAGAGATAATGTCAATAAGTACTGGGTGCTTCCCACTGTACTTCCATATTTCTCATTACCATTTCTGAACTTTGGACTTCTGAAACTCCTATATCGCAAAGCCAGATGAATCCAAATGCCTCACCTCCACAATAGGTTAAATAAATAAACAGCTGCTGTACCTACTTGTTCATTCAAAGCAACTCTCATACAAGATTCTGACCTGCTTGGAAGTAGGTAGGGCTTCTGAGGATTTTTGCTAGGCATTCAGCAGTGGAATAGCGCACAGAAATGCGGCTTTGCTTGGCACAAAGATGCAATAATGAGGAAAAGGTTTGCCTTTTGGATGTTTGCTTGTCAGGAAACTGCTGAAAGTACAGTAGCCTTGCCAAGGCAAAAGAAACATCTACAGCACTGGCAGCCCTAATTGTATCGTATTCAGACACAACCTTTACTCTTCTTTCCCAAGGCTTGTGTTTTAGAGCTCTGCTTGGACCCTGTATATAGCCCTGTTAAACCAACCATGTTTGCTAGCAACCCCTGTGTAAGTTTAATCCTGTAGCCAAAGTTCAGCACAGAGAGCACAGATGATGTTAACACAGCAATCTTGTGTGTAGAATACTGTAACACCTTCCTAAATCCCAGGTAGACAACCTACAGACAGCCTTGAGCACAATGGTGAACAGAGATTACTGAGATGGCCTTGGCTTCCCACAATAAATAGACAGAAAGGAAAAGGAATGTGGTAGAGAGCAATATTTGTTTCTTTTCTGCTAGCACACCTGTTAACAGAAAAGGCAAGGCAATAAATGTAAAGATGCAAACTGTCGTCCTCTTAAGAGTATCTCCAGAATGTGTGTTTGAGAGTAAATAAATATTTTAAGAAATGTTTATTTTCATGACTAGGGAATGTCCTCGTAACAGCATTCTCAAACATAGCCATGATGCAGGGAGCAGTGCATGCCTTCCTTGGGCTTAAATTAATGTCTTGTTTGTCTTGTTAAAGAAAATTAATGGAGTTGAGAAGCTGCATTAGATGCCCAGCATCTCCAGACTCCTGTCTTTATGGCATGAGTATTATGCTATTTCTATGTTCCTAATGATTTAACAATCATGATAAGCAGCTAAGGTTGCCAGACAACTGATTTTTTACTGGAGTTGATTCCTGACCACTTTCAGTCAATGCATAATCCAAATGTCTGGGTAAAACTGGAAAATACATTTTTTTCTGGGCATTGTTAAACCACTACAAAGAAGGAGGATGATTGCCATGAAACAGTACAGATTGAAATTTCTCCATCAAAAGAATTAATTGAAATATAGCCTTCAGTTATCAAAACACTGCCCATGCTTGAATGATCCTCCAAGCCCATGGCTCCAAGGCTACATAAACCGTAGACAAATGCCATAACCACATGCTCTTCCCTCACCCTTCCCCGCCTCACATCTTGATTTATTTCCCTGGTTTGTTAATCAGCATTCAGACCACATCTGCATTGTACTTTTAAAGCTGCATTATATCCATTTAATAGGCATGCCTTCCCCCAAAGAATTATGGGAGCTGTGGTTTGTTAAGGGTGCTGAGAACTGTCAGGAGACCCCTATTCCCATCCCAGAGCTATAAGAGTTCCCTGTGAAGAGGGACTGATTGCTAAGCACTCTGAAAATTGCAGCTCTGGGAGGGTAGTAAGAGCCTCCCAACAAGTCTAAACACCTTTAACAAACTGCAACTCCTAGCAGGGCCAGCACAGCCATTAGGTGGGGTGAGGCCTCTGCCTCAGGTGGCAGAAGCCCTGAAATCAGCACTGTGCCTGCTCCACTACTGGCAGAGAAGCTTCATTGATTTTGGGCAAATTGCACTGATCTTGCTGGAAATTGGCACTGATGCCTGTGCCACTTCTCTGCCAGTGGTGGAGGTGATAGGGCGAGCAGCACGGGCGGAGGTATTGCCAGCAGGTCAGGGTGGCACTCTCTGTTTTGCCTTAAACTGTGAAATGGGACATGCTACCTCTGACTCCCAGAATTATTTGGTGGAAGCCCTGAGTGTTGAAATCACGCATGGCCAAACTTGGCCCTCCAGATGTTTTGGGACTACAATTCCCATCATCCCTGACTACTGGTCCTGCTAGCTAGGGATGATGGGAATTGTAGTTCCAAAACATCTGGAGGGCTAAGTTTGGCCATGCCTGGTTTAAAGTTGTATCTTGGGGCTTAAGATATATTGTGTGATTGTGGCCTCGTTCTCTGCTGTGCCAGAGAGCAGTACTAAAACCAGTGGGTGAAGACTGCAAATAAGCTGTTTTAGGATAAACATTAGGAGAAAATTCTGAAGGCTATGAGCTGTTCAACAGTGGAACAGACTGCCTCCAGGTGGTGGGCTCTCATCCTCTGGGAATATTTAAGCAGAGGCTGGATGGGTATCTGTTGGGGCTGCTGTAGTTGCCTCGTGTTCACATCCTGGATGGTATGTGGCTAGCTTGTCCCATTAAAGTAAGGATTTCTGCTTGTTTAATGGAACTTCACTTTTCCCTCTGTGCACCTCCTACATCTTTTCCAAGGGTATCCCACAAAGCAGAATGTTAGAAAGGAACAGGTAATCTGATCATAACCAGTTTGGCCTTCATTCACACATGGAAGGCACCATTTGATGCTACAGTCATTAAGTAACAAACTGGAATATGTGAACCAGGACTTCCTCTGGATAATGTATTTAAAGACTGCAGCCTGTAGATGCAAATCTAGCCTATTAAAATTTGCTAAAGTTATGTAATTGACCTCAAGGGCGTTGTTCTTGTTATTCGTGGTAGACAATTATCTCCCTAAGAGTCCCTTTCTGCAAATTCCTTCTTCCAGATGGTACTGTATGAAATGCAAACTTATTGCAGGGACTTAAAAAGCTGTGTGTTGCAATTAATTATCTTTTCCAGAATCTGTGTTATTTACAAGTTGCTAATGAAACCTGCTGTTCTTCCTCATTCAAAAATAATTTCGGACTGCTTCTGTTTACATATAATGCAATGAAGGAGTTAGTTTTTAGCATTGCATTTCTTTTTTGCTTTTGAAGGGTAAAGATAGACAAATCACCTAACAAACCCTGTCAGTTAAAACCTTGTGCAAGGGGGGCTTCACACAGTGTGGCTTTCTCCTCCCCCCCCCCCAAAAAAAAACACATTGGCTTGAGCATGGTTGGGGGAAAGCCCAGGACAGCAAGTGAGGGGGATTATTACATCTAGCAAACTGTCAGAACTTTTGTAATACCACAGTGTTGAATTCCACCCTATGATTCTAACTTAAGTTGGTTTTTGTTATGTACTGAAGTTCTCACCCTGGGCCAGCAGGGGGATACTGTAGATAGTTATGCAAATGAAGGATTGAAAATGACGTTCAGTGATTGGATAGTTTTAGAAAGTTGCTACAGTAACATTGTACTGGAGCTCTATATAAGCAGGCTGACTGAGCCCTTCAGCTCAGTTCTGTTCTGGCCTCTGAATAAACAAGAGCTGTTTGAAGAATCGCTGTGTTGTCTGATATATTCACCCACAACTTAACTCTTTTCATCATCTAAAGACATGAGAGCAAGAAGTGGGTGGTGAAGCATGTATTTCTATAGAAGTTCTGTAGGCAGTTATATCCAGAAAAAGTGGTCTTTCTTAAAGGCAGCCTTCCTCAAACTGGTGCCCTGCAGGACGACAACCCCAAAGGTTGGACTGAAGAAGTTCTCAACACATTCTTCTTGTGATGTCAGCAATGAAGTAATAACTATGTGACTTAGATAGGGCATTAAAAAACCCCTCCCAAAGTTAAACTCTCTTAATTCCATCCATCTCCCCATAAGAGGAATGCCAAATGCATTCTGTTGAAATCATTGGGAGTTAAATCAGTTCTACTTTAGCTGGCTTGTGCCCATGTTTCTCATGTTCCATGAGCACAGCAGTCTGTGGTATTTACCTTATGCACTAATCTTGTTAGTGCAGCATGCATTTTAGTAATCTCAGTATGGTTCAATCTGAGCAGCAATGCACCTCCTTACTGAAACCTCTGCTTATTGCTTTTCATTTCACTTTTTAAATCACCACCATGGCCTGTCAGGAGAAACCATTTTCTATTCAATTTTCATGTAAGGAGAGGAGAAAGTACAATTGTATGCAGTGGACTAGACTTAACAACAGGAACTTCTCTGCCCAGCCCATCACCTTTTCCAGATGATTTAGTATGCCACTTCAATATCATTTTCTTCTTATTTTACAACTCTTTCCCTCTGCCCCTACAAAATGCTTTCCTTTTTCCAGCACTAGACCTTAACGTCTGAGGTTTTAAAGGAGAAGACAGGCTTCCCCAGCAAAGCTGTTGACCTCATAGCAAGACTCTCTCATCATTACACTATGGTTATAAGTGACTATGCCAACATACTTTATTACAGTATATTTACTGAAGCAGAAGAGGGGCTACATAGCCAGCTAAGTAGGAGCAGGGAAATCAGTCTGAAATAATTGCATCTGTACACAGCCTGAGTCAGCTTCTAGTTATGAGTAAGTCTCTCAAAATTTAGGCCTTGTTTACCCATTTCATTTTTCTTCCACTTGTATTAAATAGAATAATTCCCCTAATGAGCACAGCCCTTCCTAATTAGCAATTACCAAACCCATTTCCAATAAAATCCGAGTGGTTGGTTATGGGATGCACAGCTCATGGGGTTTGTATGGAAGTGCCTATGAGCCCAGCCTGATACCCTTGGGTTGTCTAGCCACATGTTTTTCTCTCACACACCGTCTGTTGTCACAAATAGGTACTAATTGGGATAGTTCTCTTTACTGCCTCATCAGAAAGCCTCAAGCTTTAAAATATGTGGAGTACAAGAGAAAAGATTGTTGTTAACAGGCAATCTTGGTTAGAGATTTCAGGGCAGAATAGAAAATTGTAGTGGACCTGAACATTCTACTTTACTGCATCAGAACAATACAGTACAGTATTCCAAATATGAGAACTAAATTGTGAGTAAATGTGATCTTTAGTCTTCCCAGTTAAAAAGTGAACAAACTCTTTTTCATTGAGCCTTGAAGCATTTGATTAATTTTTCTCTGTTCATCTTTCCGTGCTGGGTTGCGTTCCATGGTTGTATTTAGGGCCAAAAGGAAAGTGTTAAGATCTAGTTCCTGTTATATTTCCAGGCTAATAGAAAACAGGCACCATCATAAATTGTGTTGTAACTGTTCTTCTGCTATTTTTTTTAGCCTGCAACAGAATCTTGTGGTTCTTATCAAGATGAAGTGTCTGAAACTACATTTGGATAGCTTTTTAAAATGTAGGAGTTATTAAAAAAAATAAATCAAAAATCCCCCAAAGAATGTAGCCTTTTTATACAACTGTCTGACCACACACTCTTGAATCTTAATAATGGCCAGACAAAAAGGAAACCATGCTAGTTCATGCATCTGTGGTGTGCAGAAAATGTACGAATCTGCTATGCATTCTTAAGGAATGCATATTTTGGAATGTCCATGTGGACAAAAAGACCAGGAGGTGTGATAATAGAGTCTTAATCATTGGCAATTCAAGCTGTACACATGAAGGTCAGTGCCATACATGGTCACAAGAACATGGCTGGAATGTACCACCCTGCTTTCATTTCCATGCCTAAGGGGCCAACTGTGGTAGAAAATATAATATTCAGTGGAACACATTAGAATAAACCTATGCTGTTAAGTCATGGCTTTTGGGTGAAGCATGGCTGAGCTTTAGCCCAATATTCTGAGTGCTGGGGGGGGGGGGAATTCCTGAGCACATATTTTCTCTTATCTTCTGTGGGTGCCATGAACTATAAACTCTGGGCAAATGTGTAGCCAAAAACATAAAGAAGCCAAAAAGACAGGCAGAAAGAGAGCGTTGGGGCTTGTCCAGCGGCTGCAATCCCCTCACCTCACACATTAACTGAACATGTGAGGGGATGCTGTTACAAGCTCTTCTGTCATCTCCAACCTTAGTTGCATGCAAGTGCTTAATTGTGAAAACTATAGATAAGTTTTATCTGCTACATAATGCATGCAATTAAACTCTGCAAATCAATGGCATTTGTCCTGATCTTGATACATTTGCAGGAAGGAGCCTGGCACAGTCATGTCGTCCACCCAAGCATCTAGGCAACGCTTATCGGTCAAATTAGGCTGAAATTGATTTCTATCTCTAGATTCAAATCAGAGAGTGGTATTCTGAGAGCCGGCGTGGGTGGGAGTAGATGAGAAATGAAGGGTTTGACATTTGACAAGTTTTAAAATTTTATTTTGGTTTCAGTTGTGTGTTTAAATTACTGTAACCAGCTTCGAGCCTCTGGGACTCGTGGGATAAACATCCAAATGACTGAATAGCATTCTAAGGAGTCTTCTTAGGGGATCTTTATCTGTTTACAGTTTGGCTGTAACATAAGTGTTTGCAGTTTGTCGTGTACTGAAATGAGTGGGCTGTGACGGAGATCCCAGGATCACTATAGAGATTTGTGATATTTACTTCTCACACTATAGCAGAAGCAGAGAAAGAACACATTTTCCTTTCATTGTGTGGGATAAACCCACTCTTAGGCTTGCCAGATTTAAGTGTCGAGCTCAACAATACTGTGAGCAATATTTCAATTTCATTGTTCTGCATGGGACAATGACAATAAAGATATCGTATATCGTGAGCCCAGGCAATATAGGTAAATGGATACTGTCAGGTTTACGATCGGCTAATACATGCCAGATTCAGATCAATTTCAGATTGTAGGTTTAAGGTGTAATGTTGGATTGTTCTTTGATAGGCAGATGGCTAGATTCTGTGACTTCAAAGTACATGAACAGCACAAACCGGGATAATTCTACAATGATGCCAAGGGGGGGGGGGTTACATCTTGGGGAGGGGGAGGGGTGCAGAACCAAAACACCACATGCCAGAATAAAACTTTGACTCTCTTCTAAGTCAATCGGCATATGGTTATTGAAAGGGCTATGAAGTGATTCTGGAAGCTTCCATGTATTATATAAATGAAGCTGTTTACATTTGGACTGAACCAGAAATTCCCTCAGTGACCTCTAGCAAGTGTCTTGTCCTTACTGTTTCTCAATCAACACAGCTGGAAAACTCCACAGAGAAAAACCCCACGTTTCAATGAGAACCAGATGCCATTAAAAAGTTCAGATTTTTCTGAGAAATACATTCCAGAATATACTCCTAATGGAAGCAGAGGGGGGGAGCAACTTCCAAGTGGGATTTAAATATGATTTTACAGTTTCATGCATTTAAATCTGGTGATAATGTTTTGATTTCTAAAGACAGTTGATTAGAATACCAGTTTGGCTTAGTGGTTTCAATATAGCTAGAGATTAATATAGCTGATCTCTCTCACACACACACACTTGTGATTCTTAATAATTTTTAGAATTATATTATATCAGGGTATATGGATCTTCTTGCCATAATAACACGGGAATCCCCAATGTGATCCTTTCCCATTACCACCAGCAGCACTTTGTGTCCCCAAATTTCAGTGGCGCCCTGTGCAATGCTAAAATTATGCACCAAAAATTCCTCTCCTGCGGACTCCACCCACATCAGCTTCTCACGATGGGCTTTATTAAAGCAAAAGGGCTAGTTGAACAGCGTCTGAAGGACTTAGAGCAACAGAACAACCTGGCCATTATAAAGAAACTCTGTTCTTGGTATGCCTCCCCCCCCTCAGTTTGATTTCCTGGCACCATATTTGTATAAATTAACTATCCCAAAATACAGACATGCCTTCACACTGGCCAGATTGGATGTGATGCCCTACCATACTTGAGGGCAGATGCCAAAAGATTCCAACTGGGAAACGACTGCCCCTGTGGAGGTGGCAATCTGGAAACAGTGGCTCATGTTCTCCTGTCCTGTCCCCTTTATAAAGACCTGAGGAATGAGATCATCACCCCACTCCTACTCACCATCCCAGGCCACCCATCTGCAGCCACATTGTTCTTTCTGTTATCAGATCAAAGTGATCAGACAACAGCAAAGGTTGCTAGGTTTATCGAGGGTGCAATGAGATTAAGGGCCACTATCTTGATCATTTGATTGTCCTTTTTATTCATTGTTGTCTTTTTAATTGTATATATTGCTTGTTTTATGTTGCTATGGCCGTTGGCTAAGGCAAATAAAGTTTATCTATCTATCTACAGCACTGTTGTGGTGCTGTTGTGTCTAGTTTTATCCAAAAACTGCCTCTGCTGCCAACCTTTTTCATAGATTGCTTTTAAAACCTCCTAGTAGTATGACAGGTTTAGGTACACCATTGACACCTACACTGGAGACAGAATGAACTGTTAAATAAGGTTGTTTATTAAAATATTTTGTACTGAAATCCAAGACTGTCTGGACCAAATTATTTAACACTTTCTTTGTGCTTTCTCTATATTTGAAGTTAAAATCAAAGCACAGATAAATGCAGCTGTATGAAAGGCATTTGCAGGGATTGCTAAATAACCTCTGCAAATGATGAGAAGATGTAAACAGTTGTCCATCTGCATCTCCCCGCTCCCCCTTTTTGCACTAAAAAAAGCAAGCTTCTGGATAATGGATGGCTTTTCACAGAGTCTCTCTGAGTGGGAAAAACCTTACAGATTTAATATTTCAGACAAGAGTCTTTGTGTAGAAAATCTGTGATAAAATGCAGCTGTTTAGCTAAAATATTTACAGTGTGTCATCCACCCCCCCCAAAAGACTGCAAACTACATATGTCATCCTGTGCATGTTTACTCAGAAGCTAGTCCCATTGTATTCAATGGGTTGGCTCATCAGGAAGTGACCTTTGGATTGGAGCTTTAATCAACTTAATTGGTTCATGGATCAACAAATCTTTAATCACAACAGACTGAAAACCCTCTCCACTTTATTGGTGGTACCAAGATGGGAGGGTACACAACCATGTAGACATCCTTGCTTCTTCTGCTGTGTGTCATGCAGAATGGAAAAAAATAAAATTAAAGATGGCTTTTCTTTCTAATTCATATCTATCCCAAGCTAGCAGGGACAACACAAAAGTAATGATGTCTACTGATACGAACGGGAAATACCAAAGCTGTATCACCTATGTAGAATCAAATACATGTACGGGTGGACTGCTCCAGTCTACTTTGAATGGGGGCAAGGTGGAAGCAGATTAACAGTTAAATGATGCTCAAATGTGGACATCATTTAAACATTCACGATGCTTTGTACAAGTAATAAGAGCACTGAATCACAATGCATACATTGCCTTAGAGATCTGTGCAATGGACCTGTTTGCTAGGCCTGCATTACCATCCTTGCTCTTCTACTGATGGGAGACAGAGGGACAGTGGGTTGTTTTGAGTTGTGGCCATCTGGCAAGAACATTCATGAGCCGAGATTTCAAATGGGGACAATTTCAACTGGCTCCACACCAGTTCTTAAAAAACAAGTGAGTGACTCAGGGAAAACTGAACTAAGCATTTAGAGGTGTCTTGGGGAAACAATGTTATTCTTTCAAAATATGCTTTTTGTCCCACTAAAAATAATGAGATGCCTTGCTTTGGATAAAATAATTAACTTTATGCATTTGTTCCAGACGGGGAATTTGCCATTTTGGCATAATAAAATAGCTTTTGGCATTGGCCTGAGCATTTCCTGTCTTTGGATAGAGAGGCAGGGGAGATGATTTCAAGGGAGGTTATAGTCTTTTAAATTCAGTGAGATTCAGTCAAGATTGCACTTGGCCTTGTGCATTTGGCCTTTATCTGGTTTTATGAAGGTATCATATTTTATTCAGCTCCATATCACTGAAATAGGATTATGCAAGCATAAAAGGAACAGGAAGCCCTTTCTTATTTCTAATGTACCTGGTAGAAAGAACAAAAAGATGAAAGTAATAACAGCTAATGCAATTTTCTCTTACAGCCTTAATGCAAATGCTCTTTTAGATGTTGCTTATCATACACAGGCAGTGAAAGAGTACAGAAAGCAGGGTGCACAGCTGGTCTCTTCAGTTCCTCTGTTATGAGATGCTCTTATGCTCAGATCACAAGACAATCAATGTGAAGGCACTTTTAATTATTCCTCCTCCAGCCATGTGAATGTGGAAGAGGAGTGAAGGATGCTATTATACACTGAATGTGCAACACCAAAGACTAAATTAATAGGAACTTCGGCAGTTGTCAACCATTATACCTAAATGAGAACCCTCATTTTTAATGCCACTATGTGCCTCATTACAAAATGCTAGGGACAAAAGAACAAGAGAGGACTATATCATTTTCCACACTGATCTTTTTAGGGGTGTGTGGCTACCTACTCTCAGAAAAAAATGTTGGATGACTAACTGGAGCCTTAGTCTTAATAATAATAATAATAATAATAATAATAATAATAATAATAATAATAATTTATTTTTTTGTACCCTGCTCATCTGACTGGGTTGCTCCAGCTACTCTGGGTGGCTTCCACTAGGGTATACAAAAACACCATCACCAGAACAACAAAATAAAACATCACACATTAAAAACTTCCTGATACAGGGCTGCCTTCAGATGTCTACAGAAGGTTGTATAATTTTTTATCTCTTTGACATCTGATGGGAGGGTGTTCCATAGGGCGGGTGCAACTACCAAGAAGGTCCACTGCCTGGTTCCCTGTAATTTTACTTGTCACAATGAGGGAACTACCAGAAGACCCTGGGAGCTAGACCTGGACTGAACAATGGGGACAGAGATGCTCCTTCAGGTATACAGGGCCTTTAAGGCAATCTTATTTTCTAAAGAGCATAGTGAGTAAATGTCAATGAAATGGGGCTAAATCCACTGCTAGCTTACTCTCGGTTGAAATAAAGTCTCTTATATACAGTATGTATTTATTTGTCATCTGTTCATTTAAATTTTATCCAGCATTATTCCTAAAGATCCATATGAATGACATTATTTTATATCAAGCATAGTCTGATAGTCTACTGTGCATAACCTGATGTATTATGTGCAGCTTGTGGGGTGCACATAGTGCAGGTCTAACTTAGAGAAATTCCTCCCCCCTAAAGCAAGTGATCATATATTTGAAGGATCCTCAACAGTAAGGGCTTGCCGATCGAAAGGTCGGCGGTTCGAATCCCCGCGGCGGGGTGCGCTCCCGTTGTTCAGTCCAAGCGCCTGCCAACCTAGCAGTTCGAAAGCACCCCCGGGTGCAAGTAGATAAATAGGGACCACTTACTAGCGGGAAGGTAAATGGCGTTTCCGTGTGTGGCTCTGGCTCGCCAGAGCAGCGAGGTCACACTGGCCATGTGACCCGGAAGTGTCTCCGGACAGCGCTGGCCCCCGGCCTCTTGAGTGAGATGGGCGCACAACCCTAGAGTCTGTCAAGACTGGCCCGTACGGGCAGGGGTACCTTTACCTTTACCTTTTACAACAGTAAGATATACTCTTCACATGACAGATAGTAACCAAGACACTTTATTTAGAACAAACTCAAACACACATTAGGCATGAGAAAAGCTTGGCAGAAATCTTATGTTCTCAGTTGCCTCAAGGCCTGGACTGGAAATCCTCCAGACTCTGGTGAACTGGAACACATAAAATGCGGACTGGATTTCCTCCACATTACAGATTTTCTCCGTGATTTTTTTAACACTTCCAAATATGAAGATTCTACAACATCTCTAGGCACTTATTCTCTTCACTTAGTGACTTTTCCTTTGGCTTTAACATGTCAAAGAGCTTATCCACACTTCCTCTTGTCCCGCTGCTTTCCCCTTGGGGAAAACTGCTCTTTAGCACTCAGTTGGAGCAAACAATTCAGGTTTCCCCCAGATTGCTGTTTGTTCTGATCTATCACTAAATAGCAGGGTTTCCCTTGAAAAGGAATGGGGCAAGGGGAAAACTGCTCTGAGCCATGCTTTCTAGGCACTGCACATACGGAAGTGTGAGTGCACAAAGTTGACCTGATGACTTGTTCTCCCCTGGAAGTTTAGGGTCCATAATTGCCCAGGAGCCTACTCAAGTCCAGCAGGCTTCCCACTTTAGATATTCAGCCCCCAACATGGGAGCTGCTGCTGCAAGAATGGCAATGGGGACATTCAGAAGGGGGAAAGGACAGTTAACTCTCCCACACTCTCCCCTTCACATGATGGTAATAACATTGCTTTCTGCACATACCTGCAAATATGTTTGCCGTCATCACACAATACATTTTTAGGTGTTGGCTAAGATTTATCATGTGCAATTATGTATATGTGCAGAATCCATAACGGGGAATGGTAGTGAGTTCTGTCCAGCTGGATGTTGCTATTAATGTACACTGCGCAAGAAGGAAGTAGATTTCTTTGTTGGCTACACCTTTTTATGATTAAAAGGGCTCTAACTCAGCCTGATAAACATAACAAATCTTCTCCTGCTAAGAAAACATTCACTTAGAAGGCTGTAAAAATGCAAGGTTGTTAGTTCTCCTTGTTTAATGTCATTGTTTCTTTGAAACTACACGAGAACATATTTTGTTGATAGGTTATAAACAAGAGCAAAATAGCTCCATTTAGATTGGAGCTATTAGATTTATAACAGCTGTAAAGCATTAAAGCACATCTCAATGATTCCAAGGAGCATTTATTTTGCAGATGGTAGGAAGATGAACTTCAGGATCAAGATCTTGGCACCCACAGTCATTGTGAAGGGTACATAATGCAGTGATGGAAGTTTTTGGCCTTTCTGCCATACATCTGAATCATTTAATTAAGCAATGCTACTGAGATTTCGGGACATCAGTAAAGGCTGGTATTTAGCTTTTATATGTGTGCCATTATTTCAGTATCCCAGACTAAGAATGTAGTGATGAAATAATACCTTTTGGATATACTTACTCACTATAATATATTCACTGAACTATTAATCACGGACTTCAACTTCCGTCTTCTTTTATTTATAATAATTTGTTGCAGCTGGCATTGCTATAGCTCATGAACAATAGGATTAGCAACGATTAACTCCTGTGTGGTCATTCAGTAGCAAGTTGGTCAGCTCAGGTAATGAACAATTTCCTTTGAAGAATTAATCCTTGTCACACTGTATGTGTGGGACTTTTCAGTCTTGATTGAATTTTGTTGTGGAACGACAACTGGACTTGTCCAGGCATTCCTATGCAGCACCTATTCATTTTAATGGGGTTTCTGCATGTAAACTTCACTTCATTGTGTCCTGGGTCAACTTTGTGTATCTTCCACTCTGGTTAATGACACCAAAATTCTGCCATTGGTGACTTTAACTTCTGCGTCCCAGGAGACAATGACAGGACATGTACAGTGAGTCAAGTAGATTACAATTATCCTTCTCTTCAAACCACTCATTGCCGAACTGTGCCACTGACTCCTATTCCTTGTTGCAAATTGGCCTTCCACAGCCTCCTCTAGCCCTCTTTGCCCGGGACTCTCTCCCTTCCCCAGCCTCATCCCCTCTTCCGAGGCCACAACACTCACCAGCTCTGTTTCATGCCCTCCTTGGAAGTTTCTTTTGCCTGGCTGGAATGTGTATTTGCACACTGATAATGCTTCCTACATGCCTAGATAGAGGATAGACATGGGTATGTGAGTACATGTAAAGTTAGTCTACTGTACAAAGGTAAACTTCGGATTCATTGCCCTGCCCACTGTTGCCACTGGCATGTGACCTCTTCAAGACTGTCCAGAAGTGAATGTCGCCCTCAGGCTGAAAGAGATTCCTAACCCTTGATGTTGTTGTTTAGTCGTTTAGTCGTGTCTAACTCTTCGTGACCCCATGGACCAGAGCACGCCAGGCACTCCTGTCTTCCACTGCCTCCCGCAGTTTAGTCAAACTCATGCTGGTAGCTTTGAGAACACTATCCAACCATCTCGTCCTCTGTCGTCCCCTTCTCCTTGTGCCCTCCATCTTTCCCAACATCAGGGTCTTTTCCAGGGAGTCTTCTCTTCTCCTGAGGTGGCCAAAGTATTGGAGTCTCAGCTTCAGGATCTGTCCTTCCAGTGAGCACTCAGGGCTGATTTCCTTAAGAATGGATAGGTTTGATCTTCTTGCAGTCTATGGGACTCTCAAGAGTCTCCTCCAGCACCAGAATTCAAAAGCATCAATTCTTCGGCGATCAGCCTTCTTTATGGCCCCTTGATAGTGGCCCTCATATTGTGTCTATATGCATTCTTCTCCATGATGAATAATTTCAGGAAGGAAATAGTCACAAAAGTGAATAATTTGCACGGGGTGGGGTGGGGAAATATCATTTTGAGAGGAGAAATATATTTCAGAAGATATAATATTGTATTAGTTTTATTAATTTTTAGGGGTTGATTATACCCCATCACTGGGGGCAGGGGAATGGAATTCCCAGAGCAGCTTACAAAATTTCAAAACACAATAAAACAAGTAATTAGCATACACAAAATGCCAAAACTGAGAAATCCGCTTCCCTGCAACCACATGCCAAAGCTCTGGTGTCAGTGGATCCTGGAGGAAGGTCACAGATGAAGATCACAGCACAAGAACAGACACATGCAGAGACAGGCCTTCAAGGATCTCCTATGTAAATACTTTGGATCTTATGCTGAGGCCCCTTAAGAGACTAACCAGTCTATGATGGCAGGGATTCCAAAATTATTCTGTTCTGTTTATAGAATTAACCAAAGTAAATGAAGATAAATGGTGTATTTGGATTAAAGATAAAGGCTTCATATTGTCTGAGGGCAAGTGTATTGATGGAATAATAACCATACCATGTAGACTCATAGACGCCCTGAAACAAGGGGCTAATTCATTCTAATAACATGAGGGAACCAGGCTCAAAAGATGTGGGAAAAAGGTATCTGTTGTGCTGTCCAGGGCAAGGAAAATAAGTGCAGCTTTTGGGATATAGAGTGGAATCTCAGTTTTCACTTGGCTCAAGGTGTGTGTGAGAGAGTTTAAGAAATTCTACTACATTCTAAACAGTTCTAGACTCTACCACCTTGCTTCCTCAAGTGATTTCTTTCTGGAGTTGCTCCTATCTAGTCAGCTACTAACATTCAAAAGAACTGTCTTTGGTGTTCTCATGTCATCAGGCAAGTAGAGGTGATAATGATGGATACCCTGAAGTTTTGAGTTTTCGGGTTGTTTTAAAAAAGAGTTGTACATACCTCATGAGTTGTACATTTTGATTGCTTTAATTAGCCAACAATGTTGCATTTTGTCAAATGTCTTAAATGTTTGACTTCTGGAGCCTATTTGTTTGACAACTAAGCCTTTCAACAACCAAAGTATCTCTCTCTCTCTTGCTCTCTCTCTCTCTCTCTCTCTCTCTCTCTGTGTGTGTGTGTGTGTGTGTAAAAACATTTATACATAGAGCCATACAACAAAAGCCATATACAAAATTGAAATCAGCTATTATGGAAAACTGAAAACTGTGTTCTTAATTACCTGTATAAGCCTGAAGGGATCAAAGAGTTTTCAGCAGGCGCATAAAAATTGAAAGAGAAGGCGCCTTTGAAGCCGTGTTACGTAAATCACAAAAAATAGATTGGAACATTATTGATATGTAGAGAGAGTTTGTATCCTGCCACTTCCAGTGACTGTCTCTCAGAACTGCTGACAAGTACTTTTTATTTAAAAAATAAAAATCGTAAAATACCCATACTGTCTATATAAGGACAACATAAAGCACAGCACAAACTACTGCCAGCAAAACAAAAATAGTCAGGTTAAAATGATTTATTGAACCAAAAATATAAAAAGCCTGAGCAAAATTGGAAAAAAATTGCCTCCTCCCCCCACTGAAGTTGGTGCCAGAGAGTGTATTCCAAAGTTTGGGGCCACCACCAAGAAAGCATTGTTTTGGGTTGCTGCCCACCCACCTCAGCTCTGATGCCCAGAACAGGGCCCCTGAGGCAGATCTGGGTAGTGAAGTAGGTTTTTGATGAAACAGGTGGTAATTTTGTGTGCCATGTCCAGTGCTTTTTTATGAGGGTATGAGGGTACTCAAGAGTATGCAGTACCGGCACCTTTCTTTCTTGGCAACATCCATTTCACACTTCTTTGCGATCCATTAGTAATTGTGCAGGGCAACAGTGAAAGCTCATAGTGCTGAATAAAAGCACCATTAACTTTTCATAAATTCACTGGTGTGCATTGTGATGAAGGAAATATTAGCTGATATGGCTGATCAAGATCCCTAGACTGCAATCTTGCCTGAATTCAGTGTAGCTTGGGTTGGGTGTCTAGCTGAAAGAAGAACTGCAGCCTTACTAAAGGTAAAGGGACCCCTGACCATTAGGTCCAGTCGTGGCCGACTCTGGGGTTGCGGCGCTCATCTCGCTTTACTGGCCGAGGGAGCCGGCGTACAGCTTGCGGGTCATGTGGCCAGCATGACTAAGCCGCTTCTGGTGAACCAGAGCAGCGCATGGAACGCCGTTTACCTTCCCGCCGGAGCGGTACCTATATATCTACTTGCACTTTGATGTGCTTTCGAACTGCTAGGTTGGCAGGAGCAGGGGCCAAGCAATGGGAGTTCACCCCATCCCAGTGATTTGAACCACCGACCTTCTGATCGGCAAGTCCTAGTTTAACCCACAGTGCCACCCGAGTCCCTTACTACAAGAAAGAAAAAAATCTTTTAACCCACAGTGCCACCTGAGTCCCTTACTACAAGAGAGGAAAAAAATCTTTTCTTTTAAAAATACTTCTGTCTTTATGATCACTTGTCTATATAATGTGTTACACTGTTGTTCCAGGAATTTCTACCTGTGGAGCATGTGAAAGGATTTTTTTTGGGGGGGAGGGGGGGATTGCAAAACAAACCACTTAATTTTTTTAAAAAACCCTGCCCTATACCTGTTTAATTTGTCTGCAATTCAACATATTAATTTCATTGTTGAGACTAGTGAAAGACTGTAGCTCTGTGATAGAATGTCTACCTTGCATGCAGAAGGTCGCAGGTTCAATCCCCAGCATCGCCAGGTAAGACTGGGAAATACTTCTGCCTGAAACCCTGGAATGTTTCTGCCTGTCAGTTCAGACATTACTGAGGTAGGTGGTGTGACTCTGCATAAGGCAGCTTTTTATGATCCTAAGACTATAGAAAGGAAGCATGATAATGAATCTATTATCAACTTCTAACTTAAAAAGTATTTATACACTTTTTAACATAGGAGTGTTCTGGGTTTCAGTTAGAGAAATGTATGAAAAAAGCAATCAGTTAATAACTTAAGTTATGACAGATTGAGTAAAAAAAGTGGGCAGTGTAGTTTTCCTGTATTTACCAGATGGCCATGTTCCTG
The DNA here is from genome assembly GCF_965153285.1 of Podarcis tiliguerta. Lineage (NCBI taxonomy): Eukaryota > Metazoa > Chordata > Lepidosauria > Squamata > Lacertidae > Podarcis > Podarcis tiliguerta. The sequence continues at coordinate 27,813,795 of NC_139542.1, read as the reverse complement.
ATGCTGGCAGATAGGTTGGATTTTCTCTCTCTCGCTTTCAAATCATCTATTTATATAGTTCCAAACAAAACACACAAAGTTGATAATTTAATAGGAATGTGAATTTATGTTCAGAAAGGGAACCAAAGAGCATCATACCAGTTTGCTAACCCCAGAATTAGTTTTGCCCTGCCAAATAGGTGTGTGTAGTGCAACATGCCTACTCAGAAGTAAGACTCATTTAGTTCAATGACTCATTCCACCAAAATGTATACAGTGGTACCTCGGGTTACATACACTTCAGGTTACAGACTCCGCTCACCCAGAAATAGTACCTCGGGTTAAGAACTTCGCTTCAGGATGAGAACAGAAATCGCATGGCGGCGGCACAGCAGCAGGAGGCCCCCATTAGCTAAAGTGGTGCTTCAGGTTAAGAACAGTTTCAGGTTAAGAACGGACCTCCGGAATGAATTAAGTACTTAACCCAAGGTACCACTGTATAGGATTGCATCCACAGTTGCTCTAGGGGATCTTCCAGGGCATATTGGCAGGGTAAATGTTTTAAATGCAAACTACTGTGAAGAACATCCAAGAAGCAGCACTAGAGATCCAAAGAAAGAAACATGGGATGCAAGGTGAAAGGAACATGGAAGGAATATGATTTTACCCCCATAAGAGTAGGCAGCTTTGTACATTTATTATTGTTCCTCTTTCCCACAGAATTTTTCCAGGAACATGTTGATAATAGGTGCTGGATTATCATCTTTTACTAAATCGATTGCTTGCCATTAATCAGTTGATGTTCCCCGAAGAATGGGAGCTTGTAACTGGAAATTGACTTGTGCTCCCACCCCCAGCTTTTGGAACGTACTGCTCTTCAATTAGCAGGAGGGACAACTTTCAAAGATTGCTTAGCAATTTGCTCAGTTGGGGGGGGGCACACCCCAGAATTCATTGGCCACAACCAAGTGGTGGTTAAGAGGTTTCTGGGTATATTTAAGGAAGTACAATAAATTACTGCAGGAGACTGAACCCATATTAAATAACATCTATCTTCCTACCTACCTACAGCTATGCAACTTTGGCTCATATTATCTTTTCATCCTGCCTTACAGCAGATTTCAAAAGTAAATCACATAATGATCACAGCATAAAGAGAGTTCTTAAAGTTGTAGAAAATGTGCCTTACATCAAACCACTTCGTGACACATTTCAGACTCCAGCACGGAAAGAAAATGATGATGACACACTTTGTCAGTGTTTAGTCCCATCTGCTGGTCCTCCTACTCTACTCCACCAAAACTGTAGCAATTTCATATGCCCCACAGATAGACCACTGTCACGAATCTCACAGAACTAGCCATCGTGATCTAAGTTATTTGAAGGATATAACACAGGGGTAGGCAACCTAAGGCCCATGGGCGACAAGCAGCCCACGGGGGTCATTTAACTGACCCATGAGCCGCCCCCAAATCAAGCCACCTGTTTGGAGAGTCCCTGCATGCTGCGCTAAAGCGGCGAAGTGCAGCACGGGGACTCGTTTCCGTGGTACCAGAAATCGCGACTGAGCAGGTGCAGATGCCGGAAATCGTGGCCGTGCGCGCTCATGCACGCGAGCGATCTGGCCCATGGAGGGATCTCCGCTGGAGTGAACCGGCCCAGGCAAGGTAAACCTTGCCAACTCCTGATATAATGTATATTTGTCCAGTATTGTTGTACATAGTAGCTGAGGCGAACTCAGTTCTGTTCACTGCATGAACTGAAGACTTTGTTAAAGTAGATAATTAAAGTAGTGAAATAAATAAAGTAGATAGATAGAAACAGTGGTACCTCAGGTTAAGAACGTATTCGTTCTGGAAGTCCATTCTTAACCTGAAACTGTTCTTAACCTGAGGTACCACTTTAGCTAATGGGGCCTCCTGCTGCCACCATGCTATTTCTGTTCTCATCCTGAAGCAAGGTTCTTAACCCGAGGTACTATTTCTCGGTTAGCGGAGTCTGTAACCTGAAGCGTCTGTAACCTGAAGCATCTGTAACCCGAGGTACCTCTGTAGATAGATAGATGTCTCCCAGGTAGCCCAACACACACACATGAGAAAGCATGCTCAAGCTACTGCATGAGTGGGCTTCTCCTCCAATCAAGTCGCAGTAACATTTTTCATTGAAGTCAAAGGGGAACACCTTTCATCAGATCTCCTCTGGGTACAAGGTTCCATACTAGGTCATGCAGGGCAGCACCAGGGACAGCTCCCAGTGCAAATTCCAGGAAGCAATGTAAATTGCTTCCTGATTTGTCTGAGCTCAGTTGAATAGTGATGCAACTCCTGCTGGTTCCCCTAGCTCTGCCCAAGACTTTAAAGTGGCAAAACTCTGACTTGGAGATTGGCCCTCAAATGTCTCCTGCTGCGCCCTCTGACTTCTTTGTCAACAGCTTTTAGGGGTGTGATTCCCTTTTATACATCACAAACTACTGTTCCTTTGTAACTTCTGCACATGGCATGGAGTACCATCTGACTGCACCTTATCTAAGACTACAATTCCTTAAGGTTATTATAAAGAATCACCACATTTAGATTCTTTAAGATGTAACGGGACATGGAACTCAGAATCTGACTGTGCAATTGAGTCTTCACATTAGAATAAGGTACTGAGAGGAATTCCTAAACCATCACAGGATCTGTACTGACTAGTGCAAAATTCTTGCGTGTATCTATTGCTTCCTCCACAGCTATTTTTATAGCTATACCCCCACTCTACTAGTTCAAATTGATTTCACTCAGATATTATGAGAAAAAATTGATCAGAAGTGGCAAAGGAAATTAACTGATTTCACCTTAAAAACCCCTTTTTGGAATTAATTTGGAATTAGCAAATGTAATAACTGGCACAGATCCTTATCTCCCCATCTCTCCCAATTGACATTTTGCTTTGAAGCACCAATGGTCTGGACTTCAAAGTGCCGTGTTGGGCTGTTTGAAAGCCCTTTTGCAAACACCCCAACACTAGTCTTTAAACCTCCAGTTTTGAGGCCCACACTGCTCTTTGAATCCTCTGAAAACCCATGGTTTAGAGAGCTGCACAGGGATGTTTATAAAAGGGCTTTCAAATAGCCCTACACTAAGCTTCGGCTGTGTGCAGTCAAACCAAGCAGAATTTAGCCACCACCCATTGATTATTAAACATATACAGTAAACAATCTTAAGTCTGGAAGATACATGACTGCTGCTTCTGATCAATCACCAGCAGGCTTTAAGCAATGTTCAAGAGCAATGCCTGCCTGAACAATGTTTCCCTTTATTTGTACTGACATTTCAGAGTACAAATTCTCCTTCATAATGTAACTTAAACCATATCTTTTTAATGCAATATGATTGTGTGTAATCATAATACCCCGACTTTGACATAAAAAACATAGCAAGCATTCTTCTTTTTCATGACTTTCTACAGTCCACATAGCTCATAACAGGCTCAGCCCTCTGCTTTTAATTACAGAATGGTCTGCATGTTCTTCTTTTGGCACAAATTATAATCTGTTTTATGTCATAATTTAGCTTGTATAAACCACTGTGCATTTTCAACTTATTTTTGTTACTTTAAAATAAACCAAGCACACTGTACATATTATTATTATTTTTAGACAAGGTGTCTGGTTTTCTCAGTGTTTACATTAAATAATCCAATGTGCTTTTTATTTTATTTTAATCCAGTGCTTTTAAATAAAAATAAAAATATAAGGGAAATGTCTTCACTTTTAAAAAACCCATCATTTCCCAAGAAAGAAGGAGGATCCTTAAACCCCTGCTGACATCTTTGTATTTCATTACACAAACAAATACTTTAGTCTATGGTGGTATGTTCAGTGTTAAGAATGGTTGCCCTGGGTCATAGAGCTTTGAAATATAGAGTGAACAGCACAGAGGCCATCTTCCAATGTTAGGTTTAGCCCTCAAGCGAACTGGGGCTGGGAGTGATATTCTTCCCTTGCTCTTATCACAGAGCCCTGAGAAGAATTTATGCCACTATTTTGTGGTGACGCAGGGGGTTGGACTCGATGGCCCTTGTGGTCTCTTCCAACTCGATGATTCTATGATTCTATGATCTCCTGACAAGTCAGCAGAGAGAGGCCTACTCTCAGTGCATAATAATCATGGGGCACTTGAGTCTAACAAGCTGTATCAGAAGGACCTTTGCCAGTTGCCAGAATCACAGCCAGCCAGTTGTAATGTATGTCTCACGGTTGAGGTCCAACCTTGCAGCTGCTACCTTTCATTTTCACGAAGTTCATTTCACAAGCTGTGAGGTTAGCTAGCCAGACAGGGTTGGAGAGCAAACGACTGCAAGAAGTCAGCTGTTTAATTAAGTTGAATTGCTCCAATTAATCAGAGGCACTTGCCCTGAGCAATCAAAAACTTCATAAGCAAGGTGGTATTCTATAACGTACACAGTAGGATGTGCTTAGCTATAATAACACACTAAAATGATCAAGCAGCAATTGATCAAGTGGCACAAGGGTGCCTCGGACATCACTGCTGGAAGGACTGTTTGGCTAGCTTTCCCTGGCACTGACATGGGCTACTAACATCAACAAAGGCAGGCAGCCAGGAACTGCTGACTTGCATGGTACTAACCAAAGAGCTCCCTGCCTCCATTGTTACCCCCCTGTGGTACCAGTAAGGGTAGGGTTTTCTCAATCATTCTGCAGCAGTGATAGGTGGTTTCCACTAATAGTTTCTACTAGAGGAGCCCTGTCATTGGCTGCTGGATCATTTGCCTCAAAGGCTGCATTTGCATGTCACAGTAAGCCATGGCTAGCGGTTGATCAGGAAAATGCAGAGTGCTCCTCCTTGCTAGTAAATGGAAGCAACAGTGATCCTTGGGTTTTGTTGCAATGGCATTAGAACAGGAATGAAATGTTGTGGTTCGAGGACCCCAACCCCCCCGTGAGGTGGAAATAAACACACAAGGACACGTGGTATAAGGTTTATGGGCAAGGAAAAGGCCACAACTTTTATTGGTTACTGCAATGAAAAGGTATTGGCTTAGGCATTGGATGACCACAGCAGAGGGGTTGAACCACCAGTAGATGGAGCCAGTTGATGCCTATCCAACTATAGGCTCACCCATGATGTCACCGGGGGTCGTGCCATGGCCTCCAGCCAAGCAGGCATCGGACAGAATACACGACCGCCAGATTCCTTTAACGGAATACCCAAATCGAAGGCGTAGGCGATGGCCACACCTAGCCTTCCCACACAGCATAACACCCAAATCCAATGCCTAACCTACCCACCAATACCACAAAAGTTGTGACGGTTGCTACGAGGTAGGCGAAAAACCCCAAAGGCCTAATGCCAACAGGAAAAACTCCTACCAGGCCCCCAGACAACCGGGCGACCAACCTAAGGTCCATAGCAAGGCCAGAGAAAGAACTAAACCCTGAGCTAAAGGGAGTGGAGGGTGGGTGACTCTCGGAGCGGCGACGACGAAAAGAGGCTGAGGGGGGGCCGGCGCCTGAAGATAAAGGATGGCTAGGCACGCCCCTGCTACGGGCGGCTCCAGGTGGGAGCCGCCCCCTGGGCGGGAGGCGCCGGCCAGGTGAGCAGGAAGGGGCAGGGGCTCACGCCCCTGCGTGGGCGGGGGTTGGAGCTCCCGCCCACAACCACTCCCCTCCCCTCTGGGGAGGAGAGTCTTTAAACTTTCGGGTAAAGAAGATAAGATGGTCTTCTTTTTTGAAAAAAAAAATATGGAAATTGAAACGGAGAACCCAATAAAATTTGCTCAGGAAGCAGAAGAATCTGTAAAAATTGCAAACAGGGACAAGCTCCATTCAAGCTTCATCCATGGTTTGTTGTACTACAAACAAACCACGATCAGCAAGTCAATGCTTGTTCTTGACTTACAAATCATGGTTTGTTTGAGTGAAACAAACCATAATTCCAGATTTGGGCAGAATGCCATGCCAGGAAACATGATTTGTTGTTTCTGTCTACTAGTGGGAAGAAGCAAATTGAGAGGTATGTATGTATGTGTTCACAGTAAGCCATTGACTGTGGCTTAATGTGATGTGTAAAAGCAAAGTAAAAGAAGGCAGATTTCCTTTCTGAGGGTGGGGTACTAGAATGAATTGCTTTGCACAGTTAAAAAGAGGACACAGTAATAAATAAATCAAAATATTTCTTTTTTATAGTTTAATTTATAAGTCTCTGGGGCCAGGGTTTACATTTTTTATAGAAACATGTTCTAGTTTTAATAGTAAATGTCGGAACTGAGGAGCCTTTTGCCTTTAGCTATAAAGCAAAAGAATTTGTGCTTTTTTTGTAGGTACAGTACAAACTGATCTCAGAGTCTACAGCCATTCCACAATAGGATGAATGAACTCCAGGACATGCTTTCTTAGGGGGTCTCATAAAGGGCAGTTTTCCATGCTGTTAACATCTTACTTTAGCACAGGAAGGGGTCCTTTGGCTTTAATACGTGCACGGAACAGTGTTTTTTGTCTGTCAAGTATAGATCATCATGCAAGAGTGATAAAAATGGCATGCACAGAAATTAGTTCCTTTTTAAAAGCTGGCTTGCCTTGTTTTCCTTTGCACATAATCCTAGTAGCATCTGCCTTGCTCATGTTTCCACTGTGGACCTCAGTGCTTGAACAATCTTGCCACCCCCAAACTAGATCAATGTAGCCCAGAAAAGGTATGGCATGAAGATCCAAGTGTGCCCTAGCTCTTACCCAGGGAAGGGCTACAGCTCAGTTGTAGTGCAAATTATTTTCATGCAAAAAGATCCATGTTCAGTCCAGGTAGCATATCCAGGTAGGGCTGGAAAAAACCTTTGTCCACAGCCCTGGGGACTCAATGTGAAACATTGTATAGATAATACTGTGCTAGATGGGCCATGCTCTGAATTGGTATTAGGACAGTCAGCTTCCTATGCTTCACCTCTTCAATGAAGGTCAAGATTTCGCATAATAAAACCAGGGCATGGAGCATAAACAGTGATGGATCGTGGGATGTATGTGACCTCTTCTCTCACAAATATCTGCAGTAGATTGTATGGAAAAACTGTTGCTCTGGAGGATTAGTGTGTGGCTACTGGAGTGTTGATGTCTCAGTATATGGGAATTTTTATTAGCTGCTGAGAACCTATACTTGTCCTGATGTTTATGGCTGCTGCTGATTTTGGAAATAATCCCTATTGGGAATCTGACTGGAAATGCACTAAACTGACCCTCCATAGTGGTTTTGGGGAGCTACAGGGGGTGTGCTGAGCAGAAGATGTGGGTGGGGCACCCTGTAGGCTTCCACTAGCACACAGAGTCCATTGACCCTTGGGGGTTTTTTAGTGCTTTTGTCCCAAACTGACTTAATGCAGGATGGAATTTTTGTTCACAGATAAGAGTAGTCTTGTAAAAATTTAATGGTGATGCGGTCAGGAATTAAAGGTTTGCTTTCAACAAATCAATAACATTCTGATGGCTTCATCTATGGTTTGATAATCCCGACCAAACATAGGTCTCTGTCTATATCAGGGATGGCCAATATTATACCCTCCAGATGTTGTTAGAGTAGAACTACCATCATCACTGGCCTTGCTAGTTGGAGTCAGTGTGAGATGAAGTTCACAACATCTGAGAGCTGCCACAATGGCTTCCCCTGATATATATTGTGTATCACTGACTGTCACTTAGTTTCATGTCGAAACGAGCCTGATTTGTAAAATATTGTAAGCAGATATTTTACCCCTGTAAAACCTCTGTAGGGTTTATCATACCAGTATTTTCCATTGTTGGAAATGTCAGGCTATTAGAGCTGGTTTTCTTCATTTATGGTGGAGATGTACAAAATATTGGAAGACCATTTTGGAAGCAATTCAGCTGATTTTTGGCTATACTGTACAAGAACTCGACGCATTGACACTTTAAACAGTCAAGGCTTCCTCCAAATAATCCTGGGAACTGCAGTTTGCTAAGAGGGTGTTAGGAGAACCCTATTCTTCTCACAAAGCAACAATTCCCAGAGTAATTTAGCAACCAAGGAACTCTGGGAACTGTAGCTCTGGGATGGGAATAGGGGTTTCCTAACCCCTCGCAGTAGTGCCCTTAGCAAACTACAAGTCCCAGGGTTCTGTGGGAGAAGAATCCTAGCATGATTTATACTGGCATGCTTCTGCTTCACATGTATAGTGCAGTTAGGACTTTGCCAACCAACCTAGTCCCCTCTAACCATGCTGACTGGAGCTGATGGAAGCTGTAGTCCAAACTATCTGAAGGGTTTGGGTTGGCAAAGGCTATTATAAGGTTCCCCTCTCCTTCTCTTGAAAATATATGCATTTATTGCACATGCACATTTAGTTCCCCTTGTCATGAGGTTTCTCTATTATGGAAGAGCAACTTCTCTGTTAGTGCTAGTGCTTGTCTGCGTCTTTCACTTTTGTCCTTTGTTGGTACAGCTATTATGTCTGCTTCTTTACCAAGTTTGTTTTTGCTCCTGCCTACCTGATCTGGATAAACCTCTGAAAGTTGGTTTCCTACAGAGGGAAAAGTAATAGTGGCCCAGGCGACCTAGTTAAAAATCTGCTTATACCAAAAAAACCCCACCCATGTTGAGAATGAACGGTAGGGGGGAACAGCAAACAAAGGCATTGCTAGTCCCCAGGCAAAAATCAAGGCCCCAGAGTCCAATGAACTTAGAACATTGCAGGCTGCTTCTGCCAAGCATGGGACTCTGAACAGAGCAAGCTACTTCCTTCCAGCACTCAGCACAGCCAGTTCCAAGCTTTAGCTTTTATTCCCAGGCATACACCAGCAGCCTCTCTGTCTGATTTCTGTGTAAACTGTATTCATTCCATATGGCTGCCCAGTAGTCCCTTGGAGGCTTCCTTGCATCGGAGAAATTGGCACACGATCAACTTAAATTTCCCCAGCACTTCTTCTTCGCAATCAGTGGGTCATGATTCTATGATCTAGTGAATCCTTTTTTTGTTGTGAGAGCTTGAGTGAGCACAGAGGGCCCATTCACCAGCAAGGGATTCATATTCACTGGAACAGAGGAGGCTGCTCTGGGTGTGCTCAAAGACGATTCCCCATTCAGCTCAATTAGGCACGCTGCCTTGGACTGGGCACATCTTGTATGTGCATCAGGGCAAACACAGAAAGCTCTGGATCAGGTGTGCATTGTTCTAGCCTAGGAAGCTGTCAGAGCAGGTTTATCTGCCCATCTAGCTCAGTACCGTCTTCTCTGAGGCTACTTCCACCCAACCATTTACTGTGGAATAGCAACTCCTGTTTTGGTTTGCCCACTTTTTACGAAGCAACTTCATGGTGTCATGAACAAAGCATTCCTTTTTTGTGTTTTCCCTAGCCACCTACCAGCTTTTTTTCAAAGCTCAGAAAATCTGACTTTTAGAAATTTGGTGGAATTGCACTGCTATTCTGGCTGCTTATGTCCTGTACAGATGGCTGTTTCTTAGACTGCTCTAGCCTTTTCCCTCTCTGTGGTCTGTCTCTCCACTCTAGGTATCAGCCTTGTTACTTTAGCTCTTTCCTTTCCAAATAATGTGCTTTTATATCTGCCCGTCGCCCCCACCCCGAATGCAGCAGGGGGAGTTCGTGATTGGGAGTACAATAGAGTATTTAGCCCTTTTCCCTGCAGGCGATGGCCCCAGTGAATACTGTCCTCCTCCCAGATATCTGAAGCTGAGGAAAGGGAGGGTGCCCATGTAGATACTGAGGGTTAGAAGTCTGAAAGCATGAAGTGCTTTCAGGTTAAAGCAGAACTGCAATGATGTGCCTCTACTAAATCATGCATGTCTGGAAGAAGAAGAAGAAGAAGAAGAAGAAGAAGAAGAAGAAGAAGAAGAAGAAGAAGAAGAAGAAGAATTTCTTATTTAGACCGCGCCCATCTGGCTGAGTTTCCCCAGCCACTCTGGGCAGCTCCCAATCGAGTTAAAAACAATACAGCATTAAATATTAAAAACTTCCCTAAACAGGGCTGCCTTCAGATGCCTTTTAAAAATAGGATAGCTGCTTAGTTCCTTGACATCTGATGGGAGTGCATTCCACAGGGCTGCACCACTACCAAGAAGGCCCTCTGTCTGGTTTCCTGTAACCTCACTTCTCACAATGAGGGAACTGCCAGAAGGCCCTTGGCGCTGGATCTCAGTGTCCGGGCTGAACGATGGGGGTGGAGACGCTCCTTCAGGTACACAGGGCCGAGGCTGTTTAGGGCTTTAAAGGTCAGCACCAACACTTTGAATTGTGCTTGGAAATGTACTGGGAGCCAATGCAGATCTCTCAGGACCAGTGTTATGTGGTCCCAGCAGCCCCTCCCAGTCACCAGTCTAGCTGCCGCATTCTGGATTAATCGCAGTTTCCAGGTCACCTTCAAGGTAGCCCCACGTAGAGTGCATTGCAGTAGTCCAAGCAAGAGATAACTAGAGCATGCACCACTCTGGCAAGACAGTCTGCGGGCAGGTAGGGTCTCAGCCTGCGAACCAGATGGAGCTGGTAGACAGCCGCCCTGGACACAGAATTAACCTGCGCCTCCATGGACAGCTGTGAGTCCAAAATGACTCCCAGGCTGCGCACCTGGTCTTTCAGGGGCATAGTTACCCCATTCAGGACCAGGCAGTCCCCCACACCCGCACACCCCCTATCCACCCAAACAGTACTTCTGTCTTGTCAGGATTCAACCTCAATCTGTCCTGCAGGGTTTCTGACAAAAGTCTTTCCCTGCTACCTGATCCTTTTATCTGGAGATGCCAGAGTCTACACCCAGGACAGTATTCATGCAAAACATGAGCTTTACTCCAGAGCTTTCATACTTTGTCTGCATTTCCTTTTTACTTGCAGATAACTTTCTTTCTTTCCTCCCTTCTTCCCAAATCAGTAGGCCTTGCTTCCCCCAGATAATCTAGTAAAACCACCTGAAACTCTACCAAGTGGCAACCACCACTGGAGAGTTTAATGCCATTTTGTTTATTACTGTCAAACACTTCCTTCTACATTTCTAATACTTGCTGGCAGGTAGGTGACAAGATGCCACTCCACAGAGTCACTAATGTAATTTCCTACCACTTCAGATTTGTTTGATAGCCAGAAGAGAAACAGCCAGTGTTGCTCCTTCAGTTTGTCATTTCCAGTGTAGTAAATGCTTTTTCAGCTTGTTGCCTCTGGTGAATCTCTTGTCCACAGTCCCGACATGCAGTATTTAGTGCAGGAAGCCAATCAAAACAATTTGTGCAGTCCTTTAAATCTTCAGCATCAAAAGACAGTTGCAGTGAGAGCTTTGCAAAAGGGTGCAAATCAAATCTGAAAGCAAGTTCTTGATGAGAGAAAAGGAGGAATGACGGGAAAAAGGTGCACAATTTCACTGAGATCTCTGATGAAGCTGGAGAACCATGATACAATATATGACCCAGAAAGGTGGTATGTTAACTGGGATCATGGAATCAAAAAAAGATTTGTGGCTGACATATAGTGCAGGATTTAATGATAATCTTGTTGGCAATATATTCAAAAAGCTATCTGCATCTAGTCCTTGCATACCTGCCACGACTTTTGTCTTTCTGACTGCACTCACCAGCCCAGCTCCAGCTGGAAAGCATGACCATGTATAATTGCAACCACTCTTGCAATGCTTACTACAAAAGCTGAAGTGACCCACTGGCTTACTAATGTTTAGCATGCTGCTTGTCAAATGCCAGCTGTAGTGTTGGCCTGATTTTAGCTAATTGCCTACAGCCGTGGGTACGCAGGATTGTCAGTCTGGCCAGCCTCAGCTTTCATATCCAACCCTATATCCCCCTGATTCTAGTAGATGTGACCAAAGAGCCCCAGCTCCAATCACCATGCATCCTAGATATTTATTGATTGATTTATCAGCCTATTGGCCATTTACAAAATAAACACCGTAAAATCAATCTGATAAGAGTAGTGTCACATATTTTTCCTGATCTAACATTCTGAAAGTTACACAGTCCAAAACATCTGCTCAGGATTTTTCAACCTTGGGTCGCCAGATTTTGTTGGACTACAACTCCCATCATCTCTAGCTAGCAGGACCAGTGATCAGAGATGATGGGAGTTGTAGTCCAACAACACCTAGGGACCCAAGGTAGAGAACAGCTGATCTGGGGGCACCAGGCCAGAGAAGGCTGCACTCGAGTCTCAGACTCACTCCATCACATCTTTTCAGAGTCTACCACATGCGCTTCGATCTGGAAATTCCTCCACGGGGAACTAGGGGAATGAACAACCTGCCTTCATGCCTTGGGCCCAGAGAACCACCACAAGCTGCTTTCTGTCCACAGCTATAGCAACTCAGCAAAGCATAGCGAGAAGCACTACTCCAGCTCTGATTTTCATTGGCATCTGAACAAAGTTCTGTCTCACTCCACAGCACCCCATCTATGAAGTCTATAGGACTTTAAGTGATGTGGGAAAGAACAAAACGTAAGAAGGAATTATGATTAGAATTAGACTTAAAACATACTAACATTTCCGCTCTTCTCTCTCTTTTTAATTAATTAGCCTCCAACAAAGATTCCCATTCCCAGATATAATCCTTGCTATACAATGAAGATGCTAGACCCACTTCTGTGGTGAGGGAATTCCCATTTGGGCTCACTTTGGGGACTGTCACAGAGAAGGCTTTCTCCCAGGACACCATATGGGCTCATGTCAAAGGATCTACTAAATATTTCATCCTGGGATGAGCCATTATTAAGAGCCTGTTTTAAAACTACATACAGAGGAAAGGACCAAACAAATCCCTCTTTGAAAACTATTCCATAGTTTAGGTGCCACAACTGGAAAGGCCCTCTCTCCTGTTTGCACCAATTGCACTTCTCTTGGCAAAGGGACAAGGAATGCTTCAGAACCCCAGATCTCAGGCAGATTCACAAAGGAGAATCCTGAGATATATTAATCCAGTTGGGTGCCTGAAAGGTCCATGCTAACTCCTTGCATTGAGTTTGGAAACAAACTGAAATACAATGAATACGACATGAAATTGGCTTAATTTGGTCAGTCCTGCTAACCCCAGAAACAAGCTTGGCTGCTCCACTCTAACCCAATGGAAGTTTCCAGACATTCATCAAGTCCCTTATAGACTGTAGTGTTCTTCCCATACTGTGTCCTACCTTTATATTTCCTTATTTCCTGTTTTGTGGTCTTCCTTGCGATGGCTGCTTCTTTGCTGTCCTCATCTCTCTAGAAGCTTTCTTTTAAAACTTTCTTTTTGTTTTCCATTTAGGTTTTGCAGTGATTTAGAGGCATCGCAAGCATTACAGCCACTACAGAGGAAGCATTTTTCTACATTTCTCCTCAGAAGTGTTTTCGGTGCCTGCACTGCTGCCAACTCAGTTTCTAAAGTAAGTGTTTGGTTGCAGTTTTCCTCCCTCCTGTAAGACACATTTTGCCATTTAAATTATTATGTGAAGCTGATCCGCCTAAGTTTTGTGCAAGCAAATCAGGATGAATATCAACAAGTTGTCTGATAGTGTAAGCAGTCCTATCCTGAAGAATGGGCTGCATCGTGTTGAAGGGTATGAGATGGGAACTTGTGGCCCTCCAGATTTGGTTGGGCTACAGCTCCCATCATCTGTCATGCTGGCTGAGTTGGAGTCCTGCAACATCTGTAGGACTAAAGTTTGACTAAAGAAAGTAGAATAACTAGATATGGAGCTCAGTCTGTATTAGGAACAAAATGGTCAGAAAACATGTGGTTTTATTTATTTGTTGCATTTAAAGGTAAAGGGACCACGACCATTAGGTCGTGGCTGATTCTGGGGTTGCGCCACTCATCTCGTTTTATTGACCAAGGGAGCCGGCGCACAACTTCTGGGTCATGTGACCAGCATGACTAAGCCGCTGCTGGCAAACCAGAGCAGCGCACAGAAACGCCGTTTACCTTCCTGCTGGAGTGGTACCTATTTATCTACTTGTACTTTGACATGCTTTCGAACTGCTAGGAGCAAGGACCCAGCAACGGGAGCTCACCCCATTGTAGGGATTCGAACTGCCAACCTTCTGATCGGCAAGTCCTAGGCTCTGTGGTTTAACCCACAGCGCCACCTGCATCCCTTATTTTGTTGCATTTACATTTCACCTTTTGTCCAAGGTGGTGTACATGGTTCTTCCTTTTCTCATTTAATCTTCACAACAGCCCTGTAGAGGCAGATTCAGGGCACTGCAAGCAGTGTGGGGGCACTGAGTGTGCAGCCAAGGAGGGTGCCTTCCCAAAGTCCAGTAACCACTTGCCCGAGGCATGAGGACTCTAACAGGGTCCTAGAGTCCTCCTCCTGTTTCCCAAAGCTGGGCAAGTGTTTACCAGGCTTTGGGCATGAGATGGGATAGCTCTAGGACCCTGCCAGAGCCTCGCACCTCCTTCTCAAAGCCCAGCATCTTGCTTTGCCAGCTTTGGGAAGGCAGCCTGAGGGCTGGGGTGTGTGTGTGTCAAATTTTGGCCTTGCACTGGACAACGTATTACCAGGTCTGCACTTGAACCATGTAATATTGGTTAGGCTGAGAGGCAGTGATTGGCCCAAGGTCACACAGTGAGTTTCATGGCTGAGTAGGGGTTTGAACCCTGGTCTCCCAAGCCCTAGTCCAATACTCTTCCCACTAAACTACACTGGTTACAAGGTCCATATTGGCAGAGGAAAATCTTTCCTCTCAACTACCTCCTTTCAGTGCTCAGCATAATTGGTGGTGCATATAGAAGACAAAATCCATTTTGGTGCTGCCAGTTCTTAAATCCTTTTCATTCAATATAAATCAGAGAGGATCAAGTGTTTTCAGGAAGCCTGCAGCAAACGGCATGCTGCAGTCTCCAGTTCATTGCCCAAAGGCTTCGTAAGCCTGTGATGGTCGATATCTTTGAACTACAAACACAGCTGCTAAGCAACTTCCCTCTTGCTTTGTTCTTCTATGGACTCTGCCCCCTTTGAGCTTTGGTTTATGGGCCCATGTTCCACTTGTCATATAAATAATGCTATTATTGGTGGCTTCCTGTTTTAAATAATTCAGTAAGCAATTAATCTCACTAATATTCAGCCCCGATTGTCCAGAAAAGGTTATTCACAAGTCCCTTTGGTGTTCCTCTTACATTTCTGGGTGGCACCATTAGGGCAATGTTTCATACATAATGGCTTGCAGCTAACTTGGCTTAAGGAACAAAGGGCGCTTGCACTGAAAACCTTTACAGCACGAGCCATTCTGGGATAAATGGGAGCTGCGCACCAGCAGTAGCACGGCTCTTTCCTTACGACTTATACAAGAAACAGTGGGTTGGAGCCCAACTTTCCAGCATTCCTCTTGTTTCTCAAAAAGAACAGGCTTCTTGTTGGGGTAGACCACAACCATACCATAACATTTAAAGCACCATGATACCACTTGGAACAGTCATAGCTCTTCCTCCAAAGAATTATGGGAGTTGTAGTTTATTAAGCATGCTGAGACTTCTTAAAAGGTAAAGGGACCCTGGACTATTAGGTCCAGTCATGACCGACTCTGGGGTTGCGCCGCTCATCTCGCTTTATTGGCCGAGGGAGCCGGCGTACAGCTTCCGGGTCCTGTGGCCAGCATGACTAAGCCGCTTCTGGCAAACCAGAGCAGCGCATGGAAACGCCGTTTACCTTCCCGCCGGAGTGGTACCTATTTATCTATTTGCACTTTGAGGTGCTTTCGAACTGCTAGGTTGGCAGGAGCTGAGACTTATTAGGAGACACCTAATATCCCTTGCAGAGCAGGACTTTCTAGAGCGGTTTAACAATCAAATCTCTCATCACAGGAAACTCTGGCAACTATACCTTTGTGAGGGGAATAAGGCTTTCCTAACAACTCTCAATACCCTTAATAGACTACACTTCCGGAGCTTACTGCTTCCTCTCTGTGTTCAAGAATTTAAATAATCCAAACCATTCACCAGAGCCAGTTGAGCTGCTTGGCCCAGCTGTGACCGATCAGCTGCATTAAGTACACAGGATTGCAGGGTCCTACAGAATAACTCACTTAAAAAATAATAATGATGTGGGATAGAAACTTGATGAGGCCTCTGCCGATGCTCCAGGTACATTGTTCCTGGTGATTAAAATTATAGTGTACTTTGGACAAAGAATACATTGCCCCAAACTTAGTGGAATCACAGACCTCAGCGCTCTCCTAGTCTAACCCAAGCCAATGCAAGAAATTCACATGTTTGGCTTTTGGTCTCTATGAATCCCTAGGTTATGGTTCACCTAAGAGCATGAGCACAGGCAAGTCCAGTCTCCTGTTCTCACAGTGGCCAACCAGGTGCCCTTGGGAAGCCTGCAAATAGGACTTGAGAGCAACAGCCCTCTATCTTCCAGTGGTTTCCAGCAACTGTAATCAGAAGCATCCTTCCTCTGACATCTTACACACATTCAGCCTATCCTTCATGTTTGAGTTAACTGCTTTGCACAATTGCAACACATATGGTAGAAACTGATTTCGACTTCATAAACGGGCCACTTCCTACTCTCCTCTCTCTCTCTGGCTATAGCTTCTCTGCCCAGCTAGGAGCGAAGGAAGCAGAACGTAGAGCCAGTGTGGAGGAAACCACTCATCACTCTGTGGCTGCTGAATACAGCCTTTCAGACTTCCTAGGCTAAGTCAACAAAGCCAGGTCTTTAGTAGTATGGTGTGATGGTACCTGAAAGGAATATGAAAGGATTGCCCCAAACTGCTAGGTCATTCTGACACTGAGCAACGCTTGCAGCTAAATCCAAATGTTCACCCTCACATTGGTGGCCCCCTTCTTTCCACCCATGTCTTAAACATCTGTGCAACCACCAGCCACTCCATGCTACAAACAGCAGATCATTCATAATCACAACATGCTGCCTGCATTTGTTCAAAACGTGGGTTCTTTGATTTCAAAATGGCTTCGTTAAGTCTCTCCTTTAATCCTGTCAGGACCAATGTTCTGTTTAGATAATCTGAACATTCGTTTGCTTTTGTGATATGGAGCCAAGATGTATGTTTCTTCTTCTCTGTGCACATTCCCTTTTTGGCTGCATCCACCCCATACATTTAAACCACACAGGACCCTGGGAACTGCAGTACACACCCCACAGAGCTACAATTCCCAGCACTCTTAACCAATTACAGTTCCCAGAATTGTCAGGGGTGTGCGCTGTAAATGTATGGGATGTTACGTAGCCTTAAACTTGGCTTTTCTTCCTTGTGTGATGGTTTGCAGAGTTACGCGGATTACGTTTTCAGTAACCTTCCATGTGTATTTGAAGAGATTTCCCATTCATTCAAATTAGTCTTTGGGAAAACAAAAGACCCTCCAAGGCACCCAGGAGTAACTGGGGCATCCCTCCAATTCAGAGGAAAGTAGTAGTTGTGGGGGGAACCACAGAGATGGAGTAGAGCCTTCCTGTCCTGATTCTGGGCTTCCCAAATGCATCTGCTTGATCCCTGTGGGAAACAGGATGTTAGATGGACCTTTGGGCTTGATCTAGCAGGGCTCTTGGTATGTTCTTATTATCCACAGTGCTTTCCTTCCCAAGACACAGAACACACAGTGCGTGCATACGCAGTCTCTGCCTCACACACAGAGCTCATTTTGCCATCGGTCTTTTACATCAACAAGAATTGTGTAAGAATAAGTAGGATACCATCAGGATTTTGCCTGGACTAATGTGCAAAGTTCAAAAGGGGGGAAGGGATGTACACTCAAGTCAACCATCTAAATAACTTCCAAGTGTAAATGTAGAAACTACATGAAGTATGCTTTTTCATAGACTACATACACATCATACTTAAGCCACACTGCTCTTCCTAAATAATCCTGGGAACTGTAGTTTTATCTCTCTCAGAGCTACAACTCCCAGCACCCTTTACAAACTACAGTTCCCAAGATTCTTTGGGGGAAGTTATGTGCATACAGCCGCAGGTTTCAATGGATGGAAAGCCAAATAAACCTGCAAAGGTCAGAGGTGGAGGTGGCTATGCCCCCACTTTCCTTTTACATGCATTCACTGTTAAGTGCTTTCATCCTTCATATTTAAAGCCCATTCAGGTAAACACATTTATGCTAACATTAAGAGATGTGCTTCAGAATGGCAGATTCAGCCAAATGGAAGCAGTAAAATGTGGGCTGATTGCCAGTAAATAAGCACAGATTCCTGTTTATCAACACTGATGTGTAACCATTTTTAAACTAGTTGTCTACATCTTCTTGCCATGTGGCAAAGAGACTCCAACTACACCCCTTTTGTTGCCTGGGTGTCTTACAAGATACAGTAACGTGATAAGGTTTTTCTCACCACACAGCAAGATCACTGGCTTAATTGTGCCAACACTAAGTCACTATTTGGCCAGCTGCCCTCTGTATTCACCGCACGGCTGGGCTGACTCAGAGTATGCAGCAAAACAATTGTGTCCAGGCTGGCATCGTAAACAGGAACATAAAGTAGCTGGACAGCAAAGTGAAAATGGGTTGGGATAAACTATCGGGAAAGAATGATGGAACAGACGTTTAATTTCCATTAATGATTAAACTTACATTACTGCCAACAGAGGACGTGAGCTCTGGCAAAATAAGGAACGTGTTTTCTTTTTAATGCCCGCATCTCCCTGAAGTGTTAGAATCTAGCACTCTGCTTTGGGGACATTTTCATACAAGAGATTTTTTTGCAGCTTGCCCAGTGTACAACAGCTGTGCCAACGACTGGGAGCCAAGCAAACAATGCGTTTTTCATTATTTTTCTCTCACACTTATAGACGTCAAACTTGACCACAAACCATGTTACAGGGACTCACTTGCGTTCTGCGGCCACTTTCATACAAGACGCTCAATAGTAAGAGGCCAATGTGCCCTCTATTTTATCCTTTTGTCATCTGAAGGGGGCACTGCCTGGGTTCAGACCTTTCACAACTACCCCTTCCGTTTCCTGCCCGATGCATTCACACGTGCACGCCGCAAGTCAGCAACCGCTCTCGGCGAGCGGCCTATACGGAAAGGCAAAGGCTCTCCGTGCCTGCCTGCACGTGCCATCAGGGGCTGTAGGAGGAAACGTTTGAACCTTCTTTTCTGATCTCCCTGGAAGAGTGACACGCGATCGCGGTAGGCGAAAATGAAGGTCTTGAGGAGAAGGGGCAGAGAAGAGAGAGACTCGCCTTGCAGCATTCAGCGCGGGCTTTTGCGGGCAGCGACAGCCAGAGGAGGAGGAGGAATCCCTCCTTGGGGAGCTGCGGCAGGCGCGGCGCGAGAGGTGGAACCGGCCGCCTGGCACGTTGGGGGCTGGATCCCCGCCGGGGAGGAGGCGTGGCGCTGGCTCGGGTCCGGGTACCGCGGGAAGGCACCTGGGAGCCCTGGGACCAGGAGATAGGCAGGGCTCCCGGGGGCGGGGCAGGGTGGAGACCTCGCGGCTCCGGCGCCGGGATCCGAGCGCGCCTGGGGGATCGCGCCTTTCCAGGACTAGAGGAGAGCCGCGGAGGGGGCGGGCTGCGGGGTCAAGAGGTGAAATCCGCAGCAAGCCGTAAGGAGAGGAGCGGCCGGGGCAGGCATTGCGATCGCCTCGCTGCCGTCAGCGGACGATCTCGCCATGGAGGGCAGCTGCCACCCGCGGCTGCTGCAACAGCAGAGCAAGGAGGAAGCGGTGGAAGCCTGGCTGGATGACCACGGGGACTTCACCCGCTCTTACTTCGTTCGGAAAGGGACAAGGTAAGAGCCACGCTGCGAGGGGGACGCCGTCGCGCCCGCAGCGCGGGGTAGGTGGGTCGAGAGCTCCCCTCCCCTTTCGCAGGAGCGAAGCCTCGCTGCAAAGCTGGAAGCAACAAACAGGCGCTCTGTGTTGCTGCCCGAACCCTTCCCCGTGCAAATAATTCTCCTGGGTTTCTCTGCGGTGCAATCTGTGCCGTCGCTTGGCAGGCTGTTGCCCAGCTCCAGTTAAGATCTCTCCCCCATCCCTCTTTTTGGCTCGACAGATGGAGCCGTGACCATTCCCTTCAGCGCCTTGTTAGAGCTACGTTCACATAGGGCAGCAGCAATGCTCCTGTCCGGAGACTGAAATAATGCACGCTGCAGGTAACATTCAGGCGTCTGTTGAGAGCGTTTCCGAAGAATGCCCCCCGCTAGCAGAGCCCTGAAAGAGTTGGGTACAACTTTTGCTGGATGCACGCGAGACTAGATCCCTGCGCTTAAGGCCGAGCTCCCTAGCGCGCAGACCACGAGGGCTGCGCGTTGGGCTTGCTGCTGTGGGGCTAACTTCCGAGTCAAAGTGCATAGGAGCGGCCTGCTGAACGCAGTTCCATGGCTTCACAGCTCCAGTGAAAAATGTTTAGGATGCCGCTCTTTCGGAGTAAACACACCCTGCAGAGCTAGGATGCAGTTCTCGTGCGCTCTTTCTTGGGAAAGTCTGGAATAAGCCGCATTCAGCTTTCAATAAAGAAGCACAGGACACGCCTGTCAGTCCACTTTTGCAGCCAACAGGATCTACAGATCCCTTAAGACCGTGTGTTCGCACATCGGCTTCCAGTTCCAGTGAGGGTTACCGGCTATTTACTTTAAGACCTACCCGGTTGTTTGTTTTTTTAACGGGTTCCTTAGTCGCATCCCCATATAATGCAAAGGACTTTCATTATTTTAGGACATCCCAGTTACTTGGGATCCTAGTGAAGATTCCAGTGGGTTGCAATCTTCCCTTGCCCCCCCCCCCTTTTTTGGACAATTTGACAACTTTAAAAGCGAATGGGATTTTTTTTCTTGTTTGCAAACTCCAGCCATCCATGGGCTGGCGAAAAGCTTTAGAATTAATTGATAGGGAGACATTCATTTGAGTATACTGAAGGTATTGGATGAGAGGATTGTGCTTCAGTTTCACGTCCACAAGACAGTAAGGGAGAGTGAGTAGAGCCTGTGAATTGTCATGTAGGTAGGACCTAAGGTCTGGGATGGGGGAACCAGATGTTACTAGACTACAGTTCCCATTATCCATGACCATTGGCTATGGTGGCTGGGACTGATGGAAGTTGGAGTCCAAGAACATCTGGAAAGCCACAGGTTCACCAGTCCCAGCCTAAGGATAATTAAGGCCAATGTTGCAAATCAAAGGTTATATGCAGCTTTCATGTTTTGAGAATGAAATCCACTTTGTGGTTGTTGTTGTTTAGTCGTTTAGTCATGTCTGACTCTTCATGACCCCATGGACCTGAGCACGCCAGGCACTCCTGTCTTCCACTTCCTCCAGCAGTTTGGTCAAACTCATGCTGGTAGCTTCGAGAACACTGTCCAACCATCTCGTCCTCTGTCGTCCCCTTCTCCTTTCCCAACATCAGAGTCTTTTCCAGGGAGTCTTCTCTTCTCATGAGGTGGCCAAAGTATTGGAGCCTCAGCTGCAGGATCTGTCCTTCCAGTGAGCACTCAGGGCTGATTTCCTTCAGAATGGATAGATTTGATCTTCTTGCAGTCCATGGGACTCTCAAGTCTCCTCCAGCACCATAATTCAAAAGCATTGATTCTTCGGTGATCAGCCTTCTTTATGGTCCAGCTCCCACTTCCGCTTACTTCCTTATGTTTAATACCCTTATGTTTCAACACAAGGTGGCCTAGATGTTGTTTCCTGGCTGCCACTCACCCAAGTACCGGTAACCCTGGGAAGCTGGAGTAGCTTCCGCAGAGTGGCATTCCCAAGTGCCTGCAGACCACACCCAAGGACAGGCTTTCCTTGGGGGCTTGGGCCACGGAAGCCAAGGGCTTTCTGCTGGGCTAAATTGGGCTTAGATGTGGGGAGGCGGGTTCGTGAGGGCGCAAACCGTGGTGTTTGGCGGAGGCCGGGGAAGCGGTGCCTCCTCGCTTTGCTGCCAAGCGATGGCTGCGATGAGGCGACCCATGGCGAGAAGTTGGTAGCGCAACTCTGCAGAGAAGCCCCTGTCGGCGAACGAGGCGTGGCCCCCGCTGCCCGCCAGGGGGCAGCGCTGCGCTACACGCCGCTGTAGTGACAGCCCAGCCAGGACAAGAAGTTTTCCCTGGGAATTTATTCTCCGCGAGGGTGGGTTTTATTTTGCCTTTTTTCTCTCTCTCCCTTCCCCTTTTTGATGCATGGGGGAAGGACGGGTGGGATGCTGTTCCGCCAAGATTTACTGCCGAGATAGATCAAAGCCGCGCGCCTGGATTCCCTCCTGGCTCCTTTTCTTGTTTGACATGCTGCCTTTCGGAGACAAAACGAGGTATATTTCCTCCCCTTCCCCTGGAGCGCCGACGACCCGCTGCTCGGCCCGCGGGATCGCGGCTATTTTTAGCAGCGGAGTCAGGTTTCCATTTTGAAGGGTTATAAACAAAAGAGCGGACGGGACGATGCACAGAGAGAGGTTTCCGGAGCTCCGCGGTGGAGAGGCAGGCGAGCAAGGAAAAAGTCTCCCGGCCTCCCTGCGCTGTCCTTTGGGGCGCCTCCGGGATCGCCTCTTGCATCGAGCTCGCCCTGCGCGCCGCTCTCTCCAGGGCTTCTCTCCAGGGCTTCGCCATCTGCTGCTGCTCCGCTGGCTTCCCGGATCCCTTAAGCGGCGAGGGATGGGCTTTGCCTGACTTGGCCGCGGCGGTGCCTCTCCGCCTGGGATGGTGCGGTAAGGCAAAGAGGCTCCCATCAATTATTGACTGGCAGGTTGCTCGGGTCACTGCCTCCCATCTGCGTGTGGCAAGCTCCTCTTCCTGCTGTTTGCCTTTTCTTTTCATTTTTTTAAGGTTCCCTCAACAGGCAGGCTCCTTTCCCCATCAGAGATTTAGAGCCCAAATAAGTAAATAAATCAGAATAGGACTTTAACCTGGGGGGGGGGGGGCGAGGCTGAGATGCTAGCAGAAGTGTCATTGCGCCTGGTCTGCTGCGCTTTTACTTGTTTGGAAGTAAGTTACTGCGCTCCTCCTGCGCGCGGTTAGAAGATTTCTTGAAGCCGCAGCATTTTGGGGAGGGGGGGGGGGATGCAGCCTCTTATTCACGCCGCTGATACTTCAGCGGAAGTTACTTCCGTGGAATGTGTTGGGGGTTTATCGCCGCCTGCAAAGGGGAAGTGTGGAAATGGGTGAAACTGCAGTGGAATAACGCTGATGCTTTGTGGTAAGAACTTTAGGCAGCAAAGCTCTAATAGATTAAACCCCAAACATAGCAGCTGTGTAATATTTGGCACAGGCTTTCAGAATCCTTACTTGCTTTTTTATGTAGTTATAGGCATAATGCATCTAATGTGTTCCAGGTCATGGGGTCAAGTGATCCCCTTCTGTCTTCCATTCACTTTGGTACATCATGCCACTAATGATGCTGGCAACAGTTCTTAAATGCACCCAGATATATTGTGAATATGTACTGTGTTACGCTTACCACATTCGGATGTTCATAAATTCTGCTCTTTATGGTACAGGATATAGTATAAGTATGGTGTGCATAATCATTGGAGCAGCATGCTCTGATTTGTGTATCAATCTGTTAAGGTTCTGTGGATTAATAATCGGGAGCCGATTTTGGTTAGTGAAGTTGAGAGGCAAATGCACATATACACATATTTTAGACTGTTTCGGTTATGGTGTGTACCTATCACAGGAAATGGAAAAATAATGGCTTTTCCTACTTAACTGTTGGGGAAAAGAAATGGTTAAGTTTTAAATTATCTCCCAACTTCTCAAAATGACATTGATACCTGACCTTTCAGTAATGTGCTAATTTACTTTAATTCTGTTAGTTCATTAATTGACTGAAAGGCAGACAATCAACTAAAACAGCATTAAATTATGCTTTGGTGTGTTTTATATACGGCTGTCTTTATTAGCTGCATTATCTATTGATAGGCATAGACATATTTAATGCATATGTGATCCCAATTATGTATAGTTTAATTGTTCATATTACATATTACAGTATTACATGTTCTGCAGCCTAGTGGGACCTCTGTCTAGATATGTATAATGCTATAGATATGTATAATGTCAAACAGGAACCTTTTAAGCTACCCTTGAGAAATACCAGTTTTTCAAGCTAAGATATTTCCTTTATAGGCTGATTATATCAATGTTACCTTTGAAGTAAGTCCTTCAGATTTGATCGTGGCTTAATCTGTGCAATTCTATAAATTTGTACCAGAAGCAAGCCCTACCACATTTAGCATGGCATACCCCTTAGTAAGTGTGTTTAGATTTGTAGCCTTAGAAACTGAAAGTTGTTCCGAATGGATATAAAATTGTGTTGGCTTGTTGTTGTTTTTAGCCCATGAAGATGGATGAATGGCCGTTTTTAAATGCTGGAAATTGTTTTGTGTTGGTTGTAAAGATACATTATTGCTAAAGCTTAAGTAAAATGCTATACCGTATTCCTAACATGATCACAGTCTCCTGTTTTTAACTTTAGGGCTTGTTCAGAAACACCCTGTAAGGCTCTACTGTGAGTTCAGAATTGTTAACAAAAATTGTGTATGTAAAATTTGGCAGAAATCAGTCTTCAAAACTTATTTTATAAACTTACAGCTGTGAAATGTAGAAGGTGGTTCATGTTTTGTATATCTGTTTGAAAGTTAACTGTGAAAATAAAAGGGTGTGTTTCCATCTTAAATAATCTTCTAAAAAGATACCTATTTGTGCATTTTATAGTGTGGCATACTGAAGTCATGATAATACCATGGGGGAGGCAGTTTGAAAGTTGTGGTCAATGCATCCGATTTAGTCCAAGGTCAAACGCTGCTGGCAAGGTATTCAGATATGTCCAGCGAATGTTCAGCAGCTAGTATAAACATGCTAGATTTTTGCAGCAATTCTGAATTCCATGTTGATTAGCTGGACTGATTGATGGCTTATGGGAGGCAGAGCCTGTCCTTTTCTTCTGATAGCAACGTGCTTTCTTATAAATGACAACAGCTTGGTGAGTAGAGTTGTGAGAAGTTGGGAATGTAAATTTTTTAACAACAAATGGGACCTGTGAAAAAAGTGTTGTGACTTGGAATGCTCCTGTTCGAGATACTCCATTCCATTCCCCAACCCTCCTAGTTTTCAGGCATTTTTTAACCCCCGACGGTGCTGTGGGTTAAACCACAGAGCCTAGGACTTGCCGATCAGAAGGTTGGCGGTTCGAATCCCCGCAACAGGGTGAGCTCCCGTTGTTCGGTCCCTGCTCCTGACAACCTAGCAGTTTGAAAGCACGTCAAAGTGGAAGTAGATAAATAGGTACCGCTCCGGCGGGAAGGTAAACGGCATTTCCGTGCGCTGTTGTGGTTCGCCAGAAGCGGCTTAGTCATGCTGGCCACATGACCCGGAAGCTGTACGCCGGCTCCCTCGGCCAATAAAGCGAGATGAATGCTGCAACCCCAGAGTCGGCCATGACTGGACCTAATGTTCAGGGGTCCCTTTACCTTTACCTTTTACCATCAACCTTCTGTGTCCACTGAGCATGCTCAGTTTTTGTTGGGCTGTTTTAGGGTTTTCCTCCCACATTGGTTTCCCCACCACTGCCAAAGGATTGTGTACTTCTGCAAAATTTGGGGCTCACCTGAGAATTTCGATACCTTTCTTGTGTGTGAATGCTATTGTTTTTTGACCCTTATTCAGAGAACTAATTGAACCAATTTTACCAAAGAGTGTCATTTTGTCAATTGACCTACAGGTACTTACAAAAACAGTTCCTTCCATTGCTTACACAACTATGGATTTGCAAATATGGGCTGTCAACTTGGCAGGTGGTGTAGGGGAAAGGAACATTCAGAAGGGACGGTTTCCAAGATTTGCTCATCAGGCAGGCGGGACATTGGAACTCAGACTTGGGGAAAGGCTGCTGTATTGGGGCTTTTCAGTTTAGAGAAAGAAAAGCAAATAAGGGGAGTAGGGGGCACATGAAAGAGATGCGTGGCTTGCTGGGTTGCAGGGGTTTGGACTAGATGATCATCAGGGTCCCTTCCAACTCCACAATTCTATGATACTATGATTCTGTGATGCATGGTATAGGGAAAGTGGATAGGGAGAATTTCTTCCTCCCTCTCGCGTAACACTAGAGCTCAGAGCCATCCAGCAAAGCTGAATGTTGGAAGATTCAGGGCAGATGAAAGAAAATGCTGCGTCGCACAGCACATAGCTAGAACTATGGATCGCAATCAAGGGGGACGGCATTAGAATAGGTTAGACAAATTCACAGAGGAGAAGCGGTCAATGGCTACTAACCACAATAGCTATGTTCTTCTTCTGCTCCTGCTCTTGGAAGCATTATGCCTCCGAATTGCTGTTTCTGGGGCTCACAGGTGGGGAGAGTGCTATTCTGCTCAGGTTCTGCTTGCGGGCTTTCCATGGAGCATCTGTGTGAACAGAACGCTGAACAAAATGGGCCACTGGCCTCATCTACCAGGACCCTTCCAGTGTTCTGTTCCTGGGACACATTTTTTTATTTATGTCCTGTTCAGCACTTCTGCTAAAACCTATGTTGTTTATCCCGCTATCTGCTGTGGCTGAAACTGCCTATTATACAATTTCAATGGAAGGGAAACGTCCAAGAATAATGCAGTAAACCATGCAATTATTTACGTAACATTTGCAGACTAAAATATCTACAGCAGCGGATACTGCTGCTATTTGCTTGCGTGATTTCAGTGGCGTACATTTAGGCTTGGTTACAGTCACATGAATGATTGTGAAGATGGAGTCAGGGATAGATGCTCCAAACTACTAACATAGTACAGTGGTATCTCAGGTTACATACGCTTCAGGTTACATACGCTTCAGGTTACATACACTTCAGGTTACATACGCTTCAGGTTACAGACTCCGCTAATCCATAAATAGTGCTTCAGGTTAAGAACTTTGCTTCAGGATGAGAACAGAAATCGTGCTCCGGTGGCGCGGCAGCAGAGGGTGGGCCCCATTAGCTAAAGTGGTTCTTGAGGTTAAGAACAGTTTCAGGTTAAGTACAGACCTCTGGAACAAATTAAGTACTTAACCTGAGGTACCACTGTAATGGTGATTTGTTTATGCATAAATAAAAATGCATGAAACCCAGTCCAATCCGGGTTTACTCAACAGTATGTTCCACTGTGTTCATAGGGCTTACTTCCAGGTAATGGCTACAACCTCTTGAGTTCTCAGCCTTGCCATGTGTCAGCCTCATTTGTATAGAAAAGCTTCTGCAATCAATTTTGAAACCGTTTTGTCGAGAGTTCACGTATTCTGATCCCATCCATATTATTCATATGTAGGCTTAATTATATTCATTGGGGCTTTTCTCCCAAGGGTGTAGATAGGAGTGCAGCTTTGAATTTATAATATCAGAATCCCCACAGCGTACTCTTCAAATGGCATCTTCAGCATCAGAGGGACACCACCTTCATGTTTTGTTTTAACTTTCTATGTTTCTGCTCATGGTTGTCACTTGCAGTTCATGTTTATCTTGTAATACATTTAACTTATTTCACCCTAAGAGAACTAAGAGAGAGCTCCGGCATTGTATTTATAACAGGGCCTACTGAAGTTTAGGCTATATAAACAATTTGGGTGTGATTCTTTCCAGGCTATACATGTGTGGAGTAGGTTGTGTGTTCACAGTAATTTTAAAAAGCCTGCTTGACTGGGGGGGGGGGGTCAGCAGAGGTTTGGGATCACAGCCCCTCCTTCTTTAGTGAACAGACAGTTGTTTGGACTTGGGCTTAAAGTGCAGTGTACATAAGCAGTTCCACACACAGAGAACATGGGGAGGATCAAGGCCGATACTTTAAAAAGTATTCAGTGAGCTTTTGGAGGAATTACTTTGTATAAAGATACTCCTTAAAGCCATTATCTTGGAAACCCATTTTATTTTTTCCTTTTTAAAAGGCCATGCGACATACTTGAATTAACAGGACTTCATAAGAATCCATGAGATCACACCAGGAGCAGGGCTTGCTTTGGAAACTGGATTTGTGTTCCTGAATGTTTAGCATTCCTCAGTACGAGCTATAAGGCGGGGACTGTTCTTTGGCATGATGACAAGGCAGTTCTTTTACAGAAAGCCCACGGAAATATGCAAGATGCACAGTAGTGCAGCTCTGGACCCCCGGAGTCCATAGATCTTGCTCAGAAGAAGTTCTTGGAGAGTTGTGACCTTATCAACCATTTTGATACAGCGTAGCCCAGGGGTAGGCAACCTAAGGCCCATGTGGCCCAATTGCCTTCTCAATCCAGCCCATGGACAGTCCAGGAATTAGTTTGTTTTTACATGAGTAGAATGTGTCCTTTTATTTAAAATGCATCTCTGGGTTCTTTGTGGGGCCTGCCTGGTGTTTTTACATGAGTAGAATGTGTGCTTTTATATAAAATGCATCTCTGGGTTATTTGTGAGGCATAGGAATTCGTTCATATTTTTTTCCAAAATATAGTCTGACCCACGACATGGTCTGAGGGATGGTGGACTGACCCATGGCTGTAAAAGGCTGCTGACCCCTGGCATAGCCTTTGCCTATCTGGTACCTTCCATATGTTTTGAACTATAGTTCCCAGCCCCAGCCAGCATGGCTGTGTTGGCTGGAGCTGGTGAGAGTTATAGCTCAAAACAGATGATGGGTACCAGGTTGACAAAGGCTGATCTAGCAGTATGTTCTGGATCTGGGTTTTTAGCATTTTCAGCCAGTAAAAAACTGCCAGCAAAATTATTGGCTTACCCTTCTTTACCTATAAATTGGAATACTAGGCTCTTTCTTAAAGACATCCCTTAAAGATTGCTCAATGAGATGATGAATGAAAACCATCTCATTTTAATAAGAGTTTCATTAGTCATTCAGTATCCCTCACCTTAGCTCCTAAAATAGATGTTCAGCACTGTGTGGAAGTGCAAGGAGGCCACAGATAACTGTGCATATTCATTTCTGCAGCGAAAACAGCGCGTCCCTTCCAGTAGATAAGCGTCCCTAATATGCTGCTGGAGCTGAAAACATGTTGCTGTTTTCTTCAAGGGTCTGGATTCCCTTGGGACTGAGAAGGGAGTGCAATTTCAAAAACCCTTATCTGGGAGGGTACAAACATTCCCTCGGACGCACATGCCCTTGTCTCTGGGTCTGCCATTCTTCTCTGGCTGCCAATCACTTTATTTCAGCTTGCATCTTACACAGCAGTTGATTCCATTTTCCTGATGTTTCTTTACATGATGCAGGTGGTTTTAGGGTGTCTCAACAGATGTGGCTGCACTGGGCACCACAACTATGCTATAGAATGAAACACAATTTTAGTGTTGCACAGGGTGCCCTAATATTTGAGAGCCCAAAGTCCACCATTGTACTTGATAATTTCTGCATGTTATTTGCTCTTTCACACAACAAAACAGCCACCCCTGCAAATCTAGCAGAATATAGTGGAATCTGACACCCATTTGTTTGTTAATTGTTTTCACAAAAGAATCTGTTTGCAACTGTGTTAAACCAGAAAAATGCAGGAGTAAAACTGACATAATTTAGGCATCATACAGTTTTTCTGCAGTTTTCATGGGTGATCATGTGGGGGAACAGAAGTGTGTAAATGCTGGGGGAGTAGCAACATGTCCAGTGATGTTTGTTGTGTCACACTTCGTGTAAAAGAAATTTAGCGGAACATTTGAATGTATATGTAAAAAACACACCCCATGGTTCCATATTGTAACAGGTACTGTGGTGTTAAAGAAGTGTTCAAAATTGGGACAGAAGTGCTAGTATTGTTGTTGTTGTTTAGTCATTTAGTCATGTACAACTCTTCGTGACCCCGTGGACCAGAGCACACCAGGCACTCCTGTCTTCCACTGCCTCCTGGAGTTTGGTCAAACTCATGTTAGTAGCTTCAAAAACACTGTCCAACCATGTCTTCCACTGCCTCCCGCAGTTTAGTCAAACTCATGTTGGTAGCTTTGAGAACACTGTCCAACCATCTCATCCTCTGTCATCCCCTTCTCCTTGTGCCCTCCATCTTTCCCAACATCAGGGTCTTTTCCAGGGAGTCTTCTCTTCTCATGAGGTGGCCAAAGTATTGGAGCCTCAGCTTCAGGATCTGTCCTTCCAGTGAGTACTCAGGGTTGATTTCCTTAAGAGTGGATAGGTTTGATCTTCTTGCAGTCCATGGGACTCTCAAGAGTCTCCTCCAGCGCCATAATTCAAAAGCATCAGTTTGTTGGTGATCAGCCTTCTTTATGGTCCAGCTCTCAATTCCATATATCACTACTAGGAAAACCATAGCTTTTACTATACGGTCCTTTGTCAGCAAGGTGATGTCTGTGCTTTTTAAGTTGCTGTCTAGGTTTGTCATCGCATTTCTCCCAAGAAGCAAGCGTCTTTTAATTTTGTGACTGCTGTCACCATCTGCAGTGATCATGGAGCCCAAGAAAGTAAAATCTCTCACTGCCTCCATTTCTTCAAAGTAACACAGCCCCATGTCTGAATGCAGCCTTCGTCTCATGAATGAATGTGCTCTATTCACTTGGGTCTGATTTGGATCTGAAGAGCTATGTGAACAATTGCCTGAATATATGTGGATATTTCTGCCCATCCTTGCAGGAAGGAGAAAATATCTGTAGAAATAGGCAGTGATATTTTTTCCCCAAAAAAATATATTAAAATGTTTAGGGGTACTCCCATTATGACTCAAGAAAATCACCATTTTATAGTTCAAATACAGTAAATGGACAAAAGTACAAAGATTCACAAAATGTTTAGGGGTGTGCGCCCCCCCCCCCGAAAAAAACACTGGAAATAGGTTTTGCACATTCTTTGAGGGCAAATCCAAACTGAATCCACGCTAGGGGCAGGAATACTGCAAATCTCATTTTATATTTAGTTAATTGGCACAACATGTGCCTTTATAGGATCAACACTGTATCTGGAATATCACATATATTTGGCATATATTCAAACAAGAAATTGGTCCAGCTTTTGGTTGTTGACCATCAGTTACCTTATAACTCAGTTTGCATTCTATGGAAATTACTTTTTCCATTAATTGAAAAAGTTTTTTAAGGGCGGGGGAGAATAGACATGCTAATAAATTATCACTTTTGTTTCTTTTGAACAGATTTATGAATGAGAAATATAGTTTTTAGCAAGAAGCAGTGGTGTCATCCTGAATCTGAAGTGCAGGAACTTATCATAACTTGAGTCCTAAATTCCAGCAGCTTTTATATAGCTTGTCTGTCTGTCTGTCTGTCTGTCTGTCTGTCTCTCTCTGTGTGTGTGTCTCTTTCTTACACACACACACACCCCTCCACTGCATCACTGCCACGAAGATGTGTCCCTGTCAGAATTCAATCCCTTTTGTGCCAGAAAGTGTGGTATTCTTTCTCTCAGTACTGAAGATTATAGCTGGTTTCTATTATGCTAGTCCTGTTGTTAATAACTCCCAGCTATGCAGAATAACGGGACGCGGGTGGCACTGTGGGTTAAAGCCTCAGTGCCTAGGGCTTGCCGATCGAAAGGTCGGCAGTTCGAATCCCCGCGGCGGGGTGCGCTCCCGCTGTTCGGTCCCAGCGCCTGCCAACCTAGCAGTTCGAAAGCACTCCCGGGTGCAAGTAGATAATTAGGGACCGCTTACTAGCGGGAAGGTAAACGGCGTTTTCGTGTGTGGCTCTGGCTCGCCAGAGAAGCGATGTCACGCTGGCCACGTGACCTGGAAGTGTCTTCAGACAGCGCTGGCCCTTGGCCTCCTTGAGTGAGATGGGCGCACAACCCTAGAGTCTGTCAAGACTGGCCCGTACGGGCAGGGGTACCTTTACCTTTTTATGCAGAATAACAAGTTAATCTTTTCCGAAATGTTAGATTAGCATTTCTTGAAAAATGAGATTTGAAATTGCAAAATACTTATATGTACAGTGCAATCCAGTGTTTTGGGAGTGTTCCAATAGTTACAGAGAGCTATGGTGATGGTGCAAGCAAGAGGCCAGTAGATTGATGGCATTTAAAATTGTTTTTAGCTTTGCGCCCTTTGTCACACTGCCATGTTTACAAGTTCTCAGAAACGGTGAGGACTATGAACTTGCAAAATTTGAGGGTCATAGTAGGATTCCCTAAGATGTTGCTTCTAGGAAGTTCTGATTTTAGTAATTTTTGTTTGCACTTGAAAATGCCATTTTAAGATCTCAGTATAAGCAGTTTCAAGAAAACAAATCCTACCCAGAAGTGTGTTCTGGAAGCCCCATGTGTAGTCATCTCACATGACAAATGCCTGTACCGTATGTCATAACTAACAGTGGTTTCCTTTTGTATGTTCATGAGCTTTTGTCACATGTGACAAGCAGGTCAAGGAATCACAAAATGCCCTAAACAGAAATTTAATTTTGTGTCAGGCTGTAAGATTCCCTGAGAATGGTTTGAAAATATATACAGCTACATTTGTGTTCCTCCCCTCTACTAAGGAGCCGAGAGTTCACAACAACCCTCTGAGGTATTCTACGCAGAGAGACAGTGACTTGCCCAAGATGAGATAGAGCTGAAGGGGGATTTGAATTCCTTTTAAAAACAAATTTCAAGACCAGTGCTCCATCCTCTGCATCTTATATCCAAGCATGTGCGTCCGCAGTTTACAAAACAAGCAAGAAGCTAAACCCATCTCATAGAAGTGGTCATTTTCTTTGCAGGCTATGAAATAACATTTTGGTTTTTGGCTCCGTTCTGCCATCTCCAGAGCTCTGTACCAAGTGCTCTAGCAGGCAATGACCCATAATTACAGTAGATTTGCTCTGTAATATAATAACGTGCCTCTGCCTGCTGTAAACCTTGGATCTGAGATAAAATGCACATGATGAATGGTGTGCGTTAAAAAAAAAAATCATTGGAAGATATAAAAAGGGGAATCCTGCGCTGACCAACTAGCACTTTCTTCCTTGTGCTGTGTGAGACCGATGATTATGCAATGGGCACATATGTGATTTTGTTGATAGGTTTCAGAGCAAGTTCCTGTTCTTGCTTTGACTGTTGGCAAAATGTCCTGTGATTTCTCATAAGTCGTAATCAACAGCATATTTTATTCCTGCAAAGTAAGGTCCATGGACTGAACTCTAGGGCATGAAAACCATATACGGTTGTTAGTCAGCTTGTATGAGTGTGTGCCATTTGAGATTAGCTCATGCTAGGAATTAGTTCAGCCTTCCAAACCTGGTACCTTCCAGATGTTTTTGACTACAATTCCCATCAGCCCCAGTGAGTACGGCTGTGGTTCAAATGTATCTGGAGCGCATCAGGTATAGGTGATCAAATTGTACCTTTTGAGTAGTTATAGTTACACTTAGAGAAGAAAGAAAAGGGGAAGGGCATTTAACGGTGCTTGAAAGAATCTGCCATAAGAGTTACAGTGGTGCCTCGCAAGACGAAAAGAATCCGTTCCGCGAGTCTTTTCGTCTTGCGGTTTTTTCGTCTTGCGAAGCAAGCCCATTGACGGATTAGCGCTATTAGCGCTATTGGCAATTTAAGGGCTAAAAACGGCTTTTTAAGGCTTAAGGGGTTAGCGGTTTTGCTGCTAAAATGCTTTTAGCAGCTTAGCGCTTCAGAAAAAGGGGTTTTGGATTTTCTTTAATTTTCGTCTTGCGAAACAAGCCCATAGGGAAATTTGTCTTGCGAAGCGCCTCTGCAGACGGAAAATCCTTTCGTCTTGCGGGTTTTCCGTCTTGCGAGGCATTCGTCTTGCGGGGCACCACTGTAATTGCCCTTTCTGAGCAAGATTTTCCTTATATTTTGTCTGTTACATGGTGCATATCAACTTCAGCACTTACAGGTGCAATCCAGCAGAGATGATTCATGTATTCAGCAGGGCTTTCTTGTTGCTCACTATGGAAATGAGACGGGAGGGCCAGTCCCTGCCCATGCATTCAGGAATCTCGTTCCCTCCAAATAGGTGGCAAATGTAATCATTTCCATCCATGGGCTCCTGGTTTGCAGATATGGTGGAGCCAATCACTTTTTTAACATTGGCTTTCTGGTCAAAGACTGCAATCCTAACCCCACATCACAGGCTGGGAGTGAGCCCCATTGAGTTCAATGAGGTGTTTCTGAGCAAATGTGGTTAGTAGTGCCATTTCCCCCCATTAGAGACAAATTAAGAGTTCTTCATGCGTTAATGCATAAAGAGTGAATGGATGTTGGAGGGGGAGCAGGATTGCACACAGTGTCCCTGCCTTCAACTGCCATGCATTAACCTCAGCAACTGAACACAGCTCACATATAACCAGCTTGTATGGACATAGATTCAATTTATACATTTGGGCTTGCTTCCACACATTCATTCCACATGCAATGTGTTAATAGACTAGAATGATGATCAATCTACTTCCAGTGAACAGAAATGCAAAATATTTTCCCCCATCATTCTTTTTTTTTTTTTTAAGGTATTTTTGCATCACTATTCAGCTGAAAAAGGCTACAAGAGCAGTTTACAGATACAGTTGCAGACTATATTGGATTACTGGAATTGTTCTCAATATGTTTAAATAGTTTTATTGTTCATGTGTTTGCTACAGTGGATTCCCTTGAGAGAAAGGGTAGGATATACATTTAACAAATAACGCACAAATACCATGCTTTTCCATGTATAACACGCTCCCTATTTTGGGGGACTCAAAATTAAGAAAATGGGGAGGAGAGATTCCCCAAAGTTGTTGAGCTTTTTTTGAGGGGGCAAGAGTTGTTGAGCTTTTTAAAGGTGAAAATGCAGACCAACCTATCCTCTGTCCCATTGCCGAATAAAGCAGCAAATCGACCACCCAATTGCCACAGCAACAGCCAATCAACAACAGCGCTTGCAGCAGCCACCAACGACAATCTCCAACTCGCGGCAGCAACCTACCCCACAGCCCCACAATGCATTACACATGTATAAGACAACCCCTAATTTTGAACATGATTTTGGAAGGGAAAAAAATAGTCTTATACACGGAAAAGTACGGTAATACGATAATCCCAGTTTTTAGGCTTACAACCGACTGGTTGTCAGGTGTTTGGGAATTACTGCACAATGGACTTTGACAGGTGTCATTTACCTGATGACACTATGGCATCCGATGATCAACAGGAGATAAGGTCCTGGCCTGTTGGGCTAAAAATGTTCCCTGACCTAAAAAGACACCAAAGGAAATGTGATTGGGATGGAGAAAGAAGAAAGCAGATTCAGGCACCGGTTCTTAGGTCACATCCACCATACATCCTTATTTAAAGCATCCTTTAACAGTCATGGGTTCCCCAAAAGAATCCTGGGAATTGTAGTTTGTTAAGGGTGCTGAGAGTTGTTAGGAGCCCCTCACAGAGCTACAGTTCCCAGGAACTGTAACAAACTATACCTCCCAGGATTCCTTAGATGGAGCCATGGTTCCCAAGGTGTTACAGAGTTATTGTAGTGGAATGGAAAGACTTCAAAGAGAGAAGGAGCCAAAAGCTGCTAGTCTTTCAGCTGAGTCGATGGAGAGGCCATGCAGTCCCATCTCTCCCTCTAGAGGGTACAGGGTTGTTGGTGTGATGCCCCCCAGATTTTCTTGCCTACTCCTGTGAGAGGGAGGAGCCTGATGAATCTGGTGGTGGAGCACAGCCAACGGAGAGGCCCTTTCTGAAATATTCCAGTTGGACAACCTTTAAGTCTTGTTTTGCTCCTTTTGGCATTTTGAGCATGGGATCAGAAGGCAACAAAAATAGACGCGTAAACATATCTGTATGTTTTGTTTGCAGCCTTGACCTTCAATATCTCTGGTTTTACTGTGCTCTCCACATTAACAATGAGAAATCCCTTATAGGGCGAAGCCACGACTCTTGCATTCTAGATAGTTGGAAGCTGAGTTGAGTTGTTAGGGTGCCAGTAATAACAGTTTTGCACGAGGGTACTTTTTTGGTATTCTCACTCTAACAAACTGATCACACTGTTTGCCTTATTTAAAAATAACACCAGCAGCGGGCGAGAATCACATTGTTTGACAATCCTGTAAAAGGAGGCATTTTTGTGCAAACGCTGCCTCTGACTTCGATCTGATTAAATCAGTCTCCCTGTCTGCCTCTTATGTTCTCAGTGTTGTTTTAAATTAATTTATTTACTTCCTCTTTGGAGTGCCTCTGTAGACATTATCAGACACAATCTTCTGCATAATACAAGCTTCTGCAGTATAGCAAGTCAGTCTTGACATTCTCGTGTTTCTTGGGCTATAGAGGCTCTCTGGAAGAAGGCAGTGAATAAAGATCAGAAGTCCTCCAGATTGCTAGTGTTATACATTTAGCTCTTTAGATTGTGAGCAAAATATAGAAAGCCCAGAGCCTGAACAATCACACCAAGGTATCTGGTTGCAATAGTAGCGCAGTTGATGTTGCCACACCATATTTCTAAATAACAAGGCTTCCTCCAAAGAATCCTGAGAGCCCTCCTTAATCAACAATTCCCAGCAAATTATAGTTCCCAGGATTCTTTGGGGGTGTGCATTAAATATGCTTTAAATGTACAGTGTGGATGTAATGTGTGTCACTGAAACATGATTGGCCCAGTGGTGTGCCGTGTTGCATTGTGTTGCTGTAATGATCATCGCATTGCCTCCTGATCCTGCAAGGTTCTGGTACAACTTGTTTGAGGATTCAGAACAAAACAAAAGCAAACACTGTGGCCATGCTGGCATGTAACGCTAAACCATGGTTTAGTGTTGCACACTTGAGCTCTTGCCACAGGTCTTGGGTTCACATGCCATGATGACTGATATCTACATAACTACAAGTCAGGTTATTTTATTGCTGAAACTAAACTCTTCCAGGGTCCTCCTTTTGAAGTCCAAGGCTCCTTCCCATTCATCTACTTAGCAGCAAGTTATGCTTTAGCTTTTTGTATGACTGCGACCATTGGCTACTGACGAGGCACAAGAAGTTCAATTTTATCCCTGCATTCCGCTTAGTCAAGCTGCCATATTCCTAATTCTTAACAGTCATCCTCGAATAACTGTAAGAATTGCTATGAGAAAGCCAGGCTGAGCTGCTTCAAGAAAGGAAAAGCACGCTGAGATAAAAGGATCCCCTTTACCTCTTAACATATGCTAATTTAAAAGGCAGAGCTAGCTAATGGCATTAATATAAAAACTCCCAGCAGGTGAGCACCCTAGGTTCCAGTAGCAGGCAACATCTGCGTACATTCTTCTGTCTTAGTTATTTCAAGAGATATTTATTTTTAATGTTTGATATTTTATTATGTTTTTATATGTGCTGGAAACCACCCTGAGTGGCTGAGGAAACCCAGCCAGATGGGCGTGATATGAATTTATTTATTTGTTTATTTAAAGTTAGAAGAGAGTTTAATTTTTTAAAAAATTCAAAGGCTGTGCGTAGGGGATTCCTGTATACAGCAGAGCACATTATCCTGAGAACGTTGATGTACAATTTTATTTTATATGCCTAAATAGGCAGACGAAACAATATCACTTCTAAACCACTTAATATTAAAACAATATCACTTCTAAACCACTTAATATTAAAACAATATCACTTTGTAAACTACTCAATATTAAATCATCTCCAAGTGGTCTACAGCAAAAACTTAAAATGTATACTAAAAACCATTGCCATAAACCACCAGAAACAAAACGATCAAGGATCACAACAATACAGCACTATAAATAATAATAATAAAAATACTACATCCTGCTGTAGCAGTCAGGGAAAGTTTGGGAAAGTAGTAACCCATGAGCCTTCCTCTATGGTTAGGGTGAAGAACATTCCAAAGGACAAGGGCAACAGTGGAAAATACCCCTTTACAGATCTCCACTATACACTAACTGGAACTTCCTAGATGACCACAGTGATCTTAGTAGGTCTATATAGGGACAGGCAGGCAGTGGCTGCATTATTGCTTCATGGGCACAAAGCATCTCTAGTGAACATCATGCCTCTCATATTCGCTTGCAAAAAACTGGCGCAAGTGAACAAATCCTTGGTCCCTGAAAGCCTCAGTATCATGCAACACTATTCCCTCCACATTAAGTCTTTTAGTTTCCATGGAAGCTTCATTCTAACTATAATCTGGAAAGTTGGCAGTCATTGCTCCACCATCTGTAAAGGATAAAAGTTCTGTAAAAAAATTGGGCCTTGTAACGTTCCTGAGTTACCACGAGCAATTGTTCAGAAGCAGAGAAACTGAATTATACAGCAACAATTAGCTGTACTTTGTTTTGAGGATTATGGCAAGTGAAAGAATTAGCTTTAATGACAGTACCTGGTGTACATAACCCACATATAAAAACACAGTTTTTATATCTACAATATTTTTTCTCCCTCTTTAATTGACTTCTGATTCTACACTCCACTGGCATTGGCTCTCCAGAGCTTCAGGCAACATTTGCAGCCTTAACTTGAGATGCTGAGGCTGGAACCCAGGAACAAACAGGCAGCCATACCACAGAACATCACAAAAGTTGTATTGTTTCTTTAAACTGAAGGCAACAGTCAGTGTATGAGCATAGTGTAGCCTGCTGACAGCTCAGAAGCTGAGTGTGAAGAAGGCACAGAGCATAATTTGCAGTAGTTAAAGGGCAGGATTTCAGAGGTCATCTCCACAACTAGCAGAAGCAAAGCAAATGTATGTAAAAGAAATCAGCACACACTTAATTTGAGTAATTTACATAGATTGGAGAATTGACGTAGAACTGGTGTTGCTTCAGCATTTTAAGCTTTTTAGTGTTTGCTTTTTAAACATGTCAGATTTACATTTGTCTGTCTTGCATGTTGGCCATTATTTTCTTTCTAAATCTGCAATCCTTCAGAGTTCTGAGCCATTAGGAATAGGAAGGGTAAGTATTGTAGAACTTCTGATGCTGGCTTTTGATGAGGGAATGCATCCTTTTTATGAGACGCAAGATGTTAAGTGCTCAAGTCAGCCTCTGTGTTGGCTGGAAACGGAGAACATTCAGCAAAGGACAAGCATGTGGCTGTACAACGTGTACATCTTTTTTTAAAAAAATGCCATGTTTAGAAGGCATGGGTAGTAGACTACTCTTTGGGGATCTGCCTTCCTTAAACATTTATTCCCTTTTTTATGGAAGTCATTATTTATTGCACTTCTCTTCTTTTGCAGAGAGATGGTCAATGCATGGTTTTCTGAGAGAGTTCATCCCATACCAGTGTGCAAAGAGGGGGCCAAGCAGCACGGTGACGCCTGTTCTTGTCCCAGCCAGGCCGCACGGGCAGAGAGCACTAATCCCACACCCCCAACCAGGAAGATCTCTGCTTCTGAGTTTGACAGGCCCCTTAGGCCTATTGTTGTCAAGGATTGTGTTGGAACCGTGAGTTTCTTGTCGGACTCCGAAAAGAAGGAGCAGATGCCTCTCCAACCTCGGACGCTTGGGAGCGATGCAGGGGATCAGTGCTCAAGGCTCTTAGAATTGGTGAAGGACATTTCTAGTCACTTGGATGTCACAGCCCTTTGCCACAAAATCTTCTTGCATATTCATGAACTCATTGCCGCCGATCGCTACTCCCTCTTTTTGGTGTGTGAAGACAGTTCCAATGAGAAGTTTCTCATCAGCAGGCTTTTTGACGTTGCCGAAGGTTCCACCTTGGAAGAAGCTTCAAACAATGGCATCCGTCTGGAGTGGAACAAAGGGATAGTGGGACATGTGGCAGCTTTGGGGCAGCCTTTGAACATCAAAGATGCCTATGAGGTAAACAAAGAATAATTGTGCGGTGGGTGCATTTTATCCAGAGAGACCACTCATCTACAGTCAAACCTCTTGTTACTCCCAACATCTACGGCAAACCTGGAAGTAACTGGCGGGTTTGCCGCTGATCGTGCATGTGCAGGAGCGGGCAATCGCCACCCACGCCTGCACACAACGGCGCCTCTCCCAGCAACCCGTTTCGACTTCCGGATGGGCCTCCGGAATGGATTGTGGTCATGAGTAGAGGTTCCACTGTAGCTGAATATTTGCCACACTAAAATGTCCCATCTTTCCTCCAGAGAGCTCAACCATGGTGTACACGATTCTCCCCTCACCCTCCATTTTACCATCACAACAAAGTTGTGAGGTTGGTTAAGTTTGGAGATGGTGACTGGCCCAAGGCCACTCAGTGACCTTCAATGCTGAGCAGTGATTAGGTCTCCAAGGTCCTAGCCCAACACTCTAACCACTACACACTACTGGCTCTCATTATGGATTTAGAAAATTCTGTGCGAATGTACATGGTGAGGAACACAACAGTTGGTCTTCTGGTTAGAGAAGGTAATGGAAAGCACATAGAATCATAGAATCATAGAATCATAGAGTTGGAAGAGACCACAAGGGTCATCGAGTCCAACCCCCTGCCAAGCAGGAAACACCAACATGACACCAGCATGTTACTGAACTGTTAATAGTGTTATAGCACAGTTTATGATGCTAGGTGGCTTGGGCCTAATATGCCAAAGCGGTTGCCTTCCCTTAAAATGCCTCACTGCAATCTCTTAAGGTCAATTTAGACCATTGTCTACAATTTGCTCTCTGTAAGAACATAGGAAGCTGCCCATCAAACTCAATATTTCCCAAACTCTGATCTCCAGCTGTTTTTGGACTACAACTCCCATCATTCCTAGCTGGCAAGACCAGTGGTCAGGGACGTTGGGAATTGTAGTCTGAAAAACAACTGGAGACCCAAGCTTGGGAAATGCTGGTCTACATCGAGTGGTAGGGGCTCTGCAGGGTTGTGGACAGAGTTCACCGCAAGCCTTACCTGGAGATGCCACTGGAGACTGAATCTGGGACTTTCTGCATGCATGGTGGATGCTCTGAGCTGTTGCCCTTTTCCATGCATTACGGATTCAGGGGTTCTTAGTGTCTGTCTCCACAATTGTGGAGCTAGGGATTTGCCAGAATGGACAGGCAACTAGTCACTGGAATTAAGTTAGCCCAAACACTTCTGCTAGTTCTTGGTATATTTTATTTGTGTTGTCATGATTAGTCAACTCTAGTTTGCATTTATAACTGGGTTTATTATTTTTCTGGCTGGGCTGTAGGGAGGGGATCTGTGGACCTGTGGATATTACCATCCTATATTTTGATTCTGGATATGTTTTGACTTGGATATTTGACATAAACTTTTAGCGTGCCCTAGAAATGGAAATAATGTAATTTGCTATACAATTTTTGAGGCTTTAAACTTGAGCAATACTAGTAACATCTGGTAATGTGAACTTTGCACATATGTCTATGCTCTGAGGTATGTATGGAACTGAGTACGGTCTGAGTAAGAATGGCAAAACTAAACTTTTAACATTCTTTCCTGAAATAGAAGAGCTTAGTCTTTTTCATCACTATGGCTAATTTAGCCATAATTGCACTTTCCTCAGTTTTCTCACTTTTTCCAGGGAGAGAGAGGAAAAAAATCAAAAATTGGTTGTGCTTTGGGTAAACAGCATGTTATGGAATATATTCAATCTGAGGGTGGGAGTGGAGGAGATTCTACAAATTTTTGTAAGCTTGCTAAAACTCTTTGTGACATTTGGGGTTCGTTATCTGCAAATGGTGATGATCCACACAGTGCTTCAGTCATTATTTTATGGAATGGAAATGTAAGGAAAAATAACTTGGGGATGAGTGGGGGACAGAATCTTTTTTGGTAATGACTCCAAACTTGTAGAATTCGCTACCCTGAGATGTTCACCAGTCTCCTTTCTTCACTGTTTCTAAATGATCCCTGAATATATTTTTATTTCATCAGGACTTCTCTGTTATGAGATAAATGGGATTTATACTATTTAAATTTTTTATATTACCTTATCCCCCCCTATTTTAAGTTAACAGAGTGGGGTCTTTTTAAGCTTATATTGTTTATTTTATATTGTTCCCAGACAAAAAGTGAGCAGTAAGACAAAAACCAAACCATGACTATAGCTTGCAGTTAGTTTGGAGTGAAACAAACCATGATCCCGGGTTTAGACATAATACACAGCCAAACCATGACTTAGCTCCAGGTAGTATGGCACAGCAGGACCACAGAAGAGTGAAGTAGCTGTGATTTTATTTATAAGTGCTGCACACTTGCATGTTCACACTTAGCTATGGTTTGGCTTAGTGTTACATTCAAACCAGGCCATTGTTTTAAAGTGACTGTGTGCTGCCCTGGGAAAGCTTTGCCCTGCAGTGTTCATGTGCCTTAGAAATTGGTTAACAAGTAAATAATTGAACACTGCTGACAAGAGGAACAGTGAAACAGAACCTATTACAGTGGTACCTCGGGTTACAGGCCCTTCAGGTTACAGACGCTTCAGGTTACAGACTCGGCTAACCCAGAAATAGTACCTCGGGTTAAGAACTCTGCTTCAGGATGAGAACAGAAATTGTGTGGCATGGCGACAGCGGGAGGCCCCATTAGCTAAAGTGGTGCTTCAGGTTAAGAACAGTTTCAGGTTAAGAATGGACCTCCAGAACGAATTAAGTTCTTAACCCGAGGTACATATTTTGCAATGTTGTCTCTCTGTTCACTATGCATTTGGACACCTCTTAAGATATCTAAACCAAACTTTGCATGATGATTTCTGGGATCAAGGAGCAGGTTTTCCTCTGTGTTTCAATACAATTGGATGCCATTTTGAATCAAGATGGCAGACAGGACCTTTCAAAACTGCACTTAAATTTAACCACCTATTACAAACTTGCATTATTTTTTGGGGTTTCTTAGAATTCCCAAGTATCCTATTGGCATATAAACTTAGGAAATAGGAATGGTTTCTGAAAAAATGTGCACATAGTTATCTATTTTCTTCTTTTGACAGGATCCCCGATTTAATGCAGAAGTGGACCAACTCACGGGCTACAGGACGCAGAGCATCCTCTGTATGCCAATAAAGAACCATAGAGAAGAGGTAAGGTCATGCATCTAGCTGTTCCTTGGTTGTAACATTTCCAGCTCCACTAATTCGTTTAACTGTTTTCAGCTTTCAGGCTCTGTCCCAAAGCACAACATGGTTTGTTCTTGGTTTTGCCTTTTTATTATTTAAAGTCTGTCTGCATGTGATTCCACAGAGTTCAGTTTGGACCTGCTCTGTTAACTATGCAGAATTGGTAGACAGCCAGTTTCTTCCCCTCCCTGTGTTGTCATTTAACAAGTAACATTAGCTGCCATTTTGGGCAAAGTCGGCGAATTTGCATTTTCTTCTTGCAAATATGAAACTCCTATTTTCTTGTAACTTTTATTTTTCACCTTTGTTCAACTGAACCTGCGTTATGAGGAAGTATTGTGTATGTAGAAAATGTATTACTAGAAAGGTCTAAAATACAATGAGCTACGTAAAATCAGGCTTACAGTCTAAAGCATGGGAAACAAAGAAGGGGGAAATGGGACAGGGTTTCTTTTTTTGAAAAAAGAAAATTTGTGAAAAAGAGAAACTGCAGAATTAAAAAAAGGATGTCTTGCTTTCAGTGTTTGCCCATCAGAGCTATATTGTTTAAAAAATCCAATTTATTATGATGTCAAATCTAAGGACTCATCTATACTTCCTCCAGGCTTTCAAGGCACAGCTCCAAAAGATTTTATGCTTGTCTCATGTTTCCTAAGGAATTCACTTTTTCCAGAAAAACCCACTCTCTACCATTGAATTGGAGAAAACATCAATCCATGGAAAACCTGTTTGGTGTTTGCTCTGTTTTAGCAATAAAGAGCAGATTTTCCTAGGGGAAAGCAGTGGGACAAGTGGAAGTGTGGATAAGCTCTAAGCATGACATGGAAAATGTTCATTGAAAGGTGGTATAAAAATATTGTGAAAGTAGGGTACCCCCTCCCAAGGTTAAAACATTATGAAAGCCCTGCCTTTGGACTCGTAACCCAGTCTTGCTGAAATTGGTTCCAGCCTCAGATAAAGATTAGCTGGTGCCCGCCAAGTACTAATCATATAAACTGGACCGTAAAGAAGGCTGATCGCCGAAGAATTGATGCTTTTGAATTATGGTGCTGGAGGAGACTCTTGAGAGTCCCATGGACTGCAAGAAGATCAAACCTATCCAT
This sequence comes from Podarcis tiliguerta, assembly GCF_965153285.1. Classification (NCBI taxonomy): domain Eukaryota; kingdom Metazoa; phylum Chordata; class Lepidosauria; order Squamata; family Lacertidae; genus Podarcis; species Podarcis tiliguerta. Next base: position 27,769,928 of record NC_139542.1, on the reverse strand, counting down.
TCTTAAGGAAATCAGCCCTGAGTGCTCACTGGAAGGACAGATCCTGAAGCTGAGGCTCATGAGAAGAGAAGCCACCTCATGAGAAGAGAAGACTCCCTGGAAAAGACCCTGATGTTGGGAAAGATGGAGGGCACAAGGAGAAGGGGACGACAGAGGACAAGATGGTTGGATAGTGTTCTTAAAGCTACCAGCATGAGTTTGACCAAACTGTGGGAGGCAGTGGAAGACAGGAGTGCCTGGCATGCTCTGGTCCATGGGGTCATGAAGAGTCGGACACGACTAAACAACAACAACAACAGCAGTTAAGTGATTCTCCTATTCCTGTGTGGTCAAGATGAACAGGGAAGATGCATCAGCGTCCTTGGGACAACTTGGGGATTACAGAATAGAAAAAGTCTGTTACCTGGGCAGGTGGGGGAGACACAAGACTGCTCAAGGAGAACCTCATTTACTTGCTGCGCTTGGAATGCTGACTGTTGTGCGGAGGTGGGGACGGGGGCAAAAGAAACAGAAAACCAAGCAGGATAGGATATGCAAAAGATGAGATATATTTGCCTAATATGTGCCTCTGATAATCTGAATGGGTAGGTGAAAATTTAGAATTTATGGCTATGATTGAAATAGAAATGCAATGCATCTCACCATAAGCAGGAAGACTGTGGCCAGGTGACTAGTCTTCCCGCTCAGTGGGCAATTTTAAAGCCCTTGCTCTCCCCTTCCTCTGGTTCTTTCCCTTTAAAATGGACTTGGGCCCCAAAGCCTTTCAAAAAGAGGGTTGTCATCTGTAAAGTAAGATCGAGGACGATCCTAGAAGAAAATGGGCCCATCCTCGAAGGAGTCACAGCTGGAACACTGAACGGGAGAACCCTTCGCTGTAATGTTTTGCTGCAGCGCTGCTTGCTGCTATAGATGTTTGTGGAGCCTTTGCTTCCTCTGCCCTTCACTCAATGACCAGCTTGCTTTATGTTTCGAGAATACATATGACAGTAAACTGGCCTCAAGCTGGTCTTTTGTTAGAGTGTCCCAGGGCTTATTTTGACTGTATGGAGTTTCTCTTGTCACATAACTTTGGGTTCAAAGGCTAATTTTTGGACCTGAGTTTTTTCACTTCTTGTTTCCCAGCAGCATTTCAGCTTTTTCCAAAATATACTTACAGCTTCTCGTGTTATATTAACTCATGTTAATCCCAAACGTCATGTTACTTTAAACTTGTTATTCTTTGAGCTGTGGCTAATTTAAACATTAGCTTCATCTCCTTGATCATTTCGGCCATCTGCTGGGATGAGAGGGTTGTTGGTTTTTCGTCTGAATATTCATATCTTTTCTTTCAGACAAGATTTGAGTTTGCGGAAATCTTTTTTCAGCCCTCCAGAGTCTACTTGGGATTTCATCATCCTCAGTAATTTATTGTCATATGCAAACCTGGCTGCCTCATGGCCTAACCCTGACTTCAGTTTATGGGTGGGCAAATCTGTCAATCCCCCAGAATATAATGCATTTTATATGCTATTTTCACTAGCATATGCATTTTTATGCATTTCTGTACACATTCTGAAAGATAGCTGTGTTTTGATTTACATATTGGATGGAGAAGTTTGAATTAGGTAGTTTCTCATTGAAATACAAATAAAACAACATTTTCCCCACATCTCTACTTCATTTCCTTTATATCATGAACATTCAGCGAAATAGTTAATAGGTACACCACTAGAATGTCACAAAGATTGTTAACAACACAATCCTATACATGCTTTTGTGGAAATAATTTCCTGTTTAGGATTCAGCCGCCTTATGTCTAAGCAAACACATGAGGAGAAACAGGGACATAATGTCAGGCCCTGCCCGCCCCCTCAGGGATGTCATCTACACAGTTTAAATCCTCCCACATATTTGGGGGCAAATGTTTCCAGCAGAGAGTATCTTGGGGTCATGGAGACATAAATAGGGCTTAAATTTCCCTGTGTCCAGTGGAATTTACTCCCCAATAAGTGTGTTTAGCATTTCAACTTAAACTACACTAACATTGCAGGGATGCTTCTCCAATATGCAGGAAGTGTACTGGGGCAGATCTTCAGGACTGTAGTTTTACTTGAAAGTAAGGAGGTAGGTTTACTTGAAACTCATTCACCTCGCAGTAAATAAAGGACTTCCTTCTTTCCTGTCTGCCCATTGCACCATTTTCTGAAGTGTATAGGCTACCACTGCTTGTTGATCTTGCTGTCGGCGCAAGTGCTTGTTTCGACTTGGCAGACTCTGAAGCCTGGCCCTAAGTCAACCGACAACCAAGCCGACCACTGCATGTGGGGATGTCTGGCGTCGGAGGTCTGGTGCACAAAGTCCACGGTTTGCTCATGACATGCTTTCTTTAGACAAGCCGGCCAAAACAAAACAAGAACGTGTCAGGAGTTTGGCTCGCAAGCCTCCATTAATCATAAGCTCCAAGGGCCCTTGGGTGCGTTGCTACCATCTAGTCAGCCATCTTTGATCAACGAAGAAATGAAATGCCGTGTTCTTAGATCAAGACACTGCAGGGCTAACAGACTTGTTTAAGGAATTATTCAGCTTGCCGTTGGTAGCTCCCAAAATGGAATACAATGACTTTGGATAGGTTTACCCTCGTAAACGAAAGCATGACCCCAGCTGAAGCGAAGCATCCCCTTCCCATTACTTGCAAGCATAAAACAAAGTGATAGATGAAGAAATTGGCGAAGGTTGAAATGAGGGGGAAAGGGAGGGGGCGAAGTGCTACACTCACTTCTAGTCATTTTGAACTGGAGGGACAGAGTTTTGGAATGTTTCTTGGGGAAATCTGGTTTCTCTTCCCACCCCACCACAACCCTTCCTTTCCTTTTAAACTCTCTTAGCAGAAGGTTTTCATCACTCTCGCCATAATGCCTTACTGACACATTTCTGGAATGAGGCTTGATCCACGGAATCAGACCCTAAATTGCCATCTGCTTTTAGCTGCTTTTCCTACTTTTTGAAAGCCATTAACAACATAAAAACACACTGGCTCCTCGTTCCAAAGAAAACGCCCAGAAAACAGACACAGCCATTATCATGAAGATCTATCTAACAGATAAAAGAAGCTGCTTTGGCTCTGAATGTTCACCAATAACAAGCCGGCTTTGCTTTCTGCATAGCTACTGAAGCCGGGCCTCAGGCACGTGTCAGCCATGGCATATCACTCCCACAAGTGACATTTCATTGGCTCAGCCATCTGTGCATGTTCTGGGCAGGATGTGCCCCATGCCCTGTGTGTGGATGTCAATGTACACTTTGGGCAGGCAGAAAGGCAGGAGCAGCTCACAGCCCTCCATTTTGAAAACCAAACTGAAAGCAAGGGTGTGACTTTGGCCACATTCACATCATAAATTTAGAACACTGTGATGCTATGCACTGTGAAGCCACAGCTTCCCCCAAAGAATTATGGGAGCTGTAGTTTAAGTGTGTTAGGACACCCCTGTTCCCCTCACAAAGCTACACTTCTTAGAGTTCTCTGTGAAGAGGGATTGATTGTTAAGTCACTTCGAAAACTGTAGTTCTCATAGTGGAAAAGGGATCTCCTAACTACTCTCAGCAACCTTAACAAATTACAGCTCCCATAATTAATTCGGGGGAAGCTACGGCTGTTTAAAGTGGCATCATAGTGCTTTAAATGTATGGTGTGAATGCGACCTTGTCTCATGGTGTACTCTCCTCTTGATTGCCACAAGCAGAGCATGGGGTTGAGTAACATGCCTGTAATATACACTGAAAGCCACATTGGGAAAGATGGAGGAGTTATTTTTGTTGTGCCTCACTTTATTCGGTGACAAGAATTTTTGAGGTGTTCTTGTGATAGTCCTACAAACGCAGCTAATCATAGTAACAATGAATGCACCAAATGGACTCACTTTTGCTAGTCATTAGCACCCTGTTTTGCTAGTTTTTATTGTTCTTATTATCTCCATCGCTGTCCTTCTGAGGCCAGTCAGCATTCATAGAGCAAGTTACAAAAGAATTACAAAAACAGCACAGGATAAGTATTCCAATCAAGGTTTAAAAACTTTAAAAGCCTGATAAAATAAAGAAAGTTTTTGTCTAGTACGGAAATGATGGCGAACCTCCCTGGAGGGGGCAGTCCATAGGTTGGGCAACGGTACCTAAAAGGTTCTCCTGGGTTGCTAATCACCCTGCTTCTGATGGGCGGGGGGGTCACCCAATGAAGAACCCCAAATATAGATCTCAGCACACAGGAGTAGTCTTGATACGGGAGAAGATGGTCCAAGGAATACCATGTGGGGCTTTAAAGTGAAGCTCAAGAGCTTTGAACTGAGCTCAGAATCAAACAGAGATGCAATGCAGCTGTTTCAAAACAACTGAGATGTGATCCCACCTCCTGGTCCTTGTCAGCAGTTTTGTAGCCCCACTGCAGACTAACTGGACCTTCCGGACCATCTTCAAAGGCAGCCCCATGTAGACTGCATTGCAGTGATCAAAGATTACTCTCTGAATGCTAAATATCTATGATAGCCCCCAAAGTAAAAGCACAGCCTCAAGGAACAGCAGGAGCCTGCATGCAACTAATAGAAAAGTAACGTGCATTTATAATACAAGAAAGTGGGCACGTGGAAAATGTGATGGTAGTGCATCTATTTTTATACTTATATTTTAGTTTGAGAATCACCAGAAACTATATACTTAGAAATAGACTCGCATCCTTCTTTCCATGAAAGGGGAAGGCATGAGAAATGACATTGTTTTGTGGCTTTGTGTGTGTGTGTGTGTATATATATTTATTCTTGCAGGAGGAAAGCTAAGACAAGAAGCTGCAGGAAACCTCAGAGATGCCCTTTAGATGTTGGGGCCAGTGAAGTCAAGAAGATGATTTGGGTTGAGTACACGCCACATGGCTGCCCCCAAAGCACCATGGGAACTGTAGTTTCCCCCTCACAGCCACAATTCCCAGCACCCTTAACAAACTATAGTTGTAGGATTCTTTGCAGGGAGTCCTGTGCATACATGTGCTTTAAATGTGTAGTGCGCATGCCCTCAGCCCTTCTCTTCAGAGCACATTTATGGGAAGTCTATCTCACAGACTTTGAATGGAAAGAATACCTGCAGTTTTAGAGTAGAAGAAAGCAGTTTTAGAGCTGAGCCTACTTTAAATCACAGAAGAAAAAAAGCTGCTCAGGGAGAAATTCAAACTGAAAAGTTCAGATCTGTGGAGTGGGGGTGGGGATGTTTTCATTAAAGGGAAATGATTGGGAGAAATAGGGAGGGGATCACCATCCTTCAGCAGGAACACAATGACCCTTCTTGAATTTGACAGTGTCTTCTGAACCAATAGTATTGGGCGGGATTCCTAATTTATCCAGAAAACTTCCTGACAAACATAACGCCAGGTTGTTTCAATATTCCTAAAGTGTTTGCAGCAGGCAAGAAGGAAAAAAGCAGCAATTCTGTTGGAACAGATGTAATAACAAGGTTCCTCCCCCTCTGAATAGATTCATCATGTAGGGATGGTGAACCTGTGGCTTCCAGAGGTTGTTGGACTTCAACAACCTTCAGCCTTAGCTAGTCTGGGCACTTGTCAGGGGTGATGGTTCTGGGAGTCCCACAACATCTAGAGGGCACATGTTCCCCGTTCATGATGCAAGGGGTCAGGAATGTGAGTAGAAGAAATCAAGGCTGTGGAAGTCTAGTAAGAAGGTGTTGAGGGAGGGTGCAGACAGATGATTTAGAGGGCAAGAACATCAGAGAAGAGCCTAGGCTGTGACTATGAGGTCACATCCATTCCATACTTTTAAAGTGTTCCTATACCACTTTAAGGGACGTGGGTGGCACTGTGGGTTAAACCACAGAGCCTAGGACTTGCCGATCAGGTTGGCGGTTCGAGTCCCTGCAATGGGGTGAGCTCCCATTGCTCGGTCCCTGCTCCTGCCAATCTAGCAGTTCGAAAGCACGTCAAAGTGCAAGTAGATAAATAGGTACCGCTCCGGTAGGAAAGTGAACGGCGTTTCCGTGCGCTGCTCTGGTTCACCAGAAGCGGCTTAGTCGGCCTATAGAGCGAGATGAGCGCTGCAACCCCAGAGTCGGCCACAACTGGACCTAATGGTCAGGGGTCCCTCTACCTTTACCTATACCACTTTAACAGTAAGAACCTTCTTCCAAAGAATCCTGGGAAATGGAGTTTGTTAAGGATGTTTGGTATTGTAGCTCTCTGAGCAGTCTCCCAACAACTCTCAGCATCCTTAAGAAAGTGCAGTTCCCAAGATTCTTTGGGGGGGGGCAGCTATGACTGTTAAAGCGGCATAAGAACACTTTAAATGTGTGGTGTGGCTGTGGCTGATAATGCAGGCAAATAGGCAGGTGGAAAGGAGCAGCTGAACAAGGGATGCCCAAGTGGGGTTGGATGGTTTGAGGGGGAGAAGTAGGAAATATGTTTATCAATTCAGTGGAAGAGGGGGGGGGAATGGGCTGAGGGAATGATTGAGTGTGACTGAGTATCCTTGATTTGGGCAAAGAGCAGGAGCAGCTTTCTGAATAAAACATAGATTTACGTGTTTGCCACATTCTGTAGGACAAATGGGAAAAGAACCCCACGAACGGCTTGAAAATGTAGTGGTTTACTGGAGTGGTCTAATGATAAAGGGAGGCACCCATTGTAAAAGCCAGCATAGGTAGAACGGCTAACTGGTATCAATTGTTTAGTTTTCTGGCTGAGAAGGAAGTTCATCTCCATAGGGGTAAAAACAGCCGGAGTATGCCTAAATAAATAAATATATCATGCAATCCACATCTAAAATAATTATAATGCAATCCGCAGCTGAATGCGAACAGGGCCCCTTTGCTCTAAAAGAGACAAATATATATTTCCGGACCCTCTGTGCATTCTTTGGTTTAGTGGATAATTTTTCTTTAGTGTTGTCTTTACTGAATCTTATAATCATCACAGGAAGCTTTAAAAAAAGTGTTTAGCTTAGGAATAACAATGAAAAAAAGCAACGGCACATTCTCCCTTTGGGGTTTGAAGTAGCTTTCAGAGAATTAAATCTAAGATCTGAATGTACAAGAATGCAGCGAGAAGCATCCAGATAAAATAAAACGCTGAACGCAGCTAGCGATGCTACAGAAATGCCTGTGGCCTAGGGAGAAAAGCCTGCAGGGAACCGGAAGGGCAAAGTCGTTTTTAAGGCTAAAAGTCAGCATGTCTATTTTAGGCCAAAAGAATCAAAAACAATAGTGCACATTAAATTCCACGGCAGTTGATATGATCGTCAAAGCTTTTCCTTTTCACACAAATGAAACATCCGAAATGGAGCAGCGATAAACATTGTGCTCCGGAAGATTAGAAAGACAACTAGCTGTCATGGGAGGCTTCTAGCAAGGGTAGCCAACGTTGTGCCCTCCACATGGCTGGCCAACAGCTGCCACCATGCCTGACCATTGGCCATGCTGTTGGAGGCTGACTGGAGTCCAGCAACATCTGGGAACCACTATGTTGGCCCCTCCTGGTGTGGAGGATGCACCAGTTAGGAAACTACGGCAATAAGTTTACTGTCTCATTCCAACAAGAGCAAAACGGGAAAGTCCTGGCTGCACCCAGGTTCAACCAAGTCCAGTGCCACCTAGTGGCTAAACTGTATAACAACACTGTCCGCACAACAGACAGCGGCAAACTGTTAGCAGAAGGGAACTGCAGCTGTATTGGCAATGAAAATACATGCTTAGAGAGAGCAGCAACAGGGGGGAAATGAGGGTAAAATACAATTAAGGCTGCCAAATCAAAGCTGTAAGGCGTTACAGCTTTGACTTTAAGTCTTCCCCATGAGTATGTGATACAGTGTGCAATTCAACCAGTGTGGTATAGTGATTAAGAGCAGTGGACTCGTAATCTGGTGAACCGGGTTCACATCCCCGCTCCTCCACATGCAGCTGCTGGGTGACCTTGGGCTAGTCACATTTCTCTGAAGTCTCTCAGCCCCACTCACCTCACAGAGTGTTTGTTGTGGGGGAGGAAGGGAAAGGAGATTGTGAGCCGCTTTGAGACTCCTTCGGGTAGTGATAAAGCGGGATATCAAATCCAAACTCTTCTTCTTCTTCAAACCAAGGTGGGATTTCTGCCTAAAGTGTGTAAAGTTATACCAACCCATATTGTGATGGGCTTGCCATTATTATTTCCCTTTTTTAAAAAAATAAAAATTATTGGGTGTTTTTTTCTCCCCCAAAGGGAACATGAGAACATAACTCCCTTTAACAAACATTTTCTTCCTCCTCCAAGTCACATAATTCTATGGGACAATGTTATTCCAAAGTTTCAGATGTGAGTCCGGTGGATACTCAACAGAACATCATTTCCCCCATATGAATCTCTGAGAATGGCACAGACTGTATCACTTGCTCAACATTCAAAATGGGTTGCTGGATTGGCTTTCGTCCTGTACAGTGGTACCTCGGGTTACATACGCTTCAGGTTACATACGCTTCAGGTTACAGACTCCGCTAACCCAGAAATAGTACCTCGGGTTAAGAAATTTGCTTCAGGATGAGAACAGAAATCGTGCTCCGGCGGCGCAGCGGCAGCAGGAGGCCCCATTAGCTAAAGTGGTCTTCAGGTTAAGAACATTTTCAGGTTAAGAACAGACCTCCGGAACGAATTAAGTACTTAACCCGAGGTACCACTGTATATCCGTTAGTCATTGCTTAGATTAAGCTGAATTTGCATGAATAGGTTTCCCTGTCCCCACATTTCTCCAAGAATGACCGGCCGGCCAGAGAATCACCATTTGGTGGAATTAAGTACCAAGCTGCTGAGGCGAAGACATCAGAGTCTGGATCTGGTCTGCAGAACTCATGTCTATTTCTGTGTGCAAAGAAGCTTAAATCTGTTTACAGTTTCAAACTTCTATGTATATTTCAGCTATTTCTAAACTCCTATTCTAACACGGAGAGCCCAGGACTTTGTTGAAATACATACACTGTGTTTGTTAATTGTGTAAACCTCGGCCTGCCCCGCTCACCCCCGTAGGCTTGAAGAAATTCTCTCAAGTTGCATGTGTCATTTATTAATTGCCTATCTTTAGGAAACTAGAGGCTGAATACATATCAGACATTTAAAGCAAGTTTCCCCCCACCCAAGAATTCTGGGAACTGTAGCATGCAAAGGGTGTTGGGAATTGCAGCTGTTACTGGTAAACTACAGTTCCCAAGCTTCTTTGGAGCCATGGACAGGATGTGCTGTAAATGTTATTTAAATGCCCAGTGTGTGCACAGCGTTTATCATGGACCAGGCTTATTAGTGCAAGGCAAATACTTGGCATTTACTTGGAGTTGCACCAGTTCAAATGAGTTCAGGATCTGTTCTAGCTGGCTATAGAAAATAATTTCCTTTCATGGTCCAGCCAATCAAGGATGTTAACATTCCTTTAAACTAAAATAACGCTGAAGCTTATCACCCAAGAGAGTCCTCAGCATGTGCCTGTTTCTTTCCATTTTTCACAATCCCACATATAACAAGTCTAGGGTCCTGCAGCTGGATCCAAAGAATAAAGGAGCCCGCATATGGTTCACATGCTTTCCATAGTAAAAGAGAAACCTGCAGGGCTAATAAGGAGCAGCTGAATGGTCTTTTTAGGCTATATTAACACAGTCCTTTTTTTACTGTTTCCTCACAGCTCTTTAAGAACCACAAGCTTCCCTTTCATGGCAGGAAGCTGTTTACACAGGGCGAAAGTGTTCTCCTTTTGGATTCTTCAGCGCCTGCGATACCATTGAAATGGATTCAGCTTTCTGTGGTTCAAAGCTAATAAAAATAAAAAGGCCAGTGTTGTGAGCCAACACCTGCATGTCAGCTGTGCACCTGTGGACTGGTGTCAGAGCATATTGGGAAGCTTAGAGAGTTTACTCACATTCTCAGTGTGAGCTGCCGTGTGCTTCATACTGAAATCTCTTCGCTCTGGAATCCTTACACAAGGGCCGGTGGTGACTGGACAATAGTAGACAAAACAGCATGCATTGAAGAGTACAATAAATAACCCTCCTTAAAGCATGCTGTAGCATTTGTGGTGCTGGCAGGGACAATTAATGAGGCAAAGAGCCTGGGCTATTAGGTTTGGACCTGGAAAAAACCAGATGCAAATCCCTCCCAGCCAATATGCTGTCTCTTAGCCTAACTTACCTCATAGAATTCCTGTGAGGCACTTATAGCACAATCCTGTACATGTGTTCCCATAGAGTTCAATAGGGCTTATTCCCCAGAAAGTGGGTACAGTGGTACCTCGGGTTAAGTACTTAATTCGTTCCGGAGGTCCGTACTTAACCTGAAAATGTTCTTAACCTGAAGCACCACTTTAGCTAATGGGGGGCCTCCTGTTGCTGCTGCGCCGCTGGAGCACGGTTCTGTTCTCAACCTGAAGCAAAGTTCTTAACCCGAGGTAATATTTCTGGGTTAGCGGAGTCTGTAACCTGAAGTGTATGTAATCCGAGGTACCATTGTATAGGATTTCATCCTAAAATACTGCTCTGAGGTGGTGTGGATAAGGGCAGGAGAAGAATGAACCAAGGGCCATGACTAAGACTGTTTCACTATCCCTCTTGATTTATTTTCTGCACCAAGTCAGGCAGAAATGCATCAGGTGCAGCCACTAGTTGGATTTCAGCTTCTTGCGAAACTGCTTAGAGACACAGAACCGGGGGCGAAAGGCAAGCATATTTTTGGTGGAGTTGTTGAGGCAGCCACTTACACGTTGAACTTGTTGGGAAGAATTGATTCCATTAGCGTGCAGACCTCCACCAAGAGAGAATTTAGTATGAGACGTCATCCTCCTGGGGGATTGCCGAGCTGCCTAAAAGCAGGCCTATTTACGAAAGCCATGGTTGCAGTAGATGTTGGTGAGAGCTGGAGATTTGCTTGCCTTGGGGGATGATCCAGAGAAAATGGATGAAACTCTGCCAGTGTAAGGGGGAGCTGTGAGGCACTTAGTTAGGAATTTATAGTAACAGGAGTTTTGTGGGTGGCTGTGGGGTGTTCTTTTTGATGAAACTGCCATGTTATCTGTTCCTTGTGGTATCTGTTGTATACAGATAAAAAAGAACTTGACTCAGGGTGATCTGGACTGTCTGTTCTTTGAGGTATGATATTCTAAAATAAGGGCACTTCCGTTAAATTAAAAGATGCCTTGGGAATTGGAGAGCAGCTGTGTGATGGTATAAGATGTCTAAAATGATGGCAGCCTTTGTACATCGATTTTGTGTGTGTGTTTGGCTATAGTGTGGGGCGGGTGAGGGGTTTGCATTACTGTTGCCCAGACTTTTTTTTGTTTTGTTTTGGAAGACTTCTTTAAAGTGTGGGACTTGTATGATGATGCCAAGCGTAGTTTACCATTAACTTTAAAAGAGCAAAGTTGGATTTTATGCGGTGCGCCTGACAATACAACCTTTATTTAAAACAAGCATTTTGAGACCGTGCTTGCTAATGGCTAACTTCGCAGCACAATGATCCCACTTGTGTTGCTAGTAGCTTGGAGAGCTTGGTGTGAGAGTGAGTGAAGAAGCCTATAAATCACCATCTAACCCACTGAGATATTGAAAGTGTTTTTCCACCCAGTTTTGCAACTTGGCTATAAGAACTTTGGTGCTTAGTGGGTGAGCACACTTTTCCATATGTGTGCTTTTGCAAAAGATCTTCTGTTGAGGTCTGCATTAATAGCCAGAGGCATCATTTCCTGTTTCGTATCCCTTCCAAACAGCGGTGGTCACAAATAAATTCTATTTCTGGTGGACTCCAGGCAGCAGCCCCTTGCTACCAATGTGCTAAAGCTGCTAAACTGAATTACAGCCTTCTTTATCTTGTACATCTTTGGTTTCCTGAGGGTGCAAAAAGCTCACGAGAGGCAACAAATAAACAAATAAAACTTTCCTCTCTCCTACTGGGATGTGGTTAGAAGATCTGAGTTGCTGGGGTAGGAATTCCAGATATTGAGAGCCTCCAGACAGCCCTCAGTGGGAAGTGAAAGCTTGCTCAAGGTTCTGGGTTACTCTCAGACCTTTTTTCCTTTATATATTAAAAAAACCAACACTTTAAAACCAAGCTCCCCCACCCTTCCCCTCTATTTTGTGCAGTGGTGTAGCTGGACTGAACTTTTGTGCTGAACTCCAGGGCTCCAAATGGCCTCCCAGAGGGTGCCATATGATGGTACCAGTGACAAACAGGTCTGGAATCAGCACCTGGGCTGGGATCAGCATGCCAAAGCCCCCTGGGGTTGATGCAGGTCATAATAGCTTCCTCCTTCCCCTCTCCCCACATTTTAAGGTTAGGTTGGGTTAGTTTTAATATGTACAGCCCGTTTTTCTATTCAAACAACACTCAAAAGTGGCTTACAACATAACGCAGCAAAAATACAATGTGAAATGCAGTAGGTAAAGCTACATATTCAATATCAAGAGTGATAATTTATTCCAGCTGCTGATCAACTTGTGTCCCCAGCAGAGCAGACCTCTCCCCAAAATACCACCCCAAATTACTGTCATCCCCCACCTCCAACATCTACTCAAATCCACCCCAAGATACAAGCCCTTCCCATCTGTAGTCTTGCTTGGGCCACTTTGGACCTTGCCTGGCCTGACCGTCAGTCTGGTTCCCCTCCATCCTACACCCTCTCAGCATCCTCTCCTCCAGCGTCTCACGTGTCAACATTTCTTAGTTTGGGCACAGCTGGCCAGGCACATATCTGGTTACGGGTGATCATTTATTATTATTTTTACTTTTAAATGGATGTATTACCCCTTTTCTACAATAAAAGGGTGCTTATTTCTAAGTTAAATGCATTTTCCATCAGAGAAGTAGAAGCAAACCCCATATTGTTCTCATTGGCAAGATGGTGCCATGACATAAGTTACTTTAAACCTGCTACTTGGTCATTCCAGAATGGTAGCAGACAATGTATTTCCATATAACATGTCATGGTGTGTTGTTTCTATCTGTTATTCCCCCTCTCTTCCAAATACAGATTTGCCTTATATTTTCTCTATCTTCATGTTAATATGGTATATCTACACTAAACTTAATTCAAAATATTAATTAAAACTGCAAAACTGCACATGCTTAGAGTATTGGGGGGGAAACAACCGAGGTCAACAAAACTTTTTGTTATATTGCTCTAACACACTATGAATATTAATGGGGGGAGAGAAAAGTTTGTTTTGCAGCTTGCAACTGAAGTAGTACAGACAACCTCTAAGGGGTGGGGTGGGGAAGTAAGAGCATAAGTTGAAGAGTAAATGTTTATTACTTGTCCAGTAATGTTGTTTGGAATGATGAGTTTAACTCTGTTCCAGTTTGTAGTGCACTCTTGGGGTATGCATGGAAGGTTTGTATGAAGGATTTTGGTTAGCCTTAAATGTTGGTTCAATTCATCTCCTTAATTAAGGAATGTGTTCCTAGGTTCATTTCCCACAGTCTGGTCTTGTTCTTACTCATGGTGGTATTATTTGGTTAGTTTTAGGAGAGAATAAAAATCTTACTTATGTATGATGGTGCTCCATCAGCCTAAATTATGCATGTTTAGATTTTTCTCACTTTGCTGAATGTTTTCCACAATTTCTCCAGGACAAGAAAGCGTAGATATATCTGCAGATAACTATCTGGAACTGGTGCTATATTTTACATGCATTTCTTACCTGGCTTTCAATCTGGTGAGCCCAATACTGCACCGCCATCGCACCAGTGTCCCAATCTGGGAAGGCAGCAAATCTAGAAGGAAGGAAGGAAGGAAGGAAGGAAAAGAGAAAGAAAGAAAGAAAGAAAGAAAGAAAGAAAGAATAAGAAAACTCTGATCCCAAACCTGCACTGCCTTGGGAGTAAACCCTATGGAAAAAATCAGTACCCATTGCCTTTCTTTGGGAGAAGAAAAGGCTAAGGAGTAAACTCTACACAAATCTGGAGTGGAGTCCCTAAGGCGGTTGGGTGGTGCCATGTACATCTATTTCCGGCAACTCCTGCAGCCAAGCTGGTTCCAAATGTATTGATCTGCTTTCCTTTGGACCACACCAGCAAGGTTGAGGGGTGTGTGTGTGTCTTGTTGTCTGGGCAGCCCAGGACCTCCATCCACACTGTCCAGGCTTGCACCCCAGAGAGGTCACTTTGGTGCTGCTAATGCAGCAAAAACAATGTGGGAGTCAGCAGTTGCGAGTTACCGGTCTCTGCATCCACAGCAGGCGCTGTGATTCTACAGAAGTTTGACTTCACCCCCGGAGGCGCACTCCATTGTCTTTCGAGACAGATGGATGCCGCCAACAACAACAGATATCCCTTCCTCCTCACCACCACCCTTCCTCTTCAGAAATTGTTTTCTTCTGTGCCAAACTTTGAAAGGAGGTTAAAAGAGCCAGGAAAATAAATGAGGCGGGATTGCTCTAATGGTTGCAGAGCTATTTCCCTTTGGAAGAAAGCACTTCAGATTCTGCGTGCAGATAAACCTTTTTTTAAAAAAGCATCTCGCTATTTTCACTTGCTCTGGATGACAAGTGATACATCAAAAGTTGCTCATCTGACTCAATTACCTCTCTGCAGGAGGTCCCAAGAAGATCAGATACAAGTGTATTAATGGAGCACTCCCTTTGAAACTTTCCATTAATGCTCATGGAATTGTGGCTGTTAACATCAGGAAGCTCTGGGATCCAGCAGAGCTATTATATGTACACAAAAAGCAGCTAGGCATTTCAAGTCACTTGAAATTAAACAGTTACTCAGAAACTCCAAAGACAACACACACAGAGAGAAAAAGCATGCTTTCTCCATCTGAACTAAATGAACTTAAGGAGCTTTGAACATGAACTCCTCTTTTCACCATCTGAATCAAGGAGAATACTCTAAGTATGTCACTGGCAAGCTGTAGGCAAGCCCTTAACTTGTGAGGATGTGGTATGCAAAAAGAATAGCATTGCCTCTTTGTCTGTGTCTTATTTTATTTATTCTATATTATATCATATCATATTGTGTCTATTATTAGTCTATTATTATCATTATATATTCTATTAGAACTTTGTATTAATTTTATGTAAAGTGCCTTGCATAATTTTGTTTAAAGGTTTGATATAAATAAATAATAACATTTAAAACCAGGTTCTGGGGAATCTGAGGCTTGGAGGAGCCACAATGTTTAATAACCTGCCAATTCCTGTTGCGCAGCCCCGCCCCACCCCCAAAGATTGCCTACAAGCTGGAAAAGATCCTTCCATCTACATAGTAGGGTTGTGCATCCTGAACACAATGTGGCCGATTCAACATTTAACCAGAACAAGTTCAGATGCAGGGCAGGTTCAGATGCAGGGCATCACTGAAGATGCAGAGATGAGCAGAAAAGTAAATTCTTTATTTAGGAAAACAGTATACAAGCAAGAGGTCTCAGGCAGAATCAGCCCCTATAATGGAGCATCTATCCCCTCCTTCTTTGCTTCATCAGCTGAGTCTGAGCTGCTTTCCGCACCTGGCTCCTCTTGCTCACTAAAGCCTGTTGCTTCTTCAACATCCAACCATTCCTCCCCTCCCATCCCCCTCTGATCTGTCCATGTCTCACCACCACTCCTCTGGCTCTCAGGCTTCCCTAGGGGGGATCCCAGGCTGGTGCCTCCCACCACTCCTCCTCATCCAGGCAGTTCTTGACATCAGGCAGCCCCTGGTTCACTGGGGTGTGGCCCACCTGGAGTGATCCGGGGCTGTCAAAAAGGGGCTGTCACTTGGTAGGGGCAGGATCAGAAAACAGTGAAGGCTGAGATTCCTGCCTTCCTTGTTTCCTTCTCTACCACCCTCATCTCGTTGCCATTGACAACATGTGGTACATAGCGTTGGATTTGGGGAATTAAAATACATTTTGGGGTCTTCTTGCCATCTGTTTTGTCAAAGTTTCTGACATGGAGAAATCATAGTACCAATCAAGTTGAGATGTTAAATACACATTTTCATGGAAAACGTACATTTATTTAAAAAGAAGAAGAAGAAGAAGTTAGTACACAGCAGCTACTTGATATCTAATGTTCACTTCTACATGACTTGCAGTCAAAACCCTATGGAATTAACTAATATTTCTATATTTTATTTTCATCAGGTGGTTGGTGTGGCACAAGCAATCAACAAGAAGTCTGGTGGTGGAGGAATATTCACTGAGCAAGATGAGAAGGTATAAATGATTAGCTTCTCTTCCCTTTCCATCACAGCAAAGCTACTTCAAGTGCCTCCACCATCTGAGGTGGGGCAGGTAGCTTCTAGAGAAAGGGCCAACTAGGTGGTGGCCCCCTGCCTGTGGAGTGCTTCCCCCAGGGAGGCTCACCTGGTGCCTGCTTTAGTGTCATTTAAGCACCATGCTGAAAAGAGTTGGTTTTGGAAAATTCTGCTGGCCATTAGTACCACCTGGATTCTTTTGACTTACCTGCTGTCAGACTAAGTGGCTCCTAGTTTATTCTGAATTTTGTAATTTGGTTGTCTTTTTATTTTTGCACATTTCTTTGCTATTAAGGATGAAAAGCAGTACATAAATGTTTTTCTTTAAAACAGTTTTCTTGTAATATTAATATTCTGTAAGCTACTTCGAAACTTGTTAGAAAGTGGAGAATCACCCAAGGAAACAATAAATAAATAGAGTAACATGAACTAATTAACATTTCTTTCAATGACCATGTGAACAGCACAAAAGTAAACCACTTTTCTACTGACAGCAGTGTGGGAGTAAATTAGTGCAGTTTGGAAGCATTCAGACATTCGGAAATTATGTTCAAAAGAAGTACACCACTCATATATATATTCTGATGTGAGTGGTCTATACATTAAAACAAAATAAATAAGCATTCTGTGTAACAGAGCTTAGAAATTCAACGATTTCATTCAAATATAGACTCATAGAAGTTGTTGGTATACACAGATAATTTAATTTCCTGTCTGTTTACATGAGTTTATTCTGGATTGTTTAGTCTACTTGAACATAGTACTAGAGCCTCAAAGTATTGGGATTCATCCAATGAAGACAAAAGTCAGTGTTTCTTCACATGTCGCATAGTTAAAACTCTAGAATACGCTTCCCCAAAATGTAGTGATGGGCGTCAGCCTAGATAATGTTAAAGGGGGATAAGACAAATTCATGAAGGATAAAGGCTGTCAGTAGCTTTATTATACCTCAGCATGCCTCTGAAAACCTGTTGCTTGGAAACAACAGCAGGAGTACAGGCAGCGACCATATTGCACATGTCCAATGAATGCTCGACCACCGCCATGTAGGTCCTTTTGGACCTGGAAGAGAGCTGAATGAGGGCATAACAGAGCAGATTATGTCCACTCCACTGACGTGCATGGGGGCAAGGAACAGAATTTCCCCACAAAATGGCTGCTTCCCGTTATGCTTTTGCTCTCATGTCCTGCTTGTGGGCTTCCCAGAAGCATCTGGTTGGCTGGTCAGTGTGAGGAAACAAGATGCTAAGCTAGATAGGCCTTCGTCTAATCCAGGGGTAGTCAACATTCTTATACCTACCTAATGCATCCTTCTTGATGGTACAATTTCCTTACTACCCAGCAGTGCTCGATGGGAGGATTCAGCTTGTTCCATAGAACCCCCTACCGCCCACCTAGAATCCTGAAACGCCCACTAGTGAGCAGTAGGGACCAGGTTGACAACCCCTGCTCTAATCCATCAGGGCTCTTTTTATGTTCTTAACAGAAATCACTCATTTATGAACTTCTTATTCTTCTTATTTATTGAATTTGTATTTATTTGTAAATCTCAGGGCAGTTTCTGTGATGAACTATGATTGTACCATCATTATATCTATTCACTGTTAAATCCTCCAATACTTCCCCAATCCAACTCCCCCAGATGCAGTTGGACTACAACTTCCATCATCCCAAGTGCTGGCTGGAGCTGTTGGGAGTTGTAGTCCATAATATTGAGAGAGGACCAGTTTGGGAAAAGCTGCTCTATGCTACTAGCTGACAAACATCGGCAATAGCAGAATAAGAATTCATTCATCCTGTCTGAATGGAATGTGTGATGAACATCTGCAGGACATCAGAAGCAATATATTTCCTAAACAAAAATGGCTCACAAGTTTGCTATGTAAGCAAAATTTAATTCCTACTTTTAAAACACATAATTTATTGTATGATAGGGGGCTATACCATGTGTTCAGTATTTAAGGCTGACGTAACTTTTGGTGTGTGTGGTTCCCCAGAACTACTTATTATGGAATACTTTTATCATGACAAAATAGAGATAAATATTGCATGGGCTGTGCTCAAGAATGCACTTATTCATGAATAAATACCTTGTTGCGTGTCGAGGTCCCCAATCCACCCCCCAAATAACTCACAACAGACACGTAATTTTTGTTTAAGATTTTTGGCATGATTTTGGCCACAACTTTATTCAAATACAAACCGTGAGTGGTTGTTTAGGCATTGGTTAAGACTATCTGTCCCCCCGCCTGGGGACAGAACTGACTTCCGGGCACCACCGAAAGACAGTGCGGGGGAAAGCAAGTCGGGGAGGAATTGGAGCTGAGACACAACCCTCAACTCTCACCCGCCTGCTCCCCGAAGGCTTGCCGGCCCTAGTCCCATTCCAGGGATTGGACGAAAAGATGGCAAGCCCCAGGATTCCTTTAACGGAATTCCCTTTCCGCAGCAACCATGGAGGGGCAGGCACAGCCTATCCTGACCCCTCCTCCAACGGAATTCCCTTTCCGCAGCAACCATGGAGGGGCAGGCACAGCCTATCCTGACCCCTCCTCCACCAGATTTATAACCAATGCCTAACCACAACCTTACAAGTTGTGACGATTTGCTACGTAGTAGGCAAAAACCACCCAGCCAGCCAATTTGCCAGGTGGAAAAATTCCTACCAGGCCCCTGCTCAAAGGCAGACGACCCCATGACAGGCAATAGCAAGGTCAACGCAACAACCCCTTACTCTAGGGCGGGTGGGCGGGTGATCCGTTGCACGCAGCAAAAGAGAAAGTACAAGGCTGCGTGCAGAGTATTTAAACCTTTTTACCCCTCCCACCAAAATTGCAACATAACTTTTACCCCAGCAACCCAGTGAACCAATCACTGCCCCAGGCCATCTTTAGAGACCTTGCCTGGTAACAGAGGGGTGGCTCAGTAGACCCCACCGCAACACGTGCTCTCCCTGAAGGAGAACACGCTTTGCGTGTCGAGGTCCCCAATCCACCCCCCAAATAACTCACAACAGACACGTAATTTTTGTTTAAGATTTTTGGCATGATTTTGGCCACAACTTTATTCAAATACAAACCGTGAGTGGTTGTTTAGGCATTGGTTAAGACTATCTGTCCCCCCGCCTGGGGACAGAACTGACTTCCGGGCACCACCGAAAGACAGTGCGGGGGAAAGCAAGTCGGGGAGGAATTGGAGCTGAGACACAACCCTCAACTCTCACCCGCCTGCTCCCCGAAGGCTTGCCGGCCCTAGTCCCATTCCAGGGATTGGACGAAAAGATGGCAAGCCCCAGGATTCCTTTAACGGAATTCCCTTTCCGCAGCAACCATGGAGGGGCAGGCACAGCCTATCCTGACCCCTCCTCCAACGGAATTCCCTTTCCGCAGCAACCATGGAGGGGCAGGCACAGCCTATCCTGACCCCTCCTCCACCAGATTTATAACCAATGCCTAACCGCCAATCGAGCTCTTATGCTCGCCGCCAACCACTCACAATCCCAACCCAACCTTCAATCCTCCAATTACCGCATCCAACCAGACATCATTCCCCAGCTCGGAAAGATGTACCCCATCATTGCAGTAAAGGGCCAGAGCCTTGAAGGTAATATCTGGGTGGGAAATCACCAATCCACCCAATTCCGCTACCCTCTTGCTCACTGCGGAATTAATGCGCTTCCTGGCCCTTTCGGCAGCCTTGGGTTGAGAAATGCCCTGCCAATTGCTCCTTTGCAGTAATTGTGACCAAAATATTTTAACGGTAGGTATTAAGGTCACCAATTCCCCCAAGTCTCTTAGAATCACGGATTGCAAAGTAAAGCAATCAACCTTTGCCATATCATTCTCCCCCAACTGCACCAAAATTGCCAAAGGGGGGCCATGTGAAAGCACCCTCTGCTTAATTAGTGGGATGAATTCACTCCACCGCATTCCCCGTCTGGATATCCACGGCACCTGTACATGCTGTGGGAAGCCGAGATCCCCTTCCAGACTGCCTCACTCTGATGCCAGCCCAGTACACGATGCTGTGCCCCACAATCCAGATACGGACTGGAGCGAGACCTGCACATGCTGCGGGAGGCCAAGACCCAGTCCCCTTCCAGCCTGCCTAGCTCTGATGCCAGCCCAGTAAACGATGCTGTGCCCCACAATCCAGATGCGGACTGGAGCTAGAAACATGGGCAGGAAGGCTGAGATGGCGCCCCCAGTCCAGACTCGTCAGGGTGCTTGCCAGCTCAGTGCATGATGCTGTGGCCGACAATCCAAATGTGAACAGCTGCTCCTATGAAAAAAGGAATAACAGACAGGCATCAGCACAGGCATCATTGGCGATGCTTCCTGACATAACCTTTTGTCAGCGTCAGACTTCCAATGACCCGTATTCACAATCCTGCCTACTAACAGGCCCCAGTGCGCAGCCTTTGCAGCAGCACCTATTTGGAAGGAATGAGGTGTGTTCAGCGGTAGGCAAGCCGCAGGCTGCAATAACAGGCGCACAATGTGAGCAATTAGATGCCTGTCGAACCAGAACCCATTTCTGTGCACTAGGATCGAGCCAGCCCCCAGGGGAACGAAAAGCCAAATATTTCCGGTATCCAATAACAGGGCAAGGGCCCACCTCACCTGTGACTGGAAGCCTGATGGTGGCAACCCTGCTCACTAGGTCTGACTTAGAGCTCCAGACACTTATGACAAGCTCCAAAGCAGATAAGGAAAAGTCCTGAGGCAATAAGCCTCCGAACTCTCAGCCCCGTGCTGGCTCCAACACAATTTCCCCAACCCTCAGTACACCAAAATTACAATGGAATACTGAAATAAGTCTTGTCTTGATCTTGAACCAGCCGACAAGTCTTAACTTGTTGCGGATACTGCATAGGTCAAACATTGACAGGCTTCCTGCCTGCTGGCCTGTGAAGTTCGGAGCCTATTCCAACCTTCCGAGACCCTGCGCACGACACACTTTTAGAAGGGTCTCTGAAAAATTAAAGCTTTACTCTAGCAGACATTGCAGCGGACTGAATTCTGATAGTTTTAACACTGCATCCGATCTGCAGCAGATGGGTGAATTACTGCAGGTCCTGCTCAGAGGATGGGGGCAGGTTCCTCTGAATGGCCGAGGACTGCCAGCTAAATTTTAAGAAATCAATCCCGGCCTTCTCATAAGACCTGAAAGCAGATGGGGAAACGTAAGCTACTACTCCTCATAATTAATAATTGTTGCCAAGTGCCAAAGGAGCTACAGAAAATCCGGTCTAGCTGGGCGTCCAGAGCCCAGGATCTGAAGCTCTCCAACTGAAAAAACGGGATAGAGCGACAGCAAAAACATTAGATGATCCCGAAATAAAGCGAGCAGAAACGCAATATTAAACCTTAAGCATTGCGAAGACTCTGCCAGAGCATGAAGACCGTTTTGCCAGGACTCTCATACTGCCTGGTTATCAGACCAAGACAGATCCGACGGTCCCTAAACTCCTCAGTCCAGATGTGCACTGACACTACAATGGGGAAAACTCGAGAAAAGTTAGGTTACATGTGATTGCCTTGCCCTGCCAGGCTCAAGGCCACTGTACATGATGATGAAGGGACCCCGGGCCATGAGACCACCTGGCCAAGCAGGAATGGAAGGAGCAGCCTGGAGCAACCACCCTGCATGCAAAATTTAACTGACCTAGGAATGATAGGATCTGACAAAGCAACACTTGCTTCAGAGGAAGTATTACAAGAATAACATCCTTCAAGGCAAACAGATTTTCCACAGGCAAGCAGATGTTTGAGCAACGGTATCCAGCTAGCCCCAAATACGTTAAAAGGGGCAGTAGGACCCACTATCCTCCACTGCCAACAGAACACCCAGCTCCTCAGGGAATAAAGGGGCATCCAGTAAGCTAAGCAGAGGCTGGTGTCACAAGAAACAGCCAGTAAAATAATCCACATAACGATACCCCCAGTTAAACGAGTCTTGACTCGCAATGTTCAATCCAGAAAGGCGCTAAAGGACTCCAGTGCTGCACAGCCTATTGAGCAACCCACTGCCATCGCCTTATGAATATAAGGACCATCCAATTAAAGCCTAACTACTTAAAATCTTGAGGGTGAACCGGCAGCAGCCTAACAGCCAATTCAATATTGCATAATGCCAACAAGGCACCTCCTCCAATTTGTTGGTAAGCTCAACTGCCTGATCCAAAGATGCATATTTCACGGAACAATTCCGGAGGGATAGCATCATTCACTGAGGTGCCTTTGGGATGTGATAAATATGGATCAGATGGAATCGTATGGGGCTCTCTTAGGGACGATCCCTAAGAAGTTCCAACAAAGCTGCCACCGGGCCAGCTTCCTGCATACCAGCTTCAGGTTCTATTGCTCAGGGAATTTCCATTTGAAATGTGGAGCTGTCCACATGTCCCCGTCCCTGTGATCCTAGCGAGCTAAGGGGATGATGGCAGCCCTGCGTCTAACATTCCCATCATAGTGAATTACCACTTATAGAATAGTGGGGTTGGAAGGGACTCCGAGGATCATCTAGTCCACTCTCCCACAATATCATCATCATCATCATCATAATCTATTTGTACCCCGCCCATCTGGCAGGGCTTCCCCAGCCACTCAGGGCAGCTTCCAACAAAATATTAAAATACAGTAATGCATCAAACATTAAAAGCTTCCCTGAACAGGGCCGCCATAGATGTCTTCTAAAAGTCTGGTAGTAGACATCTGGTGGGAGGGTGTACCACAGGGCAGGTGCCACTGCCGAGAAGGCCCTCCACCTGGTACCCTGTAACTTGGCTTCTCACAGTAAGGGAACCACCAGAAAGGCCCTCGGCGCTGGACCTCAGTGTCCAGGTAAAGTGATGAGGGAGCATGCAGCTGTCCCATACAGGGACCAATCCTGCAACCTAGGCATTACCGGCACCATAGGCTGACCGGCTGAGCTATCCATGATGATCCCTAAAGACTTGGAACAGCCTCACCCTGTCCCCTGGAGAGGTCCAAGGTGATGTCTGAATCATCATCAGCCCAGTGATGATTTACCTGCAAGGAGGTGTAAGCCTCATCCCTGCTCCGCTTTTTCCTGCCTCTGAAGACGCTTCCTTCTGGAAGAAGGCACCTGGGGCATCAACATGTCATCCTCTGCAGGAGAGGCAAGCTCTGGAGGCATCTGCAAAGGCCCTGTCATAGTCTGCAAAAAACCTAAACAATGTGAGGAACAGGTGAAACCAATGCTTTGTGCACCACATGGGGACGCTATTCAGGCCAGAAACGCTGCCAGAGGCCATCAAATTCTAGGGCCAAGCGGGCCAAGCCCTAGGATCACCTGCTAGGCCAGACATAAATGTTTCCAATGAGATAACAAACTCGAGGCAGCCCACCGCCTGTCCAGGTACCCCTGCTTGCCCTTTAGAGGGAAGCACCTCCTCAAGAAACCCCAAGTTCTTTTTGGGAGCAATATCACAAATGCGCCAAACTACCCAGCAACAAAATAGTCCAAAAGGAGCAGCTTGTTTTGTTATGTGATAACAATGGCTAAGTGGGGGATATGAACCCTGTCTCCCAGGTCCTAGTCCTGCGCTCTAGCCACTAAGCCACAATGGCTCGTCTCTAACTTGCAGAAAATAAACTTGTTCGGAAACAGCATAGTTAAAGAGCATACAAAGAGTGCTCATTGGAGGCACAGAGAGCCTCTGGCTCCACTCTGTCTGCCTAAGATATACATTAGCAACAAGTGAGCCTGCAAACAAACAGATACATTCTTATAGAGAGAATGAGTCACATGTCACAGGAACTTAACAATTTACTGTACTGCTAACTGTAGCAGGCTTAGGCCTGAATGATATGTGCAGGCCGTGCAGGCCGTGATGGCCTCCCAGCTTCTGCTCTCTGCCTTTTTTGTCTCATTGCAATATTAAAGGAACTCAAAATAGTGCTCCCGCCCAAGGCTAAATTAAAACTCAGCCAACAGCACTGCAATCACCCAAAATAAAGCCAATCTATGAGGATACTATAAACGAAAGTGATTCCAGGTAACCTGGAAATTTACTGTACTGCTAACTGTAGCAGGCTTAGGCTTGAATAATATGTGCAGGCCGTGCAGGCCGTGCAGGCCTCCATGCTTCTGCTCTCTGCCTTTTTTGTCTCATTGCAATATTAAAGGAACTCAATATAGTGCTCCCGCCCAAGGCTAGATTAAAATTTTGGCCAACAGCACTGCACGCACCCAAAATAAAGCCAACCTATGGGGATGGTATAAATGAAAGTGATTCCAGGTAAGCTGGGAACCGCCCTGGCTAGCCCCACAATTAAACAGGCAAAAATGGGGAAAACCTTTTTGCAAAAGAAAACCCCTAATGGGGGCTCTCTCCCTATTGGGAAAGGCAAGCCAAGGAGGATTAAGCACAGGCAGTGCTCACAGGTACAGGGAGAATCTTCCCAAAGGGCAGGATAAGGGGTGGGGTGGGAAATCAAACAGGAAAAAAAAAGGGGGGGGGAATTAAATTAATTAAGGGACTAGAGAAGATTAAAAAGAAGGGGAAAATAAAGAAATGTAACCAGACAATGAGAAGATCGCTCCACTGTCCTCCAGACGGTCCAAGTGCTCCAGGTGATCCGTTGCACGCAGCAAAAGAGAAAGTACAAGGCTGCGTGCAGAGTATTTAAACCTTTTTACCCCTCCCACCAAAATTGCAACATAACTTTTACCCCAGCAACCCAGTGAACCAATCACTGCCCCAGGCCATCTTTAGAGACCTTGCCTGGTAACAGAGGGGTGGCTCAGTAGACCCCACCGCAACACGTGCTCTCCCTGAAGGAGAACACGCTATGTCACTGATACTTCTTAAGTAAGCTGTGGTTAGAAGCGAGACACATGTTTCCAAAACAAATGCAGAACTCCTGGCAACTGCTGACTAGCAGAACAATTTTATGTATAATTGTCAAAAAATAATCTCAGACACTCTTTGATAGCATCTGTAGATTGTTTTTATTATTGCTCAGGGAAGGAGACTCTTTATTTTATTTGCTTTGGACCAAGTTGATGAGGGTCTCTGTAAGACATTGTGCACTTAATATTGCACATAAGACATTCCATTGTCCAACTCTGGTTTTGTGTTTGCAAGAATTGACCACAAATCTTTACCACTGGGGATATGGTCACAGGTAGAATTGGGTATTTTCGGACAGTATATAAACAACACTCATTGCTACTAAAGCAGGTTTCTTGGGAACAGAAAATAACAACTCTTCATGTCATATCCAAGTAATTGGAGTGCTGTTAGAAACAAGAAAACACAAGAGCATTTCAAAATGTAAATAACTGTTTGGGGAATCTGATATATAGGCCTGTACATGTTGCCCTTCTTTGGGATTGTTGGCAGATACTGAAGACAAATGGCAAAGAGCAGAGAAGTAATCTCACACTGCTTAGGATTGCCAATGTGTTTTATGCAAATGTTAAGAGTCAATATAAACCAAAGAGAGGAAAGCACCTAGAGCAAGCGAGACAATTTTCTGTCCAATTTGAAACCTCCCCTCTCTGCTTTTGTGTTAGTAGAATTTAGCCCAATGCTTTCTGGTCCTTATCTGTATTGTGGTTTTACAGCGATTAGTTGACTATCTCCCAGCCATCTCAATGCTCAGCCCACCAATTCAATTAACTTAGTATTATCTGGTTTTTAGGATTTTGCTGCATACCTGGCTTTTTGTGGAATTGTTCTTCACAATGCTCAGCTGTATGAGACGTCCCTGCTGGAAAACAGACGCAACCAGGTGAGCCTAAAAACTCATTATCCCATAATGTATGGCTTGGAGTTGTGGGCAGAATC
This sequence comes from Podarcis tiliguerta, assembly GCF_965153285.1. Taxonomy (NCBI): domain Eukaryota; kingdom Metazoa; phylum Chordata; class Lepidosauria; order Squamata; family Lacertidae; genus Podarcis; species Podarcis tiliguerta. The sequence goes on along the minus strand of NC_139542.1, from coordinate 27,743,907 downwards.
AGTGTGGGAGCCTGTCCATGTGGCCTTGATATGGCTCCCATAGTCTTGGGCTTTCCAAGGCCTCTATTTGCTTTATATCCCACCTTTTCTTCAATAGAGCACAAGGTGGCATACATGGGTCTCCAACTCCCCATTCAATCCCCACAACAAACCTGTGTGGTAGGTTGGGCTGAAAGGCAGTGACTGGCCCAAGGTGAACTTCATGGCTTCATGGGGATTTGAACCCTGGTCTCCCAGGTCCTTGTCTGACACTGACCACTATACCAAACTGGCTCCCTGCTACTTCAAATAGCTGGAGACATTAGGATTGAACCTGAGACTTTGTGCATGCAGCTAATGTGCTTCCCCCACTGAGCCACAGGCCTTATATGAACATGTAGATCGTAGCTAATATACAAATACCTTGAAGGGCAGTGGTGAAATGTAACTAAAGAAATGAAGAGTTGAGAGGTTTCAAATGCTTGGAGGGAAAGTAGAAAAGAAAGGAAGGTAAATTCAGAGCATCTCCCCCCCAATTCCACTGCCACTCCAATTTTCCTGACGTTGGGGTGAGTTGGAGCCTGAACAAGCCCTGATCCTGCGTCTTCTGTAAACTCACTCAGACTCTGAGGCTCCTCCACATGTATTAATAGGGTGTTTACTGTATCTGGTGAATCAGAGTTGGTCTCTCTCTGTATGTTTCTAAGGGTGTGTCCTCTAGCCATGTGCTTTGTTGGAGGGTTATTTATATTCCACCACTGTTTACGGAGGGAAGTATCTAGGCCCACCTCTGGCAGTGTGGGGAAAAAAATCAGTATGAATAAAATAGGCAGACAGTGCTCCTAAGCTTGCCAGTGGGATGGGATTTCAAAATTGCTTGAAAAATGGGTGTAAACGTCTCAGCCCAGCTCCATAATGCGGCACTGCATGGTTGATGTTTTTTCAAACCGGGTCCTAGTTTGCCAAATTGAGAATTCCACTCCACATACACACCCACCCACGGCAAAGCTTACAGTGGGGCATTGTGGGAGAAATCAAGGTTGTGTTGACACGATGAGCCAAAACATCCAAAGACGCGAGTCCCCACTGGGTGAAGAATGTACCCGACCCAAAATTTCTATTGCAGAAGATGGATGAATGATGTCTCTGTCTTGAGTAGACAGGAAGTAGAAAGCATGGGTAGCCAAGTAGCTAATTTGAAAACTTTTTTTATGTTAAATATTTGTCGGTTTAACCAAAGGATATCGACAAAAGAAAAGGCAGGGAAAACTGTAAAAGAAGTAGGTTAAAAAAAAATCTGTGGAATTTCCAGTTATGCTCCATTATTATTATGTGGTTCTGATATGTCTTGGGTTCTGCTATGATTGTCTTGCAGCAAGATTCCTGATAAGGGGTTTTGTGTGAATGAAAAATGTTTATGATTCTTTGATTTAAAAATATATAAAAATAGATGATTGGCATCATGTGTTGTTTGGTCCTGAGACTTCCATCTCCATTAAAAAAAGGGGGGGATGTCACTGCATAATTATTAAATTTGTATCTGCCTTGCTTTCCATCAAAAATGTGCCAACATTAATATATCTTTCTTTTCTTCTCCCTTGTAGGTTCTCCTCGATCTTGCCAGCTTAATATTTGAAGAGCAGCAATCTTTAGAAGTGATTTTGAAGAAGATAGCTGCCACCATAATCACCTTTATGCAGGTGCAGAAGTGCACCATTTTCATAGTGGACGAAGACAGCTCAGTAAGTACAGAACCTGATTGCTTTTCGAGGAAAGAAGATTCTTAGGTATCCCTTAGATTCCTTAGAGCCAGCACTCTGCTTCCCATAATCAGCACTGGATGCCCATCTTTTGCAATTGCGTTCAGTGACCATATGCATACAAGGAACAACAATGGACTAGACCCCTGGATTGCAGCCACTGAAAGAGCAGAGTGCAGTGGTTGTTGTGCACCCTGTACTGACGTCCTGCCTTGCATTATAAAAATTTTTAATCTGTCTCCCATGTTCTCATAGTGACTGAGAACAAAAATAACCACAATAGCACACATACAATAAATCAATAAAACATAAAATCAGTACAGCACATTTAAAGAAGGAACAGATTAAAAGGCCTGCGAACATAAAAAGGGTGTTTGCTTAATGCCGAAATGGCATCAAGGGTGCAGGCACCTGAGGAGAGCATTCCGTGGTTGGGGTGCCACCTAGCTCATCTCACCTGGTGAGGACACTTGGAGAAGGGACTCAGAAGATACTCTTTGGGTGTAGAGAGGAGCATATGGTCCCTGATTACAACCCATTAAGAAATTTAAGGCAGTCACATAAGAAAATGGCTATATTACCTTCAGTATTTGAGACAGTATGCCTCTGAATATCAGTTGCTGGACGCATCTGCCTGTTGCGTTCCCATGGACATCTGGTTGGCCACTGTGGGAACAGAATGCTGGACTAGATGAGCCTTTGGTCTGATCCAACTGGGCTTTTATGTTCTTATGCCTTACAACATGGTACATGAGACAGAAGCAACTTGCTGCTGTCCTTGAATAAATTAATTAATTGAGTGCCATGAAATACAGATAATTCCATTTATACATACTAACTAAGCTGAAACTCTATTCTCATTTTTAGGATCCATTTTCCAGCGTCTTTCACATGGAATCTGAGGAATTAGAAAATTCAAGTGAGACTCACAAAAGGTAAAAATGGAGCTCAAATTTCCATTGCCTCAGACACATGGGCAAGACAGAAAATGCAGCGCTTTCTGCTTTCATATCGCCAGAAACATTAGCTGCACAAAGCCACAGATATGAAATAATGCACAAGGATACACCTCTTGTGCATTCTGCTAATTTAATAGGAGCTTGCGCAGAAGAGATCCCCTGAGGGTTGCACTCCTCTTTGCTCAGAAATTCAGCACTACCAGACAGAACGGCTGTACATGTTCAGTACACTTTTCTTTTTAAAAGCTCCTTTGTTGCTTTACAAAAGGGGTTGGAAATTAGTGGCTCCATTCTACTTCTGGTGGGTGCATAGACAAAGTCCACAATGAGGAGAGTGGGATAGAGGAGATATGAAAGAAGATACTTGCCTTCATGAGTGAGTAAGAGGAGAAGAGATCCTGTCAAGATGAAGATGGTTCATCATTTTGTTGGCTTATTTCCCCCTCTTAGTTCTGCAGTGTATTTGCCATGCAAGTTCCCCACCATTGGTTGCATGATATAGTGCTAAACTAGATGCAGAGATGGTGAATTGCAAACAACAGGTGGAAGGGATTTCCTTCAACAGTCACTCCCAAAACAGTTATTTAGACCAGGGTTGGCTAACCTGTGGCCCTCTAGAAGTTGTTGGACTACAACGCGTATCATTCCTGACTACTGACCATGCTGGCTGGGGCAAACGCGAGTTGGAGTTCAACAACATTTAGAGGGCTTTAAGTTACTCAGCCAGCCCTGGTGAAAGCTCATGCTGATGCTGCTGGTGCTCAGTCTGTGCTTGGACTAATGGGGATTGTCTGTGTGCCACTTCTGAGGGTCAGGTGGGTCAAATCTAAACATTGAGTGTCCTCATAATGTCAGCCTGGAAGCAATACAACAGGCATGTCCAACAGGTAGATCACGGCATGAAGTTTAATGATCGCCTTTGGCCAAACCTCCCCCCCAAAAAAAGCTCAACAGCTTCTGGCAATGACAAGGGGTAGATCATAGCCGGTCTTTTTATACTGTGAGTAGATCGCAGTCTCTTGGGAGTTGGACATGCCTGCAATACAAGAAACAACAGACATATGGAAAGACACGGGGAACATTTTGAAAGTTTAATTCAACTCAGCCTTTATTAAAAGCTTTTATCCAAGCCATGTGGTCAAAATGTTGACCTATTTTCACTACTGAAATTGATTTAATTCTGCTGATGTTCCTGGGACTTGGGCTGCTATTCCAAGCATCCTTCCCTTGGCAATTTCCTTCAAAATCAATGGGCCTGTCACCTAATTCTGTAGATTAGAATGAAAGTGCGTGCCAGCTAGATTGAGTAGTATGTGACATAGAAATTCATCTTATGGAGAGGGTTACAGACCACAGTTTTCTAGAAGGGCACAATATCCAAGTCATCACATTTGCCTAATAAAATACATGCAGAGCTCTTAACTAGGAATCTTGGCACAGAGTCTTTGCAGATGCTGCACTAAACAAGGTGGTCCAAGCAGAAAACATCCCCTAATGCCAGGCTTTTGAAGAACAAGGCACAGTCTCTGGCAAGTTTGTTCGGAGATGTTTTGAAATTGTTTGTAAACACATTTTCAAATGTATCTCCTTAACCACAAAGGACCCCCAAAAGCTTCGCTTCTAGAGCACATGGGGCTCTTTCCACTCACCCACTGTACAGCATTATGCAAGACTCTTCAGACTGCATGAATTTAAAACAGAAGGTGATTGGGTGAATGCAAAAGTCTTCTGAGTATGTACAGAGAAAGACTGAGTCTTCAGCAAAGAGAGTGGCAACAGTGGGAGGGGAGGGAATATAACATAATTACTACTTGGGAAAGATTTATTTTGTGTCTGATTGGAAGAAGGAAATGCTATATCACAGTACAGCAAATGCAATGCAAGACATGTGCATTCAGCTCTGAAAAGCATCTTTTAACATGAACTTTCAAAAGTGTTGAGAACATTCATAAGGGTTCCATCTGCTCTGTGTTATTTGTGAAGCAAATTTGTTTTTGTTTTACAAACATGCCAAAATTCCAAGTGCAAATGATTAAATCTGATTTTAGAAACACCTCTCTCTTCTTGCATGCTTTTCATTCTCCAACATTAGTTCCCTTATATTTTTTACCTTTGATGTACATTATGTTTGATGTTTTTCTATTTTTTTAAAAACCTGCAGCACCTTACTACTCATTATCTTTCCATTGTATTCCTTTGAACATCCTTCATTGATTGCTCAAGACCTGCCATCCACTGTCCATTCTGTAGCTCTTCTTTTTCTTTTGAAACACAGACTGCATGGGTAATCTCTTTTTGAAATTGCTGTTAGCATAGAGCAGCCTTCCCTAAAGTAGTTTTTGACTCCAGCTTCCAGCAGCCCCAACTAGTGTGGCCAGTAGTCAAAGATGACAGAAGCTGTAGTCCAGCAACACCTTGAGGGCAGACATCTTGTAGAAGTCTAGGGAAGTATTAGAGAATTAAATGGTGAATGGTTGTAATAGGTGAATGGATGTAATGATAGCCCCAGAATGGTTTAGAGAAGCTCCAGTTGCTATTATCTGGGTGTGTTATTCCCAGCTACAACAATAAAAATAAACTGCCCTGAGGGGAAAAGCAGTTTATCTAAGACATGTATGCTTTGCTTTCCTAGTGCCATTTATTGTGTATCAGTTTTGAGCTTTTTAATGGAGATGCAATTCCACTATGAATTTGCACTATGTATTTAATAAATTAAATATAATGAAAATAAGGCTTTCTAAAATAAAATGTACATACTAGCCAATACTGGCTTTTCATTCAGTTGTCAATTTGAAAAAATGAAAAAGCAGAAGAGGTTTAAGCACCACATCTGAAAGCAGCTGCTCCCTCACACTCTGTTCATGTGCACTTTGTTTACATGGTTCGGTTCAGGTTACCAATAGGCTTTTCTTGAACTAAAGCCCAAGAGCCACGGTCTTTAGGGTCAATGGAAAGACAATACCTGGATCCCTTGGCAGGGAGATTTATTTGAAGTCAGTATTCAGAGATGGATTAACAGTGGGACTGAAAGACAAATAAAAACCCCCAGATAAATCCAGCTCTGGTTGGATGCCTTTTTATTGACAATCCAGCATGTTACTTAAGCAAATTACTGGGCAAAGGCACGTTGAGTGTGTGCTGGAGAAAGCGTTATGCCTACAAAAAAATCTCAGATTTCAAGTGTGGTATTTGAGTGTCCAAAGCTGCCTTGGGAACAAAAGCATGCATTAAACTTGCTTTGTTGAACGTTAATGTTGATCATTAGATGCCATGATTGACAAAGTCCCTAGTGAGGTTTTCAATGCCCCATCGACTGAGTTTCAGTTTCTGCAGGTTGATGACACTGATAGGGTGCTTGTGAGTATGTGCCCAACAATGTGCCCTTCAGATCCTTACCCTACGTGGCGTGTGGAATGATTGGGTGGGTTCAGGTTGTGGTGAACACATCTCTGTCCACCTGAAAGGAGCTGTCCACCTGAAAGAGGCAATAGTATGGCCACTTCTGAAAAAACCCATACTCGACCCAATAGTATTTAACAACTACCACCCTGTTGCAAATACCCTCTTTTGGGGCATAGTATGCGAGAGGATCATGGTCAAGCAGCTACTGGTGTTCCTGGAGGGAACTGATTATTCAAACCCATTCCAATCTGGTTCAGACCTGAATTTATAAACAAGTGGTACATAAATTATATGAAAATAAATAAAACAATTCGGAGCTTTTGAACAAGGTGTCATCAGTATTCTGATGATACCTAAGTCTGGTTCTCTGTAACATCTGGTTGGCCTAGTGTCTGGATGCATTGGTAGGCTAAAAAAGTTAAAGGTACCCCTGACCGTTAGGTCCAGTCACGGATGACTCTGGGGTGGCGGTGCTCATCTCACTCTATAGGCTGAGGGAGCCAGCGTTTGTCCGCAGACAGCTTCTGGGTCATGTGGCCAGCATGACTAAGCTGCTTCTGACGAACCAGAGCAGCACACGGAAATGCCGTTTACCTTCCCGTCAGAGCGGTACCTATTTATCTACTTGCACTTTGATGTGCTTTCGAACTGCTAGGTGGGCAGGAGCAGGGACCAAGCAACAGGAGCTCACCCCATCACGGGGATTCGAACTGCCGACCTTCTGATAGGCAAGCTCTAGGCTCTGTGGTTTAGACTACAGAGCCACCTACGTCCCTTAGTGGTAGGCTAGATACGGCCTAAAAAAACTAAGCCTGAATTCTACCAATGCGGAGGGTCTGTGGGTGACTGGTTCCTAAGTCTGGGAAGTGGGTAAGCTGCCTGCCCTGGATGCATTTACACTCTCCTTGAAGAAGCATGTGTGCAGTTAGGGGATGCTCCTGGATCCAGCTCTGTCACTGGAGGCTCAGGTGTCTTTGGTGACTAGGAGTGCCTTTTACTAACTTCACTTGATAAGACAGCTGTGGCCACTCCTGAACTGCGATAGCTTGACCACAATTGTCCATGCATTGGTAACCTCACAGTTGGATTACTGCAATGCACTCTATGTAGCGCTTCCCTTGGGGTTTGTCTGGAAGCTTCCGCTAGTGCAGAATGTGACAACTAGGTTGCTTGTGGGGGCAAACTACTGCCAGAATGGAACATCTTGCTTGCTTGCACTGGCTGCCATCTGTTACCAGGCCAGCTCCAATGTCTTGGTACAGTGGTACCTTGGGTTACATACGCTTCAGGTTACATACGCTTCAGGTTACAGACTCCGCTAACCCAGAAATATTACCTTGGGTTAAGAACTTTGCTTCAGGATGAGAACAGAAATCGTGCTGCGGCGGCGCAGCAGCAGCGGGAGGCCCCATAAGCTAAAGTGGTGCTTCAGGTTAAGAACAGTTACCGGTTAAGAACGGACCTCCGGAACGAAGTAAGTACTTAACCCGAGGTACCACTGTACTAACATATAAGGCCACATACAGCTCAGAACCAGATTACTTGAGAAACTGCCTTATTCCTTATATACCCAGTAGATCCCTGGAGTCTGTGAAAGCTCATTCTGCAGTAACTCGAAGCAGGGATTTTAGTACTGTGCTGCTCCTGTTCTGTGGAATAACACCCTTGTTGACAGGCACCCACTTTCCAGAAACAAAGAAGACATTTTTGTTCCAACACATTTCCCCAGCTGGATAAATGGGTCTTTGCCAGGAGTATCTTATTTTGTATTGTTTTAGTTTTGCCTCAAACGTATCAGTTGGTGTGGTGTCTTTTTGGCTGTTTCATTGTACATCCGATGATTATGTAGATGTTGATCAATAACTGAATAATAACACTGAGGAGGGTGGTGCAGAGAAATTACTCTGTTTCTTCTTGCTCCAACAGAAACTATGATACAAACCAAATTAATTATATGTATGCTCAATACGTGAAGAATACCATGGAGCCTCTTAACATTTCAGATATTCGCCAAGACAAAAGATTTCCTTGGACAGTAAGTAAATGTAAATCTAGATTTTGACCTTACCAATGGAAAATGCAGGGCTTTTTGTGCATGCAGTTCAATTACAGAAGATCTTGTGTGATGCCCCTCTAGGGTCATTCTTGCATTAAGAGGCCTTGAATAGTTTCAAGAGGCATAATCACATTAGCCCTCAACACCTGCTTCACTTCCCACTCTGGAGATGTCTACGTCTTTCATGGGACCATACCTGTCTAGCCTGATGGCAATTGCTCTCTGTCTGGCCCATTTTCTACCATTTTGTACCTGGTCCAGGAAGGCAAAGTTCTGATATGATTTCAGTTACAAAGACAACAAGCTCACTGATGATTTCAGGACAGATCACTTATGCACTGATTTGCTGTGTGGTGGATCATGGACTAGACTTTTTGATAACTATCCTTTGAAATGTTTAATGGATTGTTGTTTTTTTAATAGAGTGGCATTCTGTGTTTTTGCCTTACAATTAATTGTTTATTGCATTGCTCTGGTTAGTACTGTGTTGTGGATTTGTTGTTTTTCTGTCCCCCCCCCCATTACTGTTACATTTTAACAGTTTCCATGTAAACTGCCTCAAACATTTTATGTGGAATGTCAGGATATGAGAGAACTAATGTGGTTAGGGTGTGGGATCAGTACCTGGGAAGGTAAAGGTAAAGGGACCCCTGACCATTAGGTCCAGTTGTGACCGACTCTGGGGTTGTGGCTCTCATCTCGCTTTATTGGCCGAGGGAGCCGGCATACAGCTTCAGGGTCGTGTGCCCAGCATGACTAAGCCGTTTCTGGTGAACCAGAGCAGCGCACGGAAACGCCGTTTACCTTCCCGCCAGAGCGGTGGCTGTTTATCTACTTGCACTTTGACGTGCTTTCGAACTGCTAGGTGGGCAGGAGCTGGGACTGAGCAACGGGAGCTCACTCCATCATGGGGATTCGAGTCCTAGGTTCTGTGGTTTAACCCACAGCACCACCCGCGTCCCAAGTACCTGGGAAACCCAGGTTCAAATCCCCACTCACCTTTGTAAGTCACTGGGTGACCTTGGACCAACCACTATCTCTCAACTTAATGCAGCTCATCGATTAAATGGTGGTGGAAAGAACCACATGCATCACCATGAATAGCATGAGAATGTTAGTATATAAATGTAGGGAAGAGACAGATGTAATTGACACTGGCAACTATTGACTAGTTTTGGTTTATCTTCTGTATCCTCCCCTTTCACTTTTACTGGGCTCTACAAATCTTTACAACTGTTGCTCTCCCAAAACTGAGAGAGGCCCTACCCTTACCAGTTAGCCATTTGAATATCTAGGGCTCTGTGTTTTGATTTTGATTTTTTTTTAAAGCATTAGCAATTTTCTACTTAGAATCTATTTGTGTAGATTATGCTGTTTAAAAAACCAACAGTATGTTACCTTGTGAAGGGGATAATTATAGGCCAGGTTTCCACCAGCTCCAGATGTTTTGGATTAAATACCCCTTCATCCCTGACCACTTACTCTGCTGGCTGGGCCTGGTGTAAGTTGTAGTCCAAAACCTCTGAGGGACACCATTCTGGAGATGACTATTTTAGGGTCTGCTGCTGTTTTTAAAGTTAGTTGCAAAATTGGTAAGTATTCTCATACAGTTCTTCTGAAAATTGTAATGTTGTGAATATTTGGGCATAAAGGTATCTATTATATAAGTACAGTTTATTGCTGCAGAGAAAGCCTGACAGCAGCTGTCAAAAGTGCAAACGTGTTCGAGTACTAAATCATGGAGGAAATCTCAATGAAAATTTCACAGTTGTGTTGATTTAGAATGTTGCTACTACTGTAATTTCCCCAACCAAAATCTGAGAGAAGTATGATCCGGCATGTTCATAAATGATCATGCTTGTACAATTTAAATATTACATGATTAATCTATAACATTGGTGTCGACTGATAAAGTCAGTAAGGTTTGTTTCTTTTATTAACAGAATGAAAATGCAGATAGTAAAAACCAGAATATAGAAAGTTTGCTATGCACGCCAATTAAAAACGGAAAGAAGAATAAAGTAATAGGTACAATATTTTTATTTTTTGTGTTTCATTTCATCCACTCTGCATGATGTTTTGTGAGACTTGTGGTTCAGCAGGAGATAAAATATCCTCTTGGAAGTCAATGATAGTTAACTTTCTAAGATGGATGCTAAATTCTTCTTTGCCCCTAAATTGTCCCTAAGTTCACTTATACTTCATAAAATGAATGCATGTCATGGTAGAATATTTGTACCCTGATCTGGAACACTTGTTCTTGGAAATAAGTTCTATTATATTATTCAATGCACTTTACTCCCAGATAAGATGCTTTGCATGAGAGTGTTTGTGGCAACGCACGTGTTTCCATGATTTCTGTAAGATAGCAAAACGAAAAGGCACTGGGTTCTATCTTCTGGCCTTGTTTGCAAAGCTCTTCCTTTTTCAAATTGCAGTAAGTATTTCCTAAAAGGGATTTGGCCTTTAATATATTTGGACGGACCTTCCACTGCATCATGGAAAAGTTTTGGAAAACATTCTATTTAGAGAACGTTTCTTGAAAATATATAGTGAAGCATTCCTACTGTAATTCTCACACTCCATTACTCACAGAAGTTTTAAATGTCATAGGTTGGAGCCATATGGGGAAGGGATCTTGTGTTTAAGGAAGTGCTGTTTTATGCTTCATGTTGCATGAGAAAAATGAAGCAAACCCAGAGATATATAATTCCACTTGCTCAAGAGCTTACATTGCCTTCAGCATAAGACAAACTACTACTGTGTGTCGTGCTATTTATTTATTTATTGCATTTATATCTTACCCTTCATCAAGTTCATGACCCAAGGGCTGGTAACATAAGATTCTCAATAAAATTGCAGCCAACAAAAAACAGCTTAATTAAAATAACTCACACCTGTTGTTAAAATACAACAGCAGACAACTCGAAGGTATACCAAGTTCCACTTCTTGCAAATCCACGCGGAACTGGTGTATTTCTAGACAATATTGGCGACAGGCAGAATTCCACAATCAAGATGCCACCACATCCTTTCTCAGGTTCCTGCATAATGAGCTTGCATAAGAAGAAGGTCTCAGTGTGCAGGCAGGCTGATATATGAAGAGGCCCTCCTTCAGATATCTGGGTCCTCAGTCATTGAGGGCTTTATAGGTCAAGAGCAACACATTGAATTTGGCAAGGTAGCATGTAATAAGCAGCCAGTGCAAACTCTTCAGAAATGGTGTCATATGTGCTCACCCCATACAACCTCCTGGCAATGTAATTCTATACGAGCTGCAGCTTATGGGCTGTGTTCAAACGTGGCCCCACAAAGAGACCACTGTGATGAGGTTATCACAGTCTAGAAATGGACATAGCTGGTTTTATGTGGTTATCAGTGATGATCTGGGCAGTTGGGGGTCACACTTGAATCGTAAAAGCTTCCTGAAAGTGGAGAGTTAAATTAGGAATTATTCAGTGACTTGTGCTGGATCATTATATAATGACCTGACGTTAGTTTCCTTCAGTTTCAGCTGCACCCTTATCTGTACAGGGAAAGCCTAACTTTTGTTGTCTATGCTTTAGTAACCTCTAGGTTAGATTACTGCAACATGTTATGTGTGGAGCTGCCTCTGAAGACGATTCAGGAACTTCAGCTGGTTCCAGTGTCCAGGTTGCTCACTGGGGCAAGATGGTTTGAGGATAGAACACCAATTCTGGCCCAACTAGCCTGCAATCTGGGCCCAATTCAAAGTGTGGGTGTTGACCTATAAAGCCTAAAATGGCCCAGGATTGCAATACTTCAAGGAGCGACTCTCCCCATATGAACAAACCTGGGCCCTGCAATCATCATTTGAGGCCCTTCTTTATGTGCTTCCTCCATGAGAGAGCTGGAGAGTGGCAAAACAAGAATGGGCCTTTTCTGCAGTGACTCCCCACTTGTGGAATGTTCTCTCTAGAGCCTTCATTACATATCTTTAGTTGTCATGGGGGGGAATCTTTTCTCCTGTGATGCTCTGATGAAGGGTGGAGTGTGTGTGTGTGTGTGTGTGTAAGCAAGCAAGCAAGCAAGCTGTTTGAATGGTTGAATTCCTTGTGAGGCTGAATCTACAGCAGAGATCAAAAACCTACAGTCACCCAGAAGTTGATTGGCTACAACTCCCATAATCTCTTATCATTGACCATATTGGCTGGGGGCTGATGGCAGTTGGAGTTAGACAGCTTCTGGATGGCCAAAGCTTCCCCAGCTGTGACCAACATTTTCCTGCATCGGTCATCAGCACAGATTATTCTCTTGTAGAACCTCCCAGCTAGGCTGCTCTTTGGGCAAAGGGGTTATATCTGAACCATTATTAAGAAACAAAGCCTTGAGACCTACTCGAATGCAGCATGTGGTCTGAGGACTCATGAACCACCTATGTTGTCTTTGTAGTTAATTTGATAAACAATCTGGTCCTTTTTCTCGTAAGAAAGGGCAAGCTCTGTCTGTGTACCAGTAACCTGACATTCATTACAGTTCTCTTGGCATGCTTACAAAAATCTAATTAGTTTGTAAAGGACAAGTTGTCTTTAGGGATTACATCAAACTCAAGGACTATTAATAATAGAAGTTAAGAGGAAAATTGAGATGAAAACTTGGGAAGGATAGAAAGGAATATATGCGGTTCCAGGGATGGGGAAGAACATGCCCCGTCACCTTGCTACCACCAGTGCCGGTTCCCCATGAGACCAGAATCCATTCCTTCAGTCCCCAGTGGGTTTTGTTGACTGTGCCTCACTTCTGTGAAAAACCTATTGAATATTCTGGATCTAAATCTGTATTAGTGTAACGCAAAATCTGAGTTCAGAATATGTAAGGACCGGTGGATGAAGGGTAGGACACGCAGCCTCAGTTCACATGATCAAATCTGGCTTCATAAAGCCAGGATATTGATTAGCTTCAGACACTTTCACACAGCCCCTTTGTCCATTGTGTGGGGAAACAAATAAGCCACAGTAAATCACAGTTTCCCTTTTTGCACAAGCCGGAAACCACGGTTAATGGCTTCCATAAGCCAAAATTTGGAAGCCAACTTTACAACATTTCAAACTTGACTTCTGAGTACTGGCTTGCTCATAGTTCCTGGTTCTCATGTAATGGGAGGCTGTGGTTAACTGCAGCTTTCTCATTTGTTTCCCTTCTCATGTGAAAGGAGCTGTGAAACAGGAGCTGTGTGGGGGTGGATAAAGTTCATGTGTCGCCTGATTATATGGATGCAGCCATATTTTCTGGGTTAATAATAGTAATAATAATAATGTTGAAACACTGGACTAGAAAGTTAAAATTGCCAGACCTCTGTTTCTATGGATAAAGAAAGCTTGTTAGTTTTCCTTTCTATCAATTGAGGTATGGTTAATTTTTGCACATATATATAAAGATTAGTTAACATTTCCTTTTTCTAAACGATCTAGGAGTCTGTCAACTTGCAAATAAGATGGAAGAAAATTCAGGCAAAATAAAGGCTTTCAACAGAAATGACGAGCAGTTTCTGGAAGCTTTTGTCATCTTCTGCGGCTTGGGTATCCAGAACACACAGATGTATGAAACTGTGGAAAGAGCTATGGCAAAGCAGATGGTGACATTAGAGGTGAGGCTCAATCAAGGCAGCCTTTATGTAACTCACAGCTGCTTCTTTACTCAAACTCCCTTGCCGAGTTTAAGGCAAGCCAAACTTGGCTCAGTCCTCAGAGCAGGGTCGCTCTCCTTTTCATTTACTGTTTGCTTCTGCATTTCCACGTGCTTGCAAGACACGTGGCAGATTATTGCATATTAAGTGCTAACCTGGGATTTAGCAGTGGACACAAACATAGCCTTCCCTGAACATATTGCATGCTGGTAACTGACGTTGATGGTTTATCATATTGCATAGAAAAAGGACATGGCTATGGGCACTAGGACGTCCTCTTCTTCTTCTCTGAGGTTTTCTTTGATGACTTTGGCTGAGCCCTTCAAACAAACCAATAGCTGGAGCAACAGCAAGATTACTGTAGGCTTCCTCTAACTTCATCAAACCATATCAAATATGAACGTCATCTAGTCCTAGCCTTTGAATTGGTTACTGTTAGTTTTAATTGCCGTGGCATGAAAGGAGAGCCCAGTAGCAGATCCAGGTTCACAGTTATCTTCTTCCAAAGTAACCTAGGAAGTCAGATGTTGTAGACTTTGGACCCACTTGCATCCACCGAGTAAACAGAGTCTCTGCAATATTTCTAAAATGCAGATTCTGCCATCAATTCCGTTCTGAAGGGAAAGCTCTCATGCAAATCTTTGTTTAGGTGCACTGCTTGCATTAACTGGTAGCAGCGCTCTCTTGATTAAAGCGCTTCGTGCAAATTAGTTTGGACAGCTATGTGTGTTGCGCATTACAAACCCAGGTAACATAACCTTTTAAGGGAGAAAGAAAGATTCTCATGGGCAAATTGCTATAGGCTGAAGTTATAATTCTAATTGCACATGAGTTAAACGTGAGTCCAAAGTAAACACTAAGGTTCTTCTCTCCTTCCCTCACACTCCTGAATAATAAGTTTGAATTTGTTCATTAAATGAAAAATATTTTCTCCTAGGCTGACAAAACTTCTGCCAAGATTTTCCTGAAACAGAATTTCTTTTATGCCTGTGTTACAAACCCGTTGGCGGGGGAGCGGATTTATTATGACAACCTTGTCGAGTTTATAATTATAGCCATGTTGTAAGCTATTTGTCTTTCATATAGGGGCAGGGAAGCTTTTCAAATCCCCCCCCCCCTTTTATAAAAGAAAAGAGTTCTTTGCTCACTTAAGGCCAACAACGTGATATTTTTTTCCATGCCTTGCTGCCCTCAGGAGTCCTCCATGCTGGGCAGAACTGGTAAACTGCTCATACCAGGCTCCATCCTGCATGGATGTGCCAGGAAACAAAGTACAAAAGCTATTTATGTTAAAGTTCAGAAGGGATGAATCCTAACCCCCTGATCTGTACTCCTAGAAATGGATATGGATTGGGAGGAGGTGTTCCTCTGCTGGTAGGCAACTCTGCTGCCATGGAAGCATTCTCCATAAATTCTGGCACTTGGGAAGCTACTGCACTAGGCTGCATACTGTGGTAGCTAGTGGTAGCCAGCATAAGACAGTGGATTTAGTGGCTCCTCTCCTGTGCTGGTCATCATGGATGCAGGTGGATTTGTGCTGCCTGGTGCTCAGAGGCTAGAACTTCCTTTGCTTTTTAACTGGTGGTGTTCCCAAATATGCCAGCGAGCATCTCTGCCACCATGAAAGCCATCTACCAAAAAGCACTGGCACTTGGGCAGTAGCAGGCATACAGTAGCCAGCGATAGCCAGCGTAAGCCCCCGAATGAAGAGGAAAAGTAGGACTGGCAATGGATCCTAAGCTATCTGCATGAAAGTTACTAGGGGAGCAATCCCATCCCCTTGATTTACACTCCTGGAGGAGGGTTAGGGTTGAGCAGAGCCTCTGTTTGGCTCTGGTGGCAGGCAGTTCTGCTGCCATGCATCTGCCGGAAGCACTGGCAGTTGAGACAGCTACTGCAGTAGTTGGCGTACTGCGTAGCCAGCATAAGCCCCACAAACAGGGGGAAGAGGAGAACAGGCAAGGGATTCAGTAGATCCTAAACCCACATATTGCCAGCTGAGAGTCCCAGTTCTCTCTGCTGTACCAGCCTGGAGTTGCTGCAGCAAACAAAGGAGAGAAAAACTGCCTCCCTCTGGCCCTTCTGTCTTGGCCAGTGCAAGCGGAAGGGTTTCACATGCGGAATTAGCTCTGCCGCTCTGTTCAATCCTGCTGCTCCCGACCAGGAGGCAGGTTTGTTTTGCCCAGCAATGTTGAGAGTTAGCAATAGAAATTTAGGAAATTTAGCTGCGTAATTAGTGGAGGCCGAAAATACAACCATTTCCCAATTCCTGCTAATAGTGATTCATTATTTAAATTTTTAGACTGCTTTAAGTTGCTTTAAAATCCTGCTTATGAAGGAACCTAGTTGGTAGAGATGTCATGCTAAATCATAGATGAGACAAGCAGTGGAAGGGAGGGAGAATTTGTGCTGGGGAGCAGAAGGATGGTATGTCCCCAAAGCTGGCTCTCAGACCTCCAATCATGGTTTGCTGGGTTCCAGCAGATATCTGCACTGCAGTAATCCTCTGCAATAATTCAGAGGCCCTCAGGAATGTGCACACAGTAGCCCATTACTTTGCTTTTATTGGTAAATCACTAATGGAAATCACAAATCACTATATTAACGCTGCCAGTTTAGCTATCGCTGGGAGATTTTGCAGAGCATTCTGGATGCCAGAGGAAAGAGTGCTTTGAGAATTTAAATAGCTAATTTATTAGTATTAGTATAGATTTTTGCTTGCTTTTTATTAGTTTATGTGTGCATTTCTTGTTGTTTAGTCGTGTCCAACTCTTCGTGACCCCATGGACCAGAGCACACCAGGCACTCCTGTCTTCCACTGCCTTTGGAGTTTTCTTGGCAGGGATACTGGAGTGGCTTGCCAGTTCCTGCTCCAGGTGTATGTGTGCATATGTACCTATATAGAGAGCATTTTATATCTGCTTCATTTCTTTTTCCTAAAGGTCCTTTCTTATCATGCTTCAGCTGCTGAAGAAGAAACAAGGGAACTCCAGGTAACAGCGGTAATGTCATTTTCCCTTCTTTTATATATGTGGTGATGATCTGGGGATTGCAAAGGCTGGTAGAACTTCAGGATTCAGAATCATAAAGGCTATTAGAAGACAGAAATGTGTCATTTTCTACCACCTTGGCCTATAGTGTGAGATACGCAGATCTTCTAGAGGGATCGTAAAAGAGAAAGCTAGGATTAAGCTCCAGTTCTGCTTGGGAGCTCGCAAAACACAGCTCATCTTTCTGCCCTTTCTAGGTTTAGCTAGGAGTGGCTGAATCTTTAAATTTCAGGCTAGCCTGGTTTCTCATTTTTGAAATCTTAAAATCAGTCCTCCATATTTCCACATTGGTTTGCGATGTATTCATTTTTTTAATGCCATCAAATTGATCTTCCCTTTAGTGCAAATTTTGCCAATTTAGTACACAGTTTTGCCAATTATACACATTTCCCAAGCAATTTCTACTAATGAAATGTATTTTTGTATGCTATTTCCAGTTATATCCATTGTTTTCTGCATACGTTACCCCAGAAATTTTGTACACTTTGCTTTGCTGGAGAATGGCATTGCCAAATTTGAATAATTTTTGAAGGGTAGCTGTGTTGTCAGTTCTCGTTTCAGAAAGTGTGGATTAGATAGGTTCACCTTTAAATGTGAGCTGAATTGAATTAATACTTCCTACCCCAGTCTTCTGCACTAGTGCCTGAGCCTCAAACACAGCAAGATTGCTGCTTAGGCCACACTCCCTCTATTAATCAGCACCAGTTTGTGGATGAAAATCTGGCTGCAGAAACATTTGGCAAGAATTTTCTTGGGAGTACAAAATAGTCGTACCTTTGAGTTTCATGTTAGAATATCTAATTCATGCTTACGGGTCTATCAAATTGTTGTTCACTTCTGTAGGATAAACATTTTCCAACTGAAATGTGATATTTCCAAAGGAGCACTGTAAATCAGTGGCAGGGCCAGAAACACAGGCCTGGTCTGTTTATTTCCCACTCTGCTGCTTTGTTCACGGTGGAGCCATCGACTGGGCAAAGGATCTGCCTTGAATTCCATGAGAAATAATTCTATTAATCTGACATTAACTTGGACTCCAACTCTGCCTTAGTCTACTGCATAGCAACTGCATGTGGGAGAGATGCAAAGTGTTACATAACCAAATGTCTTCAGTTCATGCGCAATCATTAAAACCAGTCTTGCTGCTTTTATGGGCATTTTTAGGTGTAGAGATTACAGTGTCTGGATTATTATTTTTTATCTTAAATTCCGCACAAATGGACACAGTTTCAGGGCTAGCTTATTGTGATCTTTATGAGACAAACATAAGCCAGAACCCAGATATATATATATTTTTTTACCAGCAAGCCATTTCATAGCCTCAATTAGAAAAAGAAACTCACAAAATTATGGATCTTTTCCTGCAAAATGCCTTTACAGTACATTGCGAGGAGCAGGGCAGAGCCATAGATATGTTCTCCAGACACCCACATTGCTTCAGCTTACCTGGGGCAAGGTGGTTGTGAGGTTCACATGCACACCAACAGAGCCAGTCCAGCAGCCCCACCTCAATGATGCCCTGCCCTGATCATTAGTAATGCAAGATTTCTTCCACAGAACTATAAACAGGTTTGTTTTTTTGACAGTTTAAATTGTATCTTTCTAAACCAAACTGTATTTGTTTGTGTGTGTGTGTGTGTGTATGAGAATATATATATTCACACACACACATACAAGCCTGTGTTTCTGCCTACTGATGTCTGGCCGAGGTATTTGGAAGTCACGTAGTTATCAAGTTCACAAAGTTCATTTACTCGGCTGAAAACAGATTCTAACTGCAGGAAAGTATATGCTTCCGAAGGGGAGGGCACGCTATAAGGTTTTCCCATGCTAGTGCTTAGTTATATTTGGTAACAAATATTTGCTTTTTAGGCACATCAGGACTTTGACTCAGACCGTAGATTTTCAACTAGCGTGTTTCAGATGTATACCTTAAGCTCAGATTTAGTAACAAACATTAGTCATCCAGTTTATAAAAAGAACAGCAGTTTGTTTGCTTTTTTACCAAGGCTTCCATGCATGCAAACAGGATAGCGTGCCCTCCCCTTCTGAAACATATACTTTCCTGCAGTTAGAATTATACGTGTGTTGAGTGTTGCACTGAATGTAGGAACTTCATATTTTGCTCTGTATGATCAAATTATGATACAGTAAAATTTACTCTTATACACCTTTTATCAGTCCAGAAGTGTGCACAGCTTATGAATACTTATATATAAGTTCATAAGCATTAAGAAGCGATAAAGGATATAAAGATTGCTCACCTCAGATGCTGCCAGTCCTAATTATTTCCCCTCTGTTATCAAAGGCTTTTTCAGGCCTTGCTCATATCGAGTTGTGTAAGTGGAAGGCTGCTCATTTAGTGGGATTGTACCTAGCCACGGCCCCTGTGAAAAACAACTCTGAAAGCTCAGCAACTGTGAGCTGTTTTTGTCTTAAAAACAAATTTCTGGGCACAGCATGTGCTCAGAGGCAGCCTGCTTGCTTTTTAATTCTCAGAATACCAAAGTATATTCTGAAATCCTCCTGCACCTGCTATATACTAAGACTGTGTTCCAGCAACACTTTATTCTATCTCTCCAATGTTCCCTACCTCTTAATTTTCACGTTTTATGTCATCTTTCACCCAATGATCACTTTGGCCATGCAGGCTGCGGCAGATGGAAGGACGCAAATTTCCCGTTCCTGCTTTAACTAGAGACTTTTACTTCTGAGCATGTTGCTCTTCTCTTACTAAGGTTGCGCCAGAGGGAAATGGCTTATTATTGTACGGAATAGAACTACAGATAATTGGAACAGGGTGCAACATTTTGCAAACTGGTGCTTGGGATGTCATCAGTGTCTTGGGCAATGGACAACAACCCTGCATTTTATTGCACGTGGAGGATTACAGCCTCATATTGTGCTTTATTTATTTATTTATTATTACTACTACTACTACTATCGTATTGAAAGAAGCTTTAATTCCATGTTAATTTTTGTTCTCTCCATTTTCCCCTTCTGTTTCATTTCAGGCTGCTGTTGTGCCATCTGCGCAATCTCTCAAGCTCACCGACTTCTACTTCAGTGACTTTGAGCTGTCAGATATGGAAACCTCCCTGTGTACAATTCGGATGTTCACTGATCTTAACCTTGTGCAGAATTTCCAAATGAAACACGAGGTGAGAACCTTGTGGTCCATGGAGCATGGCCATTTATGGATCACACATTTTCTACATCATAACATTCTTCAATGTAAACATGCACACAAAAGATTGGGTATATAAATTGAATAATAAGTTTTAAAGCATCTGTTGGAAAACCAAATATCATCATGACTAAGGCGGCATTGGTCCAATTTTCGGTAGATTGCTCTTACATCCCCACTTTTGGTGACAGCAGTTGAGTA
Organism: Podarcis tiliguerta; assembly: GCF_965153285.1. Classification (NCBI taxonomy): domain Eukaryota; kingdom Metazoa; phylum Chordata; class Lepidosauria; order Squamata; family Lacertidae; genus Podarcis; species Podarcis tiliguerta. The sequence goes on along the minus strand of NC_139542.1, from coordinate 27,723,666 downwards.
GTTGCTCTTAATCATACCTTAAGTTCACCAGAATAGCTGCATACAACTGCTTGTACCTGTGTGCTGCAGATTCCTTTCTGTTGATGAATTCCTATTCCTTTCTGTTGACGAATTCCTTTCTGTTGATGGGTGATGACACTATGACCAAATGCGAAATATGTTTATCTTTCCGAAGATTACACAGATAAATGCAGAGACTGAGCAGTACAGGTTATACCTGCGAAACATGGTTTTACAACCTGTTCCAAAACTCTAGGAATTTTAACTGCATTTAGTCTTGAACAAAGTGTTTATTATTTGTTTGGTTCTGTAATAGCTTCCCCTTCCTCCCAAAGGAGCCCAGGGCAGCAAACACATCTGTGATGATGAATACAATTAAAAATGAAATGAAAACATATATAAAAACTATTGAAAGCCTCTAAGCACAATTAAACTCTTAAAACAAATTTAAAAACAGATGGAACCTAACCATGTATCTTGAGAGGCCTTCAGCAAGCTGCAATAGAGTGTCTTCAATAGAATCTTCAAGTTATCAACCATGTAAAATGTCTTCCATAAGGGTTGAAAATAGATTGCTGTTTGCTGCACTTCTGCTGCTTAAGAATGGTTTTCATGGTAATTAGAACCATGTAAGGACTCAGAGACTTTCAGCACCTGGCTAGCCCAGTCTTGCCTGTCCTCACCACCATTTTCATCCTTGGGTAACAATGTATGTCTTAAAAGACTTTTGATTTTACTTTGCAACTCCCTTCAGAGAGCCCTGGAGTTCAAGTGATGAAATATGTTCCCAAGACAACAAAAATTGTATAATCCCCACCCCACCCCCACCCCGCTTCGCTTGTTCTTTTGGGTTAAAATATATCTGTTTCCAATTCAGTTCTCTCAAGCTTGTAAGGAAGCCAGATGGGAAATGTGCTGGAGTGCTGATAAATGAAATTTTGTGCTCTTGTCAGTGAAAACAGTGGAATATACTGTACCTTTAACTGAATTTTGTGTCTGTGTGGTGTGTTTTTTTAAGGTCCTTTGCAGATGGATTTTGAGCGTGAGGAAAAATTACCGGAAAAATGTTGCGTATCATAATTGGAGGCATGCTTTCAACACTGCCCAGTGCATGTTTGCTGCTTTGAAGTCGGGGAAAATCCAGGTATGCTTGGATTTATTTGCATGGAATATATATATATATCCTATTCCTTTCTACCAAAATTAGTGTGTCAGTCTTGGGCCCCATATGCATTCAAATAATCCACATTCAGGTTTTGCTTCCAGCAGGGCTCTTCTCATGTAAAGGAAATGGTGTGTGTGTGTGTGTGTGTGTGTGTGTGTAATTGTATTGTGTTGTTATGTTATTATTGGAGAGTTTCCAGAAGGTGAAGGAAATCAGGATACACATATAATGCATAATCCAGGTTTTTTTTAGCAAACATAGAAATATATTCTCCTACATTTCATGTTGCATTTAGAGCAAGCTTACAGACGTTGAGGTGCTTTCTCTGCTGATCGCGGCACTGAGCCATGACCTGGACCATAGAGGTGTGAACAACTCTTACATACAGAGGTGAGTAATGGGGGATTTAAAAGAGAGGAGATTGGGTTTTTAAGGGATTGTTTATTTGAAGCATTTTTTATCATGTTCTTTAGCAAAAAAAAAAAGTTTCCCAGAGCAGCTTACAAATGACATTGATAGTACAGTCCTTGCCCTCACATTCAATCTTACAGTCCTAAAGACATGACACCAAAGGAAAAGCAAGGAGGAGGAACAATGAAAAGTTGGTCACTACTTCTAGGTTCCAGTGTTTTTCCAGCTGGAATGTAGTTAACAAGGCAGCGCAGTGGTTTCCCCGTAGTTTATGTACATAACTGCTGCATTTGGAACTTTCTCTCAAAAGATGTTGTATGGTGGTAGGAATTATGTCCCATATTTAACTAGGCCCGCTAGCGGAAGCCAGTTGCAAAGACTCCTGCTAGTGCAGTGGTGGTGTCTTCACTCTTCCTGACACACACTTCCCCCAAATCCACTCTGGTAGGTCAGGAGAATCCTCAAAACAGTGTGCAGGATAGGGGAGGGGGGACTGGTTTGTCTGGCAAGCAGACATGCTTGCACGGATGGAACAGTCAGAAGAGAGAAACATTGAATTCTTTCAAAAACTTCCATTCAATTAGTTCCTAGAATGTAGGTGAAATTCAGCTCTTCGTTCTGTTCTCTCTTTCCCATTTCTATTCTTTTTTCGCAAACATCCAGCAACCTACAGATTTGCAGTGGCTTGAACCAGTTGGCTATTTTTTACTTTATTTGTTTAAGAATGAATTCTTTCCTGGGGGTGGGGGGAGACCTCTGGAGATGCATCATCCCCATTCCAAAAAACATCCTGGGAAAATGTTGCTGACAATGAAGCCTGATGTTCGTGAACACCACAAAACAAGAGAGCATTACGTTTCCATAACATTCCCTTTTCAGACTAAAAATGGTTCTAGGGATTTTTTTTAATCCCTCAGGCTAGTGAAGGATAGATTAAAATGGGGATTAATGTTTTTCTTTGTGTGTAGTTGGAAGCAGGGAGACTCGGGACACTTGACTTGAGATTATTTTCTTGGAAGTGGGTTGTGCTTTTCTTATAATAAAATAACCAGAAAGTTGTAAATCGTGTTAAGCAAAAGTTATATGAAATGCACCCCCCCCCCCCCGATCTGTTTGCAGACATAGGAGCATGGGAAACTGCCTTATACCAAGCCCAATCATTGGTCCATCTCACTCAGTATTGTGATTGGCGGAAGCTGTCCAGGGTTTCAAATAGGGTGTCTTTTCCAGCCCTACCTCGATATGCAGGGGGACTGAAGCTGGAACCTCTGCATGCAAAACAGAGGCTTTACCACTAAACTACAAACCTTCCCAAAGGTCCAGACTCTAATGCAGTGGAGATTCATGCTGGCGGGTGGGGAGAATGATTTTTGCTAATGCTACCTTTACTCTTGGGGACACGGGTGGCGCTGTGGGTTAAACCACAGAGCGTAGGACTTGCCGATCATAAGGTCGGTGGTTCGAATCCCCATGACGGGGTGAGCTCCCGTTGCTCGGTCCCAGCTCCTGCCAACCTATCAGTTCGAAAGCACATCAAAGTGCAAGTAGATAAATAGGTACCGCTTCAGCGGGAAGGTAAACGGCGTTTCCATGCACTGCTCTGGTTCGCCAGAAGTGGCTTAGTCATGCTGGCCACATGACCTGGAAGCTGTACACCCCCTCCCTTGGCCAATAAGCGAGATGAGTGCCGCAACCCCAGAGTTGGCCACGACTGGACCTAATGGTCAGGGGTCCCTTTACCTTTACCTTACCTTTACCCTACAGGCTCCAGTGCCACTTCCCACACAGTCCCCCCCCCCCCCACTCCAATCCTCTGGAGAAGATTTTTAAGGGCTGTGGAAACCCAGTCCACATGTTCACTTGAATGCATGTAGGCAAGAAATGGGAAGCAAGAGCACAATTCAGTACCCCCTCTCAGTATACCTGCACATAGCTGCTCCACTCAAGGGAGATGGCTGTGACTCAGTGGCAGAGTACCTGATCTGCATGGACAGGGTTCCAGGTTCAATCCCCAGCGTCTCCAGGAAGGGATAGGAAAGACCACTACCTGAAACCACTGAAACCTGAAACCACAGGTATGCCAAGGCTGAGCTAGATGGACCAATGGTCTGATAGGTGGCTTCCTATGTTCAGGCCTTGCTGCATTGAATAAGATGGTCTGAAGGGAGGTTCTAAGCGTGCTCATTCTAAGCATGCACACCTGAACAAAGGTACTGGGAAGGGAGAATCAGTGAAGACTGCCGTACCTGCTTCTCCCCAGATGCCCCTGCTGGATTGCAGCCATAAAGCTTCCCTTACCCTCTTCCCCCAGAAAGTATATCTAGGAAACATACGAAGAATTGTGCTTATTGCATCAGGTCTATTGAACCCAACATTCTTTTTACAGGAAGGGACAAGCAGATGCCCCTAAGAAGCTCCCAATAAGGGTGTGGTTGACACATAGACATGTGTCAGCCATAGCATGTAAGGGAACAGCCTCTTAGATAACAAGGGAACCTCTATGTGTTATCGTAGCTAATCCAATTTTGGTAGGTATGTCCTCTGTGGGAATTACATTCCAGTGGCTGCCACCACCACATTTTGTGGCAGTGAATTCTGCATGTTGCCTATTGGACACAAGGCTCCCAGCAGAGGCAGCAGGGTCCTGGCAGTCTCAAATTTCTGAGGACAGACAAAATTTGTGGACCTCATGAATGAGTAGGTTTTTGTATTCTTTCAAAAACCTGCAAACCTGTTTGACCACTGCAAACCAGTCATGGGGTGGGGAATAAATATATCTCTCCCATTGACCTTTCCAAAACCCTATTCCACCTTCATAAAAAATCTTTGCCCAGTCACTGTCGCATGTGCCAGTTAAATATGATGTGTGCCCTCTGTTCTCCCTTTTCAGAAGTGAACACCCCCTTGCCCAGCTGTATTGCCACTCAATCATGGAGCATCACCATTTTGATCAGTGCCTGATGATCCTGAATACCCCGGTAAATGATTTTCTTGTCATGTGTGCGCTGGAGGGAAACCTTGCCCAATTCACTTTTATTTTTAGTTTTGGGTGGCTTCAAAGCATTATGCATTCTTGAGTATTTTTTATTCCTTTTTGGGACAAGAACGAAAAGGCAGCCCTTCCAAGAGCCACCAAACTTTTCTCGATAAGCTTATATAAGCGCCATTGGTCATGTCAGTTTCAGTACCTATTGCCTTGGCATCAAAGCAAAAGGGGTATTTCATGCTCATTAATCTAGTTAATATTTCTGCGGAGCGAGCACTGCTGTTATAGCATCAAGTTCTGTTGGAAGGTGCACAGAGTAATTCCAAGAGGGATGCCCATCAGATATTGCTTCCTCCAGTGGTACATACACACGGGATGTTACTTCCTCCAATGGTCTTCAAAAAGTATTGCAAAACCCAAAAAACTCTTGAAGTTTAAACTTAGCCTGTGCATCACCTGAACAAATAAGCAAACATCTTTTAACTGGTAGTGTAAATCCTGCTCTTCAAGATGTTTTGTGTATATTTTCTTAGGTGTGTATATCCTAAATCTGAAACAAAAGAGCACTGCCAACTGCCTCATCCCGTGGTCTGCATTACACACTGTTCATTTATTTCATATTTGTTGTTGTTGTTGTTGTTGTTGTTGTTGTTGTTGTTGTTGTTACAGCTACTCCTTCTGCTACCCTGCCCAATAGGCCACTGAATGTCAACTAGTATCTAGCAACATTTTGCAGGCTGCCAAGGGATCATATTGCCTGTTCTTTTTCATTTTAGGTGTGTGTTGTTTCTTGTAGATAAGAAACAAGGTTTTTTTGCAAAGCCAAGAAAATAGATAGATTTCTCAATGAAGAACCATATTTCCTTCTTAGAGTCTAATGGGGATCTCCTTCCATGTCACTTTCCCAGGGTAGGTTTGAAGGCACATGAGGCCTTCAGACACTTCAGCTGAGGAGGTCTGGCTCTGGTCAGCTGCCTGTATGGGACATCTTCTGGAAGCCACACATATGCTACTTTGGGTTCCATGATGGGAAGAAAAGTGGGATATAAATCTTAGAAAAGCAATTAATTAATTAAAACCCTGGTGAGGTGGAGTTTTGGATGGGGGTTGCCTTTCCATGTGTTACCTTGCTCTCAAGAAAATATAGCAGTGTGTCAAATCTACAGAACAAAAGAGAACAGGGCCCAGTTCTCATTGGTGCAAGACTTTTTAATGCAGCTCTATGTGTTTCAGAGTAGAGCAACTTGGGGGTTGGGGGGTTGGGGAGGTTTGCCAGTTCTTAAAAACTGGACAACAAAATTGTGGAGACTGACAAATTAGTCAAATGTTCTGTGTGTAATCACAAGCATTGGTTTGTTGTTGTTTCTTTTTGTGTGTGTGAAGGGCAACCAGATTCTCAGCGGCCTTTCTGTTGAGGAATACAAGGCTACCGTGAAAATGATCAAACAAGCTATTCTGGCCACAGATCTTGCACTGTACATTAAGTAAGTTGCTCTAGCGTTATTGCAAGCAGCTGCTGTTCTTGGAAAAGTCACAGTTCACCTGTGGAACATTTTCTTTCTCTCTTTCTTTCCTTTAGATTATCGTTTTTAATGTAAAAGCATAGAATGTCTTTCTTTTAAGCTCATTTATAAACAATAGTTATCTTATAATGCTTTCAGGAGAAGAGGAGAGTTTTTTGACCTTCTGAGAAAGAAACAGTTTAACCTGGAAGACCCTTATCAAAAGGAGCTATTTTTGTAAGTGAGCAAATATAGTATCCAGCTTCTGTGTGATTTTGTTGTGTTAGCCTAGGCCAGCTATCACAGAACTTTAGTTTCATTGAATGCTTGGGTTGGGGTACAAGAGAACAGAAAGAACTTTCTTGATGAATGGTGGTGAGCAACTGGTTTCTAATGGTTATGTAAACCTTCCATGCAATTTCCAAACAGGGTAAAACAGCCTTGACAGAATACCATATTGTTCCTTTGCAGTACAGGCATTGTCCTGAAGCACTGAACTGTTAAAAGTCAGTATTCCTAAGGTTATTTATTCTGCATGAGAAAGGTCAGGCTAAAGTTGTAGTAGCTCTGCCTGCAATAATGGAGTCATCACCAGTGCCATGTAGCCCTGCCTTGATAGGACTGCATGGAAAAGGAGGGAACAATTCTGCATGTGCCCAAATTATGTGACATCTTTGCCACTTGCTCAGCTCACCTGATCAGTGTACAGTGAGTTCTGTAAACTTTTCAGCTTGTTTTGCTGCTTGTTAATACGCAAGTGAATTGAAGAGCAGCGCCATTTGTGGCCAAGCTGAATAAAAATTTGTCCAGTCTGCACCTGGCCACATGCAGAGGTTGTGTGAAATGCATAGATTTAGTTTCAAAACATTGATACAGTGGTATCTCAGGTTACAGATGCTTCAGGTTGCAGACGCTTCAGGTTACAGACTCTGCTAAGCCAGAAATAGTACCTCAGGTTAAGAACTTTGCTTCAGGATGAGAACAGAAATCACACGGCAGTGGCATGGCAGCAGCGGGAGGCCCCATTAGCTAAAGTGGTACCTCAGGTTAAGAACAGTTTCAGGTTAAGAACGGACGTCCAGAATGAATTAAGTTCTTAACCCGAGGTACCACTGTACTCCATAAAACTCCTTAAGGCCTTTGCATTCTCAGTGAGACAGGGATTTAAAACAGCCCATCGTCAGCAGCACTGGGGTTATTTGGGAACTGGAAAGTGATTGGAATATCCTGTTCTAGTGATAAAGCCAAAACAAAGATTGGATTTTGGGTTGGCAATCCTAGTTTAGAATTACATCAGAGGGTGTTAGTATCTAATCATATATATTAATAAGTGACCTCAGGTGTTGAATTATGAATGGTATATTTAAAAAAAATCTTTAAAACCCCAAGAGGGAGACATCACCATGTTTGTGGGAACCTCAAGGTGTTGAATTATGAATGGTATATTTTAAAAAAAATCTTTAAAACCCCAAGAGGGAGACATCACCATGTTTGTGGGAACCTCAAGGTTTGCAGAAGTAGAAAAATCTAACCCCCCACCAAACCAGCACAGGGCAATGGTGACTGGGCAAGTTCAGTGGCCACAGAATGCTAAGTGTCTGTTGGCAAGGAGGAGGAATGGAATGGAGTACCTGATAAAAGGCTGGCTGGCTGTCTGGCTGGCTGGCTGGAACACTGAACAGGAACACTCCATATTACATTTTTAATAATAATAGTAATTCCAAGTCCTATTTGTTACTAGCTGATTTTAATTACTTGCAACAATGTTATGGTTCCTTTGCCATTTATGAAAAACAGATTGAGCTTTGTTTTAGCGTTTATTTTACATGATTTTGCATACCATACCCATTTTTATTCTGCTGCCAAGATGCAATTGCTTTTTATAATGCACAAAATCTTGGCTTCATGGTTTCTACAGGGCAATGCTGATGACTGCGTGTGATTTGTCAGCAATAACAAAGCCGTGGCCTGTTCAGCAACGGGTAAGTAACTGCCAAAGGCCTGTCCAAATCTACAAAAAGGCAGCCCACAGTTACCTTGAGCATTTGTTCCCACCAAACTTCCTCCCGTTTTAACGCATTGCCTCTTGTATCAACTTAAAACAAAACAAAGATGAAATTTGTTATACAAGGAAGATCGTCAGCCTCTTGTTTCTTGCACAAATATTGATTGCCAGCGACTGAAAGCTTCAAAAGAAGGATTACTATGGGAAACCTGGCAAAGGCGTGATACCATACAAACAGACATTGCAAAAGAGATTGCAAAAGAATCCTTGGAAAACTGGCATCCTTTGGGTGACGGGTATTGAAATCTGCATAAACCAGATGAGAATGTTAAGCAAGAGGTTCTAAATCTTTCATTGATTTTATTTGTTTGTTTATGAGTAGCAGAGCAATCTGAACCCCCTCACACCGAACTGAACTGCCTCTTGCCAGCTGCCACCAACAGAGTGCCAACGTCCCCCTTACGTGTTGGAGGCCCTCTGACAGTACCCCTCTGGCAATACCCCTGCCTGCAAGGGACATTGAAAAGGGGGCTTGATCCCAAGCTAGGCTTACTGCCAGTGTGTGATGGCATCAGAGTTGACTCACCCATTAGGCAGGGTGAAGCAGTTGCCTCAGGTGATGGAAGTTCAAGAAGCGAGACCCCTCCCACCCCACTGCCGCCTCCTCAGCCAGAATGCCCCCTATCTCTGAGTTTCAGTGAGAAGGGCCTGTTCCATCAATGGTTGAAGTGGTGGGGTGGACAAGAAGCAGCACATTCCCGTTTCGTTTCAGGTGGTGAAATGGGCTGAGCTGCCAATCACTCTTCTAGTGCGGAGCTGGTGTAGAGATCAGGTTAAATTATTCTTGCCTCCCCTTCCACGGTTGGCAAGTGGTGAGGGTTTTGGTTGCACCCTTAGTTATTGTATAAATTGTTATTTGAACTTCTTTGGATATAAATGTATGATTTCTGGACACTGTTGATGTCTTTCATGGCCATTTCTGACAGAATAATTGCATATTTATTGCATCTGCTTATATTTTTAGTGTTATAAAATATTGTTGAAACACACTCTGCCAAAGTGACTGAGATCTTTGTCTTTTAACTTGCAGATAGCTGAACTTGTAGCTACAGAATTCTTTGACCAAGGTGATAAGGAGAGAAAAGAACTCAATATAGAACCAACAGTAAGTAGAAGAACCATCTTTAAACAACATAGTTGTTGTTGTTTTTTTACCGAAAATTCATTTTAGATGGTGTTTTTACACATGAAGTATCAAAATTTACACCTCCTCTAGCACCTGAAAATCATATTCACTTAGGCCTGTATCCAATGAACTAATCTCATTAGTACAAGACTTCAGCCTGTGCAACCCACCCACCAACATGTGAATTGGGGGAACCCTCAGTAAAACTTTTGGGGAACACACATGGGGAGTCGACATGGGGGGAAAGTCCTTGCACTAACAGGATGACTTTCTGGGATACAACCCCTGTATTGTCTACCAATTATAGCTGAGTAGTTAATGTTTTTCACAAAGAAGTAAGCATTTTCTGCTAATAGTATGGGAAGTAGCATTAATGGAGAAGCCAAGTATTTTGCAGCCATTTCCATCTACATACTTACAGTTGCCTCAGCCTTTTCTCTGTCTAGAGGTTGTTCATGTGACCTGGAAGTGGTCATTTCAAGCTCAGAGGTCCCACTTTCAGTGTTATTCTGAACTGTTGTATCCTCACCAGAAACTTAGGAGGCAGATTGTTGCAATTCCCACTTTACAGATAGAAAAATTGAAGCTGAGAGAAAGTAACTTTCCTAAGGCTACTTAGGGAAACTTGGACTGAGATGGGATTTGAACCCAGGACAACCTCTTTGAGGCCAACACTGACTATAATGATGGCTTATTAGCATGCCCTGTGATGTATATATATATATATGTTTGTTTGTTGAATTTTTATATCACACACACATATATATATATATGCAGCGTACAAATGACAAAACATCGCTGAACTGAGCCACATTTTGGCAAGTGGTCTTGCTTCAAAGTGAACTTCGTTTGATTTTTCAGGATTTAATGAACCGTGAAAAGAAAAACAAAATCCCCAGCATGCAAGTTGGATTCATTGATGCCATCTGCTTGCAGCTCTATGAGGTACCATATATGGAGTGGCCTGTACAGTGAGAGTGTTTGCATCTGTGTCATCTGCCAACGTTGTCTTCAGAACTGCGCTTTCTCTTCAAAAGCATTATATGCAGATCTGGCTGTGGGAAGTGGGGTTGCACAATCAAGTTTCACATCCTTTAATGGGACTTCTTTGGCTTTCCTACAAAGGAAATACAGCCGAGCAAGGACCCTTACACAATAAAATAATCAAGCAAGATCTCTGAAATATTGTAGTGGGATTTCTCTCTATTTACTGCTCATGGGTCTGTTCGTATGATTTTGCCTGAAGTGGGTGGGTATCTGGAATTTTACCAAAGAACCTCATGTTCTTTTATTTCAGGGATGATGAATCTTTGGTCCTCCAGGTGATATTGGGAGTACAACTCCCATCATGCATGACCATTGGCTATGCTGGCCGATGGGACCTGGAGTCCAGCAACCCAGGAGTGACACAGGTTCCCAAATCTGTGGATATATCCTTGAAAGGTGCAGTTCCTGTGTAGGAAAGAGGTGGCACTAATGCAGGCCATGGGATAAGCCTGGCCTGCTTCCTGCAGACAGTTTGAGGCAGCTTTGTGGCATGCAGAGAGGGGGAATCTTCCTTTCTCCAGATCCACTGCCATTTGCGGACTGCACCTCTCAGCCAGGAGCATGCTGGGAAGCTGCTTCTTGGATGTTTTCTGTATGTTCAGTTCCCAGTATATTCTGTGAAACTGCTAAACGCTAAGGAAGAGAAGTCCCCCTTCCCCTTTCTTAGGTTTTGATGGGTCTGATTTGCTTTTCCATTTGCAGGCGATGACACACGTCTCAGAAGCCTGCTATCCTTTGCTGGAAGGCTGCAGAAAGAACAGGCAGAAATGGCAGGCATTAGCCGAACAGCAAGAAACAAACCTGATCAATGGAGAAAGCAATCAGCCCAAACGGAACTGAGATAGCACTTCGTTAGGAATGCTGGTTTACAAAGAAGCTATTTATATATAGTGATTTGGAGATACTTAAATGTTTTGCTAGACACTGTACGAAATAGGTGTATAATTTGCCACTGCTGTATTTTAAAAGAACAAGGAGACATATATTTTTGCACAGCATTCGGAAGCGTAACATAAACGTTTTTGTGTATGATGTATCATAGTTGTATATTTCCAATATTCTGTTTATTTGAGGGAGAATGAGGTCTGCACTTAGCAGGTCCAGTTTGCTCTGCTCAGCTTTATAAGACGGTACAGAAGAGGAGAGTTTCTAGGACTGCTGTTCTCAGTTGTACATAGTTGTTTAGTTTCAGTCAATGGCCAGTACTTTAAAACGATTACCATACTTAGCACCTTTTTCATCCTTTTGTGTTGTCTGTTTCTGTAAGTGTAAATAATGAGAGCGCAGTGTTGCTTTTGGGAGCCTGAGAAACATGGAGGAGCTTAGTGGTCAGTGTTCACTATGGGAGCTGCTGAATCCAATATCTCTTTATTCCAAAGAAAGTCAGGGATGAAGCACAGTATCTTGAGAGAATATATTGCTCCTGTGCCTTTTCCTGCTGTGAGAGTGCTTCACCTTAAATGAACTTGAACTGTTAATTACCCAGCAGTCCCAGGCTGCTGGTAAAGATCTATAGATGGAACTGCCTGACATTTTTTAAAGCATCGTAGCTCAAAAGTGCACTTGTCTGAAGAAGACATCAAAGTCAAGAGAAATGGGGAATGGAGACAGACGGAAGAGAGACTGTGTAGACATTGGGGCTACTTTCAATGAGATGGGATCATCCCACAGCAAACAAGCTTCAATGCCACCCTGCCTACTGAAATCGTGGAATGGGGAATGGCCTGAAGCTGGCAGCGATGTGAGTGAGTGAAGAAAACTAGGCCCAGTCCAGAACTTGAGAATTGTTCTGGATATTGTAAAACTGAATCAAATTAAAGAGATCAGAGCTGAGAAATAGCCAAGGCTACTTAAAAACAACTGCTCATAATTGCAAAGAGGTTTTTATGAGTGAATTTTGGAAAGAAGAATGCTTTTGGTTTTTCATAAGACCATTTGACTTGGAACAAGCATAACCACAGAGTATTGAAGCAGAAAGCAGAAATGGAAACAGCTGAGAATACTTCAGGGAGCTTACAACGATAAGTTTAAAGAAGTCAAGGAGCATTAGTTCGACGTAGACAAAACAAATCTTAAAATACCATCTCACTGCCTGCAACCAATAATGTTACCATGTCAAAAATGAGATTTTTGTCTGGTAGTGTTTATTTGTGGATACAACTTTAGCCGTACCCAGATGTTTGTAAAGATGATTTTCACATGTGTAATACTTTTTTAGGACAAACTAGCAGCAAGCAAGCACACCTATCAAATACGTTGCATTGATTTTTGCGCAGTTATCTGAAAAGTTGCACTTTTGGGACTGGGGTTTGTCAGGGAGGGTACAACTGCCATCATAGCTCTCAAAGTAGGAACAAGGCTTTCTGCCAAAGGATCCAGAACATTCCTCAACATCCCAAATGATTAGGAGCTGCTTTTACCTCCATTTTAGGAATAGCTGGGAGACTCACTAACCTGTGTGATGTTTGACTGCAATCTGAAAACGCAGGCCCAAAACCACTTCCATCTGTCCCATGAAAGGGACTGTTGGCCTCACAATTGGGGCTTTCAAATGCAGTCAAAAGAGGTCAAAAAATCTGACAATGGAAACAGGTTTCTCCATTGTTAGATTTTTGCCACTTCTTTTTTTTATGAACTGGGAGATACTCTTCAGTTGTGTGGTATTCATGCTAATTTTGGGACATGGAGCATGTGTATATGCTCACACAGGTACAAAAATGTGCCACATACTGAAACTGTAATGTTTGTTCATTAAAAGTATTATCTGGCCGACTTCATATATTTTCCATATCCGAGATCTAAAGGCCTGCTGCATGTTCAGAAGAATCATGTGTTCCAGCCCTTCTGTAATTGTGCCACTTTTCCATGGGATATATTATGTGGCCGACCATATATAAAAAAACCCAACTCCCTGCATATAGACAACTGGCACATCAGGAGGGAGAGTAGGCCTGAAATGTTCTCCTTGACATGCTAGATTTTCCATGTGCAGGGTTTTTTTTTTTTTATGGGAGTGCATTCAAACATTCAGCCTCGAACACTCCAGGAAGGGCTGACTTTTCTGCTTTGTCTCATGCTGTTTCTGTACATTTGGATTGTACGTAAGGCAGGTTCAACTACTCCACCAAAACAGTTGCCATTTAAGGCAATAACCTTAGGATCTGAAGTACCAGCAAAGCAGACTCAACATCCTTGTTCAACATTATCCCCAGAGGATCAATCAATTGCAATCTTTTGACCACTGTGTATAGCTTGTGCGTATAAGGAGATGAAGACCACATTCAGCCTCCTTTCCTCAAGACTAGATCATCCACACATCATCATGGAGATCAATCTGCTTTTCCAGAGCACAATAAGTACAGGACAGACGCAAGCACAATACATTGTTCCAAAGTGGGCTGCATTTGTTGATTAGACATATTGAAAAATTCACTTTGCCTGGTCATCCCAAGGTCAGGAGCAGAAATCACACAAGCAAATAAGTGGTATTCCCTGTCTCTGTTTTCTTAGTCTGCAAATGTCACATTTATAATTATATTATTTTCTGTGTTGTTTTTGACATTTATATACCATTGCAGTGTGTTGAAATTAATTACATTATTAATCATGTAGGTTTTGGCCCTGGCAGATGGCAAGATGAATAACTTAGTGGAAGGCAGACTGAAGTGGAACGGAAACCCCACTGATTGTAATGAGCCCAGGATGGGATGGAAATTTCTGTTTCCTTCCATCACTTCTGTGTAAAGTGCCAGATTACTCAAGTCAAGCAAAACACACTTGGCAACTCAGTGTGAAGATGATAAGAAAAACAGGAGCAACCTATATGGCAGAGATCTTACCAATGGCTGTAGCATCATAGAATTGTATATGTGTTGGTAAGCTGGTGGAAAGAAACCTGTGTGGAGTATTGTGTTTTTTAAAAAGCATTACTCTAAAATAATTTGTAGTAATTTGGTATATAAACCAACAGTCATATGAATGCAACCACGCAAACAATAAAATATCACAATAGGCTCACCAATACAATATCCCTAATGATGCAAACAGCATCCATCAATATAAAGGCCTAATTTCCACGCATGTGGACTTTTAGTAGTTCACCTGAATCTTTTCTTACTGAGGGTCACGTCTCACATAGAGAGGGGGGAAAGCTTGATAGAGCTGGATGACTGAATATCTAGCAGCAAATTGTAGTTTTATTGCTGGCAGGGATCTGAACTGAATTCACTTTTGCGCAGGGTAGAGTTAATAATTTCAGTTGGGCTGTGTGTATGCAGCCATGTGCAATAAAAACAAACAAACCTGAAATGTTAGTTTAAGTGTGGGTGGTCAAGACGTGCCTTTCTGCAAATTAGCAAGTTGGCTGAAGTCGGCGAGTGTGTTGCAGCATTTAGTGGATGCAACCTTTTATAGCTATGAGTTGGTTCAGCAAAAGACTTCCTTTCTGCTTTGTCTCGATAACCACTGAAAAAATGATATGCATGTTCACACATGCACAGACGATAAAAATAATAAGAAACCACATGCTTGACCTTTTTAATAACTGCCTGTTTGTACTGTTGATGATCAATATAATCTCATCAGCCCTCAGTGCCCAGGAGCACTTTGAAGTTAAGTAGGTCGCCCCATGCTGCTGGCAGATCAGGGCAGAGAGAGGACGGCTGAATGGCAGTGCACATTTCCCCAGAGTGGAAGATTTTAATATTGCCTGATGGCTTTATTTGACATAGTAGTCAATGCTTTTATATTCAAGCTTAGTTACTCTTTGTTCCATATGTTACACATGTCCCTTCTGAACTATCATGTCAAATACAGTCCTCTAAAATGGGTCTCTCTCTCTCTGATAGATTTGCATGGAGAATTCCCTGTACAGTGGTACCTTGGAAGTCGAACAGAATCCGTTCTGGAAGTCCGTTTGACTTCCAAAACTTTCAAAAACCAAGGCACAGCTGCAGGAAGCTTCTGCAGCCAATCGGAAGCCACAGAAGTCTTGTCAGATGTTCAGGTTCCAAGAACGTTCAAAAACCGGAACAATCACTTCTGGTTTTCGATCGTTTGAGAGCCAAAACATTCGACTCCCAAGATGCTTGAAAACCAAGGTACACCAGTACAGTGGTACCTCAGGATGCGAATGGGATCCGTTCCGGAGCCCCGTTCGGATACTGAAGCGAACACAACGCGTGACTGTGCATGCCGCGATTCACCGCTTCTGCACATGCGTGTGATGTCATTTTGACTATCTGTGCATGCACGGGCGGCGAAACCCGGAAGTAATGTGTTCCGTTACTTCCGGGTCGCCACAGAGCGCAACCCGAAAGCGCTCAACCTGAAGCAACTTCAACCTGAGGTATGACTGTACTAAATTGTTATGAAAATAATTTGCACTGTAATCCTATACATACCTACTCAGAAGTTAGCCCCATTGAATTCAATAGGACTTATCCTCAGGTAATAACAATACTTTTATTATTTGTACCCTGCCCATCTGTCTAGGTGGACCCAGCCACTCTGGGTGACTTCTAGCTGATAAAAAACATAATAAAGCTTCAGACATTAAAAACTACCCTATTCAGGGCTGCCTTCAGATGTTATTTATCTCCTTGACATCTGATAGGGCATTTCACAGGGCGTGTGCCACTACCGAGAAGGCCCTCTGCCTGGTTCCCTGTAACCTCACTTCTGGCAGTGAGGGAACAACCAGAAGGCCCTCAGAGCTGGATCTCAGTGTCCAGGCTACACAATGGGGGTGGAGACATTTCTTCAGATATACAGGGCCAAGGCCATTTAAGTAAGTGTGTATTGGGTTGTATTCTTAACTGGGTAATCCTGGACACATGTTGGCACTTAGTTTATATAATCAGAGTGGTTAAAGAACAGTAAGTGGATATTTTCCTATCTACAACAGCTCTTCATGGAAATAAATTCCCACAGTGCTGATATAAGCATTGCTTTTCATCTAGTTAACAATCTCAGTAATCCTAATGATCACTAACATGGATTAGGTGCTACACCACTGTTTAAATATTGTTCTGAAGAGTGGTAAGAGGGCTTTGATCTCCCTGATCCTGTGCTCAACAACATTGTTCAGGCTTTGCAGGGTAACAATTCCCAATTAAGTTATTCTGTGAGTGTTCCTCACAGTTATGGAAAACAGTTTGTATGTAACCACAGATGATGCAGAATGGAGATACTGACTTTAGAGGCCCATTGAAGCATGCCCATAGTATTTGCTCCTGTGTTAGAGCTATAGGGGGACGCGGGTGGCGCTGTGGGTTAAACCTCAGCGCCTAGGGCTTGCCGATCGCATGGTCGGCGGTTCGAATCCCCATGGCGGGGTAAGCTCTCGTCTTTCGGTCCCAGCTCCTGCCCACCTAGCAGTTCGAAAGCACCCCTAAGTGCAAGTAGATAAATAGGTACTGCTTTATAGTGGGAAGGTAAACGGCGTTTCCGTGTGCTGCGCTGGCTCGCCAGAGCAGCTTCGTTACGCTGGCCACGTGACCCGAAAGTGTCTCCGGACAGCGCTGGCCCCCGGCCTCTTAAGTGAGATGGGCGCACAACCCTAGAGTCGGATACGACTGGCCCGTATGGGCAGGGGTACCTTTACCTTTATAGCATTAGAGCACATGTATATGTTGTTATAAATGGATCTTAAATCTATTTCTGGTTCTGAAAAGCTGCCATTGATTCAGGGATAATTTGTCCATAGGGCAAATGGTGAAGAAAGACTAAAGTAATTTAATTAGATGTTGGTCTCAAAATTCTATAGAATCTCGTTGCTCTATGTACCGTAGGCTTATTTTTTAAATGACTTGCAAAGAAAGCAGAAATCACTTGGAAATGCAATATGTTCATACCTAAGAAATGTGTTGATTTTTAAGAACTGAACTCAAAGGCAAAATTGGCATTCTGTAAGTTTCTGTTGACAGGGAGAAACTGATTGCACATCTATTTGTGAGATGTGGATATGTATATGAAATTGTGGGTAGGGATGATCCCAAAGACAATACCCAATGTTCTGGGTATGTTCCAGACAGGCACTAGTGTTTCATTGTGAACGTAACCATTTGCTTATGGGTGTTTACTGCCAAAGAGTAGTACTCCTCAAAATGATGGGCACTCGAGGGAAAGCCATCGTGCTTCAGTGCATAGTCCCTATGCACATAAACCTTTTTGATTTCTCAGGAGTCGAAAACACTCAATAATGTACAACTTAAATTTGCAGTGATTTTTTGTAAAAAAAAAAAAAGGATTGAATATGTGGTGTTTGATTTGTGATGGTTCTTTTACAGATGCAAATGAGGATGGGGAGAAATTCATTCAGTTTGCATTTTAATTCATGTAATTTGTACTTCCCAAACCACATTCACACTTCTCCAAATTTTCTGAAACTTCTCTAGACCAAAAAAAATAATAAAATGCATTAAAATTGTGTTTTTAAGGAAAGCTGTGCTTAAAAATGCATATGTTGCCAAGAATAATCTGCAATAATGCATTATATCGGAGAAAATTGCTTGGAAAAATATGTACAAAGTGTATATATTAGGAGAAATGTGCATGAAAAACTGTCTAAATCTTCAGGTATAGAATTAAAAAAAGAATCATAAAATAGCAAACTGCTGCAAAAATCAAGTGAACTGAATTTAAGATTGGAAAAGTGAGGGAAACCAAAACTGACAGGTTCACCCATTGCGACATGCAAGTAATTATTTGATCTTGCAGTCATCTAATGATGACCATGCATTTGTAGAAAGGGCCTTAAAATTAAAGTCATGGCTTTGCTGCCATTTCCAAAGTGTATGCTTTAGGTTAGAGCTCCGTGTTGAGGTTTTAAACATTGAAAGATGTTATCAGAATTATTTTGATACTAGACTTGATGCACACTGTTTGATACAGAATATGGTCATCAGAAAGTTGATGTGAAAACTTTCCTTAAAAGAGGTCTATTGCAGATGACTTGTATGAGTACCATGACTTAAAAATAACTGTTAGAAAGCAATTCAGCTGAATAGCTGGATCCAATTAACTGAATGGTATTATTTGATGGTATAAGGTTTGTCGCATTTCTTGCTTGTACATAAGGTCTTACGATTCCCATTACAAACTCTGGACCAAATCCTTGACTGCAGTAAAAGTCACCCAACTGTTTTGATATAGTCACTCTGCCCTTCCACTCCTCCAGTGGAATTGTAAATGAAGTTAGAATTTAACTTCTCTGTAGATACACAGGACACAGACCATGTAAGTGTTTCTTAAGAATGTAGTGAAAACACTGTACATAGTTTTGAAATATATTACTTTTATAGTTTAACTCTGTAGAAGTTCCTAACACTTTGTCACTCGGTGTGTTGATAATCTTCTGCCTTTTTGAAACATTTGAACAAATATATATAGTTTCTGAGCACAGTATTTTTGTACTAGGCCAAGTCATGGATTATGTATTTGGTGTTTTATTTTAAAGTCATATTTAACTCTGGAGGGGTCCTGGGTCCTTGGTTCTGTTATATTAGAGTCACAAACACTCTTTATTTAAACCAGTTAAGAGACTTATCCCTTCCCCACCCCCACCCCCTAAAAATGTACTATACAGTCTGCGAGAGAAAATACACATTTAAGTAACTTACTCTCCAACTGCTACTCCAGTAACTTTTTGCTTTTTATTGTACCATTTTCCATGCTTTCTACAATAAATGCAAGAAGAGAACTGTTTCACTTGGATCATTGTAAACACTTGAAAAGCAACTTCCATTTATTGGCCATCTTTCATCTAACGGCATACAGTTGACCTAGAATGTGTCCTACTTATCGTCTGGTTCATCTTTGGGTATGTAACATCCTAGACAAGTAGAAGTTCAGACAACTAGTACAGAGGGTATTTCAAGTTCCTGGCAAGGAGAGAGTATCTTCATTTTTTTGGAAACTGGAGTACCAAGTTTTAAATGGCAGGTATTTGACTATATTGAAGGCTACACTAATTATTGCTGAATAGTGGGTAATTCTTGGTACAGTACTTTGTTTCACAATAGTCTCTTGTTAAGTGAGAAATGCTTGCAGGGTGTTTCTTAAAAGTTGGTGACCACGAGGGGGCACTAAAGCTGCATCTACAATCACAAAGCTTGTTTACAGATGACATCTGCAAGGTTTGCAATTACCTCTTACATTACAAGTTTATGAGTAGAAATCTAGACAAGCAAATTCAAATTCCATGCCCACCAAAACAAAACAAAACAAAACAAAAATCGAACTCCTATATAAAACAAAATTAAGTGACTTAACGAGATAGAGAAAAATGCTCCACTTTAAAATTTGTTGAGTTGCAGCAACATCAATAAGTAGAGGGTGTCGCTGTGGGTTAAACCACAGAGCCTAGGGCTTGCCAATCAGAAGGTTGGCGGTTCTGATCCCCACAACAGGGTGAGCTTGGTCCCTGCTGTTGCCAACCTAGCAGTTCGAAAGCACGTCAAAGTGCAAGTAGATAAATAGGTACCGCTCCAGCGGGAAGGTAAACTGTGTTTCCATGCACTGCTCTGGTTCACCAGAAGCGGCTTAGTCATGCTGGCCACATGACCTGGAAGCTGTACGCCGGCTCCCTCGGCCAGTAAAGCGAGATGAGCGCCGCACCCCCAGAGTCGTCCACGAGTGGACCTAATGGTCAGGGGTCCTGTTACCTTTACCTTTTACCCTGCACTTTGCTCAGAGCTCTGGTCCCCCCACCCCACAACTCAAATCAAGCTCAGGGAAAGAAAGAGTTTTTGCATGTTTGCAGCAGCTATGCACAGAGCTGATTGGCTGAAACTGGTTATGTCACTGACCTATGAAAAATAGGGATGATAGGCCTAAATATCCCTGATCTAAGGATGGGGAATCTCTCTATCTGACCCATGAGATTCTTCCTCAGGCCTCCCCTATCGCTAGCCCCGCTTTCCACCATCAAATGTGTTTGTCTGACTGGAACTTCCATCAAAACCTTTTTCCTAGGGTTTCCATTTGCTTTCAGTGCCCTTTCTTGTTACCACCTCCCAATTATGTAACACTTTGTTGCAGGTCCCACTTGCAGATAATAAATAAATTCAGATATAAGAAAGTACAGAATTCATGAACGTGGCAGTAAAATGAAGATGATATTGGTTAAAGCCAAGATAACCTTCCTAATGACAGACCTACAAAGAGGCACTTCCATGAGCATTCACCTCTGGCAACCCTGAAAACGAATCTAATCTTAACACCGCAGAAGAAATGAATAAAACCGCTCTCGACCAACCCCAGGTTTCCCCAATGCACTCCCTTTTCTCCCCTTTGTTTTTGTACTCTTTTACTTTCTTTGTCCCCACTGCAATGAATAGAAGTGCCCAAATAACAGGGGGAGTCACCCTCTGACCTTTTGTGATGCCCCTTTTCCTACTTTCTTAGGAGGCCAGGATTCTTACCAGAACAATTAGGCCCTGTGACCCCATTGACCACACCCTAACAACCTCCTGGCTGCCCTACCAGGTCTTGTGGGCACTAGCCACCACTGCCTAGGACAGGCTGTGAGTTGGCCTCTCTACTCACAGTAATGTATTGGCAAATTCAAAATGGCAGAGTCCCTTCGTGATAGTCACAATACAATAATAGTTGAATCGTGCATATGTCCCCTGTATTGCCTTTCAGCCAGATCTATTTTCTGTACATATGCGCTCGTGTGCGCGCGCGCACACACACAAATGATTTGGAGTGCTCCAATATCTTCTTTTGGAGCAACTTAAGTTGTGTTTTCCATGAAGTTCCATGCACATAAGAAAACTTGCACATCTTTCTCTTGAAATTGAAGCACCTTGCATTTTCTCTGTTCCTAATTGCCTATACAGTGGTGAAAAAGTTCCCCTTTCATGATAACTGGGCGGCTTTAAGATTTGTTAAAAAATATCCTACATCCTGCAGTAACACTCCCTATGAAAGCTGATGAGAAAGAAGGATTTTATTATAAGGCTTATTTAGTAACACATTCTGATTCAAATGATAAGGGCATATCCTCCATGAGCTAAATCAAATAGCTAAATCACTTCATAGAGCAGTCCAAATATGCATTTACTGTCTTGTGCCAAAAGACAGTGTCTGCGTTGTTTTCTTTTTAATGATCAAATGTAGACTCCCAAAGATCGATCAGTGGTGATTCTGAAGCTGTCTTCTTGGCAATCAATCTAGATAATTATGAAAAAGCATATATTTATGAAGATAGCAATGTTCAGTGAATGGTAAATATCAGGCATGTCTAGACCACAAATTTGTATCAGTTTCATGCCATTTTAAAAGCTTGTAGCGAAAGAATCTCAAGAAACATAGTATAGTGAATGTGATTTGCTACTTTAAAAGCAACTACTTAGGGAGAGATGCTACCATCATGAGGTCTTATCCTACACACCAACAGAGAACTAAGTTTGCTAAGGCTGTGAATGCACTATACCTTTAAAGCCTGTCTAAAGCACACAACTTGCGCACATTAAGCTTTATGAATGTGGCAAAAAATAAATAATGGAAAGCGATCAGGGTTGTGGGAAAAATGACTTGGGAAATGTCACCTCCATGGAGCCCAGTGTGTTTTGACTATACATGATTTTTGCTTTAGGTGCAAACCCCCACGAGAGCTGCGGGCTTAATGTATAGCAGAAGCTTTTGGAGGGAGAGGCTCCCACGGAGCAGTTCAGTGTGGACCAAATATGCTCAATGGGTATGAAATGCTGGCTGGCTGCTGGAGGGAGGATTGGAAAACCAAGCGCCCGGGCTGAAAGAGAAGGAATGGAATAGAATATACTGGAAGAACGCACAGCATGCTGGCTGGATCCATGAATGCCAGCACTCCATATGACGTCATTTTGTTGCAGGACCTACCTGTATGTATACATTATTGAGCATACAGTGGTACCTCCAGTTGCAGGACCTACCTGTATGTATACATTATTGAGCATACAGTGGTACCTCTGGTTGCGAACTTAATCCATTCCAGAGGTCCGTTCGTAACCAGAAACCGCTCGTAACATGAGGCGCACTTTCGCTAATTGCACCTGCTGCTGCTGCCACGCCACCGGAGTGCGATTTCCTCTCACATCATGGGGCAAAGGTTGCAACAAGGAGCAGTGGCGTAGCGTGGGTTGTCAGCACCCGGGGCAAGGCAAGTAATTTGCACCCCTCCCCCGCTGCACTGTCCCTCCCCCAGATAGTCCCTCGCTCTCTCTCCGCACCGCACCGCATGCCTGGCACCCTCCCCTCCACAGTGGGCGGCGACCCGGCGGCTCGGATCGGATTCGCACAGCCAGCACTGCAGTGAGAGAGAGTGAGTGAGCCACGTAGGGGCAGAGAGCTGCGAGTGCGAGTGCGAGCGCGCCCCCCCAGATGTTGCGCCTGGTGCGGCCGGCCCCCCCTGCACCCCCCACGCTATGCCACTGACAAGGAGCACCTACTTTGGGGTTAGCGGAGCGCATAACCCAAAGGATTCGTAAGGGGGACGGTACATAACATGAGGGACCACTGTACAGCACTATTTTTCTGTTTAAAACAAAGGTGCTGGAACTCACCAAGAATGTTTCCTTTCTTCTCTTATAATAGCAATGGTGCCCACCTGAGAGGTTCCAGCAAGTTCTGGCTGAAAAAAAGCCCTGATTGTACGGAGGCCAGGCTTGATTTGCCTGTTGCAATTACAGTAATACCTCCGCGATTGTCCGCCTCGTCTAGCGTCCATTCCGGCGAATGTCCGCGGCAAACCTGGAAGTACCAGAAAAGGTTACTTCCGGGTTTGCCGCTCCCGCATGCACAGAAGCGCTAAAGCACACATCGCTCATGTGCAGAAGCGCAAACGCTCTGCGCGCATATGCAGAGGCGGTGCTTTGCCTTGCATCCTTTTCAGCTAGCAGTCAGGGCTCCGGAACGGATCCAGGTCGCAAAACAAGGTACGACTGTAGTCAGGTTCTTGGTTCACTCAGCAAAGTGTAAACGCTACCTGAACTGGGTCATTAAATGAGCTCCATTCAATTAATTAGTACACCAATGGGCAGTTCATCTAGTTTAGGTGTGAAGAACCTTTCTCCAGACATCAGCCATTTCCAGCAATCCATGGGTCCAAAATGCAAATCATCTGACTACAAAGAAACAGATCTCAGTCCAGCTCACCATTTCCTCTATTCTTCATCGTCTGCATTATTCTGCTCCTTCTTCTTCTTCTTCTTCTGACCTATCTTCTTCTTATTCTCATCTCTCTTCTGCTCTTTGATCTGCTGACTTTGGTCTTTGTTCAATATTTTCTGAAAATGCAGTGTTAATGTGTGTTTATACACACCCCCACACCACTTTCAAGATCTTCAGATCATTCTGACGCTGTCCCTCAAGTTCAGCAACATGTTATTCTAGTTTATGTTTATTGCTTTGAGAGGCATATGTCCAAAAGACAGTTTTAGTGCAGGGATTCCATGACCTTTTATAAGCTCTGTGCTAAATATCCACATACCTTTTTTTAAAGCATTGGAGGGAACTATTTGCGCCGGCAAAGATTGCTTTGAACACGGTAGGTACAGAATTTTCTCAGTAGAGAAATAAATATTGCAGGGTCCAGCAAGGGAGCTTGCATTTACTTTTTGAGCACGACAAGGTGGTGAACGGTCTTCCTTAACCCCCAAAACATTGAGGGTAAAGCCTGCCTACACTCTCTCACGGATTGCCCTGAATGCTTTGGATATTAAGGAAGACTCTATGCCCACTCCACCCAGCCAGCTAATTAAGCTGAAATGATAATGGAAAAGTCTTGTTTTCTCCTGCTCCAGAGTATGTCCGGAACCAATGGATTCAAGTTACAAGAAAAGAGATTCCCATGCAACATCAGGAATAACTTTATGATAGTAAGAACTGTAAGATAGTGGAACGGACTCCCTTGGAAGGCGATGGCCTCCCCTTCCTTGGAGGTTTTTAAGCAGAGCTTGGGTGGTCATATGTCATGGGTGCTTTAGATGACATTCCTGCATGCTTCTATGATAGGGTTGCCATACGGTCAGAATTTCCTGGACATAGCAGGAAAATGGCAGATGGAAACAGCATCAAAGTGGAAATCGCTGAAATGTCTGGGAAAATGCAAACATACGGCAAGCCATGTCGGAAGTCTAGATTTTGGCGAATTTCCTTAAAAATAGCTCAAAAAGTCAATTTTAAGATTTTGCCCAACCACTTTGGGCAAAACTTTTTTAAAAAGCTCAAAGCTCAATAACTTTTTTGTCTGAATTTTTTACTTTTGGGCAACCCTATATTCTATGATAAATAGAATTGCCCTGTTCTCCCTCCCCTGGGTCCATGAATTAGCTTTCTTTTATTTACTGGGAAAGCTCATTTGCTCCTCACGATTGTATGGGAGACTATAAAGGCAAAACGTAGGAAAGTGATGGTCAGACATATAAGAGTATTGTTGCTCCCTGGACAATATGACAAGTGAATTAAGGGCAAGGATCAGAATGACTCTTTCCTTAGAGTGCAGAAAGAATGTAGAGTGCGGAAGTCATGACAAACTCTTCCCTTTCACATGCCCACTCACATTGAATCTACACTTCAGACTTCTCATGAGATGCGTTTGGATACCTTACTATCTTTAGGCAGAAACTCACATTTTTGTCTTTATCGTCTTGTCCAGCTTTCTGTAAAGCAAAACAAAGGGTTACTTCTAAACATCAGCATTTCAAAGAAAAACAGAGAGCAGTGCAGCACAGCAGGTCATGGGTGGAATTCAACACCATGCTCTTCCAATCATTCTGTATCTGCAAGCATTTCTTTCAACTTGCCAAGTGGAATAATCCCCCTTTCCTCTGTCTGCACACTGTTCTGGGAGATATCCCAACCCCCCCCCAAAGCCAATTTCTGGGGATTTGTGGAGTGAAGCCTTGTTGTACCAGTGGGAGTCCTTGTGCAAGGGTGAATCTAACTCAAAGTGCATAGTGTTGTAAACAAAATCTGCCCTTTCCCCCTTATGGGGTATCCAAAAGGCCGTATAGAGTCCGTACGTGGGTTCCCTGTTGGTAGGAGAAAATAACAGAGGCCAACCAGAGAATATTGAGAAGCAATGCAGCTAGTAAGCCTGATCTTTATTGATGTGTTGCAACAGGGTGCTCTCCTCACATGCAGGAGGACGGAGGAGGACCTAGAACAAAGGTGTGCCTGCCCTTATATAGACATTTTAAATTCCCTGCCCTGGAGTTCAAGACCACCCCTCCATACATCATACATACATCACAGAAGGGGTGTAACCCAAGACCACCACCCCACAAACATCATACCTACATCACAGAAAAGGTGGCCTACAACAGAAATTTGAATGTTGTTGTTTTTCCTGTCTGCCAGGTTATCTGATAATGCCTTATCTGATTGCCTTTCCTGGTAGTCTGCCCATTCCTTTGAAATGGTGATTACTAAATTCCTGTAACAAGGAAGGTTTTTTCACCTCCTCCCTCCTTGCAGAGAAACATTTGGTCAGCTTGGGAGTTAAAATGGTTTCAGGACTGTCTTCCTGTGCTGCTTCAGACATGTGGTTTATATATTTATGTACGTGTTTGCTTGGTACATTTATGAACATTTATTATATATCTAAGACCTTAAAATTCTTATTACAATAGCAAAAGGATACTTTACAGTGCTGAACTCTGAACCATTTTAAGATACCTTGCCCTGTCTAGGTGGAGGCAAAACAACATTCCCACCCACCCAATTTTATGGAATTGGTATAAGGAGAGGAGAATCACATTAAAATAAAATCTAGGAGGATGCCAGAAATCTCAAAGGAGCTGGGTTTGTCATTTAGATCCCTCCAGGGTTCTGCA
Organism: Podarcis tiliguerta; assembly: GCF_965153285.1. NCBI lineage: Eukaryota > Metazoa > Chordata > Lepidosauria > Squamata > Lacertidae > Podarcis > Podarcis tiliguerta. The sequence goes on along the minus strand of NC_139542.1, from coordinate 27,697,543 downwards.
AAATCCAATATTTCGTTAAGGAAAATCAGTTCTGTGCTGAAAGACAATGGCATGGAATAAACAACTGAAAGCAGGGGAGGGCTAATGAGACTTACCACTCCAATATTGAAATTTATACCTGCCTGGAAGAAGAGAGACAGGGGTTAATGTATATATGTTTCTTTGACTGGCCTACATTTCATGAGACAAAAAGGATCTTCCAATCTGGATTATTTGATGTATGATTCTTTGTATGACAGCAGCTGTTACATTTCTTTCACTCCATTCCGCTCCTTCTCTGCATCACCCCCTAGGATGATGTTTACAATCCCTAGCAACTGTTTATAATAAGCGTATGTTGATGCTGGGTAGCCATATTAAGCTGCCTTATTACCATTGCTCTGTAGCTCAGTGTCAGGGCTGCCAACTCCGAATAGTAGCTTCTTTCTAGGATCTTAGGTAGGGATGGCCAAATCTGTCAGTATGTCAGTTTCTCGTTTTTTTCTAATCAAATCAGTTTTTCTAATCTAATCAGCTCACCACATTTCTGTATCAGTATGCGATTATTATTTTTTTAAAAAAGAATCCTAATGGAAATCTATCAGCATTTGAGTGCACCTTTTTTCTAACAGACATACTTCAATGCAATATTTTTGCAATCAATTTTTCCTAATATAATGCATTGGGATGGTTGTTTTTTTTTAAAAAAAAGAATACTCTTTTTTGTTACACTTTCCCTTAAAGTTCACATTTTTTTTTGTTTGGAGAACGTTGTTGCAAAATTTAAAAATGTGTTTTGGTTCTTTTATTACTTTGGGAAATCCCCCCCATCTTAAGCATTGAACCTTTTATAGGCCTGCTACTAGATTTCCTTTTAATTGGGACTACCAACGAATGTAATCTTCTTCTTCATCATCATCATCATCATCATCTATACATCCATCCCATTCCCCAACACATAACTCACCATAAGTAGAAGTCTCAAGCAAATGGACCCATGGACTGGCTGAAATCCTGGAATCTGACATCCTTTATTCACTTCTACAATCTATAGTTAAAACCGTAATTGAAATGATTCAGAATAATGTAACAAATATTTCAGATTTCCCATTTATCCCCATTTACTAGAAATTTAGCATCATGGCACAACTTGCTACATCTTCCCAGGGAGGGAGGTATTCTTTTATGCCAATCGTTCTTTTATGCCAAAGTATTCTCTTTGCACTTGTCCAAGCTGACATGGCTTTATCCCAAGTAGAACAGCCACACATTGTTAAAAAGGAGGAAATGCACCAGCCAAAAAAAGAGGACAAAGGGGGACACAGATTTTCATAAAATTTGCGCATCCTCATTTATATGTGTAAATCCGAATTTAGTAATACTTGCTGTAATTTAAATAGAAACGCGAGGTTTCCAGGACCTAGCTGTTGATGGCAACTTAAAGACCACTTCTGTCCCTTTTAGGGTTCTTTAACTTTAAACCAGGTTTCAGCAGGACAAAGTGATGACTGTCCTCTGGCAGCCCTTCAAACAGGGAATGGTCCTCTGTAAAGTAGGGCACATGGCTGCCCTAATTCCAAGATGGCCTGTGGGTGAGCAGATTACTCTGGTGTCACCTGGCTGAAATAAATCTGAGTCAGGATGAAAATTAAACCTGAAAGCTTTTGGGCTGGGGTGAGGGGAAGGAGACTGACCCATTTATATCCCACAACAATTGTGGTCAGCAATGGTGAGTATCACATTGCAGAAATGAATTGACACCCATTTGCTCCCTGGAAACACCAGTTGTCATTTATTCTCACTTCTAAGGTGGCACTCAGCTAAGTTAAACTCAGAAATGAATGGGCCTGAGCCAGCTCAGCCCAGTGGTTCCATCAACCAAAGCGTTGCTTAGATTCCCTAATCGCTTCCAGCGGTTTGAGACCCGTGGGCGCTGCCTGGCTTTAAAAAAAAGAAAAAGAAATTAATGGGCCTAACTTGGCTGTATTCATTAATTCCAATGGGTCTACTCTGAGTAAAAGCTGAATGCAATCCCTATGTTCAGAGTTCCTGGTGTTTCCTTCTTAGACTGTGATCTAAGATTTCAGAAGCTGCTGTTCTTGCCATATTTTAAACTTTATAGCAACGATTTCATGGGGTCAGCCCCCACCTTATAATTGCTGCTTATTTTTTAAAAGGCTGAAGCAAAATAAAGACAGGGCCTTCCATATATTACAGCAGAAATAATTACATTTTAAAAATATGTCTTGATGCACTACTATCAAAACTGAAACAAATAATAACTACTATAAATGTAATTTGTGGATCTTACTGCACTCCAGATTTCTCATTATAATGGCAGAATACAGTTTAGCCTATTCAGCCTTAACAAGATGGACACATCTGTGGCCCTCTAATACATGTAAATGCATACTTTGATTAACAGGCTAGCAAAATTGTATCCGGGTAACTACTTCCAGTTTTTGTTGTTTTTTCTTGGTCTTCCTAGATTTTTTTTTTAAAGAAAAAAAGAAAAAAGGGATTATTTTGCTTCCGCAGTGGAATTTTAAGTACAAGAAGAACATGAAAAGTTCATGGAAAACCACAGGCCATATTCTTATAACAGAAATCAGTTCAGGAAAATGTCTTCCATTTGCGGACAAACTGTGCCAGAACGCACCTAGATCATTCACACGCACCTAGAACTGTCCTAGATAACCCCTTGAAACAGGGTTGGAAGTTCTGGAACAGCCCATAACAATAATCCTGTAAGTTCCCATCTAAAATCACCCATCAGCCTAACCTTTTTTGTTACTGGAACAGCCTTGGACACCCCCAGTGCCAGAAAACAGACGAAAAGCACACCAGCCAGGAATGGCAGCCTCATTGTGTCCAGATCTAGCCTCTTCACAGCAGGTTTTGGGTTATCGAGAATGCACTGTTAGGTTACCCAGTTCTGATTTCTATTTGTCTTTATATCCTATACAGAGTCACACAGCCTGGAAAGGCAGCCCAATGGATCCTTCTCTTATGATAGCCCTCCCCTTTCCCTGTCCTATATGACCGCCCACCTCAGTTCCTCGTAGCTTTCAAAGTTCTCCGTCTTTCATTCTTCTCCTTATCTCTCCTGGCATTCACGATGCCTTAAGCAATACCATTTAGGAAAAGGACTCTTGCATACATGGCTGTCTAAAAGTCTGTCAAAGGTCTCTGAGCTCAGTTGCGTAAGAGGCAAGAAGTCCTGAGGTGGGCCTCAAATGTATTAAAATGGCTGATCAAGAGTGGCGGTTGGGGACTTGAATGAAAGATCTTCCCTGAGCACCGAAGTTCTTCCATGAACTTCAACAAGGCTCCTGGCAACTCCTAGGCACGTCCATGGCACCATGGATTGTAGATAGATACAAATAAGCATGTATTGATGACAGGAATGCCATATTGACTTCATGGGCCCTTTCCACCCACATACAACACATCTTCTCCTCAGAAAGAGCCATGGCATATCCCCCATCAGAGCTGCTTCATAGCCTCACATGTGGGTCACAGCCTTCCTACAGGAACAGGGGCATTTTTCTGATACCAAAGTTTTCACACAGCTAATGCAGAATGCGGCCGCAAATAATACTTCTATAAAATCTGAGTAAGGGTAACAAGAGCATTTCACAAGGGAGGGAAACACAGAGCCACATGGGCAAGGATAGTCACTACAATAGCCAGGTCTCAAGCAGCAACGCCAAGAGTTATCCTCATTGCTCAGATCCATATGAGAAGCAGCAGATGTGTATTTGATTCCCAATCCTCCATAATGCAGATACTACCATCTGCGTTTCCTGATGTCAACAATAATTTTGAAAGTCTTCTAGCATGCCTGCTTCACCAAGAATGCTAGAATATTAAATGAAACTTCTTTATTTGCTGTTGTTTTTTGAGGAAGCTTTGAAATGTAATCTATTACCCCCATTAAAAAAGGACAGTTTAGATTAGCCTTTGCCAACTTGGTATCCTCCAGATGTTCTGGACTAAAAGAAGAAGAGTTTGGATTTGATATCCCGCCTTTCACTCCCTTTAAGGAGTCTCAAAGCAGCTAACATTCTCCTTTCCCTTCCTCCCTCACAACAAACACTCTGTGAGGTGAGTGGGGCTGAGAGACTTCAAGGAAGTGTGACTGGCCCAAGGTCACTCAGCAGCTGCATGTGGAGGAGCGGAGACGCGAACCCGGTTCCCCAGATTACAAGACTACCGCTCTCAACCACTACACCACACTGGCTGATGGGAGTTGTAGTCTGGAGGACACCAGGTTGGCAAGAGCTGATTTAGATGGCAGGTTGTTTGGAGCAGCAATTTTTAAAACAAACAGATCTTTTAGTCTACTACAGTAAAATATTTTGTTACCCTATCTAGTTAACAGCTGTTGGTGGGGTGATTGGTAAGGCCACAACAACTTCTTATAAACTCTCGTTTCTTTTCATTTCATCGTTACCAACAGATATAGAGCGGTAGGAAACAAAAAGAGAATAATGATGTTTTAGAAAGACTTGCGTGAATTTACTTGACAGGGCTGATATTAAATTGAATTGTACACACCAGAATGGGAAATTCGGGACATATGGCAACACTAGTATTCAGAAGATCTTGGGCAAGTACGCTTGGCAGTTAATAACAGAAGTATTTTGGGCGTCATCCTAGGTACACTCATTTGGAGAAAAGTTCAATTGAAATCAGTGGGGTTTACTTTTGAGTAGATGCACACAGCACCGGGTTGCCGAGTGGGTCTTCTCTATGGTCAGAAAGACAAGCAAACAGTGGAAAAAGAGCTATGCTAGATTTTAAAAGGTAATTTTTTAAGAGCCTCGTGAATAAGACAGGAGTTTATGATATGAGAAAGAATGTTCTGAATGCTGTCATAAATGTGTATTCAAGACCTAAATTTATTACTCAGTTAGACATCGGCTTGGATTCTGAGATAAGCTAACAAGGAAGTTGGTGGAAGGAGAGTTTCCCATCTCTTACTCCCCAAGCAACTACATGAAGGGCCACGGGGCTCCTCTTTAATAATTTGGGGTGGCGTGTGAGAGGCTGCTGGGAAGGAAGGAATCATTCCAAAATTGGAGACGCCTCCAATCTCCCCTGCCCCCAGTATGGACTTAAAAATTTCTTCCAGTTTATTTTTCCATGCATTCTTTTAAAAATCTTGACCTTTTTAATGGGTTGTTAGGTTCTGCAATACTTATGGATAAAAATGTCCCTTTCGTATTTTTTTGTGTTAATATATAAACATGAAGGGATGTGGGTTAAACCACAGTGCCTAGGACTTGCCAATCAGAAGGTCGGTGGTTCGAATCCCTGCGACGGGGTGAGCTCCCGTTGCTCGGTCCCTGCTCCTGCCAACCTAGCAGTTTGAAAGCACATCAAAGTGCAAGTAGATAAATAGGTATCGCTCCAGCGGGAAGGTAAACGGCGTTTCCGTGCGCTGCTCTGGTTCGCCAGAAGCGGCTTCATCATGCTGGCCATGTGACCCGGAAGCTGTACGCCGGCTCCCTCAGCCAATAAAGCGAGATGAGCGCCACAACCCCAGAGTCGGCCACGACTGGACCTAATGGTCAGGGGTCTCTTTACCTATACATGAAACCATTCTATCCCAAAATTAGCATCTTTTGATATTGTGTCTGTTTCCCATGTATTTTATGCCGTAAGTCACTTGGGCACACCTTTCATATGTGCGAAGAATAAATATAATATATAAGAATAAAACCAAAAGAACATCAGAAAAGAACAAAAGGAGTGAAGAAAGCAGGAGATATCCTATCTAGAAATAGTACAATTTAATCTGATGGATTTTATATATATATCAAATTCCTCTTCTTGGAAATCTTCTTGTACCCATGCCTTCTTCCTTCAACATACCTGCTTCAACCTCATCAGAATGCCAACAATTCCATACATTTCTTAGATTCAGTAGATCTTTTGGTCAGTGTTTTGCTTTTAAGCTTAATAGTAACTTAAAAGGGAAACAGCATGTATAAAGTATTCTTCCAGATTCTATATTGCCAGCTTTGAAATTAATTGAATACTGCACTCTCTCAGCCCCTAATATTGAAATTTAGATTATATTAATGAGCTCTCCAACAAAATATGGCAGTCGGGGGGTGCTCTTCTTCTTTATTCCGAGTCCCCTTTTTCAAACATAAATTCTTGCCCTGTGCCACCATACTTTTGTTTTTAAGCTGTTTACAGTTTTACATTCAGCAACTGCTGTCTCAAACCATTTCTCATTTCCACAAAAGCCCCATAGGAAACTGGGATCCAGCATTGACTGTAAGTATGTGGAAATGGCTACAATGGCAACGTCAGAAAGAAGCAGACCTGAACATCTGTGATATAAAACGTTATGGGGTTTTAGCAGGAAACTATGAGACATGCACTGATTGCAGTCAGAGCAATATTACCGGTCCATAACATTTAAAGGTTTACGCCGGGAGCGCAAATGTTCACGAATGCCCAATAAAATGGACATCTGGAAAGTCCCTCAGTCAACATCCCATGGCCATTGAGCACGCTCAGTCCATGTTGAACAAAAAATGACAGATTCACCAATCCTTATCCCAGGATTAACACATTACAGTTGAGTAACCTGAATGCTTATCGTAGCATCAGTCACTGAAGCCAGGCTGTCTCTGATTTTGCTTTGCTATTTGCAGGGGAGTAAAGACCTATTTATTTTTGTTCCACCAGTTCTGTTTGTGCTATTCTTTTTCCTCTGATGTATTTATTTATTTATTGTAATTGCTAATTATAGTTTTAAATTGTTAAATTGTTATTGTTTTTAAATCATGTCGTCATTGTTACTGTGAAACACTTTGAGAATCATCATGGCTGAAATGTGGCACACCAGTATTGTAAATAAAAACGTATAGATAAGTAAATGTTCACAGCTTTCTTCATAAGGCTACAGGGACTAAGTCTCTCAATAATGCTGCCCATATGCAAGCTTTGCACTAGATGAAATGACCTGTGTAAACTACTCTCTCTGGACAAATACATTTTATACAGTGGACCAGAAGAGGGTGTTAGAGTTATAACTACCAGGAAAAGAGAGGCATTATTATTCACTACAGTGAGGGAGATGGCAAGCAGATATCTAAAAAACCAAGTGATTGTTTTGTTCCACATATAAAGTGGCATTAAAGAATTGTAACCCAACGATTCTTCATACATGGACTGACGGAACTTCCAATAATAAATGTTTTCCTAATTGTGCAATTTGATGCCTAATTCCTTGTGATTAAGTCCCACTGAACTCAGTAATTTTCTGAGTAAATAATAATTAATAAAAAGTGCTGTAAAACGTATTTTTTGCTCTATAAGATGCACCAGATCACAAGACGCACCTAGTTTTTGGAGGAGGAAAACAAGAAAAAAACATTCTGAATATCAGAAGCGAGAACAGCAAGAGTGATCGCTGCGCAGTGAAAGCAGCAATCCCTCTTGCTGTTCTGGCTTCTGGGATAGCTGCTCAGCCTGCATTTGCTCCATAAGACGCACACACATTTCCCCTTACTTTTTACGAGGGAAAAAGTGAGTCTTATAGAGCGAAAAATACGGTAATTTTCATTATCATTGCCTAGGAGCTCCTGTTAAGGTCTCTGTTGTTGGTTTTACTGCACCAACTATTTAAAGTGTTCTGTTTTAATCTGTGGATTTTCAAATTTTGGTGTTTTTCTTTTTATTTAAAAGGGCATAGGATCTGCCTGGGAAGAGAGGGGAGGGGAGGGGAGGGGAAGGCAGGTGGGCCAATGACAGTGGTTCTTGGTAGGTGGCAGGTGGTATGGGGAGGTGCAGAACAGGTAAGGGACACACAGCACAGGCAGTTGGTGACTGTGCTGTGCGCCAGCCCCTCCTCCAGCCTAGGGAATTGTGGCTGTCCTATCAGCCAACCCTCAAGTCTGTGGCTGCCATTGCTGAATGACAGGTCGGCTCGGAGTAAGACCTTCCTGATCCATGATCTGAATAGGAATGAGGAGACCAATCTGGTCTGTATCATTATCACTGAGACTTAGGTGGGTGAACAGGGTGGAGTTGGGACTCAGCTACACAGGTGCAAATACAATGTATTAAGTGTGTTTTAAGTGCATTATACAAATGTGACACTAGATGACGATGGTGAGTGAATTCAATATACTTTTCAAAACGCTTTTTTAAAAAGCATTTTCACAGTGTTTTTTATATGTGTCTAGATTCCACCTTGGTCTCATTCAGCTGTGCCCACCTGGGTACATAGTGCAGCATGAGGGCAGGTTTGATGGTCAGAGAGGAGGAGATGCTGTGGTCTATAGAAATTCTCTGTCTTCTCTCCAGGCTCCCCCCCCCCTCTCGTGTGTGTGTGTGTGTGTGTGTGTGTGTGAGAGAGAGAGAGAGAGAGAGAGAGAGAGAGAGAGAGAGATTGGGCATTTGGGTTGGATATGGGACTCTGCTGGTTTGCTGCTCAGTGGTCTCCCTGCCTGAGCTGACAGAGCTGGTCTCAGAGGTGGTGTTAGGGACTCCTGGACTGCTTGCTGGTTTGGTGGGACTTTCATGCCAGTGAGACTGGCTCTGGGGTGGTTCAGGATTTCATGGCTGCCATGACGATGGGGCTGTTCCAACATGTCATTGGCCCAATGCATGTGGCAGGACACATTCTGGACCTTCTTTCTCTCAACTAGGCGGGAAAAGAAGGTTCTGAAAGTGGGGGGTATTGATATTAGCTCCTTTTCATGGTCAGATCACTTCCTGTTGAGATTTAGGCCAGCAGCACCTTTCCCCCTCTGCAGCCGAGTGGGACCTATTAAGGCGGCCTGTCCTCAGAAGCTAATGGATCTTACTGGTTTCCTGTCGACTCTAGGATTTTCCAGCTGTGATGAGTGGTACTCCTGTAGAAGCCCTGGCTGACCTGTGGAACATCTTAAATGGCTTGGGCCACATGAGCGCCTCTGAGCTCCCTCTCCCGCATTTTGGTGTCTAATGGGCTCCCTGGTATTCTCCAGAGCTTAGGGCGAGGAAACTAATGACTGAAAACCAGGTACACATTCAAACTGAGCCTCTTCAGTTGAGTTTAGTCATGCCAGCCCAGGTCTCTTTTTCTGTAGCAACTGATAATGCTTTCAGACCTTGAAAGAGAACCTGACCTTTGGAATTCTGCTCAATTCTTGTGGGGCAACTTTATCCTATATGCTCTTGATTATCAGTGATGGGTTGATTAGATGTCTTTCTTAGTTAATGATTTCTTCCGACGGGCCTAAATTAGCAGGCACCAGCTGGCACTGTAGGAAAACCTTTCATCAGGAAAAGATTCTTGGGCAATTGAGGTCACACAACTACTTATCCCAACAAACTTGCTCTCAATAGATGCCTTTAGATAGAATTCATTGACCTCAATGCAAAAATATGCTCTGGGAGCTAAAACGTATGGTCAAGAGAACCACATGGAACATCTCCTATGGGGCTGAAACATTGGGAGACATGGGTCTCAGTGGTCCCCTCTGCGCATGGGCACCCCACCCAGAAAAGAAAACATACCAAAGGAAAAGGTTGTAGGCTGATTTTCTAAAAGAGATGCTAGTTTTTTAAGTACAGCTTGTTTCTATGTGCAGAGCACGCAGACGTGTTTTCTCACTTCCCCTTTTCGTGGTTGTTGTTGTTTAGTCGTCTTAGTCGTGTTCGACTCTCCGTGACCCCATGAACCAGAGCATGCCTTGGAAACTGTCACTTTCTTCTCAAAGCTTCTCCTTTTTTATGTCCATGGAGTTTTCCTGGCAAAATACTAGAGTGGTTTGCCAGTTCCTTCTCCAGGTGGATCACATTTAGTATAAACTCTCAGCTATGACCTGTCTTGGGTGGCCCTGCACGGCATAGCTCAGAGCTTCTTGGAGTTCTTCAAGCCCCTTTGCCACAACAGGGCAGTGATCCCTGAAGGGTCTCTTTGTGGTGGACTCCAATAAAAGCTTTCCCATATGATTCTCCTGACTGCTTCAGCTCCAAGTGGCAGCATTTACAACAAGGTCCCCCATGCAATTGTAAACCACTCACTCCCTATGCACCTTTCCAACCACAATGGCACTTTTCTGGTCCCCTGCTATTGCCAATTCTGCTGTGTGTGTGCTGTATACCCATGTTTAAATGAAGCCAGGTTGATCAGAGGGAGGGAATGCAGGAAGGCAGAGGGAAGGCTGGCAAACTCAAAGGGCAATGAAGCAGTTGGTCACGCACGGGCATCAGCTTATGCCTCTCCATTCTGGGCACCTTGGTGTGCATCTAGTTCATCCCTGTCTTTGATCTCCAGCAGCAGAAGTAAGGCATGGGCATTGAGGGCCAACTCTAGTTGGTTGGAGTATGGTGCTGATAATGCCAAGGCTGAGTAACTTGCAAACAACAAATCCTCTGTCTCTGCACAATCTCTTCTCCTGGGTTCTCATTTTGCTGCTTACAGAACTGAATGGAGGAGTTCCTATTGGGAGCCATTTGTGAAATTGTCGTCTGATATATTGTACGGTTGAAAATCATTGCTGATAACAAGAATGTCACAGTTCAGGTGGCAAGACCTGTTTCTTAACTGCAGCAATGAAATCGATAGGATGTGCCAAGAGTATGACTGATCCTCATTTAGCTAGCTGGCTAAAACATAGGGAAGTGCTTATCTTATCTCTCAGAATATCGTTTGAGAATTGCAGCTGAAATGTACCTGACAAAGTCCAGCCTGGCATCCTGCCTGCTAAATGGTTCCAGTCAACATTCATCCAATCACCTTAATATAGCAATTCCCTCCCCTGACTAGTAGAGTAATTTTGATCTCACAGATGGGATAGGAATATGAATCGGAATAGTGGGGCTCTTGGCTGCAAATATACATTTATAGCTCCAACTTCCCCAGTGGTGCTGTATCCAAAATTTCAGCGGCAAATTATATACACACTATTCTTTTAAAGCACGTTCAAAGCAGAGTTTTCTCCTCAAAGCTTTCTGGACACTGTAGTTTGTCAAGGGTTTTGGGAATTTGAACTCTGTGAGGGATAAACTACAGTGCCCAGTTTGCTTTGAGGAGGGGAAATATGCTTTGAATGTGGTTTAAGGGCACAGAATAGGCCTTCACCGTGTTGGCACCCCACTTTTGGAATGCTGTCCCAAGGAAGGCACCATTATTACTTAACTTTTCTAAATTTCCTGCATTTCTTTTCCACCAGGCCTTTGTATTTTAGTAATCTACGGGCTCCTTTTCTCTTGAGGCAATGTAACCCTGAAGCTACAGACCTGCTCCTTCTGGGGGAGTGCAACCTCATCTAGAAGAGGCCATCTCCCTATTTCTTGGACCCAAGAACCTGGAACACAAAGCAGCTCTGTCTTATCAGCATTCTACTTCAATTTACTGGCCCATATCCAGTCCATCACCACGTTCAAGCCCTGGTCTACCACCTGAACGGCAACTCCTGATTCATATGAAATAGACAGATAGGGCTTAGTATTATCTCCATATTGATGCCATCTCACGTATATCTCCGAAGGACAGCTCCCAGCATTTTCAGATAGATGTGGGGGGCACAGGGGGCAAGGTGGAACCCTGCATTATGCCACAAGACAACTCCCATAGTGCAATAGCTCTCACCGTAACTACTTTCCGGAAATGACCCTGCAAGTAGGAGCAGAACCACTTGGAAGGATGGCGTGGTTAACAGTGTCAAAAGAAATCTAAGGAATCTAAAACAAACAGGGTTGCACTTCTCCTATCTAGCTCCCAGAAAATGTGGGTGACCAAGGCAGTTTCAGCATCATGAGCTAACTGGAAACCAAACTGAAATGGGTCCAGATAATCAGTTTCTTTCAAGTATCCCTGAAGCTGGGCCACCACTCTTCCCGCACAATCACCTTGCCTCCAAAGTGGATATTCATCACTGGTGATAGTTGTTACACCAACCAAAGCATCACAAAGCAGTGTGCAAGCTCCAGAATTCTTCATCAAGCTGAACAGTAAACAGAGTAATGGGTGGGTGGGGAGAGGAATCTTTTTTGGCTGATGTTGTAGCCAAACAATATTAAGATGAATGGGAACCAAGACAGTAAATATTCACATGAAGCTCTTTATGTGCTGTGCAGGTATTAGGTTCCACCTGCTGGGAACAAAAAGCAGAACAATGACTAACTCCTCATTTCTGAAAATGTAACAAAATTGTTTAACCATTTAACCACTTGACAAAATGTTATGGAGAACTCAGAAGCTTGCCACACCAATTTTGTATATTTTGGTTGCTTTAATATTTTGGTATTGTCCTAAAACAAACTTTGGAATTCTACTCATATGTGATGCTTCTTCAAATACTTAATCCAAGGGCTTCTTCAAATATTTAATCCAAGCACCCAGCCTACAGACAAGTGGAGTGGGACTTTTTTAATTTTTAAAAAATCATATTCATCAATGTTTGTTAAGTGTTTTAAATCAGTGGGCATTTAGAGAGTGCTGGAGAGGAGGAAAGAGTTAAGAAAGTATGTGTGAGACTTCAAACTTAGTCTAGAACTGACTGAAGCCAAAAGTAGGTTGCTCAAGAGCTATTATCATGCATGTTTGAATTGCTGGCAGCACACATTTCAAGTTCCTGATAGGTTCACAGAGATGTTAAGAGTCGTTGTTCCTCAGAAAGTCAGTGTTGACTTTTTACTAGGCTTAGAGTGCTATACAGTGGTACATCGGGTTAAGAACTTAATTCATTCTGGAGGTCTGTTCTTAACCTGAAACTGTTCTTAACCTGAGGTATCACGTTAGCTAATGGGGCCTCCTGCTGCTGCTGCGCTGCCAGAGCATGATTTCTGTTCTCATCCTGAAGCAAAGTTCTTAACCTGGGGTACTATTTCTGGGTTAGTGGAGTCTGTAGCCTGAAGCGTCTGTAACCTGAAGCGTCTGTAACCCGAGGTACCACTGTACTTGCTACTCGTGTGTAAGCTTCACTGAGTTTAGTGGGGCTGTATATAGAGTTGAGATTACAGGATTCTCACCCCTGTTTAAAATACTTCGCTGTTTAGAAAATACACATGCTAAGATGTTGCTCTCAAACCAGTCCTGTGTTGAGCAAGCATGTCAATGGTTGTTGTTGTTGTTGTTGTTGTTTTGGCACTATGGAGACACAGACATCTTCAGCAGGAGAGGTAACTAAGTACAGTCTGATTTTGTTTGCCTTGGCTGACCTGACAAATTCAAACCAATTAGCTGCCCTATACTTAGATTCTCAGAATTTGAATTGGCAAAGCACCTAAGGCAAAACGGACAACAATGGTCAGGCTCCAGATTGAATGCTCTGCACTTGTCTTTCCCACCCTTATTATACAGAGTGGAACAGCTTCCAAACACCACCTGGGGTTGGTTGCAACAAGGCAGTATGAAGAAGCTTTGTGCTCTCTTTCCTTGGGTCAATATTTAATTTCTCTCAGCAGTAAGACACCGCAAAGAGGATTGATAAAAGTTTGCTAGTTCAAATAAGGACTTTCAATTAAACTAAACCCCCACCCTGATTCCTTTTCTCTCTGTGTTTTCTCTCTCTCTTTAAATCAACAGTCACAGTATAATATGTTATTCAAAGCTGTACCTCAAAGAACTGTGGACTTGGGAACACTTCAGCTGGGTTTTCACAGGCACCCTTTGCAACAGGGTAAATAATCAGTTTTAGAAGCTAAATCTTATAGGGCCATGTGACTAAATTGCACTTTAGTCAGCCACACCAGTGTGTGAATTGCTTTCAAGATAAGTGAAGGCATAAATCCCCCCCAGGGAACTAAGGAATACCTCAGGTTGAGCAGAAATCTCCTCTGTGTTAAGCTCCCCTCTTACAGCAGATAAGCATGGCATTTGATGGCACCTGGAAGGTGGAGAAGAGTGAAAACTATGAGAAGTTCATGGAGGCGATGGGTAAGATCTAGATCCCCTTTGCCTCCTATGACAATGTTTGTTATCACTGCTGTTTGAAAGCTTGGTGGAGATGCTGCCCTTCTTTTCATGGTCTCCTTAGCCACCGATGTTCTGCTGCATTGCCTGCTACCTACTAAATTTCAGCTCTTCTATCCATTAGAGGGAGCTTCCTGGGGAAAAATATAGCTTGCCAGTAAATGAATCTTGCACAACCATTAGGGTTGCCTCTCCTCCTCCTCCTCCTATTCGTCCAACACGGGAGATGTAGTGATGTTGAAATGTTTTGCTAGGTTTTTTCCCCGCCTGCAGAGGGAAAAAATATATTTAGCACTGCTGGCATGTTGCAATAAAGAATTCACTGGCCTTTATTTTTTTTCCTGCGCTTTTCTTGAAGCAGCTCAGCGTGGTGTGCGTAATTTATGCCCTTGCCACCACTGTTTTAGCTTCACAAGCACCCCTGTGAGGTGGGATGGCTGATAAAGCACATTTGAAACACGTTCTTTCCTTCAGAGAATTCTGGGCAATGTAGTTTACCCCTCACAGTCACAATTCCCAGTATCCCTTAACAAACCACAGTGCCTATATATGTGTGTATATATACATTGGTGGGGAAGAATGTGCTTCCTATGTGCTTTAACGTTATAGTATGTATGCAGCCAGTCACCCTGTGAGCTTCATGGCTAAGCAGATATTTCAACTCAGGTTTTCAAACTCTTGGCTTTACACACAGACACTAGCTCTTATCTTTGAAAGTTTACCTTTCCTCTTAATCCTGCTTGCAAAACTCAAGGCAATGATTTCCTGCTCTCATACTTTTCTAAGACTTAACATCTCCTTGAGCACTCAGTGGAATATGCCATATGCCCACTATACAGCATTTGCAGCCTTCAAGCTACTGCTGGGAGTCCAATTTTTAAGAAAATTAAATTTATATACCGCCCCATATCCACAGGTCTCAGGGCAGTTCACAGGATTGTTGTTGTTGTTGTTGTTTAGTCGTTCAGTCGTGTCCGACTCTTCGTGACCCCATGGACCAGAGCACGCCAGGCACTCCTGTCTTCCACTGCCATCCGCAGTTTGGTCAGATTCATGTTTGTAGCTTCGAGAACACTGTCTAACCATCTCGTTCTCTGTCGTCCCCTTCTCCTTGTGCCCTCCATCTTTCCCAACATCAGGGTCTTTTCCAGTGAGTCTTCTCTTCTCATGAGGTGGCCAAAGTATTGGAGCCTCAGCTTCACGATCTGTCCTTCCAGTGAGCCCTCAGGGCTGATTTCCTTAAGAATGGATGCATTTGATCTTCTTGCAGTCCATGGGACTCTCAAGAGTTTCCTCCAGCACCATAATTCAAAAGCGTCAATTCTTCGGCGATCAGCCTTCTTTACAGGATTAAGTCTCATCAACTCCAGCCTCTTCAGCCCATACATTTCACCATATAGGTCAGTCACGTATATGCAGCTTTCTTCAGTTGACTCTCACCCACTCCCCAAAAAACTTTTCTGCCCAATATTTGGTGCTTCCAAGTAAGGGCTTAATACTGCAAATGCATCATTGAGATATTCCAAATGGGTGGTTGATAGGAAAGAAATTCAATTCAGTTCACATTTGGTGGCAAACTTATCTAATCTACACTTTCTGAAACACTGTATTTTACTCTGCAAACCACCTTGAGATCTTACAATGAAGAGCAGTATAATAATAATAATAATAATAATAATAATAATAAAAACAATACCCCCATTAAAAAAGAAGTCACATTTTTCTTAATTTTGCAATGCAATCCTCTAGTCAAGTAATGTGTGTGCAAAAGTGCACACGCTAGGGTAAAATGTGCATATAAAACTGAATATATTAGTGAAAATAGCAAAGAAAAATGCTTTATAGTAGGGAAAGTTGCTTTGCAAACATGACCAATATTTGCATACCAAAATGTATCTATTAGGAGAAAACGTTGCTGAATTTTTGTGAAGGTAGCTTTTAATAGTTGCAAACTGAAGTAAAAATGTGAAGAACTGAAGACTGGTAAAATGAGAAACAACAAATTATTTGGGAGTTTTTTTTTTTATTAAAAAAATAATCTGTAAAATCCAGATTAAATGAGAAGAAATGCAGGCTTTGATACGGACTATATCAGGTGCACACTGCAAAAAACTTGCATGCGTGAGGAATGTACATTCCACAACAAACATCTGGAAGCAGCCCTACATAGCTGTTTCACGTTGAGCAGCATCAACTTATGCCACCCCCAAGATGTTTTGCAATGATATCTTCCTTCCCCCTGGCTCAGAAGAATATAGAGAGCTACATAAATCAATTTATGAATGGATTTACACTAACGAAGGCTCTTTCTTTTCAAAGAGAGCAGAATAGAAGGAGAGAAAATTATCTACGTACTCGGGGTCATTGAGGTAACAAACATTAAAGAGAAATGTCAAGGACCCAGCATTAGTTTGTCCGATGTGCTTTCCAAGCCTTTGTCTATGGCATATTGCAGATCACATATAGTTCACACACTGCCTTAAAAGCCAACAGCATGGGGATATGCAGAAAGGATATCTAGATTGCGTGTGTTAGCACTGAACACCATAGAAAACTATTTCAGAGGTCAAAAAGAAGACTTGCTTAGTGCTAGCCTTCTATTACTGTAGTCAATGTGCTTCCTTTTTTTTTTTTAAAGAACATTCCTACTGGGTGTTTAACTTGCTACCCTCTTCCCTTCTCAGGTATTAATTTAGTAAAGAGAAAACTAGGGGCCCATGACAACCTGAAGATCATTATTCAACAAGACGGAAACAAATTCACCATCAAAGAATCCAGCAATTTCCGCACAATAGAGATAGTATTCAACCTGAAAGAGAATTTTGACTACAGCTTGGCTGACGGAACTGAACTCCACGTAAGACACCTGTTCTCCTGTGATGGTTTTTGTTCCTGTGGGGCAAGTCTGCAGAGAGCAGTACACACCTGATTTGGTTTGGGGTGGTTTCCAGGAACGTTTAAGCTGAACCATATTTTAAAATGTCCATGTCTTTCTTTATGTTGTAGGGCAATTGGGACCTGAAAGGCAGCCAGCTTGTAGGCACATTCAACCGGAAAGATAACGGGAAGGAACTTAAGGCACTGAGAGAAATCGAAGGAGATGAAATGATTCAGGTAAGTTCAGCAGGAATAGCTAACAGATCTTCTTAAGTTTTATTTTTCCTTTGCTAACAGTAACAAAAATCATTTAGGTTCTTGACGAAGAACAAAGGAGGCGTTCTTAAATTTTGACCCTAAGCCAATTTACTTGAAAGTACAATTTACTTTCTGTTTAAAGGAAACAGGAAGAAGATACCTGTTTTTCCTCGGTATAATTGAAAAGGTTAGGATTACAACCTTAGGGAGACATTTCTTCCTGGCCGTAAAAGTTCAGAACTTGGGATACCTCAACCTGTTTTTTTAAAAAAAAGGTATTATAACAAGTGGGAGATGCCACAGTGCTCCTGTTCAGGGTGTCAGCCAGCCACTCACTCGATCAGACTTCTGCATATCACCCCCAAATTCTTATTTTTCTGTGTCTTCACAATAAGCTTACTTATTGGGATGATTCTGGTAATTCTGGAAACCTTTAGGTTTCCCCAAACCTACTGATACCGCCCCCTTGTGTTTCCAGTGCCATTTTGGCTAACCAACTTCTACTTTCTAAAATAATGCCTAAACGGAAGCACAACCATCCTTTGAAATTCTCACTTCTCTAAATTTTGTAGGGCCTTTCTCTAGCCAAGTAATGTCTGTGAAACAACAGCTACTAGCATAAAATGTGCATAAAAATACATATATTTCTGAAAATGCCATACAAAAATGCATTACTAGCCAGTTGAGGGAGAGGGGAGTCCACCCATTTGCTGTCTTGCACAGGTTCACTTCCTTTGTTCCCCTTAATGGCCCTCTAAATAATAATAATAATAATAATAATAATAATAATAATAATATCTTTATTGTCATTGCCCCCTTCGGGGACAACGAAATTACTTGGCTGCTCCATAAAAACAGTAATTAAAAAATATAGTAAAATACAGGAAAGGAGATTTGATGACTTTCAAAGTCCGGGCTTCCCATATGCATTGGGTGTGCTTAAATATAGGGTGCATTGGGTGTGCTTAAATATAGGGTGCATTGGGGGTGCTTAAATATAGGATCTGCTCAGTAACTGACAACATTTTTCTCTCCTCTCCTTCCTCTTCACTCCAATAAGTAACATTCTGATTCTCTCTTTTTTGTACTATTTCAGACTTACGTCTATGAAGGAGTTACAGCAAAGAGAATCTTCAAGAGAGGTTGAACAGTCCAGAATTGAAATCTGAAATAAAACTGTACTTTATTTATGGCAACTGTAATTTCCCCACCGAGCACAAGAGTAATGGAGTTCTGATATGCTTGCCAACATACTATAACTGAAATGCAACTAATGTATGTTTATCTATAATACCCATGTCTGTTTAGATAAATCAGTCTTAGCAATACCATTTATCTACCTTTTATAAATAATGATGGTGGTGTTGGTGGAAATAAACATTACTTCTACTCTGCATTTGTCTTTCATTATTGCACATGAATGTTTTCTTTTTTAAAAAAACCCAATTAGATCACGCCATTTACATAATGCAAACAATATGAGGGCACAACCCAGCACTTACCTGTCCGTTTACTTGATCTGTCCACCCCATTCCCTTGATGAACAGATTTACAAGTGATATTAATATTACCAGTTTACAAGCAGTTTAAAAGATTTTAAAATAATTAAAAATTATTAGTAAAAGAGGTGAAAACATCAGCACCTATGTGTCTGGATAGGCTTGCCAAAGCAAAACAATGTTTTAACCAGGCACCGAGAAGAGGACAGCAAAGGCAGCCGCTGCACTAAAGTATCAATTTCTTACAACCGCAGAGCAAATAATATTGCAGATCACCTATTCAGTACTTGGATTTTCCCTTTGACACTTCTGCCCCTGACGGAAAGAATGAAAAACAAAGTCTATTGAAACGGGACAAAAACGTTTTCCGACTCTTCTTCTTTCTTTGACTATCTCTATGTCCTCTATGACGCAGTCACGCACGAGGCAATGAGATAGGAAACTAAGAGAGTCGCACCTCACAAGCACATCCTGTCTGCAGGTGAGCCCCTACGTCTGCTCGCTCCCGCTTTAACCTTATGGGCGAAAAGTATAGAAAGCTTCCGCGAGTTGATTCTGCGGCTCCAAGGGCCGGATTTCCGTGTTCCGCCGGAAGTCTCTGTCCGGGTGCGCGCGTGTCTCTCTCTACTTTTCCGCCGTTGAATCTCTACGGGCGCAGGCTGCGGACGTGAGCCGGGCGTCGTCTTGCCGGCCGGACCTTCTTCCCGCGTGGGCGAGCCGCGTCCTCCCTCCGCCGCGCCCTGCCTGGCTTGCTCACTTTCCGGCGCAGGGGCGATGGAGCTGGCGAACGGAGTGGAGCTGCGAGAGCGGCGCCTGGCGGAGCGGGAGCCGGGGCTGGCGGGGGCCGCAGGGGCCGCGCCCCGCGGGCCGCCCCTCTCGGGGACGTCCTACTGGCTGGACTTGTGGCTCATGGCCGCCTTCAACCTGGCGCTCTTCGTCTTCGTCTACCTGCTGCCGTGACGGTAAGAAAAAAGAGACCCTCCCCTCCCCCAAAACCCTGCATTTCGCATCAAAACTTTTCCTCCAAGAGGCTCGAGGCGACTTGCGTCTCCCCGCTGCCCTCCAACGTATCCTCAACATCAGCCCTGCGAGGTAGGCTAGGCTTGCCCGATGGCGAGGTGGGGATTCGAACTCGGGTCTTCCCTAGTCGAAGGCTCCCTGCTACGCCAAATGGCCTGAGGGTCCTTTTTCTAGGGCTCTTCCTCAGGCTGGAGGTTAAAACAAAGAGGAGAAGGGGAGCTTGATGCTTAAAGACAAAGCTTTCCAGTGTAGGAGGAGCGTAGGAGGAGACAGCCAGCTCCTTGATCGGGTTCTGCTAGCCCAGCAAGGGTGTGCAGGTAACAGACGGTGCTGGGAGGAGGAAATACCTACCTGTGACAAAAGAGGGAGACAGATGTCCGGGGGGGGGGGATTAGGGGTGAGCTCGTGTTTTTAAGTTCCTTCTCCAAAATGCCACCCAGCCGTGGTGATAAGGGTTGTGAGAGTTACCTGGGTGAGAGGCAGCTTGCCTGTGGTTGACCCCGTTTCAGTTGGGAATTATTGGCATGCTTCAAATAGCTTTAAAACTCTTTTGGTTGCTAGAGTCTTTAGGCAAGAATTTGGACTCTTAGAAAATAAGAAATCTTCGCGGTGCTGCTACCTTTTACAGTCATAAATGTTGCATTTGCTATAGGTTGAGCATTTTCAGGTTGCGTCCCGCAGCAGCCCAGAAGTAATGGAACTGGTTACTTCTGGGTTTTGCCGCTCTCGCGTGCGCAGACGCTCAAAATGACGCCATGCGCAGAAGCGGCAAATCGCGACCCGCGCAGACGCAGATTGCATTCCGCTCATGTCTCCAGAGACAATGGAATGTGCCTCTGTAGGTGAAGTTGAATCTCTGCATTAGCAGTACCAAAGTGACCTTCCCAGGGTGCAAGCCTAGGAGGTGGGCTGTATGGAGGTTCTGGGCTGCCCAGATGGCAAGACTCCTTGATCTCATTGATATGATCCAAAGGAAAGCAGAGCAACATGTTTGGCACCAGCTTGGCTGCAGTAATTGCTGGGAGGAGGCGTACAAGGCGCTATCCAACTGCTTTAAGGGACTCCACTCTGGATTTGAGTAGGTTTACTTCCCCAGCCTTTTCTTCTCCCCAAGATCTCCTGCAAGGTAGCAGAAGTTTAGGATAGGTTTTCCTTCTTTCGAAGTTGAGCCCATCTCTCCCCCCCCATCTCCCTCTACAGCTCCTGCCGAAACCACTTTCTAGTTCAGGGGTCAGCAACCATTTTCAGGCGTGGGTCGGTCCACTGTCCCTCAGACCATGTGGTGGGCCGGACTATATTTTGAAGAAAAAATGAACGAATTCCTATGCCCCACAAATAACCCAGAGATGCACTTTAAATAAAAGCACACATTCTATTCATGTAAAAACACCAGGCAGGCCCCACAAATAACCCAGAGATGCATTTAAATAAAAGGACACATTCTATTCTTGTAAAAACACACTGATTCCCAGACCGTCCGCGGGCTGGATTGAGAAGGCGATTGGGCCACATCTGGGCCACGGGCCTTAGGTTGCCTACCCCTGTTCTAGTTTAACCAGCCAGTTGAAGCCGTTTCCCAGGGTGTGGCCACTGTTGCATAATAGGTGCCATAGGTGAGAGCTGAGTGCAGTGTGGGGACCAAAAGTGGACATACTACTGCTGAAGGAGCACAGTGTGTCCCCCACCAGCGGTACTACCTCTCCCCGAACACCCCATACACCCCACCTTTATACATAGAGTCAAAAATCAAGATATTAGTTTATTCTAATAACCCTTTACCAGAACAATATAAAGCAAAGCATTAAAACAGTTGGAAACAAATTACACTCACAACCAGAGTGAGGCCTAAATTGCAACATAACCATTCCTTTGGTGTGTATGTATAATCGGTTTAAAAAGTGGAAGAGGGGGAGCTGAAAATATATAAAATGCTGGTTGGGACCATAAGATTCACACATTTTGACCAATTACAGCTCAAGAGAATTCAAAATGACTGGATAAGATCCATAATATTTTGCTTAAAATTTTTTGGGAGCGTCATTGAAAAGATGTGGAGAATGTCTTACCCTTTAGATTTTGCTTAAAAATAGAAGTGTCCATAGAGTTGTCATCTGTCTTCTACGTGTTATTCACCAAAATTTTATGACTATAGGAAAGTTATTAACCACTAGTGGGAAGTGCCCAGGAATTTTCAGAATCCAGAAAATATTGAGATTTTTAAATGGATAGTGTCATTTGTGAATTTTGCTCCGTCATGCTGAAGATCAGGTGAAATAATGCTGAAGTCACATTTTGGTCAGCCTCCTTGACTCAAAATGGAACCTGGCATCCAGATGTTTGTGAGGGCCCCCTCCCCCATTTGGGGGGGCTCTCATGCCAGCCTTAGGGACGATACCTCAAGAGGCAGCCAAACCCATAGAAAACAAACAGATCGTTTCCCAAAATGCATAGCAGATGATGGTTGTTGGTAATGAATAGCTTTCACTATTATAAGGCAGCCCACTCGTCTATCTAACTAGGTGACAGCAAGCAACTCTCCAGGGTTTTATGCAGGAGTCTTTTTCCAGCCCTATCTGGAGATACCAAGGATTGAGCCTAGAACCTTCTTCAAGTTGAGCATGTCCTTTACCACTGAACTCCCTGTTAATTTCTGTTTTGCCACTGAGCAGCTGCGTGGAGTCACAGGACTCTGTTTACATTCCTGGGATTCCATACTATTGGAAGTCTCACAGGAGAGGAGACGGGATGTGACGTTAGGGATTTCCTGTTTCCTTTGTTCATTTGTTCAGTTGCTCTCTGCTTGCATAGAGAGAGGATGTCTTTTCTGTCTGCGTAGCTTAGAAATACAACTCTTTGCAATGTAGCCATAAATCTCATCACTTCCGCATGCTGCTGGAAACTCTGCTTAATGGAATGTGCCTGAGGCCTCATCAAAGGCTCAGGTCGTTAATTATTCGTGGGAGGCTATTCTGAAGGCTCGGCCGGAGGAAAATGAGGCTTTATCAGCTTGGCCAAGGGGAAATTCCAATTATAAGGCAACCCAAGGCTTGAACCTGGAACCTTCTTCAAGTAGAGCATGTCCTTTATCACTGAACTCCCCCCCTTTTTTGCAGTTGTGCAAAAAAAAAAAAAAAAAAGAAAGAAAAAGAAAGAAAGTCCAAAGTCTGTACTACTCAAACGTTCTCACAAGGTGAGAAAGCAGCTTGGCAAATGCAACATTTTTGATGTGAAATAAAAGTGAAGAGGGGGAAAGAAAGAAAGATAACTCAAATCCAGAGTGGGTACCTTTTATTATTCCAGCGTGTTGCTATCATGCCTGCATCGACAAATCCAAAAAACATAAAAGTTGAAGGGCAAAGTTTTCTCAAACATTTTAACTGTTCGTAAAACCTAGTTATTATCTTCCTCAAGGACAGCTTGGTTGTTGCAATACATATGTAGAGGCCAAATATTGTTTCTGTTGCATCGGTTGGACATGGTTGTCTGGCATGCTGTCAGTTGGACTGGGCTCAACATCAACGTGGGAGGTGATACCCAACTTTGTCCAGCATCACATTAGTATCGTCCTATAATTGATGCTGCTGTGGTGTCCCATCAGTGGATGCTAAAGGTGTAAGAATAGCCTGAAAGCACGCACGGCCATTTAGAGATACATTACTATGGTTGGAGGAGTTCCACACATATGTGTTCTATTAAGTACTGCAGTCAAACATTTTACTGATGCCGAGATTAGATTGGATCTGGAGCTTTTGCAATAAATGCAATAATGGAATACTGACAATGCAATAGAGTCGACTTGGTAAGTGATTTTGCTGGTTGTGGCAAATGTACAGGCATGTCCAGAATTTCATGTAATGTTTTCAAGACCTGGAGAAATGGCATACAATGGAACTCTTGCAACGTCTTGAAGTTGTTGTTTTTTAATACGTCACCTGTGGTTTTGAGAACACAGAGGTAGTCAAAACACATGCAGCAGAATTGTATCAACTGCCACCTTGCCAAAACTAACTTCAGCAGTTTATTAATGTGCCAATTACCAAACCTGGGCTTGTAAAAACTGCTTGATCCCATTTGTACATGTTCACATCAGTGTTAAGAAACCCCACAGGCACCAGTCACATTATGTGACCGGTCCAATTGTGCCCATGTGGAAATCTCTGGATGCCAATTTGGCAACTGACATCTCTATCTAGCTGACTCCTGTGCCTTTCTTAAGCAGATAAACAGAGCAGCTCATTTATTGCATTTATATCCCACCTTGTTCTCCAAGGAGTACATGGTTCACCCCCCCAACTCAGTTAATCCCTACAACGATCTGTGAGGTATGGTTAAGGCAGGCATGGCCAAACTTGGCCCTCCAGCTGTTTTGGGACTACAACTCCCATAATGCCTGACCACTGGTCCTGTTAGCTAGGGATGATGGGAGTTGTAGTCCCAAAACAGCTGGAGGGCCAAGTTTGGCCATGCGTGGGCTAAGATGCTGTGACTGGCTCAAGGTTGCCCAGTGAGCTTCAGGACTGAACTTTGATTTGAACTTTGAACTGCCAGGTCCTAGACCGACACTCTAACCACTATACCACACCAGATTCCTAGAGTTCTTCGGTTATTGGACCCCTATATAAATTTATTAGGTAAATGAATATGGGGAAAGCAGAATGTCACTTAGAGAAGGATCTGAAGTATCTGCATTGTTTTATTTGATGTTTTAATGTGTTATTGGGATTTGTTCTTTAAAATCTAAAGTGGTATAGAAATGAAATGAATAATAAGAATTTTCATGGGGTGGAAATGCCACCTAGACACCCCATTGTGCAGACCATAAACTAGGTTTAAGGTGCCGTTTGGCATTAGCTTATACAGTGGTACCTCGGGTTAAGTACTTAATTCGTTCCGGAGGTCCGTTCTTAACCTGAAACTGTTCTTAACCTGAAGTACCACTTTAGCTAATGGGGCCTCCTGCTGCCGCCGTGCCACCGGAGCATGATTTCTGTTCTCATCCTGAAGCAAATTCTTAACCCGAGGTACTATTTCTGGGTTAGCGGAGTCTGTAACCTGAAGCGTATGTAACCCGAGGTACCACTGTATACCTGTGTTTCTAACACTAATTCAGTCTTGATGGTTATGGATGGAAAACAATACAGTCGTACCTTGGAAGTCGAACGGAATCTGTTTCGGAAGTCCGTTCGACTTCCATAACTTCCAGAAACCTAAGAACCGATTTAAGGGGTGTGCATGGTGAGAATATCTTTATGCTGGTTGAACTTTCACCTTAGTGCTACATGGACTGCAACCTGTGGTGGGTGTGGGTGTTTTTTGTGTGATTAAAAATGCTTTTATGTCCTGCTGGCAGGCTTCGCAGAGGCATCTGCTTAGCTACAGTGGGAAACAGGGTTCTGGCCTGCTTAGGTCTTTGGTCTGGTCCATTGGGTCTGCTTACATATTCAGTTTGTAGCGGGCACACTGACATACTATGTCCTAACTTCAGTTTTCTTCATCCAGCAGGACAACCTGATTCCATGGTAGAAAAGCTATTGTTGCCATTCCTCCAGCAGCATGTCTGTTCGGAACAAAGAGACGTTTGGGAAACTGTTACAGACTGTTCTCTCGAGAAGTGATGCCTGCGACAACTGCATTTGAACTGTTAGCACTCTTTGTTGAGCCTGCCAGACGTGTGGTTTGACCTTCTACTTTTCAACCTGAAATGGATGGAAGTTGTGCCTTATGACAAATGTTACGTTGCTGTTGATGGTTTTCCACTATATTAAAATGGTTCATTTTATCTATGCATTCACACTTTAAAGAGTAATTTGGAATAGATTGGAAGGCAGATATAACTGTTGATGTGCAGAAGAGTTTAAAAGTCTGTTCTGCAGATGGTTAAGGGTAAGCAGATATCCCTTCTATTGGGCATTATGGCCAATTCCAACAGCCAGACTGAATTAGATAGGACAGCTGTGTTTGTCCTTTGCAGTGACTGGCCTGTGTGGGTTCAGTGTTTCAGAACATAACATATGCATGCCTGAAGGTAAGCACAGTGCCTTCCTAGCCTCTTATCACACCCTGGGCAGTTTCTCTTTAAAAACACTTTGTTCTCAGTGTTGCCTAAGAGCTGTCACATGGAAGAGGGAGCAATCTTGTTTTCTCCTGCTCTGGAGGGTAGGTCTCGAACCGGTGGCTTCAAGTCGCAAGAAACGAGATTCCGGCTGAACATTCAGAAAAACTTTCCGACAGTAAGAGCTGTTCAGCAGTGGAACAGACTTCCACAAGAGGTGGTGGTGGTTGACTCTGCTTCCTTGGAGGTTTTTAAACAGAGGTTAGATGGCCATCTGTCATGGATACATTAGCTGAGATTCCTGCATTACAGGGGGGTTGGACTAGATGACCCTTGGGTCCCCTCCCAACCACTAAGATTCTATGGATATGAAAGGAGTGGTTGAGAAGAAGAAAAAACCATTCAAAAATGGAGGGGTGGGCAGGGAATGAAGGTGTGTCTCCCTTGCCATACAATATGAAGAGGGTATGAACTAACATTGCTGCCATCAGTGTGGGCCCCAGTATCACTGTGCTTGGTAGTTACATGCTTATACAGTGGTGCCTCGCAAGACGAAAAGAATCCGTTCTGTGAGTCTCTTCGTCTAGCAGTTTTTTCGTCTTGCGAAGCAAGCCCATTAGCGGATTAGCGCTATTAGCGGTTTAGCGGCTATTAAAGGCTTAAGGGATTAGCGGATTAGCTGCTAAAAGGCTATTAGCAGCTTAGTGCCTTAGAAAAAGGGGGTGGGGAGCAGAAAAAAACCCCCAGGAATCGCAAGACATTTTCGTCTTGCGAAGCCCATAGCAAATTCGTCCTGCGAAGGACCTCCAAAACGGAAAACCCTTTCGTCTAGCGGGTTTTCTGTCTTGCGAGGCATTCGTCTTGCGGGGCACCACTGTATAGTTGAATCCATTCTGGAAGTCTGTTTGGCTTCCAAAAATAGTTCGCAAACCAGAACAGTCACTTCCAAGTTTGCAGCATTCGGGAACCAAAACGCTTGGGAACAAAGCTATTCGAAAACCAAGTTACGACTGTATTGAAAATCTGAAACTAGAGCACTTAAGGAAATTTGTTATTTAAAAAGTCAAGAACTTTTATGCTGGTCTGGTTATAGCCTCACAGCTCTTGTTCCACTTAAGTGTGTACAGAGCTGCAGCCTTAACAAAGAGGAGACCACACTAAATGAGTTTGGACTTAATCCTGAACTTGACCCATGTCAAATATGTTTCACATCAAGGAATTCATTTCAGCCTTTGTACAGCACAGGCAGCTGCACCCTTCCAGATTTTGTTAAATTCCCAATTCCCAGCAGCAGCTGGAGGGCCACAGGTTAGCCACCTGTTTACAGGAACACAAGTCTCACAAAACCCTGCAAGGTTAATTCTTAGATGCAATGAAAAATGCAATAGAGCAGAAGGAAGTCACGAAAACCGATTTTCTACCAGCTAGCTTGCTCATTTGACACAAAGGTTAACAATCCCAGTGTGAGAAGTCTTTCAGTGGTAAGCAACATTATATCCCTTTTCTTAAAAATAACATTTATCAACAGCAAGACACAAACCTCGCTAGGAACAAACACAAATACAAGTGAAGTAGATAAAACACTCTGTAGGGTAACTCCATTTTTATCTGACAGTTGAATGGGCAGAAAAATGCAATTTTGGATTAAAATTTTCTAGACAATGAAAATATTTTTACAAGACATGTTAAATGCATTTAACATTACAAAAGTCATACAAATCTATAATCTGAAGGGAACAATTATAAAAATAGGCACCCTGGAGAAGTCAAAAATCAATGTATGCACATTTGCTAGCAAATATTCATCTACTAAGAGTGCACGGTCAGTTAAAATTGACCATCTGTTATGACAGAAGCATTATCTGGTAGCCACAGATCTGTACAAAAGTTTGTCTACAAAGACTGAAAACGAAGAAACATCTAAGTTTCTTTAAAGGACATGTACACTTCAGAAAGTATGACACTACTCAACTTTCTTAGAAACAGAATACATTTGTTGACTGTGCCCACAAGCACGTTAGAAACAAATTTACAAATTAACATTTCTCGTTTGTAAAGTGACACTTTGCTATGCACATTTTTAAAATGTAGTAACGCTCTTACAGTAGGTCATTCACATTTGTTAGTCTTTACATAAATACTGCAAATTCAAATACATTTCAGTAAGAGCTTTCAACTGTACACTTAAGATTCCAGTACTTGTCACAATGCCACTTCTGCCCATGAAGGCTTTACAACAACATCACATGTTATTTGTGTATAAGGAATGAGAGAGAAAAGTTTATTTACTTATTTTTAAAACCCTCAAGTACTGGATTAGAAACAGGAACTTTACACGACTGCTTTTAGATGAAATTCCTTCTGTCCTAAATGAAGGGAAAAGGTTTGGTTTCACTTGCAGTTCTAAGTGTTGTAAGTGTGTGTTATATGTACAAGCTTGCAGCAGCACTACTGATAGAAGCAGCAAAGGAGGCAAGAAGATGTGGAGCAACTGCTGAAGGATATTTGGTCTGGTGCATACATACTGGTAAGCAACAAATCTTAGGTTATGTTTATGGTTAAGACACTTAACGTAAACATAAGAGGTCTGTTCAGACATTACATGGCCTCCAAATCTAGACTAGGCATGACTGAAGATCCCAGATTCAAATAAATGTGAAATCTCACGATGCAGACATTACTTTATGCCAACAATGATGAAGCATGCAAGTCCTCAAACAAAGCAACGTCTTGAATAGACCCAAAGTCTTGGGCAGCTATGCTATGATTGTCACAACTTGGTTAAAAGCACAAACATATTCTGGATTTAATCCCAAGTACAGTGCAAGCATTATGGAGTGTTTGAAAAATATATTAACTATCACTACAATTAAAGCTAAAAGGCATTTACATTTTCTCTCCCAGCAATCATCTTGAAGGCCTTATTTATTCAAAACACTTATAAAAAGTGAATTAAAGGGTTTTTTTCCAGTAAAGTTGTCCTGTCCATGCAAGGACTTAAGCATCTTGAGACAGTTGAGGAACCCCCCAGAACATATTTAGGGGGCATCTGAGAGAGGGAGGGGAAGCTCCATTAATACAAGTAGAAGTCCTTTCACAAACAGGATCACTTTGCAGGATGCAACCCACAGTCTTTTGCCATAACATTTCCCCTCCTCAAAGATCTGACTGATTCCATGATAGCTCCTGAGGAATATTTTGTTTTGTGCCCCTGCTTGTAGTTTTAAATAAAATGTTTGGAAAGCCAAACAGTATTTTCCATACATGCAGAGATATATAAATAATGTTTTCCAGAGCAAGTTTCAATATAAAAATATATTTATACAATTCATGATATGAAAATCTTTCCTGCAGCACAAAGACAGTCCCAACCAACCCCTAGTACATCCAACTGCTATGCAGAATTTGCAATATTTAAAGTAGGCTGCGTGGAACACCAGCTATTGCTATTTGAAATTCTAGCTACTATTTTATATATTAAAATAAACTCAAAGTCACTTATTAAGGCATCATTTCAAATACTAAACATCTGATGTACTGACTTTGTTACAAGATATCCAGGGCAACGGAAAGAATTGACTCAAGGAACTCAACATACTTTCTGCACAATTTTTCAGATTATATGTACCATTCTGTGCATAGTTCTGATATCAGGATATCCTCCAGCATTTGTAAGATTGCAGTCTAAACTAAAATAGTTTTAAAGTGAGCCTACAACCGCAAGAAAAACCTACAACAGCAAAAAAACAACAACAAAAAACTTACCAATGTGGCAAGGCAACAGTAGTATTTGAACTACTGTAACTTTTTAGTTAACAGTACCTGAATATAAAGGGAAAGTCAAGACAACACTCCCATTAAATGCACTTTTCACAATCTTGCAAGGGGTTCCAGGTAAGATTCTTAGGTCGGGCCAGTACTTTATAAAGCATCTTCAAAAATACTTATTCTCTGTTTGCTCAGAACTCCTTAACAAGGGTCTGTCTCCATAGAAAAGCTCACCTCCTTACACTGATAACCACCTATAGACAAGGTGCCACATACGGCCTGCAAAGGTTCTTATCCTGGAAATGATAAATCTACAGGCAGGTAGCTAAATATTGATATCACAAAGCTATGTAGGCCTGGGTGAAAAGGTCAGATGCAGCATGCAACCCATATATTGGCTACCCCTGAACTAACAAAATTCCCTTGGTTTATGTACACTAAGGACAGACCAGTGGCGGAGCTTCATGCTCCGGCATTGGGGGGTGGAAAGCAGGCGGGGTGCGCATCCTGGGGGTGTGGTGTGCCACCCATAGGGGTGTGGCGGGCGGGGGGGGGCAGCCGCAATGGCACCCCGCCAGGATCGTGGTGCTGGGGATGGTACGCTCCGCCCGCACACTTCCACCATCAGTGGGACAGAATCAATATGCCATTGAGGTAGTACAGTTCCCAAAGGTCTATCACTTCAGTTTTAACATGAGCTGGTCTGCAAGTGGCTCCATGGCAAAAAAAACTTCCCATACAAACACACAAATCATTCCTTATTGTGAAAACTTTACATAACCAGGGAGCAAAATATTCCAATTGAAACCCAAGGTGACACAAACCCCTAGGAGACTGTACTTCTTTGTTACTGCATGTATCCTTTGGCAAAGTTTGTAAGTATAAACACCAAATAAATAATAGAACACTGTAGCCATAATTCATTAAGCCAGAACAGTAACCGTCATGGGATGGACTTCCTTACCCACAACCCAACATTCCAAAACCATGAAAGGCTATTCTACATTAGAGATCTTGAACAATTATGCATAAGCATTTCCTGTCTGGAGAAGGGCCTTGGCTCAGTGGTAGAGCACATGCTTTACATGCAAAAGGTCCCAGGTTCAATCCCCAGGCAGGGCTGGGAGAAATTCCTGTCTAAAGCCATGGTGAGCCCCTGACAGTCAGTGCAGACACTACTGAGCTAGATGGACCAATGATCTGACTTGGTGTAAGGCAGCATCCTATCTTTCTATGACTGATAAAATGGTGGTTGGTGATTAAAAGATGCATGATTTACATTATGTAATATAAAGAAAGTGCCCTGAAAAAGAGATGAGTAACTAATATTAAACACTTGTGAGATCGGAACCCGAAGGAGGTATTTCATGATGATTTCTACTAGTTAGTATGAAAATATGTTCTAAACCAAGTCATATTAAAAAGGTGCAGCATTCATTAGTTGCAAAAAGCAAACTATTCCTATTTATCAAACGAATGCCAGTTTAAAGGGGCTTTCTTGTAGATTCTAATTTTAAAAGTGTAACAATGCTGGCTGAATAATTCTGCATTAGCCTATAATGAGTGCAAATCTTGTTAAAGCACAAAAGTAACAGGTCCAAAAGTCTTTGTATCTCTCTTAAACACGCATGCATGTGCAAAACCATCATTCAATAGCTGTAACTTCTAAACGAAGTATAAGTGAGGTACAGAAACCTAAACATTGCAACATGTTGGGGCGCCAAGCATTTATGCTCAATGGTTGCATATTCTACCTATTGCAATATATATTTCCAATGCTGGGTTTATGTCTCTGATCAGTTGTAGGATAATTTGATTCGGAATTACTGTGGTATGAAGTGTTCATCTGTATTCCACTTGGTGGCAAAGGTGTCTCTTTGTTTAACACGCCAGTGTCTGCAAAATACAGCTTGGGTCTCTGGTGGTATTTCATCCTGTATGTATCAGTCATACAGTTGTCAACTGAAAAGTAAGTAGTAAGAGATACAATATCATTGGCATTTGCATCCAGGGAGCTAGCACCTTGTCCTGTGAGGCAAGCTCCCTTATGTATAGGATTATTGGATACAGCCTGCAGATCGTTTACTGATAAACTTGATGGAAAATTCATCTTGGAAGACTCATTCCCATGAAATGATTTAAGTCTTTCTTCATGTGTAAATGGACTTGCTTCAGGTACAGTCTTTGAAGTTACTCTTGCACCATGCCTTTCAACATTGGAAGGATTTGTGGCCGGTACTTCTGTTGGTTTTAAATCCACAGCAGATTCATATTCTAATCCATGCAAACCAGTGAGAGCATATTTCTTTGGTGGTAAAGGAGGAGGAAGATTTTGGTAAATCGCTTCTTGTGTATCATCATCAGTCCTACTACTATACAAATGAAGTTTACGTTCAGCAGGTGCAGCAGATTCAGTATAGGAAGGTTTGGATATATTCTGTTGTAAGAAAAATGCAAGCGCTGGCCTGGGTCTAACTGTCCTTGTATGAGGCAACTGCAAATGGGAAGAGAAAGACTCACTGTTCTGAACCTTTTCAGACATGGTTAAGTTCTCGCCATTGTAAGAAGCTGAATTATCAGCACTGTGTACTGCTATGTTTGTTTCATCAAGTATCTCTTCAGTAGGCCACTGTGCAGAGCTTTGCTCACTTAGTGCATTGTTCTTCATTTCTCTCTCAGAGTGGTCTTTTAAAGCCGTCTGTAGTGTTAATGAAGGAAAAAGCTTCTTATTGCCATCAGGTATGTCAGTCCTAGAAAACAAAGCATTAAAGAATGAAAACCACCAAACACTTAAAACTGCAACCCAATTCTAGTTGAAGTCAACAAAAGAAGTTTCATGTTATTTCAATTATTCTGGTTGAGCTGCATATTTTGAAGGTTAGGCTAAGCCAGTTTCAACACTACCCAGCATTCAGAATGAACTGCTGATTAAGAGGCAGGACTATATAGTTATCAGTATGGTTGATTCTTCATGGCTGAGTCATTAGGGCAGAGTGTGTATTTAAGAAACCCTATCCCAATTCAGCCCTCTTTCTTATCAAACATGAAAAATTGTCACAACACACTGCATCTCAGGAGAATACTGTAGAGTAAGGGCAAATCTTGCCCTACACTACTGATGGTGAGTGGCCTGATCCTCCCCAACAGGGAAGCTGTGGAGAGCATAGTATTTTGCATTATACGGTCTTCACACCACCACATAATGACCACAGACATTTTGCTAATTTTCAAATAATTCAACATCCAGTTGTTTTTCAGGATCTCAGGAAAAAAAGTAAACCATTTTTAATTGCACTGTTTTCTATGAAGTGACACCAGTTAACAGCTACAGGTATCACATGAAGATAACAGAATTCAAGTTAAAACACAGAAATAAAAAGGATTAACAAAACACCTTTCTCAAATGCTCATCAGAACAATGCTGATTTTACCTGGCATCACAAAGAAAGGACGCCACATGCAATTTTTCAGGAAGGCAGTTCCAAACCCTGGGAATCACAAAGCTTTATCTGGGTTGCCACCTACTACATCTTATAGCAGGCACACAGAGCAAAGCTTATCACAGCATATTAGTAGATTGGCATAAGAAAAGGAAAGAGATCTTAAAGGCAGTTCTACATAGTACCCCTTACACTAATTTAACCTACACATTTACAAAAGAACAATGGTGCAAGATTGTCTTTAAGATTTTCAAACAGGGATGGGTATTCCAGTTGTTGTTGGATTGCAACTATTATCATCTCTGACTTTTGGTCATGACATCTGAAGGAGTGACAGGGCCCTTAAAACAATCTTGCATTGTTCTTTATGCTCTGAAATCTCAAAAATGTAATTTCAAGGCAATTTTCAGGGATTAGTCTAAGCCTTCAACAATTGGCCAAAATAACTTACAAACCTGAAAACCCAGTAGTTGCTATACAATGGCTGTGTTGGCACTGCAATGCTAAGCCATCCTGTGCACACAGCCCAAGTACTCCCACTTCACCTCCTTTCAGATGTGTGGGTAAACAAACCATGACAAGTAGGTTAGTGGGATGTCCAAATCCCAGACTGTGGTTTGTTTTGCCTTAACAAACCATGACTGCAAGGTCAACAAGCCATGGTTTAGCCTGACATAGTCATTGTGAGGGGTGGAGTGAAGTCGGAGTGCTTGGACTGTGTACACAAGCATGTAGCTCATGCACAATATGACTTACCAGAGCACATTTTATGATTTGGTGTTACATGAGAACACTGCCAATTTGTAGAAATGAGGATCCTGGACATCAGCAAAAATTCTTTTAAAAAAATGAAAGTTCTAAATGCAAATTTAAAACATTTTTTTACAAATTAATAAACTTGTTTTTTCTACAATAGCTGCTTTAGACTACATAATTGCATAGTTAAAGGTTACCTTTGCATATGCAGATGAGATGTTGAAGGTAGGTTATGAGATCTATAGTTCATATGAGTATTAACCTGGTCTTTCTTCAAGGCTGCAAAACAGTGTTGTTGTTTATCTTAAGCACATTATGATGTATTTTTTTTTTAATATGCACAGGAAATATCAGCAATACCAGTAATGAGCAAAAAATCTTGTGAACTTAACATTTGCTTTCTAAAATAAAAAAATCCCACTTGAAATCCCATGGTAAACGTAAATAAAGCATGAGGCATGCCTAGGATTCTTTTTAGGTACAAGGAGAATCAGCCAAATTAATACCTTAATGCCCCCTTCTACCATAATGCCTGAAAAGGACAGCAGTCTAATATTTCAGGTGGAGATATTAAAGCAGGAGCTTGCAGTTGCCATCAATGCATAAAAATTCTATCATCTGTAACTGGACATCTGCCCTTGGATACCGGTGCAAAGTATACTTTCAGGCAGCAGGCCAACACAACATGATTTGAATATATGTTTTATAGAAGTACATAATTTTCTTGCTGATCATTTGCTTTTTCTGCTTTTTAACCGTTGTTTTTATTTTGAGCATTAGCTACCCTCAGGACAAGGTTTGGTTTGAAGGTGTGGGATACAAATACTTTTATAAATAAATCTGCAATACACTTAGGAATTTACAAGATATAAAACTTACCAATAGAATATAGAAGCCATACTGACAACCTTATTTTAAGATTTGATGTATTCACAAGTAAGTTATCAGAGAGAGGCATGTTACCAGTTTTTTGGGGGTTTTTTGGCAGTCAATAATAATGCTGTACCAGTACCAAAGATAGATACACCTGAACAAATTATTAAGGTGCCAAATACAATTAAGTCATCCTGAAGCAGAATGTTTTGAAAACATTTTCTGCATAGATTTCCATGTGAATATATTTAAGCTTCCAATAATGCACTGCTGACAAATTAGCTACAAACATAAATGGGTAAATTGCCCATGCAAAATCTTTTCAGGTTTCAGAGTTACTTTACTAGATTGCTCTTTGTTACCATGCAGTTGCATGTACTGTACGTAAGATGGCAGCAAATGCTTACAAGAGAGGACTCCTATATAATATCACTATGGCAAGTGTTCAATCAAAGCTGCTCACTGACACCCAGAGGCTTGTGCCTTCAGAATTCCAGCTAATTTAAAAATAGATGTGTTATTTTTCTCTTCTGCTGACATGAAGATCCATGCATGGTTAAAACCAGAGACAGTCCGGTAGGAATTTTGGCTCTAGGTTCTAGTCAAACTAAATATGGCAGATGTTAGGCTCGCATAGCAGAGGTTTCACCATTATCAACGAAGCACAAATAGTTTAACAGTAATAGAAGGAATTATGACTTTTGTAATTATAGAACTTATTTGGAGAATTGTTATATAGAAGGAACACTTTTAAAGCTTTCTTGGACTGGGTCAAATAAGCTGCCTCTCCATCAAAGTAGTGAGCTCTCTTTTCAGAAAACAGTCCAGAATACAAATTACTAAGGTGGACAGTGATATAACAAATTAGGGAGCAACAAAGCGCAATGTGATAAGATAGAAACTTAATTTTTTTGTGTTAGATAAATTTGTTTTAGAAACTTAGAAACCTTTAAGAGTTGAATACAGTTAAACTGAGAACAACTGAGTTCTTACCATCTGAAGAGTTTTTGTTCAGCTGGGAGGTAGACTGCAAGATACACCCAGAATATCTGATTAACTGGTCACTGTGAAAAAAGATTAAGTAAAAACCATAAGATTCAGATTCTGCAAAGATTTCACTAAACCTAAAGTATCAAACAATATTACACAGAAATATTTACTGATATTTACAACATCAGAAGTTCAAAATTCAAAATGGAACTCCACTGTACAAGATGACTTATTTGGAAATATCTTTTAATCCAAATTTCTCCCTCTCTCCCACCCTCCAATCTTGCAAGAAATTATATTTTGTCACACAATTTGTCCACCTTTCAATAGCATATGAACAGCCAATGCAGAAGCACCATTATAATGTGCCTGACCAAGCAGAAGTTATATTGGAAAATACAAGCAGAGAACTTTACAAGGTCACAGACTTCTTACTCTGCATACATACCCTTCTGCCATATTCTGCCTCAGCTTTAATGGAAAAATAAACCTATTTTTGCTTGTGCATCTTTCAAGTATTTGCCAGCACAAGTAGCTCAATCAATGTGAAATCTGAATTACTACAAATACAATGCAGTAAGGACATATGAGTTCTCATTCTCACAAATGTAGATAACAGTATCTGTGCTGAGTAGCAGCTTAATGAAACTGTACTCAAACACTCAATTCCCTTTCCATCCTTCAAATCTCCAAGGCAGACCCAAGGTTTGAGTAGCAGTCCAAAGCTTTGAGTTGCTTCAGAGAAGCTGTGTTTTGTCTCAGACAATGTCCAAATCACTCCAAAGCAGTCTGCTTTGGTTATGGATTCAGGCTTCATCCAAATTGGATCCACACTCCTAATTACACATACTTTCACAAGACAACTTTCATGTTTATTACCTGCAGGAAACAGCTTCCTTAACTGTGGTAGTATCTACTGGGCTGGTTCCTTCAATGACAGGTGAATCCAGATTAGCAGATGCATTGCTTATATGATCACTGCTTTCATAACCAGATTCAGTCCTTTGTATCTGCCAACTATCAGTATGAGTTTTCCTCTCTGTAAATCCTACACTTTTTTCTGCATTTCCTTTCCCTTCTGAATCCAATGAACTCCGGCTCCCTTTCTGTTTTGCTTCATCTTCATAGATAGTCATCAAACCTTTTTGACTTCGAGTTTCTTTTGGCCAGTTGTTTGAACTCTGCTCCTTTTCATGTTTAGGTTTATTGCTTGCATTTAATTTGGGCTTTGAACTGTGTTCTTTTTTCTCAGATTCACTGAAGATGCTATCAACATTTAGTGTCTCTCGCATTGGCTTCCAACCTCTGCTTCGACTTTTGCTGCTACTGATGCTTCCCTTGTCTTTGGAGTCTTGGCTACTGTCTGTATCATAACCAGTGGTGCTGTCAGTCTTTACACGGCTCATCTTCTCTCCATCAGAAAAGCCATCAGTTTTGTTTGAGCCCAATACTTGTGCAGTGGGTCTGATTTGGTTATGTACTTTTTCATGTCTGTAAGGTCCTTTTCCCTGACTGCCATACACACGTTCATTAGAATGCTGCTTAAATCCATTCCCAGAAGGTGGCGATCCTGGCTTAAAATTGGTGCGGACCTCTCCAGATAGATCTATGGGGGGAAAACACCACAACATCACATTTTAAAATATTCTATTGCATTAAAGCAACCTCTTTTAAGCTTTAAGGGCAATTTATTATTCTTGTTAATACAATCAAATTTCAGAAAAAATAATAAATAGCACTTTTAAGACAGGGGGTTCTTTAATCATAGTAGGTGAAAGTTAGTCATTGGAAGTGCTCTCCTCGAAGTAGGTTCTGTTACCTCTCTGTTTTCCAGATTCTCTCTTTGATCCTCTGTCAGTGTCTTTTCGTAGGGAGGATGAGAAGCTTTTCATCTCAGCTACCTTCTGAGCGCACTCTCTGGAAAGATCCTTTGCCTTTTCCCTATGTTCATTATGCCCTAATTTAGCTGAAAAAATAGAAATGAATATGCATTAAAGGTTCACAGTCATAGAAACAACCAAAAGGCCAAATAGTCCACCCCCTGCCATCAGACAAAACCATCTATCTCAGAGCCACCAGACCAATATGGCAGATTTCAGCATGCTACCAGCAGACCAGCCAAGCACTAGTAGTATAAATAGCTGCAGATGCTGCATATATGTAAACCAAAACATTCTACGGGGAGGCCCTAATGGTCAGAAATTTC
Organism: Podarcis tiliguerta; assembly: GCF_965153285.1. Taxonomy (NCBI): domain Eukaryota; kingdom Metazoa; phylum Chordata; class Lepidosauria; order Squamata; family Lacertidae; genus Podarcis; species Podarcis tiliguerta. Next base: position 27,659,892 of record NC_139542.1, on the reverse strand, counting down.
AAAACAGCCAAAATGATATATCTGAATTAATGTAATGTTACATTACTGTTCAGTTCAGATGTGCTACCCACTAAAACTATTACACATTCAATTCAACAATACCAGTGCATAATAAACACTGTAAGTAAGCATTACTATAATGTTTAAGATATATACCTGATCCTCTGACACCACCAGACTGAACATGGTTTCGACTAAAAGTTGAGTCATCTGGCTGATATTTTTTAGTGCTCTTCTGAGTAACTGATTCTCCAAACCCATTCTCTTTTGGACGATCTGACTTAGAAAAAGTAGACTTTTCAAATCCTAGGGAAAGGAATGTTAAACAATGTTAATATATTTGAGGCTAAAAAACCCAACAATCATCTCTAGCACTAGAATTAAGGCCTAAGCTCTGTATGTGTCATCAAGCATGTGTTTAAGTGAGCATACGTAAATCTGACTGCCTTTTCTCACTGGAGGACCACACAGGTTTTCTGCTGAAAATCACCTTCTACCTGATGCTATTTGCTCCTGACAATGCTGTTTACGGTAAGCAACACTTTCAGTCAGAAATTGTTCCCATGAGGGAACAATTTTCAGCAACGCCCACCCCTCAGGCAGCATGGTTCCCTGGTCTGATTTGGAGGTATATTCTGGATCACACCATGTACCTGCTTTCTCTTCAAATGAAAAGCAGTCAGATTAAATGGCAGTTTGTTGAAATATGTCATTAATGCCACTGGTAGTTAAGCCCTTACTTTTCTTACCAGACTTGTCTGAAGTCCATGTAGTACAATGGAAAAAAATGTCAGCATAAAGGTGACAACATTCAAACAGTTCTATAGCTAGATGCTAAATGCAGAAAACCAAAAAACCCTACAATACTAATTGAACTCCCCACATTGAAAAACTAAAACACCTAATATTTCAAACTATATTTCCAAAGGGCCTCCTTCCTATGCTACCTTGCTCCAACAGAAACACTGCATCTGTTCTAAGCCCATTCCTCCTTAATATGGGAGGTAGGTCCATTATATTGCCTCAGCTGAAACATTAATAGTACCCAGACCCTTCAATCTCCTCCACACCCACCGCCCCCAGCTTCCCTGACACATTAAGAACTTATCTAACTACCTTCACCACAGGGATACTAATTTCCATGATGTTTCCCACTCTCAGACTGTATCATGAGAACCATCAAGTAGTCAGTTTCACTGCACAGCAACTGACATTAAACACAGGTCATGAGGAATGGAAAACTCAGCATATACAATGGCTAGTTCATACTACCCAAGGCTAGAGTAGAGGACTGGCTGCTTCCTTCTTTCCAGCTACTAACTCAGGACACACCAATAGATCATGTATATGTAGACTGTGTACACAGTTAAGCACTTAGTAAATTATTTTTTAATAATATGAAGAAAGAGTCAAGTGTATTACCAAGTTCTTCTCCATTTCCTGCACAGGCTTTATAATGAGACCAGTGAATTGTCTGCCTTGGTGCATCTTCTGTTGATACAGGTGTACCATCTGGATTTGCATAAAACAGCAGCAATGGCTGATAGTGACACCGAATGCATTTGGACACCACATCTTTCCATTTTGTTCCAACCTAAAAAGTTATGTTTTCATGAGATATATAAGTAATTTAATTTAGTTAAGTAATAGTTATAATTAAATGATGATAAAATAGATATAATCTATATTCAATTGACTCTCAACTTCTCAGAGACATTATTCTGACTTCTTAAGAGAAAAGAGCTACTTTCATGTCAGTGTTTGATCTCTTTTCTAACAGTGAAAACTTAGTGGAGTAACAAATTTCCTTTCATTTAAGTGCCACCTTGTCAGAAAGTATGTGTGCTTTAGAAGAATTCAGGTAATTTGTTTGACATCAAGGCTGTCAGAACTACATATAAGTATTGCATTTTACTTTTGAACACATCTAGGCAGTTATGTAGAAAGATCGCCAAATCAGAACAGCTAAACTTACCTCTTTCACATTAGCATCATCAAACAGCACCCATTTGCAACTCTTGGTATGAAAGGCAAAGGCACAATAATGTTTGCTTGCGTAGCAAATCATCCCCACGAGATAAAGCTCACTATTTTTGGCATTTTCATCTGTAACTCTATAGAACAGCTGCAAAAATGATTCATCAGTCAAAAAGTGTGGCAGAGCTAAAAAGCATGAAAACTATGTAACAAAGCTGAAAAATTGGATATATATAAAAACAGTATAAAATCAAACTGTAGACAAAATCATTGATGTCAAGAATTGGTCGTTATATGATAATTAGTCACCTTTCCCAGCATTGTAATTTACTACACATAACTGTGTATGTAGTTGCTATTGATGATATGTTCCTAATTACAGCATGACTGGACCAGAACAGGGCAAACTCCTTCAGGCAATCTCAAAAATGATTCAGTCAATTTTTTTGCTCTGAATCAGGATTTCCCATCTCCTTAAACTGCTCTAAAATTTGTTTGTGTCCTGCAATCTTTAGTCAGAGAACTGAAAAAGATTAAGAATTGTTGGGTTTTTTTTGAATTGTTACTATTTTTAAAAAGTTATTTATACTAGTTTAGCTATACTATAACCCACTGCGCTAAAGTTTTGGTTTGTTTTGTAGAGGTATAAATACCTTAAATTTTAAAAACTTGTTTACTTGCACACATCTATAAATAAGCATGCACCATCTTGTAAGGTGGCATCTTTATCAACAGAAATGACTATTTGTCCACACAATACAATATTGTCAATACAACACAAAATTTACAAATAGATGTAGCATTACATGTAATGAAAAGTATTAGGGACTTAACAAATATATGCTGTCCATTTAATTTGGAGTGCCTTATTAATCAAAATATTTTAAGTCTATTGACAATTAATCGGCCAAGGCCCTGATTATGGAATCCACTTGGCACTTCCTTTCGGTGCCAGGTAAGCACCAGGTGAGCACATTATTTTCCAGGGCTTTTAAGTTAGCTTGTTCCCTGATGAAATTAAACATTATTATTTGCTTTATCTTTTGTTAGTTGGTGACCAAGGAGATCAGGTACCACTGTTAAACACACTATCTCTGAAATACCCTCCCCGGACAGGCTTACCAAGAGTCAACTATGATGTTATTTTGACACTAGGCAAACATCTTGTGCTACATTCAGCTAACTATTATTCAGAGTAGACCCACCAAAATTAATGGATCTAAGTTAAGTTTTGTCTACTCTGAGTAAAAGTTAGTTGCATACAACCTTTTTTATATGCCTGGCCATGTCATAGTGTAATGTAAGCTAGTCCTGATTAAAGTTTTGATTGTTCTGCTGGATTTATAGAACCTTTATAATTGCTGTTTCTGCAGCTTTATTTTACAGGATTTCATACATTTATTTTACTGCATGCCACCTGGAGACCTTACTAACCACCACCAATGAATTTTTCAAAATAAATGTTTTTAAAAATTGTAATAGAATAGTGGGTGGAAACTCTAAAATAGTTTAAAGCAACGTAAATTCTGTAGCTGTACTGCAGCATTTTATGGTAACTGAAAAGAAGACATTTCAAATATTAAGGTATTTTTTAAAAGAGACTTTTCCTCCTTTCATCTTGCAATCCTATGCACATTTACCTAAGATAAAGTCTCACTGAACTCAGTGGGGCTTCTGAGTAGATATGCATAGGATGGCACTATGAGACAGGAATGAATGAGCACCTCTTTGGCACACAAAGCTCTCAAAAGAACACAGAAGTTTTTAAATGGTGAGGATGACCCAAAACAATTATATTAAATGCTGTTGCTCAAATACCCCTGGAAGATAAAGTTGTGTTGCCAAATTCCGGATGACATCTTCTGTTAGGTCAGAATGTTCTGAATCCCAGACTAAGCCAATTGTGACAATTTCAGGACAATTCATGAGAACACGTCTGATTTTTATTTTTTGGCCACAGTTACTCTAGAAAAAGGAGAAAAGATAAAAACTAATTAGTTTAAATCCTCAGGGTTTATCTATTTCTCATTGAATTCAGAATAAATGTTACAATATATGTCTCACAATTACTTAACAGCATGTTACTTTAGCAACTTATTATTTAGATCTAAAATAAACACCAAACTAATCATAATTATGCCCTATTCAGCTGAGTTTCTTACTACTACTTTCTACAATAGATTTCAGAAGACAGAGAGATAGATTACTGTTATTTAGTCCTCAGATCACTGCTCTTTGACAGACTTGGATATTTCTGCAACACATCCAGATACTGACAGAATGAGGAGGGAAGTAATTGAAGGCAAAATATTATTTTTGTTTAGTAAGTCATGCCACTTAATGGACAGGCTACACCACTGTGTTTTATAAAGCATTATATTTTACTCTGAATTCTTAAGCCCTTTACTACCACATAATTTACATCTGAAAGGTCTAAATCACAACAGTTATTTTCAGGTCAAATGATCTGAAATGACCATTCCTATACTTCTAAGTTTGAGTGTATGCAGTGTAATAAATTTTATGAATATATATTAATTTAGCCGTGTGCACAACTGTATGCACTCTAAACAATAAGCACACTGTCCTGCCCCATATATAGAACCCAATAAGGTACACCAATTTTAAAAAATAGATGCCCAAAGCGACTTGCTTCATTTGAGAGCCAGAGGAAAATAAGCAGTGGTCCTCATTCACACATCCAAGAGGCAGTTTCCTATCTTCCTGAGGACCTTGTCCATGCCCTACTTGCCTCCTACACTCAAGCCTTCTTTAGGTATTCATAGACACATGGCAGTAACCCCATGAAAGAGAAGAGCATGGCAGTATGTGCTCATGGTGACCAATCTCAAACACTGTCTGTGGATTAAGAGCATGTGTGCAGCAGAGTGGCCTACTGAATGCATGTGGGGTGTCCCTGTGAGCTGTCCCTCCAAGCAGGCTATGTGTGTTTGGTACAGTGAGCTGCTGCAGACATGCCCCCAACCCAAAGAGAACCTTTGGGAAGAATCTGCACAAGTGGAGGGCAAATGCGTGCGTTCCCATTCTCCTCCTTCATGGGATTATCAGCACATGTTTTTTAACATCTAAAGAAGGCTTCAGAATGTGGTAATCCAAGGCAGTTTTACAATATTAGTCTAAATTAAAAATAAATCAATGAGAAAGAAACAGACCAAATTCCCTTTCCAGTTATGGAATGTTCAGCTTCATCACTTTTATGAATTTAGCTCAAACAGAAACATATTTTGTTTACTCACAGGACAGCTCCTGAAGTCATCAGTAGTATTTGCAGTCTGAAGCAGTTCTGCAAACATTTCAGGCTTGAGCCGCTCATGTCTTTCCAACATTCTATCAACTTCATTGCTGCAGAGAAGAAGTAGTAAATTTTAAATTTAGCATATAATACCATAGTAGCAAACAGCTATTTTCCGCTATTTGGCCCATGTACTATACAACAAATATGGGTGTTTTAGAATTCTAAAATCTTAATCTATGCAGAGAATGAAGAATCAGACAGAGGTACTATGTATGAAAAGGAATAAGGGAATGATATAACCACTACTATTTTGCACCCTAATTTCTTTTGAAGGATTTCAAAAATCAATAATATTTGAGAAATGCGTTCCAGAGTAATACCAGAGTAAGGCAAATCAAATACACTGCAGGTTATGGACACATTAATAAATAGTTTAAATCCGTATGTTATGCATTCAGTATTGGTATACATCACTGTAAAACAGCCATTTTATTTCTGGAAGGGGCCATTTATGACATATAATCTAAATACTCATAAATGTGATGAAGTGTATGGATAAAAGTCTTATAATAATATCAAAATCATATGTTTTGTAATATTCCCCTGGTTAAAAGTATTTTGATAGCTTCTTGCCTGCATTCTACCTAGAAGCAAAACCACAGCCAAAACTGACTGGAAGTTACTCTACCTGGTAGGGCAAGACCCAGGACTGAAATTGAACATTTGGTCCCAAGAGAGGGGCTTCCTTTGTTGCCTGCTCAAACCGTCCAGGGCACGCACCTCCCGACCCTGCTTAACTCAGCAAGGTGTGAGACTAGGTGAGAGAAAGGCAAATAAACTGTCCCTAGTGTTAATTTAAAAGAAGGGGGGGGGGACCTAGCAGGAGTTAAGTAAACTCCTGTTCTCTCTTCAGAGGCCGGAAACAGTCGTGTCTTTAAGTAGCTCCTGCCATGGAACATATGTCAATTCCAATCTTGCTTCCTGTCGTCCCAGTGGGATTCAATTCCTATCAGTCCAAATTGATGCCCTGCTCTTGAGGGTGAAAGACAAGAGCTGATTCAATGGCCTGGTTCCTACAGAACACTTAACTCCTTAACTCTTGCAGAACAGTCATCTCTCTTGTTTCTCTGTTTTATTGTGTTACGATGTATTTAGGATATTTCAGATAAATAAATAAATAAACCAGTGATTTAACTTTTGGTACAACACAGGAAAAAGGAATAATATGAATGTCTATTGAAGTTAAAACACCATATAGCCTGTAACCATAGCAGTGTCCTAGGAAGGCTAGCTACATACGTGTTTGATCCTCACGTAACAGGTGTTACAGAAATCTGTACATAAAATGTGTATCCCTGGGAGTTAGTGAATTTTTAAAGCATTATTCAGTTTATCAACAAGGTATTGAACACACCCACCTCCATTCTATTCTCCACTATTCCTTGGAATTCCCAGTTCTCATACTATGAGAATCTGGAAATGAAAAGAACAAAATGAAAGAGGTCTGGGGAAGAATAAAGGAAAAAACAAGGTCTCTTACCATAGAGCTGTTGTTGAAATGTAACGCACAAATTCTGTGAAAGGCAAAGGATCTGAAGATGCCCCACAACTGCGACATACACACTACAAAATAAAAAAAGTTTTAATTTTTGTAACTTTGGAAACTTTAAGAGCACTAAATTCAACAACAAACACAAATCTTACCTGTTCATATAATGTCATAGCAAACTTCTGATGGGAAATGCAGGATTTAGAAGTACACATATCTGTTTCACTGCTTGGCACTATGTGATAGTGAATTCTCTCAAGGATGTTCTCCTAAACAAAGGAATGCATTGATTCATTTAATAGATTTATATCCTGCTTTCCCACCATTTAGACTCCCTATAATGCTATGCCAGACTCCCATGCTGAAGTTCCAGAACCCTCCCAGATACCCTCATGATGGTGAAGCAAAGCACAAGGCACATTGTTTCTTCACTTGTTATGAATTACAGTTCCACTTAACTCCAGGTAATGGACAGTAAACAATGTCTCCAACAATAATTGTATTAAATATATACCATGTGTATTTCTCTCAAGTCCGCCTTTTTAAAAAAGGCTATAGAACTTTAGAGTCCAAAATATTTAGATTCCTTTTAATTTATTCTCATCCTAAACCCCAGTGATACCAAACACCTACAGGTTAAGATGCTTCAGTGAGAGCTGTGAATATGGCTGTCTTGTAACCACATCACTGCCACAAAGTATCAAAGACAAATTTTATGGAAAAGCATAATATCAAGCTCTTACAAAACATTCTGCTGCATCATCCATGAAACCAAGTTGAAATCGCTGTTCATCTTTAAAGCTTTCAGCCAAGGCATGCCTCATATTATTTGATGGGAGCGCTTTTTCTCGACTGTGCTGGAACTGTGCAAATATAGTCTGAAAGTCAATAGTACCATTAATTAATACTTCTAAATAGCCAGTTTTTAAATAGGCTAGCATACTCCAATGGTTTCTTCATCTAGGAGACAATTCAGTGACAATTCATTACCTGCCCTCTCTATTGGGCCATGTTTCCCATTTTCTGCACAACTACACCTTGAAGAAAATAAATGGGATTTGCAATGAGACATTGCCCTAGGGCGGTAGAAACCCTTGCACTGGTGAAGGGAATGTAAGCACCCTCTGAATTAGAAACTATCAATCTAATCTAACAACCTGCTTCCCTCTATGTCTAATCAGTAATCTCCAGAAAACCCAAACGCAGTGCATGAGGACATTAACCCAATTCCACAGTTGCTCCCCAGCAGCTGGTATACTGAGCATGCAAGTTCCATGCAACAATGACAAGTGGGAACGGCAACACAATATTTCAGTATATCCTCAAAGAAGTGTTCATGCTCGGATTTCTAGTAGTCACTGCTCTCCCTCTCAAGGATGTGCTATTAGGGATTTAAAGAGACTCCTCTGTCCCCTCTTTCCCAGTTTTCTAATCCATATTCCATTGCTGTAATTACAACAGTATACAAAATACTTAAGTGGCAGCAATTATAGCTGTTAACAAATGCTCCTTTACAAAAACAAGTTTTGAATCATGTCTCCCTTGAATAAGAATTTCAAAATCTCTTTATGAACTGGATAATGTGATTCTAAACTTACCTTTAAAGCACAGAATATGCAGGCATCACCCTGACAAACATGTCCTGATAGACCTCTTAAACTTCGCCGAAATATGTCAAGTTGCCATAAAACCTAAGATGAGGAGGCAGAAAATAAAAACTTCAATTTCTTCAATAACATATTTGTCCACATATATAGTTGAAGGCCTACAATAAACTGATCTTTCATTACAGTACTGATACACTATGACAACATGGAGTACTAGACCCCAGATCCTGCGATCGTCATCTGAGTCCCTTCTTTATCTGCTTCCTCTGTGGGAGGTTCAGAGGGTTGCAACACAAGAATGGGCCTTTTCTGCGGTGACTCCCCTCTTGTGGAATGCTCTCCCCAGGGAATTTCACCTGGCACCTTCATTACATATCTTTAGGCATAAGGCAAAACATTGCTCTTCTCCCAGGTCTTTGGCTAATTAAACAATCTATGTATGGCCTTTTAAACTGTGGGGAGTATGGTATTGTTTTTGTTTGTTATTATAGTATGTATTTTTGTAAACCAGCTTGTGATATTTGTATGATGGACGGTAAAATGAATGAATGATGGTTCAGAGCAGGGATGGGGAGAACCTGTAGTCCTCCAGATGTTGCTGGACTACAATTCTCATCATTCATGACCACTGATCATGCTGCCAAGGGATGCTGGGAATTGTAGGCTCATCATCTCTGGTTTAGAAATAGGATCCTTTTAGTTGTGCCATTAGATTCACTGAAATATGCAAATTCAAACTACTACATTTGCATATGCAAATTCAAACTACTACATGTTAGAAGGGAGAATAATTGGAAGATCAAAAACTAAGAAGTATTAGAATTTTCACTGAAATACTGTAGCTACTTTCCCCCATGATAGCTGAAAGGTTATCACACACAGAGCTGTTTTCAGTGGCTGAGATGACCAGCTATGGTTCAATTTAAACAGTGGTTTGTCTCTAATACAGCAATTCTAACTGCTGAAAACATCAAATCAAGCTTTGTCTGCACATGTAATTCTCTCCATGAACAAATCCCAAATCCTTCTATCCTATCTTACTCTTTTTGAACAAATACTAGAAAGAAGGGATACAATGTCAAAGTGCAAAGACATTTAAAGTAGGACTATGAAGAAAACCTAATGCGAGCATGGCCCTATTTAAATGCATATATAGCAGTGCATATTCACTCCAAGCACATCAGTTACAAGTTATTCTTTAACTTCATTTAATGTGCATTCTAAAGTGCTCTCAATTTACTTCTGATGGTAATTTATGTTCACATATTCTTGAATCTTTTGTAACTGTGTGTGTGTGGCATTAATAGGTTAGTAAACGAAAACTATTAAAGGCTTTTCAAAGGAATTATTTTCTTCCTACTTAAGCAAAGCTTGATAACACCCATGTTGAAATGCTGATCAATTAAAGGGAAAGTTTTCCAATTATGAGTGATGTATTCAAGTCTGCAGTCCTACTTTGATTAAGTGGTACCTCTTGGCCAAAGAAGATAACCACTACTTCATCAACCTCTGAAAACACAGTGTCAAATTTGTTTAAATACATGTGGGTAAGCTCCCGTTGCTCTGTCCCCAGCTTCTGCCAACCAAGCAGTTCGAAACCACACCAGTGCAAGTACACAAATAGGTACCGCTGTGGTGGGAAGGTAAACAGCATTTCCATGTCTTCTACCAAAAATGATTAAATGACAAACATTGATAATATGTGCAAACTAAAGCAAAATGTAATTTAGCACAACTAAAATAAAATTCAGTTGCAGCTTAACATGTATTTTCTATGGAATACAAATGACCACAATATTATGAAGTCCTACAAATTCAGCATAAGTAGAATAAGAGCCTGTTCATACAAACAAGCAGCAATTATCAGACATGCTAGCCACCATACAAGGGAAAATGGCAGCCCTTTCTGGAAAATACAGCAGCTCAATAATGGGAAGCCACTGTGGTCATTTGCTAGCCTTGTGGGTGTTTTTCTAAAAAGTTTCAAATTACATGAAAGTTATCTGTTGGCCTGAATTGCTTAGTAAATACATTGGGAGACTCAAGGTTAGGAAAAGTTAGATTGGCATATATATGCTTCATAGAAACATTGGTTTCAAGAGTCTATAAATTATATACAGTAGACTTCAATTTGCTGCTGGCTGTTGGGTTCTTGTGGACTCACCTCCTCACCACAGTCACTATTGCCAATTCATTTGCATCCCCTCCTTCTGGAACCAAACTGTACAAAAGGCAAGGCAAGGAAAATGGAAGCTGTTGCTCCTTCTCATTCTTGTCACCATGTACAATCTTGGAAGATACATAGTGAATGGCGGCGGGGAGAATGCATTTTAAAGAAATTAATAGCCAGCTTTCAATATACCTTATGAAGCTTGTAGGCTTAATCTGATTGGACACTACGTGAAATACGATGCTGGACTAAATAGGTCTTTGAGCTGTGTTTTATTGCATTAAATATGAGGAGTTCCTTACCTGTACAGCACTATTAAGAAAGCAACTGTTTTGTCCTGGTTCATTTAGCAAGCCCTTGGTAGGCGCCAAAGACATCACACTTCCAGGTTGATATACTTTTCCAAGGTTTCCTCCAGGTTTCCTCAAGAACTTTACCCATGCCATTATTTAGGAAACAGTGTTTATAAAATAAGGCTGAAGGATTCCAAGCAAAGCAAACTTAGTCCTGGCAATTGCCTTTAAGTTACGGCATTGTGTTCAGAAGTCCAAGTCTTCAGATTGCATTAAGTCAATATCGCATCTGCTCTTTTTATTTTAAAAAATAAAGATAAAATAAAATGTGAACTTTGTTCTGATGAGTAGATCATGTAATATTATGATGATAAGCCATACAAATACTTATGGACAATCTTTATAGCATTTCACCTTTTCTTCTTCTTTAATATTAGTGCAAATGACTCTTTGGAAGATAATTTTTAAATACTATGGCAGCTTTATATTGAAAAAAACCAGGAATTCTTAGCTAGTTTTAGCTATAATCAGTCTTTTTGCAGGTTGGTTCTTTCTCTTCGTTTTAAGAAATAAATCACATTTCTTCCTGTGGTTTGCAAAAGTAGTTCCACCGTGTATCTGTCTTCTTTCAAAATCTGTAAGGAGAAATGGAGAGGGAATCTGAAATTAGCAAAAGAGTTGAAGTACACAGCTGACAGCAGCAAAGACAGAACATAGATGGATACACAGGGCTTCTCTCTATTCCAGCTATTTAGTTGGGATGAAGAGATGGGTTGTAAGAGCTGAAGAGAGAGATGGTAAGTGGATTTAATAACTTCAATTTCCAAGACCATTTCACCATTTGGAATGAGTGATCCCAGGAATCTGTCAGAAGAACATACAGATGATGCAACATGCATTTCACCTAAATGGAACCTTGGTATAAAGCATCTACCAAGTATAATACATCTACCAACTGATTAAAAAACTTCCTAAAATCATCTCCTCACATTTAACTACTGTCAACCACTACAAAAAGAGAAGGTTAGCTAATCAAGGCATGTCTTAAGCTGACCATGTTGAACTCAATCATAGAAAAGTAGAATTGGAAGGGTCGCCTAGTCCAACCCCCTGCAGTGTAGGAATCATTCGCCCAACATGGGTCTCAATGTGGGGAATGTAGTTATGATAATGGAACAGAAAGCTTTCTTTCTATGGACCCTTGAATTAACTTAAATTAAGATCCAGCTGTTAGCTTTCCTTTCCAATTCTAGGTTTCTATATATTGATAGCATAACATATGAAGTCCTTGGGGCACAAATACCTGTTGGCAGCCAACTCAATGTGCTTTTGGATGAAACTCACTACCTAGACCCATTTCATTCTGTGCCTAGGTTTGGTTTTACACTGAAGCAGCTTTAGCTAATGATCACTGCCAGGAGTTGGAATGCAACCCTGCTCGTCTCCTCCTTGCTCCCACAGTGACTTTTAATAAAATAAAATAACACAGGCTTTGTGGATTGGGGGTAGAAGGCATAGATATAGGGTGGCTCCAACCGATCTACAGGGTTAGCTTCAGAAGATGGCATGGGGGGCTCCTCAGCCCCCATGCCAGTTGTGCTGTGGGATCCCACAATGTTCTATTCTATCAATCTTTTTAACATCTATATCAGAGATGGAGAATCTGTGGCCCTCAAAATATTGCTGGATTACAACTCCCAACATCTCTGACCACTTGCCATGCTGGCTGGGATTGATGGGAGCTGGACTCCAATATCTAGAGGACCACAGGTTCCCATCTCTGATCTATATGAAGCCACTGACTGGGTGGTGGCATTAGGAGAATTTGGGTGAGGCACCATCAGTAAGCTAATAATATTCAGCTCTACTTCTCTTGCCATTGAATCAGGTGAGACTGACCAATGTTTGGACTTGGTATTGGGCTGGATGAGGATCAAGAAACTGAGGCTAAATCCCTGTAAGTCTGAGGTCACATGCACCAGTGTTCTTGTGTTCAGACTCTGGGAGTGCAGACTGTTCTAGATGAAGCTGTACTCAACAAAGCAGATGTATTGTGTAGCAGTGTCCCTTGATCAAGCTCTGTCATTTGAGGCCCAGGTGGCCTTTTTCCAGCTTTAGCTGGTTCAGCAGCTATGACTGCTCTTGGATGGGGATGGTCTGCCCATGATCATCCATGCTCTTGAAATATCCCAACTGGATTACTATTAATATTATTCTGACAGTTACTCAGTGCTGCTCAGTTAGCTGTCTTTTTAGAGCTACAATACAATCAAAAGGATACACAGGTAATGTGTAAATCCAGAAGACAAAATAAAAACATTAGATAGTTGACTTCTGAGAAAAGATATTTGTAGTACTGAATTGAGTATAACTACAGATAAAGGTTGTACAAAAAGAGAATGTTACTTTGAACCAAGCCAACATTTTATGTATTTTTCCACCAGTTGTACAGAACTCTTTGTACTCATGCAATGGTATCATTTAAACGGCACTTCTTGTAGCAACTTGTTATTTCAGTTCCAGAGGTACTAGGCACTAAATTTTAACAGCTAAGGTATGCTCAAAACAAGAGCTTATATACATTTCCACATAAATTGGAATACATCTACATACCCAAAATGTCACATGAATGAAACATCCGAAGCAACTTGGTAGAAGCCCAGTATTTGAATATATTTCCAAACACTAAATCCACCTTATGTGAGTAACACATTAGGTTTATCTCCCTATCCAACCTCTTAGACATTTTCTGAACCACTCCACATTTTTTGTGCTTCTAGACCCAGATTCAAACAACAAACTGACATTTTTTCTTTGTGTGTGAGGTTATTGAAATAATATGTTTATGGTATTAACCAAAATTAGAGAAAACAAACATGAAAATATTCATTTCATCATTTGATGCTAGGCACCATGGGTGGTCTAAAAACAAAACACTGTCGGTTCTCAGAGAACCAATAATTATTACAAAAATGCTGACAAATGTATGCAGGCTAGTCTCAAAAGAACTTTCTTTTTGGCTGACTTAAAATACTGTTAGGAGTGGTAGCAAATACGAGATACCTTTATCAACACAAAGCTGTAAGGAATATTAACCCATGTGCAACATTCAGCAGAGGTCCAGAATAATTTGTCCTATGAACAGAAACTGCAAGTGGCTTTTTAACACCCAGAATCTCCATGTCAAAAAGGGTATCAGAGCTGTGAAAGTTGCCAACTCCAATGATCAAGGGGCTGAGATACTTTCCCTAACAACCGAAAGGCTGGGGCTTTTTAGTTCAGAAGAGGGAACATCATGATAGAAGTTAAGAATGTTGTAGAGAAAGCAGAGAAATGCTTCTCCTTTTCTCATACTACTGACACTCAGGCAAATTAAATATGGTAGATTCACAACAGTCAAAAGGAAGTACTACTTCACACATGATGCATAAACTTATGGAATTTCCTGCCACAAAATATAAATGATAGTCACATGCTTAGACACATTAATGGAAGGTTTGTTTATCAACAGTTTGTTTATCAACCATAAATATCCATGATCAGTGGCCACACACCTTGGCTGTAGGAGAACTGTTGTTATCATGCCCTTTTTGTGCACTTTCAGGCAACTCCAGGGTGACCACTTTGGAAAATAGGATGCCAGACTAGACAGGCCTTTGGTCTGATCCAGTACAGGTCTTATGTACTTAGCTAACAGTGGCAGGCCATTTGTAATACCTGCTGATTTAAACAGAGTTCCTGACATCATCCCCACTGTATCAGCCATTACCACCACTATTCTTCCATGATAAAGCAGCCACAACATGCAGCATTGTCTGGCTCACTTCTCCCAGTAAGAACAATAAAAAGTACAGCAACTTCCATTTAATGAAGTTAAAATATGACCATATTTAATAAATATATTTATTGACATAGTGAGCTTTTTAGTTTGAAGGAGAGCTATCTCTTCCCCAAAACCCTTTAGATTTCATAGGACCGAGGATTAGACAGGGCCCTTCCTGTTGAACCTCCAGCATCTACTGAATATGTTCTTATTCCAGCAGGTATTTTAAGTAATTTCTGATTTTATAGTTTAACTGATTTAATCTTTATTGTATTCAGTCTGATCCGCAAAGCTCAGAGACAATTGTGATTTTAAATAAATACATACTCAGAAATTGCTTCTGACCCCCAAGAATTTACCTTTAGTGGAACTCTACTCTTGTTTGAACCTTGGGGGGGGGCTATGATTTTAGTTCTTCCTCCTTCTGGATAAACAGTCCCTTATGCAAATGGAACGAGCTCCCCCCCCCCACCACAGAAAATATACTTTTTTGAGTGGTGCACAAATTGTTTAAATATTCAGTTTTGCACGACTGTGCTAAACTAGTGCTAGTGCATCCCTTTTGCAACTAATGATCGAGAGTTATTTCGTTTTATAGCTGAAGGTCCTATGTTATACCTAAAAGGCAAAAAAATTAAAATATTTTTACCCATTTTAAAATTTCAATCCTCTACTCTCCAGAAAGCCAGTTGAAATAAAAACAAGTTCTACACTGCTTCCTCAATATGCTCATATTTCCATTCTGAGAAGTTTCCTTGGAAAGAGTATTTCATAGTTTCATATTGCAAAATGGTATACTTTAACACTATAAGCCCACTCCCCTAGCACAGGCATAAGCAAACTCAGCCCTCTATATGTTTTGGGACTACAACTCTCATCATCCCTAGCTAACAGGACCAGTGGTCAGGGATGGTGGGAGTTGTAGTCGCAAAACATCTGGAGGGCCGAGTTTGCCTATGCATGCTCTAGCAAACTAAATCTTAGAAGACTTAGAAAGAACTTCTATGTCACGAGACTTGTGAATTTAACATCAAGATTCCAGTAATAATCTTTTCATACAATGCGCAGGGGTGGAACCATGTCCTGAATACATGAAGTCAGTTTTCAGGAAGGTGGAAATATTTACAAAAATAAATAAACGGGAAAGTTTTGAAAACATCAAATAACTATGGCTTGAGAGTTTCCACTTCTTACTCTGCAAGGCATTTGACAGATTACTGAAACAATGCCTGAATCTGATGTTTTGAATCTAGTTTGAAACGCTTCCAAGATTTATAGCCGTTTAACATTACTGGCAAATACTGCAATCTGATCTGCTTTATTCAGTTCAAAGTATGAATTATATTCACTTAAGACAATTGCTACAATATTTTTTTACTATTTGATTTTTCAATGGGTTTCTTCAGAAATGCTGTCTCCTTCAGCCTACAAGCAAAGACGAGTGCTGCACCCCACAGTCGAATTCGACTGGACTTAACCGTCCAGGGGTCCTTTACCTTTATTACCTTTACTGCATTAAAAGAATTAACACATTGGGTACTGAAGCTCAGAGGAGCAAATACTACTGTGCTCAATTGGACCTCTTTTCTGAAAGGTACTTCTGTTCACTCATGGGTGAAGGGCTCCAATTTCTGTTAATTCTCCCCACCCCCACTGCAGCCACCTGTGCGGCACTACTTGCTTCTATGAAGTGTGGCTTTGGGCAAGAAATATATTCCACCGAACAAACAAGCTAATACTGCACTATCCATTCAATGCATACTGCAAGTATTTATTCATCCCAATACTGTGTTATTACTAAAGTTCCCTGGGTGGCTCTTTCACAAAAGCATGAATATGGTATCTGAAAAACTTCACAGAAAACAAAGTATCAGTTCTACTGCTCAGTGAAGAAAACTGTAAATACCTAATAGTTATGTCACCCTTTCATTTCATAAGCAGTACAGCAAGCCACACATAAACTGCCTATAAACCTCAAGAGCCGTTTCCTTACTTCATGCCAATCACTGAGCATGTGTGTAACATCCAGGTTAAAAATTAACACTTATGTTAACACTTTTGAAGCTAGCCACATTAACAAAATGAAGTTTCATTGATGTAGCATGTTCATGAACATAAATACTCAGAATTAGGGTATCCCAAGTATTTAATGCAAAGCACAAAAATATTTTTTTAAAGAATATAGCATGTCATTTGTGGGTCTTTTTCATGCAAGAAGATCAACAAACTCGAATTAGAGAAGACACAGGATTAAAACAGGGCCAAAAATCTGCTGGAAACTGACTAACACATACCCAAGAATGGGAAATCAGATACTGTACTGGATACTATGCAGATCCTATTCACACAGGTTTCAATGATCTGGAAAGGTTAAATTTAGCAAAACCTTGTCTGATGCAACGGCAGTCAAAACAATGGCCCAGTGCGTGGGCCAGTCTCTCAACCCCGGACCATTCCTCGCTCTAAACACGCTTTCCAGTCACAAGCATTCTGATTACTTGCCTCTTCATTCGATGTAATAATATTTGCTGAAATTAACCATGGAGGGGGCTTTTGGGAGGAGAGGAGAGGGAAAAAAAATCAGAAACCGTACTGCACGCTGTGGGTGAGCGGCAGCATGTAAACACTTAAGGAAGGCTCCGGATTAAAGAGCAAGGTATGGGCGGAGAGTTGTCATAAGCCCAGCCATTTCAACAGCCAATAAACAGATACGGAGCAGCGACGGCTGGAGCAGAAAGCGTGAAGTAGTAAACAAGGAGGAAGAGAGTTTTATTATTATTTTTTAAAGGGTTAAAAAAAAAAGAACGGCTCGAAGGGCTCGACAAACAGAAGGAAAAATATACAGCGGGGAGGAGAGGAACAGGTTCTTCTTGTTGTTTTAAAGGCGATGGTGGACGAGAAAGAAAGGCTTTTCACCAAGGAGACCCTACCCGCAACTCCCCCACCCACCCCGCGAAGGGCCCTGGAGGGATGCGTGAGAATGCGAGGGGTGGCAGCAGCAGAGGCGTGTCGTGTTTGGGGGGTTCCCCCCCCCCCGCATACGAAGCCGACCAGCTCGACCACCAGACATGCTGGGCCAAATCCGAGGGGGCAGCAACGAGCTGGCCCGTGAGGGGGCAAACTCAGCTCACACCCGCCGCCGCCGCCTCAGGCACCTGCCGCCGGAGGAAAAACTTTCCGTGCCAGGAAGTTCCAGGCTGGAGGGAGGAGGGTGAGGGTGTGTGTGGACGTGGAAGAGAGAGAAGCTGGCCAAGGGCCTCGCTCCCTACCCACCCCCCACCCCCAGTTCTCAACCGACCGGCTTTTCGAAAGGCCAGCCGTTGGCCACCTCGCTTCCCTTCCCCTCCTCCTCCTCCCCAGTCGTGCCTCTTCGGCCGGCGCTCCTCGCTCGCTCGCTCTCCCCGCGTCTGAGGCGCCACTTCCCCCACATGGGAGCCCCCCACACTCCACGGCCACCTCAGCAGCGCCGCCGCCGCGTCCCCTGAGGGACCTCACCTCCTCCGGTGCGCCGCCGCCGCCACGCCAGTCGCTTCTCCCCATCCCGAGCGCGGGCTCCTCCGTCCGGCAGGCGAGCAGACTATGCCGCAGGCAGGGCTTCTTCCCCCGCCCACCACCACCAGCACCAAGCGGTGGCCCCGCCCCCTCGCTCCCTCTTCGCTCCCCCCCTCCCCGCTGAGTAACTTTCTTCTTTCCCGCTTGGAGCGGCGATGTTCGAGCGCCCTCGCTGAGAGGGGCGGGGGGGGGGAGAGAGAGGGACAGAACCTGAGGAGGCGGGAGGAAGAAAGAGAAGCGGCAGGGCGGGAGTTCTCGCGAGCGGCGCGCTCGCGCACGGGCAGGCCGGGCGCGCGCAGCAGTAGCAGTAGCAGCAGCTGACTGGCGTGGGCGGGGCAAGTAGTCGGGGCAGTCTGGAGCGAGTTCCTGCTCATTCCGATGACTTCAGACGCTGAGGGAAAAGTGGGAAAGGGGAGGGGAGAGAGAGAGAGAGAGCGCGCGGGGGAAATGCCGGCTTCCGATTGGGCAAAGGAAAGGGAGGCCGTAGGGAAACGAAGGCTGGGAGTGATTGGAAGTGCTTGGGCGTGACGTCATCCCAGGAGCATCCAACCCAAGCTCAGGGTTTTGCCCACTCCCCCTCCTTTAATCAATCAATCAACCCCAGAGCCTGGGACGGCGGTGGCGAGGGAGGTTGGCCGCGCGCGGGATTCCGGTTCAGTTCATCCTGCGGGCTGCGCGACCCAGAGTGCTGATGAAGGATGCTGGGAAGAAGCCGAAGGTAGAGCTGTCAGCAAGCTGCGGAACTGGAACTGGCAGCCTGCTGGATCATTATTTACCCACACTTCACTCTAAGGTCTCAGCATCCTGTTTTCACAGTGGCCAACCAGGTGCCTTTACAAACCCTGCAAGCTGGACCTAAGCTGAACAGCACTCTGTGCCCACTCACAGTTCTCCGTAACTAGTATTGAGATACATAATTTCCCTGATAGTGGAGGTAGAACATAGCCATGGTGGCAAGTGCCCATTCATAAGGGGCAGGGCATTTGCCATCAAGCAGCTCCACTTTTCTTTCTTGCAGAAATCTAATGGATGGAAGAACGCTGAAAACATGAAAATAACCCCATAAAAGACCCTGGTGTTGAGAAAGATTGAGGGCACAAGGAGAAGGGGACGACAGAGGACGAGATGGTTGGACATTGTTCTCAAAGCTACCAGCATGAGTCTGACCAAAGTGCGGGAGGCAGTGGAAGACAGGAGTGCCTGGCGTGCTCTGGTCCATGGGGTCACGAAGAGCTGGACACGACTAAACAACAATATACCCTTATTATTTTTATTCCGTCACACACACCCCATTCATATCCTATTCTATGGCTGACAGCAGAGGCTGGTATTGGTGAATAGTTTAGGCACCAGTACTTTGGAAAGGTCCTCTGGTACCCACCCCTGACAAGCCGCCGCCACCACTGTCAGGGGGATCCCCAGAGAAGTGTAGATATTGCTTGGATGCTGTGACAAGATGTCACAGTGGCAGCAATAGCTCCTAACACCCATGCAGCGAAGCAAGCAGCTGTCCAAAGAAGTGGTTGATGCTGCTGCTTTTCTGTCTGCAGTGGGTAGCAATAGGAAATAGGCTGGGCACTGCTGCTTAGAAGGAGTGAGCAGGCAAGGTGAGACTGATCTTTGGGCAAGGGATGGAGGTTAAGAGCAGCCATTGCCTCCACTTCATCACCATCTCCCTCTGGGCAGCACAGGACGGGGATTTAGTTCTAGCATCTCTACTGTCAGGTAGAGCAGCTTCATAGGCTCCCTCTGGGAAGGCTAGGCCTGTTTCACCCAGTTCCAGTGGCCATGCCATCTAGCACAGTGCTCCTCAACCTTGGGTCTCCAGGTGTTGGACTAGAATTCCCATCATGTCCAGCCAGCTTGGCCGGTGGTCAGGGATGATGAGAACTGCAGTCTTAACAACATTTGGAGACCCATGATTGAAGAACACAGAAAAAGTGAAGGTAACACCAGATGCTTCTTGTCTGCTGAGGTCAGCAAGCTGTGGAGGTAGTTGCAAGGAGCAGTAGCTGCTGATTTGGTCACCTCCCTCTGGACGGTGTGTTGGGAGGATTAGACCTCTCCAGGGAAGCTAGGAGAAGTGTCCACCAGGGGATTATTGCTGAGAGCCTCCCAAACCATGGAACCTGCTTTGCCTTGTCTTGTTCTTGGTCCCCTCTTCTTACCTCACCTAGTATCCCTTTGTCTTCCCCTGCCTAGCATATTTACCATCTCTCTTCCACTTGTTTCCCTATGTGCTCTCCCTCTCCCCTCCTTTTCTTGCCCTTTTCTGTGAAGCTGGGAGCAAGTCCACACAGGAGAGTCATGTTTCCATGAATCCTGGCCTCTGGTTGAGGTTTGTGTAACTCAGTGATGAAGAAAATGTATGCTCATCTGCATATCCTGCTGCGACAACATGGAATGTTCATAAGCATTACAGTGGCTAAGGGAATGAAACTGTGAGCTGTTCATGTGAAAAAGATCATAGGCCCCAGGGGAAGGAAGTGTTGTGTGGAAGAGATCCAAGGAGAGGAAGATTCCAGGCATAAGGAATCCAGACATGGAGTTCATTGAGGGAGTGCAGAGTAGCCTAGGGCTATGAGTCAGAAACCGGAGGGAAGAGTAAGTAGAGGAGGCAGTGGCCACTGAAAAGACAGGCAAGCAAATTAACCTAGGTATTGAAAGGAGAGGTTAATAAGAAAGGGAAATCTTGGGGCTTAAGAAAGGTGAGAAAATGTATTCTGTTGCCTGAAGTATGATGTGAGGTGGGGGTGGGGGATGGGACAGAAGGGTTGAAAAAGCATGGAGGAGGACTATGAGCCAATGACTGATGTAAGCAGTCATGACTGATGTGAGACTGGGCCACGAGACAGGGAAAAGAATGGCCAGCATGAATCTGGAAAAAGGAGAGACAAAGGTCTGATGCAAGATTTCACAAATGGCTTAAGAACTGGAGGGACTAAATATTATTGGAAGGAAGGACATGGACAAACAAGGAAGGTATGGAGGCTCAGGAACTGTGGGGCCATATCATTGCCATGAAAACTCTTATTATGTTTGGGTTTTCCTGACATTGGAAAGAGGTGACATTGTGCAGTAGGGGTAAAAGATATTGTGAATTTGTCCCTCGTTGGAATTTGTTGGGAACAATGTGATGGCGATGGCAGAAACTTCAGATTGGGTGGGGCGATCAGAAGGTCAGTTTTGTTGTTTTACTACACTGCTTTGACCTTTCAGCAATAGGAGAAAACAAGTTTATTCCGTCTTCAATTTTGCCATCATCCAGTGGACAAAGCAGAAGTTGCATGGAGAAGCTGCATGGCAGTCGTGTGGAGCATCTTTGGGGAACAGTCTCTTCTGCAGCTGCTAAAATGCCCTCTCTCACTTCCGGATTCCTAGATCCACTTTGACACTTGTTGGTTTGTTTGAATTTGTAGCCTGCCATTCACTCTAAGGTCTCAGGGCAGGTTATGGACATCTCCAGAACAAAATTTAAGCATAGCTGTCAACTTTCCCCTTTTCTTGCGTGGAATCCTATTCAGAATAAGGGAATTTCCCTTAAAAAAAGGGGAAAGTTGACAGCTATGAATTTAAGTAATTAAAAATAAGTTTAAAACAGTATTTTAAAAGAGCTTTACAATAAAACAGAAGCGGGTACTCCATATCACTCAGCTGTATCCAAAGGTTTGGGCAAAAAGGTGCATCTTGACCTGTCAATGGAATTGGACAGTGGCAGGGCCAGGTGTATCTTGGACAAGAGGGCTTTCCATGCACTGAGGGCCACCACTAAAAAGGCCCTTGCATATGCTGCTGCCCTGTAAACCTCAGAGGTTGGTGATAGTACCAGGAGGACCCCACCTACAGATCTTTACAACTGGGCAGGTCTACATGGTAGGAGAGGGTCCTTCAGATATCTGGGTTAGACTCAATATTCATTTGTTCCTGCAGTTTTTTTTCTAGCGTATACTGCTACCACGCTACCACAAGTAGCTCCAGACCACATGGGAGGAGTTCACAATGTTGTTATTCTGCATCTCGGCATCATCCTTTGGGCCACTGGCATGGGCTCCTCCTGAGTGTTCCTTGGTTTCTTGTGCTACCTGCAAGCACAGTAGGGAGCAGCGCTGCTGTGATTTCACACTCCTCCTACGACATAAATAGTGTGCCTTAGATAGACTACAGCTCCCATCATCTCTCACCACTGGGCATACTGGCTGGGCTGATGGAGTCCAACAACATCTAGAAAGCCACAGGTTCCCAATCTCTGCTTTAAATGGATAAATGACTCCTGGCTGACATAGCTTCCAAGAAAAAGGCTAGATAAAAAAACATGTTTGAAAAATAGATATGTTGAAAAGGGTTAGACAGAAGTGTGAGGAAATAGAGATGAGTAGTGTGAGCCACCTTTAATGTCTAAAATGTAACTTTCCTCAAGATATCAGATTAGAAAAGCATAATTTTGTAAAAATAAGAACAAGGTTTGAGAAGCAATACAAAGGACACTGTGCAGCTTATAACCATACCTACCTACATTCTTAGATTTTCAAATTAAATACAGATTTGATTTTCAATGGAAGGTCATTTTTTAAAATGAATTTACATTTCATTCAATCCAACCACTGGGTATTGTTTAGTTGTACTACTCACCAAACAGTTTTCTTAAATTCAGTGGAAGAATATACACTTAATTTTTTTTTTAATTTCTGATTTCCTGTTGTTTTCTCTTTGAGATGCCGAATAATGTTGCAGATAAATTCACTATGCCATCTATATTGGTTCAGTTCTAACTTAGTTGGCCTAAGCAGAATAGCATCTTCACAAAGACATGAACTCTCCAAGGCAATGTTTTCTGGCCTTTTCACTTTTTCTTGCTTGGTAGCCAATATCCTAAGAGAAATAGCTGGAGCATGTCAGCAAATTTGTAAGGATGACGCAAGCAATGAAAAGATCTGTTACTTACCCTCTAACACTGATTATGTTTTGTTAGAAACACACTTTTCATAATACAGTGTCCAGTTCTAGCATTGCTATGTCATGTGGTGAGAGATTATTGCAGTTTGCACAGTAGGGAACATTGGGAAGTTTACAAACAAGTGCTCCCTAAATTGTGGGAGGCTTATTTGTGTCATTGAATTAGAAATTCGATTACCGAGGAAATGAGACGGCTTTTTACAAGGCACATACAGCTCTATTCCCACCTTTGTTCTTGTTTGTATTAATTCGTGTCTGCCTTCCCCTCTGTTGCTCCAAGCCCAGTATTAACATTAGTCATGATAAATAAAAGAAAGGCACCCTGTTTCATTGGATAGCGAATAGATTTTTTTGCTCTGGCAGGTATGTGCTGGGGATTTTCTTAGAACTTACAAAAGAGAACAAATTTGCTTGAGGCAAGTTAAGGGTGAAGGCAATGTGGTTGAAATAAACAAAGCAGCAGCAGCAGCAGCAGCAAGCAAGGTTTATTACGTGACTTCTCTGGCTACTGGGAAATGCACAGGAAGGAAAAAACCCAAGAGCGACTGTTTAAAGTATTTACAAGTGTGCCTGAAGCTAAGCTTGTAAGAACTGGAGGATACACATGGGGTGGGGGGAGTGTTCTGAAGAAATGTACAAAGTGAGCTGGGAGGCAAAATTTCGGGCTCTGTCATGATGGGTCATACAGCAAGATGATGGCACCCAGACAGAAAAAATAGGAAAAGAATAAAATCAATACTAGGCACAATACAGCGTAGAATTTATTAAATGGATAGGAAACTCAGCATCTTTCAGCCTGAGGAAGGTTCCAAGTTAGAGGAGAAAATCAGTTCAGAAGACTGGTTCAGGCATAATAACCTTGGACTTCTAAACCATGGCTGATCAACCCAAGAACAAGCTATATATAGTACCCCTGGGTATTCTTTCCTCCCCCTGAGGGGGTGAGATCTGAAACCATGACTTGCTTAAATCACATTTTTCTATTACATCCAAACCAGGAAATTGCTTGAGTCCCAGCTTATTCACCAGGATATGAATCTGGGATTTGATCTTTGTTTCATATCCTGGTTACTAAAAAGGGATTAAGCCACAGTTTCCCAGTTTAGATTTAAAGGTCAACCATGGTTTAAACAAGCCACCGTCTCAGCACCAACACTTCAGGTAGCCTGTAGAGATTTGATGTAACTAGGGTAAACTGCCTATAAACTGCTTTTCTTGTGAACTGCTTAGAGGTTTAATTACAATCAAGCAGTACATAAATTTTGTTATATAAATAAAATGTAACTCATGGGCATTAATCTGATACATCTGCAACTAAAAATAGAATCCTACACATGCGTACCCAGAAATAAAGTCCCTCTTTCTTCAGGGGAGCTTACTTGCAGGTAAGTGGGTACAGGATTACAGCCTAAAATCCTTATTTAGAATTAAGGCTTTATAAGTCATGTAGAAAGCTCCCACTATTATTGCTTCCACAGCAGTGGCGTAGCGTGGGTTGTCAGCACCCGGGGCAAGGCAAGTAATTTGCGCCCCCTAACATGTGGATTTGCGCCCCCTAACCCGTGGATTTGTGCCCCCTAACCCTAACCCCCAGATGTTGCGCCTGGTGCGGCCGGCCCCCCCCCCTGCACTCCCCACGCTACGCCACTGTTCCACAGGCCTAAACCCTAAATGATGACTGATTTTTGTGAGCCACTCAGATATTTTTTAACTAAAGGCCAGTACGGTATATAAAGGCCATAAATAAATAACTTCAGTTTCTCCTGTGTTGTGAATGATTATTTGTCTGTGGTAGAGCAAGCAGCTGAGATTTCTCTGGGGGCAAAATCTGAGTTTCTGAATGGGACAGATTTAGGAGGTATCCCATTAAGGAGTGGAGAATCCCAAATATCTCATTGACACAACTTCTCCCTTTTAGATGAGGAAGTGCCAATGTCTCTCCACATTTGTTACTCCCCAATTCGGACTATGTCCTATTAAGGCATATTTGAATGAAATAAAGCACACATTGTATGGAAAGCAATTTTTGTTTATTTCCATAACCACAAGTCATAGATTGTAAATAATTGGGACATGAGAAAAGTGCACCCATAATTAGGATTACACTGGTTTACATGTTTAATATGGAAAACTCCAGGGAATAACACATTATGCAAGCATTACATAGTATCAGTCCTGCCTTTTCACCCACCTGTGGGAAACTGCATTACCATAGATTAGGAATGGTATTGATAGCCACCTTTTTGTGCAGTTATCCAGGTAATATTTTGCTTCTTTTGCTTGGAGTGTAAGAGGATCCAGTTCCCATTAAATTAAGGTCCCCTTGAATTGGGTAACACCCACACCATATACAGTATTTAAAGCATGTGGCTTTCCCAAGAGAATCCTGGGAACTAATTGGTTAAGCATGCTGTGAAATGTAACTCTATGAGAAGTAAACTATAGTTCCCAGTATTCCTTCAGGGAAGCCATGGGCTTTAAATGCGCTTAAAGTGTATGGCATGAGTGACTTTCGGAGGGCTTGCTAATACAATGGCTGCCTATTCCCTGCTGATTCAAGTTCAAAGTTTTGTTGTTGACATTTAAAACCCCCAAACAACTTGGGATCAGGAGACCCCATCTCCCCTGCTAGAGAGCAATCTAATCATTAAGCTCTTCCAAGGAGCTCCACCAGCAGATTGTCACAGGTGACAACACAGAAGCAAGCCTTCTTGGTGGACAGCACCCATCTATTTAAATGCCCTCCCATGAGTAATTTGTGAAGCGGAGGCAGTAATGACCTCTCTCTCTCTATATATATATGTTTACCCTGGCTTTCTGAATGCTTGATTTTTGTTTTATTTTGTACCCTGTGCTATTTGTGATGTTCAGTTGCATTTTGTCTTTATCTGCTTTAATGAAATGTTATCAAATATTGCTCTATTTATATATTTCTTACATTTCTATCCCACCCTTCCTCCCAAAGGAGCTGGGGGGCAGGGGCCAAACATCAGAAAGTTGAAACAATGCAATGATGATGATGATGATTATATTAAGTAGACAAAAACTTTCTAAGTAAATAAATAGGCCCATGGAATCTCTGTGAGTCTTACTTCTGGGTAAACATGCAAAGGATTGAACTCCATAGTCAATTCAGTTCACTATTAAAAACTCCACAAACGAGCTTGTTTGCCAGCTTGCAGCTGCATCACAGATAGCATGTGTAAAATTTTGAAGACATGAGAAACTCAGTGCGAGAGCAGGATTAGGATGGTCATAGTCCTGCATTAAAGAGGGTGGTGAAGGTGACCTATATGAGGAGGAGGGTCTGGTCCCAAATGTGATTTGAAAATAATCCTAAGAAGGGAGACTAGGGAAGCCTGGAAGTTGCCCATCAACAAAGAAGAAGAAGAAGTTGTTTATTTATACCCTGCCCATCTGGCTGGGTTTCCTGGGGAGCATACTGGACACACACACAGCTCACCTGGCCACAGTCTTGTTCACCTCTATGGTGAGATGCATTTCTTTTGAAATTATAGTAATTATTTTGTATCTATGCACATACATTAACTCATGCAAATTACATACAAATTGGTGCCATCCTTGAGTCTCTTTTTTGTTGGTGATGCATTTCCTCTTTTTTGGCGAAAAATAACTGGCCACCCGAAGCATTATCTAGGCACTGCTTTATTATTATTATTATTATTATTATTATTATTATTATTATTATTATTATTATCTGCCCATCCGACTGGGTTGGCTCAGCCACTCTGAACAATCCAGAATGGTTTGCGATGATTGTGGTTTGGACAAAAGATTGGGAGGGGACCCAATCATGGTGAATGCTAGAAGGAAATGAGTCGTTTGCATGCAACTGAAGCAAAAAGCAAATCAGGAAGCAGGCTGGAGTACAGTTGGAGGCGTCTTGGTCCAGAGAAGCAGAAGCAAGGGACAAATCAAGGCTAGAGGAAATGTAGGAGGCCGGAGCAGCAAGTAGGAGCTAGTGGCTTGTTGCCTAGAGAAGGGATCAAAGGATGAGCTGGGAACCAATAGAGAGACTCCGCTCCTCCCTTTGCGATCAGGAGTTGTTATGAGCTAATAGTGCTGGGACTCTCCTCCCATCTGTGGACATGTTTTTATTCCCCAATGGCTTAAGAGCTCTTACAAATTGGTGCCTGCTTTATTATCCAGAGCAGTGTTGGTTCCTGGTGTTCCTTCACAATAAAATTAGAACTTGAGGTCTGTGAATTTACAGACCATATTTTGTAGCGCAGAGGTTCAAATGTGACCTGTGCGTGCATCCTCCGTAAAAGCAGGGGAAAAGGCGCGTCCCATTCATTACTTTTATGGTGTATTCTCATTTGTTATCCATTGATTCAACATTCCTCCTCCTTCACAAGTCTCACATTCTCTGTTTCCCACATTTCCCACCACGTATCACGTATGTGACCACGTCATTCACCTGATGAAGTGAGCTGCTGACCATGAGCAAGCTTGCATCACAGTAAAGTTGCTCGCTTTTCAAGTGCCGCAAGACTTTGTTGTTACTCCTATTATGTCACCTCTGTTGCATCTGGTCCTCGTTTCACTATTGACGCAGCAGCATGCATCCCTATCACAGCAAAACTGGTTTTGAAAACACAAGTCTCCCAAAGCATTTCATTTACTTAATCAATGCTTAACTTACAGATGATGTCATTTTTATAAGGCCTGTCACATGTAGATATTACTTGTGCAACTGCATAACTCTGCCAACTACTGGGGATCCCAGCCATGTGCAGATCCATACACAAATAAGATCTGCATTATGCTATGATGCAAACGATGTATTTCCTGACACATGGGACCTGTAAGCATCTGCAAGAGTATAATGTGAGCATCAACCTGAAGGCTGATGGCAAATTTTGTTTTAAAGTGCACTTTCAAAATTGATCTTACGTACACAAAAAGTTATTAAAGCTGCAAACATTCACAATTGGCTTAATCGAATTAAACTTATATTAAAATGCAACTTTACACTGTTTTGGAAACAACATGCAAAGGTTTTATTGTCTCTAATATACATTTTTAAAAGATTCAATTAACTATTCCTTCATGCAAAATATGTTACTTTCTGAATAAGGAATTAGCATTGTTCTTTGATATATATTCCCTTATTTTACTTTAAACATGATCTAGTGCTTTTTTGGTAAAATTTCAGTCCATTCTTGTATCATTCACAGCAACATTTTATGCTAATCCTATGCTGTCAAATTGCTGTATGTATCGGTCAAACAAACATATATGCGTTTACACTGAGAGAGTTTCTCAAGCATTTAATCTTCTATTTTGTTTTATTTACACATATTGTTTTTTATTCCTGTTTATATAGACACACCTTGTTCAGAATAACACTCAGTAATGAACTGATTTTCATAGAGGAAGCAGAAATGGCACAAGACTTCACATTTCCTTCATAGAATCAATAGCCAAATATTTTTCTTTCACAGTTCTGCCAGTATCTCTGTAAGCAAGTCTGCCCAAAACAGAATTGACAAATAAACTAGTAACGTGAAAGTATCATTTCTACCACTTCCCCTTTTAATAGGAAAATGCAACAACGTAAAATCAAGCCAGATATTATTTTAATAAACAGAAAGAGCAAAGAGGAGCTAGAGAAATAAAAGAAAGAGAGGCAAAACTAGTTTTTCAAAGGTAATGGCCAAGTTATTTTATTTGTGTTAGTAGAACAAACTAAACTTTAGAAACTGTTAACAGCATCAGATGTTATTACATTTTATCTGCATAAGAAAATGATGTAGCACATGTTGAAAGATCAGAATATCACCAGACTGATTCTGATGTGTGTGGAGTGCTCCACTCTCTCCTCACAGATCATCCGTTTCTGGAACGCCATTTACCTCTGTAGGGTGTATAGTTATCATTATGGGAATATTCTCAGAGGTCCATCCTTTAGGAGTCCTGTTGAAAGACCGCCTGGTAGAAAGAGGATTGGCAAGGACCATAAACCGTGGATCATTTAGCAGGAGGAAGTTGAAATCTGGTACCTTGAACTTAACCAGTTTCGATGCTCTCTCAAAACCACCAAAAGGAGTGGCAACTCTGGACGACGGGGACAAGAGCAAAGGAAAGGTGAATCAAAACATATACTCACTCTGCTTTGAACCTACAATTAAAAGGGGTATTTCAGAACATTCATATGGTTTTTCTTTTGAAGCACTTGTTACTGGTTTCCTCTGTAGTACTTTTTAGTAGGTAGGTAGCTGTTATCTCACTAATCCTCATGGCAACCTTTTGAAGTAGGGCACTAGCATCCCCATTTTACACCTGGGGTGGAACTGTGGTAGAAGGAGTGAGCTGACCAAGGTGATGCAGATATCTCATCAAGTCTAGCAACACTGGAACAAACCACTTCATTGAGAGAAGACAGCAAGAGTTCAGTGTATATCAGACAATAAACCACTGCAGGAACTGTAGATGTAAGGGATTTACTATTCCATTGTCTCTAATAATGATGACTTGAATGGAAATAAGCATGGTACCTTACTTTGAACAATTCAGCTGAATTGCTTTAGAGAAGTTAATACTGTAGTTGAAACTCATTGGTGCAAAGGTGTGTGTAACTACAGTGGTACTTTGGGTTAAGTACGTCATTCGTTCTGGAGGTCCGTTCTTAACTTGAAACTGTTCTTAACCTGAAACACCACTTTAGCTAATGGGGCCTCCCGCTGCTGCCATGCCGCCAGAGCACGATTTCTGTTCTCATCCTGAAGCAAAGTTCTTAACCCAAGGTACTATTTCTGGGTTAGCGGAGTCTGTAACCTGAAGCATATGTAACCTGAGGTACCACTGTAATCTCTTACTAGAAATGGTCAGAGACGACAGTCCTAGTCTAGATGGAGCAATGCTTTGACTCATTTTAAGATAGCTTCATATGTAAGTTCTATTTCATAACATATTGTCATTGTTTCCTAATGACATTGCCAAAAATATACACATGAGCTGTCTGGCTCCTCATAACCTTCAGTCTTGGATATTACAGGCAGATTTCTGAAAGGTCAGGAAATAGCTTTCTAATATTTTAAAAGAAGTACTTTCTTAAAAACAAAATGTGTTACAACTAGATAAAATGTTCAGAATACACGTTTTCTGGATAGGGATCAACATAAAGAAGAGCAAAGTAATTAATTAGTTAAAGTTCAAGAGTAAATCTTCTGAAGCAATCATTTGGATGATGTCAAGGAGTTGTAATGCCCTACATTTTATGAAAGCAAAACATGTAATTTGAATCTGACTCATTGTATACAATCAAAACCCAGCATAATAAAGCTTGTTGATTGTAATAGAGAAGTGCAGGTCTTTTACACAGCAAAAATTAGCCTGAGCTTAGGTTCATTTCCCAGTTTTGTGACTTGCGAAAGCAGGTGACCATACATATGCAATGCAGTTACCCAACAACCAGGAATGATTAATCACATATAATTGAAGGTTAGAACACAACCATTGTTGTGTGTTTCATGAAATGCAGTTCAGTTCTTGTGTTTCAAATCTAGCCCAGAGAGCCCCAGTGTTGGTCTTTGTGAACTGATAAAACATTTGAAGGAGGTGGTATCCAGTTTTAACTTTTTTCTTCTAATAGAAACGTGGGAAGCTGGCTGATACTGGATTAGATCATGGATCCATTTAGCTCAGCAATATCTACAATGACTGGCAGCGGGTCTCCAAGATTTCAGATAGGGATCTCTCCCACCCTTGCGTAGAGATGCTAGAGATTGAAGCTGGAACCTTTCACATGCAAAGCACATGCTCTACCAATGAGCTACAGGCCCTTCCTCAACACCACTATATTTCTTGTACCTTATTTCTGCTCTCTCTCTCTCCCCCCCCCCATCATTTTTCCCTTCTTGGTACGGTCAACAACAATGTCTAGCAGTTCTTGCAAAAAACAATGGCTACCAAGCAATCAGTGTGGGGAAAGCAACTTTGCATTGCAGTAGAAGAAAAGGATGCAGATTTGGATAAATTACTATTGTGGAATCAGTGGCTTAAAAGCTTGTGGCACATATGTAGTACATGGCAACCTGCAGGAGATGGTTTTGAGGCTTGAGGAGTTGGGCTGCTGCATTCAGTGCAGTAACACAGAACAACTTCCAGATGGACTGGATTCCTTCTTAGTGCTTTGAAAACAATCCATTTCAGGAGGGGAACTTTGCTTCACTGACAAGGGAGGGAGGCATAACCGGTCAAGCCTGCTTCTTGTTACATCCAGGCTTTCTGTGGTGCCTCACTTCTCACCAAGGGTTCTTCTTTTGAATAGTTTTCCTTCTTGGAAAAAATGATAATAAAGGTGGAGGAAATTTCCTCCCCAATTCATTGCATAATTAAAAACAATGAGTCAAGAGAGTTTTGAGGTGCCTTAAGTAAAGGATAACACAGGTTTCCTATTAGGGAAAAGGGAGGGTAGTAGAAGTAATAATAATAATAATAATAATAATTAATAATAATGGCCAACATGATGCCTGTTCCCTCTGTCTGAGCCAAACTAGGCATCTATTAATTGTGTGAATGTCACTAACAAGTATTTTTGTTGTTATGTAAATAGCAGCAGTTGAGACAGGTGGGCAGCCTTCAGTCCATGGGGATGAAGAGTTTAACCCTTTTCTTTCCCTGACACAGTCTCAACATCTTGTCTCTGATGCTGCTGTTTGGATTTCAAGGGAAGCTCCCACTGGCACCAGTGGGGGTTTCCCTTGACATACAAATATCAGAAAAGTAACTTTTGTCAGAACCATAGCACAGAGAGCGCTGAACTTGCCCGCCACATTCCAGACAGTTCTGAGGAGATCAAGCTCTGCCAAAATTACTGCTGATGTAACAAAGGTGTGTACTAATTGTATTCTCATCATTAATGTAACATCTTGTTTCTGTCTCAGAGAGGATGGGTCAAATTCAGTGTCCGTATGCTGGAAAACTTGTCCCACAAATATCCACTTGAATTTTTATTTCTTTTTGCTACCAAGTGAATAATCTTCTCACTTCTTGTTTTGTTTTGTTTTGAAAGTTGTTTCCAGGCCTTTGAGTTGCTTGGTCTGCAATCCTATACATAACTAAGTGGAAGTCCCATTGAATTCAGTAAGACATTTCTAAACAAACAGTTAGGATCACATAGTTTATTTACTTTTTTCTGCTGATGCTGCTTATCGGGTTTAGATCATCTTGACCTTATTTCAGCAACTGCTTTGTGTGTTTTGACTGCTTTATAGTTTTAGTGTGTTTTATGCTGCCTTTTATGGCTTTTGTTGTTTGAAGTGCTGTGCATTGGTTTGGGTCCTATTGTGGCAGAGACTGTGACTCATACATTTTTTCAAAAATAAATAAATGAAGTAATAATAAATAACATTTTCCTTCTAGGTCTCTTGGATCCTTTTAGCTGTCTTCTGAATCTATTCCAGGTTTGTTATGAATTGTCACAGCCGGATGTGAACACAACACCAATATGGTAGTGCCTGATAACTGAGGGGATGTTGCAGCTGAATTCAGTCTTTTTATCTGAGCCCATTCTATTAAAGTCAATAATAGCAGCTGATTAGAAACACACATTGCTTTCCTGGTGCAAAGCTTTTGTTTTTTTAACAGGTTCAGAAGTGGGAGTTGGCCTTCACAGTTCGATGATCAGGAATGAGTCTGTGTCTGATGTGAAAAACCCAGAATTACAATTCCTGGAAATATTTCTTCCTGCAGTGACACAACGCCAGCAGAAGGGCCTGACTCACTGAAAGAGTGGTGTCACTATTATATCAGTGGAGTCTCTTGAATGTGACGTTATTTTCTGCGTTTTCCCCGAAACAGTAATCAAATTAATTACTTATAATGACTAGAGAGTATAGAGCCTAAAAATAGGCATTTGGTTGTTGGACTCTTATATGCAGCCAAGTAGAAATCCGACAGAAAGAAATATATGCGAGGAGTTGTGGGTTTTTGCTTTTGTTTAAAGTACTTGCCCTGTTCTCACCCAACCCCAATCATTGCTTTCAGTTTCTCACAATTTCAGCTGAGCTGTCTTAACTGTATGTTTGGTGTGTTCCCCCCCTTGCCCCAAATTTGCTCTGAATGCCTTGCTGGGTTTCTTTACTCCCACCATTTCCATGATTTCAAAGTAGGCTCTTGCACAGAAAGACTCAGGTTATCAGTAAAATAATATCAGAGGAGTTGGGGTCTTGAGAACAACTAGGCTTATTACCGTATTGGCCTGAATATAAGCTGCACCTGAACATAAGCAGCACCTTTAAAATTGGAGGGAGGGAGAAAAAAGACCCCAATATAAGCCGCTTCAATCCTTGCTGCTCCAAACTGCATGCTGGCGGGGGGGGGGGGAGCCATGGTGTTGCTGGAGGCCTTTCCCCTTCCTCGCGCTCTCCCTTCCTGGCCTTGGGGGAGAGGACAGGGGACTACATGTGGGGTGGGCGCTACTTTGCCGTGCTCCTGTCACTGTTTGCCCCGCGTTCCTGGCTGCATACTGTAAGGTCACGAATATAAGCTGCACTTTAACTTTTCACAGTTGGAATTGGGGGGGGGGGGAGTGTGGCTTACATTCAGGCCAATGTGGTAAATCTTAGTGGCTTCAATGAGGCCACCTGTGGTCAGCTTGGCAGCCTTACAGCACAACACAGTTACACAGTTTTCACTCCAGCTTAGACCCTATGGGAGATAGACTGGCACGTTCAACATTAGCTGTACTGTGCCCTTTGCCTTTAAGTGTCACAGGACACTCAGCTGCAGCAAACCATGGTTTGTTCTTGTGAGAGTGTGTCAGGGTAAGCCTCAGGCTTGCTTGCTCCCCACTGCGCTTCTTTGTTTGTGTGGGGAAGGGGGGTACGTGAGCTCAAGGTTCACCCCCAGCCTGGTCTTGTAACAACAACAAGCCGTATCGTTTTGTTACATCTGAATGGGGCCTTTGTCTTGATTTGTGGCTTATGCAATTATGAGATCACTTCCATCAGCATCTGTTGCATCAGTTTATGAAGAGACCATATCCTCAGGAACAACAGCCAGTACCAGGTTTTGCCATATATGGCATCTTCCTCTCCCCCTTCCTCATCCTACTGCGTGGCTCCAAGGTGGCAAGAAACAGCTACCCAACTTTACGCTGCCCATGTGTTTCCCCCCCACTGCATAGCCTTCTGAATGAGGGTGGATCTTGGCAGTCTATGAGAGACATTGGTGGCAGCTGCAGGAGGAATCAGAGGCTCCCTGTTGATAAAGGCGGACCAGATTGTGGTTATCTCTATGCCAGGTACAGTGTGGTAGGGCTCCAGTTGCCAGCCACCTCACTCCTTACTTTGAGACATTTGCTTCCTTTGATTCTGCAGAATGGAAATACTAGTCTTGACCAGCTGCTAAAGGCATGCAGTGGCTGCTTCCTGTTTTCTGTAGCAATGGACTGCTACCTTTTGGCTTTCTGAAAGGATTTTTTGTGTTGTGTTAGTCACTTGGAATTAAATGCAAGCTATTCATTAAAGAAGAAAAAAACACACACCACACGCACTGTTTCAATAAATGAAATTACTGTATCAAGTTTGAATAAGCATGCGCCACAGCCTGGGTGTTTTGTAAAAATGTTCCCAAAATACTTCCAGTCAATGTCAACACGTCTAGAGCTTCTGCTAAGCCAAAGGACACCATTTGAAATGTAAACATTTTCTTTCTCTGTTTATCTCTTGCTGTTAGCACACTCGGCTCTTTGTATGCAATACTGTACCTAGATTTTATTTTCACAAGAATTTCACCAGCTTTTTGCTAGTTTTAAAAAGTCTGAAAATGTGGGTTTTTTTAAAAAAAGGCATAAACAAGCACAGAAATTCAGCTTCTTGTTGACTAAAGATTATCTAGTGATGTTGTGAGCTCTCAGATTCCCCAAGGGACAAAATGGTGGTTGTGGCACCTCTAGTGTCGGGGAATCTCAGCGTGCGATACAGCCTATTCTGTTTATTCTAAGGCTGATGATGTACACATACGTGTTAGTTCCTGAATTTAGTGCAATCCTGGATCAAAGGGTGAACTATGTGTGATGGGGTGCAGTGTGAGGGGGAGGCAAACTTTCTTTCTGCAAACTTTCTTCCATTCTTTTGTCTTAGGCTCCATGCCACAGCTTCCACACAAATCCATCTCTTAAAAACTTGGCGTTTGTTTATTTATTTATTGGTCAAAATTACCTGTTAAAGCTCTTAAAGTCAGGCAGCTCGGGCTTTGCTTCAGGCTTAAACAGTTTGGGGTATAAGGCCTCCAACAGCTCTGGGTCGTTGCTGATGGCTTCAATCCAAGGTGATTGATAGTACTTTGGCACAGATGTAGTGTTGAACCTCTCAGGAGGAATTGTCTTCAATGGTCCAGAATAACCTTCGAGAGGAAAATTATACACAGTGTTTGGATTTTGCAGTAGCAACCTCCCAACTGTCTCACGCAACATTCCAACTCATTCTCACCATGTCCCCTAGGCACCGCTTAAGACGTTCTACATTAATTGTCACTTAAAGATCATTTGATTAAGATTGTTGTTTCAGCCACAATCCTCAATGCTACTCTCCTAAATTCTGTTGTAAACAATGGATTAACTCTGGCAAGAAAAGTCTAAGAATTTAATAGAATTTCAGCTGTGGCAGTATTAGACAAATATATCTTGGGTGATGGAGAGAAAGGTAGAAGACTTTGAGTGGAAAACTCTCGTCTCATGTGCTCAAACAGTTTTTTTTATAACACTGACATATTTAACACATATTCAAAATACACTGTAAAATCTGGAGATTTACCTGCAGTGATGTCACTTAGTAACACACAGGGGCAAAGCAAACTACAAAACACATCAAGTAATCAGTTTAAGTTATTTTAAAGGCTTTAAAAAGCCCACCTGTTTCAAATGGCTTTTAATTGATGTGTTTTATGGGCCATGCTGTTGTTTTATTGCTGCAGCTCTGGAAAAGACTGGATTATATTTTATTGTACTGTTGGTTGGTGTAGCTTCTGGAATTTAAAAAGTTTTTATTATAATATGTTTGTATTTTTATGGTTGTATTTTGTTCTCCACTTTGGGTGGACTTGTTAGGGACATGTGGCTTACAGATATTTACATAAGGAAATAAATAAGTGTATGTACAGACACATGCAACTAGTGTGGCCAAACTGTTGTGGAACCACATTCAGATCACATTGCTCAGATATAAAATCTGCCCTGTAAGATCCAGACCAGGAGAAGCAGGTTTGGCTAGTTTCCAGCAGAAACCAACTACAGTATGCACAAAGCTGATTGGCTGGCTCCTGTGATGTCATGAAGCCACTGGCTCTTCACGTCCCAGAGCAGTTTTTAAAGTTTTTTTTAAAAAACAACTTATTGAGGGTTTTAAAATAATAATAAGGTGCGAAACAAATGTCTAATCATATCAACTTGGAAGATATTTGAAAAATAAAATTTAAAAGACAAACAGCCTGCCTGAAGCATAGGGAAAGAAATGGAGAGAGAGAGGAAATCATTGTGGGATTCAAAAGAAAATAAGTGTGCAGTATGTGATGAGTAGCCGATATTCCTTCATAGTGGTGGGGGGTTGGACTAGATGTCCCTTGGGTCCCTTCCAGCTCTAAGATTCTATAAGTAAAGACAACTAGGGAGGGAAGCCAAGACAACATTTTTTTTAAAAAAAAAATATGCACTGACTCCTTTTTATCTACACATCCTTGCAAGGTATGCACACATCTGTAAGAGAGAGGAAAGCCCATTTCAACACGAGCCGATCAAATTTTCAAAACGTTTATGATGACATGTAGCCTCCAGCTATTTAAGCATGTGTTTGGCCAGTTAACATTAAGCTTCCAAGAGGGCATGTAATTGGTACAATGTACACATCATAACAGCAGATTCTTATGTGTGCTTTCTTGTGTGTAAGTTTCAGTGTGCACAATTTACTTTAGGGAAGTTTGTGTAGGATTCCAGCCTTAATTAAATAAATCTATACATAAATATGGTGCTGAATCCATTATGCGGAAGTCGCACAAGTGGCAAAAAGGCTGTGATCAGTTTACAAATTATGCCCCAATAAATCTCTCTGTTCTTGTTTTGAAAAGGGCAGACAAAGAAAAGACTTCTTTGTCGCTCAGTGCCTCTAGATAAAGGAAGCACGTGTCCTTGCTACTGTATAAAATGTTCTTGCTACAAGAGAGCCAAATTGTCCTCCTATTTACTCTTGTATAAGGGTTTTCTTTCAAACATTCTTTCACGCTAAATATTGTATAATTGGTCAAGTCTGCATCCGCTAACAACCAAAATAGACAGATAGATTTGCAGAGCTTTGTTGTGCATAAGATAACTCTGTTTGTGTGACCTCCCCTGACCTTTTTAATAAGATCTATTCATTTATGATTGGTTTCAAATAAAGAAGCTACACATTTAGTAGATCCAGGCCGAAGAACTTTGTGCCAACATTCTACAGATAGTAATGCAAAGATATAATCTCACTGAATTGGGGCCTTCACAGGTTTTAGCACAATAAATGCAGAAGAATAAACCAAACCTCCTGCTTCAAGCTTGAACTTTTGTACCAGGGCATTTATATTTCCATAACAAGTGCTGTAGATTGTATAGAGGTAAATCCTATTCTAACCTCAACCAGTAACTGCTGCTATTATGATGGCAACATGGAACATGATTTATTTTAATGCCATTTATTTTATGAATTGCTTTTCAGGTAAATTTCAAGGTGATTTAAAATCATACAATAAAAAGGGCTGAAAAGAATTGCATGTACAAATGACTTATTTTGCACTCTGGACTATGAGTGAAAGGGTTGGGGAGAATGACCCTCATGCAAAAATCAACCTTGATTCACATGGGACTACTTCATTTTGTGCTGCTGATATGCCATCAAGTTTAATGGCAGATTTATGTGTTGGAAAACAGTGAAGGTAGAGTTATCATGTGGTAACTTTTGTCCCTTTTGGCTTGGCCATCTCACAGAGATCATAGGTGACTCATCTATGCTTCCACTAAAGATACCACACAGCAGGTCTCCTCTATGGAAGAATTTTGATTGTTTTTACTTTGCCCGGAAAATAAGAGGTTTGTCTGGCTGGGATATTCCACGGTGGCTTACCTGGGGCAAGGGTTTCGGGGTTCGGAGGACTCCGTGGATCAGGGGTATTAGGAGGTGTTGTTGGCGCATGCTCTTGAGCTGCCTCCATGCTGTTAGCATCCAACTGAATGCACTGTATGACCTCGCTGCGCTGCATTTGAATGATAAGAAATAGCACAGCTATCAGGTTCATAACAGAGACGCCAAAGGACTGCTGAAAACAGTGTCCTGGTTCCTTGGCGTTTCTTAACTGGCAAACTGATACACTAAATGCTTTGTTCAAGCATCTTCTTTTTTCCTGACCACTTTTTTTTTTGGCCTTCGTATCCTGCTGTCTGAGCACCACATACTCACAAGCACCCTGTTGAACTGCTGAAGTGTTATTCTTGCTTTAGACTTGTGGGATGAAGATGCCACAGAGATTAATTGGCTTTCTAAAGCTGGAATAGAAAGTATCTGGCAAGTTGGGAATGATAGGCCTCTTGTGCTCTAGGGAAACAAGTTATCTCTTAAAATATCCTTTTTCCTGAAGCAAAGGCTGTCAGATGGTGCCCTAATTTTAAAATGATGTACTCACTGTCCCCAACAAAACAAACAAACCTTATTCCAGAAACTTCACTACTTCAAGTGCCCTGATTCAATTTGGATCCAGGTACAAAATGGGGGGGGGAGGGGTTATAAGATTCCTTCCTTGACACCATGACCCTGATTCATACACACACACACTCCACCCCACAAAGTTGCTATTAACTTTGGAGGGGGAAGTATTCTAGAATGGCCCCTCCTCCCCAAGTGCAGCAGTCCTGACCCAAACTGCCCTTCCTTGTTTGTCTTAGCAAAAGAAAAAATACGTTGGGAGATGCATTAGCACATTTCCTGCAACACCTTTGTGATGTCAGAGAGTTCTCTAAGAAGGCCTTGAATTTAATAAAACATCTAGTCACAAAGCTGTCTAATAGCTCCAGCAATTGAGAGGGCTCTGATGGTTTCCGCCAAGTAGGACTCACACATAGAAGAAATGACGTTTCTGAGTGATGAAAGAAAATTGGGGATAAGTAACTGCTGTAATATTTAGGATGGAAATATCCCTCCAAGATGGAATTTGCCTGTTGGCTTGATTGGCAGCTTCCCCTCTCTCCCCACGCAGCTGAAATTCCCCATCTGTTAAGGAATTCTATCTTCCTTTGTGTTTGGTCATGCTTACCTCACTTGGACACCTAAATATTGGCTTTATCCCTAAGCAGTATCCATAAAGAATTCCCGCAATGACACCTCAATTTGTAATCATAATAATAACCTTAGTGCAGGCCACTTCACAAAGATTAATGACAGGCTGGAGTGAGCCATTCTTTCTGCTGGGTCATTAGTTCCATGGCTGCATCCGAAGCCTTAATCATTGTTTCTTTAACATAGAATTAGAGCGCTCTAAAAAGTCAGAACCTTATTTTAGCCATGACATTGAAATGAAAAGGTTTGTAAGTATAGGCTGCCTTTGAGGACAATTTTCTGTAGGTATGGGGGGTGGGGAGAGAGAAATACAAACAAGGCTTTAAAACAAGAGTCCTCGACTGAGAAATTCAAACAGATTTTGCGTGCTGAGGTCCCCCAAACACCCCTACCCCAATAACTCACACATCACACATAATTTTTGCTTAAGGTTTTTGGCATAATTTTGGCCACAACTTTATTCAACATACAAATTGTGAGTGGTTGCTTAGGCATTGGTTATGACTATCTGTCCCCCCCGCCTTGGGGACAGCACTGACTCCCGGATTCCATCGAAAGCCAGTGTGGAGGAACAAGATCAGGGATAACTGGAGCTGCGACACAGACCCTCAGCTTCTCCCCGCATGCTCCCAGGGGCTTACGCGGCCCAAACCCGATTCCAGGGGTTTGGACGAGAGGATGGTAAGCCCCTGAATTCCTTTAATGGAATTCCTGTGCAGCAGCAGCTCTGGAGGGGCAGGCACAGCCAATCCATACCCCTCCACCAACCAATTTAAACCAATGCCTAACCGACAACCTTACAAGTTGTGACGATTTGCTACGCAGTAGGCGAAAACCAGATGGCACACACTAATCAGCCAAATGGAAAAATTCCTACCAGGCCCCTGCATCAAAGCGGACGACCCCATGACAGGCATAGCAAGGTCAAGGTGCAAGCCCAAACAAGGGAGGGCGGGCGGGTGATCCGATGCCCACAGCGAAAGAGAAAGCAACTTGCTGTGGGCCTTACTTAAATATCCTCTGATCCCACCCCCAAAGTGGCAACATACAAATTGCCCCAGCAACAACACAACCAATCCACGCCAGGCCCCTTCCTTCGATTCTGCCTGGCAATTACAGGGTGCTTGTCTGGCCCCAGCCGCAACACGTGCTCTCCCTTAGTGAGAACACGCTTTGTCCACCCATAGGAGCCTTGACATAGCACAAGATTTACAATGCAGTTGTTTCCATGTTTACTCAAAATAGTGTGTTTTAATGTAATTTACCCCCTAGTTACCCAGCAGGGCAACATCTGTACCATACATTTAAAGCCTTTGTCTTTAACACTTTAACAGTCATGGCTTCCTCAAAGGGATCTGGGAACTGTAGTTTGTGAAGAGTTGATTGTTAAACCACAATGGGAACTGTAGCTCTGTGAGGGAAACAGGAGTGTCCTATTTTAATTTTTTTAAAAAAATATTTATATACCATAGCATCATAGAAATGTGGTCTGAATAGCCCTAGAGGGTCATCTAGTGCAGCCCCTTTCAAGGCATCTACTGCAAAGGAAACCATTAAAAAAATCGTAACAACTCTCAGCACCCTTAGCAAACTACAGCTCCCATTTCTTTGTGGGGAAGCCATGGTGACTGAAAGTGGCATAATACTTGTACTGCTTTAAATGTATGGTATGGATGTGGCTTAAGTATACTGTGGATTCCAGCTTTAGAATCCCTAGGCTAGTGCATGTAGTTATGATATGGGTTTTGGAGGTAAAACAATAAGGACTGAAGGGGGGAAATACAGCGGTTTATGCACAGAGTGTTAAGCTAGTTTTCTAAAATAGCTTCCACCTAAAAAAGGCAGCAAAGCAACCCCTTTGTCTCTCTGGAATGCAGAGATGTTTTTACTGGCATTTGTTTGAACTGACCTGAATAACTTGGTGCTTTGCCACTTGTGAGTGATGATCGCTTCCCATATATCTGGCAACGAGAACTGTAAGCTACACCACGTCAATGCATTTCAACTGACAGCAAAAGATTGAGCCCATCTTCTCGAGTCCTGGTATGGTGTCCTTTCCAGTTCTTAGATTGCCTCTGTAGCCCCCTAAGTCTAAGGGTGCATTCAGACATGGGGAAACATTGTGCTTGTTTCCCTCATTATGATATCAGCACTTTTGTTCCATTTTCTAAAGTTCTTTTCACAATGCAATACCCGTTGTGTTGTGGGATTGTGGCTTTTGGACAGATAAACCGGCATGTCAGTTTCACTTTTTGTTTCAATTGATACTGCACGGACCCTGTTTAATACCCTTATACTGTCTAGATTTGATCATTATAATGCTCTCTGGCATAAGGTAACAATCTTCAGTCACTTTCCTTTCCTCCTATTTTAGGTTCCACAGCACATTTAGTTTGTCTTGTACCCTAAGTTTACCCATTCTTCTCTTCTTCTTTCTGCTCTTCCATTTTCTTATAAGACCCAATCTAATCTTCCTTTAGTAGTTTATAAATATCTCAAAACTCCTGCTTCTTATCTTTCTGATTGCATAGCTCTAGTCCTCATTCTTTATGTCCTAGTAGTACTTTGCTTCTTGTCAACCGCAAAATCTTATCTCTTATTTGTACCCCTTTCCTCTTTTTGTTCCTTATCTCTGGAATGCCCTGCCTCCTGATGTCAGAACACCTCCATCATTATTTTTTCCATTTTAAACTACACCTGAATATTTGTTGTTTTCTCTAGTGTTTGCTCATTATCTCATTACAGTTCCAGTTCCTTTCCTATTATACCCCTTCCTTCCCAATCTTACTTGCCTTTTGGACTGCAAACTGGGTGCAGGACCTGTCTGCAATCTAATTTTTTTGTATGAGGCTTTTGCTTGGTAG
This sequence comes from Podarcis tiliguerta, assembly GCF_965153285.1. NCBI lineage: Eukaryota > Metazoa > Chordata > Lepidosauria > Squamata > Lacertidae > Podarcis > Podarcis tiliguerta. The sequence goes on along the minus strand of NC_139542.1, from coordinate 27,617,526 downwards.
CCTTTCAACAATAATAAAAAATTGTCATATTTTTGACATATACATTGCTATTTCTTCCTATCTGTATGGTTCCTATCTCTTGCCCTTGCTTATATATTCTTATTCTTATTATTTTAATTCATACCCTTCCTTCTTCCCAAAGGACCAAGGGCAGCATATGCTTATTTATTTATTTGTGATTTAGCGTTCTCACCTTTTATTCTAGTCTACTTCCTTCTGCCCTTTGCTATCAGAGTTTCTGGGCTCTTAACTGTTCTCTGCTACCTCATATCCTGTCCTTCCATGCTGAAATCAGATTGCTTTATCCCTTGTCTGCAGTGGCTTATGATAGCAGTATCTTGTTTTACATCTAATATTCAGGACTGTAGTACTTCTATCTATTAAACAGAATGAATGGCAGACAGACCTTTTTAAGCCCCTTGAGATTCTTGTTCTTGCTGCTGATTTATTCACTTTGATGAGTCACTAATTGTGCAGGCCAGACATGCACAAAAAAGTGATAGAGTGTAAAATACTCACATTTCTTGGCTTGCTGGATAAAAAGTGAAGATTTTCATATGTATATTTGTCAGATCTTCGTTGGCGCATCTTGAATAGCCGCGCTCCTCTGTTACTTAACAATGACAACTCTTCCAACATGATGTCCCTGGGGATACTGACCTTTTTTCCAAGGTCTATTCCAGGTGATTCTGCAAAATAATATAAGTACACATTTCTTAGAAAACTTCTTCCAGGTAATTGGTATGATTCAGCTAAAGTTAAGCTCTAGTAAATTCTGTTGATTTCAGTGGGAGGGTTCAACAGAGGCAAAGCAAAGCTGGGTGTGACCCCTTAAGCAAGAGACCATCAGCAGACTTTTTCGCCTGTAGACATCATGAGATTCAAAGGGTTTTCACTTGCCACAGGGTTTTCAAAGGGTTTTCACTTGCCACAGAAAGCCACTGGGGATTTGGGAGGGAAAAGGCTGTTACTTCCATACAGCAGCTCTCACTTCATAAATTTATGAAACCAACATATGTAGTCTAGATTAAACCAAAGATTCATGTTGATAGGATGCATGGGATGCTAGGATGCACAGCCCACACATGCAAACCATCAGGGGAAAATGGCAGGGACTGAGTCACTCAGTGGTCTCTGAGCTCCAGAAAAGTATTATCAGTGGTGCATTGTTAGCAACTGGACACCTTCGTGGGGCATTGGTCCATAGAATCTCCATGTTCAGAGGCAGGATAATAGAATTGTAGTGTGGGAAGGGACCCTGAGGGTCATCTAGTCCAACCAATGCAGGTATTTCAACTAAATAATACATGACAGGTGGCCATCCAACCTCTGCTTAAAAACCACCAAGGAAAGAGAGTCCACCACTTCTCGTGGAAGTCTGTTACACTGTCAAACAGCTCTTATTATAGAATAATATAGATCCCACTGAGTTCCAGTTGCTAGAAAGCAACAGTTAGAGTGGGGAGTTATTGCCTTCATGCCCACCATGATAAAGATTTGGATTGGATTGACTTGTGGGTTTTCTGGAGTCATTTGGGTGGCCAATGAGGAGCACTCAATGGATTTTTTGTTTATCTGAATATCTCAGTCCACTGCTGACATTGTGTCCACTGATATATATGAGTCCTCAAAGCACTTAACTTTGACTGGATGATACTTGAACTGGGATATCCAGTTTCTACACTGTTATGGGAGACCCGGGAGGCCTTGGCAGGTTGCAAGGGGGTGTCTCTGAGGGTACCCACTGGTGCCATATTGGGGACCCCAGATCTAGAAAATATGGACTGAGTTTTCCCACCTCCCAGTCAAAGAATGCAATCAGAGCTCTATCGGAGAAAAGCTCTTTTATGTACCATCTCTCAGCTACATAAAACTATGGGACCAGGGTCTCTGCCATTTTATTTTATAGGAGGAAATACTATTTTTCCACAGACAAATCCTCTTTATTTTTAAATTTCTGTCTCATGAATCTTGAATTATCCCCAAATGTTTTTCCCTGGCCAGCCAGCCAGTTGGTATTTTCCACAGGAAAGTGGGAGAAACTCAAAATGAATCTTCCAGAAAGTAAGTGTGGTTTTAGTCTGGCAGTCCTCTTTCAAATGTAAATAGCGATGAACAAAAACTCAGAAAATGTGTTTTGAGTTGGGTAAGTTCAGACCTCAAAAACAACAGCAGGACATCCTGTGTAGCATGAAGAATGTTAATAAGCTGTGTTAATTAATGTGGTGTTATGAAACTTGCAGGGAGCAATTCTCAGAGTGCTGAAACAACAATGAAGGGTAATGTATTGTCTCTGCTGCCTAACAGTGCAAAAGCTCAACATTTAACTACATTCTGTATGCAGGGTGCAAGTGAGTGACTTTTGCTTCCCTTGCAGACCATACAGCACATGTTGCTCTCTAGATGGACTGATTTATTTATTTATAGCCTTTATATCCCACCTTTTCCTCCAAGGATCTTAAAGTGGTGTACACAGTTCTCCCCTCAGTTACTGTATTTTTCCGTGTATAAGACTAGGTTCCCCCCCCCTAAAAAAAATAATGTCAAAAATTATGGGGTGTCATACATGGATACATCTTCCCCCCATTTTCTTAAATCTGAGTCCCCCAAAATAGGGGGAATCTTATACATGGGAGCGTCTTATGGATGGAAAAATACAGCAATCCCCAGATCAGCTTTCAGGCAAGTGAAACCAGAACCAGAGCCAATCTCCTTACCCATCCTAACTGCCTAACAGTTGACCAGTATTGTAAGAGCTAAGAATGCTGATCACAGATTTAGAAATAAGTTCAGAGAAGTCAGTAGCTCACAAAACATTTTACTAGCTTGTCTGCCTATACATACCAACACAAGTCATTTGTGGCATATCCACAGTCCTCCCTCATTCCTCAAATGACTGATTTCTCATAGAAAGAAATTTCCCTGCCTGGCCACCTGGAGAAAATTCTTACTTGCCACTGACAAAGAGCTGGGTGATAAGCTGGCATATGGAACTGGGAAAATGCATGTGCAAGTGTTGTTACTTCAACAGCAATCCCTGACTTTCCGGGCTGGAGTTGGTGATTGAAGCCACTAAGCATTATTTCTGTGAATAAGAACCAAGCATTCATTCAAACAGCTTGACTATAGTTGGAAAACTAAATTGAACCATCTTATTTGTTAAAAAATGCTGCAGTCCTGTGTGTTTATTTGACAGAATATCCCACTGAACTCAGTAGGATTTACTTCCGTGTAGATGCGCAGAGGGTTGAGGACAAGAGATTTCAAAAGAACTGGTAGCAGTCAGTTGCATATTTGTTTTTCTTTAAGAATCTGTGCTTACGCTAGCCTTAAGCATAAGAATTTACATTTACCCCATCAAAATAACTAATGAATAAAATCCTACAGCAAAATTCCCCAAGGTTATTTGTAACATCATAGCATAAGATTACAGCGAATAAAGCATTGGCACATTAGAATCCAGCTGCTAAACCATGGTGCCTATGAGAGATATGTATACTTCTGGATAATATTCTCTTTCTGTACCATAATCAACTTATTCCAACCGAAAATCAAAAATACTTTCAGATTTCTAAATGGCATTTTGGTTTAGGTCTGGACTCACTGCTTTAGGCTGTAATCCTAAACACACTTACTAGAGATTAAAGCCCCTACTGAACTTTGTGGGGTGTACCCTGGAATAAACATGCTTGAGATTGCACTGCACAACTTCTCTTGTCTTAATAAAACAGGGTTTGCTGGCTTTTGCAGACTGACCTCTTGTACATCGCTTGCTAGTGAACGTTATATATTTGAACTTGATTAATCCCTCAAACACATGCTTCTCTCGGCCTTTCTGCTCCAGAACTTTCATTAGTCATCTCATGTTTCAAGTGAGGATTTAAACCACTTTGTGTGTCTAGGCAGCTTCCCAGAAATGTTAAGTGTAAGATTAATTTGAGCCTTCTGTCAATTAAAACATAATTCTGCAGTCTGTTTCAATTAAGCTGTGCATAGATCTTGTCTGATGTTAGCTAAGTGCAAAGAGGATGAGGAGAAGAAAAGAAAAGAAAAGGTGGAGACAAGGGGAAGCCAATCTCATATAGGAAATTCACATGGAAACCCAAAATACAAGGATTCCTACCGACTTCTGTCAGCCATGGAGCAGTAGACCCAGTCAAATCAATGGACTTGTTCAATTTAATTGGCAGTTCTAGGCACACATACCTGTGACTTACTCCCAGGTAAGAATAGGTGGATTTGTCCATTTTCGTTTCTCTACATTTCTAATTTTTCCAATAGAAACTTCAGCCCTCTACATTTCCACAACATTTTGTGGGTGGGGGGGGGGGCAGGGATGTTATGTCGTCATGGAAATTTATCAGCATTTTATTTTGAATTTATTCTAAGATACACATTTTTGTGTGCAATTTTCCTTAATGTTTTAATTTTTGCATTTATATACAGTAATGCATTTTCTTTTTACTATTGTACACATTTTAATGCACACTTTACCCTAGTATATGCATTTTTATTTTTATTTTACACATTACTTGGCTGGGGAATTGCATTACAAAATTCAGAGAATTGAAGATTTTGAAGGTTAGTTGTGTTGCGGTTCCCATATTGTTCTGGAAGGTGTAAATTAAGGAAGTTCATCTTTAAAAGCAAACTGCATCAAATTTCTTCCCCATCCCTACTCCCAGGAAAGTCCTTTTGAACTCAAACAGGCTCATTTCTGAGTAGACTTATACAGAATTGTACAGTTAATTAAGCAATTCTTCTGGTCTAATGCAGTTTACACTGCCATAAACGTCACACTATGTTGATGTTGTTTATGAACACAAATTTGTATGATGGGGGAAAGATATGCAGATTCTTCCAGAGAGGGCATGAATTTATCTTTCTCTGGAGAGATTACAGCACTTCCTATGTGAAACAAAATGATAAAGGAAATAATACAATAAAAAGGAAATAATATAATATAAAGGAAAAAGCCAGTCAACAGATACCAGAAAATGTGGCTTTCTGGGCTTATTATAATATTTTACATCTGGCTCCTAAACACAACACATGGACTTACTGAAACACATTGGACAGGGTGATTTGATTGGTGAAATTACTTAATTAAAAAAAGAAAGTTTCACATTAAAAATGTTTAAGATGTCATTTTCCCTATTATTTTTTTAAAAATCATGTTTTCTCCATTATTAAATAATAAAACCAAATTTCCACCATTATTATTATTATTATTATTATTATTATTATTATATCTGCTCATCAGATTAAAGGGACAGAACTAGGGTATTTATGGTTGAATTATAGCTCAGTCAGTAGAGCATGAGGCTCTGAATCTCAAAGTTGTGGGTTTAGGCCCCCATGTTGGGCAAAAAAGTTCCTACATTGCAGAGGTTTGGACTAGGTGACTCTCATATTCCCTTCCAGCCCTACAATTCTATGATTATGTGATCTGAAGAAACTTCAATGTGTTCTGCCTTTCATTACAAAATTATGGCTTGGATCGCTTCCTTTCACTGATGACTCCTTCCACTAGAGAAAGGGAAGCTTTTGAATTTGGACCTATGTGTTTTGCAGCACCAGAGAGCAACAACGCTTTAAAAGCGAGAGAATGAATAAGAATATTTCCCCACCCCATGTAGAAATAGATGTGTTGTCATACCCTTTCTGAAAATAAAATTCCTATCTGAGCTAATAAGGGGCTGTAATAACTCTTAGGCACTATGATCCCTTTTCAAGTTTAGTATTTAATAATTAAAATAATTAACACCGTGTAACTAGCTGCACATGCTTTTGCTGTGGTCACAGCAAACCCCTTGATGGCCTAATTGTTTTGATCCATGGATGCATGAAATGGCCGACTGTCCATAGGCATAGCTGTCAACTTTCCCCCCTTTTAAAGGGAAATTCCCATATTCTGAATAGGATTCCTCACAAGAAAAGGGAAAAGTTGACAGCTATGTCCATAGGATGCCAGGTTAAATGGTGGCAGCCCTAGTATGAGGGAGAAAAATTATGCAATGGGAGTCTCTATGAAGTATGTGTCTATCTGCCTTCAGTTTGCAGATTCAAGGGAACTTCAGAGCTGTGTTTTACAATTTCTGGATTCATGTCATTACTAGTTTTAGGTTCTGTTTCCAGTCCACAGACAGTGCAAGCGAGGATCTGAGCATATGGTATTCAAATGACCACTTTCCCTTGTGCATATCCTATCTGGGCTGAATGGAAATACATCCAGAAATGGGGCCATATGGCACTGCCCTAACATACGATGAAACCAGGAAATAAATTAACCACAGAACACTTGAAGTCTCTGGAAAACTTTTGCAAAATCCATCTCCCTGCCAGCTTACACTGGTATGAGGGAAGGAACAATGTGAAAACAGACCAGCCCTTGAGATAGAAACAGGCCTTGGCTGAGTCTCCTGAAAAGGCAGGTCACTGGATTTTCTCCTGGTCTCTAACAGGGCTTATGATATCACAAACAAGCCAGTGGGGGAATGCCTAGTCAAGCAGATTTTTGTAATATTAACTTCAAAATGCAGCATTCTTGACCATTTCAGGAAACACTTTTTTCACATTTAGCTGACATGTGATTATTAAAGTTTACAATCACACATCATCTTACTCCAAAAAACTAATAGTGACATTTCAAACAACAACAACAACAACAATAAAATAAATCAGGGTGTACTAGAAGAACTGGGAGCCATAGAGCTATGGGTGTATATGCCCTGGTTTCTAATAGAGAAACGTCAGACAGCAAACCCATCCAACAAAATGACAGACAAGTGACATTTCTGGAAGAGGCAGGGGAAAATCTTATCTAGCCACTAGATAAGAAGAGCCTGGTTTTGCATGTGAGTGAATATGTGTGCATAAACTGACTGAAGAATGTTTGGGTGTTTAGATGTGAGATTCAGCATTTGGGGTTGGTGAAGAGAAGAGGGTGATATGATCTGGGGGCCTATCCTCAGTAGTGGTCTTCAGGTGAAGGCTGCTTAGTTCCACTGGTTTGGTCATCTCTATAGTAAGCCATATTTCCTACTGCTTCTTGTGGAAATGTAGATCAGTCAAACAAGCCTGTCAGAAGTCTCCTCCAAAGATGGCAAAAAAACCCTAATGCAAAACATTTCTTAACAGAGATTAGTTGGGAACTGCGCCTTGAATGGTTGGATAAGACTACAGACAGCTTTGAGTGGGTGGAGGCGGAAATTGAAACACAGCGTATATTACAAATATCCTTGTGGGGGGTTTTTTGTTGCAATTTTTGAAAATACAAAAGACAGCTCTAAAACTGAGGAGAGATACATCTTCCCTGCGTGAATAGTTCTGTAATAGGGAATCCAGACATATTAACCCCCCTCCCCAAATAATATTCCGAAAGTCAATCCCAGGCAGAATGTACATCAGCTGTTAGATTACTTCATTCCTCCACAACAGTTGTTCATCTGAAAATAGCTTTCAAATGAAAAGAGGCAACTACAAAAGGATTAGTTACCATAGGCAGCATGATAGCCCCATGAGATTATTTATGGCAGCACACCCAGAGGCAAAGCTGTAAGAAAGTTAATGCTATAAGATTAAAAAGAAAGGTTAGAGAGTGACAAGGGACATACAGTCATAACAGGGATTTAACGCTATACCATTTCTCTGGATTTCTTTCATGATGGCGGATGCTTGCTGCCTCCTCTCTTTGACCATGTCAGAATGTGAGAGCATTGTAATAGTCCGGTGCGATTTTCTTACTAGAAGGAGAAGGGAAAGAGACATTTTGATGCTATTCAGTAATGGCCTCAGGAGCTGAATAATATTCTGCGTTTTTCACTTCAGCTATCGGGAACTGTTTCTTGCACACAGAGGAAAGGATGCATGTTGTGCTAACACTGCATATGAAGCCCCAATGAGTCAACTGTTTCTTGAATGTACAAAGCGAACTATGTGACACAGTGACACGGGCCTTCTTACCTCTTCGCATGCCTGCTTATCTTCACAAGGATGGGCAAGCCTCCTTCAGCTTCCATATTGTATATACAGTGGTACCTTGGGTTAAGTACTTAATTTGTTTCAGAGGTCCGTTCTTAACCTGAAACTGTTCTTAACCTGAAGCACCACTTTAGCTAATGGGGCCTCCTGCTGCCGGAGCATGATTTCTGTTCTCACCCTGAAGCAAAGTTCTTAACCCGAGGTACTATTTCTGGGTTAACAGAGTCTGTAACCTGAAGCGTATGTAACCTGAGGTACCACTTATAGTTATATACCCATCCATGAATGACTTCAGCGTTATTTTCCTACCTGCAGCCTCTGAAACACCACATCTTTTACAAACCCTCCAAAAATTGATGAAATAGTCAAATCTTTGAGCTAGCGCATGTTATTCAGCAACCATCTAGAGAAATAAGCATTGCAAAACAAGTGCAAGAAATTGTATGTTGTCCATTTACTGTTCGTAAGTTTAGAAGTGGCCAGCTCATAGGACAACCAATGTCAGATTATTTCAGGAAACAATACACTTACCTTATTGTTCTGGAGAACAGTGATCCTGATGCTTTGGGTGAAGTTTATGATGAATGGGGATGACCTGTCCGGTCCCGAGTGATTTCTATGCTTGTTCTTGGGTCTGCATGATGCCTTGTACCAAGACAAACTGGGGACTGACCCTCTCCAAAAAGATTGGCATCTAACTGACATAAAGTAACTATTTATAGAAGCAAACACTCCAGCCACTCATATCTTCCTGGCGAAAGAAGAGAACAGAAAGGATTCTGCCGCACGCACCACAACAGTGTGTGTATCTCTTCCACAGCTTGTTGAAATATTTGATAGAACACTTCTTCATAGTTGTACAGCTTGTTCCATCATCCCGTTTGAGAATGATAATCTCCACATTATAATTTAGAAGAAAGATATTTTTAAAATACGGTCAATTAAATATATGGATGGCAAAGACTATATTTGATGGGACTGGAATGGACTAATCCTTTGCTGAAAGATAAAACCATGCTTGTATACTGCCTAATAGCTGAAGTTTGTGTTGAACAAAGACTGCACTTAAGATTCTGCAGAGTTGTCTGCACTGAAAAAACAATTTTCACTTTGGGTGGGGGGTGGGGATAAAGTCCTATATCACAGTCGCATGATTTTTAATGTAGATTGCTAGAAATGACAGCCCTAAATTTCCATTTTACACACTGCTTCTGTCCATGCTCAGGCTAAAGGAACACTTGATTATTTGCATACAGCTAGTTTTACCATGTTAAAGTGGTTATGTTTGCTTTTTTGTAGCTATTGTTGCTTGATAAGACAGCATACTCCATACTTGACATCTCATAGTGAGTTGTTCCAGAGGAATGAAATGGGAAGTAGTTTCTCAGATATCCCAAGCAAGCTGTACCCAGTTATCATGCAGCTATAGTTTTGGAGATGAACAAATCAGCCTCTGTCTGTCTTTATTCTTTAAAAACGGGCAGTTCTAGAGTGATAGCTTAATGACTGAAAGCCTATCCTACTGATAAACACACAACAATTATATAACGAAATCTACTTAGTGTTCCTCTACACTTTCCTAGAGCAACTGACCTGAGAAGTACCCTCTCGTGTTGAATAAAGATGAAATGCTTTTAGACATCACACGATTGACCCTTTTATATTCACACGATTGATCCTTTTATATTCACCCTTTACCTTCAGATAGATCACCAGTTAATGCCTTACCACTGAAAGCTTCTTATACCATTACTCCAGTGTTTACTTCAGCTTTTGGTGTGTATAATTCCATATAATTCCAAGTTGTTGTGTTGACCGATAAAGCTCTGAAGCCCTTAAAGGCAGCTTCCATCCTTGTGTTTTGATTCAGCCCTTTAAGCTTAACAAAGATCTCACTTTAATTGTATAATTCGTGTGTTGAATTTGATCAACAACGTCACATGAAGGTCACACACACACCATCCATTTAGAGCATATTTAAAGGACATATCCTCCCCACCAAATAACCCTGGGAACTGTAGTTTGCCCCTCACAAAGCCACGATTCCCTGTACTCTTAATGAACTACAGTTCCCAGGATTTTGAGGGCTTTGAAATTATGGTCTTCTTGGGGACTGCCCCTCGACTATGGTCTCTTAACTGATATTCTTTACAAGGTGATAATTACCCTGGGGGTGGTGTTGAGGAAACTTACAGTAAGCAGCTTTGGTGTTATTTTAGTTTATTTTGAGTATATGTTTGTTATATTACACTGGGCTTTTTTAAAACAATAGAACTCTCACCATACTCTATTGAGGGAATGGGTTAAGAATATTTAAAAATCTGTTTTGACCATCTGTACCTCTTGTTATCAATGTCTTAATGGTCCCTTTCCCAGAAAAATTCCTTAGACAAATTTTACTATGTTTAATGTAGAACTATACAATTAGTAGAGCAAATAAATTATATGCTGTATAATAGACGTTCAATTCTTAGCTGTTGTGGGATACTCCAGGGGTCTTCCTCCTAGTAAGCCCTTCTTTGGAATGCTGCATCCAAAGTGGTGTAATGTTTATTAAACAGCTGGAATTTTAAAATAGGGAGGGAAATCATTAGCAATTGTTCTAGCTGCAAAAAGGAAACCAGTAATTAACTCATTGATTAATGTATGGCCACTTCAGGAATGCCAATGCCATAAGAGTGAACAGGAAGAAACTAATTTAATGGGCAGAAGCCAAAACAGATAAGTAGGAAACTATGAAATTAAGTGACCAATTGAAGAGAGAAAAGCCGCAACAGCTCTTTAAGAGGCCACACTTGACAAGCAAGTGTTACAATTGCTTTTTATGGAAGCGGGTGGCATTGTGGTCTAAACCACTGAGCCTCTTGGGCTTGCTGATTGGAATGTCAGCAGTTCGAATCCCCATGACGGGGTGAGCTCCCTTTACTCTTTCCCAGCTCCTGCCAACCTAGCAGTTCGAAAGCACGTCAAAGTGCAAGTAGATAAATAGGTACCGCTGCAGTGGGAAGGTAAACAGCATTTCTGTGCGCTCTGGCTTCCATCACAGTGTTGCACCAAAAGCGGTTTAGTCATGCTGGCCACACGACCCGGAAAGCTATCTGTGGACAAATGCCGGCACCATCAGCCTGAAGCGAGATGAACGCCACAATCCCATAGTCACCGTTAACTGGAGTCCTTTACCTTACCTTTTACCTTACCTTTACAATTGCCTTTTGAAATTAATTTTTTTAAGTATTTTTTTACCACAAATCAGGTGTGAAAAAGGATGGGAGCAACTCAGACACAGCGGATTGCAATAGTTTGTTAGGAATGACCTCTAGGTTCTCCATAAAACCTGAGAGAATGAGTTATGTACATTCCAAAGAAAACAATTACAGTAGTGTAGAAACAAGCTACAAATCTCTGGACTGTGTTCACTTTTGAAGATCTCAGGTCTGGCTATGTGTTATTTTTGAGTCTCCTAGTGGAGTCTGGAACACAACAAATGGTGCTTCAAATATCTCTTGTGTCAACCGGATAATGTCCAAAACATTTTTAGCAATGGGCAACATCTCCATGACTGCACCATTTTATAAATGTTTTTAAAGGATTTATTTTTTTCTCCCCCCCCCCTTTAGGAAATAACAATATACCACTTCTCTCCAATGAGGAGTGTGTTCTTCCCCCTCCAAACAGATTATTTGCAATGACTGCAACAGCATCCCCCCGCTGCAGCAAAGATACACTTGATTCATTTTGTGAGGTCAGGATAATGCACTTACTAATGCTGGCAGGGTTACTGCTACTGAACTAAAATCTATTTTTTCCGGTCATCTGAAAAGACCATAAGAAGCCATCTGCTGCTATGACTCAGCAGTAATGCCACTGCCTTTTCGTAGAACAGTGCAGCACCTGATAAGAGGATGAAATTAAGCTAGCGCAAAAGAAAAAGTTGCTGTATAAGACAAAATATTCTGTCCATGCAGCTAAACACAAGGACCAATTGGGAAGTGCAATGCGGCCTTATAACATAAAAAAGAATTTGATTCCAAAGTGTACAATACTGGTTGTTCTTTATTTTAAATAAAATGTGGTATTTTTTAAAAAAAATGTAAGAGAATCTTTCTTTTCTTAAGCAAGCAGACGAGTTTTCGCAAGATCTGCTTTACAAAGCCAAATTATTTACATGAAGTTTGATATTTTATCCAGCCAGCTATGATAAATGATGCAATTTACCTTTGCGCAGTCATTTGGAATTAAATATAAGAGCTGTTCAAATCAAAGAAAGGAAGAAAATGACCTAAGTAATTTTGAATAAGCACACCATGAATGACAGGGCAGGTTCACACCATACATTAAAAACATACAGTATTCTATGCACGTTTAGACCACACAACTTCTCTCAAAGTGCAGGGCAGCACTTCCCCTACACAGCCCCTGACTAGACACAATGTCACATAGATATGCCAGCAGAGTTCTCCTGAGCAAGGCTTGAAGATCTCTGGGGGCTCACAGAGCCAAGTTCAAAAGAAGTGAGTTTTACAAGTGATACAAAGAAGCAATAGATTCATATCTGGTCATATAAATCTATCTCGCCTGGCTCACCAGTCTGCACAACTTACTGAGATGCAACAGTATCTTCCTGATTATCTGTGGAACCATCAGCAGGCCTCCAGATCACCAACCTTGACATTAGCTTATGTCAAGCCAATATGGTATCATCCACATATTGGACTGCAGTTTCCATAATCCCTGACCATTAGCCATGCTGGCTGGAGCTGGTGGGAGTTGCCTCTGGAAACAGTATTGACTTTCTCTGACTTGTGCTGTCATAAAAGCCACCTGACATTGCAATGCTTTGGTACAGAATTTTGGTCCTCATTTTTTTCCAAGCAGTAGCACAGACCTACTTTCTTCATCTGAATTTTCAGTTGTGGATATCTTTGTCCCCCCCCCCCTATAAAAGCAACATCTGACTACTGCAGCTCCTTCAAGACATTTGTTCCAGTTTCATCACTGCTAAGAAGTTGGTAGTGTAGATTTGTTAGGTATCCCTGTGTTGGCTTGGGCTAGACACTTCCTACTGCCACACTGCTTCATCCGATACTATTGGACCTAGATCTTCAACTGCATAAAAAGTGGGTGCCCAAAGCCATATTTTAAAAGGGGCAACATGAAGGAAACAAACACATATTTTTGCAAATGTACACATAGCAGTGATTTGCTCAATATGACCCCATTTCATGAACTTCAATGGAGGAACAAAAGGGCCTTGGTGGAGTAGAATATTTGCGTTGCAGATGGGGAGCTATTTTTTAAATGCTCTCCTATATAAAAAAACAAGCAGGTGATCACTACAATTAAATCAGACTAGTCTTTTCAGGGAGAAAAGTGCTATCCCAACCCTATCTTTGCTGTATTTGTTTTCTTATTGCAGTGACTTTTTTATTAGCATAAGGAACGATTCACAAATATTACTCTAGCTGTGTGCAGTCTTAAGTGGTACAGTCCATTCTACCACCTCATTCTGCAGCAGGTGTCTATATGAGGTAAAAAAAACAACATCTAGCAGAGTTGAGAAAATGTTTTGATTAGGTTTTATTGGAATCATAAAAACTACAGCAGAAAGTCTGAAGGCCTTTCACACCAGAGATTATTTAATGATAACCATTTATACGTCAAGTCTACTGGTGAACATTCTGTACTCAAGCTTTATGCTGCTCCAGTCTTAAGTTTTAGCAATTCACTTAAAGGCCTGGTTCACGTGGCACACTAAACCAGGGGTTATGTCCTTGGCAGGCCAGGGTTTCTTCATTGGACTAGCACAGTCTCTCACAGCTCACAGCTCTGGTGGCAGATGCAGGAGATTTCAGGTGAAGGCTTCCCCTAGTCTCCAGATGTTTTAGCTGCCACTCTGCAGCTGAATATCCTTGCCTGGATGTTAGTTCCTCACAGGCCAGGGCTTCTTCTCACAACACAGTAAGCCAAACCATGGTTTACTGGACTTCATTAACGTGGGGACTCTTGGAAAGGAGCTTGCATCCCCTTTACTCCTCCACTGCCCCCTTTGCTACTGTGCCATGGTAAGCTAAGGTCTGGCTTAGCATTCCATTCAGACCAGGACTTATGGTTCAAGTCTCTCCTCACTAACAATGAGCTGTAGCCATGGTCTTGCTGAGCACTATGAAAGGGACCAGGGAGAAGGGATTGCTTCATCTTTCTCCTGCCGGTTGCTTTTTGTAAAAAAACAAAGAATTTCTCAAATTCTTTCCCACTTCTGCCAGTGTTCCAGACTCACGTTTAACTCTCAAACATACTGTGGAATGACACTGGGATAAAAGCAGGTAGGGCAGAGAGTTCAGGCAGGAGAAGGGTTAAGTGCTTCTTTCTCTATTGTCCCTTCTCTGAGGCAAATCACCTCTTTTTGAGAAAAGAGGCCATCATGATCTGGTTAGACATGGCTGCTGTAGTGAAAAACCACCACCCCCTTCCCAAAGCTCTCATTCTTTCCCGCAGCAGAACACAACCATAAACCAACTGGATTACAGTGAAAGGAAATATTTTTGAATGAATGGCAGACATTTGGTTACCCAGAGGCCAGGGCAATACTGACCTCAGTTCTTCCTCTAGCAGTTATGGGCTGAGTGAGCCAATGCTTTCCATGTTTGTTCTTATTCCTCATGGGATTGTTCATGTTAATCACACAGTTTCCTCTAGTTTGCACAGCTGACCAGAACGGAAGAGCAAACTTGAAGATGGAGCTGGAGCGGCAGGGTGGAACCAAGTCATATAATCCAGTTTTCTCCATTAATGCAATTTCCAGATTTCTTTTTCAGCCGTGTCATAGGAACACGTTCAGCTTTCACAGCAGAATATAAATACATTTTAAACCCCTGGATGCATCTGCTCAGCAAGACTTTAAGCTTGTCCTTTAGTTCTTTCATAACTCATGGGAGGAGGGAACCTTTGAGGGTGACTTTTATTTTTTTGCCTCATTAGGATTTGTCTCTTTTTTGTGGCACTAAGCACAATGTTCAGATTGCAGGGCAAATTAGGCAGCGTCTCAGCAAACACATGTTCCCAATCCAAAATGATGACATTTTTATGCTTTCTATCAGCAGAAAGAGGAGTTCTTAACTCTTTTCTCCCCACCACATTTTCACTTTCTCCCTCTCTGCCTGTGCACAATCCTAGATAGGGCCGGTCCTACTCTTAGACAGTGCTGCCTCAGACATCAGACGCTGGTGTGCGTGGAGAAGATCAATTACTGGCAAGCTGTTAGAGGACAGAGCTGTGTGTGTCACATGGTCTGCTGATTGCCCCTTAAGCTAGCCTATTGCCCTAAGGCAGGGGTCAGCAAACTTTTTCAGCAGGTGGCCGGTCCACTGTCCCTCAGACCTTGTGGAGGGCCGGACTATATTTTTTGGAGGGAAATGAACAAATTCCTATGCCCCACAAATAAAAGCACACATTCTACTTATGTAAAAACACCAGGGCCCCCCCACAAATAACACAGAGATGCATTTTAAATAAAAGGACACATTCTACTCATGTAAAAGCATGCTGATTCCTGGACTATCCGTGGGCTGGATTTAGAAGGTGATTGGGCCGGATCTGGCCCTTGGGCCTTAGTTTGCCTACCCATGCCCTAAGGGGTAGTGGAGAATGGTGTCCTGTCCCCAGCGTTATGGTAAGATTCAACTGCTAGCTTTTATACATGGAATGGGAGGACAGGCACCATCTTTCCCTCTGCCCCAGGCACCAAATATGTCTTGGTTTGGCCTTGATCCCAGACATGTGCTTCCCTTTACAAGCATGCATCTGGAAGTACCAGCGAATGATTTGTGACAGAAACCTGGCAGGGCAGGAAAGTGTTATGCAGTCCCAGCCACGTCTCTGCATCAAATCACCACAGCTCCCACCTCAGTTTCTTTTCCCTAAGAGAAGTGGCTGTCATTGTTTTGTTATATGCATTTCCATGTACCGGGCAGTTCTCACCCATTGTTTAAGCAAATCCACTTGGACAAAAAATAGACGGTATTGAAATAATTTTAAAACATAAAATTCTGTATGGAGTCATAAGTGAAATTTATGTTTCATCTGACAACAGAAAATGCCTATGTATGTAGTTATTGCCAGTGCATCCTCCCAGCAGCGTACTATTAAATTTAAGACACCAACAACGAAAATGTTCCTATGCCTGCTGCCCACACCAACTCCACTACTGGCATGCCTTCGTTGCCCCAAAGCCACATACTGCATTCATAAAAAGAAAAGAAACTATGTTCTGTAGAGAGACCCGAAGAACGTTGTAGGCCACATATTAAGAAATGAGCTGTCAGCCTGTAAAGTGAAATTATTTTGCCCCAGTAGCTGCTCTGTTTCCTTTAATTTTTATATATTATTTTAATTTTTTAGAATTGCCCTTGGATTAGAGCAAAGTATATATGTCTTATGAGTCAGGCCATAGCTTTATTTTTTTAATTAATCAAAATAAATATATATTAATTCAAAAAAACTCATTCTTGCGTGGTATAGCTACCCTCAGCAGTCACGCCTACATTGCTCATATTTATCAGCCCCTGAGTCTTGGTGGGTTGATTCAAAGAGAGGCTAATGCATACATATTTCAATATTCAAACCAATAATAATTAGGTAATAAAAAGACAATTCTAATAGCGTAAGCAACCATACCCGTACCTGCTTCACTGTAGCATGTTGAAGATGGAGGTGTCGGTTACAGAGGCTTTCACAGTTTTTTCCATCTCCTTTTTGTTCTCAAATCTCTTAAATCATTTTCTTTAACAATTACTTTGGCTGTTAGAATATCTGCAAGCTTTCCTGGCACAAATTTAGCATGACCTAGATGTATTAAGTTTGGTTTTCTCAACATGAAAGGCACTAAGATTTTCATTTTCCTCTTTAAAGGGATTCAAAGTAGATAGACTGGCACCACTGTTTTCGTTTTCCTTGCAGGAGCTTACAAGAACAGTCTTTTCAAAACAAACTTCTCACTGTTATTGGGCAATGGTAGGATGTCAAAGTTAAATGGAGCTGTGTCACTTAAGGACTGTTGGTTTTTATGGTCCAGTAGAGAAAATCCTGGGCAGATTTTGGAGGCCTGGAAGAGTAGACTGTTCCACGGTCAAACAGCTCTTACCATCAGAAAGGTGAGCTTTTCTTTAGGAAGACCCCAAAATCTGGATGTATGTTAGCCCTATACTAATGTTTAGTTGGAATCCATCTTGATCCATCTTCCATGTGACAGATATGTGGAGATTGGATGCAATAGATTGCCTTGGGTAAATCAATATGCGGCTTTCAGTGATCTGCTTCATGCCAGGGTAAACGTGACAGATATTCAGGCTACTTCAGTGCTGTATAAGACTGTACATAACACATAAAACAGGAATCTTACCTTATCTGTACTCCAGTGTTTGTTTAGTCTCACTTGCACTAACTCCAGGGAAACAGGTTCCACAACTTTTCCTTTAACCCGATCATGGTTATGGTCATGATGATTTGCTAATCTCAGTCTGCCACCCTGATAGCGTGGCTCTGTTCAAGGCTGGTTGCCCTTTCCCTTCATCCATGCCAGTAAGGCCATTTACTCCTCACTCATCTTGGCAACCTTTTGGTATTGTCAATATTCCCATTTCTAGAGCAGTCAACAGTTATTGACATTTTACCATAGGCTCCATATACATAAATGTCAAGATCCTTCTTATCTTTGTTACTGCCATAACATTTACACACTATTTTGCATTTCCGCATTTGGATTTAACTCCTTTCAAAATGTGTCCCTTAATATAAAAATGTTATGCATGCTACTCTTAAATTTCATTGCTTTTGGTGTGGTATGCTAATTCCCACCTTGTCTTTCATTATTCTTTCCCCTCTCACTTTTTGAGTAATCAGAATATTTTATTAATACGTATTTTCCCATATTTCTTCTGTGTATTATATTTGTTTGCTTTATTTGTACCATTAATAAATGTTGTAATATAAGAATTTCCTGGTTTGGGGATTTTTGATCCATTGAATATCCTGGCAAAGAGTGTTAATCTCCACAAAACCATACAAGGAATCACAGGGCAATTAAGGACATATGTGCATTATTAGCTAGCCCTTGCTGTACTCATAATGTCCTGCAATCACAACATGCTTAGGTGATGGAGTGTTGTTCGGTACTTAAAAGACTCAGGGAACAAGCTCATGATGCACATTTGCATATGATTTACACATGCTAATTTATAATGTACAGATGCAAATTTAGGCCTCTGAGCAAATTAGAATGGTACATAGCTGGGGTTTCACTAGCATTGTGAAGAAGAAGAAGAAGAAGAGTTTGGATTTGATATCCCGCCTTTCACTCCCCTTCAGGAGTCTCAAAGCGGCTAACATTCTCCTTTCCCTTCCTCCCCCACAACAAACACTCTGTGAGGTGAGTGGGGCTGAGAGACTTCAGAGAAGTGTGACTGGCCCAAGGTCACTCAGCAGCTGCATGTGGAGGAGCGGGGAAGCGAACCCGGTTCCCCAGATTACAAGTCTACCTCTCTTAAGCACTACACCACACCACATGGAGAGAGAGAGCCACCCTGTTTGCAAAGTAAACATATACCGGTTTTACAATTTTTCCTACCGTAATGCATTTTTGTATGTTATTTTCTTGAACACGTGCATTTCTTTGTGCACTCTGGAACATTGTATGCATTTTTGTACACATTGCTTGGTTGGAGAACAGCTTTGCAACTCAGCAAAGTGCAAATTTGGAAGCATGGCTGTGTTATGGTTCTTGTATCACTTTGTAAAGCATGCGTTAGGAAAGTTTGCCATTAAATGCGAACACAATAAAATGTCTCACCCATCCCTACCCCTGAGTCACCACCTAACAACAGCACTCTTAGATCATATCACTGGGTCACTCTCAACAAAATGATTTGTGTTGTTATCTCTTACGAATGTGTCTGAGCTTGCTTTGAACTTTTAAAAAATATGTTTTGAACCTAAATTTCATGGAATTTCCATGTTGCATTTAGGACTCCAATAGAAGTGAAATTATCACTGTATAAGAAAAAGGCCCAAATATGATGGTTTTGTGACTTCCCTTGGCTGTCACATAGTATGGCCCAGCTGCATCCAATGGTGACCACTAATGAAAAGCACTTCTGCTTGCATAAGATGCAGCAGTCAGTTTTTGCCAGTCCCTGCTACCCACTGCAGCCCTCCCCTATACACCTTGAATTGGCTAGCCCTCTGCAATGGCATTTGATATGCTCCTTAGGGCTGCTGTAGATTGGCAAAAATTGTGTGCCTTTGCTTGTGTGAGCACTTACCTTTTCCACTCACATAAACACACCACTGGGTACGAACCTAGGTTTTGAAATTAGTATGCTTAATGCTCTATTTAACAGTGCCTTTCTGTCACACTATCCCCAGTAAAAATAAAGGAAGGTAGCTCTGAAGGAGTCAAATACCTGCTTAATATGCACCAGCTTTAGATATTCGGCTTTCTTGTAGCATTTTTTTGTTGCGAAGAAATATTTCCGTTTCATGTTAGTTTTTCCGTTCCCTCATTCCCCGAGGGATGCATAAGTTCAAAGTAAAGTTTCTCAGATTCAACATGTTCTGCCAAGACTTCGTGCTTCTCTTTGGCAGGAACAGCCAAATAACTCAGCTTGCAACGACTGTGTATGCAAACTCTCTTCTGAGGTGCTGTGGAAGTTAAAGGTCACAGGGAGAGATTGTGTGAGAGACATGCTATTGTATTGAGGGCACCACGGACTGTAGGTTGTTATGAAACCCTTGGAGAGGTTGTTGAGGAGGAAATGGGATGAAACAGGTATGTGGAGGATGAAACTAGAATCATGAGAGAAGTATGCGTACATGTTGTATTTCTTTTGGGATATTTACAAGTATTGAAAATTCTGCCTCTTAAGAAGAGCCATGCTGAATCAGACCAAAGTCCTATCTGCTCCAGCGTTCTCTTCTCACAGTGGCAAGCTGCAAGGAGGGATTTTTGCCCAGCTCAGGGCTGACTGATCTCACCTTCGCTTGGCCCTTAAATATATTTATGAAAAAATGCATAATTATCAATGGTTAATTAATGAGTAACTCCATTGCCAGCTGAATGAAACAGACATGCTTCTACTTTATTAATCTTCCAACTCCCTCCTCTCATTATATAATTTTGGAAGGGCAATTTGGGAGCAAAAACACTTCTATTGTTCAAACAGATATTGTTTAGCTCTACTCCCTTTTACTTGGCAAAGGAAGTTCCCGTACTCTTTTATATTCCAGTGTCCCCAACATGGACAAGGTACACATTGCACCAGCAAGAAGCGAGCAATAAATGCCTTCCTCCTTTTAGAACAGCCACATAGTTGTTGGGTGTGTGGTTTTTAGAAAAACACATGCATTAATCATCCTGGCTTCTCCACCCCCCCCCTTTCCCTTGTGAATAATTTACTCTGTACCCTTCCCAAGTGAGAAAACACTTTATGGAAAGCAAATACAATGGTCGATCCAAGGAGGGACAATTTGAAGAATAGGAATGGTGAGGTTGGGTTGATGTGGGAAGAGGAAAACAAAGTGTGTTTGTGTGTGCACCCTGGGCAGCAGTACTGCAAGAATGAGTAAACCATATGCATTTCAAGACAGAGGCTGAAAAAGAAGATCCAGTTCTCATTAAACTAAGGTCCCCTTGCATCATGTAACACCCACAGCATACATTTAAACCATATCCCCCCACCCTAAGAATCATGGGAACTGTTGTTTGTGAAGGATTCTGGGAACTGCGGCTCTGAAAGGGGTAGATGACAGTTCACAGGAATTCTTTTGCAGGGAGAAATATGCTTTAAATGCATGGTGTTTACACAGCCTTATTTTCCAGCTGGTGCCTGTGAACAATTTCTCTTATAATTGCACTATAGGCAAAGAAGTGAGCAGCATGTTGACCATACCATTAACTTGTGCCTCTTACCGTACTGAACAAATGACAGTTCCCAGAATTCTTTGGGGGAACCCATGACTCGTATGAGTGCTTTGAATGTATGGTGTGCCTGTGACCTTGGTTACTTATAAGCTGCCTTGGAATGATTTTATTTCAAAAGGTGGGGTATAAATAATGGTAATAAATAGTATATAATTAATTTCCCAGCCAAAAACTGAATATGGATAGAATACCCAGCCTGTCATCTGTGAGCAGCTCTTTCTCTCACCCCTTTCCCCTTCATTTGCTGCAAAAGTCAAACTAATACACCTAACACAGCAGGTGAAACAATAATCATTTATAATGCCGCACCAGAAGACCCTTTCCTGAAAAGTAAAACCTAACATATCTGCTTAGCTTTTTGTTACTGGCTGTATACATACTAGATCTGTGAATTCATTTCCTCCCACTTTTGTATGAGCTGCAAACGGAAAAGTAGGTACTTGGGGAATTTAGATGAGCTCTGTAATGAACAGCCCTTTCAGAATCACACACTTTCTGGGGCAACAGGGCCAGCACTGATTAATTCTCCCAGCAACACTCAGATTCCTCTGGATGGAAAGTCTTCTAGGTTTGGCTCTGATACAATTGCTGAAGAAAACGAATCCAGGTAGGTGCCTCGTTTGTAACGAGAGAGAAAGAAAAAGAAAAGAAAGAAAGAGGGAGAGAGAGAGAGCAGTAATATGCCAAGCACCACATAATCTCTTCCATTGCTTCTCTTTCTGTATGGAAAAATAAAGTGAACCAACGGCTATCTGCTAGTGTCTGAAGTGCATTTTCCTGAACGGCTAGTGGCTTAACATACCCGAATGCAATTTGTTCCATAAATTCATTTCTGCTTTCTATTTTTCCAGATTTTTTTGTGGTATGGAATATGGCCCTTCTCCCTGCTTAATCTGCTCATTGTTTGTGTTTGTTTCTCTCCCCCACCCCTTTTTCCTCCATAGAAAAGACCTGGCGAAATCAGTTTAGAGAGACTTTACTATTCACAGCCATGTCCTTTTTAGATGATTAACAGAAAACAACGCTCCAACTAGCACATGCTTTCCACTTTACATCAATCCAGGCATGCCACAAATATCTTCCATACCAAACTGCAGTTCTCTACAGTTGTGGAATTAAACCAGCTTCAAGAACTTTGAAGTTCATGCCAGTGTGCAGTTTCATAAAAACCTGAGACTATCCTGTGTCAAAAATGCATAAAGCAAGAGTATTTGTTCCTAAGTCATTTTGAACTGGTCACATGGTGAAGTAGCCCTTTGAACTAGTGCCGTCACAAAGCTCTGATCTTGCACTGGAATTGGCATCTGCACTAGGGATTTAGGAGGTATACTTTCAACACCACAGCTGCACCAGTGCAACTGCACTGTACAAGGAATTCCATGTTTCGATACTGAGCAGCAACAGGCCATGGGATGTAATGGACTTTGGACTGATAATGTTAGTCAAACTAGGTAAGGTAAAGGGCCCCCTGACCATTAGGTCCAGTCGTAGCCGACTCTGGGGTTGCGCCGCTCATCTCGCTTTACTGGCTGAGGGAGCCGGCGTACAGCTTCCGGGTCATGTGGCCAGCATGACTAAGCCGCTTCTGGTGAACCAGAGCAGCGCATGGAACGCCGTTTACCTTCCCGCCGGAGCAGTACCTATTTATCTACTTGCACTTTGACGTGCTTTTGAACTGCTAGGTTGGCAGGAGCAGGGACCGAGCAACGGGGGCTCACCCTGTTGTGGGGATTCGAACCGTTGACCTTCTGATCGGCAAGTCCTAGGCTCTGTGGTTTAACCCACAGTGCCACTCGCGTCCCCTTAGTCAAACTATGGTGTACCAATTGTTTAATCAACCTATTTATTTATTTATAACATTTCAATGCTTCTTTTCATTAGATAGCCTAAAGATGGAGGAGAAATGTTGCCTCTGGAAGAGAGAATATAGCTTTCTACCCAGCAACAGAAGTTTGGGTCAACTCCCTTTGCTTACCGATGGGAAGAAAACCATTTGAGTTGGTGCCAGTTCCTCATCAAGCAAGGACAGCGCCCCAAATCGCATAGGATCCGCATGAAGTGCAGAACGTCAAGTTGACATTTCAACAAAAGCTTGCTTGTACATTTATAGCCTTAAAATGTGATGATGAAGTCTACTCACACAAAGAGGCTTTGGGTCATGCAGGGGAAAAAGGACATACATTACGACACGGCTTGTTATGAGATTAGCTGTGCAGCTATATTTACTGTGCAATTAGGAATGAAATGAAAACATTGAGATAGCATCAGCGTCATTATCTTGACTGGAAATGAAACGTAATTAAGCTGACATACATTTGCGGCAGGAATATGGGGCACATTCTTATCTGCCATTAGCTGTGGTGTTCTCTTCAGCTTGCTATCTTCTTTCTCATTAGCCACGTCATGGACTTCTTTCTCTCTTCTCTTGCACGTCGACATAAAAGCTGTCAGTCAGACAGATTTTGTTCCAACTTGTGTAAGGAAAAGTCCTTCATCAATCTATTCAAGGTTTATGTGATGCAAATGGAACCTGTAACAAAATGGTTCACTGTGGTATGCTCCTATAGACCAACCTGGATGTTGTTGAACATCATCCCCTGCCAGCACAGCACGAGTGGAGTTCTGGTCCAACAACATCTGGGGGGCACCAGGTTGGTAAAGGCTACTTTTAAGAGTAAAGTCATCCTTGCCTTTCTCCAGTAGACTTGATACCCTTCCCCCACAAGTAGCCATGGATGAACTTGTCAGTTTCACTTCTCTCCCCCCTTTCTATTTTTTCCGAGCCTTGAAGTTTCCACATTTCTCAAGCAATTTGCATTTTAAAAAGCCTAACTTCATGAAAATTCATCATTGGCTCAGTGCAAATTTCTCCAAATAAACACATTTGTATGCAATTTTTATTTATTTATTTATTTTTGCAAAGCAACTTCCCCTAGTAAAAAGCATTTTTTGCTAATATATATGTTTTTGCATGGTACTTTCACCAATATATGTGGGCGTTTTTGCACACGTTGCTTGTCTGGAGAATTGCATTGCAAAATTTGGGGAAGTGCAAGTTTCAATGGATGTTCACATACTGTTCAGGAAATTGCAAATTTAGGAGGTTAGCTTCTAAATGCAAACTGAACAAAATCTCTCCCCCCATCTTGATTTTCTGTTTCTCTCCCCTCAGATAAATTCAGGCGAAACTGGGATTTGGCTGGAGATGGTTGAAACAGCCCTGGGTCAGATTTGGTCTACACCGCACAATCGGGGGCTGTCAAAGGGGGAGGGCAAACGTTCTGATGGTGAAGATAACAGGGGGGAAGAGATGGATCTTTTCCTCCTAACTGCATGTTTAATTAGAGCCCCTCCCAATGCTACAATTCTACAATTCTAATCCTAATTAAGCACTTTGCAACCTCCCCCATCAGTTCAGGGCTTGGATCTGGATGGGCAGTATACAAATTTGATGGTGATGGTGATGGAGCATCCCAGGTCAGATTGCGACCACTTCCAAGCATTGGCTTAGGCCCCAAATTGGAACCAATGGACTGTGTGTGGCTCTAATATATACTGGGCAACTGGAAATTTGTTAGATGTTGACAGTGAGGGAGAAGGGCTTTGACTCGGCCCATTTGTGACCATGTGGTGGTGACAGTTTTGATATTTCTTCTCCCATATTCATGAAGCCACTGACCATTTCCCATTTAGTCAGAGGAAATGTGACCTCTGCACCTGATCATTCTCTCCATATGCCTGTGGATGGACTGCTGTGGTTTACAGAACATATGAAGATGTCTGTTGAGTTAACAAATACTTTGAGCAGGTTTTTTTCCATATCTGAAGTTGACTCTCTGCTGGCACGCTGCTCTATTTTGCTGTTAAGAAAGACTCATTAGGAATGGGTGTGCTTTGCATTCTTTTCCTGCTCCCACATATTCTTAGGCCACTCCTTGCCTAAAGCATGTACTATTTTAGTTTATTTCTTGCGTAATTATTTAGGTTTCTGCTCTGAAAGTACAGGGTGCGTCACAGGGTATTTAAAAACCAAAACACAAAAGCAAACCCCAAAATATACTCAACCGGTCATCTTGGAAGACTCAAGACAGGATTAAATTCTCTGATGCAACCCTGCTCACTAAAAGCCATCGCAAAATGTAATAGATTGGAAGTGAGTTTTGTTGCTAACTCTGTTTTGTTTTTGCTCTTTCAATATCCTGGCCTTAATGGCATTCATTATGCTGCCAAGTGATAAAGATAGAAGGACAGTCTGCAGATAAGAAGCAGTGGAGTTCTGGTGCCAATGCTGAGCTGGTTGGGAAAGAGTTGGGGTGGGGCAAGGTGGTGGTGAGGTTGGGGTCACTGCCAACCCAGAGCTTGCTCTCCACAGCTTCACCACCACTTTGCCCCACTGTATCCTGGCCCCAATGAGGGATGCCACTGTAGCATCATACCCTCCAACACCCTGGCAGCAAAATTTGGGACACCATCATCTGTGACACCAATTTTCTGTTTTTTCCTGGAAAAAGGCAGCCATTTTGGACATTGTGATTTCACGCGACTTTGAACTGTGATTCCACACACCCCGCACTTTTCGGGTATGGAGCCTAACAATGCACATTTTGGGGTTGCAGTCCCGGGGCTTTTTGCAGTGTGAAATTGCACGTGATCACTATGTCCAAAATGGCCGCCTTTCTCTTGCAAGAATAAATTGGGATGTCCTGGTTTTTCCGGAACACTTGTGGGGTATGCAGTAGGGTGATGCAACATGCTTCAGCTGGCTTAGATTAAGGCAGGAATCGGTCTCTGAATGGTGCAGCAAGACTTTTTTTATGTGTTGGTCCTGGTGGTGTGGAGGTTATTGGGGAAATTTAGGCAGCAAAAGATCTTGGCCTCGCACAGTGTGGCCTAGCATCTAAGCATGGGACTGCCTAGATAGGGTGAAGTCTCTGCTCCTTTATAAGCTCTCAGCCTGATGTAAATAATTTCAAATGCTCCCAGCTTCTTTGAAGCTCCAGTTCTCTTGAAGCTCCAATGCAAGGCTTTCCAGAAAACAGACAAATAATCAAGGCAGTCTGGACACATGTGAATAATTTACATTATCTACTCCAACTGTAGAAATCTGACATTTTCAGTTGCAAGAATGCCAGTTGTTCTGACCAGACTACTAGAGCGGTGGTCATGAACCTGTATGGGTTGTAGGTGCACACAAGCAACAGCAGATGTGCATTGCTGTTTGACATACTGCTTTCCATACCCACATCACTAGCACTGGGCTAGCTCAACACATTTTGCTGCCTGAGGCAGAGCACAAGATGGAGTCGCCTGCCAATTTCATATCTACAGCACATGAAGACACCGGCAGGCCACTCGGAACACACCCACCCCTCTCTTCCAACACCTTGTTGCTGCTTCCCATGACCTCTCCTCCAGCACCTGCTGCCTAAAGCAGCTACCTCACTCTGCCTAATGATAGGGCTGGCCTTAAACTGCCAGAAGGTACATTTTCGATTTGTGACAGCACGTTCAGTGTGTCAAGTGATCTGAGGCTCTCATTGACAGGTTGCTGAAGAGGAAACAATTTGTTCCTAGTTCTTGCCTAAACTTATGACTGTGAATTCTGATTCACAGTCACAGGTGTTCTGTGGAATATGTTAGACATGCCTGGATCACCTCCTGCAAAATAACTACTAGCTAAGGAAATCTCCCAGCAGTGTTGCAGCTAGGTCAAGCGATTGCCCAATGCCACACAATGCACCAGTGTCAGAGAAGCCATAGTTTCTGACTCATTGTCGCAGGATCAATTGATGCTTGCCTCTTTACATGTTGGTATGACTTCTCAAATAGCTTATTTTAACATATTCAAAGAGTAACTATAAGAACCTCACCCCCACATTATTAAAATGTACAGCACTAAAGAGCCAGACCACAAACCTCTGTCTAGAGGAGGCTGTTGTGGCCACATTAGGGGTTTCTTCGTTTAGCTGCCTATATACCATATATTTAAGGAACGTCATTTCCTACTAAGAATACTGGGAACTGTATTTCCCCCCCTTCAATTTTCTTTTCTCTCATTACAAATATACCTATAACATACAGCTTACATAGCATCTCTCCCTCCTCCCTTTTGGACTTCCCTCAACTCCCATTTCTGGTTTGTTAACCTCATTAGTATATTCTGCTACTTTCTACCAATATAATATTTTTCCTTTTATTACATTATTCCCTATCCATAAAGTTGTGGGTGTTTATTTAAATCCTACCATCAGGTCAATATTCTTTCTTTGTTTCTGCAAATATAATATAAAAGGTTCCCACTCTTTTTCAACATCCCTGTTGTCCGGGAACTGTAATTTCCCCAAAATGTTCCTAGGAACTCTAGTTTCCCCCTTAGGTAAAGGTAAAGGGACCCCTGACCATTAGGTCCAGTCATGGCTGACTCTGGGGTTGCAGCATTCATCTCGCTTTATTGGCCGAGGGAGCCGGTGTACAGCTTCCGGGTCATGTGGCCAGCATGACTAAGCTGCTTCTGGCGAACCAGAGCAGCGTACGGAAACACTGTTTACCTTCCTGACGGAGCAGTACCTATTTATCTACTTGCACTTTGACGTGCTTTCGAACTGCTAGGTTGGCAGGAGCAGGGACCGAGCAGCATTTCCCCCTTACATAGCTGCAATTCCCAGCACTCTTAACATAGGGTGTCTCTCAAACGGATGGTGTGCACACAGCCTTAGACCTGCACTCTCAAAAGTTTCCCAGTAAAAACTCACAAAATTCATTTTGTTGACATCACTTCTGTGGGCCTCCCTACTTTTGTTTTAGTCCTCTAAACACTTTTTAAAAGCATCAATCATTATGGAAAATGAGACTAGAACAAGAGCTTTAAGGGGAACATATGAATATGCACATCCCTCTAGATTTTTAGGGACGCAATCCCTCAATCAAGAACAGCATCTGTTTACTGGCAGTGCATAGCGCAACAGCGGAGGTAGCACTCTGTCCCCAAGTTATACTTTTTCCAATAGTCTCCTAGTTTGTAAGCAATTTAAACTGTCTCTCTTCCTCACTGGCCAAAGTGGTATAATGATTTTGCTGCAATGTGTGCAGAGGAGTGGGAATATACTGTGGGTGTAATGACCCAGCCAGTAGATTGTCAGGTATCAAAAATGAGTTGGAGGAAAGCAAAGACAGGGGGAAGAGAGGAAGGATGTGAAAAAGGGGGCAGGCAGTTTTATCCAATGCTTCATCCCTATATTATGTGTGCTGGAAAGGGTGCATATATCTCCAGTGGCCACATCAAAGCAGATAAATATGAGAGCTGACACAATTGCTCCCTGAATTTGATGTGAGTACAATTGTGCCCTCTTTAGTAGGGACTTTTTAAAACAGTACATATGTTAAATGCACCAAATAATCCGTTG
The DNA here is from genome assembly GCF_965153285.1 of Podarcis tiliguerta. Taxonomy (NCBI): domain Eukaryota; kingdom Metazoa; phylum Chordata; class Lepidosauria; order Squamata; family Lacertidae; genus Podarcis; species Podarcis tiliguerta. Next base: position 27,589,167 of record NC_139542.1, on the reverse strand, counting down.
GCTTTTGCTACTAGGTCTCTCTGCCCTCTAATGGGCAGAACTAGAATTGCTCCACTTTTCTGGCCTGCTGTTTGTTAAATTACGTACTTCTGTGTCACTCTTTCTCAAGTAGTGTTCTGCATCCATTACAAAATATATTAAAATCCTGTTTGGCACATATAAATATCGAATGCTTGTAATATTTACAAACACAGTGCCATTTCTGTATAAATTTGGATAAAATAAAATGTGCTTATGCTCCAATCCAGTTGCCATTGATGTAGGAAAAATAGCCAAAGAAGCTGAAAAGCAAGACCAAATAAACCAAATGAAGACAACCTAAGAGATATATGAACCTTTTCCTCAATTTTGCTTTTTAATCTGCTCTCCTTTTAATTTGCTTCTGCCATTATTCCCCTCTTTCGGATCCCTTCTTTCCTTTCTGTCAAATAAAGCATTTTCCTTTCCTCCCTGCACTGCCTATTACCCTATTTCCTGAATTTACCCTATCTCTATTTTTGTAATTGTATCCAAGTATTTTTTATAATTGTATCCAAGCATTTCCTTGTAATTATATCCAGGTAATTCTAAATTGTATCTAAGCATTTTTCTTGTAATTGTGTCTTTACTACTTGTAAATGTGAATCCCCACTGTGACCCTTATGCAATTGTTACGTTTGGGGTCTTTGCAATGGAAATTGACTCCTTTGTATCCTTGTGCCTTATCAGTGTTTGTTCAACTTCTCAATGATTGTAACTGTTTTCAGGAAAATAAGAATTGGAACCCATGTATTCAAATTGCATCGCTTTATGAAAGTATAAATGTTATTTTTTAGCCTCAACCTAATCACTTCCACTCAGCGCCCCTTCCTTCTTCCATAAAGTGCCAGACGACCAGATCAATTTCCTTTGACCCTGCGGAAACACGAATTCAGCTGTTAGATAAAACTCTCATCCCTATTGTTATTCTAGAAAAACGGGTAACCACATCATTTGCCATCTCTCCCTGGATCTCTAGGTATTACCTTACTCATGTAGATAGGATTTGGACCGCACCTTGTATCTTGCATCCAAACCTCCCTTTTGCAACCTGCACCCATGTATCTCCCCCTTACCTTGTAAACTGACGAACAAGACCACCCACAATTGCAATTGTATAAATTTCTGGACTTACCTTTGGGCAGGGTTCCGCATACGTTTTGTCACCTTTGCTTAGGGAACCTGGTTGCAACAGAATAAAAAGCCTCTTACTTCTTTCTCTCCTTGGTTGGACATTACCCATCTTCTTCAACCGTAGCGGACCCCTTTGGGCCCCCAAACCAAATTCTAAGTTTTTTGCATCACCACCAAGAGCTCCATATTTGTGCTGGCTTCTCTATTTGTACATCAGTCTTGGGCTGTACTGTACCAGGAGTGTGTCTGCACCTGAGTCTCTCAAGGTCCCCATATATGGAAGCAGCTCCTGGATCAAAGCAGTTGACTTCAACCGTGAGTCGAGATCTCAAGGAATGTCTTTTTAGGGGGTGAAATTTAAATTTTTGGCGAATTTATTCAATGAGTGGTCTTAAAAATACATTGTGGGGTGTGAGGAATTTAATTTGGCTATAAGTTTTGTGATTGGACAACATTTAGCTTGGTCAATCTACATTTGATTAAAACACACATAAACTGCTCTTGCAAAACCAAAGAATTTTAATTTTACCTTCTGAAAATGTCAGGTAATGTTATATGAATTTTTGTTTCTCTGCATAAGATATACACTACGAAGCATACAACATTACCTTGTAATCGTAAAACAACATTAGAAAGTAATGACACCAGTTAAGAAGAAATGCAAACGACAAGTTTCCCAAGTCATGTTTCAACTATTTAGCTCCCCTCATTTTTAGAATCTGAAAGCTGAAAAATTCATCACACCCTATAAGTCACCTAATTTTTGTTTTATGTCAAATCTTTAGTTTTCACATAGCAAAGCTTCTCTTTACAACCTAGAAAATTGCTTTGCTTGCAGAATGACAACTTGATCTACTAGATTCCACACTCGAAGCCATCTACTGTGATTGAAAGTGTACCCGACCACAGAGAAAACCAGCATCCCTGCAAATGACACTGTCATTCTGGATTTTAGGTTACATTTAAAACAAAACTTGTGATCCGCGTGTCATGATACCAGAAGCATTGTGCACCATAATTTATATGGTTAAATTATTGGACCTACAGATATTGCTTCCATCTTTTATCTGTCCCTTGAGACAAAGTGCATTAGACATGCTTTGGGGATGAGCACATTGGCTTTCTTTCAAATACGATGTTTCCCAGCAAACACAGAGTGATCTGCTCTGATTATACTAAAGCTGGCTATTAATATCAGGAAATAACAGATTAAATCTAAAAGGGATTAGCATCTTATTAACTACATAAAAAACTATACAATTTTTATTGGTTTTGACAGTCCTGTGTGTTTATTGATGGAAGTGAAAGTATGTCAACCTGTGCATTATTGGTTAAATTACACTATTTTCTTTTATTTCAGGCCATTTGTATTAATCTTGCTCATGTTTGAAGACTGACATGGACTAAGACCACTCTTCTTTCCTCCCCCCCCCCCACTCCTGACTAAAGAAAACTAGTGTACATAAAAAACCCCCAGTTCAAATAAACCAATGTTCTGTGGATATTTTGCTGTCTGCGGAACCAAGAAATGTAATTTCCCACTTCACCGGTAATTTACTGTGTGTCTATGCAATCAGCAATGATCAGAAATATGCACCTAGATTATATTAATTAAAGATAGCTTGCCATATGCTGGACAAGCTTGGATAAGAGAGAATTCTGGTATGTGAATTCCTGTTCAGCTCATTGACATGCAGGCCTAAATTATCTAGAGACCTCTTGGGAATTCAGGGGGCATTTTTGCATGCAGGAGCAGCATGAGTGGGGTTGGAACAAGGTGATTTCAGCCTGGTGCACCAGCACTCTGAATGCTCACTTTTAAACCATAGGTTAGTTTAACGATGGTTTACAAAGATGTACAAAGCCTCTGTCTACAACGAGCGGCAGCAGGTCTCCAGAATTCCAGGCAGAGGACTAATCTGGCAGGGGTTGAACTGGGTCCTTCTGCATGTGAAACGTGTGTTCTGCCACTGAGGCATCACCATTTCACAGATGACATTAAAAATGGAATCCTATGTATCTGTGTCAGGGGCTGGTCTGGATTGGAAGACTGGGGAATGCAATTGCAGGAAGATCAGTTCCTAACAGAAGAGGAGGGGAAATATTCACACACACCCCGGCTTCCAGCGTTTCCAGAAGCAGAGAGACAGGCAGACACAGAAGCTGCACAGTTGAGAGAGGAGCTACCCAGCAATGAGATAGTAGCTAAGCAACCAGAAGGGAGGGAGCAGCTGGGCGATGCATCAATTGATAGCGGGTGAGAGCCCCCTCCCTCCCCTTGAACTCAGAGGTCTGAGTGTGTCAGAGAACAAAGGAGACATGTGGGGGGGAGGAACTTCTCATTGGCGCACTTCTTTCTGCAGAAGTGGGGAGGAATCAGAGTAGGCTGCTAATATCCTTGCGGAGGGTTGCCTGTTTGTGTTTGTAACAGAATGCTGGAATAAAAGGACTATAAATCTACCAAATGCTCATTAATTCTGATTGGTGAGCCACTGGAAAGGAGAGGGAACTCCCATACGTGACAATCTGTGACGAACAGCTATCCAACTGTGTATCTATATATCACATGTAAACAGTGGAGGGAAATACCAGGGAGTGCAGCCACTAGTGTGATGAGGCTTTCTTACCCCTTTGACATTCCATGGGCTCTTTGGAATATGTGCAAAGACTGCACATGAAACGATTCTGCAAAAAGTCAGGTGGTGGTTTCAAAAGTGACCCGTAAAATGTTGGCGGGGGAAGAGAAAAAAGATGAAAAAGGACTTAATAGTGCTACAGAAATTGTAATGCTATGTGTTCTCTGTAGTCTGTAGATGAAACCTGTTGTATCGGTTATATTACCAGGGGACTTGCGGGTATAGGGCAGTATACAAATTTAATAAACAACAATAATAAAAAGATTTATTTAAGTTTGCAGAACTGGTGTGGTGGTGGTCAGACAGACAGACAAACACAGTGTGGCATAGACTGAGGAAGTAAGGTTTTTTTTATGAGTCAGATTATGTCTGGGCACACACAAATGGGGAGAAAATAAAGTTAAGTCTTTCATCTGATTGGTAAAATCATTTTTTATTAGATGATACCATTTTACAACTCTCTCATGCATTCTAACAAAAGTGTCATTCCCTGGCAACCTAACAGCTGGTGAAAGTGGAAAAAAAACCTTAAGAGTACAAATCTTACCTGTTATGCAAAGGCAGTGGTAATAGGTACTAACTTGCACTGAAGCAAAACAAAATAATCAAAAAGTAAAATATCTTTCTTCTAGTATAAACATGGAAAATTCACTTTCAGTCACATATTCAGAGTCTCTGGCATCTTTTATGCAGAAATCTCTGTGATGTAAGAATCTGTTGGAATGTCAGTAACATCTACTTAATACTGCCAGAGTATTTTCTTCCTTCAGCAGATAGGATCTGTTCCTTTACACACAGGCACAGAAAAGAAAGTAAAGTACTTGAGTGAATGTTCAGAACTCACACAAAACTTGCACATACCTATTTCAGTAAAAGAAGTGGGGCTGGAGGAAAGTGTACAGTGCAAGCAAAGCAAAAGAATGTGATTTTTCTTACCGCCCATGGTTTGTTAGGGGAAAACAAACCAGGAGTCGGCTTCAGATGTAATACTAAACCAAACTCTGCACTGCACAACACAAGCTACTTCAGTCCTTCTGATGTTCCACAGTTATTTCAGTAGTAAATGGGATCCTAAGAGTAATTTCAAGAAAGCTAAGCTTCTATTTACCCATTCAGCAATGCAACAAATGTGCACCAGTTTCCAGCATTTTAAGCAATACCTGTCCAAACTTCCAAATATTTTCTTTATATTAAGCCTCCTCTGACACCTTTACTTTCATAGTCTATGACAGTCAAAATTCTAATCAGCCTGTAATGATTTCAGGGCCACACACATCGGCGTAATGCAGTTGATCACTTTATGTATGGTCAGTGAATCACACTGCAAAAATGAGAAGTACACCACCAATGTTGTCACAAACCAGTAAACCCATCAGTTTTTAAGTGGCATTCATGCCCCATCTGAGTCTGTATGCCCACTGCCTTTTCTGCTGTCTCATCTGATCTCCTGAAACTTTGCTTTTTGCCCCATCAGTTTAATCTTACAAAGCACAATATCTCTTCTTCCACTGTTGTTTTCTAAACAAAGCAATGGCATTTAAGAGAAGCTGAGTTGAATAGATCGTAGCAAAGCATGTGGCCATTCCTCACCAAGTTAGTTACGATAAACCTTGCAATATCTGAACTCCTAAATCATAAGGCATCCCCTCTGCACATTAATAACATTTTCTTAAAACACCCAAGCAGACATCCCTGCATGTCGAGTGAAATGGCAAATCCAGATTAGTTTTTTCAGAGCAGAATTTAAATTCACTCTCCTTCCATTGTAAAGCACAGCAGTAGGAAGCCGCTTAAGATTTTCGTTTGTAGGCTTAGCATACATTTTTGGAACATCATCTGAATCAATGCACATTTTTAAATATTTACCCTTATTTTCCTTGTCTTACTTTTTTCATGTATCATGTACTGGAGATAGATGGGATTTAAATTTTCAGAAGAGAGAGAGAGAAAAAAGAACCATGCAGAAAGAACAAGAAGGTGGCAATTCTGCTAAAGCCAAATGAACTGGATTAGGAACTAGGTGTAAAAATCACACCTGCAATGAATTAGAAAGAGTAATCAGTCATCAATATGAAATAGACAAATTCTTCTTATGGAGCATTACATGTGTGAGTGCAATTTTATGCATGTCTACTTGAAGCAAGTCCCGTTGGAGTCCCAGAGGAGTTTGCTTAGGTTTACAGCCTTAGAGGGATCTAATCACCCATGTTAATGTATCCAGAGAAAGTTAAGCATGCTCAAATTCTACTGAATCCAATGAGACATTAATACCCTTGACTTGCTCTGGTTTGCTTTCATTGAGAGACAACTGGGGTGGAGGGGAAGACACACTGTCCATACCAAACCTCACCCACAACTGAACCTTACTTAAGATGACACTATCTAGTCCAGCATCCTATGGGTATCCTATAAACATGACATGAGGACAATATCACTGCCCTGCTTTTGTCTACCTAGTGACTTTGTGCCTGCCTAGTCTGCTGTCCAGGTGCTGCTAACTGTTGAGAGACAACGTCAAAGCACTTGTTTCCCCTTCTTAGGGGTTCTTTGGCTTTGAAACCGAACTTGGACCAGGCAGCCCTTCAAACTAAGGGCTGCCCTTTGTGAAACAGGACATGCGGCTGCTTTGTCCATGTATACTTTAATTCTCTTTATAAAACCCTCTAAGTTGGTGGTCGTCACCAAATCCTCTGGTAGATAATGCCACAGTGTGAACAAGGCCAAAAGGAAAATGGGCTCTATGTAATGCCCTGTTAGTCTGGTTTGACTCAACAGAAAAAAATTCAAGGCAGAGTCTCTTCCAAGCAGGATTTCATGTCATGACCTTGTCTGTCAGCACAACTAGCTTAATGTCTTTGGATATGGTTAATTCTTAAAACCTTTGGACCACAGGATGCAAAAACTCCCATTGAATTCAGCGAGCCTGTGGCTTGCAGCCTAAAACCAGAGTAGCTAGAGTCACCCTTACCATGATAGGCAGGGCTAAGGGTTTGTAACATTCCATATAAGTTCCATCATGTGCTACCTAGCCATACACAATCCCCTGATTATCTCACAACTTCTCTGTGGTCGGACGTGTCATGATGGGTGCATCAAGGACAATCCTCAGGGTTACTGTTCTCAGGATTCTCAGGGAGCAGAGAACATCCCAGACAGAAAGACACACACCCTCTTTACAGTCCTTCTTGTGATGGGAAAATTGTTTGAAGGGGCCTCAAGTATCCATGCTCTGATCAGATATGATTTCATGCTTTTATCCATGCCATATTAGGTTTTGTACAAATATTCAGAAAGAAAACATACATGGTTGTTTTTTCAATACTGAGAAAGGGCAGGGTGTGTGTTTAGCTGCATTTGGCTACATTTATGTTTGGGGGAAGCTAATTAATCATGGTCCAGATAGAAAGGCAAAGCATTTCAAAACAGAAACCTGATCCCTTGGGACATATTCTGGCCCCCAATAAACCAGCACATGAGTCTCAAATCCACAATGTGGAGTTTCATATTGCCTTTTGCCCCAGGCAATAAAATGTCTTGGACTGGCCTTAACTTTGGTTAAGCCAGGGACAGCCAATGTGATACTTTCCAGATGATGTGAACCAAAACTTCCATTGCCTTTAAACAGCATGGCCAATCGTGAGGGATCATGGGAGTTGAACAACATCTGGAGGCTGCCAGGTTGGTTTTTGCTGAATTGAATTAATGCATGTCTCTATACGGGTTCCCTTAAACTAGGCTCAAACCACCGAACACTTATCAGAAATCTACTTCTATACAAAACTGACTTTCTATATTGTTGACCTATAGCAGCCTTTCCCAACCTATTGCATTCCAGATGTTTTAAAAGCTTGTCCAAAATGCCTAGAGGCAACTGGTTGGGGAAAAGCTGCACTATATCTATGTTTTGATATCTTGAGAAATCAAAAGTTCCATGACAAATACTCATCTACTAGTGACACAAGAGAATGTGAGCCACCGAAGGGTTGGCAAGGTTCACATTTCACAAACATTTGCAACTTCTGAAGCCCCAAAGGAGACATGTGCCTCCAAATCACTCTGAACAAAATCTAAAGCATTACTTCCCACTTACCTTATCTACCCTGTGATCTTGAGGTCATCCTTATCCCTGTGGTGTTCAAATGCTGGGAATAATTTCTTCATGCACCAGACTTTGCCACACGTCTTCAAACAGATGGTCTTGTGAGACCAGCTTACCAAATCTAGCCATGAAACTCACAGGGTTGCTATTCTAAAGATTGGAGGGTTGGGGGATCTATGTATGTATGCCTGTCTGTTGGTCTGCACATGCACATACAGTACTAGGCTATGCACAAGTATGCACATATTGGCAAAAATATCACACAAAGTTGCATTAGATTTCAGAAATCTGCTTTGCAAAATACGTATATTAAGCAAAAGTGAATACCAAAATGTGTATATAAGGAGAATTATGTACTAAATGCTAGTGAATTTTCAAGGTGGTGGGTTTTTCTGCAGTGGGGAGGGTTGATATGGAAATGCGGAGAACTGAATTTAAGAGTGGAAAAATGAGAAACTGAGAGACATTGAAACTGACAGATTTGCTCATCCCTATTGACAACTGTGAATATATCACAGGCTCTGTTTCAGATCTGAAGAGAATTCTGGGGTACTATTTGTGGCATTGCACACTGCTGAATATGACTGCAGATTTGAAGCACATGCACAATGACATTTCAAGGGATCCTGGAGTACACATTTTGGGTTGTGCTGGGCAATCTCTTGGGAATGCACAGTATAATGAATCAGCTCTCTTAACAACCCATTCCAAAATGGACAAAGACTTGTCACATGGCCATTTTAAAACAATTGCTTGGTCAGCCTCTATACCATATAATAAGATGTTTTTAGATTGGAGAAATAGGAAACTGAGAGAAACCAAAATGGACACCCACCCCTACCTCTCCCTTTTGCAACACACTTATCTGCTTTCAAATCCCGCATGGCTTTGCACTTCGTACCCTATGATTCTTTTCAATTGCTATTTTTGCTAATACTCCGCTTGTATATCTGATAAAAGGTTTATTCAGTGTCAACCCCGCTGTTTATTTCACTATAAACTTTGCCCCAGCTGGTGGTGGAGAAGAGGGAGTGGCTTTGTAATTGCCACAGGAGCAACCAATCCGCATTCTGCAAGCCAGCTTTGGCTGGAAGCAGGCGTTTGGTTATTTTAAGAAGGTGGCACAGCTATTGAAAATGCAATAAGCCACAACAGGCTCACTGTCCATAACATGTATGCTTGTAGAGAGACTATTAAATAGTTCTAGAGATCTGGCAGAGCACAGAACATTCTGTTTCTTTCCCCCCACCCCATCAAAAACAACCACAACAAAAAAACACCAAACCAATGCCACACTTCTTCAGGCCATCTTATTCCCTTGCCGTCTAGTTTGCTAGACTTTGAATGTCTGTGAAAAGTAGTATCACATCTTATTCACCTCTCTGCATTTCAAGCTGAATAACCTTCAAAGGAGGCTATTCCCCAGCATAGCTGCCAATTTTGAACTGGTAAACAGGATGAGGAAGTTTATCAGGATGAATTGCAGGTTTTCAATATTTTGGAGTAGCATCAGACAGCAAGCAGTGTTGCTCTAAGGCAGAGGTGGGGAAGCTGCGGTCTTCTAGATGTTGTCTGATTCCAACTTCAATCAGGCCAAAGCAGCATGATGAAGAATGACGGCAGCTGTACTCACCCCTTCTGGAGTCCACTTTCAGAACAGGGGTTGGGGGTGATGATTAAAAATTGTGATTTCCCAGCTCTTCCCCCCCCCTGCTTTTTTAAAAAATGCCAGTAACATACAACTTTGGGAACTGTTTGCCTGAGCTTTAACAAGTTTCTTACTCAGGGGAACCTCCCTCCTGTCTCCAGTTTTCAACCTGATTGCCCCGTCATAAAAAACCACACCCTTAGAGGAGAAATTTCCACCCTCCCTCAAAATGCTAAAGTCTGTCCTTGCAACTATCTTCCGGAAATTTGTCACAGTTTAGTCACCTTTAGAAAGGTCTACTGTACCTGTCATTTGCATGCAAATATGGTTTTGATATTTATAAGTAGGAGCAGAGCTCAACAACAAGTTGTGCATGAATTTAGGAGGCTGCCATATACCATTAGACTATTTGTTCACCTGGTTCAGCATTGTCAACTCTGATTGGCTGGACTACAACTCCTCTTATCCCTGACCATTGGCCATGCTGACGGGAGCTGGAGCCCAACAATATCAAGAGGCTATCCCTCACCTAGGAAATCTTTACTTGCTCCGGCCCTTCCCTAATCCATGATTTGCTAGGGAAAGCCCCATATGACTTAGTCAAAAATCCAACCCCTGTGAAACTGTTTTAAGTCAGTGGGGACATTTACACTGAACAGAGACCAGGGAATTTCTTTAAAACCACAGACTGGTCAGCAAATAAGAGGTGGACATTTAAACAGCGAGAAGCAAGTTAGTATGGAAAACAGAAAGACAGCTTTTCAAAAGACCCAAGGATATGTTCTTGATAAAGGCTCACTGGTTAATATACAAACATTCAAATCCCACAATTGTTGCACTCTTCCCAGCTGAAGCTTTCACCTTTGAATTTCATTCTTCCACAAATTTGATTTCCTTTTAACACACACAAATGCACCCAAAGACAAAGAAAAGCTTTGAAGCTGGGATCACAAGCTGCCGTGCTACTGAGAGACTTATGGATCCACAGCATGGATGCTGTGCTACTTTTTAAGGTCACACTTGATTTCTTTTGTCAATATCTTATCAGGCCAGCAAACACCTGTCCCACACACTTCTTCACATTTTCAATTCACCCTCGAATCTAAGACTTGTAGAACTTCAAGAAGAGAAGCTAAAACAGGGTCTTCCGCTTTTCATGTTTGGCGCCTCCATCCCTTTGGAAGTGGATTATAGTTGGAGTCAGCTAGTGACAGGTAGTAATCAGACCTGGAATCCATGGAGACCATGTCAGGATCTGTCTGGGCACGTTGGCCATAGTATGCATACTGTAGACGAGAGCTGCAGGGGGCAGTGGAGCTCGGAGCAGACACTGTGCTCTTTGCAGGAAAAAAAGCCGCTGGCTGGCTCCTTCCAAACGAAGCTAATTTTGCATGGGCACTCGGAGCAGGATGCTCATAAGCCACTTTTTGTTTCCACTCATCCGGCGGTGCAGGCAGTGTTTTCCGGCGAGCAGCAGACACAACATTTGCAGCGATCGACTCTTGAATGGTCTGTGGGCCGAAGGCATCATCCACCAGCCCAAGAGGGGACTTGGCGGCTGCTTCCCAAGGAGTCAGCCTCTTCCCAGGCTTATCAGCTGCAGGAGGTGGTTTGCTAAAATAATCAGGAGCAGGTTGGAACACCACAGGAGAGACAGGGGACATGGATCGTGAAGTGGCTGAAGGTGGCCATCCAGGGAGGGATAAAGACCGTTCTCCGCCTCTTTCCTAGAAACAACAAAACCTTAAATATAATGACAATCACTGAATAGCAATGACAGAGACTTCCAAATGAAACAACAGATGGTTGTTTTTGTCCAGTGATCTACTATTGTAATACTGTGCTATACAGAAAGTAAGTAGCCCCAATTTTATAAAAAAAGAACAAAGTATGAGCACTAGTATTAGAAAAGAAAAAGATAGAATTTGCTGGAAAATTGTAGGAAAAAGAAATCCTCCAAGATTCATTACCATTGCCATCTGAGATTTCAGCTACCTTTTCTTAGATCAGGGGTAAACAACCTAAGGCCCAGGGGCCGGATGTGGCCCAATCGCCTTCTCAATCTGTCTTGCAGACAGTTGGGGAATCAGCGTGTTTTTACACGAGTAGAATGTGTCCTTTTATTTAAAATGCATCTCTGGGTTATTTGTGGGGTATAGGAATTCATTCATTATTTTTTTCCAAAATATATTCCGGCCTCCCACATGGTCTGAGGGACAGTGGACCAGCCCACGGCTGAAAAAGGTTGCTGACCCCTGTCTTAGATATATTGATAAAACATTTTTTCCCTCAAGGGAATTTTGAGAATCTGCTATTATTGCACACAAGAAAGTTCTAGAAACATAGGAGATCAATTAGCAGCAATCACCAGCCCAACCTGTTTGCAGGCTTGCAGTAGGTGATCAGGTCTGGAGAAGGATTGCGACACAGCAGGTTCATGGCCAGAGCAAACAGTTAAGGGGGTGATCAAACCAAGCACATCTATGGTGGAATTCATGGAAAGGAACAGAATCAAGGAGAAAGATATGAAAGGGCAAACAGCAAGAAGAAATCATAGTTCTCAAAGAGTCAAGGAAGACAAATTCAAGGAGACAGAATTTTGTGTGAATTTTCACTTCCTTGGGTGGAGCAATCCTTGACCAGACTAGCCAAACTCAATCCACATGTGATACATTCAGGTAGCTTGTGCAGGCCACAGAAGTCAGTCCCAACCCTAAGCTTTTAAGCTTCTTGCTTTTGATTGACACATTTGACAGTGAGGGAGAGAGGATGAATTAGATAGAATTAGAGAGATAACTGTGAATAAATTAACTCATTGAACAGTTTAGGTATGAGGCAACTGTCTCAATCCAGATTTTGTTGGACTTCAGTTCCCATCATTCTTGACCACCGATCATGCCGACAGGGGCTGATTTGAGGTGAAGTCCAACAACATCTGGTGGGCCACAGGTTCCCCATCTGTTATTTCTTCTTAACTTAAAATCTCAAGCATGCTCTTCTATGAAGGGCAGTTCCAACCCACCAATCATTGCTCCTGTGCACCCCCTGTTCATTTCAGGGAGCCTGTGCTGGCAGTTCCTGAGGGTGGCTGTTATTTGGAATTGAAAGAGGAAATGTGAGAGGATGACCTGTGTACCCTTCAGAGTACTGTACCTCCTCTGTCAACCTGTGCTACTACGTTTTAGCTATTCAGTATCAAATATTATATTCAAGAGAATGATTATGCTTGTCATTCATTCTAACATACTAACATTCTAACATACTTATATCCTCTCCCTCCCAATGATTATGTTCAATATGGTTAGGAAGACCAAAATTAAAATCAAAGCATCTGACTGAACCTAATTGCAAATGTTTGTATTCCACCATTATGATACTCTACTTAACCCTGCTCCTTTAAAATCAAAACAAAGCTTTGCCCTGATAATTTCAGAACACTCTGACCCATTTATAGGAGCAATCCATTCATAGTTCACAAATCCTAATCTGCTTAGGTAATGAGCGCTTTCATTCATAAATCCAGCGCACCGCCACCGCAATCTTCTTTCATATACAACATGCCCTTACCCTACGAACACTGCCTAATAGGCTATTCAGCTGTACAAAGAGGTCTTGTTAGGCTGCACAAAGACAAAAGGTTTTGGGACACATGGGTGGAATGCGATGAAAATTGAAAGAAATATTTCCTAAATTTGTGAGTTATACCATCCTAAGTACATACAGGTGGCCTCAGGTCTGTTCAAACCACTGGGTTTTACTTCCAGGTACCGTATTGGCCCAAATATAAGCCACACCTGCAAATAAGCCTCACCTTTAAAATTTAAGGCGTGGGGGAGAAAAAAAGGCAATACCCAAATATAAGCCACTCCCTTAAAATTCCGCAGGCACTCACACCCATAAATGGCTAACATAGAAGAAAATCCTACAGCAATATCGTAAAAGCCAATTTCTGTCAGGTTGCAAATTTAAGCTGCACTTTAACTTTTCATGGTTGGATTTTTTTTTGGGTGGAGTGCGGCATAAATTTGGGCCAATACGATATATAGCTTTGATCCAAAGGTGCTGTTGCATGAACAGAAGGCATTACTTTTCATGTGAAATTGCAACAGTTTTAGGGGGGGTGTAGGGGCACAATGGGGGAAGAAGTGGGTGAGGAAGTTACGCTGTGCAGCTAAAAGCTGTTGCGCCAAACTGTCTAGTTGAATACTGCCCAACATGAATATTCTGAGTATGGAAGTAAATTGCAGCTAGTTGAAGGTCTGCATTTGTGCTATCTTCCCACCACTATTTGGAGGGGAATGAGTAATGCAAACAGGTCTTCTAAATAATTGTGCCTTTACATGAACATCCACTTTACACAAAGTGTTTTCTGCGTAGTGGAGAAGAGAAGAAATGGGTTTTCTCATGTAATGGCTGTATCAATCTTGGCAACCTTAGAAACTGGAAGGTTTCTAGCTACCTACTACACACATCCTAAATAACCATGCCCTTTATCTAGAAAAGTAAATGGAGGAAGTTAACTAACATCTGCATTTTGACCTACAACATTACACAATCATAGTTTTGTGTCAGTGCAATGCTTCTGCTGAAACATAACACAAGGTTACTGTGTCACACTGACCTTGTGTTACATTCCTCCTGTTACACTGACACAAAACTACGATTGTGCAACATTCTAGTTACTTCACTCTCCACAACTTGGCATTTCAAGCAATGTGGTTTTTCTTCCTCAGGAAGGTTTTCCTTCCTCCTTTCTTCTGACTGTCTAGTCAGGTTACATCACTCTCTTCCTCCTACTTTGTTGCTGGGGTTTGTGGCTTTCCTTTTTTCTTTGCATTTGCTTATTTCTTAAATAGACTTCTACAGCTCATTCTGACTTCCTAGAATGCAACAGCCAAACAGTGTTCTTCAGTCTCACATACTCAGGCAAGATTTTTTTTTTTTTTAGAAACACCCCAAATTTGCATGGTCATTCCACCTGCCACTGAACACACACACAACAAGACAACATTTTCCATTCATGTTACAGCAATATAGTGCGGGAATATGTTGGGAATAGTTCAACCCATCACAGAAGCCTTACCCATCATGGCCAATTTCCTAAAAGTAGAAAAGGTGAAAACCTGAGCTATAGACAAATATCCTTGCATTTCCCTGCTGCCTAGCCTATCTGTCCCAAGGAGTAAAGTAAGTAAGAAGAAGTTAAAACACCATATCCTATCATAATAAATACTATCAATCCTTACAATCTGGCGATATAGATGATAGATGGATTAGATAGAATAAAGATCCTCAAAAAGTCCTTACCTACCAAGGACAATAGGGACGTGGGTGGTGCTGTGGGTTAAACCACAGAGCCTAGGACTTGCTGATCAGAAGGTCGGCGGTTTGAATCCCCCCCGACGGGGTGAGCTCCCGTTGCTTGGTTCCTGATTCTGCCAACCTAGCAGTTTGAAAGCACATCAAAGTGCAAGTAGATAAATAGGTACTACAGTGGCAGGAAGGTAAACGGTGTTTCCGTGTGCTGCTCTGGTTCACCAGAAGTGGCTTAGTCATGCTGGCCACATGACCTGGAAGCTGTAAGCCGGCTCCCTTGGCCAATAAAGCGAGATGAGCACCGCAACCCCAGAGTCGGCCACGACTGGACCTAATGGTCAGGGGTCCCTTTACCTTTACCTTTTACCAAGGACAATAACTATTTTCTTATACTTGTCCCCAGTAAATCCTTGCCCTTATTTTGACTCTGTCTTTTGTGGATGCTATAAAACACTACCAGCTTTCCTTCTACAATGTTAGTAAACCAAGCATCAAAAAGAAGCAGACACGATCTGTTTACTAACATACCCTGCTTTGGAAGTCCTGTGAGCTATTCTAAATCTTGCCTGCAGCCACATACCAAGATTCATATCTTCATTGCTGACCTGGTTCTTCATAACTGTGGAAATTTCTCTGAGTGGAGACTGTCTAGATGAAGCAGTGTTGTTATAAATGGGTAGAGGAGCAGCTCTAGTAATTGGAGTTATTGGAATGAGGTGTCATCCAAGGATCACAGGCAAGAGAAGAGTAAGTGGATACCCACAGTGAGGTATGCCAACTTTTTAACTCATTTTTGTAGCTGTGTCTTTAACAGCAACGTGTCCTGCAGCAGTTAGTAGATGATGACATTCTTCTCCATGCCAGGACAAGTCAAAAGCTAAAGGCAGTGCGACAAGGTTAAAAAGTTGACAGCATTATCTACAGGATGCAGAGATGCACTTCAGTGCTTTGAAACAGTAGGAAGGAGGTGAGCAAGTGGTTCATGATGGGAATACTACCAGTCTTTGCCTTTTTTTGTCTGACAGTACACCCAACAAAAGGGATGCAGGTGGCACTGGGGTTAAACCACAGAGCCTAGGACTTGCTGATTGGAAGGTCGGCGGTTCGAATCCCTGCGACAGGGTGAGCTCCCATTGTTCGGTCCCAGCTCCTGCCCACCTAGCAGTTTGAAAGCACGTCAAAGTGCAAGTAGATAAATAGGTACCGCTTTATAGCGGGATGGTAAACGGCGTTTCCATGCGCTGCTCTGGTTTGCTAGAAGTGGCTTAGTCATGCTGGCCACATGACCCGGAAGCTGTATGCTGGCTCCCTTGGCCGATAAAGCGAGATGAGTGCCACAACCCCAGAGTCAGTCACAACTGGGCCTAATGGTCAGGGGTCCCTTTACCTTTACCTCTACACCCAACAATATTAACAGTTTGCTGTCATAGCTTTGACTACTTTGTGGTCTCAATTGGATGTAGCATTAAATTGAACTATGGTTTAGCATTATTTGAATAGGTCTTGGGGTTTTCAGCTTCTCTTTCCCTACTCCACTATAGTCACAGGGAGAAAACTGGAAGCTTTCACTTCCATTTTCAACTAACCACAACTTATCATTATGTACAAACCTGGACAAATCTTTGGAAAACAAGTCAACTTCAAACCGTGGTTTACAATCCTGGCTTGTTTCTGTAAACCACAGTTATGCACAGTTTGGGGGTTTGGATGTGACAATAAATTGCAGTTAAATCAAAATGGAAGTAGAAGTTTCTAATCTCCACACATCCATGCCAGAAGACGACTGGGTAGTGATGAAGACACAACCCTACAGCCCATTCATGTAACCGTAAACCACACTGTACTGCACTCATTGCCAGCTTAAAGTGATTGCTTTGATTTTGTCTGTCGTTTGGTTCCTACAAGCTTTTGAGTTGTCATAATGAATACACTTCGTGCTAAGTCAGTACAGCTCACTTCAGTTTCACATCTCCTTAAAAAACAATGAATAGCTTATTTCATGTATTAAGAAGGCATTCACTACTGCCACCTTCTGGATATCAACAGTAAAATCACACATGGTTGACTACTAGAGCAAGACACTGAGGACATTTGTTAACAGGTGCAGTGTATGAGCCTGTCGTTGCTTCAGAGTTTGGCTAAAAATCAATTGACCATTTAAGTCTGTTAATACTTGCATGAAGAACTGTATAATTACAGTCATACCTCGTGTTGCGTTAGGTTCGTGTTGCGTCTTTTCAGCTTGCAAATGCTTGCGAACGCAGCAAACCCAGAAGTGTATACTTCTAGGTTTCTCCGCATGAGCAGAAGTGTTCTGCATGCTTTGCACAAAAGTGTTTGTGCAGAAGTGCCACTCTAGCTGCGGACTTTTCAGGGTGCGAATGGCACCCCAGAACAGATCGTGTCTGCAACTAGAGGTACCAATATACTAAGCTTCTATATAAATGTGTACAATATGCAACTATAAATTAAACTACAACAGGGAAATAATACAATATATTCTGGGACACCAAACACTCAGAATTCACAGAACCTGCAACATCAGAGTCAGAACTGGTCCAGGTTCACATGTAATGCTAAACCATAGTTTATGTGCATACACCTAAGGTTTCTGAGCTCCCACCTTCTTTCTCAGCTGTGAGGAAATCATATGTGCTTTTCAGCTTTATTTCTATTGTGGGAAAATGTTGGTTTCAAAAGTTTATTAGTAGCAATGAATGGCAGGAATTGTAAGTACAATATTAGGGAAGCTTGGCTGTTTCAAAGTTGCAACTGAGGTTCCCCTGGGGGTTATCCCTAGCAGGTATGTGAATTCACAATGAACTTAAATTATGCAGGTCCATTGATTTCATGGGGTTTATTCTGACAAACATTGGACAGCATACTATGGTTTTAGCATCATGTGTGAACACAGCCACAGAACAAATACTTACAAATACATGCATATATTCACCAATATTTTCCAAATCCAACAATTCATCTTCCAGAGTCTGAAGCCTGTCCTCTCAAAACACACACATACAGTTCCATCTTTTCCCAATGACATTTAAAATTTATTTTTAACGCAATGCTCCACAGACCACACTTACTGTCAGCTCTCTGCAGAATTCAAATCCCTACCTGACTTTTGAAAAATAAATTCAGCACCACACTGAATTTAATGGGGTTCAGTTATTTTTAATGCAGGATGTAGGTTTTTGAGGGGTGTAAAAACCTAGATAGCTAGTTTTCCCACCCCCACCTTTGCATTTCTCCACACTACTGTGGAGCCCCCATAAGCAATGTTAAGGCTTCTTTCTTTACTGCATGGTCCTAGCCATTTACAGACCATGTAGTGAATATATTATGGCACTATGCAGCAAATCTGACTTGACTATTTCACCTCATTTTTGCCCATGTACACCAACATTCTCCAACATTTTCACGACAACTTTATAGCGAGCAATTTTCATCCCTGAATTGTAACTTTAAAAAGTAAAGAAGGTAAAGGAGCCCTGGATGGTTAAGCCCAGTCAAAGGCGACTATGGGGTTGAAGTGCTCATCTTGCGTCAGGCCAAGGGAGCTGGCGTTTGTCCACAGACAGCTTTCCAGATCATGTGGTCAGCATGAGTAAACCACTTCTGGCTCAACATAACACTGTGACAGAAGCCAGAGCACATGGAAACACTGTTTACCTTCCCGCCACAGAGGTACCTATTTATCTACTCACACTGGTGTGCTTTTGAGCTGCTAAGTTGGCAGAAGCTGGGACCGAGCAACAGGAGCTCACTCCGTTGTGCGGATTCAAACTGCTGACCTTCCGATTGGCAAGCCCAAGAGGCTCAGTGGTTTAGACCACAGTGCCACCCACACCCTTAAAAAAAACTTATTACAAACTTTCAAACACTTATGACAAACTTGCATCCAATGAATCAGTCCATTGTGTAACATAAATGCATGCACCTGTAGGCCCTAGAGGGTCTATGGTGGTGTTCATTGGATAGAAGATGGAACAGCTCCTAAGCATAATCACATCTTATCTCAGCCCTTGAATTACAGTGCTACTTTAGTCATAAATTATCTTAGTGCCTCATCTATCTCACATTACTGTTGAGAATCAATGAAGACTTCAATGCACTTTGAATAATAACGACAGTATAGTGCTCTGTAAATAATAATGGAAACATTCCATAGGCTTGGTGACACATCCTAACCTACTAACTACGTGCATAACTCACCAACGTCAGTAGGGACTACAGAATGGAATCCTGCGCAAAGGAACACTAAACTTGGAAACAGAAGTTCATTGGGGGCAGAGGGGGGCATTGTTATGTAGGCATGTAATTTCCCCCTACTGTCCTCTAAACTATTTACAGAGGGAGGGGGAGGGCTGTTAAGAGCCTCACTGGCAGCTCTTATTGCATCCAATGAATCATAGGAAGACCTTGGGATTCTGGAGCTGTTGTCAGACTATAACATTCACGGTTGCTCTGCGTGCATTTCAAATGCTATATTGGGCCACAATTGTTTTTCCCCAGCTCAAGGAAGCAAACTTCTTTTATGGAAAGTTGTTGACACATATGCTTCTTGAGTAAATAACAACTCTACCCCTGTGAATTTGGGGCTGGGGTAAGAGGTAGCATCATACATGTTTGCACACTGCCAAGTTATGAATTCATATTAGAGGTTGTATAAATGAAGCATGTAATGCTACATTTGGGTTTGTTCTGCTATACAAAGTAAAGTTAGAGAGTTGATTGGCAAAGTCCTCAAACACTGTAGAAGGGGAAAAAATTGGAATCCTGGGAGTCCCTAACCCAAAGCCAAGATCTGTTGGTATGAGCAAGTGATGATCCAGCACATCTCTAGCTCAGCCAACTGATTCCTGGTGCAGCCATGCTAAGATGGCATAAGCCCCACATCTCAGCTCAGCTAGAGACAGCATGGCATAACTCCTTCATTCTGGTTCAACCAGTGTTCAGCCAGCTGAGCTGAGAATGGTGGATCTTACACCACTGTAATTGCTGAAAAGCAGGTATTCCCGGGGAGTGACATGGTGGGATCGAGTGGGGATTGGATTTACCACTGGATCCTAACTCCATTTGGCTTAGTCACGTGACTTGATAAGCCAGAGCAACATGCTCTGGTAAAATGGATAGTGTAAGTCAAACTCTATTTTAAAGCTTAGCTCTCCCTCTCTCAGGCTTAGGACAGCTGAACCAGCAGGATCTCTGCTTCTGAACAAAGTCTGTAGTACCACACTGGCTTAATTTAACTTCTGTCAGCTTCCTAATACTTAAGATTGCTCTGTAAAGCAGAAGCAGTCAATATGGTGTCTTCCAAAAGTTGTTGGATTGCATTGCAATTTGGAGTTGACTACCATTGGTCTAAAGGGGGGAAATACATTGTTGCAGATATCTGCTTAAGATCAACAAGCCTGTCTGTTGATAACAGTAAGATCAGGGATGGACTTTGGTAATATGGCACCCTGAGAGAGAACAAAATTTGGCCACCCCCATATTAATTTTCACAATAGCTCCTTCCTTTGTTATTTATTATGATTTTGTGCCCCATGGCTTGGCGCCTTGTGCAGAGGAACTGCCTGCACCACCCTAAATCCAGAGTTGGTCGGATCATCTGTCCCTAGAGTTACGCCACTGCAAGAAAAATATTGAAACACATGAAGGAAAATGATCTTCCAATGTTGCTACCAGAATCAGCCCCATTGTCTCATACCCTGGCACTCACACCTTTTCAGAACTTACAGGGAGATTCCTCACTGAAAAGCTGGAGCAGCTGAGCATCCCTGTAATCTGGAGAGCGCGCTCAGGCAAAGGGCTGGATACCATGTGTAAGCCAGGCTTGCTCTTATAGGGCTCTCCTTCCCCACTCCTGCAAGGGCCCCGATTCTGTTCTTTCTTGCTTAGAGATTGTCACTGGTGCATCTTCAAGAACTGTCTTCTTGGTTGAGACTTTCCCAAACAACATGAGCATGTCTCTCTCACCAGGCAGAGGAGATACCTCTTTGGAACCTATTGCACTTGCAAAGGCTGCACGATCCCTCATTTATAGCCATTTTAACTCACCAAGTACTTGTTTTATAACTGGCTTTATTTTGTCTTCATCATTGCTAGAAATCTTGTCAGCTATATTTGTGCATTTGAAATTTTGTAAGGTTTGGGACCTGGCAGCTACATCAACAGTTTTTTGCATGGTCTGTGGTATTTTAAATATATATTCGCTGCTATTGGGGGGGGGGGCGTCTTCTGACTGTTCCCTCACTGCAAGAGGTGAAATTCTCCTTTTGGAAAGCCCTCCCATCTGATGTCAAGAGGATAAAGAACTAGACAACTTTTAAAAGACATCTGGAGGCAGCCCTGTATTGGGAAGCTTTTAATGTTTGATGTTTTATTATGTTTTTATATGTGCTGGAAGCCATCCATAGTGGCTGGGGAAACCCAGCCAGATGGGAGGGGTGTAAATAATAAAATTATCATTATCATTATGTTATATATGACTTGGTTGTTAATTGAATTGTTTGGTTTTTGTTATACTCTTCACTAGGACTTTGGATTGACTTGTTACAGCATGTGGGTTTTGCTATATTATTTTGTCATTTCTTTGAGTTGTGATTGTGAGCCACAATTTGAAAAAGTTTATGTACAAATCAAAAATCAAAACAGAATAGAGTAAGGTGCATCAAGTGCTTTGTGTAAGGAAAGGATACTGTACCTTCTTGTCCTGAAGACAATGTACTATCTTTCTAACACCATGATAAAAAAAACCCCAATAGAATAACAAAGCTCAAACCTGGCAATAAAAAACAAACAATTCTATACTAGTACATTTAGCAAAATCCATGAAAAATTGAAGAAGGAGCTATATAAAGAGGCAATGAATCCATGCTTCCAGGATTAGGGTGCCACAGGATAGATGCCACAATAGAAATTAACATGCTCCATACGCTCACACTGACAGACTGTGGAGCAAAGATCAAGGAGACACACATGGAAGGAGGTGTTCCATAAGGGGTCTGTGGCTTGGCTTTTGAAAAATGGGGGGTCCTCGGTAATAGCTAATTGGGAACCACTGATCCAGAAAAATGGAGCATCACCTATGCCTTCATGAGAGCAACATAACTTTGAGCTCAAAGCCTGTCACTGTACTTCCAGAGAAGCTACCTTTGTTAAATGCTTTGAAGACCTGAGCTTACTGGAGCCTCAGAAGGCATATACATTCCATGTCCTGGGTCACTGATGCACATAGAGCTCTTGAAACCTGCAGGTTTCTCAGCCCTAGTCTAACATGGTCTGTACAACATTGTAAAGTTCCCGTATGTGAACTCTGTCAGTGTTTATGGGCATTGTGAGGTTGGCCACTGAATGGTGTCATGAAGGCTTACTACAAAACACTTGGGTCTCTTGGGATGAGGGGCTTCAAGGGGACCACACTGTAGAGGCACCTCACTAGCAAATTCCATCTGACTCATTGTCTAAGCTGGATTTCACTAGAATATTAATGAGTGGAAAAAGCAAAGACCCTGCTTTCAAAGACATGAACTCACTTCTCAGGGAAGAGCCATTAGCAGTGCCCAAACTTTTGTGTTACCAGTGAAAGAGTGCTCCCACTCTGCCCCAAATAGAATTGTCCATTACATGGGCAAACATGTTTTCCACATCTTACGTTTACAAGATAACATGATGGGGGGGGTTGGGGGTTGGGGGTTGGGACACCTGCAGGTCAGGTGAGGGTACGTAATCCTTAATCACCTGCTGCTTTCCCTCTGCTGTTGCTCTTCCCTGATCATGTCCCCCAGCTGAGCTTCTTTCTTGTTTCTGAAACCTGGCTGGGAGCAAAAGCAGGGAAAGCAATTGGGGCAAAGGAGGCACTGCAGTGGGGAAAAGGGTGGGCAGTCAAGGATTAAGTACACACGGCTTCTCCCCTACAGATTCCTCTTCACCATGTACATTCATGTAATTCAGCAAACATGGGGCAGGGAAGCTGCCTTTGCCTGCATGACATGAAACTCCCGCCTGTTGAGTTGCCTTAACCAACCTCATTGTGGCTTTTATTAGAAGGGGATGACGCATAGGGCACATGTGTGTAGGTTTACTATGGAAGTTGGAATCCAGAGAACATTAGCTTCTGTCTGTAGAAAAGCACATTTCTAACCCGCCAGCAAAAGCTTAGTAACTGGCAATTTCGGAAAACTTTAAATACCTTCCACAGCTCTCCATAGTTGTCTATCCCCTCCCTGTTTCATACCGCTACAGCCTCTGCCTTAGCAATCTTTGCCACAAAATTCCAAAGAATTTGAAAACACTAGTGCTTGAAAAAACATTGCATTCCCTTGACAGATAATTCAGATTTCTGGGTGTGTGCTGTGCAGCCATGAATGTAGACTGATCTTCACATCTGCTCACATCTTTCTTTCTGAGTCTTCCAATAAGAATGCCAGTTAATGCTTCTTTGGGTTGTGGTTGGGTGTGAGGCAAATCACTCTGCTTAAACTGGACTGAGAGTCACCATCCACTGATGTCACTCAGACGACTCAGCAGCTGGGCATGGCTTTCAGTCATTCCTGCCCTAGGCCATATTTGAACAAGAGGTGAGAGGCGCTGTATTCTATTACCAGTCCCCTTTGCAACCCATTCCCTGCGGAGTTAAAAATGAAAAGCATCTAAAACTTTAGTCTCAACTCAGGAAGAGGGCAGGCTTTCCCCGTGTCATTGCAGTAGTTAGGTGCAGCAGTACAATTCTCAGAAATATCCTTTCAGAGCAAAGATGGGAATAGCACATTGCATTAATCTATAAGCCCTCTTCCTAAAAAGCCAAATTGGGCGGCTATTTTGATAGGTGCATTTTTTAATCCAGTAACTGCAAGTCTAATGTTCTCATTCAGGATACTGTTTTGTGGATTCAAACACCTAACACATTTATTTGTCTCTGATTCAAACAAATATTTTTAATTAGTCAACACATATTTACTCTTGTGGGTGCCCAGAGGGTGGATCATGTTTGTGAAATGCTTCAGCACATATCCAAATTGCAACTCACTGTGTCTTAGTTCAAACTTAGATTTTGAAGCAGTCACAAGTCTACTCACCACTGAAAAGGCAACTCATGTTGACTCGACACATTTAAAATAGTTGGGGAAACCAGACTGGAATAATTTATTCCTGTACAAACTTCTAGCAGAATGGTTATAGGGCCCTGGGCCTCTCAACCCAATTTATAATCCAGTTCTGACAGATATGATGAGGTCTACTCACCTTACTCGAAGCAGGATTCCCAAAAGGCAGACCCTGAGAAGCAGACAGCAACTTTGAAATGCCAAAATGTGGCCAACAGTAGCCACCCTTTGAGGGCCTGACCAGAGAAGAATGATAGCACATTTCTCAGATCGTCTCAAATTCACTGGGCAGCGGCATTGATTATTATCTCTATTCATGATTTAGGAAAGTGAGCAACAAGCAGAAGGGAGATGGAAAGCATAAGAGACGAAAACTGTAGGGGCTGTGCAATGAAGTTTTAATTTAATCTTCCCCTTCGTGAGATGGTTCAGTATGAGCCTGGTGAGTGATTAGAGAAAGACATCACCAGGCTTCTCTCACTTTCCTCCCTCTGATAGTTACAGCAAAGACCAACATATATGACTGCAGAGTCATCAGCTGTAGAATCCCCCTCATAACCATCTTGGCACCAATTCTGCACACAAATTTATGACACTTCAGTTCTAGGGATGTCCTACTCAATTCACACCCTATTCAGATTTAAGCGCTTGGATTTAATTGAGTTGTTGATCAGACTGAATTCATTCCACCAGAAACTGAATGGCATTTTGAGCAATTTTGGCAGAAGGAAGGAGAGAAAGGAAAAGAAGGAAAGAAAGACCTTGAAACTCTTTTTCAACTGCAGATAAAAACATGTGAAATCAAAGAAAAAGCAAAAAATACAGATAAAGAAGAAAGGAACAATTTTAATGGTAGAGGAAAAAATACAGCAGATTGTAATTGGAAAATGAACAGAAAGAAGATCCCAAGAGGATTAAAATATTGGTACCGCATAATCTTAAATATGTTGTGTTGCAAAAGAATCCTTTGCATACATATTTCTATGTAACATGGGCTGTTTAATTAAAATTGATACAGCCACATTTGACTTCCAGTATAGTCTACTTCAGCTAACAAAGCCTACCCTAAATATGTTGAGCTTTGGACAAGAACCCCACTGTAGTCAAAAGGACTTCTTATGACTAAATATGTGCTAGCTAGTCAAAAAGAATTATTCCATTTGCTCTATGGACTTTGGATAAGTCCTACATGTTAGGGAATGCTCCTTTTATGTGTGAAGTATAAAATATATGCCTCAAATGTTATCTAAGTGTGGCACATTTCACACTTTTTCATTTTTGGATGGTGATTGGTCTAATTATATAGTACATGGCTGTTCTTTCAATATTATAGTCAAAATGCCTTCCACATGACTGGAGAAAAGCTGTTCTCAATTGCCTGCCCACCGAACGTAATCACATGGGGCGGTATCCATCAGCACAAAAGTTTCCATCTACACAATGGAACTGGCTCCCTCTCCCATCTCCTGTGTGCCCCCATTCCCCCTCCAAAGCTGCTCCAGAAGTTTGGAAGAAACCTCAGAGCAGATTTAGGGGTTCCATAGAAGGCAAACAGAAAGAAGAGAGGGAAGGGAAGTTCTGTTGTGCGCTCCAATATCCTTGTGCTAATGGAACTACTTTAATGTATATCACCAAGGGAGGTGGTAGCAACAAGGGAGGCTTGTTCACTGTGTGACCTAGTCTGTTCACACAGATAGGTATGGCTTCCTTACATAAATTTCTGTAATTGTGACATCAAGCCACAATAGTGGAAACTGGAACCAAGAAACTACCCACTGGTGTATCCCCACAGCCCTGAAGGCAGCGCATGGTGTTCTCTATGGAATGCATCTTCAAAGGCAGTCAAGACATATTAAATTAAAGTAATTTTGACTGCTTGCAACATTATTTTAGTGGTATAGGAAGTGTTGCAGCATGTGCCCTTCACGCATTGCTGAAACCTTGGAAATTCAAGTAGTAGCTGTTTGTGTGAATTGGACTGTAGCACAGCTCTGTTTCAGAGGGATTCAGTGATGTGAAGGTGAGCATCAATTTCAGCACTAGACAATGGGGCAACTTCTCCCATGAACACCACCAGCCTTGGCAATGCACCATTCAGGCAATGCAAATGGAAATGAAATGGCATTATGGCCACAGTAGGTTTTTGAGGGCCTCCAGAACTTAGTATGCTACAATGGAGAGGGACTGTAACTCTGTAGATCACATGACTTGCATGTAGAAGGTCCCAAGTTCAATCCCTGGCATCTCCTGGTAAAAGGAGTAGATAACAAGAAATGGGGGTGGGGGACTCTGCTTTAGACTCCAAAGAGCAAGTGCTAGTCAGACTAGATAACACTGGGCTATATGGGCCACACAGAAGCTTTGTATGTTCATTTATATAAATTCAAACAATTTTCAGACCAGACTTGGTCGGATCTGTTAATCAGTACATTCACATGAACTGTTCCTACTCAGGCACTTTCCCATTATGTCCAAAATCCATCTAAATAATTTCACTAAACCTAAATTAATTATTGTCATTCATTTTGTGGTATTGGTTTAGCTAGAAGAGTGGGGAAAGTCTATCCCTTAACCTCTTTTTTAATCACCTCAGTGTGTGCACTCAAACGGTATTCAATGGAATTCAGTCTCAAGCATTACTGGAGATGTCAAATATTGTTCTTTTGTATCACAACCATAAATAAAATTGGCAGAACCTAACCCTGGATATTCAACCCAGCAAACATGGTGTGGTAACAGTGTCTTGATCCTCCTGGTCCACAGTGTATTATTACTCGAGAGTAGGGTGAAAGCACAAGAGCAGAGTGAAAAGAAACACCAGTGGAAGAAGCAGGACTGGAAAGCCCAAGGTGAAAACGAGAATGTGCCTCAGCGATCCGCAGAAATATGAGGTCAGGAATCATGGCATGTCATTAGACAAGTATTTATAAGGCACATACTGCTCTGGTTGCAAAACTAGTATTCAAGGACGTGTCCCTTCAGTTTATAGTCGCTATGCTTTCACGTGAACATATTGCACCACTTCCACAGCTGTAGGACCCAGCTCATCCTCCTGGCTCCTGTAATTTTCTACTTGTCAAAAACAGAACAAAATGCTAGGCCTGAGGAGGTCAACATTTCCCCCCAAAATGGGAAAACTTTGAATAGCCTCTCCAGCCTATGGCTTTCTTCTTCCAAATCTAGTAATATTATTTACCCTTAACCAGGGGAAGGGGGAAATTGAAGAGGTAATTCATGATTGCGGATCACCAGTTTACTCTCTAATGACCCAAGCCTGCAATTGAACCTCCAGTGAATGAAACTGACCAGTGCTGATTTGTATAAATCATTTCCCTGTAGTTATGGGGTCACGGGATCAGGTGTAACACAGCCACGTTATTATAGTGCTTATGTGAGCTAAGCCGTCACGGATCCGTCGTGGTGGTGTGTCGCCTTAAGCTGAGAATCAAAGAAATGCTGCTGGCGAATACACCACTTTGCATGCCCAGTGGCTATACAAAAAGGAATTCATTCATTCCCCCCCCCACCATATGGTTGCAGTGATAGTAGGAATGGGGCTCTGAAGATGCCTCATAATAGGGATTAAACTGCAGAGTTGGGCCAAGACTCTATACCTATTTTTATACACAACATTCATAAGAGACATAACATTTGAAGGCACTTTTCAGAAATAAATCTAATATTATTGTTATTTTGATTGTGCTCAGACCCTTTGGCCGCCAGTCTCCCCCACCCCCCACCCCAAAAACCTTCTGTGAAACCTATGTTCTAACGGATGAATTACAGGAACAGGGTTCCCTGTGTATTTGTGTACTGAAGCACTAACACCTAGCGTCCTGCTTACTTAATATGAAGTGGCACGTGCCCATCTTAGGACACTGTGCATGCATAGCCATGAAATACGACTGCATACATAAATGTGTGTCATTGCAAATTAATATTCATTTTGATTCATTTAAAAATCATTCACTGTGCCATCCTATGCATGTTTACTCAGAAAAAATGCCTCACCATTTTCAGTGGGACTTACTCCCAGGTAAGTATGCATAGGATTTCAGCCTGAAGCCTTTTTTTTTTTTTTTTTTTTGGACCCAGATTTCATGTGATATATCTGAAAAAAAATATTAAGTAAGCCAAGGATCACTTGAGTGCCAGATTACCACTGCAAACAATTCATTGCGAGCTGAGTGGATACTGAGTTGTATCTATGCTTTACTCTTCAATGGCTGAGGGTTTCCACACCTGTGCTGAGACACCAACTTTCTTGGCTGAGAACTTTGGCCTGGGAGCAGTAAACATAGAGGATGCTGCTGGTTCTTGCTTCGAAAAAGAAGGGTAGCCTGTCGACGCACAGGACTCAATGACAGGGCTAGAGGCATTCGACTGGAAGAAAGGTTGTGAAGTGTAGGCTGGTACAGAGTACACTGAAGATTCCCGGACATTAGAAGGAGAACCAGCATTGAGCGATCTTGAAGGTAGAGCTTGCTTTGAGGCAGACGCTGAGTCAAACTTCGCAGGCTGCTTAGGAAGTGCACTTTCCTTATTATCAGAGGGAGGTTGGAAAGTAAATAAGGATGAATTAAGCTGGTATGGTTGGTGCTTCATAACTTCCAAAGAACTAAGTGCTTTCTTAGGCTTTTTCTTGGTAGTTTTGGCAGCGGCAGGGGACTTTGACTGTGGCTTGGTAGCAGCAAGAGGATAAGATGGAGTGTAGATGGGGTTATAGCCTACAGGTGGTGGTGCTCGAACATTCGAAGAATATTTCCAAGATGCTGGTAAAGACGGAGTTGGTGATCCGGCCCGCGCCATATTGGCCTGGACGGTTTCTGAGTCTACCACATATTTTTCCATCCGCGACTGCCTTTTGGCAAAGAGCTGGGCTCCTTTCCCACTCAAAGCTGGGGGCATCTCAAAAGCTGGCCCTACCCCTCCAGCAAGCACAGCATTTCCTACTGGGGTGGTGGGTGTTGTTTTGGGTGTATAATTTTGGTGTGGCGCTGCTGTTTGAGGCCCTTTAAAAGGACTGGCTAGCTTAAGAGTACTTGGGGGCTGTGGAGGGGAATAAGCAGGTTGGGGAGGAGGGTAAGCAGGTTGTGCTTTGTTGACAGGTTGGGGAGGGGGATAAGCAGGTTGTACTATGTTGACAGGTTGGGGAGGGGGATAAGCAGGTTGTGCTACGTTGACAGTTTGGGGAGAGGGATAAGCAGGTTGTGCTGTTTTGACAGGTGCTGGAGCTGCCATTTCAGGTGAGTTTGGAGCTGGAAAGATAGGAGGCTGAGTAACAGCCACAGCTGGAGGTGACCAGACTGGTGAAGCAGGCGTTGCGGCAGTGGGAGAAACCTTTAATGAGGGTTTGGGAGCAACTGGAGGTGGGACCTTTTGTTTGGCTGCCTGAATTTGCATGAAATTGCAGGCCTCTGCTCCCAAGCTGAGGTAGTCTTCTTCAGGCCCCGATTCAAAGCCTGCAGCACCACCTTTTTTGCCTTCTGTATTCTGTACAAGGGACAGAAGGGCAGGATTAGGGCTCAGCTTGGGGGTGTCTTTGAAAGTAAACATTGGCTTTGCGGTGCTTCTTCTCTTTGCCTCTTGCAATATTCCAGTTCTTTTGGCAGGCACCGCGATCCTTTCATCCCTGGATGCGATCTGTTCCGTTGACTCTGTTGGAGACCAGATCGCCGGCTGCGCTGGACTGGCGGCAACTGGAGACAAAACAGTTCTGTATAAGGTTTCAGGGGGTGGGCTGACCGAAGTGTAAGGCGGTGGCGCAGGGAGATCTGACAGAGGGCTCGTCATGCTTCTGGTGGGAGAAAACGGAGCCGCTGCTCTGTTTTGTACGCCAGGGAAAGGCTTGGCTGTTCTGTTGGAAGCAGCAGTTTTAAGGGCTTCTGAGGATGGGTACATCAGGTTTGCTTCGGGAGTGATCCCGATGCCATTTTGCTGAATTGCTGCACCATGACTGTGGCTCACTTCTATGTAGCTTTTGCTGACATGGCTTTTCACCCTGGAAGATTCTTCCTGTTTTGCCTGATATGAGGAGGAGCTCATTTTGTAGGTGCTCTCGCTTGTCGTGGCTGCCTGGTGCTCCTCAGAGGAGCTATGCCCTGCCTGCATCCTCATTGCCTCTTGCTCAGCCGTGATCTGGTCCAACCGTTGACGCCTTTTGGCAAACATGACTGCCCCCTTGCCCTTGCTTTCTGGAAGCAGCTGAGACATCTCGCCCCCACTTTTTAGTTTCTTTTCAACCTCAAGCAGTCCAGTATCCCAGTCAAATGTCACAATCCGGTCTTCTTTGTCAATGTCGGAGAAGAAATCTTCATCGATTTCCGACTCGCTTGTGCCTAGCAAGGTAATTTCAAAAGCGTTCTCTTTCTCACCTTCTTCACCTTCGTCTTCTTCGCCCTCGTCCTCGTAACGCTCTAGCTCCCCAGTCCCGTAGCTGACCAACGTATATTTCCTAGCTCTTTGGCGACGCTTCTTGAACATCAACACCCCCTTGGAATTGGGATTTGGAGCTGCTGTCAGCAAGAGGGCAATGCTCTTACATTTAGACTTGGCTTCTTTCACCTGCTTCTCTGACTGACTCTCGCTCCGTCTGAGCCCTGCAGAAAAGGATTAAAGAACACATCTCAGGCAACAGCGTAACATGAGAGCCATTTTAACCATAAGCTGCACAATAGCTATTTGGGGTGCAAGAGTGCAGTCCTAATCTTTCTTTCTCTAGAGCTGGAATCTTCCCCCTTATGTAAAGATGCATAGGAAAGGCATTAAGATTAATCTTTTCCCACAGTTCCAGCCATGATAAAAATTCCATAGCAATCATTCCTCCCTAGCTGACATTCTTTGCACAATTTTTTTTCTTATGGATTTGCTAGCTCCACTTTCAAGAGCTTTTGATGTCACATATTTGCTGCTGTCTGTGTACATATATATAAGCCAGTATAATATAGAAGATAAATCAGAAGTGTCAGATAGAAGTACACATACTATGGATGCTGAGTTAGGCACACATGCTCCTGGAAAAGTTTGAAGAATATGTTTATTAACTTAAACATGATCAATTCCTCTGAAATAGTTAAATGGTTTAACTTGTTCAGAGATCTCCCTCTCCCCACATGTCTGAAAGTTATGGTTTAAGGAATAGGAGTTTGAATCAAACCAGGAATATTTTATATACACACACACACACAGTCCTACTGGGACACAACTAACCCCCGTATTTCTCTATCCTGAGTGGCATAGAAAACCATGGTTGCAATGTAGTAGGCTTTTATAAGCAGATTATATGATAAGGCATGGATAGCCTTCTGTTCAAAGGAGAGGAGAGTAAAAGAAAAAGAAAAGGATCCCACTGGAGGTGTCTAAGCTATCATGCCCAAAGTAGCTATTGGGAACTCTCCCAACAGTGCCATATCTGGTCCTACGGAAGGCAGCCCAATTTTGCTGCTGAATTACAGGGCAAGACAAATCACAAGTTCTTCTACAAACAGAAAAAGACAATACTTGAGGTGTGATAATCCAGGATTTATAGCCACAGGAAAATAAGTTTTATTCCCTGTACCCTGAAAACCATTTTGAATGTGAATCATTGTAACCATGGTATTGAATCATGCTATTCAGAATTGGATTTTTTTAAACAATATGAAATAAATACTTTAATTAAATGTAACCAGACTGTTAATAGGGAAAGTACTTCCTCTGGGGAGTGAGAAAAATAAAGCAGACTCCGTAAGCAGACCTAAATCAGTGGTATTAATTTACATTTTTTTTTTAAAGACATGTTATAACTCTACTTTAATAACTAATTTCTGTTAATGTCTCTAGTTTTTATTTAAAAAAAGCAGCTCTGGAGGATATAAACTTTTCACCTTGAATGAACTGCTATTGAATGCTCACATTTTGCTATCCTGAGATAAACGACATTTCCTTCTATTCATATTTCATCTCATATTTCATTTTTTACACATGTAGGTCTGCGCCTAAGTGTAAGCATTGTAATGCAAAAAATGCTTCCACCAGTATCACGGGAATCCTATGCACGCTTATTTGAGAGTAAGCCCCATCAATCAGAGGAGGACATACTTCTGAATAAATAGGCATAGGGTTGGGTTGCCCACTTCCAGAGGCATGTATTGGGCAAAAAGGGGAAAGAGACAGTTGTATAAGACATGAGATCTTAAACATCAGCAGGCACATGCTACATGATAAGCAGGCTGTAGTGTGAGTACTAAAGCATAGAACAGAATTCCCAACCTGGTGCCTTCCAAATGTTTTAGACCACAAATCCCGTTATCCCTGACATTTTACATCACTGCCTAGGAATGGTGGAAGAGAAGAGTCCAGCAACCTCAGGAGAGTACTTGGTTGGGGAAGATTGGCATAGATTAGAATATATTGATCTTATAATATGGAGCCCTATTGCTTTACAGGCTAGCTTATCTTTCAATGTCGGATATACTACCCCATTTTCCTTTTGATGCATCACAAACAGCATCCATTTTAACACAGCAATGTTACATAATATTTTAGGCTGTAGATAGCCTAATCCAGGGAACATGGTTTTCATGGAGATTTCCATAGTAGATACTTGTTGGGACCCAAAGAGCCCTGGAAGTAGAGATGCACACCCCAGAAGACTTTAGATTTGGGTGTTATCAAACAGAAATCTCCCATATCTCATGGTAAAACACATTTGAAGCTGTTTCTAAAGCAGTTTATGATATGACATGAGTGTGGGAGCCTACTATTCAAAGAGCGGGGGAGACAAAAATCATATTGGGTGCACGTTAGCCCTTGTGTATATGGTACCTAAGCCTATAGTGACTCTTTTGATACCAGCCTATGTTTATGTGTTTAGAAATGAATGTATTTTCTTCTTTAAGAAAGGAAATACGACTCCCTGATTTGTATTCGTTGCAATGGTACTTGAAGCATGCAAAACATTCCTATCTTGAATGGCTTAATTATGGGTATTTAGTCAAACCCCTTTCTAACTAAACCGATGGTGTAATCTGACAAGCACAACCCCACAGTTGCTGCTGGCTTCACTGCCAAAATGCAAAGCATGCATGCTGTTCTTTTATACTCTGTTAAATATGACATAAATATGTGGATTACAGCTGGGCACTTCAAGCATAAGCAACAGCTTAATTTACACACTGATGCAAACGGCTATAATTCTAAAAATATGCTTGCAGGGGAATTAGTAATGGGTTATCATGCTCAGCCTGTGCAAGACAGCTCAATGCTACAGTATAGCATCAAGCCTTTGTCATTTTGCAATGAAAAATCCCTTGACGGAATTCTTGAAATAGTCCACAATGAATGCACAACTGCCAGGAACAGAAGTGAATCGATAAATGGATGCTTTGAGAAAAGCTGCATCTGAGTTAGTCTTTTTTAGCTGTCGTACTATTGGTCAACTAGTTTACTTCCAATTAAAGACCTTGTGTAGATTTTGCACTGACCTCTAGGTATGGAAGGCAGAAGGAATAGTAAGTTCACTTTACAGTGTAGAGAAGCCTTGCAAAACTGAAAGGGATCATATAACTGGCCAAAAATACACATGCTGGTGTCTGTCAAAGCGACTTTCTGCAAGCATCATCAAGCTTCACTACTTCACTACTTTTCCTTTCTTTAAAAAAATCCTTCTCGACTTTTAATAGAAGTAGCATCGTAAGTATGCCAATTCTAGACAAAACACAGCCTTTCTTTGTACATGGTGAAACCTACAAGCAAGCAAGAAACGGTATGCCTGACAACATTTCTCTCTTCTGGGACAATCTCTGTCAAATTGCCTTTTACGTCTTTGTTAAGAAGCCCCACAGGCTGTCTGTACCAGCAAGTATTTTTAGCAGTAGAAAGTTAGCAGTCCTAGATAATGTTTCAAAGCCAGCTTTCTAGTCAGTGCTATGAAGAACATTCAATTCCTACTGATTTTTTTTTAAAAAAATTATTACTACAGGGCTTACAAAAACTACATATCAAAACAACAGAAACTGAATGGCATTTAGAAAAGTGAGGGGAAGATATTAAGCAACCCCCTTTTAAAGTTTATATTAATCCTAAGCACATGGAGGCAATTGTACTTTGAAATGTTCTACATTGCAAAATGCAAGTCTCAAGCAAAGCCACCCTCTAAGCGATAACATACTCACTGGCGTGCCTTGCCCTGTGTTTGTGAGGTCTGCTATGTTCCCTTTCAGAGTGCTGGTCGTCTTCTCCCTGCTCTGTGCCTTCTGACGAGATGCCGAAGGAGACTACAGAAGGAGGTGCCTCTGACTGCCCTCCTTCCACTTGAGAATCCACACACCCCTTTTCGGCCAGAGACCCAAACTCTTCCTTTGCCCTGTCAGAGCAGTCTAGGATCACCTCTACCTTGGTGAGAGACGGCTCCTTTGTCTCAGCTCTGAGGGCTGCTTTGACCTCTTTGCCGCCAGCAGCCTGGAATGTTCTGCTTGACCACTGGACAGCGTGGTCTTTTTCAGCCGCGGGACTTGCAGTCAGCCAGCTAGTCCCATCTTGCGGTAGGCTGGCTCCCGCTTCTGAGGACTTGTGCTGTTCAGCTCCCAGGACAGTCAGACTGGGAACACTGCTACCTTTGTGTTTGCCATGCAAGAGGGACAACTGGAGCTCAACTGTTGGTCCTGGCTTTTCCCCGGTGAGAGCAGGCACCTCTATGAAGTGTGTTTTAGGGGCTTCTATCACTTTGGGAGGGATTTTGTGAGAAGGGGTGATATCTCTTTCGGCATCACTTTGCTGCTCTTTCTGGAGTGTTTCATGGGTTGCCCCTATGAACTGCAGTTGTTGGTGAGGTCTGGGGGCTGCTGTTCTGATTTGCAGGGTAGTGCTCTCTTTATATTCCTCATTTTTAATGTCACTGCCATTTTCTGTTTCAGGACTGAAGTTCTCATTCACTCCACTGGAAGATCTGCAGAGACACAAATAACGAATCTGAGTTGTAAATCTAATTGTGTATCAAGCTACTTTTTAAAAAGTTCACATCTTCAATACAGTGCATTGCACAAGTAGTCAATGTGTTGCCCTCCAGACTTTTGGAGTACAACTCCCATCAGCCCCAGTTAGCATGCTCAATGGTCAGGGATGATGGGAGTTGTAGTCCAACAACAGCAAACCATGGCTATCCCTGGTGAATGCAGTATTGGACTTAAGCTGGGGAGAACCAAGAGTTTACAAATGAATCTCAGAATGGAGCTGGGCCAGCAAGAAATCCTCTGGATCCCAAGTCAACCCTGCTGCTGCTATGTGATGACAACAAGCTTCATTCAGGCCTTTCACTTCACCAGTCTAGGAGCTGGCAAAGCAAACATTCAGTTTCAACCTTCTGCCCAGGCCAGCATCAGTGGCAGGGCTGTGGATGTGGCACTGGGTATCCTGCTTCATTAAGTTCCACTGCTGCCAGCCATATGTGAAGTGGCTTTCCTTCCTAGTTAGTATCTAAATCTATCATATAATTTGCTTTGTAGGACAAAAAGAGTAAAGTTTTTGTTTTTTTAACTAACAGTAAGAAATGTAGACAGCTGAACAAGTGTTGACATTAATGCCAATGCATTCTTCTATCCTGGTCTTCCAGTATATTGATGAGCCTCAAACATATTTCCATGTATTTCCATGTATTACGGAGAAGAACATGTTAAAGATGGCATTCTTTTAACTAGATCAAACCATAGCTTGGTGTGAATGTTCAAATGCGCAAATTATTGGAGAGGATTGTGGCTGCCCCACAACTCCTGTGGTTCTGCTGCCATACTAACTGGGAATAAGCCATAGTTTGGCTTCATGTATCATCAACACCCAGGCTCATGGTTTGTCTCACGCTGGACATACAGTGAGCTGTCACCAAGGTTTGTTCTTCATTTAGCGTATATGCCACACAACTGAGTGAAACTATTCTAAAGAACCGGGTTGGAGGATTTTAGCTTTTAGCACTGGAACTGGAGATGGGATGAGTCTTCGAGGGAAGGACAAGCTCTGCCCTGCTACCCTTTGATTTTGCTCCAATTTCCCTGAGAAAAGTACCTTTACCTTGGAGGAATGATGGCATAATACATGGGGAAGAGCTGACTTCAAAACAAGACAGGCTTCACAAGGTCTGCCCTTAATTGCAAATGGCAATCCCCTTGGTCCCCAGCAGGATCAGGCCACATGTGACTTCCAGCTAAGGGAATGCTTTGCGGTATTGAGGTTTGCTGTCTGCCATTGGATACCCTATCCCTTCTCAAAGGCAAGATCTTTTGCTGTGAGAATGTGGGGGGAATTGGCAGTGAATGTGTGAACCAATCCTCTGGGTTTTTGAGCATTCAAAGCCCAGTTGATTTTTAGGGCAAGCCCAATGAGTCTCACATTTTAAACAAGCTTTTCAAAAGCATCTAAAAATGACTTTTTTCTCTTTTCTTGGCTCCTAGAAGTCAGATTCTACAATATGAAAGTCATAGTATTGTCATCAGAGAACTATTCATCCCTTTGTTACTGCCTAGAGACAGCAATGGACTATATATGAAAAGGGAAAACAGAGGTGCTCCTGGTCAGGAGAGATGACATGTCATTTTTTGTTTCTGGGATGGTGAGAGTCTAATTAATGATTCCCTCTAATTCTTCTATTAGTTAAATAATATTGTACTTCACAGAATGGCTATTTAATGGAAAATTACGCACAAATTCCACAGGCAGGATCAATAAGAAGCAGTAAAATGTATTGAATTTGTGAGCAGTACATTTCTGTTTGAAGTCATCGGGGGCTTTTGCTGAATGGAACTTACTTGTGGGTCTTATTGATAACCCACCTGGCCATTGGGAAAGGGCACTGCTAGTTAATATAGCGGTTAAGTGTGTTAATATCAATGCCACCTTTTTGGGACAAAGGGTGAAATATAAAGTTAACAAATAAAAACATACAGTATTGTGCCATATGGAGATCTCTCTCTTAATTCTGCTTCCCGCAAATTGCAGAGTGGTGTCTCAGTAGCACTAAAGGGGTCTAATATGGACCCAAGGCTGTCACATCTTAAAGGAAAGGGGGGAAATGTAAATCCTTGGTTCCCTCAGATCCCACAACCGTACAGTGGTACCTCAGGTTACATACGCTTCAGATTACATACGCTTCAGGTTACAGACTCCGCTAACCCAGAAATAGTGCTTCAGGTTAAGAACTTTGCTTCAGGATGAGAACAGAAATCGTGCTCCGGTGGTGCAGTGGCAGCAGGAGGCCCCATTAGCTAAAGTGGTGCTTCAGGTTAAGAACAGTTTCAGGTTAAGAATGGACCTCCGGAACGAATTAAGTACTTAACCCGAGGTACCACTGTACATCCAAGTGATATACCATGGATTTTCTATCTGGCTTCGAGAAAGCAAAAGTTCAGTATACTGAATATACTGTCTTGCACATCTGTATCAGTTGCTGGAAACAGTACCTGGACACAGGGCTGGTCCATAACATCTATCAAACCATGGACGGAGCTCCCAAAAGGTCAAGCATCTTAATTTATGCAGCCCTGTGAATGTAGCTGGTTTCCATCATGTTGTGTTATTTGGACAATCAATTGTGGTGCTTAATAAACTATGAATCTGTAAACATTTCCTTGTAGGAAGGAAGGCTGGGAGTGAGCCAGATAAATGTTAGCCTTTATTGGTAGCTTAGTGTGTCTGGATTT
This sequence comes from Podarcis tiliguerta, assembly GCF_965153285.1. Lineage (NCBI taxonomy): Eukaryota > Metazoa > Chordata > Lepidosauria > Squamata > Lacertidae > Podarcis > Podarcis tiliguerta. Next base: position 27,551,536 of record NC_139542.1, on the reverse strand, counting down.
TTGTTTATGTGAGGACAGGAGGGAGGGAGGGAATGAGGGAGGGAAAGAGGGAGAGACAGAAACAGAGCCGCAAAGAATTCCCCCCTTAAAAGGCTCTCTGCCTATGGATATACTTGAAGCCTTTATACACCATCTCCTGTCCCCAACAATACATGTTTGCCATTTGCTGTGCAGGATTAAATATCATTCTTTAAAGTCTGATGATGATTACAATTAACCAAGTTCACTTCTGTTGTGGGGAGACTGACCACAAGATACAAAACGCATTGTTCCCTCTAGGACTTAAATTTCAGTATTTGTAGCTGGTCTGTGGGATTTAATCCTCACTCTTATTGAGCAAATGCATTTTCTATTATATAAATGATAAGTGATACAACTCCTATCACACCACTGTATGAACTTGAACTGGCTGATGCTGTTTAAAAGTGAAGTGAACACCATGCTGATCCCTCTGAAAGTTTAGATGATTTTATGTTATGACTGTCAGAATGATCCTATACCTACTTCCATGGGAATTAGTAAAGGTAAAGGGACCCCTGACCATTAGGTCCAGTCGTGACCAACTCTGGGGTTGTGGCACTCATCTCGCTTTATTGGCCGAGGGAGCTGGCGTACAGCTTCTGGTTCATGTGGCTAGCATGACTAAGTTGTTTCTGGCGACCTAGAGCAGCACACAGAAACACCGTTTACCTTCCCACTGGAGCTGTACCTATTTATCTACTTGCACTTTGTGTGTTCGAATTGCTAGGTTGGCAGGAGCTGGGACCGAACAACGGGAGCTCACCCTGTTGCAGGGATTCGAACTGCTGACCTTCCGATCAGCAAGTCCTAGGCTCTGTGGTTTAACCCACAGCGCCACCCACGTCCCTCCATGGGAATTAATCCTTAGTAAATTGTTCAGTAGAGACATCACCTTGCCAACAAAGATCCGTATAGTAAAAGCTATGGTTTTCCCAGTAGTGATGTATGGAAGTGAGAGCTGGACCATAAAGAAGGCTGATCGCTGAAGAATTGATGCTTTTGAATTATGGTGCTGGAGGAGACTCTTGAGAGTCCCATGGACTGCAAGAAGATCAAACCTCTCCATTCTTAAGGAAATCAGCCCTGAGTGCTCATTGGAAGGACAGATCGTGAAGCTGAGGCTCCAATACTTTGGCCACCTCATGAGAAGAGAAGACTCCCTGGAAAAGACCTTGATGTTGGGAAAGATGGAGGGCACAAGGAGAAGGGGACGACAGAGGATGAGATGGCTGGATAGTGTTCTTGAAGCTACCAGCATGAGTTTGACCAAACTGCGGGAGGCAGTGGAAGACAGAAGTGCCTGGCGTGCTCTGGTCCATGTGGTCATGAAGAGTCGGACACGACTAAATGACTAAACAACAACAAATTGTTCAGGGTCGAAGGCTCAGTTTTCCAATGAAATAATTTAATTATCCATGTAATTAATTTGCACTTTCTTGATGCAATTATGAAGTGCAAAGAACCAGGCATTGTGATTGTGAAAATAAGTGTTCTTAAAATGGTATATTAAAAATTGTGTAAAGTGGCATAGAAAGTGCAAAGTTGGTTCCCAAAATCGCCATGGGACTATAACATGGACCTTATCAGTATATGTAGCCAAGCTGAGTTTCCTTTACCTCTTGATAAGCATCTGGAGAGTGTCAGCCAAGCCTTCCATCAGAGCGATAACTTCAGAATAGGTCAAGTCGGCACAAGGGTTGCCATTGATAGATATCACCTCATCCCCTTCACACAGCCCAGCCTTGGATGCTTTGCTTTTACTGCGAATCTGAAAGAAATAAAAAGTAAAGCATCTATTTAGATAGTGGCAGGGGAAAAGTTCATTTCATTCGTATGGGGCAACAAAATGCCATAAGAAAGCTGTATTTATCCATTGTTTTGATTCATGAAAGACTGCAATGATTGCAGTAATTTATCAAATTCTCCTACATTTCATCTACTTACATTTTGAATTTCTCTCTCTCTTATTGCTGACCACATATCACCAGCTCATACCCCTTGATTTCAATCAAAGGATGGGTGCACCTGAAGGCTATAATGTGCAGATGACCAGAGTGATGGTTTGTAGAATGAAAAAAGGACACTCACTAAAACTCCTCTGTTCACATTTCAATGGTTATTTTTATAACTCAGCATTTATTTTGTTCTGTGGTTTTTTTAATATTGAAAACCTGCTCTAGAGAACAGGAGTGAAGTAGACTCAATCCGGCTAACAGATTGAGGTTGACTCCCGAAAAGTTAGAAGTACTGTTTTTGGGGGACGGGAGGCAGGCAGGTGTGGAGGACTGCCTGGTCCCGAATGGGGTAACTATGCCCCTGAAGGACCAGGTGTGCAGCCTTGGAGTCATTTTGGACTCACAGTTGTCCAAGGAGGCACAGGTTAACTCTGTGTCCAGGGCAGCTGTCCACCAGCTCCATCTGGTACGTAGGCTGAGACCCTATCTGCCTGCAGACTGTCTCACCAGAGTGGTGCATGCTCTGGTTATCTCCCGCTTGGACTACTGCAATGCGCTCTATGTGGGGCTACCTTTGAAGGTGACTTGGAAACTACATCTAATCCAGAATGCGGCAGCTAGACTGGTGACTGGGAATGGCCGCCGAGACCATATAACACTGGTCCTGAAAGACCTACCTTGGCTCCCAGTACGTTTCTAAGTACAATTCAAAGTGTTGGTGCTGACCTTTAAGGCCCTAAATGACCTTGGCCCAGTATACCTGAAGGAACATCTCCACCCCCATCGTTTAGCCCGGACACTGAGGTCCAGCTCCGAGGTCCTTTTGGCGGTTCCCTCACTGCAAGAAGTGAGGTTACAAGGAACCAGGCAGAGGGCCTTCTTGGTAGTGGTGCCAGCTCTGTGGAATGCCCTCCCATCAGATTTCAAGGAAATAAACAAGTATCTTACTTTTAGAAGACATCTGTATTAGCATATTTTTAATGTTTGGTGTTTTACAATTTTTATATGTGCTGTAAGCTGCCCAGAGTGGCTGGGGAAACCCAGCCAGATGTGTGGGATATAAATAATAAAATTATTATTATTATTATTCCTTGTGACATCACAAGGATCCAGGCAATCAGTGCTACATACAGCTGTCTTCAGCTGCAAACAGGAAGAATGAAATTCCATTAACTCAGTTCTTAAGACAGGAATCTGTTGCATCTGCTTCTACAGCAGGTTCAGATCCTCCAAATCTCTCTATTTTCCAGGGATAGTCTGAGAGTTACAGGTTTCTGATTTGATCCCAGAAATGTCCCACTTTTCTTTAGGACGTCCTGATTTTCATCAGAAAATTATTGGAAGGTATGGAATAGGATGTCCCTATTTTCATCAGAAAAATGTTGGATAGTATGCAAGTTTACTGCTGAAATTGCTGAAGTCTTGATACACTATCACAGAGTTTCTTTTTCTGCATATCTATAATCTAGATGTGACATGAGAATAAGTGAATGGAAATGATATAAAGCAATGTGAAGCAGACTCAACAGTGCCTCAACAGAACACAGATACATGAACATTACAGCTCCTTGCACAGTGGTTTGAGCTGGTAACTCACTGGTTGGGCACCTGTGGCCTGGGGTTGTAATTAGGCCTGCAAGGACCCAGGGGCTGGCCCACCAGGCTATTTTGGATGAACCATGCCCACCTTCCCCACACTTAATGATGTGGCTGCAAAAATGGAAGAACCAGGAGCCCACTCCTGCACACTAACAGAAAGAAGGCATCAAATTTAAAAAAGTGCTCGATTTTGGTTGCAAGAAAAGAATTAGGAGCACACTCTTGAGTTTTCCTTTGCAAGCATGGCTTGAATTCAAACAAGGGCTGAAAATGATGAATCTTGAAACTTCGGTGACATAATGTCACATGATGACAAGTGACAGACAGATGGGTGGCCCCTGACAGTTGTCAAAGTGGCCCATGGAGGGGTTGCCACTTCTGGATTTAGCCCTCTGACTGGATCCAATTCCTCACACTTGCTGTAGGCTAGCTACTCCCCATCTGAGTTGTCTCTGAGTTGTCCATCTCATGGTTTGAGATGGTCCTGGAAGTCACCTGCTGCCAGCCACCAACCACTCAGCTGAGACAGGGTTTGTTTTCTATACACTAAGTTGCACATGTGCTGCTCCTATGCAAAAACCTGTCTCAGAAAAAAAGCTTGCATAATAACAGTAACAACATGGAAAATCATAATCATCCCCATAAATAAAAATGTGGTTGCAGTGGGCTTAGATGGTCAAGGGAATCAATATTTAAACTGATTCACATAAACTGGCCAGTCACATTCTCTTTTTTGGTTTGGCCGACTCATGGAGCAGAATGAAGTATTATGAGGTGGCAGGATGACCAGAATTGTTTCAGGTTGCAAGCTGGTGGGGAGGGGCACATTTTGAAAATTATTCCCTATGTAGAAAGCTCGCCACATATAGCACATGCTTAATACTAGGAACCGTGGCATCATGGTATTCAGTTGGATTAAGTAAATAGAAAGCTCTGTCAAAACATTTTCCTTCTAAACAAAAATCTGAAGTGACTATCCTAGAGGATTTTTTCAATAAAATGGATTTGGAATTGAAGCATGGTGACTTTAGGGTGCACCTGTTAGTAGATTCCAAGACAAGTCCATATCTTGATAGGACTGATAATTTTTGGTGACTTTTTCCACTTGGATTATGCCGGAGCCTTACTTTTATACGTGAATTTGTAAGAAACAAAACTACAAAATGCGTAATTTATAATTGTGCAAGTTGATTGAGATATTCCTTAGTCTGAAAACTATTTCAAACAGATCAGTTCTATGCAGGGATGAATGAACACAACAGAAAAATGAGTCCTTATTTTTATCCTCAGATGTGAAGTGTGGCCCTTGTGTTTTTAGTCCAAACACAACTGTTCCATGAATTAAAGCAAGTCTGCATTCCTTGGATTATCTCAGATTGCATGGGTAGAAGAAACAGGTCTGGGATATCTATGACTCAAGTCACGTAAAGCACCAGAGGCCATAAATAGAATCTTACATTGTTGGAACTGGCAGCTAATACTTGGAAGTACTAGCAAGACAAATTGTTAGTATTTTATGAGTTCCAGGACTAACATAAGATATCTACTTTCTGTTATGGTTCGCATGGACTATGAAATAATATAATATTCTGAGATGTGCAGTGACATTAACCAGGTGGGCATCTAAGAACTCAATTATATTAGCCAATGCAACAGCAAATAAGGACATCTCTGCAAAGAGAAGGGGAAATGGGCTCAGAAGTGCCCAGCAGCACACCCAAGCACTCTTGTTTATAGAATTCTTGGCACTGCACAGATCTATGGATAAAAAGAGATGCCTGAAATGGGGAATGGCAGGGATGAAACATGCTAATGAAGCTGAGTTCATATTCTCTGTCGAATAGAATGCTGGTCTTGTGCCCTTTCCAGTAAATGGCTTTTATTATTAGCAATCAGTGAATATCTGGATCTAATCCATGACAACAAAGCACTACAGTACGGTACATCACAATCTTCAAATATGCTTTTGGTGTCAGAGAACAGGGCAGGAGAACCAAACAGCCAGATGCCAATTCAAAGTGGATCAATAATCTCTGCATCATTTGACCTCCTCAAATAAGGTTCCTGCCAGAGGTCTTGTATATATTTGCTGTCTCTGCCCTAACAAATGCATCTTCCTTATGGTGAATTTTGTGGCATTACATTAAAGCTTCTTACAACTTCTAATTGGTTACAAACAATAATTCCTAGTGCACCCTCACTCAGAGCAGAGTATACTTGGCTCAACATTTTCCCTTAATGCTTCTCATTTGGGCCTGTCATCTGAAGAAACTAACTGACAGAATGCCTTGAAGATAACCATCAGTAGGGTAATCCTAGGCATAGCTGTGGACATCTTCACTGTTGAGAATACTTGGCACTCATTTGAACAATATCAAAGCACACCCTCCATAGCCTAATTGCTCCTTGTAGAGATGATAAACATTTACAAATATGGTGTGGTATGCTGTGCACATCTTTCCCTTGAAGGAATATATAAACACCCTTGCAAGTTTGGAAGAACCCTGGTCTCGAACCTTTGGGATGCCCCTCTAACAATTAAATGCCTTGTTTTTGCTTGCAATACAGAATCAAGGGCTTTCCCATTATTATTATTATTATTATTATTATTATTATTATTATTATTATTATTATTTTCAGTAACCCTTGGTGCTAATATTTGGTAGCGTATGGGAGCCTGCATTCTTACAACAAAGAACAATGCATATTCCAGGGAAATATTTGGTTGCTGAAAATAATGGTTGTCAGTGATGTCAAGGGAAAATACAAGAGTTTCCAATTTCAATCTGGCTGAAGCTGTTTGTCATTATTGGTGGAAGTTGGGTTTTAAATATAGAGGAAACAAACTCTCTAGTCACCATTAGGGCATTTAATCCACTGCTCCTGCCACACAGGAGGTTAATGAAGACTGTCTTTAGCTTCTTTGACTCTAAGATACAGTAGTTGTTAAAGTTGCTTGGTTTAAATATGCCATCCGTTCTCCAACAGCAGAAATCCATTCTGGCCTTCTGCAGTCATTTTCTACAGCCTTGAACTACCTTATGTTGAATATGTCTAGACAACAGCTGCCTTACTGGAACATTCAAAAGTCTCCCTTTCCTTCCCCCTGGTGCAGAGCATTGCTCCTGTTGAAAGATGTGTTCCATAATATACAGCTCTCCCTCTAAGGTAAGTTCAATAGTGTGCCACCTGCTGGTTGAAACTGCACACAGGAAGAAAACACAATCAAAACGCAAATCTGAATTTTTCATAGTATCAAGTTGACACTATGAGAAATTCAGATTTGCATTTTGATTGTGTTAAAAGCATGTTTCCTGAATTTAGTGATTTAAATCACTGAACTTAAATTGGAGGGCTTAACCTTACTGACCCCAACACTATATTACAAATCACTGAATACAAACTGATAGCTGCAAGAGTTCAAAACAGATATAGCAGAAGAAGAACCGCAGAATTCACTCCATGCCAGCCAGAGCGATTTCTGGAGTCTGCTTTTGGATTATTCCACTGATTTCTCTCCACTGATTCCAATGTCGTTTCTGGGCACAATTTAAAGCACGAGTTCTTACATAGAAAGCCCTTATTTGTTTAGGGTGAGGTAGCTGAATGGCTGCCTTCTCCCATATGCTTCTGCTGACACACTGCACTCAACATCAGATACTTTGTCCCAACATCCTTGAAGGCTTCCTTGATTTCATGCCTTTCATGGTTTTTTTTTCGTTTTGACACCCAAGTTGTGGAACTCCCTTGTTTTGCCCAGCTTTCAGCTGGTTTTGAATTTCTCTCTCCCCGCTGTGGAATAAGCTAGTTTTATTCTCCTCTAGATTTCATTGCATTTCAATTGTAGAAACAGAATGGCTGGTGTCCTGTACAAGGTATCCTGACTAGTTTGGAGAAATCAAAGGCAAGGGAACAGAGTTGAGCAGCATGAAACAGACACTGGCTAAAGAAAAAGAGAATCTGGATCCCACAGTGAACCACAGGCTTGGAGCATCTTGAAAAGAGGAGCATGGAACAGTATTCTGGACACACCCCAAAAGCTGGGCTTGGGGATGCAAGAGAGGTTTAGCTGTAGGGAAGGAGCTTATCAGCAAGCACTAACCTAAGTTTTTAAGGTGGTCTCCTCAGTGTCTGCGATGGACATAGGTGACATTAAACAACAAAGGCTACAGGTTGTGAGATTTCATAAGTTGTCATGAGTTATTACAAGTTTCCCATACCAGAATGGGGACACAGACACACGTATGTCTCAACCAATCAGATAATGTTTTAGTGGGTGTGGAGCATATGCCCATTAGAGCTGCAGATATGCATAAAGTTCACATTTTTTGTATTTTTGGCAGCAAGCCTTTGTAAGAAAGGTATGAGGGTGAAGCTAGTCGAGAGGTCTGTAACATTGTTGCGTACAGCTGTTTTGGGTATGAGTGCTTGGTTGGTATCAGGGACGAGGGAGAAATCTGATTTAGTTTGCATTTAGGGTAAACATTCCCAAACAATGTGTGAATCCTTTGAAATTTTCACTTTTCTGAATTTTGCCATGCACTTCTAGTAATGCTAAAAAAATGCATATTCTATGGTAAAGTTTACATTAAAATGCATGTATTAGTGAAAATATCAAACAAAATGCATTGTTGTAAGGGAAATCTCTTTGCAAAAATGTTAGCCAACATTGAATAAAAAATGTATATGTTTTATATATATAAGGAGAAATTGCACTATAATGTGAATTAATTTTCATGATTAATTTAAAAACAAACAAATAGCAAAAAGACCTGGAAATGTGGGGGGCTGACATTAATATTAAGATTAAGATGTTGTTGTTGCTGCTGCTGCTGTTAAAACAACTGGGAGACAGGAAACCCTAGTGGTTCTGCCAGCCAGTTCTGATCTTTCCTCTGCCCCCCCCTGAGAGTTTGTTCTGTACTGAAGTCCACCAATTTTCCTGTGCTCCAGAATAAGCTCTCCTCCCCAGTCATGCTATATACTGCATATGAGGTTTGTCTCCTCCACACATCCACCCAGTCCAAAACACTGACATCAGTGGAGCTTGTTTAGATACACAGGTTTCAAATATAGAGTCGAATAAATGCCACCTTTGAGGGTACATTTCAGTTTCGTTACCCACAATAAATGAATGGCTGCAAGAGATGGACCATTCCACCACATAGAGCAAAGGCCCCTCTTGCTGTCTGCATCCAAATAACCAGTTGAGTTCAGTGGAAGGAAAAGCTTGCTTGGGTTTCCAAAGCAGTACCTAAAGGGGCTAGTCTTCTCATTGTGCTAATGGACTGCCTTTCCCTACTCCTCCCCCTGGCCAAAGTCCAAGGTGAGCAACCGAAGCAGGGGTGAGGTAACGCTCACCAAAATGTTAACCTGGCAAGCTGACGACACAGCACATTTTCAAAGAGTGAGCCCCGTGCATCACATTGGAGCTCCACGTTCCATCAGAGAATATTGTGAAAGTCTCCATTCCCCCCCCGGCAACACAGCATTTTGTCTGAGCTCTCAAACTTCTCGTCTTACGGAACTGGCTCTTATGTCACTTTCCCTGCTAAGGCTTGTTTTAGCTTAAAGTATGTGTGGCTGGGGAAAGAATAAGGCAGGGAGATGGAACCTCCAGATATTGTTGGACTACAACTCCCATCATCCCTGACTGTGAGTCTATGGGAGGGTGAAAGAGGAGTAGCACTCTTTACATCCATGGAGATGGGAAATGTAGTAAGAGAAGAGATGCTGTTGAAAGCTGGGAGGAATGATGCTATGAATGAGAGATGTGACTCCCCTCCAATCTGTGCATGTTAATTATGGTAATTCTTTATAACTGGGATCTTTTTCACCTTGCTTGCTACCATTTTTATTTCGTTTTAATCTCTTAAATCAGGTTAGTTTATTTGTATGGCTTTGTGCAATGTTGTATGAATTGGTTTTGTGAAAAATGTATTTACTTATTGACGCTTTGATTATTTGCATAGGCTCTTACATTCTTTTGATGTTTATTTGATGTGTTGTGAGTCATGTTGGGCACAATCTTGTGGGGAAATGCCAAATGAATGAATGAACCATGCTAACTGGGAGCTAGAGTTCAAAAAACAGCTAGAGAAGCACAGTTGCTCCATCCCTGGAATAACAGAAAGGGGCAAATAATTGCTTAGAGTGGTATCACTACCTATTCTCTTCTATGTGCACTGAAGTTCCTTTACTTCTTACTGGCACCAGAATCTGTCATCTGCTTTGCTTTTAATTCCTCCTGAAATCCTGTTGCTGTTTTTAATTGACACAATAGTGCAAGGCTGCTTCCAACTTTGCAGATGGGATTCAGAGAATCATAGAGTTGGAAGAGGCCCTAAGGGTCATCTAGTCCAACTCTGGCAGTGCAGAACTCCTGCCCACAGATGTCCCTGGATGGCCTTCTGGTTAACAGCCAGATGCACAGATCCATTGCATCACAGATGGATTCAGCAGCATGCTGGCAAACTCAGGGTGCAGAGTTATTATTATCATTATTATCGATTAAATTTGTACACCACCCTACCACGCAGTTCAGTTAAAGTGGATCTGACATTCTTGCACGACAAGCCTGCTTCCAAAGAAACAAAACTAAGAGAGGGCTTTTTCTTCAGTAAATAATGAGGAAATGCACTGGAAAGTTTGGGATAACCTATGACCTCCCCACAAGCAAATCAGAATGAAAGCTCAATAAGCAGCAGATGGTGTATAATCTCCCCACATTTTTTCTGCAAACAAATCAGAACTGAATGCTCATTAAAAAGGTCTTCTGGAAGTGACTTAAGTTTTCAGCCATTTTCTCCCAGCTTTTCTGTTCACACAGATCTTAAGGATGCAATAACAAGAAGCAACATCAAAATATGACCTGGCAGCCGGAATAGAACCAGGGAATGTTTATAGATTCCAGTGAACATCTTTGCAAAGGAGGAAAATGATGTCCTTGTATGTCTGCTAGAGGGCTTCTTGCTCCATACACCTTACGCAAAGTTTGTGGTGTCTGTTTCCACCTAATCACAGTTTTCTTGTCCGTCCCAAAATAAGGATGTACTTCACTACACAGCAAATGACATCCGCATCCCGTTCGCTCCCATCTGTGCTTAGAATAAAGTTTTACTTTCTCTCCAGATTTTCCTGATAGAGAACAATGCCCATTACAAGTCATCTTTGGCCATAACCCTAGCAAAAGCAAGCCTCATAGCAGCTACAGCAGCTAATTGCCCTTTTATTGCCTGTATCTGTTTCTTCCAACTGGTCTAGTTTATTGCTTTCCTGCACTCGATGACATAAATAAATGAGGAAGGCATGTGTGACTCTGCCCAGCAGGAATACTGGAAGCAACACGAAAAGAATCAGGGGTGTTTTATAGGCCTCTTTTCCACCCAGCATGCAATTATCACTCTCGGTGATGTCACTGGGTAATATTGAAATGTAATATATTTTTTGCTACTTGACTCATTGCTTGGGCAGCCTACCAGTCAACACCAAGAGCCACAAAGCATATAGAAGGGCAGCTTCTCCTCAGCCCTGAAAGTAAGGCAACTGTAGCTGGAGTTAAAACGGTGCTCAAATTACCAAGGGTGACGGGAGGGATAGGTCTTTGGCTCCTTACCTTTTGTGACAGTTCCTTTAGATTCTGTTTTTAGAAGGCTGCATGGTAGGCAGAATTCAAACAGAATTGCAGAGGGTAATGGCTAGAGTTTTGGGGTCCCTTTAAAGGCCTCCCACTACTTTGCTCTCATCATCTTAATGCTTAGTTTAAAACAAAACAAAAAAACCCGGTTAGATTTAAATTGTGCTATTAAATTCACTGAGAATACTCTAGACCAGGGGTCTGCAACCTTTAAGACAAAAAGAGCCACTTGGACCCATTTCCGAAGAAAAAAACACTGGGAGCCGCAAAATTTGCCATTATAAAAATAACGTTTTTGTCACTTTTTTATTATTTCTTTGTTTGACCACTCAGAATTACTCCTCCTCATAGGAATAAACGTTAAATTAACAAGTTACCTTTTTGTGTGTGTGTGTTCTTCACTCCCTTTCAAAACAGTGACCAGCGTACATGCCCCTTACAATGTAGCGGGCGGGCGGGCGGGAAGGTGACGTCGGGACGGTGCGTGACTAAAGCACGCACCGCCCCCATGCGACGTCACAGCCAGTACAGCGCCCGCCACAGTGGGGAGTGTCGGGGCGCACAATGCGACTCCTCCCCTCGCTAGTATCTGCCCTGGAGCCGCGGCAAAGGTGTAAAAGAGCCACATGCGGCTCCGGAACCGCGGGTTGCCGACCCCTGCTCTAGACAATGTGAACTGTTGTTGAAAGAGCAAGTTTCATTTTTTTACACATTTGCTGAGTTTCAAAAACTGTGTGATAAAGAGTTTCGGATCTACTTTGGATTGACATAATGCATTTTCTATTCTTAAAATATTGTAGCTTCACGGGACACAATGCATTCCCATTTGTTCAGAGTGGTATCACTTCTCGGTTTTGGACTTTTAACCTGTTTGATTGGTGCATTAAAGATCTCCTTCCCATTTTCCAGCACCTGATTAAAATTGGGAGTAGGCCCAGGGCAGAAATCATGTAGGGAGACCTCTAGAATATGTTGCCCTTTTCATACAGAGATTAACTACCTGGGCACAGAGACATTGTTTTGCACTAGCCCTGGGATAGTCACATGTGTGTTGCCATGTGCATCCCGTGTTCTGTTCAGAATATTTTTTTTTGGGGGGGGGTTAGAAAATGCTATGTGGGGTAGGGTGGGTCAGCTGTCATGAACAGTCCTGCTTCTCCTTTGGAATGTTGGTTTACATGAAGCTACTCTGCTTTGGTCTCAAAGACTATCCCCTATAAAAGGAAGCTGGAGAGGCTGCTGGCATGTTGCCCAACCACTTTGGTTAGAGCTCATTGGTCAGTGCTTTCTTTGGCTGCCTTTGTCTTGCTCTGCCTTGTGTCTCCCTGGATCTCACCTGCTTTGACTGCTCTCAGTTTGTTTCCCTGACTTGTACATGGCTGGCCACAGGCTTGAAACCAGCATGCACAGATTTTCACGTGGTTTTCTTATAGCTATTACATTCCCAACCGTTGAATAAATTTTGACTCCCTTTGACTCCCCTGTGCTATTATAGAGGTGCTTGTGCTGCAGTTCATAAAGCCACCTTTGCAACCTGCAGGAAGATTTTGTATTCTACACCAGCACTGAGTTGCAGCAGCAGGGCACTGAGTTTGATAATGCCAGCATCCTGCGTCACTGCACTGTCTTCGGAGGCATGCAGCCTGATCCTAAACATGTTTGGGTTTAGGCACAAGTGTTCCAAGCATATCCTTTAAAATCAGTTGCACCTTCCCCACCAACCACCAGATAATATGGGTGACACCCTAAGACAAGACGTAAGTCTCCAAAAGTGTAACTTGAGCTGCATCAAACCAAGGGCATTCTATATCTTATTATTCCTACCAAAAAAAAAAAAAAAATGCTTCTGCTTGCAGTGTCCCATTTTCATAGAGCTTGGTGGGTCAGTTCATGTATTTTACAGTGCTGCCAGACAATTAAAGGGCTGTTGGATCCATTTTCCAAAACGTTGGCTCAAAATATAACAGTTTCCATATTGCCTGGCACCTCAAAGTCAAAGAGAACACTATTTTTAGAGGGACGTTCCATTCAACCATCTATATAAGGCTGTGCTGGAGAGGTTGCTGCTTTTGTATAATACATCAAAGTGGCAGTTATTCCAAGAAGAAGAAAAGGACTGATTCTGTTCTCAGGAAAATTAATGTAGATTAGAAGAAATGCTACTGATACCAGTGTGAAATAAGCACAAATGAGCTCATTGCACTCTCAGTGCTTTAATATCTACATGCTACATGTTCTTTCTCTCAAATGCGCACATCCCATCCTCCCCATCATTTCCCCATCCTCTGCCAAGGTATGACTTCTCTGAAACAGCAACTATTTCATTTTAATAAATGTGAGAAAGAGATTGGGACAGAACAAAATAATTACTTCTAATACAAGCATACCAGCCACTTGTACCTGGTGATGTAGTGGTAAATGTTGAAGTTCAGGAGCTTTTCATGAAGCTCCTATGGCCATTATCTCCAAATAGAGTCCATAGCCAAACCCTTGAGGATAGCTCAGAAATGCAGGCAGCTGTGCTGATCCAACAGCCTCCAAGTTTTTGCACTGACTTGGTGCAATGGGGGCATAAACTGAACCAAATTTCTCCACAAGGAAGGAGAAGAGGGTCTCTCAGAAGAAGGGCTTATCATCAGTGGCAGCAATTGCACATCAATTCATCCTAAGACTTCTAATGTTGCTGATGTTGCTGATGTTGCTGTGAGTGGCAGCATCAGCAAATGTGTGGGCAACCTGACCACCATTTTGTATTATTATTACACAAAAATCATTAATTGCCTTCTAAACCACTGTCTCAAGGCAATTTACAAACAGTTAAAAACAGAAAAAACAGCAAATACATTTGAAGTAAAAGACTAAAACCCTAACAAGTTTTACTTTCATGTTAAATGACCCATTTATTCAACTGGAAAAGCCATTCAGAAGAAAAATGTCTTCAACTTTTTCCAGAAAGTACAAGCAGTGGATGCCTATTGTATCTCAACAGGACTTCTGTTCCACAGAACCAGTGGCAGACCTTGTGGTCTCAAATTTCAGCGATGCCAAAATTTGGTGCCCACCACAGTGCCTAGGACTTGCCAATCAGAAGGTTGGTGCTTCGAATCCCCGCGACAGGGTGAGCTCCCGTTGCTCGGTCCCTGCTCCTGCCAACCTAGCAGTTTGAAAGCACATCAAAGTGCAAGTAGATAAATAGGTACCGCTCCAGCGGGAAGGTAAACGGCGTTTCCGTGCGCTGCTCTGGTTCACCAGAAGCGGCTTAGTCATGCTGGCCACATGACTTGGAAGCTGTCTGCGGACAAATGCCGGCTCCCTCGGCCGATAAAGCGAGATGAGTGCCGCAACCCCAGAGTCAGTCACGACTCGACCTAATGGTCAGGGGTCCCTTTACCTTTACTAGCTCTTTCCTTTCAGTGCACTTCATAGTTGCGACACCCCCTGCAGCGCACCCAAGGCTCCATGCCCAGTGCAACTGAACCGTTTGCGCTCCCCGAAAAACGCCTCTGACAGAACAGGGGTAGCCCCACCAAAAGCCCCATTCCAAGTAATCTTCTAGAATGCTGTTCACCTATGTTCAGTCCAGCACATTGCAGGGTAGATGTGGTAGCTACCGCAAAAAAAGACAGCGAAAACTATCTGGAGGAAATTCTGCAAAATGCCTTCTGAGCAATTTTGGCTCAGCTCTAGCACCTATGTAAAAACTTCACAAGAGGAAGGGGCATGCTAAGCACTAGCAGCTGCTACTGCTGCAAAACACAATGTTCACACAGCAGACTTTCAGAAGGCCACTGTGGCCTTCAACTGTCAGGGTTAGATGAGATATCAAGGCTAAATTAAGGACACCAAGTCCATGACTCGCACAGAAGTTATATCAGGAGCTGCTTCAGGGTTGCTGACAGTGGGGAAAGGAACAATTTGAGGCCCAGTGGCATTATTGGGGCTGCTGAAAGTTACCAGCCTGAAGGAGTCAGAAAAACATGAGTTTTTGGGTTCAAAGCCTTGATATTAAATACAACTGAATCTGTACTTAGCTAGATTAAACATTTCCCCTATTTATTTTATTCTCACTGAACCAGAAGCGCCATATTTTGCAAAGATGTGTGACCTGAATTCAACATCATATTTGAATATCTACTGGTGTGTTACTAACAGCATATATGTAATATTTTTATCATTCCATCTCTATTAGTAGATATTATTCTGCTGGGTATGTTGGAACCGATAGTTGGAACAGATGTGAAGTATATTCTGCCATAATAAGAAAATGAGCTTAGGAATCATTCATAATATATGCATACATAATGAAACTGAGAGGCTTTTAAAATCTCAGAATTACTTTTGAATGCCAGGACCTAGTAGATCCATCCAACTCCTGAGCACACCTCCAGAGAAATCATCACCCCCTGGGACTGAATGTGCCTTTTCCAACCATCACAAACAGGAGGTGCTATAGCCGGAGAGGTAGAGCATTCCAGAGTGTGAGAATGAAGGTTCATCTACTTCCTGGGCACAGCTCCAGAGAAACTATCACCACCATAACTGCTCCTTGACCAGCCAGTTCAAATCTTCAGCAACTCTTTAACAAATACACATAAGAGGTGGCTGCCTCCTTTGGACTGGTTGGTTATGATGCATTAGTAGGGATTGTTTTCTATTTACAATGTCAGTTTTATTTTACTTGGCCTCTCCCAAACCATCTTTAAAAATCATCATCATCATCATCCCACATGAAGAGAACTATCAACATTTAAAACAACTGCTATGTGCTTCTCTGAGAGTAGGATGAATGGATAGCCAGATCCAATATTATTTTTTTCCTAATTAATATCAAAAGCTTCAATAGGTAGAGGTTTTTAAATGAAAATATGGTCAGCCTGCATGATTCAGCTGAGTTTTGGTCTTGCGTTATGGAGAGTAAGGCTGCAATCCTATACAACACTTGCCATGAAGAGAGTCTCAGTGAACTCAATAGGACTTAATTCTGAGAAGATACGCAAATGATTGCATGGTAGGGATCATTTTATGGCCATTGGCACTTCACCAGCTCTCAGCCTCAGCTGTAAAATGGAAATAATAATGAGCTAATGTATAGATTGGAAATGGAAATAATAATGAGCTAACTTATAGATTGCTGAGTGATTCCAAACATCAAAGGCTAGAAAGCATTGTACAAATCATATATAGAAATAGCAAACGGTGGTCAGGATTCTCGGGATTTTTTTTGCTACCAATCACTTTTGGCCTGTCGGCTGGCCTTGCATGTGTTGTGTGAATGGGGAGAAAATTGTGTGGAACTGAAATTATGACAGTAAAACTGTGATCTCACAGAAAAACACTCACCACTGTTGCTGTTCGAAAGTCCGTTCATCCTGGTGGAAGATCATAACTAAACTTAAGATTGCTCAAGCATATATGGCCAGATATGCCTGAACTGTGAAGCTCATTTGTTTTGGAAAGTTGGAAATGGATATCATAAATGGCTTTTTTAAAGTCATGTGATTAGAAGATATAATCATAGCTGTCAACGTTTCCCTTTTTTAAAGGGAAATTCCCTTATTCCGAATAGGATTCCTTGCAAGAAAAGGGGAAAGTTGACAGCTATGGATATAATGCCCCCCTCTCCAGGTTTTGTGCAAGTAGACTAAGGTTACCAGACGTCCCCGTTTCCCAGGGATGGTCCCCGGATTTACAAATCAGTCCCCATACAAAATCCATTGAAGTTGAAAAGTGTCCCCGGATTCATTGAAAAAAATCCGGTAACCTTAATTAGTAGACAGAATGTGAGCAGTTTGCAATTCAGTTCACTAGCTAGGGGTGGGAAAGAGAAAGAGCCTGTAAGGTTAATGCAGCCTTCAGCGCCACACTGCATACAAGTTCGCAAGTATACAAGGCAAGGCAGAGAAATGCTTGGAACTACATTCATTCAGTTCTGGAAAAACAACCACCGTAAAATAAGACAATGCTGCCATCTCGTGGCAAAGTCGCCAGATTCAGATTCAATAGACTTTCTGCTGCCTGGCATGAAGAAGCATTGGAGTCCAACAGTATCTGGGAGGTCATTACTGCCCTGAGCACTATGGAGATTCTTCAGAGTCTCCCCTGCAAACCTTGTGATCTCACTGCTTCTTGGTCAACTGGAATGTCACAGGAACACTGGAATCTGCGTTATGGAGACTCAGGCCATTGGTCCCTCCAGCTCAGGGGATCTCTCCCAGCCTTAACTGAAGATGCTGGGGACTGAACGCAGGAACTTCTACTGTACATGCAAAACAGATGCTCTATCACTGAGCTACAGACCTTCCCCATGCCCACGACTGGACACTGGGCTCAGTTATCATCAGAGGCTGCCACAAGCATAATAGACTTTGTTGTTCAGTATAGAGACCTATTCTACCCCCACCTCCCTAACTTGGCTTTGGAATCCAGACATTAACTTATAAAGGAAGTACCCCTTCTTAAAAGCAGTCATCTGGTTTCAACAATAATTTCAACAGACCCTTGATGATTGAGCAGACAGAGGTTAAATCAGCAGAACAAAAATTATCCTAAATTGTTAAAAGCAGCTGCAGATAGTTATACAAGAAACTGAATTTAATTAAGGATCAGAATTGGGAACAATTTATAAATATGTGGATCGTTATTTTCGGTTGATGGGGAGCCAAGCGATGCTGTTCTTATAGAAAACATGCTAATGTGGACTAGCCTCAGGTGATTGCAGGAAGCCCCCCCAGCAATGTTATAACAGCAATGTTATGCAAAGGTTAGCTGCCCATTTTTAGACGACTGAATACTCTTGCAATGAGTCATTCAGATATCTCTTCAGCTGCAGTTACACAAAGGATAGGTGATACCACAAATTTTATGAATCTCTGTGAAATGTAATGATTTCATACACATGAAATAATGTAGCTGGATTGGATTGCTCAATATACAGACCTAGTCTATCTCCACCTCCCTAACTTGGCTTTGGAATGTAGATTTAAGCTTTATGACAAGGATATAATGTCCATCTTGTGCACAGGACTTAGAACAGAATACCAGCATAGGACTGCTGGTTTTTTTAAAAATAAATAAATAGCTGGTGTAGAATTCAGTACGCTATTAGAATGGTCATTTACACATCACCAGAAAAAAGAGGAGAAAACAGAGCATAAATTTGCACCATTTTTGCATATGTTCATTTATACATATAGATGCAAATTTGGGGGAAATATTTTAATTAGAAATACCTCTCACCATAGTGGAGAAGAAGACTACAACCAAGTGACCTGTGTTCTTCTCAGTCTGATGCCCAGGTACTCAACTGTTCTTGGGCAACTTCAAGGCCCCTTTCTTATGGTTCATTATGCTTAAAATAAATTAGACTTGGATTGGACAGCCCTTCAAAGAGAGAATACCTTAAAACAGAGGACGGTCCTTTCATATCACTTTGAATAGATGTCCTCTGCAAAGTAGGATATGCGATCACACTAGTCATTGAGGGGGTGGGGAATAAAATAAAAGCAATGTAGACATTGGGTAGTTTACTTTCTCTTATATCTTCCTCAAAGGCCAACCTTCTCAGCCAGCAGTTCCATATTTTCTGTAGTCTTCTCCTTCCCTGACAAGTATTTGTAGAAGCTTTTACAACTTTAACTTTGGCGGTGTATGGATTTCACACTCTTGCATTGGATCCTGCACATCTCTTTGAAACAGTGCCCAGACAGAGCACCCCAGTCCCCTGATTCACCAAGCTGCAGGAACATGCCTGCCCTCTCTGCTCTGCCAGTCTGGAACTGCTGCAAGAAATAACTGTAATTTTGCTCCCCGCCTTTCTGTCCTGGCTGACATGAGCAGCCACACTCCAGATATGGCAGCGACTCCAGTGCTCCATTAAGTTCTGCTGGTGCCCACCAGGGGGTTGGGTTGTCCACTTTTGCTGTCTGAAGTGGTCCTCCCTAACTCTGTTCTCCTGCCAAGGGTCAACTCTTCAACAAATCTTGTTCTACCACACACCGATTCCTGCCTTCATCTCCTCCTCCTCACTCTGCTGTTTGAAGAGGGTCACTTCCCTTTACATGGCGGCAGCAGCTGTGTCTCTTTACACAGCTGTGTATCTTACATAGCTGAGGGCTGTCTAGAACGAAGCCTGTGACAGCACTATGCCTGAAGGCTCCTCCTCCTGCTATCTCCCTTTCCTGTTGGAAACATGGGCAAACTCAGTATTGTTGCATGCCACCCCAATCTCTAAGTAGTGCAAGATCCCAGAAGTTCCAGTTGCTTACCCAGGGTATGGTTTCCTTGGAATCAGGGACAGTGAAGACTGTGTTTTTATGATATATGGTTTATTTACACATATATACAACCTTATGAGTTTGACCAAACTGCGGGAGGCAGTGGAAGACAGGAGTGTCTAGCATGCTCTGGTCCATGGAGTCACGAAGAGTTGGACACGATTAAATGACTAAACAACAATAATATACAACCTTAGCCTATGATGGAGGGGCTCACAGCATTAGCACCCCAAGAAAGTCTTGCCTCTTCCATAGCCACAGGCTTGGATCCCAGCAGAAATCAGGCATGGCTCTGGCTCTCAGCTGCCCAACTTGCTTCCTGGTACAGTGGTGCCTCGCAAGACGAAAAGAATCCGTTCCGTGAGTCTCTTCGTCTAGCGGTTTTTTCGTCTTGCGAAGCAACCCCATTAGCGGATTAGCGCTATTAGCGGTTTAGCGGCTATTAGCGGCTATTAAAGGCTTAAGGGATTAGCGGATTAGCTGCTAAAAGGCTATTAGCAGCTTAGTGCCTTAGAAAAAGGGGGTGGGGAGCGGAAAAAAATCGCAGGAACTCGCAAGACATTTTCGTCTTGTGAAGCAAGCCCATAGGAAATTCGTTTTGCGAAGCACCTCCAAAACGGAAAACCCTTTCGTCTAGCGGGTTTTCCGTCTTGCAAGGCATTCGTCTTGCGGGGCACCACTGTATTAGCTTCTAGTACACACACCTCAACTCTGGCTTCTAACTATCAGACAATATGGGGGGCACCCATTTGCTCCCTGGCACAGAGCCACTTCCTTTGTTTCCTCAATGACTTATACTTAGGGGGCATTACCAAGAAGCTGACCTGGCTATCCCAGCAATTGAATGCTCCATTAGATTTTAACCTTTGCTGGATCCAAGAATTAGAAGGGACTCAGGCGTATAGCCTACCCCGCTCCCCAACTCACAACAGGATTTTACACAGGGTTGCTTCTTCCCCATATTGTAAAGTCTCCAATCCTCTGCTTTGTGGGTAAATTCCATTCAAGATGAAAGATAGTAAGGCCCGATCACATATTTAGGTTTTCAGCCAGTGTGACCATTCCTGGCCTGAAGGGAGCATCTTTAAGGAAGGTTCATTGTCCATGCCCATCCAGTTTTTGGCCTATTGCCTGCCTGTGTTTCTAATTAAATGCTTGTTTTCATGGTGATATGAACATCTTTTTCCTCAGAACTGGAATGAAGCCACTGACATAGGTCATTGGAAAGCTCCCAAGGATTTTGTTTTTAAATCATGTTCTCTGGCAAAACTCTACAGGCCCTTTGATCAGCTTTTCTTAAAAGAGAATTCATGTGGCTTACTATCTCTGTGTTTTACATAAGGGCAGCGTTTACATGTTGGACCCAAAATCAACCTAGCACAATGGATATTGGAGCCTGTTTTGTAATGGGTAAAATAAGTTTTTCCTTAGAACGCAATAAGGAACTGCATGGAAGGGGCTTTTACAGGTTATTTTTCCAGAAGAGTTGTCCATCTCTATTCACTGACAGAACTGATGCTTTTGAATTATGGTGCTGGAGGAGACTCTTGAGAGTCCCATGGACTGCAAGAAGAGCAAATGCATACATTCTTAAGGAAATCAGCCCTGAGTGCTCACTGGAAGGACAGATCGTGAAGCTGAGGCTCCAATACTTTGGCCACCTCATGAGAAGAGAAGACTCTCTGGAAAAGACCCTGATGTTGGGAAAGATGGAGGGCACAAGGAGAAGGGGATGACAGAGGACGAGGTGGTTGGACAGTGTTTCTGAAGCCACCAACATGAGTTTGACCAAACTGCAGGAGGCAGTGGAAGACAGGAGTGCCTGGCTTGCTCTGGTCCATGGGGTCATGAGGAGTCAGACATGACTAAATGACTAAACAACAACATAAAGAACAACAACAACAGTAGTAGTAGTAGTAGTAGTAGTAGTAGTAATAGTATTATTTTATTAGTTATACCCCAGCCATCTATCTGGATTTCCCCAGCCAACAAGTGAAGGTATGTGTCATAAGTTTTGAAACTTTCACTAAACAGGAATGAGATATGTGCTCACAGCCTCTCCCACCTCCATGTGTATGTAGTTTTGTGGAGTTGTGACTCTCCTGACTTCAGTTGGTTGCTGCCATTTATGGCCAATACATTTTTTTTTTTTTTGCAGAAACTATATTAGCATCTTTTTCATAATCCCTCCATTCTCTCAGCAACTCATTTTTCCTGATTTGAGACACAATTTGGGAACAAATGGAAGATATTTATCCTGTTACTTCATAGAAAGTAGCTCTCGAATCAGAGAACCTGAGCAGAAAATAAAAGACCTGATTTCAGAATCTTAGTTCAAAGTTTGCATAATATAAACATCTTAAAGTGCAGCATATGATATTCATTTCTTATTGTGAAAGTATAAGTTATCTTTAAATAGGTCTCACAGCAAGGTATTTCCAGGGGATTAATAATTCACTTTAAGTAGTGTCCGCTGTTTTCCCCTCAGCTAACAATTTGCCTTGGTTACTCATTAAAAGCTTCAGGAAGTTGTTGGATTTCAGTCACTAGTGCTTGAATAACTGTGCCAGCACTGTTTGAAGTCAATTTTATATGGTTTCCTCAACAGCTTAATGGATTTGAGTAACAACAAGATGGCATTATGGCAGAGCTGACAGAGAAGCAACAAAATATGTTTTAATGAGACCAACCTGTGCCCAATACATTTAATAACCACATGGAAATTGTGTCTTGGGGTGTTGATTAGATGAGGAAAGGGTGGCATTAGGAATCAGAAAAAATCTATCATTCATTATACGTAGAGCTCTGGTAACTTTGGTGATGAGAAGCAGGAGGAACGAGCCCTTTATTTACCTAAAACAGGCATAGGCAAACTCAGCCCTTCTGATGTTTTGGAACTACAACTCCCATCATCCCTAGCTAACAGGACCAGTGGTCAGGGATGATGAGGATTGTAGTCCCAAAACATCTGGAGGGCCAAGTTTGGCCATGCCTGACCTAAAAGGATCACTCTGTGCAAGCAGATTTTCTCCAGAACATTTCTAAGGACACATTGCTAAGATGTCTCTTCCATGAACTCCAACAGGTACTTGACCTTGGTAGAGACACCCAACAGCAACTCCTACTCCATACTGGTGACTCCTGCACCAAAAAAGCAAGTCAAGGGAGCAACTATGCTGCAAAGCAGAACTTCTGCAGCTAACTGAACCCCTTCACCATATGCAAACGTTGTGTCTTGTCTGAACTGCCTTTGTCAGTAGCTAGGACTCACAAGTGTGGAGACTGCTGATGTGCTCAGGCCCAGCTTCCCATAGGCATCTGGTTGGGCCCTGTGAAAAAAAAAGGATGCTACCAGCATGTATGAGGTGGTCAGTTGTGGGAAAAGGAGGAGAGGGAGGGATTAATGGGACGGATGATGAGGCTGGCCTGTTGGGGGGAAACTAGGCAGGGATTGGTCAAATTGTTTTCCAGGGAATGAGTGGGCCAAAAGGATTGGCTGACCTGTGTAAGAGCCAGGCAATTGATCCATGCAGCGCTTCTCTTTATTGACTTGCTGTTTCTGAGGATGGGGGAACTGTGGTGAAAACCACAAGTGCAGACAAACCTTCAGCATTAACATGAACCACAAATCTACTTTTCTAGAATGTCACTAGGTGCATGCTTGTTGAACACAGTATAAACAAACACAAGCAGTTTTTATGAAAGAATACCCAAAGGTCATCAGTGAAATATCTCCCTGGTAATTTTAAATGAAAGCTCCTTTCATGCCACAGGGGCCTTTTCTGTTAACAAAAAAAAATTGCTAGATTTATCGCTGGTTATTTCTCTGTGACAATGTGTCCAGGTCAGATAATGTTTCACTTGGCAGTTCAACAATAACAGGCCTTCCTAAATTGATATTGTTAACCGTTTTCTCTGAAATCAACAGATTCTATGTGTTCATTGTTCTTGGCAGCAGGGGGCACTGAACTCACTGTAGAGGGGGAAAATATGATTCGCTGGAGGAAATTATACTGCTATGCTGGAATGATAGCAAAAGTGTAGTTAAGGCTTGACTTGAATTTCACATTTGACAGGCAAAATATTATTTTACAGGTTTTCATTATACTAGAGACAAAAATACACTCCCCAAGTTTCCCATATAAGTTGAATAGCTACTTTAATTATCACTATTCAAATACCACTTTAAAAGCTAAAGCATATATGCCTGGAAATGAGAAAGTACTTTTTGTATTAATGCCTGGGTTTCTTGTTGAAATAGAAAAAAATATTTTCAGTTATTTGAGTTAAGGAGGTATTGGAGATATTGACGACAACAGTCATCATCAGCATCATTCTTCTATTTCTGATGTACCAGTAGTGAGCGCTGATGCTTGTGTAGTCTAATATTTAAGAGGGAGATATCAGCAGGCTTGGAGGAATGCTCCAGTTTGCAGAAGTATAACAAAATATTCATGAGGGAAAGCCTTAATGGGGGGGGGGAACCCACCCAAAACAGTCCAATAAGGCCTGAATATCGTAAGTGGTCATGGAATGATGACTGACTGTGGTGACTGGAACAGGGAGTGCTGGGGATTATTTGAAATGATATCTCTCTCTCTCTCTCTCTCTCTCTCAATTCACAAGATGCCAACACCCCTCTCCCAATGCTTTTGGGAACCAGGAAAAAAAGAATGAACAAAGACAGTAAAGAAGAAAGGAAGGAGAATGGAAAGGATGAGGAAATGAGGGAGAAAGAAAAAGAGAGGAGACAAAGGGGAGTGACAGACTACCCAAAAGCTACTTGGGGATGAAATCATCTGCATTCCCCATAGATGGGTACTGAGACTCCCATCTCCAAGCATAACTGAACTGTGTCCCCTACCCTAGTTATAATTGTGGTAACTAGGATTTGCGCTCTGTATCAAAATAATACCCCCCTGAAAAATATGTATAAGGTACTGTTTATAATTCCTATTTTGATATACAGTGGTACCTCTAGTTACGAACTTAATTCGTTCCAGAGGTCCCTTCTTAACCTGAAATTGTTCTTAACTAGAGGTGTGCTTTTGCTAATGGGGCCTCTTGCTGCTGCTGCACCGCTGGCACACGATTTCCATTCTCATCCTGGGGCAAAGTTCTCAACTCAAGGTAACTTTTCCAGGTTAGCGGAGTTTGTAACCTGAAGCGTTTGTAACCTGAGGCGTTTGTAACTCGAGGTACCACTGTACTAGGGTTAATGGCAGCTCTTTGCAAAATTGTGGCTCAAAAGCTACATAGTTGTTGCTTGTATTAATTTATACCAGTCTTGAACTAGATCCAAGACACAAACTTAATTATGTATACATCTGACTGTTCTTCAGTTTGTTGGAAGCCTTTTGCCTCTTCACAGACCTATTTCAGTTTGTGAAGCCTCACTGTCTGTTGGGGCTTCCTAAGGCCTTTATTCAGTCTGGAAGTCTCCCTGATCTTTTGCCTCATGAAGAGCCCGTATCGAACTAAACCTTGCACAAGTCTAGTCAAGTGGATATGAGTCTTCTACAAGGATCAGATCTCTAGGATAATTGATAAACTTGCAGAAAAAGGTTGATGCCTTCTGGTAACCTCAACTTTACCAACAGCACACATTGAATAGGATTCAAAAAACTGTCAGAGAAACAAAGGAGTCTGAAGAAAACTCTGAGCCAGAGAATATACCTCAAGAGAAAACATAGCTCTTCCTAGCAGAACCAGATGGAGTCACTATTGAACTTGCCTGCAATGACCACAATGTAAAGCCATCCCGGGGCATTATGGGACTTGTAATGGCAGGACACTTTTTCAAAGGGCAGGCATCATTGCTGATTCCCACTGGAGCAATCCTGGCAACTGCTCAAGCATGCCAGGAGCTGAAACTGGGCTCCATCCTTTTAAATACTGGAAAGATACCAGTTATATTTCCCTGCAACTTGATATATAGAGTGGAACAGGGCTATTAGTTCCTGACTCTTAGACTGCATTAGCATAAGTACTGCATCCAACATGTCATTGGCTTTTTGTGCTGAAGTACCACATTGTTGATTCATGTTCAATTCATTGGCCATAATAACTTCACAAGACTTCCCAGAAATGCTACTGCCTGGCCAGCTAACCTTCATATGCTTGTGTATGCTTGGCTCCCATCCCCTCTTGTGTAACATTTTCAATTCACCCTCTTCTGAAGATGAGTTGTGCTCTCTAGTTTTGTGAGTTCTCCCAGAGATGGGATAAGAATGCAGTTTCTCCCCCCCCCCCTTCAGTTCAATACTGGAAGAATATTTAGACAATGATGGATCATTGTAGCTTGCTCAGATATGTGAATAAGTAGACAAGACCCCCCAATGCAACATCCAGTTGATATTTTTTGGCAGAGCTACTCTCCCCGTATGCCTCTATCTTCTTTCTCACAGTTGATATGAAATCATACCACTGGCTCCCAAGCCAACACTTCGAAGAAGAAACAGATGATGTGCTCAGTACTTGGAAGGTGTCTTGATTAGAACGAAGAATCTTTAGCAAGAGGCCTTGTTCTCCTGAAGGAAATAAGCCAATTTGATTCAGGCTGGAGGAATGAAAAGATTCTCTGGTTTGAATCAAATAGCTGCTTCAAAATAATGAATGTGCACAAAGAACAATGTTTATTACATATATTTATGATATCCTTTAATATGCGGTTGGCGGCACTCACGTCTTTTCTTTCTCACGCCTGAGAAACCTGGCTGGATCTCACTAAAATTTATCTGCCTCGACATCCTGCTGGGGAAACCCGCAATCAGGAAATGACAGCCACAGCTCTCCCTGATATGTGCCCTCTGCCAGCAAATGGAATTGAGAGGCACACTGGTATGAACATGGAGTTGCCATGAATGCATTATGGAGCAAGTGGGCTTATACCCCAAGTGTTTGTCCAATCCACTTGTGAAATCATCTAAACTAATGGCCATTGTTGCCACATCTTATGACTGTGCGCTGCATAAATTCATGAAATGTTGTTTAAAGAAGTACAGGCGTCTCCCCACTTACATGCAGGTTATGTTCCCGAGTACTGTGCACATACGTGAAATTGAGTACAGTGGTACCTCTGGTTACATACACTTCAGGTTACATATGCCTCAGGTTACAGACTCTGCTAACCCAGAAATATTACCTCGGGTTAAGAACTTTGCTTCAGGATGAGAACAGACATCATGCTCTGGCGGCACAGCAGCAGCAGGAGGCCCCACTAACTAAAGTGGTGCTTCAGGTTAAGAACAGTTTCAGGTTAAGAACGGACCTCCAGAACGAATTAAGTACTTAACCCGAGGTACCACAGTATAGTGGGGAATACCATCTAAAAAGGCCTGTAAATCCACTCTCCACTAAACTCTGCCAGAAATCCACAAAAAATTGCCAAGCTCCGCCACAATCGCTCCCTCCAAACCTCCTTTCTCAAACTCCAACTTTCCATTGGCCTCAAAGGTTGGTGCAAAGGCTGCTGGGATTGCAAACTGTTTCCCCGCTCTTTTCATGCCATTTTTTGCAGTTTAAATCAATGCATTTATTTATTTCACTGCGCTGCATGTATATGCTGTTGCACACAAGTCAAATGTGGGAAGATGCCTGTACTTTCTTGAGAAAGGTTCTGTGCATGTTGGATTTGTTTCCATTCCTCCTATCATGGCTGTCACATCTCTTGGTGTTTTGCCAGATGGCTGAGGAACACTTATCTTGCTTTGCCCCTCCCAAAAACCTCTCTTCAAATGGTCAGCTGAAAACATGTTCTGATTCATACTATTCTTACAACAAATAATTCCAAAGCATGTGCCTTATGGCCAATGTAGCTACATCAACATAGGGTATCCTTGGCCCTATTTTTATCGATGTAGCTGCTTTGATTTTGATGGGGAGAATTCATTCAATTGATTCACATTTAAAGGTGAACCTACCTAATTCAAACTTTCCAAAACAATACAAGAACCAAAGCGCAGTCATCCCTCAAAATTTGCACTTCTTTGAATGTTGTAATACGGTTCTTGAGCCAAGTAATGTTTTTTAAAAAAACAACAACAGCAACACATATTTGGAGTAAAGTGTCCATGCATTAGTTTAAGGAAAATTGCATTGCAAATATGTGTCTATTGTACAAAATTGAATACAAATGTGAAATTTGTACTTGGAGAAATTCTCATCCAAATGCTGATTTTTGTGTGTGTGTGTGTATTTGTTTGTTTGTTTGTTTGTTTGTGTGTTAACTGATGTGGACATATGGACAACTGAATCTAAGATTGGAAAAATGAGAAACTTAAAGAAGTTGGAATTGACAGATTTTGACTCACTACTGGTATGTTTATGGGTAGAGCCAGTTCTGGCACACTATCAGCATTGCACTTGCATGTAGAATTAATGTCCCTCTCTATTTCTTTATTGCATCTGTAAATGAATGGTTGACATCAGCAGGCAGTTAAGGAGTAGAAAGTGCTAGGTACATCTGTCCTCCCCCAATTCTTTCACTACCTTACACACATATCAATTCCATTCAACCCAAGGGGGAACCTCCCACATCTTTCTCCACATTTGGAGTTATATAGCAGATAGATTTCTCCCTCTCTTCTCCCGAGCCAGAAAATGCTTTAAAATGCACTGCAGATAATAGCATTATAATAATTCTTAACAACGTGAGGAAGAGAAACTTTGGCAACAGCCACACTCTTATCACCACAGAATCTTTATAGCTTCCATTTAGCAAAACAGAATATCAGGTTTTTAAGGTGTGATGTAAAGGCCCTTTTAGGGCCAGATGCAAAGCTGGCATCAGAGGTCAGCATGATCAGGCATTTGCCAAGACTTTCACAGGACCCCTACAGAGGGCCCACTGATCCTAGCCCTACTGCTGCTGCTTCTCTTTCCTGTCACTGTTTACTTGTCCTCTCTGAGAATTTAAGTGCATGGGTGATGAGATCAGCACAGAACCAAGACATTGTCCTACCTGAAGCAAAGGACAAGATGGCGCCCCATTCTATTTAATGTAGCTGAATGTACTGACCGTTCAATCTTACTATCCTAGTGATAGGAGAGTGTCCTCTATCAAATCCAAGGCAGCAGAACAGATTAGAGGGTTGAGGAGGAGCTATGTACCAACTAAGGGGAATTAATGGCCCTCCCAACACCTGTCACCTGAGGTGGCTGCCTCACTCTGCCTAATGATAGGAATGAGTTTGGATGTGTTGGAGCCTATCATTCACTTGCCCTGCTCTTTTCCTCTGGGGGCATCAACAGATTGGGCCCAGGGACAGAAGCAAGCGAATGAGCAATGGTGACACTGGAAAGGAGAAAATGGACACACTAACAGAGGCAGCTCCCTGGATAATCTGGCCTAAGGAACCTTCAAGATTGTGCTCAAATCAATCGCATAAATTTCAGAGTGCAATCCTGTAAAAATCAGTTCCATTGAGTTCAGTAGGGCTTACTCCCAGGAAAAGGGGAGTAAAAGTGCAGTATAAGTCCATTCATGAAGTTATCAATCAAATCCATGTAAATTTGCATATGAGAAAAATAGTTCAAAAGAAAGAGTATTTTATTTTCGATGATGATATGAGTGTGGATGTGTCACAACATGGAAGTATTTATATTTAAAATAATTTGCCCAAAAGACTACCCACAGGCACTTTTTAGTCAATCAAGATAGATTTCATTGCTTCATCTAGCCAGTTCATCAACAGGGGAAATCTGTACATGTTTACTCAGAAGTAAGTCCAATGGGGCTTACTGCCAGGCAAGTAAGTAGGTGTAGGATTGCATGAAGCAGAATCTATCTAGGGCAGGGGTGGAAAACCTGTAACCCTCCAGATGTTGAAAGACTATAAGTCCCATCACCCCTGACTATTGGCCATGCTGGTCAATGCGGATAGGAGTCGAAGTCCAACAGCATAGTCAAATTATGGAACTTGCTCTCATAGGAGGCTGTGATGACCACCAACTTGGATGGGTTTAAAAGACGATAGGAAGGATTCATGGAGGAGAAGGCTTTCAATGGCTACCAGCCATGATGACTGTCCTCTGCCTCCATGGTCAGAGGCAACAACGCTTCTGAATATAAATTGCTGGAAACTACAGGAAGGGAAGAGTGTTCTTGTACTCGGGTCCTACTTGCAGGTTTCTCACAGGGATCTGGCTGGCCATTGTGAGAACAGGATGCTGGACCAGATGGGCCATTGGCCTGATCCAGCAGGCTCTTCTTATGTTCTTAACATCTGGAGGGTCACAGATTCTCCATCCCTCATCCTTGAAATACCACAGCAGGTGAATTTAGGTGAGGTAAATTAGCTCAGAAAGTCTGTCTTTCCCCGGTGGGCACCAGTTCTCAACAAACTACAGATTAGTACTTTGTACAGAAGGAAATGTTTTAACTTGCTTTGTTCATGAAACTCCATGTCAGGTCAGAAGGACACGCTGTCCTCCTATGAGCTGCATTTCCCATCCTTTACCTTAAAGGGAACTGACTAAATCCTCTCCCTCCCTCCCTCCCTCCCTCCCTCTCCTTCTTTTGCTATCACTCAGAAGATAATATTTCAAACCATCAGCACAGGGAAATCTGCCTTAATTCCCATTCTTTAGTTGCTTTGCCACAAAAAACTAATAATCTAAAATGGGCTCATATTTCTTCAACACTACAACTTGGGGCAGCATCCCACAGGCATTCCTAGTTCTCTCTCTCTCTGTTCGGTGCTCCCTTTTTTTATGAATTCCTGTTTTTTAGAATTCCTTGCTTTTTCAAAGGCTTATTACGCAGACGGGAAACAGAAACAAAATCCTGCTCTCTTTTCTTTGCATGCACTTCTCCCTGTGTGGGTGTGAAGGATCCCTGTGTGGGTGTGAAGAGAAAAGGCCCTAGAAGCACATGCAAACTTGCCACATAGCAATCCACTTCTTTGCTTTTGGGAAAGTAAAGCCTGAATGTAGTGGTGACTCTCACACTTTATGTTCACTGGGAAAGTGCACGTATGGGCCAGGACCAGTCTATGATGGCAGCAGTGCTCCTAAAATGCTCTCTCAGTGGTTACCTATACTGTACACCAATCTGAGAAAGGGTCCTTCCTTGAATGAGGCATTGTGGGCAGTATTCTGCCGTGGCAAATGATGTTCAATGATCCCCATGAGTCCACATGATTACGAACCCTGCCTCAGCCAGCGTTTCTGATTGTACAAGCAGAGCCGGCAGGCTCACGCTTTCTTTGCATGCAGACTCCGTGCATAAGAGGCAAAGCAGACAGGGCGGTCAGCGGAGGAGCCTGCCACCACAACCCTTCTTGCTCACCCTCAAAACATTTAGTATATTGGTCACATCAACCAGGCTCCTGTGTCATTGCAGAGATTGCTGTGGACAGTTGGGAATTGGTGATCTTTCCTTTGTTGATGTGTGGGTAGACTCTGAAGTCCAAATGAAGCCTGATGCTAAACGAGTCTTTATTCATTACATTTATGTCTCAACTTTCCCCCAAAGAGCTCAAGGTAGCTTCTCTCCACTTTTGCCCCACTGTTAGTCTCACAATATTCTTGTGAGGTAGGCTAGGCTGAGAGACAGTGACTAGCCCAAGGTCGCCTAATGAACTGCAGGGCTGAGTGGAGATTTGAACTCTGGTCTCCCAGGTCCTAATCCAACACTAACCACTGTACCACACTGTCTTTGTAGATTAAAAAAAATCAAATAGCATGAGTTGCAAGTGGGAATATAACCCTTTCCTCCCCTGCTGCAGGCCTTAGGAAAAAATCCTTTTCTGAAGCTGGTAGTTTTCATTGGCACCAATAGGGGATTCCCTTGTAACTAAAAGGTGAGGTTGTCCACAGTGGGGGAGAAAAATGTGAAATTTCCCCTGCACACCTGCAGCAATTCTGATCATTATAATCCCCCTGCAAGCTGATGCTGCTTCCCTTTTTAAGAAACCGCAAGTTAAATGTAAAGATGCATGTAATATCACGTGTCTTTCTTCCCTTGGGGACACAGGTGCTACTTTGGCCAGTTTCACTGTTGTTTTTATTATTGCTCCAAGCATGAGCCAAGAGTTGCCCCTGTTCCAATAAACTTCTCACCTTCCTTCACTGAGTGTCTGTGCAATTATTACAGCTTGGAAGCTAGCATTTCCCCACCCACCATCAACGCCGACGTGATAACTTCCTTGTAGTCCCCTTGCCCTCCACAACTGCCCCCCCATCTCAACCATGTGCCTCAAATTTGAGTCTTCATGCCACTTGAAGGGGGGAAGATACATATTTAGCCCCAAATCTGCCTGGCTGTAAATTCAACCACTTTGCAAACATATGCAACAGCAACCCTATTTTTCACAATCTAGCATGGTGGGCACAGAGGGGTGGGGGGGGAGCCCTAGAGACCATTCTGCATGTGCAACTGGCTTTCTTCAAGTTTGGATCTTTGGGGGTAGCCACCTACAGTTCAGGCAAGGAGCCTTGTGGAGGAAAAAACTTGCCTTTTATGACAAAACAAAACAGTAACCCTATACTCCTCTCCCGCTCAGTTTCATTTCAGAGGCCACACAGGTCTCAAGGCACCTGAAAATGATTTAGCAAATTCCTTAGATATTACAACAAAGTTCTAAGTTACATTTAGGATTCAAGCTGTGACTGCTTTGCGGAATGAAAGGGCCTCAGTTTGTCGGCTGCGTAGAGGACTGTAGCAATTGTCGTCGCTGGCACAGAAAAGGATACTAAGAACATGCCCTCAGATGACTAGGCAAAGCTGATCCATTTGTGCGAATGGATTTATTTCTCCAACTATACCTTGGCTTCTGCAGATGCCCCAATCTCACCCTGAGCTGAACAATGTAACTAATCACTGACAATGTCACAGGCAACAAACAGAAGGGCATCTAAGAGTTTGTGAACCACTTAGAAACTGGTTTAGGATTAATTATCTGGAAGAACAGGACCCTGATCACTCTGTACTTACTTAGGCTGGAAATACAGATGGCTTATGTTGCTTATGAGTTACAGATGCTGCTTTTTATACTTATTTTGGAACAATATTTGATACGCACAAGGAAGTATGTATCCTACTGAGTCATTGCACTCTAGATAGGCTTGGGTGATAGGTGGAAGGATTGCTGTGAGTTGTAATTTAATTTTTCATAGAATACTAAGACAGCTATTTCTGGTCACACATTCCTTCTTTGTCATAGCTGGATGTTCCATAAATAACTTTTCATATTGTTTCTCTCTCCATTTTCTTCTATTTTCTTTATTCATTTATTTTCTCAGAATACAGCTCTGCTGTTCCTGTGTGTTTCATTGGGGTGTGCTTGCTATAGAATTGCAGTGGGATTCCAGTTGAACAGGAGCTCCTGTAGACTACTAGGAGCCTGTGTTTCTATTCTTTCAGACCCTATTTGGAAAAAATATGGCCTAGGTTACAGTCTTATGCCCATTTAAATTGAGAGAAAGTCCCGTTGATCTCAGTGTGACATACTTTCAAGTTAACACGTGTAGGATATCCCTGTTCTTTTGTTGCATGGAGAGAATCCAAAAGCAAAGAGCTCTTGGCCCCTTCCAGCTTCATGATTTTCTGCAGATGTTTAAAGCTCCATATCTGTTTGTTTGTTTTTTGTTCTATCATCGCATTGCAAAAGAAGATAGTCCCAGTTTAGGGTGGAAACAGCATCGATGTTGTCTCTGCTTGAGTCTCCCAAGTGTCCCTGAGGATGTGTTTTTGTTTCTTAGCCCCTGAAATCATAAGAATTCCCCCTCCCCAGATTGGCAGCTGTATCTGTTGAGAGGTCAGTTTATAAAAGACCATCCCAGTATGGATCCATCCTTAGTGCACATGTGGAAACTCAGCCGTATGAAGTGGCCTAGAGGAGGCATTCTCTGTAGTGGGGGAAGGATTCTGCATTGTGGATTTCAGGTGTGAGATGATTGTTTTCCTCTGTGTCTATGTACTGCCTGAGATGATAATACTGTTTATTAAACTTCTTGCCTGTCTTCAGTTGATTTTGGAATCTTAGTCCTCCACTCTGTCTGCTTGAGTACCCAACCACAGCACAAGACACTTAAGCTGGTGCTTAAGTGATTTCATGCATATATCTTGTTTCTTAACTATATTCCCTAGGAGGGACTGTTGCAATGGAGAACAGGTTTCTGCTGACTTTTATGTCTTATTGAGGGTTTTTCCAACACAGCAGCAACAAAATTCCTTATCCCTCCCACCTAAGCTAAGGCACATAATAAAAAGGTAAAGGTACCCCTGCCCGTACGGGCCAGTCTTGACAGACTCTAGGGTTGTGCGCCCATCTCACTCAAAGAGGCCAAGGGCCAGCGCTGTCCAGAGACACTTCCGGGTCACGTGGCCAGCGTGACATCGCTGCTCTGGCGAGCCAGAGCCGCACACGGAAACGCTGTTTACCTTCTCGCTAGTAAGCGGTCCCTATTTATCTACTTGCACCTGGGAGTGCTTTCGAACTGCTAGGTTGGCAGGCGCTGGGACCGAACAGCGGGAGCGCACTCCGCCGCGGGGATTCGAACCGCCGACCTTTCGATCGGCAAGCCCTAGGCACTGAGGCTTTAACCCACAGCGCCACCCGGGTCCCGAAGGCACATAATAGTCCCGAAGGCACATAATAGTGAGCTATTTAACCAACATGGCAAAGCCACACACACAAAAGAACAAAAGGAAGGGAGGGGGGAGAGGAGAGGCAAACCACTGTCTTCAAAGCAATGGAGATTTCATCAGTTTGCTTGTAGAGGTGACAAAAGCTGCGCTTCTTGAAATCACCTCAGCGCACATCCATAAGAAACACAGGACCTTCCTTTGCATCTGGTAATTCCTTTATTCTCACTATGTGGGGTGTGTGTGTGTTAGAGCTACATAACAGCAAAGACCAATTATATTTTTTCTTACACTTATATTCCACATTTCCACCAAGGAGCTCAAGGTGGTATTTGATGTTCTCCAACTCTCCATATTATCCTCACAAAACCTATGAGGTAGATTAGCCTAAAAGCTGACGACTGGCCCATGGCAACCTAGGGAGCTCCATGGCTGTGTAGGGATTTGAATCCTGGTCTCCCAGGCCCTAGTCTCACAACTAGTGTACCACACTGTTGCTGCCACTAGTGCATCCCACTCAAGTTCAGGAGGGCAGGATTCACTTATCAGCCCTTACCTACCAGCTGAAGGCTAGAACCCCAAACAATTTAATCCAGTCCTTCTAGCAATTGGCATTATTGTAGAGTGGCTGACCGAGGGGGACAGAGGCTTGGGGTTTTCCTAGCGGTGTCTGAATCTATTGACCATCTCCTCCCTTTCCTTAATTTTATTTAAACTGCCTACTGGGCAACTGAGGCAGTGCAAAGTGCAGAACTGGTGAAAACTCAGCTACCCGCCATCTTAATTATTCCAGAGGCATCTATACATGCAAATGAACCACACTGGTATTTCTGCTTAAAATAAAAGGTGCGTATTGGGGCTTGCGCCCCAGAGAGGTCACTTGGGTGCTGCTAATGCAACAGCAGGCACTGTGATTCTACAGCACATTGACTTCACCTCTGGCAGCACACTCCATTGTCTATCAAGACAGGCAGGTGCCAGTAATAGCTACAAATTAACATATGTAAATTCATATTTGCATATTTATGTGCTGGTTCAGTGCCCCAAGTCCTTGTAAGCACCTAGCAAGGCCCCTGCTTCTAACCCCATCTAACATGTAGCTTGCTAAGTGACGGTTATCTGGATGTGTAAGTTTAATCACTGATTGATTTCTTGCAATGAAATTAGTTAATTTGTGTTTTTTTGGTATTACATTTTAGTGCAGTTATCTGGAGAGCTGAAGCAAGAAAATAGCATTCAGCATTATTCACATGAAGGGAAATGCCAGAAACAACAACTGTAAGAGATTAGCCTTCCCAAGCCCATTGGAGGATCGATTAAGCACCTCTTCAACCATTTTACACTTTCTTTGTTTTCGTCTTGGAAAATGCACATTCTAGCATGGAAAACTGTGTGTTGAAGGTATGTTTATTTTCTGAAGAAGAAGGGGGGGAAACCCTGCTGGAAATACTTAATTCCTTTATCTGTTCAAAGTTGGAGCTAACAGTACTGTTTTCTCAGGAGGGGGGGGGGCTTTAAAATATGGGTTTAAAAAAAATTAATCGAGTTGTCCAAGTGTTCAGTTTGATTAATTTCCCATCAGTGGGAGTCCAGAATGTGTAATTCACATGGCATCTGTAGTGTCAGAATTTCTTACAAAGCGTCCAAATTATAGACCAAAGGGAGACGCTTCTACCAAAAATGATAGAACAAGGGTCATTAAAATACTTCGTGATTAAGATTGACAAAAGAGACCCTGAAGCGGGGAACGGATAGGGATGAAAATTGTTCTTGTCTCTAGTTTCAAAATGAAAATGAAAAACAAGCAGTGCCTGTAGGTGATGAAAGAGGGTCCAAGCAGCATTTTATGTCATAGGACTTAATTCTGCAGTCCTTCTAAAACAACATTCATGTTACTAGGGTTACATGCCCTCTGCATTCAGCAGCTCCATTATTCTTATATCTTGTCCTTTTCCTAAATTGGTAAGAACTACAGAATGTCCTCCTGCTACAGATCTGTTATGGTTGCTAGTGCTGTTTCCATTGCTGTTGGTAGGAAAGTAGTTCACTAGTTGTGCTGTGCTAAATATATATATGTCAGTCCTTTCATATTCACACAGGCAGTTTTTCTTATACAGTAGTACCTCGGGTTAAGTACTTAATTCATTCCAGAGGTCCGTTCTTAACCTGAAACTGCTCTTAACCTGAAGCACCACTTTAGCTAATGGGGCCTCCTGCTGCTACTGTGCCGCCGGAGCACAATTTCTGTTCTCATCCTGAAGCAAAGTTCTTAACCTGAAGCACTATTTCTGCGTTAGCGGAGTCTGTAACCTGAAGCATATGTAACCTGAAGCGTATGTAACCCAAGGTACCACTGTATGTGCTTTCTCACTCTTACCAAAAAGCAAAGGTAGCTGTTTTTACCCTTAAGAAAAAGTTCCAAAAGCCACATTACTAAAATGTGGGCTCTCTCCAGTTCTTACTTTTCCAATCTTAAATTCAGTTATCCAGGTTTCTGTAGCAATTTGAGATTATTATTTTTTAAAAAAAGAACACGAAAATGTTTCAGTGTTTTAGTGCAAATTTATCCTAATGAACATATTTTTGTCTGCAGTTTTGACTGATGTACACATTTTTACTGGAAGGGTCACCAAAGGCTAGAAACCGGGTGGGTCTGAGTCATACTTTACAGTTGACTGTCCCTTGTTTGAAGGAGCTGTCCAAATGTCATCTGTTTGAAGGTCCTTGAACTGGAAGGGCTGTCCAGTGGAAGTCTGGTTTAAAGAATGTTAACAAGGAAGAGCGTCAGGGGCTCTGAAGACGCCCATCAAACATTAGCACCTGGACAGTAGTATGAGCAGGCACACAAGTCACCTGGTCGCAGACTTCCCCATTATGGTGAGATGGTAAATGTTTTCTATTTCTGTTTAAAGTACAGTAAGCACGCAACTTAACTCACATTTAATTTGTGGGCATTCAGCTTTACATGCTTGGCATTTAAAAAAACAATTAAAAGGGGAGAGACATCCAGAAAAAAAGACTTTGGCAGCACCACCTGCCATTGCACCCTATGTGTTTTGACCAGGCATCCCTAAACTTGGCCCTCCAGAGGTTTTTGGGACTACAATTCCCATCATCCCTGACCACTGGTCCTGTTAGCCAGGGATGATGGGAGTTGTAGTCCCAAAACATCTGGAGGGCCAAGTTTGGGGGTGCCTGGTTTTGACTATACACAATTTGGGCTTTAGGCATGATCCCTGGAACATAACCCCCAAATCAGTTGAGGGCTTACTGTATAGTGATCAGAAAAACCCTTACTATTTGTGGACATTCATACACTCATAATTTCAGCCCTGTGGTTGGGGACAACAGATAGATAACAAAAGTTGATCCAGTGAGCCCTTATGGGTGGCAAAGAGATTTATATTGCAAGGCTGGACAGACAAACACCATCCACTACTCATCAGTCTGAAGATCTTTCTTACATTTGAATGCATGGTTCCCCACCCCACTCTAAATCAAAGTTTTAAAAGTGGTCCACAGTTGAAATAAATTTACTTTCTTCGTTATATTATTGTGGGCCACTAATAATACTCTTACCATTTATTTATTTATTTGTTTGTTTGTTATAATGAGTAGATCAAACATTACAACCTTCTAGAATCACATACATGTTAACCGCCCCATAAAAAATGGGGCATTCCATTTCCCCACCCCCAGAGCACAAGAGCCATTTTGGGCACATTTGGGGGTCATGATTTAATGTGGCACTCCAAAACACATATTTTGGTGTGCCATGCCTGAAAAAGTGCTTTGTCTGGGTCCGCAATCTCATGCAGGTCACATGACTCGCATGGGAGTGCAGACCCGAAAGATGGTGTTCTATGATTTGAGCTGCCTTACATTGGAGGGTATGGAATCAGTCCAGTGAGAAAGGCTGTCTATAGAATGCTTCCTTCCACTTCTGCAGCCTCATGCGGCTTAGACGATTGGTAACCACAGAATCTGTGGCTACTGTGACTCTGCAAGGATCTATTTCCATTACATGCAGACAGGAAAAGATTATCCATTTGGACCCAAGTTTAATGTGCTACAGAGGTTATATTCCTCTTCTATAAAGCCTTCGTCTGCTGTTGGTTTAAAGTGCCTGAGACATTTTAAACACTTTTAGTATATTCTTATAAAGTTGGTTAATGGCTCCGTGAGACAAGTGTGAAGTAATACAGGATGAAGTAATGCTAAATGTGGTCTAACGAGTAACAGAAGAAATCAGATGTGGTGCTCTTAATCCAAACGTCTTCTTTTTAAGTGCTGTTGCCAAAATGAAATTGTGATAGAGAAGTCCCGACGACAAATTCTAACAAACACATGGTAGGGAATACTCAAAAAAGTAAAAGACTATCATCATTCTAAACTTTGTCGTCTTTTAATGTTCTCCATAGCTCATTATTTTAGTAACAACTTTTTTGGGGGGTGCTGTTTTATGATGTTCCTATGAAAAGTGCCACGTACAGTGAATTGAGTGCTATTTTTCTAGAAAAAGAGGTGCCAGATCTCATCATGAGCACCTACCTTGCTCTCTTAGAATGGCAATGGTGCCATAACCCACTTGATAGGTGCTGGAAATGAGTTCTGGCGAGTTCTGGCTGAAACAGAGCCCTGAGTGAATGTATAATATAAATTAAGGATGAGATGAAATATTGCTCATGATACCTGAAGCAAATGAAAGAGGGCTTCTGAGGCCCATTTCTCTGCTCAAATTATCAGCCTCTGAGAGCTGTTTTTCATTAAAATAAATAAATCCAGAGACTGTTCCACATGTCTAATGGGGAACACGCAATTTGGCCCTTGGTATCAGAATGAAGATGCTATGCAGAAATCTGAAGCTGTCTTCTTAAATTCCTATCAATGCATCGCATGCAAAAGAATCAGAGATTTAAGACAAAACCTAGCCAGCCCTTGCTGTCTTGAACATCCTTGCCAACGGTCAGACAATTTGACCCTAGACCAATTGCCAAGGGCTATCTTTGAGACCATTTCGCTTCTCCATTTAGAATGAATAAATCTTGTTGCCATTTTTTATCACCACGTTGCTAGCGACATTGCGAGTTCACATCCAAATGAAGCACAAAAACCAACATAATGATTTCCTAAATAGGGCAAGAGCATTGCCATAGCATCAGACCAGCTGTGCCTGTGAATACACAGAACTTTTGTTTTCTCTGGGCTTTGCCAACCCCACATGGATACCCGAACATACCATAATTGGGTTACTGGCAATGTGGCGTGCGTGGGTGGGTGGGTGCATGATGCACTCTTGGAAAAACTAAACTATTTTTTAAATGGTATGACCTGACCTGAGGATGAGTGACTGCAGAGTTCATTAGCATTAGTATTAGTATTACAGAAAGGTTGTTCAGATACTGCAAATGAGACATTGGCAACAGTGTTCTTGATTGTTGCTGTTGTTGTTTTTAACTTACTGCATTTCCCCCAGAAAGGGTAAATCTGGCTTAAACAGGGGAAAATATGGGCTGTTACTTTGAGGCCAGAGTGAGCTGGTTTATTTCATGAAAAAGATGCAAGCACAAGGAGCATCAGTTCCACAATACAGTGGTACCTCGGGTTAAGTACTTAATTTGTTCCAGAGGTCCGTTCTTAACCTGAAACTGTTCTTAACCTGAAGACCACTTTAGCTAATGGGGCCTCCTGCTGCTGCCGCCCCGCCGAAGCACAATTTCTGTTCTCATCCTGAAGCAAAGTTCTTAACCTGAAGCACTATTTCTGGGTTAGAGGAGTCTGTAACCTGAAGCGTATGTAATCCGAGGTACCACTGTAAACTTAAACTCCCACTTGGAAGCACCTTGAGATGAATGTTTTTATTCTTTGAAGATAGAAATCTTAGGGGTTTGGAGTCAAATCTCCTGACTTCAGTCTGTGTATTGTATGGCTTGAAACTCTCTTCAGTAGATGATGCTATGAATGGCTGTCAGCTGTGGGCCCATTCTGATATTACCTGGGTGGTACTGGAGCTGTTGCACTGGACTAGGATGCATGGAATGAGTCTGTGGAACACTTTCTTCCCTTGCCAACTTCACCCCAGATTCAGGAGTCACAAAGTTTGGTTGGAGAAGAAAGAAGACCCATTAAAATAAATGCACTTAAGTGACTTAAATCCATTGATTCCGATGGCTCTACTATGTGTATGACTAATGTTGGATATCACCTAGTACCTGGAATTACATCCTAAGCCATTGCAATTCAGGGCTGAAACCTTAGTGTTTTACAGGAATCAAAACAGGCGTATTTTTACCATGGAAGCTGTCCAGGAGGCAATTTAGAGTTGTTCACTGCTAGGAGCTAGCAGAGTTTTCTCCAAATAATTGCTTTCAGTATATATAAAAAAAGTAGTAACAACCGGTCATAAAAGATGCAGGGCCAAGTCCTGTGTTCTTCGACCCAATTGTTCCTCAGCATACATCTGCCTTAAAAACCAACAGGAACTATGCAATTGGTTTTAACAAGTACAACATAATACCCTAAGGGGACAATGTTTTCCATGGGATGAACTCATTCTGCTCTCTCGGAAATAATGAGATACTGACCGTATTATAGAACTGACACTAGGCAGGCCAGCAGCTGGAGTAACAGAAGGGAGTGCACATCAATTTGTCTCGCTCACAAGAATAAGTCTGCAGTATCTACCTTTTAA
Source organism: Podarcis tiliguerta (assembly GCF_965153285.1). Taxonomy (NCBI): domain Eukaryota; kingdom Metazoa; phylum Chordata; class Lepidosauria; order Squamata; family Lacertidae; genus Podarcis; species Podarcis tiliguerta. The sequence goes on along the minus strand of NC_139542.1, from coordinate 27,510,771 downwards.
TGTTAGCATGGACCTATGAACATTTATAGCTGAAAAAGTCACCACATGAGGATTTTTCCTCCCACTTTCCTGCGGTGATACTTCTTTTGAACTTGCCACCAGGATTCCTATTTAAATATCATCTGAAGCAGGTTAGGCTTTTTGCTCAGTTTTCAGAGGAGCAAGTGGGATGATGAAATCAGTATCTCCCAACATAGCAACGTGGTTATCATATGGCCCTAAATGTATGCTTTTGCCAGCCTAAGCTATGAATGTGGGGATGATAGGAGTTAAAAAGTGCAGGTCTGAACCTTGCGGGACTCCATTTTCTACATCTCTTCATTCAGAGAACTGTCCATTTATTCATACTCTCTGCTTCGTGCTATTTAAAACTGATTCCTGATTCACAAGAGGGCATCTCGTATTCCACAACTGCTCAGTGGCCATAGAGGTCAGCTAAGAATTGGCATGGATTAAAGGCACATAAGAAGACTGGAAGAAGGGCATCGTAAAAAGACTGCTGCTGAGAATGATACTCTAAACACCTGCAAATTTGGGATTGTTGCCAGGTGTGTTTAATCTGCGTGATGCATTATCTAAAGATTCTCTGGCATTTTTATAATCTCATATGGTACAGCACAGCTTGTTGGGAGTCTGCTCATCATACTGAGGCCTTGTGTCTTGGTTTCTAATCTTCACACTACAAATCAGAAACAATATGAAGAGTAAGTATTTTAAGAAGTATAACAGGAAATCCCAGAATGGCCACTTACCCTAATCCAAGGTGAGCAGCAGTTGTAGCCCCTCATGGCTACCCCCCATACTCTAGGAAGTAAAATCCCTTTTTCTTGGCCGGTCATTAGATCATTCCCCAGCTAGCCGCAGTGGATGGAAGGATAGCCTACCAAAACCCATAAATTCAAACTGCCCAATCAGGGGCAAGCTGCTAGCTGGAGCCAGGGTGGCAGACCATGGTGCAGAAGTCTTCACTCTGGTCCACTGCCTGCCCATCAAAACCAGCTGCACTTGTTGAACACAACACAGCTGGGCAAAAAGTAACCCTCCCATTATGCTATCCATGCATGTTTATTGTGAACAAGAAAGGAATGTAATCCTCACAAAGTTAAAAAGCAAATAATGCTTTAGCAAACTAGTGAATCAGAGCCAGTGAGGGTGTAGTGGTTAGAGTGTCAGACTACCTGGGAGACCAGGTTTCCAATCCCGACTCAGCCATGAAGCTCACTGGGTGACCTTGGGTCAGTCACTACCACTTAGTCTAACCTACTTCACAGAGTTGTTGTGGGAATTAAATTAGAATAGAGACCTTATGCTCTGTAAAGGGTGGAGTATAAATGCAAACCCTCATCCTCATCCTCATCACAAATGATGGAAGCATCAGAGAGTAATTTGACAATAACCAAAACATCTAACCAGTTCAAAAGAACTGTGAAGAATGGATTGACACACATCAGGAACATACCAGAAATAAAACAGCCTTTGGCCCTTGTTCCTGTGTTGCCGGGGTAGTAGCTCTGAGGTTTCCATGAACTGCTTCCCATGCTACTCTGGCAATGTATGCAATAGACATAAGGATGGATGGTGTGTTTACTTCCCATGCCAGTGCAGTCAGCCTCCAGTACAGCTTTGGAAGAAGAGATTCTAGGTCAGGAAAAGGTCACAGCAGAAACAGTCCCAATCAATAGATGTTCATGGCCACCTTAAAGTTGTTGGTTTTTTTTAAAATCCTTATAGAGCTGATCACAATTTCCTGATGAAAATCCCCACCCCAGCTCTCATAAGCATCCTCACCCAGAGCATATGTAGTTTGGCCAATGTGAACCTCCCCAAATATAGAAAAGAAAGGAAAAGTGAAAAACCTAAGGCCACCCTTCAGATAAATGGATTCTGAAACTACAACCCCAAATACAAACACCAGAGATAGAGTGGAATGCATAGCAAAAAGCATGCCCAGTTATGTCCCATATATCTCTCTGATTTTGCTTTGCAAGCTCTTTATTTAAAGTGATTTTTTTTCCAGTATACTATATTTCTTTCCAGATGACTACTCCCAAGATGTTGGCAGTTATACTCTCAACATTAGTGTCTGTTGCTCCTCCAATCTCAAACAAGTTTAAACAAAACAGAGCAAAAGTATCCAAGGTTTTTGGAAATTATTAAGCTTAGCAGATATTTAACTAGGATGTTTCTTACAATAAACACAGTATCCCACCCAAGTGCATGTGAATCAATAGCAAGCACAAGCCATAGGCATAATCCTTTTTCTATGGGAGCCCCACTGAAATGGAAAGGTGATGTGCACAAGTACATTTACTCTCCTTTTTACTTCAATGAGATTTCCAGTGTATTGTGCCTAAGGTTGCCTGAATGGCAAGCTGATCTAAGAAAGTAATATGCAGGGTGGAGACTATTATGGTAGAGCAAAAATGGGAAGCCCATCACCCTCTGCATATTGTTGGACCATAATTCGCATCAACCCAGCAAGCATGACCAATGGTCATGGATGATGGGTATTGTAGTCCAACAACACCTGGAAGACACCAGGTACTTTTAAAATAATTTACCAGCAGGCATACTTTAGCAGGCATTCACAGAATAATAATGAGTGCAAGTGAGATGCAATTGTTGCTTTCTTTGAACAGATTCTAATGATTCTGAAGGGACGCGGGTGGCGCTGTGGGTTAAAGCCTCAGCGCCTAGGGCTTGCCGATTGAAAGGTCGGCGGTTCGAATCCCCGCAGCGGGGTGCGCTCCCGCTGTTCGGTCCCAGCGCCTGCCAACCTAGCAGTTCGAAAGCACTCTCGGGTGCAAGTAGATAAATAGGGACCGCTTACTAGTGGGAAGGTAAACGGCGTTTCCGTGTGCGGCTCTGGCTCGCCAGAGCAGCGATGTCACGCTGGCCACATGACCCGGAAGTGTCTTCGGACAGCGCTGGCCCTTGGCCTCTTTGAGTGAGATGGGCGCACAACCCTAGAGTCTGTCAAGACTGGCCCGTACGGGCAGGGGTACCTTTACCTTTACCTTAATGATTCTGAAGGAAGCCTTAGTCTCTCATTCAGGATGTACCAGTCATTGCAGATCAGTCAGACACCTCAATATTTTGACTTTCTTTCACTACATACATAAAATCCATCACACAGAGATACAATTTCAGATTTTCTGTGTGGGTGGGGAAGAGGTGCAATGTCCAAATGCATTACAAATTAAAATTCTGGGGGAAACCCATGTACTTTCAGGATATGAGTTGTGATTATGTTCTTTATATCTCATAGTAACAATAACCAGTTCAAGCAGTTATGCACTCATTTTAAAAACAACAACAAAGTATCAGTTTCTTTACTTAACGAAACCACCCCTGTCTCATCTGGATTAAATCTCACTTTATTAGACCACATCCAGCCATAACAGACTTCAGACACTAGTTCAGGGTCTCTACTGCAACCCTGGAGTTGGATGGAAAGGAACGCAAGAGTTCAGTATCACAAGCGTACTGAAGAATTGTACTCCAGATCTCTGAACAAACACCCCCAGCAGTTTCATGTTAAATGGCACAGAAAACAAGATAAAACCCTGTGGGAACTCATAAGCTAATAGCCATGGGACTGAATTGTAGCCCTCCAACACCACTAACAAAGCCAGCTGGGTAATGCTTTCCCTGTCTAGCCTCAGAACAAGTTGTCCACCAGGCTGGTCAAGACAATGTTCAAAGATAGTTTATTAAGGATCAAGAACATCAGTATTATCCAGATATATCTGGAGCTGATTACTGCCATATGCTTAACAACCACTTTGCCCAAAAATTGTATGTTAGACACAGGTCAGTAATTCTCCAGGAGGTAAAGAAGGCTTTTTTGAGAGAATTCCTTACCAAGCTTCCTTCAGGAAGTTTGTATCTTGGTTTTCTCTGTGGAAGCATTCATAATCTCCTCTACCCACCCAGCTATTCTGTCTCTGATTACTTCAATAAACCAGAATGACCAACAATTAAGAACACAGGTGGTCATCTCACCTCCACACTTCCAGGGATCTTTTCTACAAGCTAAAGATGAAAGATAACCATAGGAAGAAGATGGACAGAAGAGACCACATACCGCCAGATGGTTGTGGTCTACCGTGGCCACAGCAGGTTGAGACATCCTCCTGGCTTTGTTGTCCACTGGCTGAACTGATTGCTGGAGCTCACCTGTAGCTGCAGCCCATCACAGGTGAGCTATGGGGCGTGTTTGGGTCCAGTCTCTGGATGTAAAAGCCAGCCGCACTCAGGCCTTGGCCTCAGCCATTGTTGGATTCCTTCCCCCTCCACACACACACTCTTTATGTTTGTGGGCTGTCTAAGGGTAGTGGCCAGGACTTTGCCAAATCAACCAGCAGTTGGGTTGGTTGACTGATGCACACCCAATGCCTAAAGCACTGTTTTGTGGGTGTGACAGCCACCATTTCCCCTCCATAATTCTCTTGAACAATGCTGATTCTGGAACATTGTGGAGAATGCAAAAGGGTGGCCATGTTGCCAGCAAAGCTATTCCCCGGCTTAGGAAGGAAAAAAGAAGTTGTGCTGTTGCAGCTACTACTGCTAATGGTAAGCCCCAACTCTGAGAAACCATCCCTCTATGGAAATTCATTGGGATGGCCCATTCTGTTTCTCTGCCTACAAGTATGTGAAGAATTTCAAGACACCATTTGTGCATGGGTCTAGTTTGTTTGGGCTGGTCATGAGATTTCTTCCTCTGTCAGTTTTATCCCTACTGTTTTATCACCACCAGAAAACACAGAAGCTCTTAAAAGTGTGAGAGGTTGTTTAAGAGTAACTGTGTCAGCTGTCTGAGTCTGGAACATTTCCCCATTCCTGAGATTAAGCAGGGTTTTGAGGGAAGCACAAGTCATGGCAACAGGAAACTCCACCAAAGCCACCTGGGATCTAGTTGGATCTATCTAGCTAAGATTGTTACTGTATTAGAAGATAACATAGTCTGAGGTGGGGAATTGGATCCAGCTGGTGGCATGGGCCCAGAACTGCCTGCCCTCAATGACCCACTTTTGACAAGTCATATAATGTCAGGGGACAAAACATTAAAGGAAGAACTGAACATACATGCTAAGTGTGCTCCCAATCTTTCCTTTGCAGTCCCAGCTTTAATTTAAGTCAGGGCTGCAAAGGAAGCTTCTTCTTTGTTTGCAGTTGCAGCTTGAATTCAATTTGCAGCTGCCAAAGATTCCTGCTAGAATTGGGGCTTGCGTACAGAACTGAATTCCCGTCTTCCTTCCTCCTCGAAAAGGAGCTCTAGAGTGGACCCAATCCCCACAGGGCTTCCATTCAACACTGAATTTAAACATAAGATGAACCTCAGGCCAATGGCTTGTCTAGTCCAGCATCCTGTTCTCACACAAGTAGCCTCTGAGAAGACTAACAAGCTTCAGCACAAGAAACACTCTCCCCTCCCTTAGTTCCCAGAAACTGGTATTCAGAAACATTGTTGACTCTAGCTATGGAGGTAGAGCATGGCCATTGTGGCTAGTAACCATCAATAGCCGTCTCCTCCCCAAATTTGCCCAAGCCTCTTTTAAAGCCAGTTTAACAATTCAACTATGCACCTAACCCATGAACTATTATCTGTTACTTGCATATAGGGCATTGCCATGTTTAGTCCGGGTGGGCTGTACTGTTCCAGCATCCCTTTTTCTTCCTCCAACGTATACTGGTACATGTTGCACATGTTAGTTTGCAATGAATCTTGAAGGCACAAGCTGCTGCTCAGTACAGAGGTAGTCACCTGATTTGGAATTTCCTGGGTGTACCAATTGCATGGTATGCCTAATCTGCATTACATAAATAATGTGTGGCTAGGATGCTTATCTTTCCTCATATGCAACAGTAACATACGTTGTGTGATTGAAACCCTGATCATATGCCTTTATTCTGCACTCCTCATGAAGACAACGGGCTCTTCAGAAGATGCATCACACATCTTACTCTACAATTTTATAAACAGAGTGCATTAGCATGACGTAAATATATTATCGCGGGTGGGAATCAAATGCAGAACATGACATGTAGTGTTTTACACTGAGGGTCTAAGGAAGCCACGGTGCGAGGGCAGATGCATGCTGCAATATCTTAGCTCAGCTGGATGTGTAACCGATCGGCAGAGCTGTAAAATAATAATAATAATAATAATAATAATAATAATAATAATAATAATAATAAATAATAATAATGAATGCAGGATTTCATTTGAGAAGGAGCAGAATTTTCCCCGGCACAGCTAAGACCGGTATCTGGAACATTCACTCCACCTTGGCTGTTGCTGCTTTACAGAGAAGTTCATATTACCATGTTGCCTTAAAACAGTTTGAGATTTTCCTCCTTGGAGAAAGAGCTGCCTTCCAGTAATCTGGGGTCTGTTTTATTAAAATCCTATCTGAACTCTGTGCAGCTATGGTCCTCAAATGAGTCATACAATAACAATTCCCAGTTTGTAGCCAGTTCTCCAGAGAGGCAGAAGAAAAACGAAGCTGTTTCCTTTTAAGGGAATCAGATCTGTTTGCTGTGATAAACTTCTCTCCAGTCCTATTTGAAGACATTCTCCATAGCCCAAGAACTGATAGTTACAAAACCACCAACCTCCTTTTATTTGGAAGATAAACACGCATTAAGAGCAGAGAGCTTTGCTGAACATGCTACGCTACCATGTACATCTATGCAGTGACCGATACGAGAGTGCTACATATCATATAGCATTATAGAAATTAGGACATAACCTGGAAAGTTTCTTTTAGCCACTCTTGAAAACTTTAAAAAGTGAATAACGTTCCAAGTTCACACAAGCACATGATGTTGTCTGCAGCACAAGAGTCCTGTTCATGCATTACTCGTGTGTAGGGCCTAATTATGTGGACCACGGAGAGAGGCTCCACTTCTAGCTTTCCCCCAATATCATGGCTTCGTCATTCAGCAACAAGCGCTATCCCAGCTTTCCTGGCATCCGCATGTAGCATAGCAAGGCAAATGCCAGGAACCATAAGCTTGATAGTGTCCATCTCTGTTCATTCCAGCTTACTTGGTTTTTAAAGACTTACTTTTTAAAAAATAGCCTCCTGAAGAGAAGCTTCTGACAAGGCAGCAGCCATCATCTGCCTTACCTACACCTCAGCTGGTATCAGGCATAGAGTCATCCGATGATGAATCAGATACACCAGAGCTCCAGGGCCCTCTGAATGCTGAGGATTCCCTTGAGGGGTAAGGTTGCCAGACCTTCAGGGGTGACCTGGAGTCTCCAGATGGCAAGTAGAGGGTTGAGAGTATTCTTCACATGAGTAAGGGGCCTACATGTGAGCAATGATAGTTCACTGCCAAAAGCTGTCATTTTGGAGGCCAGAGTATATAAGGTGTCCAGACCCTTCAAGTGTCCCTATTTTCCAGGGACTGTCCCAGATTTACAGGAGCTGTCCTGGTTTCTGATTTGATCCCAGAATGTCCTGCTTTCCCTTAGGATGTCCCTATTTATATTGGAGAATTGTTGGAAGGTATGGGAGTCTAGTTTTGCTGCCTTGCTACGTTGCAACCTACTTGAATCTCTGTGACATTGACCTTGAACTGTTGCCTGATTTTGTCTTTGAACCTAGACTGATTGGACATAGACTGATTCTTTCTGCTTGACCCTTGGTTTCTTTGGGCTGTGATCACCTTGGTGAGTACTTAGGTAATAATAATAATAATAATAATAATAATTTATTATTTGTACCCCGCCCATCTGGCTGGGTTTCCCCAGCCACTCTGGGCGGCTTCCAACAAAGATGATAAATACACTGAAATGTCACATATTAAAAACTTCCCTGAACAGGGGTGCCTTCAACTGGGACTCTTGCTTCTGAGGGCATCTCCCAGAGTGTGGCATCATCATAGTTTCCCATAATGCCTCTGAGTCCCAACTGAGGGACCAAGGGAATTCTGGTGAAACTAATATGACGGTGGCGTCAGCTTCCTCACACCAGTGCTTCTCTTTGGCATGCAGGCCACTGTCCATCCCTGCAGTTGCTCACTACTGCTGCCAACCCTACTGTCCCTTGCAAAGTTGCAGGGAACTCAATAGGATGGTGTAGCCCAGGGCATCCTCATACCTGGCACCACTGTTGGCACATAGCTTCATTGTTTAAAACAGAATCTCCCTGGAGCTGTATAAATATTTGTGGCTACCCCTCCCCCATGTGACATGACTGGTGGAAAATTGCTTGAGTTCACTTCTAGTTGTCACAAGGAGATGGACAACTACTATGGAATGTCCTTCTCTCCTTGGCTTGGTTCCATTAAAAATAATGAACCTGCCTTCACACCCAGGAAAGTCACGTGTTCCACTGCTGGAAACCAGGACACCGCAGAGCCACAAAATGAACAGTGATTGCTTCCTTCAGCACTAAATTTAATATTTACTATATTGGAATGTTGCTGTTTTTTTAGAGTTACAATCATTAAATATGTAAAATGATTTGAAACAGCCTAAGGTATTTAGTTTTTTCTTTTTCTTTTTAGCTATTTTTCTGCTTTGGCAAATAACTAAATTCTTGCACACCAACCTGCAGCATGCTAATTAATTAGTCAACGTTGCTTAATCTCCCTGCAAACAACAAAAAATGGATAAAAAGGTTGTCTGAAAGCAATTTTGCTGAGTGAAGAGTGCATCTCTCTCTCCATTGGTGTGTTATTGCGTGCCATCATCATTACTTGCATCTCAAGTTAACTCTGGTGAAGGTAGGCGTGAATATTTCCTTTGTGTGTATCCTGCTATATGCCAGATCATCAAGATTAAGGATGAACAAAACAAGCTGAAAACTTGCTTCATTTTCAGAACTGCTAAAGCACAGTCCTCTACAAGGCGTTTCACTGACAGAGATTAAGGAAATAGCAGCTATAAAAACAAAACCAAACAAAATCCCTTGTAGTATTTCCCTTTAGATCTGAGCTCCACAGGGCACACCAAGCCCCAGGAGGAGGTCAAATACATCAGAATGGAATTGAACAGGAAATGGATTTGGCTACATCTGCTCCCTGTCATATACACAGGGCTACCCCACAATATACTTGGTGAAAAAGAAAAATAATCCAGAGAAAAAGGCCGACATTGACACAAGGTATTTGTCTTGGGAATAATGTCTGACACTGGCTAGTCAGAGTTAGTTTTCAAAAACAAAAAAGTTTGCTTTTTTTAATACAACAAAGTAGGAATAACTATGAAGATAATTAAAAGGAAAAGATGAGAACTGGCATCAAACTTCACTGAAGCAGGTAAATCAAACAGGTCTGTGGTCATTGGATATGAATATGGAAATCATTGGTTCAAATCCTGCTAATTCATGACAATTAAAAGTAAAGGTAAAGGTACCCCTGCCCGTACGGGCCAGTCTTGACAGACTCTAGGGTTGTGCGCCCATCTCACTCAAAGAGGCCAAGGGCCAGCGCTGTCCGAAGACACTTCCGGGTCACGTGACCAGCGTGACATCGCTGCTCTGGCGAGCCAGAGCCGCACACGGAAACGCCGTTTACCTTCCCGCTAGTAAGCGGTCCCTATTTATCTACTTGCACCCGGGGGTGCTTTCGAACTGCTAGGTTGGCAGGCGCTGGGACCGAAAAGCGGGAGCGCACCCCGCCGCGGGGATTCGAACCGCCGACCTTTCGATCGGCAAGCCCTAGGCACTGAGGCTTTAACCCACAGCGCCACCCGCGTCCCGTCATTCATGACAATTGCTATGTGGCTTTTGACAAGTCACATAAGCCCCTTTGGGATGTACTGGAGGGACAATCATGTTTTCAATGAATGCATGTAGGCCATGATGGAGGAATTGTTTGCTGGGATCTGTTCCCTATGCAGCATATATTTCTTCACAACTCTGCAATAGGCCTACATGTAAATGCCCCTCTCCTTGTACGCCAGGTTTCCTAATCCCACTAATATGCACAAGGGGCAAATTTAGGGGTGGGGGAGAAATTAGAGTCAGTTTGCATCTAAAGCCAACCTACCTAGTTTGCACTTTCTGAAGCAATATGTACAGCTATCTTTTGACACAAACATTCACCTGAATTTTGCAGTGGGATTTTTTTCAGCCATGTAATGTGTACAAAATACATAAACTAATGTAAAGTGAGCATATAAATGCATATGTTTCTGAAAGTCATGTAGAAAAATCCATTCAATTCAGCTACAATTTTGGGTATTATTTCTTTGCAGGGCAGTCCTAAGCACATTTACGCAGAGGTACGTCTTACTTAGTTCAATGGGACTTGCACCCTAGAACTTCAAATTGCAGCCTTGGTTTAGATTTCTTTGTAGATGTGTTTGTTTTTCCTTCCCTTTTAACACAGCCACAGCATTATCAGATATATTAGACTGAGGACATTCATCTAGTATATTACAATCTTGCACCATCTTTATGCAGGGCCAGAATGAGTACCTGGGATTCTTTGCCATGACCCATTGTTGAAGCTTGTCCTGGCCCTTCTATACATTTTCCCCTCTGGTCCAGGCTTCCTCAACCTCAGTCCTCCAGATGTTTCTGGCCTACAACTCCCATGATCCCTAGCTAGCAGGACCAGTGGTCAGGGATGATGGTCTCAAAACATCTGGAGGGCCGAGGATGAGGAAGCCTGCTCTAGTCAAACACTCTGCACCAGGCAGCTGGATTAAGCTTTCATTTTAATGTCTCACAATGCCCCAACATGGGATTGTACTGAGGCTACCATGGGAAATTAAAGTGGTAGCTAGACCCATATTTTAGAATCCAAACAGAACTTAGAGCATATGAACGATTCATAAAACATTTCAACACACACTGTAACATTTCTGAATAAGTCGTAAATTTATGAGAGCAATGTCAATAGAAACAGGCAATGAACAATAGGCAATAAACATATTTAAAGCCATAAAGTGGTATCCTAAAGTTAAATGGTATTTATCAGTCAAAGTTATGTTTCATTTTATTAATGATTTTCGCAAAAACTGGTCTGATGACAGCAACCGTTAGCCTTGCTGTTGTGTTCAATGTATCAAATTTCTAAGTAGGAATCTAACATATGGTGTCAGTTTTTGTCTCCAGATTACCAGTCATGTATGCTTTCATAAACGGCCTCAACTGTTGTGGCATTATCTTCATTAATCTAATTCTGAGGAACAGTCCATTCCAACACTCTCAGCTGTAAAAACTACAAAAGTCAGCTCAGCTTTCTCCAGGAAACAGACTTTAAAGGACTGGATAGCCTTTAAACAGATGTCAGAAGTAATTACCATTGTAAATGAAAATAAAGTTAAGATGTGTGCCGTTTCCTGTTCCTTTTATTATTTTGACCTGAAACTTACCTTTCCCTTATAGAGCTGCATAGAATCATTAATAAAATATTTGTGTTCAACAAGGGAATTCTTTTCCAAAAGTTTATGTGCCGCCAATGCATAATAATCAATCTTCTATAACTCAGTTCTTATAAACCTTCTGCTTCTTTATGAGTAGTTGTCTGAGACTCAGGGCTGCTAATTCTAGTGTTACTCTGCTTGATGGCATACAAGGAAATGGATGGGAAATGGCTGGTTTATGATTCTTGTAACCTAAGAACTGTCAGGTGTTCCAACCAGTTAGGTGACCTTCCCAAATGGTCACTGCACCAGTCTCTCACTAAAACCAATGGCCAAATCCCCATGGGTCTGAACGGCACTGTTCCAAATTGTGCTGACTGTTGCCCCTGTCCTGAGGTAGCTATCCTGGATTTTGCTATCAAGGCTGTAGATTCTAGCTAGTGCACATGAATAAATAGACTCCATGGTTGTCTTGTTTCCCATGATCACATGCACCAATCAGAGGGGATAGGCACCAGCTCAGCAACAACCAGCGTGGTCAAGGAGTCACTCTCCTAATGATGGAGCCACTGTGGAGTCACTTTCCTAATGATGGCATTGCTGCAGTTTACCAGGATGGACCTAAGGCATGGCTGGCAGTGACAAGGTCATGGCTGTGTGGGTATACTTATCTTATTGGAACCCCAAAATTATTGGTATGGTCCATTAGCATTCTATACAGTACACAAAACATGTGACCATTGCTCAAGAAGGACCACGTAAATGTTCTGCATTTATAAGAAATTGTGTCCTTTTTAGTATTGCAGCCCCCATACTTTGGAACTCCCTATCTATTGACATCAGGCAGGTGCTTTCACTATCTCTTTTTTGTGCCTGCTAGAAACATCTTTGTCTAGGCAAGACTATCCAAGCATGTTGAATGCTGGCATGTGTTTTAATCTTGTTTTTAGCCTGTCATTTGTTTCATTCATTCATTCATCATCCAACCCATCTGGCTGGGATGCCCCACCCACTTTTAAATAGTTGGGTTTTTTATTGATTTTTATTATTATTACTCTTTTTGTAAACTGGTTTGAGGTTTCATTACAATCAAGCAGTAAACAAACAAACAAATGATATGTGAAATGAAGGGGAGTTATTGTGATATTGTGATATTACTTCAAAACTATTGGTTAAAGTTTAAAAATCACTACAGGTTTATTTCTTATTTTATTAATCCCCCTTTTTTAATCTTGCTCTTCATAGGACCATGCACCCATCTATCCAATTTTATTCTTCCTTCAACAAACCTGTGAGGTAGGGAATGCTTTCTTTGCTATCTTCTACTATAATTTATAGGACATATTATGCCCAAAGGTTCTATAGATATGTGTATGCCTAGGACTGGGATTTGGCCATTGTGTTTGTGTAGTTTTCAACAAAGACTTCACCTAGAAGTCCCAAATTCAGCTGAATTCTGCCACAATTTTCATCCACAGAAGAGTCCTCTGTCTCTGATCATACGACCTAACCGAGCAACAATGGCGAAAGCCAAGTGTTTGATCTGATTTAAGCAGTCGGCTGATGCTTTATTTTTAGTGTCACCTAGTGGTACCAACTGTATGTTTTTGTTAATTGTGTTCAAGAGGGCTTTTTTCTAGGCCAGCTATGCAAATCAAAATCTGATGAAAACAGCAAGTGAGGGGCAAACAAGAGATGCATGCAATATGTCTTTGTTCTCAGTTACTATTTCAATGCCTTGTTTGTTCAAATAAAGGACAAGGATTAGTGTCTCCCCCAAACCTCAAACTAATTATTGCACTGTGCCCGGTTCTCTCTAAAGATTTCACCACGTCACTTCTCATTAGATTATTTTATAATGCACCCAAGTTGGTTTTAACAATGGCCACAATAGAGGAAGGCCTGTTATGCTTTCCCCACTGAAGAGTAATGTAGGTCTGAATTTCAAACCACTCTTTTAGCCAAAATTGTTCCCATGAGACGCTGAAAACCGCAAGAGCCACTCAGCAGCCAATCCATCCAAGTTCTTTCCCTATTGTTAATATTATTTACAGCAGCCTTCCCTGGCCGGATACTCTTCAGATAGTTTGGACTACAGCTCCCAGAATCTCCAGCTATTGGCCACGGTAGCTGGAGCTGATGGGAGCTGGGAGTCCAAAGCATCTGAAGGGCACCAGATTAGGTAATGCTGTTTGACCATTAAAAACTGAAACTGCAAGCAAACATTCAATCAATCAATCAATCAATCAATCAGTCACATCTATTACTACTTCAGTACTCAATCTGCTTGAGTATTCCATCCTTAAAATCCATCTGTAATGCTAACAGGGAAGTTATTCCAGGAGTTATTAAATGTGGACTTGAGATATCTAACCTTCAGTTAAGGGTGTACACTTGGTTGGATTAAAACATTATGCTGATCCATGGTTCTATTTATTTATACCCCACTATTTTCACTGAAAGGAACTCACCCTTCCTACAAGTAGCTGGGGAGAGAATTTAAAGAGCCTTTGCTTTCACATCTAGCAGTTAACAGCACCATCTGATTCACACCAACTTCACCTTTGGACAAATAAAATAACTGGCTAATTTCAAGCAAGTTTTCATCAAACAGTAGTTTCCAAAGCTGGCTTGCTGAAACTATAGTTAGTGCTAACCACAGTTCTCAGTTCAGACTACACAGTTAACTAAAAGTGGAAACACAACATTCCAAACTCTCTTGGCTACATGGGAAGGGATGAAGGGAAGGTGGAGCTCTCGTGCCCAGGAGAAGGCTTGGTTTCTTTATGTTCCCTAAACCATGTGACTTCCAAATGTGGTCTTTATATTGTAGTGTAGAGGTGGCTAAACATTATACTGTGGGTTCCATGGCCAATGGTCAAGGATGAGAGGAACAGTAGTCTAACATTTGGAAGGCCATCGGTTCACTAGCCTTGTTGTAGTGAAACAGAGCTAACTACAGAAGGAATTGACCTATATTGCAACTTACAGTATATTTTCACAAGTCTTCACATTCAAAACCTTAATCACAAGGCATATAATCCATCCCCAAAAGATGAATGAATGAAGAAGCAGTCCATCAGGATGGACACAATAGAATAGAACTCTGCTGGGCACTTTGCCGACCAACATTCCCAAGCATGTGGTCTCATGAATCATGGAGATGAATCATGACCCAGGTGTTTTCAGAAGTTACTTTACCCTTGCTTATGCATAAGATACAGACATCAAATTACAGCTTGTTCATTGCATTTGTTCTTATGTAATAGCAAGCTAAAATGTGCACTCGTATACTGATCTAGTGCCATCTTTTTACTACTGTCCTAGAAGACAGCTAAATTATTATTATTTTCTTGCCTGGGACTTGATTTCCCTCCTAGTTTCATTAGCCATGAAATTATTCTTGCCTTCCAGATTATTTCCATATGCTTTTAAAAACCCGGCCAATTAAATTTGGCAGCTAGCCTTTGAAGCAAGTGATACAAAAGTGAATGTCATGCAGAAAAAAGAACCCAACAAATGTAATGACGAACATGAATCATTTCAGTTACCCAAATTTGGACTGTAAATCTTCCATCCTGGTTCAGAATAATAGACTGGCCTAACCAGAAAGGTTTATTCCAATCTAGTCCATGCACAGTAAACTAGAATGAATGGATTTACCCCATTGATTTAGTGACCTCAGCTGGCCCAAATATTGTGGAGTCTGAATACTTTGGATTTACTCCATTATGGACTGGGATGTTTGAATGCAAAGATCTCTCAAGGTGGCAGTAGGATAATATTCGTTTAGAAAGGCCAGTAGTTGCTTCCATCTTGACACTATGACTCAGTTTGGACAGCTCTCATAACAAGCCTGAGAGGAACATTAGGGTGTGAGAGGATGCCTGGTCAAAGGTCACTCAGTGAGCTTCATGGCTATTTCAACTCTAGTCCTGTTCCTAACTAGGTATATTTACTACACATATTGAATAGATTTGGCCCTATTAAGACTCTATCTTTGATTGCTATGTGCACCTTTTAAAAAGTTTATATATCCTTTATTTTATTTCTTCACACTCTCACATGTCTGTTTGGATACAAATATGTTTCCATTGGCTGCCGCACAGTTAACTAGCATTGCATTAGCATGATTGCTTATTTGGTACAATGCCCAAAAGACAGATAAGTTTACATGAGAAGAAGAAAAACTGCTCACTGTTAAGGGTAACACAAAGATTAGATAATGGCTGTCAAAAAACAACAACCCTCAATATGATATGCACAACTGTCATAGGAACACTATTGTTCATATAAAACTGCTCTTTCATTTATTTACCTTTTATTCTTACATGGCTTGGAATTTCTTCAAATAAACATTTTAACACCTTCAGAGTAGGTACAACCCAGAGGAATATTATTTAGACCCGTGAGTTAGAACTTTGCTACACTCTTGCCTCCTTTCCATACAAAAGACCGCCAGAGTGGAAGCCACTTTCCCATGATTTAACCTCATCACAGGAGGGCACTTGTGTATATTCTAGCCACAGAGCTGGGTTGGATCATGTGGGTCTTCCCCATGTGATCAGTTTAATGGTCTATCAGGTTCTGACCATTATCCATGATGGCTAGGAGGGGATCAACATTTGAAAGGCCACAGCTTTCCAAACCCTGGTCTAAATCAAATGCTTGGCTCCTTATCCCAGTGTGCATATATCCAGGAGGACAGAAGAGGGGAGAGAAAAACAGATTAAAGCACTTCAAGAAGTTTTCAGTGCCAGGCAGGCCTGGGACCCTATAATTCCATACAACAGCCTAGATGCTAGAACAGGATACTTAGAAGCTTTGCTGAGTCACTAGTTCTCTTGGGAAATCTCAATATCAGAACATACTGGAAGTTTGGCAGTCTTCCCTCTCCCTCATAGGCAAATAGTATGCTGGGAAAGATTAGAACCCAAGAGAGTCCCATGACTATCATGGATTTTTGTGTGTGAGAGGGTTGCTTCAAACAAGCCCCCTTTTCCCAAGCTTGCTATTTTTTAAACAAGAAATTAAAAGCATTTCATCTCATTTGTTTTATATTACAGCCCATGGCTCAGGCCAATAGTGTTCAGATCAGTCGACAAAAAGAGGACAGCAAAGTGAAGCACTGAACTGGAGTGGAGCTGGGAATCACTTGAGGAGATTCTAATATTCTATCACGGGCCTATCAAAATGCTATTCTCCCTTTTTTCTTGCTTTTATTTCTTTGTTTGCATGCAGCCAAAAATGACAAAGGGTTGGATCCTGAGTTGCGCTTTTGGTGGAGTTATCTTTTAGTGGAGGCTCTTTTTGTGTGTGTCAATTTCTTCTTCCCTCCGTACCCCTCTGGAAAAGTTTTCCAGAGGGCCGGGAGGTGCTCTAAAGCAGGTCTGGGACTCTGTAGAGGGAAGGGGAGATTGCAATTTATTTACTGTATTTATAACAAACTTTTAAATCTAAGGAACTCAAGGTGGAATACATGGTTCTGACCCACCACATTTGATCCCCACAACAATCCTGTGAAGTAGGTTAGGATAAGATGAGAAGCAGTGACTGGCCCAAGGTCACCCAGTGAGCTTCATGGGCAAGTGGGGAGTTGAAGAGGTCCTAGTCCAAAGCCTTAACCACCATACTACACTGGCTCACATTAGCAAGAAGCACCTCCCTACTCCCTTCTTCCAGTGAGTAGCCTCTGCTAGATCTCAGTGCCTTCAGATCAGCAGCCATTTTGGACTAGAGTGGATGAACCTATCAATTTTCTGTTCTCTCTTTTTTTTCATTTTCCCAATCTTAAATTTTAAAAAGTCTTATTTAAATTCTTCAGCATTTTAGTGTGGATTTCTCCTAGTAAATACACTTGTATGTGGCTTTTAACAAACATGCAGTTTTGCAAGCAATTTTCCATAATGCTTTGCATTTCTGCATGTTATTTTCACTAATATGTGCATTTTTGTACATTTTCTTGGCTGGAGATTGCCAAATTGGGGAGATCGTAACTTTCGAGTGATGGTTGTATTTCAGTTCGCTTAGTGTTTCAGAAAATGCAGATTTGCTAAATTCACCTGTGAATGTGAAATGCATCTTATTTCTCCATCAACACTAGTTTGAGCCCAATCCAAAACTGAATGCACCTTGAAGACTAAGACGTTTATTATGGTCTAAGCTTCAGTGTGCTATAGTTTATTTCACTCAACTGTTGATTCCACAGGTTTCAATGAAATGATACCACCAAGTACAATTGCTGAGTAGCCTCCCATTCATTTCAGAGTGTTTTCTCCAAATATACTTTTGAAACACTTTTTCATGCAATAGGTACATGAGTCTATGGAATTCACTGCCACAATTTGTGGTCATCTAAGACATTAGCTTAGATTACTATTTAAATATTTTATTTTTTGGGATTTGGTGTACATATGAAGAATCGTCCTTGAAAAGACTATGAGGTGTGCTCACTAAGAAACACGTCCATGTAAAGAAGCAGTATTGCCTCCAAAATCCACAAAGCAAAGGGAAAGAACAGAGAGTGGCTATCTTGTGAGTTCCCACAAGGCTGCTATCAGAAAATAAATGCTGGTCTAAATGGATAATGGTTTGATCCAGAATGGTAATTGTTACATCCCTAGTGATAGGAATAATAGAACACAAAATTACCAGTTATGCTTGATTTGAATAAAATTGAATGTATGCAATTGCCTACCTCATAATGAAGTCCCACGGATGCAATATCTTTGTTTCTTATCCCTCAGATCTGATTATCCCTTTGCATAGATTCTTGTTTCACTTTTAGACTGTGGTCCCCCACCACAATCTATTTTATTTAAATAGTTTCTATTGCTTTCTCTCTCGAAAGTTTCACTAGGTGGCAGGATTCTGCTATCTCTTGCAAAGCAGCAGCTACATTCAAGAGGTGGGAAGCTTTTCTCTCTCAAAAAGAAATCTACTAGTATGTTGCCAGAATGTTTAATAATCAAATATCATGATACATGCATATGATATTTGTACATATGAACTGCCTAGAACCACTGTTTAAGAAAAAGCTAGTGTCTTTTTTCATATAGAGTGAGGCAATGTTCTTTACAAACAGAGGATAACTTTTAAAACATATTTGTAATCTTATACTTCCAAGTTATTTTGCTTAACTATTTGAAAAAACAAACTGGCCTAACAGGGCTGAAGAAAGTTGTCTTGAGCATCGCATCCATTTTAAACAGGCATCATGTTCTTAGTTACCTGTTTAGAAGAACTAGAAGACAATGAAAGTTCCTCATTCTCTTTTCCTTTCTTATTGAAACATAATCTTATGCATGTTTACTCAGAAGTAAATTTGATTGAATTAAATAATGCTTGATCCTAAGTGAAGTCATGCAATATATTTGTCTCACTGAATTCACTCAACTTGCTCCAAAATTAGTTTAGATAGCACTGTCATTTCCTGCTAAGTAAATATGCATAGGATAGGGCTGCCTCAGCCTACCTATTTCTTCAAGTTAAGATGTTCTGATTTATAGTAAGTAATCCAAAATTAAACCTAAAACTTACTCTCTCAAGCATTATGGACATAGAAGTGTCGTATTCAATGGTAAACACAAGTTGCTCCCCAAACACAATAAAATGGCACCCTAATTAATTCTCAGATTATTTTTTTAAAGAGTTCTAAAACATGATTCCCCCCCCCCATACAAAACTCCTGAAAATGCAGAAGATTTCAGAGTAACTTCTCACATGATCCATAATGCAGATCACAAATCTCCTACAAATTATTAAATATACATCAGGACATAAGCAGCATCTCATAAAAGCAATTCAGGCTGGTGTGAGGCTGATAAATAT
Organism: Podarcis tiliguerta; assembly: GCF_965153285.1. Classification (NCBI taxonomy): domain Eukaryota; kingdom Metazoa; phylum Chordata; class Lepidosauria; order Squamata; family Lacertidae; genus Podarcis; species Podarcis tiliguerta. The sequence goes on along the minus strand of NC_139542.1, from coordinate 27,491,609 downwards.
TAAGCAACAGTTTCATCAACATGCTTTCCAAGATTCCTCAAAACGGTAAGCACATTTTCTCTCTCGCAGCCATACATTCGTTCCTTTGCCAAGAAGACTAGAAGGAAAGTGTCACAAATCTCTCATCAAAGGAGGGCTTGCTAGTTGAAGTCCCAGAGTCCTAACTGTACAGAGTTCTTTCAACACCATTCAGCAAGTTCAACAGGAGCTAAAAGCCATCAGCATCTCATAGGACTTGAGTATTTTTCTGCAAGGCAGGAGGAAACCTTTGTACTTTGATCGACATAAGAAACTTTCAGAAATGTTAGCTTTTTAAAACTAAACTCAACTACTTAAGAATACACTTGAGAATTCCATTAACCCAAACCTAAATCTGGAGCCGGAATATAACCTTCATCAGGGTTTCTCAACTAGACATACTAACCCCTCTCCCAAGGAAACAAAACATCCTGCAGATACTTTCCTTTTCACAAAACATTGATAAAGACATTCTCACCATCCTACCTTGGCAATCTGCAAAGGCTGCTTTTCTTCCTTGCCACCTTGAAGTCTAAAGCCCCAGGGTGCTCCTCCAGTCATGGTGATGCAGATATAATCCCCAGTACCCATTTTTTTTTCCTTGGGGAGGTTAGGCAGTATTCATTTGCAGAAGTAATTTGAGGTGGGGGGAAAGAGAGAGAAATCCTAGATGCTGTGGATGTTCACTGAACTTGAAGCTTGCTTTCCCGTTTGGTGTTAGAAAGGGAGAGAGAGAAAGAGGCGCAAGCTCGCTCCTGCTGACACTGCCTGCACACTGCACTCTGTAGCATAGTCATTGACTGAGAGCGAGGGAGTTTTCCCGGACCAAGGGAACAGCCCACTCTTTCGTCAGTTGGCTCTGCTCAGCCCACCTTCATGGCAAAGCAAAATGATGTCAAGGAAGCACAAACGAAAGGTACTATTTGACCATGAGGCAGAAAAGGCTATATTTAAACCCAAGAGCATTTGCCCATGACAACTAAATCAAAACAGCAGAGACGAGGACTTGTAAATCTCCCCCAGACAGAGAGTTTACTTTTGTAAATGTTACCAGACTTGTTAAGTTACAATTGCAGCACGTTTTGTATTCTCCTAATCCAAACAAAGTGTGTATATATATTGGGAAGAGATGGGTTCACCCCCACTGCCCTCTTCTCTTATATACACTATATTGAAATGTCCCACTGAGAGTGGATTCGCAACAATGCTATTCACATTCATGGGGTTATTGCAATGATTAAGCAGCACCCTAGTCTTCCGAAGGTTTTAGCACATGTGGCCTTCTCTCTCCATTAAAGACTTTACAGGATTTCTAACCAGAAAACATCTAAGGTTGCCATAATGGCTTTTCTCCTACCGAAGAAGGGTACCAAATGCATTTTGCTCCGTGATGAATGCTCTCCAAACAGGCAGGTCATAAGCACTGGGTTTGCTTGGCATGTGACATCAGGGTATCAGAAGAGGTGGTGATGAACCAATTGGGAGGAGGATCTCACAGTGGAAGGGAGGGACGGGAAATCCCACACACAAAGGTGTCATGCTAATATGTAACCTTGGTGGGTGTTCAGGGGATCTAAGGGCAAGATGAGCACAGACAGGGGAAGTGTCGCCTCAGTGAGTTTCATGCACTGAATAAGTTTCATGCATAAGCCATGGTGACCCACACAAATCCTCAGAGCCCAGACAGAAAAAATATTTCAAATGCATTATTTTAAAATTCTCATGTTTTGAAGGCAATTGTAAGATTTAAGCACCTATCCTTTTGTGCAAGTGTATCAGGCTCAGGAGGGACGCGGGTGGCGCTGTGGGTAAAAGCCTCAGCACCTAGGGCTTGCCGATCGAAAGGTCGGCGGTTCGAATCCCCGCGGCGGGGTGCGCTCCCGTTGTTCGGTCCCAAGCGCCTGCCAACCTAGCAGTTCGAAAGCACAATTAAGTGCAAGTAGATAAATAGGGACCGCTTATTAGCGGGAAGGTAAACGGTGTTCCGTGTGTGGCTCTGGCTCGCCAGAGCAGCGATGTCACGCTGGCCACGTGACCCGGAGGTGTCTCCGGACAGCGCTGGCCCCCGGCCTCTTGAGTGAGATGGGCGCACAACCCTAGAGTCTGTCAAGACTGGCCCGTACGGGCAGGGGTACCTTTACCTTTACCTATCAGGCTCAGGGGATACCTAGGACTGTAACAGAAACTGGGCCTACAAAGGGATGTAGTGAAATGGCATTTACAGGAGCAGGATTTGACGGATGACTATCTGACCATGTACAGTGGTACCTCTAGTTACAAACTTACCGTACTTGGTTCCAGAGGGTTCTTAACCTGAAACTGTTCTTAACTAGAAGGGTGCTTTTGCTAAGCGCTCCAGCACATGGTTTCCGTTCTCATCCTGGGGCAAAGTTCTCAACTCGAGGTTACTCTTCCAGGTTACTGGAGTTTTTAACCTAAAATGTTTGTAACCTGAGGCATTTGTAACTCGAGGTACCACTGTATTGGCCTGTTATCAAAGTGGTCCTTTAGCAAAATGAGTTGCTGATGCAAGTAGGAAGAAAGGGAGATTGGAGTGCAAGGAGTCTTGATTTTTTTTAAAAAAAAATAATGCTTTGTGCGTCTGTGTCTAATCTTGCCACTTCCTAAAATGTATTAATTGCTGTGTGTGTTTTCTCTTTTCGTAAATCTACTAAATAATAAAATTAAATTAAATTAAATCAGAGTTAAGGGGTTTTCTCAGGACAGTGTAGAGCATGTGTGCTGTGTCTCATTTGTGGCACTCCCCCTCCTCCTGATAGGAAATGCTCCGGTTGGGGGGGGATGCGACAAAACGATGATGGGTCAAAGAGGTTTAGTTGGGGAGAGTGAGAAAAATCCTGAGGAATGTTGGAAGGTATGACAATGTCTGAATAGGGCTTATGTTTGTGAGAGAAGGAGTGCTATGGCTGCTTCTGGGTTTCCTTGTGCACTGGGGCCCTATATGGCTGCTTAAGCATTGCTTTTCTGGTAAACTGCTCCTTACTACTGATGAATTGTTCCTTAATTGTCCTGTTATTAACCAACTCCTGCCGGGAGGAGTGTGCGTTAATTACTGATTTCTTTTCACTTTTTAAAAATATTTTTTGTGGGAAAGTACTATTTTACTATAAAAATAAGGCAAAGGGAGGAAATTTTACAGTAATTATTATTATTATTATTATTATTATTATTATTATTATTATTATTATTTTATTCTTTGTACCCCGCCCATCTGACTGGGTTTCCCCAGCCACTCTGGGCAGTTGACACAATATATTAAAACATAGTAAAACATTAAACCTTAAAAAGCTTCTCTATACAGGGCTGCCTTCAGATGTCTCCTATAATCACTCATATGCTTGAGTGGGCACCACTACTGAGTACTTAGTACTCAGTAGCTAATGTACTTAGTAGCTAATGTAAAATAGAATCAATGTGAAATTCTGCTGTTTTACTATAAAGATAAGAAAAAAGGCAAAGTGAAATGAAACCAGTAGTTTAACACTGTGAGGAACAAGTAAATGGGAACCTTAAGGTGAAATTCAGCAGTTACTTATTAGAAATGCTAACTGTGCTGGAGGAGGCAATAAGAAAAAGAGAACGCTATGCCTTCCAGAAAGGAAACTTCTAATTAAATGCACAGAAGCACTTTAAAGCATCAACACAAATTCACCGTTTTACATTGGACAGGCTTGTGCCTACAATTGCATATTTTTTGGTGGGAAGGGTGGCAGCTACAAACTATATCTTGGGACTGGGGGAATAAGAGGGCAACACAGACAATTCTAGATTAGACTAGTGATGACATTGCCTTTCATCCAGACTAAGTTAATTTATTTTAATTCCGATCAAAATCAATGGGTAAAATTAGTCATGACTAAAATTTCATTTATTTCAAAAGGGAACTATGCAACTAATTCATTCTGGATCCAAACCATTGTCTGGTTAGTATAAAAAGTGAGTTTTAAAAGATGGCAATTCCAGGCTACACAGCACTCTCCCATTTCTTTTCCAAATTACTAAATCCATGCCTAGTGACCCCAACACAGGGATTTCTGAGATTCAGCATGGAGATTGGTGTATCACACCCATGCACTTCATCAAAATGTGAGGCCATTTGTCACATAAGGACACAACTTGCAGAGAAACATTCATTCTAAGAATGTGAGTCCCACAAGAGGGGTTTAAAAAGTAGTTCTCATAGCCTTATTATCTCTACGAATTACTTCTTATTGAGCATCCATAATTCCAGTTACCATATATGACTATCTAAATTTTTTATTTATTGGTATATCTTGCTTTTAATGCTATCTTTATCTCTTTCCACATTCTTTGCAGGATTCTTTTGGGATTTATGCATTACTGTACATAAATCGGAAAATGCTTCATTGCAAAAGCATCAACAGCTGTCTTACTGTAAAAGCTAAAACAGAGATCAAAATGTTAAACAAATTACTGAGGAAATACAGTATTTCAGTGACTTGTGCGATAGAAAAGAGGCTCTTCTACCAGTTAAGAAACACAGATTAAGATTCTCAAGAAACAAAATTCTGCTGCTTTTTACCTTTTATACCAGAATGGGAAACTTTTTTCAGTCTGAAGGCCACATTCCCCAATGAGAAACTTTCCAGGAAGTACATGCTAGTCGTGGGAAGGGCCAGAAGCAAAAAGTGAGGAGACTAATTGATGTAGATCTTACCTTTGTACACAGTGGTATATTCCGGCAGCCAGCCATGCACAAGTCTAGAGATTTTTATGCACCCAAACAAGAGGCATTACCTTTCAAGGACACATTCCAGCCAGGTGGAAGCACCTGAGGACATGCAGCAAGGCCACTGGGAGAACCCACAGGGCCAAACAAAGGAGGTTGGAGGTCCATATTTGAACCCCAAATCTGAAGATCCCTACTCTTGGCTAGATAATCCTCTGGGTCTCTTCCAACTCTATGATTCTATGTGTCGTAATCATCTATCCAGAGACCTGTGAGGGACTGTTTCAATGCCTGTTTCAACTTTCTAGAGTTTAAAGTCATAAACTGACTCTTCAAAGATAAACTGAATTGCTTTTAAAAACACACACATCACAAAATCTCTTTAAAATTTATAATGTGTGATGCTTTTTGTTTTGATTATGATTCAGGCCCTTTATCCACACACTTGAGTTTGTTTTCCGAATCTTGTCATGTGCTCTGAGAAACTGAAGTTTGAGGCAAGTATCTGCAATTAATTTTGGCTGCAATCTTGGCCTGCAATTTAGGCTTATGAGATCTGAGCAGGGATCTGTGCTGAATAAGACACCAGAAAGCTGGTTAACTCATTGCATGAGTGGATTTCTGGTCAATATATTAAATAAGAATTGGCCTCTTTTGTGACTCTCTCAAGGCACACACTCCTTGGCTAACTAGTCAGAGCGGGAGGGGTGGGAGCTATAACAAAACGGTGCTGCCCCTCACAGTGGAGAACAGAAAGGCTGCTTGGAAACTGCAGCTGATCCATTCCTACCTGGCATGCAAAGACCCCAGAGGCTGCCACTCCTTGTCCTGGAGTCCCATTATAGTCTGGTGACAGTTTCTGATTGTGCAAAAGCAGAGGTCAATGCACACACAAACACAGTGTGTGTGTGTGTGTGTGTGTGTGTGTGTGGCTGCCATGTGAAGGAGGATGCATCACCACTGTGAGCAAGCAAACAGGAGATAGAGAAGCAGGTAAAGCCCCCCGCCCCCCAGCCAAATCTGCTGTCCCTTCCAGAGTGCTGCTTGGTAGCTTTGGCCCTGGGCTGAGAGAAGTCGGGGGGTTGGGGGTTGGGGGGGGGAGTAATAAGTGGCAGAAGGTCTTCTGTCTGCTTCTTGCCAGCTTTTTCTCTGCTTAGTGTCACATATTTGTCTCTCACATGCACTTTATGGGCATTTGGTGGCACACTGTAAAAAGGTGTTTCTGCCACTGTTCATTCCCCACCACCATGGAAGTGCATCTGACACCTTCATTGTATAGTTTTTTGTCATGAGTTGTGGAATTCCCTCCCCATCTAGCTTTTAAATTATACCGCTTTTAGCAAATGTTGAAGACTCACTTCTTTACCCTGGCATTTGAAACCTGAGATGTGTGTTTTGAGGTCTTCCCTTATTTTTGTGATTGTAATCTGTTTTAACTGTTTTTAATTCTTAATTTGAAATGGTTATAAACCACCCTGGGACCAGCTGGTGGAAGGCAAGTAATAAATGTAAATAATAATAGGTTGAAGATATGCCTCTTTCCATTCTTAAGGAAATGAGCCCTGAATGCTCACTGGAAGGACAGATCCTAAAGCTGAGGCTCCAATACTTTGGCCACCTCATGAGAAGAGAATACTCCCTGGAAAAGACCCCAATATTGGGAAAGATTGAGGGCACAAGGAGAAGGGGATGACAGAGGACGAGATGGCTGGACAGTATTCTTGAAGCTACCAGCATGAGTTTGACTAAACTGCGGGAGGCAGTGGAAGACAGGAGTGCCTGGCGTGCTCTGGTCCATGGGGTCATGAAGAGTCAGACACAACTCAATGACTAAACAACAACAATTCCTCTTTAACCTGACCTGGGATAGCTCAGTTGGTGGAGCAGGACGCTCTTAATCTCAGGGGCCTGGGTTTGAGTCCCATGCTGGGCAAAAGATTCCTGCATTACAGGGGGTTGGACAAGATGACCCTCGTGGTCTCTTCCAACTCTACAGTTCTATGATTCTCTCTCTCTCTCTCTCTCTCTCTCTCTCTCTCTGTGTGTGTGTCTGTTTTAAACTGGTTCTTCTGAAATTTAGCTCAGTTGCAGCATTAAGGGGCAGTCTTGCCCACATACCTGCATTTCAAATCACATGTGACTTTACCTCCTAAATCTGTGGATATTGTGGAGTATAAAACATAACCACAAAAATGCTCTTAAAATGAACTGCTTATATCAAAGAACAAGCCTCTGAACCTCAGTACGCATCTTTCCTTCCCTCACTAAAATCTCTCCCCCTTCCCCCCACAACATGAAACAACTCCCCAAATTCAGCTTCACATGTGGAACACCTGTGGAACACACCTTTAATCCTTAGAGCAATTACTTAAATAGCTTGCATTCCTCTTCTGTGTTGTCAATTGGGAATAACTGTAGGATAAAACCTTAACAGATGTGGTATTAGCAGCAGACCGTGTCACTTTTCTTTTATGTTATCTCCCGTAAACTAGCATATCGGCTTGACAGTTGTGCTTAGCTACAAAAGAAGAAAATAGTAAAATATGTAATCCGGAATAGCCAGAAGAGAATTTAAAACATTCTGTCTGTACAGATAGAAAGCTTTCCAAAGCAGAATATGAACCTGTTGGAAATTGGTGCCTATTACATCACTGTTTACATGGCATAATTTTGTAATGGTTTTGCAAAGCAAGCGTTCAGCTTAACCTTCAAGGATCTTCAACATTTTTGTTAAATAACTTAATTACTGTGATTATAAATTTATATCATCAAATATATACCACGATGGGAAAATTGTTTCCAGCTGCCCACTCCTTGCGTTTGGGCCTTATAATGGGCCTTTGGCCTTCCAGATGTTGATGAACTACAACTCCCATCAGGCTTGGCCAGGCTTACTAGGGCAGATGGGAGCCGTAGTTCAACAACATCTGGAAGGTGAAAGGTTCCCCATAAGAAGATTCAGTAGGAGAGGGACTGTGAGTTACAGCATGACTTCAGCAGCTGCCTGAATGGCAAAGTGAAAGGGGTAGTGATACTTTGTGGAAGCTGAGGCCTAGATACAGTATTTGATCAGACTAACTTGATTCTTGGCTAATTTGTAGCAAGCAAAGCAGCAGTAACAGAAACATCAAGGACAAAATCTTTAAACTCAATTGTTTTGCTACTGCCTGGAGGCGTAATGTTGCTATATTTATAGTACTGAAAAGTTGTGGGGTGGGGATTGTTCGTTGTTACATTTGTTATATACTGTATTGCTGTTGTTATGAAATTACTCCTGTAATTGTTGATTTTGTGTGTTCTAATTGTTTGCTGCTTTGACGATATGTTGTCTGTGGACAAGCAGCGTGCAAATAATGGGGTGGTGAGGGTGGTGATAATATATACTGCTATGATTAGAGAGAGAAATCCAAACATGATATCAGACAGAATGAAGGGGATAATAGGCAGATCTCCACCTGAGCTGAAGTTCACCATTCTGGCTCAGCCAGAGAGACATCAGTGTAAATCCTCCATCTCAAAAATGGCTCAACTAAGGCTGAGGTAAGTCCGGACAAAGTGTTTGCTTTTTAAAAAACAGTTTATAGGTTCTATTTACAATCAAGTAGTATGCAAAGTTTGTTAAATAAAATAACTATGGATTGTCTACTTTCCCTTTAGCTCTCTTTCTCGCCTATCAAAGAACCTGTATGTTTTACTTCAGGATGCAGACACACCTGGTTAACAGTATTTCCAGAGATGAGGAATCAGCAACTGCATATTTATTTATTTAGCCAGTGCAGGAAAGGGGATGCATGACAAGATAGCCCAGCCTTCATGTGCCTGCTGCCCTCCAGATGTTTTGAACTACAACTCCCATCAGCCCCATGATGGAAGGCTAACAAGCAGGATTTGAGGGGAAAGTACTCTCCCTCCTGTGGTTCCCAGCAACTGGTATTCAGTAGCATTGCTTCCTCCAACAATGGCTGGCAGAGCATAGCCATCATGGCAAGCAGCCTTCCATAGCTCTCTCCTCCATGAATTTGTCCAACCCTCTTTTGAAGCCATCCACTTGGTGGACATCACTGCCTCCTGTGGGAACAAGTTCCATAGTTCAAGCTATGTAAAAAAAGTACTTCCTCTTTCTGTGTTCTGAATCCTCCAAGAATTCACCTTCATTGGATGTCCACAAGTACTAGCATTAGAGAGTGAGCCCTATCCACTTTATCCATGCATAATTTTATAAACTTCTGTCGTGCCACCTCTTCTCTGAACTAAAACGTCCTGAACGCTGCAAACTTTCTCTATAGGTGGAGCGACAAATGCATGCAAAACAAGCACTGTTAAAAGTCACAACAGCAGACATTGGTGACAACAGTAATCTTTGAGAAGCCATGAGCTTCTCTAATTTTTGGCTGGGGAAACCCAGCCACATGGGTGGGAAATAATAATAATAATAATAATAATAATAATAATAATAATAATAATAGTTGCAGGTAGGTAGCCGTGTTGGTCTGCCGTAGTTGAAACAAAATAAAAAAAATTCCTTCCAGTAGCACCTTGGTCTCTAGTTGGTCTCTAAGTTTGTAATTGGTATGAGCTTTCGTGTGCATGCATGCTATCTGAAGAAGTGTGCATGCACATGAAAGCTCATACCCAGAACAAACTTAGCTGGTCTCTAAGGTGCTACTGGAAGGATTTCTTTTTATTTTGTTTCAATAATAATAGCTGCTGCTGTAATACCCTTCAGGCATGTATTGTCCCTCAAGGAAAGCTTTCTAATAAAGCTTACTGTGACAATAGTCTGCTCTGCCTCTCCTTTTTTTTTTTTTGGTAAATGTTTTGTGCCACGGGGGAAGCAGTAACTCTGTACTGTTATGTTATGGATGTTTGTATGTGATGCCAATAAAAGGTTTGATGATGAATGAATGAAGCTTATGCGATTCTTCCATTCCGTCCCCGCTTCCTTAAGAACCCCGATCCTCCCCTTTAGCAGTTCTGCCTTCCCCCCGTTCATCAATTCTTCCTTCCTCTTTGGGAGCAACGACTGGAAGAGCGCGCCAGGGCAAAAGGCTTCGCCAGAGGCACCGCGCATGCTCGACTCTTCTCCCACTTTCGCCAATGATGCGCTGCTTCTCTGACGCTTGTCGGCGGCGGCGCGCGCTCTCCTCCGGGCCAGCTGGGGCCTCGCCGCGCGCTCCCGCGAGCACTGTTAGACGTGGCAGTTCACTGAGCGCTCCCGGGCGGGGAGAGCGAGCGGGAGAGGCGGGAGCCTGGAGCCGGCTGCCACGCTCTCCCTCCCTCTGACAAGCGCCTGCTGGACCCGCTTGGAACGGCGCGACCCGCGAGAAGGGCGGACGGGAGCGCGGGAGACTGGCCAGGTGAGGGGGCCACCTGTGCCCAGGTGGGGAGAGAGGCGAGCGTCCTGCGATGGGGGGGGGGGCGCATCCTGGATGTTTTGCTCAGTGAGTGGAGCTCCTGTCCTCCAGGGAGCAGGAGGGAGGGGAGCATCCCAAAAGAAGGAGCAGCACAACGGCTGGAAGCATCCCAGGATGAGCCACGAATTTTGTAGATTTGGCGTAGGGGGAGTTCTATGGGGAGGAGGAGAGGGGTGTCCCAGCACGAGAGGGGACTGGGGAGAGTTTTTCCTTCTCCCACAGCAAGTTGGGTGCAGTTGCGGGGGGGGGGGGGAGGTGGTCGCCAGGATCTGAGCAGCACCAAGGAGGCACCTCCAGCCTTCTAGGGACTGGCATAAGTCGATGCAAATGGCAGGAGTGTTCAGCTCTTCTTTGAGATTCGGGAAGGTTTTGGTTTAGGGATTTGCTGTATCCTTACAGACAGTTTTAAATTTGTTTAACTTTTTTTTTTTTTTTAGAAAGTTGCCTCCATTAGTACAATGGTAAGGTGCTTAAAAAAATACACACACCATCACCTGTCTAACTAGCACCTAATTTTGCAAAGCTTCTGTGGTTTTTCTAGATTGTATAGGCATTGAAATTTTGACAGAATGCATCTGGGCTGTTTAGGTCGGCACAGGATTTTCTGTGTGTGATGTTGGCACCTTGGCATATTGGGAGACTGCTCTTGCCATGCACATCAGGGTTGGGCAAATCAGCCTAATCACCATAAAAGTTGCATGCTTCTTTCCTTCCTTTTTATAATCTTGGGTTGCCCACTGACACTCTTTTTGATGGGTTGTGTAGTCTTTTGGTAAGCATCTTAAATACTGGGGGCACTGGAAAGAGATTGCACAACTGCTTCACCTTCACCATGCACCAATCATTGTAGAATACAACACAACCACAAAACATCTCACCTGTTGATCATGGGAAACTGATGTTAATTTCAGAAACTGCCACTGCCCCCAACAATCTCCTTCTGATTTACTTCTAGTATAGCCTTTGGATTAATTCTTCTGGCATAAGAAGAAAAGGAGAGTCATAGAGTTGGAAGGGACCACAAGGGTCATCTAGTCCAACCCGAGGCAATGCAAGAATCTTTTGCTCAACATGGGACTTGAACTCACAACCCTGAGATAAAGAGTCTCATGCTCTACCTACGGAGCTATCCCAAACAGTTGTAGCATTTATTGTTTATTATTATTCCTTATTACGTTTATTTGCCACCTTAATTTTTCAAGGATCTCAAGGTGGTGCACGTGGTTCTCCTCCTTTCCATTTCATCCTCACAACAACCCTGTGAGGTAGGCTAGACTAAGAGATGGTGACTGGCCCAAGGTCACCCAGTGAGCTTCATGGCCGAGTGGTTTATTGATTTAACCTGATTTAATCATTTTTGTTGATTTTTAGATCTTTCTTCCTCCTTGCTCACCATTCCAGCCTATACGATATGTGTGATATGCTTATGAATGAAGGCTCTTCCTAGTGTTTTTGTGGAAAATTATGACATGGGTCAGACGTCACTGCTAAACCAAAGATCTGTCACCTGGGCCATGCCTTGGACTCACAAAGCCCCACTCTATCCTTTACTTCCTGGTTGGCAGTACTTAAAGTTTGCTGTGATGTCCAAATCAGCCAAAGTAGTTACTGCAAGCTATAGTTTACCACAATACCAGAATTGCCACAAAACCATGGCTTGAACTGGGCTTCTAAAACAGTTTTGTGATCATCTGTTTTTGGCAGTAATCATATTTTGCTTGATTTGGATGTGGAAGAAAATGGGGAGTAGGCGAGGGAACTGGGGTGCACAAGGAGAGGAAGATGGAAGTATCCAAGCTCCAGGTATGGGCCAGATCACAAGGTGATTTAGCTGTGATAGCTAAACCTGGCCTAAGCATGACTAGTTCCTTCTATGGTTTGCAGTCAATCACCTCTTTCAGCATGACTTTGGGAAGTCTACCTGAGTCCAATCATTCGACCGCACTGGTAGGACTAGAATCCCTAATAACTTTAGACATATCCTGGAGGTAGATGAAATGGCCAAGAGTACTTCCGGTTGGCCCAACAAATTATATAGGTGTAGAAAAAGTTTGTGACACATGTTTTTGGACACCTTGGAATAGGGAACTTCTGTCTCTTTGGGGAAGGGCAGTAACTCGATGGTGGAGCATCTGCTTTGCGTGCAGAAGCTCCCAAGTTCAATCACTGCTACCTCCAGTTAGGGTAGGGAATGTCCCCTGTCTGAAACCCTTGGAGAGCCACTGCCAGTCAGTGTAGCCATTACTAAGCCAATGGCCCAGTCCACAAAAGGCAGCTTCCTATCTCAAGTGGCCAAAACCAAATACATGGTTTTAGTACTGTTTTGTGTGCCCTTTGTGATTATGAGGAATGGGTTAATTGTACTGAAATCTGATGTACTTTGCAAAATAGGGTTTTACTTGTACTTTGTATCGTATTTGTTTTGGGGGAAAGGGTGTGGTTTATTAAACCACCTATGTTATCTGTAATGTGTTTGGAAGTGGATATAGGCCACTAAGTCAGCAGTACTATGTTTGTATTTCTAAGAGTTTAGAGTCTATTTAGTTGTGCATAGGAAGTCTGACGTGGCACACTGTCTTTCCCTCCTACTGAACTGTGCAGGAAGTTGTTTCCTTCAGATACTATCAAAGCTAAGAGCATTACCTAGTCCTACAACAATTGCCCTGAACTTCATTCTTTATACTGACAATGAAAATGTAGTGTAGGTGCTTTCATGCTGGCTGCTAACTAAACTTGCTGAAGTGACCGGGGTTTAGACTGCCACGTTTCAGTCTAACCAGAAGGAGGGAAAACACCTTGGCACTGGGAGAAACCTGATGTGCCTATGTGCTTTCTTTCCTATTTCATTTTCTAAATCTTGTAGATTAAAAAGATTCCAAGAAAGGATTTGCAATTTTATATATGCATGAAACTTGAGAGGCTTGGGAATTTTTTTAACTGGAATTTGTTCAGTTAATAAAAACATTCAGTATAGATAAAACAAAACAAATATTTCAACAAGGGAGGGGGGAGTAGTGTACATTGCAGACCAGACCTCTACATTAGCATCCATAATCCAGAATGATAACTTTGATAAATTAACACTCTCGCTGTGAGTCCTATATTAATATTCAGTGAGATATCTCCATTGAATTTGGTAAAGATTTGTTGATACCTTTCCTTATGCACACCTGAAAGTTAGCAGCATAAGCATATATACACACACTATCCACAGAAGAGTTAGTTTTTTAAAAAGCAGAGCAGATATAAAGCATTTTTTAATGCGTTTTCACCCTAACACTTTTTACTAGTGGTGTTTCTGCATATATATAATATAGGTAATATTTCTTCCAAAAAAGTTGATATACTCTTTCAGCACATTGAATTATTACAAGCCGTGTGCACCCGGAATACACCCATGTTGATTTCACACACAGAGAGACACTCAATCCTGCCAAATGGCAATTGAATATGGTAGCTAGGCCTGCGTGATCTTTGCTACCTTAATTTTTATCTTGGCTAAGTTGGAAGTAGATAATGGCTGTAGTTATAGGGACTGAAAGTGATAATTGCAACCCTGGTACAGTTTTTTCTAATGCCACGTCATCATACTTATTTTTTATATGGAATTTCCCTTCTGTACTTCTAGTTTTGCTCTGAAGAGCTAAAACATAAGTAGGAGATGTTATTGGGCAGGTGATTTCTTTGGCTGCAGTTCTTCTGTACATGCTTTTTCGGGAGTTAGCCTCATTGAAATCCGTGGGACTTGCTTCTGAGTAAACTTGCATAGGCTTGAACCATTAGGTCACATTTGTCATCTTTACTGCCTTCCGTCACTGTAACCACCATTGTAATGTACTCTGTCATGTTTACTGAGTTACACAGCATGACCCCATCTGCATTTGCTCAATATGCTGTATACACACCATACCTTTAAAGCACCTTCTTTCCCTCAAATAATTGTTTGTTAGCATTGTTTGTTAAGGGTTGCCAGGAACTGTAGCTCTGTGAGGGATGAACTTCAGTGCCCATAATCTTTTGAAGGAACGAATGTGCTTCTAATGTGCTTTAAAAGCATTGTGTAAACGGTCAAAAGTAAGCCTTGTCATGCTTAGTGGGGCTTAACTGAGAGCCAGTGTGAGTAGTGGTTAGAGTGCTGGACTAGGACTTGGGAGACCAGGGTTCAAATCGTCACTCAGACATGAAACTCACTTGGTGAATTTGGGCCAGTCACACAGTCTCAGCCTAGCCTACCTCACAGGGTTGTTGAGAAGATAAAATGGAGATGGGAAGTGTGTGTATGCCGCCTTAGGCTCGTGGGAGAAAAGGTGGGAAATAAATGCAATAAATAAAGAGTAAAGGGGCAAACCATTGCAGCCCTCAAGAAGAAGTGGAAGAAGAGTTTGGAATTGATATCCCGCTTTATTACTACCTGAAGGAGTCTCAAAGCGGCTAACCATCTCCTTTCCCTTCCTCCCCCACAACAAACACTCTGTGAGGTGAGTGGGGCTTAGAGACTTCAAAGAAGTGTGATTAGCCCAAGGTCACCCAGCAGCTGCATGTGGAGGAGCGGAGATGCGAACCCGGTTCCCCAGATTACGAGTCTACCACTCTTAACCACTGAGAGCCAGTGTGGTGTAGTGGTTAAGAGCGGTAGTCTCCTAATCTGGGGAACCGGGTTCGCGTCTCCGCTCCTCCACATGCAGCTGCTGGGTGACCTTGGGCCAGTCACACACTCTCAGCCCCACTCACCTCACAGAGTGTTTGTTGTGGGGGAGGAAGGGAAAGGAGAATGTTAGCCGCTTTGAGACTCCTTAAAGGGAGTGAAAGGCGGGATATCAAATCCAAACTCTTCTTCTTCTTCTGCACCACACTGGCCTGAGTTACTGCCTGAGTTACACAACTGGAAAAACATGTCTGGATTACACTTGAAGGACTATATAACTCCTGAAATGGTTGAGTTTTTTGTGTTTTGACTGGAAGTTGGAGACTAGATGGTGGTATACTCAGTATACATAATAAGTATTGGCTGCCACAGTGCCCAGTTATGGGCTAGGTCTCATGGCTGTTGGTGTGTGGCTCTTGGACTCTGTCTCTCACTCTGTGTGTGTGTGTTGGTTACCTACCGATGACCACTTAGTTGTGTGAAGCAACTGCCATGGATGGGATCATGCCTTTTGAATCTTGTGGTGGCAACTGTTTGAAAAGACAGATTTTGCAGCATTGTGCAAATGAAGGTCCATAGGCAGGAAAAATGACCTGAATGAGGAATATCAGGGGCTTCTGTGTGCTCAGTGACTATGGAAACTGGCCTCACTTTAGAGCAGATATTTAGAAAAATCAGTGAGCACTGCAGTGTGTGCCCATGCACATGTGTTGCAAATTCCAACAAAATGTAAGCAGGGCTGGATCCACTTCATAAAGTGCTCCTGGCAAGGTCAATCACTAGATTTTGAATTCTGTTGTTCCCTGGTATAATACAGGTGACAAGGATAGCTTTGGGTTCAGAATGTGCAATGGAATGACCCAAAATTGCAAAATAGGGGAAGCTTGGTGTTCCTACTGTGAGTAGAGGGTGGCCCATTAGTGTGGATGGGGCAATGCCCCACCAACCTGTCTTCTTACATACAACCAGTCATGAGGAGTCTCCACCTGTCCTTGGTTTTGGCTCCACCATCTCTTAGGCTCTCTTATCTTCTGCCCTTTCAGCCCCAATGGGCATTGTCCACCACTGCCTACTGGTATCTGATTTCCTGTTTGCATTTTCCATGGAGCTGGAAAGGCAATGGCCCTTTCTACCCAATGGTTGGATCTGTCTGGAAAGTCATCTGTATAATATTTTCAGGTGCTAAAGATAATATTATCGTATCAAAACCGTATGGAATCATCCGTAGACATACCTACTTTTTTCCTACATTGTGCCACAAATCGGGAAATTTGGCCATCCTACCAGATAACCTGAGGCCTCGGGTGGTGCTGTGGGTTAAACCACAGAGCCTAGGACTTGCCGATCGCATGGTCGGCGGTTCGAATCCCCGCGGCGGGGTGAGCTCCCGTCTTTCAGTCCCAGCTCCTGCCCACCTAGCAGTTCGAAAGCACCCCTAAGTGCAAGTAGATAAATAGGTACCACTTTAAAAGCGGGAAGGTAAACGGCGTTTCCGTGTGCTGCACTGGTGCTGGCTCGCCAGAGCAGCTTCATCACGCTGGCCACGTGACCCGGAAGTGTCTCCGGACAGCGCTGGCCCCTGGCCTCTTAAGTGAGATGGGCGCACCACCCTAGAGTCGGACACGACTGGCCCGTACGGGCAGGGGTACCTTTACCTTTTTACCAGATAACCACTGGGGGCAAAACCTGGTTGTTTTCACAACAATAACAGTGGTTCAGTCTGTGATTAATGTTATCCACCTATTCTAGCAGATTTTTTTTTTAAAAAAAGTGTTTGTATCAGTGCCTTTGCTACAAGAGAACGTCTGTGCGTTTTGTCCAGATCAAATAAATAACCTGGTAGCCATTATGCAAGAGAGCTAATAAGTAGGATGCTGTCCTCTTGCCTTGTAACATTGCTTTTGGGTCATAAAGCTCATTCTGTGCTTTACCTGCACTATGTATCAGTGAAGTACTGCTGATTTTATTACTTCTTCTAATTTCTATGACAGGTTTTCCATCAGAAATAAATCGCTGCTAAAATGAATCAGCAAGGATATGTTGCAACACCTCCATATTCTCAGCCCCAGCCAGGAATGGGGGGATTCTCTGCTGGTTTGGGGCAACCTGCTTCTTCACATATGTATGGACACTATGGTGATGTAAACTCATCTTCTTCTGCATCTCAATCAGGTAAAGTAACATCAAGGCATTGGCCATATAGAGGTTGATGTCTCCACTAAACTAGTGCATGTCATTATCCATATCATTACATCACTGTTCAGTGGTACCTTGGTTGTTGGACTTAATCCACTCCAGGAACCTGTTTGACTCCTGGAACCATTCAAAAACCAAGACGCAGCTTCCGATTGGCCGCAGGAGCTTCCTGCACTCAATCGGAAGCTGCAGAAGCCGCATCAGACGTTCAGCTTCCAAAAAACGTTCACAAACTGGAACACTCACTTTCAGGTTTGCAGCGTTCGGAAGCTGATTTGTTTGGGAGCCAAGCCATTCAACAACCAAGGTACCACTGTACTTGTTTATATTTATTTTGAACTATTAGTGAAAAGAAAAGCTCCTGGTTTAATCAGATATTACAATGGGAAGACCATAAGCGAGGAAAGATGCTTGGTCTTGCTATTATGTAAACTGTGCATATTCTGTGAGTGATCTGCCATCTAGAATTTAAATACTAGAACATAATATAACTTCCTGAGCAGTTTAGACTTCCTTTTTTTGAGGTCCATAAACCAATAAGCAAAATACTTATTTTGCTTTAACTGTTGGTAATGTGCACCTCATTTATGCAGTGATTTTTTATTGTTATCCACTATGTTCATGCCTGTGTTTTACTTTAGCTATGTTGAAACCTAATGTGCCTTTCGGGTCTGCTGCTCCCATTGGTTCACCATCTCCTAGTGCTCACCAGTTTAACCAAACCAATATCCAGAATGGGCCCAGCGCTACAGCACAACAATCACAGAGGTGATTTTTATTTTTAAAAAACAAAACAATAAATGTATTTATGCTTAGAATTTCTGTTTATCTGCTCAAATATTTACTGCACATACCATTGAAAGCAGTTTTAAACTTGTCCATAGCTTTTTTGTCATAGCACTAATCCATACCAAAAATGAGTAAAATAATATTCTGGGTTCATTAGCAGAACTCAGGTAGTGGCTAGCACTTATCTCAATTATTTCTTCCCATCAAATACAGTATATAGTGTACAGAATAGTATCTCTCTCTATGTGTGGAGAGAGCAATTAGACAGCCCTAGCTCCAACTTTCATCTTCATTCTGATTGCTTTCCATGAGTTGGAGGGATAACTTCTGCATTGGGGAATCTTTCCTATTCACATAGGTTCCCTGTACCATGTAGGTTTTGACATATCATGTGGAATGTACATGAGTAGAAATGACTCCCATTGCAGAAGCTGTTCCTCCAAGAGATGGATGATAATGGTTATTGGTGATGTGGCAGTGGAGCTACCATGTGCATTATTGCTCTCCCTCTTCACATGTTGATGAAGCACAGAAGTAGGATGCCTGCACAGGGCTAGACTATAACCATATCCTACATTCCCAGATATATGCTGAAGGGGCATATGGCAAGCCAAAGCCAGTTTGGTGTAGTGGTTAGTGTCAGACTAGGATTAGGATCAGGGGTAAAGGTAAAGGGACCTCTGACCATTAGGTCCAGTTGTGACCGACCCTGGGATTGCGGCGCTCATCTCTCTTTATTGGCCAAGGGGGCCGGCGTACAGCTTCCTGGTCATGTGGCCAGCATGACTAAGCCGCTTCTGGCGAACCAGAGCAGCACACAGAAACGCCGTTTACCTTCCCACCGGAGTAGTACCTATTTATCTACTTGCACTTTGACGTGCTTTCGAACTGCTAGGTTGGCAGGAGCAGGGACTGAGCAACAGGAGCTCACCCCATCGTGGTTATGCTGAAAGGCAGTGATGGGCCCAGGGTCACCCACTGAGCTTCATGGCTGAGTGTGGATTTGAACCCTGGTTGGTACCCAGGATCTGGGATACCAGGGTTCAGATCCACACTCAGCCATGAAGCTCACTGGGTGACCCTGGGCCCGTCACTGCCTTTCAGCCTAACCTACCTTACAGGTTCTAGTTACAGGTAGGAAGCCGTGTTGGTCTGCCGTAGTCAAAACAAAATAAAAAAATTCCTTCCAGTAGCACCTTGGGGACCAACTAAGTTTGTTATTGGTATGAGCTTTCGTGTGCATGGTATCTGAAGAAGTGTGCATGCACACGAAACAATAACAAACTTAGTTGGTCTCTATGGTGTTACTGGAAGGAATTTTTTTATTTTGTTTCAAGTACCTCACAGGGATGTTGTGGGGATTAAATGAGATGGGGGGCAGGAAAGAACTATGTCTCTTTGAGCTCCTTGGAGGAAAAGGTGGGATATAAATGCAACAAATAAATAATAAATCCTGTACACGTCTACTCGGAAGTCCAACTGAGTTCCATTAAATTTACTCCCAGATATGTGTGTGTGTAGCAAAAGCATCCCATTCCTGGAGCACTAAGGTCTATTGCCATTTTGGTTTGTTCTGTTGATGAGGCCGCAGTCCTTTGCACTCAAATCCTAACTTCATTACTGTGCATCCTGTCGAGTCCTCTCATTCCTTAAACATTTGTGTAGGTGACATACTCTATGGATAGAAATTAGTGCTTCCTTTCAAACAAATAAAGCACTACTTTTAAATGCTGTTCACTGGAATGCTTATTAAGAAACGTCTGTATAAATCAGATTAATCAAGGGGAAAAGCCCGACTCTTTCTTCCTGGATCAAGCAATTATTTAGATTAGAGTCCAGAGCCTAATTTGATCCATATGTTTAGTGCAGTTACAATATGGAGTGTATTCTATGGGCAGAGAATAGCCTTTGACCTCCATTCCTGATTTTAAAAGATCAAAGCAGAAGGTCCATGAGCCATAAGATGAGGTTTAGTCCTATTTCAGTTCTCTTTGTTTCTTCTGCCCTACCATCTGAACGTGCCAGGCAAGAGTTAGTAATGCTACATTTTATCAAAATCACAGGTTATTAATGCATGCCCTAGTGCTTAGGATTGTCTGCATGTTAATCATTTTTGAGTTGGCATTGTTTTCTATCTCTGAACAAATTCAAGTGTGTGTGTAAGGTGACTGAATAACAATAATAAAAATACAGTGGTACCTTGGGTTACATACGCTTCAGGTTACATACGCTTCAGGTTACACACTCCACTAACCCAGAAATAGTGCTTCAGGTTAAGAACTTTGCTTCAGGATGAGAACAGAAATTGGGCTCCGGCGGCGCGGCAGCAGCAGGAGGCCCCATTAGCTAAAGTGGTGCTTCAGGTTAAGAACAGTTTCAGGTTAAGAACGGACCCCCGGAACGAATTAAGTACTTAACCTGAGGTACCACTGTAATTACAAATGAAAATAAACCATAATTAATTACGCATTTTGTCTGGTCTGGAAAACACAAAACTGGATAGTGAAGGAGTGAAGTAAACATTTCTGAACTCTTTGTGGCTGCTCTGGAGGAGTACAGTAGAGGGAAAGGAGGAGTATCCTGTGATCTTGAGGCTTGCCAGGGTTTTCTTCCATAGGTTTACAAACCATGTTGTTTAGACTTTGAATTCTAGGAGTTGTTTGTGGAGTGGATATTACATTGTCACCTGTTTGGTGTTTTTTTTTTTTTTTTTGGTAACACTTCTTTTTCTCTTCAGGTTTCCACCTTCTGCACCTTCCTTCCCCCCGTACAGCCATCCATCCCCGTCCTCCTATCCAAACAGTCCACCCCCTTCTTCTGCACAGCTGGCCAATCAGCTTGGCAACATGCAAATAAATAATTATGGTAAGGACTACATAGTCTTCCATAAAAGCTTCTGAGAGATCACATGCATTTTTATTTTAGCTTGGGTTGGTTCCAGAGAAAACAAATGCTCACAAGTTCAAGAGGTCTAAATCTACTGGAAGATTTTGATAAGAAAGATTGAATTCTAATGGGACTGTTCTAAATCTTGTTGGAGTTCTCCAGGTTTTAGCATGTTAATCATATTACTGGGATATAAAAGGATCATGGCTTTGAACATCATGTTTATGCTTCTAAACTGGCAGCTCCTTAAAAAATGTATTTTGTAAAAAAAGCTTTGAGACTGGCTGTTTTCCTAAAATAATAACTGGAGAGTTCAGCATTTGTAAACTTTCTGTATGTTTCAGATGGAAAAGATGTTTCCTTTTTCAAGTATATTTTCCAACATGGTCTCTTGGAAGAGGGATAGGGAACTTTTCCTGGCTGGTGGCCAGATCTTTAGTTTTCCCCTCACCTGTCAGTCATTTGATGTCAGGTGATGCTGCACTTTGAAGCCCTGACCTTTGGGTCTTCAAAATGCAGTACAAAAGAATAGGGACTCAAACAACCCTGCACTGCCCTTTGTCCCCAGCATGGGAACATGTGTACATGGCCAAATTGAGCAGGAAGTGAACTGCCACACACAGGAAAACTTAGCAGGATATCAGCTGCTAAGGGGCGGTTTAATCCTGCATGGACTAGTTCCCAGCAGTGGAGCTTCCATACTCATATCCCGCCCCACCGATCAGCTGACATTGCCCCACATAGAAATGATGTGGTGGATGTGGTTTTAAAATAATGACCTCATGGGCCAAATTTGATGCCTTGGCTGGTCAATTATTCACATAAACACACCCCAGACCAGAGGTTCCCCTGAATATTACACAAGCCACAGTACACACGTGGGTACACACAAAGAGCATAATTCAACTCATGTATTTATATTCGCTCTCTTTTCTGAATGGGATGGAATGGGATGGAAAAACTTTGAGGTTAGGGAGCTCCTGGTGGTTCTTGTATATTCAAAGGAATCAAAGGAGTGCATATATAATTCATCTTTCACACAATTATTTTTTAAAATAAATTATCTAGCAAAATTTATATACCACTCAATTGTGAGAAAACCTGTCAAGCAGTTTACAAAAAGATAAAAGAAAGCAGTAAATTTCTCAATAAAACCAGCTATTTAAAAGCATTCAAAAATTATTAAAATCAACGGTAGCTAAAAAGAGCTACAGGTAATTGTTAAATGGTCGGATAGGTTTGCCTAAGCAAAAATGCTTTAACGAAGCACCAAAAATAACACAGCAAAGGTGCCTGCCTGATGTCAGTAGGTAAGCAGTTCCAAAGTATAGGCACTGCTCACTAAAATATGGATTTCTTACAATATGTATTACAATGTTTATTGTGTGGCATCCATAACAGTGCCAGTTCCACAGACTGAAGTGTTCAGGTGGACATATATAGGATATATATATACGACATATATAGGTAAAGGTAAAGGTACCCCTGCCCATACGGGCCAGTCTTGACAGACTCTGGGGTTGTGCGCTCATCTCACTCAAGAGGCCAGGGGCCAGCACTGTCCGGAGACACTTCCGGGTCACTTGGCCAGCGTGACAAAGCCGCATCTGGCGAGCCAGCGCAGCACACAGAAACGCCGTTTACCTTCCCGCTAGTAAGCGGTCCCTATTTATCTACTTGCCCCCGGGGGTGCTTTCGAACTGCTAGGTTGGCAGGCGCTGGGACCGAGCAACGGGAGCGCACCCCGCCACGGGGATTCGAACCGCCAACCTTTCGATCAGCAAGCCCTAGGCGCTGAGGCTTTTACCCACAGCGCCACCCGCGTCCCAGGATCCAGCAAATAAATTGGTAACAATAATAAACTGTTTTTGTTTTAAAGGAGGGGAGGAGAAACTCCTCCTTAAACTATTTGAACAAAATGCCAAACAGTTTACAATATACTTTGTACTGGCAGTAAAATAGATGCTTGATACATTTGCAGCCTTCACAATCCATTGTTCTCATAAGATTTAAGCACTCAAATGAAGACTTGTTTTTAGTATAGAACAGATTCAGTTGTGAAAGTATTACAGTGAATATTTAAAGTTAATATTTCTAATATTCAAAGTTATTTCTATAATTATGTTTCAATTTTAAGATTTTAGAGAAGAGCAATTGGTTTGATATGAATATCATTTATATTATTGAATTCCATTTAAAATGAATGTAAAGATCTACAGCAGCAGGTGTCTTAAGACATACCTGCATTCCACTGTGATTATTATTCTAAAGAGTTTTTCAAATGAATGCATAATGATGATACTCTTGTTCAGGTCCTGGTAACGCCCCAAACACACCTCCTTGCATGCCTTCCGGCCTCCCAACACCTTTGCAAGCTCCACCACCTCGACCACATCAAATGGCCTTGTCGTCTGGTCCTCAGATTTCTTCACCAGCAAATAATTTGACCAGTCACTGCGCTCCACCTTCTATGGCCAGACAGGAGGGGATCCCTGGCTCAAACACCAATTTGCCACCACAACTCGCAAGCCAACCCACAGGCCCTGGGTTTCCTCCCCAATATGGTAAGTGCAGCTACCTAGTTTACATAAGACTGCCAGGTTGCAACATCTGCTTTGAATCCAGAGGGATGAGAGTGGAGAGAGAAGCAACTAGAAGCATGCTTTTGCACTATTTTCAGGTGGGATTCAATTGCATACTGGCAAATTCAGGTTGCACGGTTGGAGTTCTTGTGCAAAAAACCCAATTCATCAGAAGATCAGACTTTTGCAAGAAGGAAAGAGATGGGGGCAATACAATGGAAAGTGTGGGGCTGTGCTTGCTTTGATGTAATGTCGTCTAACCTCCCTGCAAGCAAATCAGAACGAATGCTCAGCAATCAGGGTATCTGGAAGTGCCCAAAGTGTTGCTTCAGTTGGATTAGGAACTGAAGAAAGGATGAGCGGTGAGCACCCTGGAAGTGCCCTAAGTGCAGTTTTCCTGCACTTCAACATTAAATTCCAAACTTCACCTTCTGAAGGCAGCTTTTTTGACCACACGTCCGTGGAGCAAATTGGAGAGGGACATTTTTGAGGGGAAAATTGCAAGCAGGAACGCACTTTAAGTAGTCCCTCCCTCTCTGTTCTTTCTCCACTCCTAATTCTATTATCCAGTGACAGCTTTTTTCTTTCCTTTTAAGACAGAAAAGTTAGGGTCAAATTTCATGGAACTGTGTGTAACATGTAGGTTGCCCCTGTGGCTTGTGAGGTTGCTATGGCCATGTTCTACCTTGAACCACTTTGGAACATTGCAGGAATCCTAGACCAAAATCGCTTGCCAAGTTTTCAAAGCTCTCTGTGTATTGCTAGTTCTATTTCTTGATCTTTGGGCAAGAACAAGGCATCCCTATATAGGGAGATTTTTCTCTGCCACGTAAATGTGGCCTTGATTAATAACAAACACCTGTTTGTTCTTTTGTGTCTTGCGGCTTATTCCAATAGTTAACCAGGGCAGGTTTGAAGAAGAAGCTAAAAGCTGATAGCACACAACTGCTTGGGCAGAAATAGCAAATGAATTCAATATGAACATATGAACCTTTTTTCTTTCTTCCTTTAGAACATAATGCCTAGAAAGAAACAGGAAGAAGTGTGAAGAGAAAGCAAGGCTCTGACCAGCCGAAATGCTCCTGCTTGGGGCATAATACTGCCCAAGGCTAATAGGCTGCATATGTTATGCTAAATAGTACACACAAAGAATCCAGCATCCACAATATCAAAATAGCAATGAGAGCTAATGTAGTGGCTGAGTGTCATTCAAATCCCTGCTCAGCTATAATTTTGCAGCCAAACCCTACCTCAGAGGGTTATTGTGAAGATGTCTTGGGTGGTGGTGAACCATGTGGGCCGCCTTGAGTTCCTTGGAGGAAAGATAATATGAAAATGTAATACAGCACAATAGGGTTGTGTATTTATAGGTTGGAATTAAGTTTGTCCTTACAAAAAATCCAGAGCAGCGTGTCCAGTTTGACATCCAACTGTACAGTGGTACCTGGGGTTACAGATGCTTCAGGTTACATACACTTCAGGTTACAGACTCTGCTAACCTAGAAATAGTACCTTGGGTTAAGAACTTTGCTTCAGGATGAGAACAGAAGTCGTGCTCCGGCGGCACGGCGGCAGCAGGAGGTCCCATTAGCTAAAATGGTGCTTCAGGTTAAGAACAGTTTCAGGTCAAGAACAGACCTCTGGAATGAATTAAGTACTTAACCCGAGGTACCACTGTAATCTCACTGCTGCAACAACAATTGCCTGTGAGCTTAAACAAGGTCTGTTAGCTAGTATTCTCAACACAGCAATGGTGGAAAGTGTTTGATCTGAAAGTCAAAGCAGCGTCCCCTCTCTCTTTTACATCTGGCCCCCTGAAACTCTCCTGCTCGGCCCCTGTTCATATGTGTACTCCATTTATATAAAGAAGACAATGAATAGGCCTTGTTTGGAGTAGAAATTTCAAACTGGCAGTGTGGAACTGGCCAGCAAAAGACTCCTTCAATAAAAAGAACTTGGACAAGTATCACTTAGGAAGCGAGACTTCTGACAGGATATATTAAACAATACCCTCCCCCCAAATCTTTAATTTGGCTGATTGTTTTATTTTATGTTATTACTTTTCCAGGAAATTTTGGTCCTCCAATGGCGGGTGCACAGTTGTCTTACCCAGGGGGGCTCCAATCAGGTCCAGCACAATTGGCTGGACCACAGCAGAAGAAACTAGATCCTGATTCCATTCCAAGCCCGGTGAGTAAGAGCTTCTTGTAGGAAATGTGGCTAAAACAACAGCATGAGAGGGGAAATGGGGAGCTTTCAAGCAATTCCACATTATAGTAAGGCATAACAGAATATTGGCTGGTTTCCAATGAAGTGCTTCTGCTAGCTCTAGGACTTTGGGCTGTGAAATGAAGTTCCCCTCCCTCTCCTCTGCCCATGCGCCCTTGAAATTGGTTCTGGGATTCCTACAACCTTCTAGAGTTTGAGGGGAGTGGGAGTGGGCAGAGGGAGAGGAGAGGGAAGAGAAGTTCCATTGCACAAGCATCCTTCCAACAAAATGGAAGCATTTTGTTGGATACTTTCCACTGTGGTTAATCTAGCGCTTAAAGATGTAGCTTTGAAATGTGAAACTTTTCGTGGCTAAGCCAGTTCCTCAGGCTAAGGTTCAAGTTGTATGTTTTCTCAGTGGATTTTAGCAGTATAAAGCAACCAAATGTCCATAAATAATTTATATTTTACCTCTGTAAATGAAAAGGGCTCAGTAAAAACCCAGAAATGTAGGTTCCTCCAAAGAACAATGAAGTCTTTAGACACTTTAACAAATAACAAAATTGTTGCAGATCAAAGTCTGTTTCAGAAAGGATCCACATGATCATTTCTAATTGAGACAGTTTATAATCTACAATCTTATGCATATCCCCCACCCCATTTTTAAATATGCAAACAATGTGATGAAATGATGAAATAGTGTAATCGAGACCATAGCACAATTTCTCAAATAGGAGGAAAACAAAACAATAGTTATTTTAGTTTTACCCATTCAGTTTCCCCCTAGAAAAATTCTGAGGCACTCCTCTGGAATGCAGCTGAATCCTTTCGCTCCAAGTTTTGATCCAGAAATCTTTCCAGAAGAACCAAGCTGCAAAATCTGAGGGAGAATCCAGTTAAGGCGCATTCTGTTACCATTCCAAACAAGTTTAATTGTGTATGGTTTTTCAGTTTTGGTCCACACACAGAGTTCCGGTACATCCTCAAATCTCTTGAGAAGTGTGGAGCTCTGAGCAAAGCACCCCCAATATATTTCAGTAGACAAGGGTGTGGCTCCTGGGATTCCTATCTCTTATATCAGAAGCAGGGAACTACTTACCCACCAGATGTTCCTGAACTCCATCTCCTATCAATCTTAGCAAGCATGACCAATAGCCAGAGATTATGGGAGTTAGTTCAGCAACACCTGGAGGGCCAAAGGTTCCTCATCTATGTCCATAAATGCTGGATATAGAAATTATCCTGTATACATAGAAGCCCTTATTCTTGAACCACTATAAAGCTCACATTTCTTACAATTTTAAACATTTTATCCATAAGATCCAGGTTATCGAAAATGACAAAGTGTCCCGGGGAGGTCAAATCTATGCTACCAACATCAGGGGTCAAGTTCCTCCTCTAGTTACTACAGATTGTGTCATCCAAGATCAAGGTAAATAGGAAACCATTTTTGGCTTCATTTCCTATGAGAAATTGAATCCCCCCCCCTTCTCTTTCTCTTTTGATAGGAATGTTCATGTTTAATTTCTATGATGCCTTTTTTAATTGGCCAGGAAGATACTTTGTCGGGTTGCCTCTGTTTGTCAAGTGGACAGGG
This sequence comes from Podarcis tiliguerta, assembly GCF_965153285.1. Taxonomy (NCBI): domain Eukaryota; kingdom Metazoa; phylum Chordata; class Lepidosauria; order Squamata; family Lacertidae; genus Podarcis; species Podarcis tiliguerta. Next base: position 27,464,563 of record NC_139542.1, on the reverse strand, counting down.
CAACAATACAGTGGTACCTCAGGTTACATACGCTTCAGGTTACATACGCTTCAGATTACAGACTCCGCTAACCCAGAAATAGTACCTCAGGTGAAGAACTTTGCTTCAGGATGAGAACAGAAATCGTGCTCCAGTGGCGCAGCGGCATCAGAAGGCCCCATTAGCTAAAGTGGTGCTTCAGGTTAAGAACAGTTTCAGGTTAAGAACGGACCTCCGGAACGAATTAAGTACTTAACCTGAGGTACCACTGTATATAGAAATGGGTTCTTGGTGAATGGTCACAATTGTGGAATTCATTTTCCTTGACAAGGCTGACTTTAAGCATCGTCTGACTACAGGCAGCCCCCCCCCCACTTATGTTCCAGGTTATGTTCCAGGCCCCTCTGTGCATAAGTGACATATTGTAAAGTGGGGAGCACCCCACTGTAATACGGAGGGTGTGTGGGAAGGAAAGAGAGATTGGGGGGCGCACCCTGGAAATCACTCAGGGCCACTGCCTGGCCTGTTTTGAGCCTGCCTGCCTACAGGGAGCACAGGGCTGAAGAGGCTGGCCACAGAGGGCAAGGGGTGAGAAGGGTATCCAGCAATACTGGCATCAGGATGAGGGTGAAAAGATGTGGTGGAGGGGGGGAGAAGGTGCCTCTTGCCCCATACCACTGGTTGATTGAAGGCTACATTCCCTTGTCTGGGCAGCAGCCCTGAACAAGGGGAGGCCAATCTATTTATGTATTAATACATGTAAAGGTGGTCATGCATGAGTGGGATGCATGTAAGGGGGTTGCTGTATAAACCTTTTGCTTGAAATTACTTTTAGTGACTGGGTTTGTGTTGGTTCTTTGTTTAGGATTGACTGGGATTTTCTTTGTTTAGGATTGACTGGAATTTGATGATACTGTTGTGTTTACTGTTTGATCATTAAACTGACAATGCTTTGAGCTGTTAAATCGTAACCAATCCTGATTTTCTTTTTCACAGAACGTAATAAAAATCAAAAGGTTTATAAGAAATTACTAAGGAGTTCAGTGGAAGGAGCAAGATGTTGTATTTAAGTAGTGCTAAGCCTCAATCTCTATACTTATTGTGAGATGTGAATTTCTGAAGGTTATTGATGGTGATGCAAGTGATGCAGACTTGCCGGCAGCCGTGACTGCCCACCTTTTTTGATCCACAAGTTTTCCAGAGAGAGCAGAATGCATTGCCCCCTCTCTGATTTGGCTTCCTGACAACACAAAGTGATGACATGGCTTTGGCATGAAGCCAGGGCCAAGTGACCATCATGCTTCCTGCTCTCACTCTGGAAACTTGTGGATTTAAAACATCAGCCAGGGAGCATGGAGTGCAGTTCTTACAGCTCAGACCACAAAACAAGTGGCATTGGTGGAAAAAGTTGAGGAAGCAGTTTTGAGAAACTTTCCCACCTTGCAATCTCTCCTTTTCCTGCTCTAAAATGTTATGTGATGAACTTCTGTCTCATTATAAGAATTATAAGTTGCTTTTAATTAGCCCTAAACATGCTATTTCAATTTTTTTTTACTTCATCAAATCTTCTCATTGTTTTGATTGTCCTAGGTAATGCCAGCCCTCGCTTCATTCGATGTACCACATACTGCTTTCCTTCATCTTCAGATCTGGCGAAACAGGCTCAGATTCCGTTAGCTGCTATCATCAAACCGTTTGCCAATGTTCCATCAAATGAGGTAAAAGAATAAAACTGAAGCTCTGAGAGGAAATGTTTTTGTTCACAAGTTAAGGTTTTCAATGGCTTTGAATTCAGCTGGGATTGACCCTTGGTCTGGGGGAATGATCATCCTTTGACAGGAAAGAACAATCTGTGTGGAGAAAGTATCTATGAAACTGGGCCTCTTGTTTTACAAATTTTAAGTTCATGGCATCATCAAGGAGGATCTGTTGAATTCTTGTAACCTATTATCACAATAAATGTCTTGAGATGCAATTGTCAAGGAGAGCCATCTTTGAACTTTAACAGGATCTTATTTATTTATACTTATTCAAAGATATAAGAAAATGCATACCCATTACAATGTGTCTTTTTATAATATACTAAGATGAAACAACTACTTAGTCTATAAGAGAACAAAGTCAGAAGGAAGAAAAGATGAGGAAAATAGAAAAGATTCTATGGCCTTGATGTTTAGATATAATAGGGAGAATACTTTCAAACTGCATGAACGAAGCTACACGGACAGTTTTATCCTGACTTGTTCTTGCTAAACCATAGTTTTTATCTCTAACCACTGGTCATGTTGACTGTAGCTTATGATGGTTGTAGTCCAACAACATCTAGAAGGCACCATGTTGGGGAAACCTGATTTAAATAAACCTCAGTTTCCTAAGTTTAGTCTTCTTGATGAAATTATCATTTCCTGCTACGTGAATGAGCCTGCATGAGCCTTGGGTTCCCTCCTCTTCTCATTTACAAACCACAAGAGAAGATTAAAAGCATCTACTTCTGATCTTTAACCTGAGGGGTTTGGCAAGTGTGAAGAGCTGTTTCAGATGCTATCAGTTTTCTATATAGTCCATGTACATGAATTTTCCACATGTGAACCATTAAGAGACTTTGATCTGTAATTTCTTGGCTCTTCACACACAAATTCTAAAAGTTGTTTTTTTTTAATTGAATGATGTATTGATGAATATTTAGATAAAGACGTCCACACAGAACACTTGTGGATCCAGGCTGTTCTGTTCATTTCAAATAAAGTGATTTGGGGTTCAACTGAAATAAACATTACAGATCTCCATGTTTATCAGAACTCCATACAAAAAACAACAGCATTGGATTGTGGCAACCATCTTATGGATCCAATTTTGGGTGTACAAGGATGTGTTGGGTGTGAAGAATTCTCTGAAGAAATAATTTCTACTCAAACACTTATAACTATATTGCTGTCTGTAGTTCTGTATTTCAGAACCTTGTCTATACAGATTCCTTCTATATTCATCAACAGAATTTCTTTTCGTTTTCCTCGCTCCAATAGGGATGACCTATCAGGGGTATTTATAGGGTATTTCTTTGAGAATACGATATCATTGTTTGACAGAATATATTTTTAGCCGACCACTGCTTTAGCAACAGACTATAAAAATAAAAGCCAGCAGCTATCATGCTAGGCCAGGCGTTCTGCAAGTTTGTTTTGGAGATGTATGACTATTTGCCAAGCCTGGATAAACCAGATGATCTTTGTTTAACATTTTATGTTACTTGCCACTAATATTATCTTGGATAGAGGTAACATTCTACAAATTCAAAAATCTTATTCCAACTCCAGATAATATATGTATGTTTGTTTAAAATGTCTAAAAAGAGCTTGGATTGCTAGCAAATGATCCCCCCCCCCACCCGTGATCTTATTACAATTGGTAAAATGTACTTTGGCAGGAGACACTGGTAAGTTGAAAGTTAAGTGGGTATTGTTATTGGTTTTCATGTTTATTATGTGTACCACCTGGGACATTTAGGGTGTGGATTACATATAAGTAACATAAACATATTGCTATAGATTAGATTTCATTATTTGTGTAAGATTTCTCTAATAGAGGATGCAATTTCAAAAGTGGGAAGTAAATAGAATAAGAGAAGGTCTTGGAACTTAAGTGGTTCATAGTGTAAATTGTCATAAGCCCCAGTACCTGTTACATACTGCGGGTTTCACTAGCATAATACCAGAGTTTGAAGAGACATAGCATTCTGTAGCTGAGGCTGGTCTGAACAGTGCAGTGATCTTTGAAAGCACCCCATTTCATAGGATTTTCCACTCCTATTCTGACCTTTACTCCCATACCTATTAGCATTTAGTAGTCCAGACCTTTCAGATTACTGATGGCAGAGAATCAAGACTCTTGGCTGTAGTTTGTCTGTTTTTCAGACACTGTATTTTCATAGGTTTCTTTGAAAACATGGGGGATTGCCTATCTGGGTTTTCTCAAAGCTGACCCCCTTTTTTTCTCTTGATGATGGAGAAATCATTTTGTGTGATTGCAGAATCAGAACTAAAAAGAAAGCTGCTGTCATCTTTTTTTTATTTTATTTCCAAATTCATCTAGAAATTGCTTGATAGAGGCAGAATGTGAGTGGCATGGAATTGCACCAAACATGGTTTTCTTTTGCAATGGGTCACAGAAATATGTCTATGCTTTGGATGTACTTTGAGAGGTAAGAATCTAGACTCAACCTGCACATGTTTAACTCCTAGATGTAGACTCCAGTTAAAAGTTTCATCCAATATGTGAACCAGGATGAGTCAGGATGTGGTGGAGGAAGCAGTTGCTGCTATTATTATTATTATTATTATTATTATTATTATTATTATGACGCAGGTGGCGCTGTGGTCTAAACCACAGAGCCTAGGGCTTGCCGATCAGAAGGTTGGCAGTTCGAATCCCCATGACGGGGTGAGCTCCCGTTGCTCGGTCCCACCTCCTGCCAACCTAGCAGTTCGGAAGCACGTCAAAGTGCAAGTAGATAAATAGATACCTCTCCGTCGTGAAGGTAAATGGCATTTCCATGCGCTGCTCTGGTTCACCAGAAGCAGCTTAGTCATGCTGGCCACATGACCCGGGAAAACTGTCTGTGGACAAACATCGTCTCCCTCGTTGTGTGTACAGACCTTCACTCGATGGCCTTTGCTTATATACAGAGCTGCTAAACTTGCAACAGGAAGGAAATTTTTGTGGTGGAAAGTTGATCATATTAGCGACAAACCTCAGTATTTATTTTGTGGTTGTTCTTTTTCATTTTTGTGTGCCAGGACTTTCTACAGTGCACTTGCTCTCTGTTTCTAGTGCACTGTGGCTCATCTGAATTGCCTATGTCGATTGATGGTTGGAAGGCCTTGCATCTGAGTGCTGAACTAAATAGCACTTTGGAAATCCTGGTTCTGTTATCTTTGAGCTGGTCAAGATCTTGTTTCATGTCTGAATCTAAAGAAAGTAAATGCATGCAGGCCAGGTTTTAGCCCTCTTTCGGGTAAAATGAGGTAAGGGCTGTGGTCTTAGTCACAAGGACAGGCTTTACCATTGGGCAGAATGAGCTAGTCGTATTAGGCAGTGGATGCTGGGGGCACAGAGTGGCAGTGTGGTGTTGGACAACAGAACTGTCCGCTGTGCAACCTGCTCTAAATTCCCTAACCTAGTCACTAAAGTGGGGGGGGGGGGGAGCACCTCACTGCTGCTCCACCCTATCCTGGTAAGTTGCAGACACCACCAGTGACAGGAAGACAGCTCTGCCCCACCACTGGCTGCATCAAATGTGTACAGTATTCAGTATTTCAATTCAGCTGTACAGTTCTATTTAAGGAATCATTGAATGGCCAAGTGTCAAAACTAACCTAAAGGTAGCAATTGCAATTCTGTGCCAGGGGAAAGCTAGTTGACAAAAGGTCTTGCTTCCCACTCAGCAAATACAGAACAGGCCATTTGTTTGTTTTTTGCTCTGGCAATTATATGACAATGTTTTTGTGGGGGTTTTTTTGTCCTCTATTTTAGTGGGCTCGTCTGCACCTCCATTTGCCCTACCTCTTTTCCCCAGGAAAACCCGCAGTTTGCATCTGGATTGGAACATACGGCAGTCAGGTTTTCTGAGGATTGCTGTTTATTCCAGTTCAGCGGTAAACAGCATATTTTCCAGGGGAAATCTGTGTGGCTAACACAAAATCTCTTGGACCTGTGCCTAGGAAGCAAGAGACAAGCAGAAAACCACTTAGATCCCTGTTTTAGAGGCACAGGACAAGGAGAAGTATGGACGAGTCCATATTCTGAAATGGAAACTGTTCCCCTCTTTTGCTGCCAAAATGGATCATAAGAGCAGTCATAAATTAAAGAGTGTAAACCCTGCTCCAAGCCTTGAGGGACCTTGCACATTTTACAAAGCTGAATCGGAGGAAGATTTAAGGCACTGGTTTTCAAGAAATCATACAAAGTTTTATGGAGTTTACATGTGCAAAGGAAATATCTCCTTAACTGACTTTACATAAGCACATTTCTATTTCAAACGCCCTACTTCTCAGCATTTTGAGGGTGATGTTTCATTTAAAGATTAATTTCCATGGAACTGAAGGAGCCTTCCTGGGAAATAACTAGGTAGTTGTCTGGGTTGCTGTTGTTGTTTTTATTCAGGCCCAAATGATTCTCTCCTTCCCACTGGTTAATGTTGAACATAATTCACCAGTCCTGCTCTGCATAGGCTTCTGCTTCTTAATTTTGATTTATTTATGATAAAATATGAAGTTGACACTTTAGATCTGCAAAGTGATCAACACTTCCTGTTGCGTGTTGAGGTTCCCATGCCACCCCCCAAAATAATTCACACATCACACATAAATTTTTGTTTATGGTTTTTTGGCATAATTTTGGCCACAACTTTATTCAAAATACAAAAATGTGAGTGGTTGCTTAGGCATTGGTTATGACTATCTGTCCTTGCCCCAGGAACAGAACTGACTTCTGGATTCCAGCAGAAGCCAGTGTGGGAAACAATTATTGGGTGAGAAATGAAGCTGGGCCTCAGTCCCTCACTTCTCACCCGCATGTTCCTGTGGGGCTTGCACAGCCCAAGTCCGATGCCAGGGACAAGGACGAAAAGAATGGCAAGCCCCTGGATTCCTTTAACGGAATTCCCTTTCCGCAACACCATTGGAGGGGTAGGCACTTACCCCTCCACCAACCAATTTTAACCAATGCCTAACCGCCAACCTTACAAGTTGTGACGATTTGCTACGCAGTAGGCAAAAACCAAATGGCACCAGCCAATCAGCCAGATGGCAAAATTCCTACCAGGCCCCTGCACCAAGGCAGATGACCCCATGACAGGCATAGCAAGGTCAAGCAAACGAAACCCCCCCCTCCATTACAGGGAGAGTGGGTGGGTGATCCGGTGCAAACAGCCAAGAGGACGCCCAAAGTTGGGCATCCAGCATTTAAAACCTCTGACCCCACCTCCAAATTTGGCAACATTCAATTCTCCCCAGTGACCCAATTAACCATTTCGCTGCCTGGGTTCTTCGCCAAAATCCGCCCAGCAACAATGGGGTGGCTTGTATCCCCAACCGCAACACATGCTCTCTCCTACGGAGAACATGCTTTCTCAGACACTTTGCTGTATATCTAGTCACTAATCCTGTTTTCCTAATGGGAGAAGAGAGAATGAGTTTGTTATATGATAGAACAGAATTTTGAATCTATGAACCCCACTTTCAGTATGAAAATACTATTTTGGGGACCATATATGCAGGGCTGGTGCTATCATTAGGCCAACTAGGCAGCTGCCTATGGCCCAGACCTCAGAGGGAGCACTACTGACCTTTGAGAGGCACAGATTTATACAGATAAGTTTTGTTATATCTTATAAATTTCTGATAATATTTTACTTATATTTTTTCTACAAGACATCTGTTTTTGAAAACTGAAGTTAGCAATTTGGGGTGTGTGTAATTAGTTAGCCTTACTGCACGTATGTCCCATTATAGGCATAGGAATTATTTCCTGAATGTGTTTAAAGCATCAAGAAAACCAAATTAATTTTGGGCTCTTTTGCTGGGCAGGCTTGAAGGATGCAAAGAATGAAGGGTACAGAATAAACTTTTAGTTAACAGAAAATATCCTTTATTTTATGCCAGTGGGAAACAAACAGTGATGGTGCTTGGAGCAGAAATTAGAAACTTGCAGATTTTCTCAGAACCCTTGTGTAATGGTTTGTACAAAATCACAGATACATGGTATTCTGTTAGTTCTATATGGACGGCTGCAAATATCAGTAATCCAGCCACATCAGTTCAGCCCTGAGTGAAAGCCATGGAAGGCAAAGGCTTGGTATGGAAGCAGAGGCTTTGTTGTAAATTGTTGTCATGACCTTCTGATAACAAAGTTAAAACTATAACTCTCTTATTAAAGTAGCAATTACCCATCAGTTATGCATACAAGCTTTGTTCAATTTCTTTCCTTTCAGTTCCTGCATTCTGATTGCTTCTGTTCACTGACATTTTGGAGACATGTTGTCTAAGTACAGTTTCTTGATTATCATCACGCATTCCATTTCATGTTTCTGCTTCCATCATTGGTTAATCCTGACTACTGACCTTCCCTTGATAAACAGTGTGGCCTATCATCCAAATAACAGTTCAGCACTTCAAAGCTGAGAAGTAGTTGCATGTACTTTGTCTTGTTAATTCAGGCACTCACCCCTTGGACTCCACAATCACTAGAATTTGTGGTATTCTACTCTGCTGTCAATACCAAGCACATCATACATTTGTAAGAATGTGTGTGTGTGTGTGAGAGAGAGAGAGAGAGAGAGAGAGGGAGAGAGAGAGAGAACTACACAGAATTACAAAAATAAAAACGTCGCCTTGTGAAGATGTACACATATAAGATATTGTGGAAAGCAGAGGACATGGCCTATTTTAATTCTTTTTTGAAAATGGACTTTGTATTTGTTAATCATGCATTGTACAATGCATTTGCAATATCTACTTAAAGAAAAGTTGTAATACTAGAATATTGTTAATGACTTTATTACATGTATTCCCTGCTGTGTCATAGTACAACCAATTGTTGGTTCAATGCATTGTCTCATCCCATTAGCTAAAAATAGCCAGATCCAGATGATTTTGAAGGTTTTAGTTGCATGGATCTTAAAAAATGACAAATTTTGCATAATTACATAGCCGTGTAACTTCTAAAAAAAAATACTGAAGGTCACTCACATCTGGCTTATGGCGCCAATTCTATAGATGCCACAATCCCAATTAAAATGGTGTCTTTGACAATGGAATGTGGTAATAAACCTTCAGTTTCATGCATTGGCCAATGTTGTCTTGGTTCCCTTGGCTTTGTTCAGTGGATTTAACGTAAAAGGGTTTTATTTGCCTTTTTGATTTCATGCTATGCCGGTGACATAGAAAGTGACATTATCACTTGACATCTGTGAACATGTTGACCGCCCAGGCATGCCTCTGTTACTTCTTACCTCAAATGATGGATGTGAGGAAAATTTGTGTTGGTTGTTCTTCGGATGGGGTCATCTTTGTCTTAACAGCATTCACACATTATTAAGTTGCAACATACAATAAGAAAATCTTTGACCACTAAGGCAGCTTTCACCAGAATCACTTCATTAATTTATAAATGTCACATGTATGATGATGTCACTCTGACCAATGCTACCATATTCTAAGAACATAAGAGCCTGCTGGATCAGTCCAATGGCCTATCTAGTTCAGGATCCTATTCTCCCAGTGGCCACACACATGCCCATGGGAAGCCCATAAGCAGAAGTCAAATGCAAAAGTACTATCCCCTCCTGCAGTTTCTAGCAGCTGGTATTCAAAACCACACAGTCTCCAATGAGAAGCCAGAGGAATAGCCATCATGGCTAGTAGCCATTGATAGCCTTTATCTCTATGAATATATCTAAACTTCTTCTAGTCATCCAAGTTGTTGGCTTCAGTTCCTTTTCTTAATGGAATTTGCCTTTCTCACAGCTGCTGAGCACTGGGTTGACATCTTCATCAAGCTAGCTACTTTGATCCCAATGTTTTGTTCCTCGTCAGCCATTGCCAGTTCAGACCCCACTGTGTGTATATGTGAAATTAAGGGGAGTTTGCCACAATATGCTACTGCTGCTACTACTGTTTTAATAGCCCTGAACAATTTAGAAACACCAGCAAGCCTCCACACCTTACTGCTTACTCCTAACCCTAGATCATTTATGAATACGTTAAAAAACATGGGTCTCAATATCAACCCTTGGGGACTCCGCTTTCTATATTCCTTCATTGAGAGAACTAGCCATTTATTCCTTTGTTTTGCATCCTGTTAAGTAACCAGTTTCTGATCCATGAAAGGACCTTTCCCTTTATCCTATGACTGCTAAGCTTACTCAAGAGTCTTTGGTACTTTTTTCAAAGCTCTTTGAAAGTCCAAGTACACTGTGCCAACAAGTTTACCTCTATCTATATGGTTGTTAACACTTTCAAATAACTGGAGACTGGAATTACTCTTGAGGAAGCCATGCTGGTTCTGCTTCAGCCAGGCTTGTTCTTCTGTGCTTCATTATTTTATCTTTAACAACACTTTCCACCAGTTTTCCTGGAACTGACATTAAACTAACTAGACTGTAATTTCTATAATCCCTCCTGGATTTCTTTTTTAAAATTGGTGTTACTTTGGCCACTTTATAATAGTCTTCATATAAGAAGGCTGCTCTGAGGGACAAGTTACATACTTTAGTTAGAGAGCCTGAATTTCACATTTGAATTTGCTGAGAAATTTCAGGTGAATATAATCCAGACCTGTGCGATTTGCCGGTTTTTATTTTGCCTATTAGGCCTAGAATTTCCTCTCGTCACCACCATTTGCCTCAGATTTCTAAGGCAGAAGAGGCTGCGAATCCAAGTTTGATGGCCTTCATCTTATATGATACATGTAGGAACATTGCCACACAAATTGTTAACCAGAGCCATATATGCCTCATTCCTCCAGAGAATCCTGGAAACTGTAATTTGTGAAGGGTTCTTCAAATTGTAGCATTGCAAGGGATTATATGGTGGAAGCAATGTACTTTAAATGTATGGTGTGTCTGGAACCATAATTTGTTTTTAATGTTAATTAGATACAAAATTGTGTAAATAGCATCAGTTGTAAACGCACTTTAACTGTTCTAGGATAAGCATTTGTATACAATATAAATATGAGAAAAATTAGCAATACATGTCTAGCATTTTCCAATCTGATTAGGAAAAAAGTATCCTACTTTACTCTGGGGGCACTACGAATTTTACTGGTTGCTTAAGATTTAACAATAAGCACAAGCCCTCAATATCTCCTAGTACACAGTGCCACCTACAGAGAGTATGGTGGATTAAAAAGTGTGTGTTCCAAAATCTACACATCACTTTTATTCTCATAGGAGAATGAAATTATCTCCTCACCCCACCCCACCCCAGTATGAGTACAATGTTTGTACCGCATTTTAGTCAATTCAATAAGATATGTGTGCATTGTTATCAATTTACTAGGATGAGTGAAATGATAAACTTGCATACAAAATTGTTGCCTTTTTACTATAGGCTTAAAATTAATTTTAAATCTCATATGTAATCATCAAAAAAGAAGCTGCTGGCCATAGATCTGAATTCGTAGAAAACATTTTTTACAGGTTGTTGATTTTGTATTACTTGTGTTATCATTGGAAATATTGAAGCAAAAAGCCTTAGTTTAAAATCCAGAAGGGGATGACTTCAAGGAACCATAAACCTCAACCAAAATAATTGCTTCTAACAACCATGATAGTAATCTTACGTTGAGGAGTGTAGATTTAAAATGAATAGGACATTACTAGAGTAAGTGGTTTCCTAAAAACATGAAAGTTGAACGGTACTATTTTGGGGGTAACTAGATAATTCCTGCAATGAGTGGCATTTTAATCTTATTGCAGAGCAGCTTGCATGTATTTACACATTTAACCTAGTTTAAATGGGTGATGCTGTGGCAGCTCTGATTATATGATAGCACTCCCACCAACACACAAAAAAACCCTATTGCTTCTAGTTGTACTCTGGTTGCACTATAGAAAGACAGTGTGGGTGTTTCCTTTGAATGCCTGTATTCTAATTTAGTACTGCCGACATCTAAAAAAGGAAGAAACTGAATACAAAACTATTTAAAAACACACAGTGCTAATTTTGCCTCCTTAGGGACATAGCAAGAAAGGAAAGTGGGGCAACCCACTCCAAATATGATGATAAAAAACCAAGCTGATTTGTTTTCTTTTTACTAAACCTGTCTGTAGTAATAAATTGGATACAGGCAAGGGGAAAAAATATGTCTGCAAGTTCCTAACCTTAACCAACGACTTTTATGAGCATTCTTATTTGTATGTTGAGCCTTCTGGTTTCTGGAGACACTTTTAAGATGATGTGTTTATTACAGTTTCCCTTTTCACCTTTACAAGTTCACTGAGGTTCATTGTCCATTGCAAAGCAGTGTCCCAACAAGAAAATATGTATGGAAAAATACATATTTGCATGTATACGGAAATTAATGAAACAACCCTCATCACCTCTAACCAAACTATTTGCATGTTGGACACAATCCAGCACAAAATAAATACTTAACCTTGTCCAATACTGTCATACCAATTAGAAGTAAGGCTTGCTGAGTTTAGCGGAGCTTGTTCATAAGTAATTGTATGTAGGATTATAGACATAGGGTGAAATCTGTGTTCATATGCCAGTGGAACAGACATAGTTGGTGGATTGGATGCCCCGCCCCTGCTTGCAGTCCCCTGTGCTCCCATAAAATCTTCTCTGGAACATTGGGGGTGGGGGCTACTAAATATTGCTGTTGCAAACCTCTGCTCCATTCATTTCAAATTATTTATATCCTTATTAACTTCTGTTTCCATTCTGCCACTGAAATATATGAAGGCTATCCATCACGAATGATTGATTCCTTGTGCAATGGTTCAGAGACATAATATGTGTGACTCCCAATGCTGAAAAGGCAAACTTTCGTCAGTTTAAAAGAGGCTTGTTTTTTCAGCTTCAAAGAGCAATCCATATATACTATCTAATCTGGATTGTAGCATTGGTCTGGAAAAATTGCTCTTTGACATTTTATATCAAAGCCCAGAAATTCGTATTTCGCCAACAGACGTTTTACTGCTAAATTCCCATTACATGATCAAAACATTTCAATAGCCATTCTTCTTCTCCCACCCCAGAATGTATCTTTTACATAACAAAGTGTTAGGCATACTTTTTGTTGGATTGTTCAACTTGGTTTACTGGTAACAGGTTTTGTTTTCAAAAATGAAGAAATATTCATTGTAGTGTGACATTCTTGGTGAATTGTAATATCGAAGTAGCATTTTAAAACAGGGGTAGCCAACATGTTCTCTGGATGTTGGACTATAATTCCCATCATTATTGATCTTGGCTGTGCTCTCTGGAGCCTATGAGAGTTGGAGCCCAACAACATATGAAAGGAAGCTCTTCTGTTTTAAAACTTTGTTAGAGGAGATAGTTTTTGGAACACATGCAATCATATTTTGCAAAAAGGTTTTTGGGAAGACTGAAAACTAATACTGGGAGAAATATTTATTGAAATGAATAACAAACTTGTACACAGTGTGAACTAGCAAAAATAAATTAGGCAAAGCATTCTCAACAGTAAAAGAAAGCAAATTAATTTTAAAAAACATACATTTTGTGTGGGCCATGCACATTTCTTAGAAGAGACCCTATAATTTCAATGGAACTTACTTCCAAGTATATATTATCACTCTTATCCTACACAATTATGTGGGGTTAGTGGCTTAAATGTTTGTTTACAGTAGGTATGATCCAGCCAAAGTTAAGCATTTTTAAATCCCACTTGTTTCAGTGGGAGAGATTTGTGCTTAATGCTGCCATTAAAATAAGGCAACCTTGAGTCGCACATGCTTAGCTAACTGTGTTGTTCCCTAGTAATTATACATAATGCTTCAGTAAACTTGATTAGTAATCTAGAACTTCTCCATTGTAAAGAGTTGGCATGCAATGATCTTAGATTTCCTTTCACTTGCTTCAGTTAAGTAACAGGAAAAATATAAGCATGGTTTGTGAATTAGTGAGAACCCAATTTTCTTCACACAGTCAGGATGTGAAGAAGATGTATTGATGAATCAACACTCTGGCTTGGCTCTAACATAAAAATCCTTGTTGAGAATGATCCATGTGCTCCTTTACCATTTCCCTTTCATACTCTCATTGCGCAGCAGGTTTTGGCAAAGAAATCCTGGTTTCTCAAACCACAGTTTCCCAGGCGATCCAAACTGAGAACTCAGCTACACAGCTGCAATGATAACGTTACAAATGTGTTATAAAAATGTGACACCAGATGACCCTGTGGATCTCAATGGCAGATTGCATTATATATTTTATAGCTGGGCTTTTTGTAGCATTTTCAAAGCATTTTTTTATATCTGTGTAGATCCAGCCTAAGAAACTGTGGTTTAAGGGCTACCTCCAAACAAGAATATGAAACCAGCAACAATTCCAAATTGATTGTTGCTTTGGTAGTTTAGTGATCTTGTTTAATCTGCAGCGAAGTGCTTTTTTTCATTCTCCGTAGACACCCCTTTATGTGGTAAATCATGGTGAAACAGGACCTATTCGATGCAACAGGTGCAAGGCTTATATGTGCCCCTTCATGCAGTTCATTGAGGGTGGAAGACGATATCAGTGTGGATTTTGTAACTGTGTGAACGATGGTAAGTAGTACTTATTTATTTTGAAATAATGGGAGCCATTTTCTAAGCAAATGTGAAATTAATTAGGTCTTTATTTTTATTTTTTAAAGTAAGTTTTTGAAGACTTTGTTTCATTTTCAGGCCAATCTGCATTGACTTGAAAGTCACATTAATTTAGATACCTAAGAAAGTAGGTGAGCCCAAGGTTGCATTCCAAAGTAAGGATCTGCATCTTGCTAAAACTACATGATGGATTTTAAAAATATATATACTAAATGCTTAACTTCATGTGAACCTGAATTGCTGAATGACTTGTACATCAGAATTTTTATATGTGGTCTTCATGCTCTTTTAGACCTAATTTTGCTATGGACTTTCCTTGTGTCATCCTGGATATCAGAATGGAATTACTTAACCATTTGATCCAGGAAAATGGATGTCACTGGGAAGAGCACAGAACAAAGCTCTTGTTTTCTCTAGCCTGAAAGCTGCGAAGAGTTAGAAATTCTTGCATTAAGAAAATTCTCCTTCCAGGATGCAATCATCTGGAATGGGAAAGGCATAGGCATTTTGGCATGCAGAATAAACTTTAAGAGCAAAACCTGCATTGAGCTTTTCACTGGCTTTCCCTAGGGAATGCATATGTATGCACTCCACAAGGATAATCAAACTGTTCTGAGAAAATGTACCTGAATCCTTTGTTCTGTAAAATAATATGGCTGCTGTAATGATTTACGTCTTGTCTGCGATTTCATTAGATTGAATAGGCATGCAGAGGAGGTTATGCCATTATATGAGATTATTTTCTGAGCAGGCTGAAAATGTGTTTCAAAGGCGGAAACATATTTTAACTGCCTAGAAAAGAGCAAATGTTTAGGTTGTTGCCTCCCTTTATGACAGAGGATTTTAATGGTTAAATCATCCATTAATTTTCCCGTGATGGGAGTTGCTTTGAACACAAGATGCCATGCCATATTTGTCCAAGTGCAGTTGCATGTGACTCATAAGTACGAGTTCCTGAGCTTTTGGCTGGTTCCCAAGACTTTGCCAGAATGAGTCTTTCGAGACGTTTGTATCTAGTTGGATTTCCTCAGCTGGATCAAAGTGGCAGCAGAGAGCTTTCCCTAATACAGTAATCTTTTCAACTCTGAAACATGAACCTCGAAAGACTTATGCCAACTCTTGTTTGTCTCAGACCTTAATCTGCAGAATGAAATAGAGAGAGAGGGCCGTCAGCATCATGGGCTGTTAACTCAGCATGAAGTTCTCACAAATGCCCACTATTTGCATAGCAATAAGCCACCAAATTATTATTTAAACTGATATTGCAGTAAAAATAGAATCATTTGCACTTTTGCAGGGCCTTTTCATCTGTATCCTTTCATGCACTGTAATTAAAGCTTCAAGTACTCATCATAAGCAGAGGGATTAAGAGAAAATTGTCCAGTCTTGCTGAATAGGTGACTGGCAACAGTGAGACACTAGTGAGTTGTTTTGCATCGGGGACTATGAGCGAAAATTGTAATGCAAACTTTTGTTTCAACGTTGGAGAAGGAAGGGCATTGGGAGTCTTAAAAGAGCCACCAAATAAGACTCATGTTTATCCTATTTATACCTGCCCTGGGATTGCAGAAGTATGAAAAAAGACACCGGGCTTTGTCCCTGGCTTGCGGAGCAAGGGCCCCAGGGTGTGTGTTTTATTGCTGCAATCTATTCTAAGCTGCCTTGGAGAACATTCAGTTGAAAAGGGGTGCATAAATATTTGAAGTAAATAAGCAATGAGCACCCTAACAGCTGAGCAAGGGCTTATCCACACAGTCACCCAAAATGTTTTCAACTTATTTTTAAGATTTTGTCATTTTCTTGTTCAGTAGTACTATGAGCTATCATGATATTCGTAATAGGCAGGGGAGTGGAGAAGGAGGTTGAACGTAATGCTATTTTCCATTCCTTGCCACCCACTTATATAAACTTAAACAAGATAAGTGCTTTGTTGAAAAGTCTGAATTAGCAAATTTCTAGCTCGTATTGCATTTGAAGCTGCCTTATATGGGGCCAGATTATGCATTCACATGGTAGTTTATTCCACTTTCATGATGCTACCCTATCTCTTAATTTCCACAATATATTTCCATGATGTAAAAGCCACTGCCACAACTATAGAGGAATATAGCACACACTCAGAGCCATCTGTGTGTTTAGCAAAAGGGGAGAAATCAGCTTCCTGTTTTTGTTTTTCTTTAGTTCCTCCATTCTATTTTCAACATCTGGATCACATTGGCAGAAGAATAGACCACTACGAAAGGCCAGAGTTATCTCTAGGATCATATGAATACATTGCTACTTTGGATTATTGCAAGGTAAGTCTGTTCAGCCTGGAAAACAGTTTGTAAACTTTGTGCTAAATCAAGGAGAACCCATTACATTTGTAAAACACACACACAAAAAATGAAAGAAAGAAAAGAAAGAGGAAGAGAAAGACTCACTTGCATGGATTATAGAGGGAGGAAAGAGCTCTGCAGATACTTATTAACTATTTGTTGAGGAATTAGGTGCCCTTTGATCAGTGAGGCTTACTACTAGGTAAATGTCCTTAGGGCTGGAGGCTTAATGTATACCCTCCAACATTTCTCCAAGAAAATAGGGACGTCCGAAGGAAAACTGGGACATTCCAGGTTCAAATAAGAAACCAGGACTGCTTCTGTAAATCTGGGACTGTTCCTGGGAAATAGGAAAACTTTGAGGGTCTGTTACTGGTTTAAGCGTAGTCTCTAGTTTTAGTCTGCACCAAAGTCAAGGTGATTATGTTGTTGTTTAGTTGTTTAGTCGTGTCCGACTCCTCATGACCCCATGGACCAGAGCACGCCAGGCACTCCTATCTTCCACTGCCTCCCGCAGTGATTATACCCAGTTCTAAATGCATTAGGTGAAATCCGAATAAAGTTAAATGCCACATAAGTTCACATTGATTTTAATATGGGTACTCATGGGCATCTGCTTGGCTATTGTGAGAATAGAATGCTGGACTAGATGAGCCTCTGACCTGATTTAAGTGGGACATAAAGTTGTTTACTGTTGCAAAAACTGTTATGTGTGCACAGTGCATACTCTGTAAGAGCATTTCCATTAATTTCAGTAAAGGCACTCTGTCCATACCCTTTCCTTTTGCAATTACAGAATGTGTCCCTCAGTTAAACTGGACATCCTGTACATTTCAAGGCAACTATCTGTACACGTACAAAATTGCACAGACCTCTCAGTCAGGTTGTATGGGGTTAAGCTATTTTCATTTTACACAAGGTTTTAATTTAACTGTTGACAGTCCCTTTTTACTGTTGACGCTCCACATTGTAAAGTCCTTCACTAGAATGGTACATTCATGATTTGGGGAGAGTGTATTGAATACAACAAAAGCATAATGATGTATTTCCCTCCTACATTGAAGGAAAACCACAATTTTTCTTTGCCTTATTGAATAACAGTGAGGATGAACAGCTAGAAAAACATTAACAAATAACAGCTGTTGAGTAGTGTTGCAATTCTTTGGAATGGATTTAATAAATGCAAAATTTTTGCTTTTTCAATAAATGTCTCACAAGAGTGCCAACTTAGCCCTGCAACCATGGGTGCCTGGAGCTGTGGGTGCCATGCAGTCGAATGGCCCTGGCACCAAAATTTGTGGATGCCTGGCCCCTTCATGGGGATTTTTGTGGGTGCCCTGGGAGTTGGTACCTGGGATGTGTCATGAATCTCTCCAAGGTCTTTTCATAAAGTGCTATAGAATTTACATACGGTATGAGAATGTTTGTCAGCCTGCTGCAAATGCAGAAACTGGAACAGCTTTTGAAAACCTCAGATCTCCACTTACATTGCTGTAGCTCACATATTTTACTGCCGGGTGTTGCTTTGGAGTCACTTGGAAGTGAATGAAAGGAAAATAAGGGTTGTTATGGCTAGCTTTTAAGTATGCTGACAAAAATCCTGCACTCGTTATCACCTTTGTTGCTGATATGTACTTCCATCTTACCATATCCATGATTAACCTGTGAATGTTTCTATGAACTTTAACAAGTAAATTATAGGCCAGGAAGTGACTTTCACAAAACACTTAACACGTGCAAGCGCTCAGGCTGATTGTTTGATAATGGAAATGTTAGGGGAGCCTCTTGTGTGTACATTCTGAAACCAGGAGTCTGCAGTGCTGGGGTTGGGGTGGAAAGTATGTTTCTTTATCATCTTTAGGTTCTTGGAGCAAAGATGAGACTGCAACTGATTGCAACGGATACCTGATATCTCAGTTGACTCTCATAAATTGCCTTGGCGCTGCGGCTTTCTTTAAAAGAGCTCTGAGAAACATTTGTGTCTGTTTCTTTGAGTATTTGCTTATACTTTACATTTCTAAAGTAATTAGTCTTCCAAAAATTGCTGAGCGTTGAATATAAATAGTGGAGGTATCGATGTATTTGATTAAAATTTGGGGGGGTGTATGTTATATGACGCTTCACAAAAGAAGCAGCAGCATGCAGAAATCTGTAGGTTTCTGCAGTAGTTGTGCCTCTTGGTTACATATATGACACTTGTTAAAGGATTAAAACTACCTGTTGAGGACCAGCCACATGTTGCATTAAATGGGTGCATGCATTTAATGTGCCTCATCTTACCATTACAAATAACAGGCAGATCAGAACCATAGTGCAGGGAGACATAGCCCTTTTTCTTTTTGTCATGGTCCCAGTGAGCATCTTCCCCACATTCACCAGCACTCTGAAGCTGCTTTTTCATCTGGGAAGCTGTCTCTTAGGGTGAAATTCTGTGTGTGTGTGTGTGAGAGAGAGAGAGAGAGAGAGAGAGAGAGATTTCAGTGGCACCACAGTGAAGGGGGGCCACCTATGTGTGCCGATCCCAGTGTCTCTTCCTCCCTGCCAACTTTGGTTTTTAAAAAAATAAAAACAAGATACACGCAATTACACGCATTTAACCTATTGTCTTCTTGGGGTTGTTCATCAGTAAATGCTGAAAATCTGAACTCTGTTTTCTCATTTCTCATCTGAAGGTATATATTTTTGAAGCTTTTAAATTGGATAAATAAAAGCTTCATATAGAAAGAAAGAAAGAAAGAAAGAGAAAGAAAGAGAGAAAGAAAGAAAGAAAGAAAGAATAGAAGATGAAAAATAAAAATGGGGAAGCTACTTGTTAAACACCTAGGTATAAATATTGTGCGAGGGGGGGAAATATTTGTCCAATTCTTAACAGCTTTACTGAAACACGACTTTTGTCAGTAAAAAACATTATCCTACGGCAGTGACTTACCTGTGCAAATAAATAAGCAAAATGACTGCCCAACAATTATTAGGGTAGTCTGTGGAAATATCTGAGTGGATTATGAATCTTTGGTAAGTATTTTTTTTTCCTGGTTTTTGTGGTTGATTTCTTTTCTTTCTTTTTATTGTAGAACAACAAGCCTCCACAGCCGCCAGCCTATATCTTCATGATTGATGTTTCCTACAATAACATAAAGAGTGGCC
This sequence comes from Podarcis tiliguerta, assembly GCF_965153285.1. Classification (NCBI taxonomy): domain Eukaryota; kingdom Metazoa; phylum Chordata; class Lepidosauria; order Squamata; family Lacertidae; genus Podarcis; species Podarcis tiliguerta. Next base: position 27,444,787 of record NC_139542.1, on the reverse strand, counting down.
TTGTTAAACTTATCTGTGAGGAACTGAAGACTGTATTGGATAGACTTCCAAGGTAAAGACAACAGTAAACTTCTAGTATATTTAGCATCCTTGGTGAAGATGTAGTAACTGCCAGGTAAAAATTCTTTGGTGTTTGCATAGAATTTACTCCATGCTCTTTTTTTCCTTCTGGATATCACTTTCTTGGGGTTCCCAGTTTTGTTGGTTTGAAAGATTCTGCTCTTCATCAAGCACTGCAGCCATGACATGAATGGCACGGAATGTCTTGGTTTGCCTCCTCCTCCATGTTGTGACTGCAGACTCCATATGTACTCCATCCACTGGTTTTGCTGTGCTGTAGGAAGGTCAAACTCCTTCAGTTCTGTTCAGCTTGTTCAAATAATTAATGCCTTCCTGTGTCCCTCAAGAAGGCAAGCATTCCAATACTGTTTGAGATGCATGCTCTGTAGCATGTTTCAACAATGGCACGTGAGACAAGGGAGCCACAGTTAACCAGTGCATATTGATGTATCAGTGTCTACACTTCTCCCTTGTTGCGAGTGGGAAAACAAGCCAACTTTAAACCATGGCTTCAAACATTGGCTTGATTTGAAGCCACTAACCCTGGTTTCTGGGTTTTCTATGATTACATGTTGAATCTTTTGCCACTTGCACGTATCATTGGCTTATAGAACTAAATCAGGGTTTTTGGCTCTATGTTGTGTTCAAACGCTAGTGTTTAATTTGTATACATTGGGCTACAGTCGTACCTTGGGTTACGAACGCCGTGGGTTGCACATTTTTGGGTTGCAGACCGAGGCGAACCCAGAAGTACCAGAATGGGTTACTTCCAGGTTTCTGTGCTCGCACATGTGCAGAAGCACAAAATAATGTCACCTGCATGCGCAGAAGTGCTGAATCGCGTCACGCGTGTGCACAGACGTGGTGCTGCGGGTTGCAAACGTACCTCCCAAATGGATCACGTTCGCAACCCGAGGTTCTTACATACTGGACAGGAGCTGGTACAGGGCTGTGGTGGTGGTTGGCAGAAGTGAGATTCGCTTTTCGCTCCCTTTACTCATCTGATTATTCTGGATGTATTTTCTCTTTCTCTTCACTCCCGCCCCCTAAAGCTTCAAACAGGCATTTAGCTTAAAATAAAATACAGTGGTGCCCCGCAAGACGAATGCCTCGCAAGACGGAAAACCCGCTAGACGAAAGGGTTTTCCGTTTTTCAATGCACTTCGCAGGACGAATTTCTCTATGGGCTTGCTTCGCAAGACGAAAATGTCTTGCGATTCTTGCGATTTTTTTCCGCTCTCCACCCCCTTTTTCTAGGGGCACTAAGCTGCTAATAGCCTTTTAGCAGCTAATCCGCTAATCCCTTAAGCCTTTAATAGCTGCTAATAGCCGCTAAACCGCTAATAGTGCTAATCCCCTAATCCGCTAATAGGGTTGCTTCGCAAGACGAAAAAACCGCTAGACGAAGAGACTCGCGGAACGGATTCTTTTCGTCTTGCGAGGCACCACTGTAGTAACACTTCAGGCTCCTGGTAGTGTACGTTCATCTGTTTAAATGTTTACTTGGCTTTTCCCCAACCCCCCAATTTGAAATTCAGTAGTACTTCAGAGGGCAGAGTGGGAGCAGGGGCACCACGCAGCATTTTCCTGCTTGAGGCAAAGTGGGATGTGCCACCCCACTCTGCTGCTCTGCTGTGCCATCTTTGCCTCAGCTCTGCCCACCTATACCAGCAGCAGCACCACGCCACCTCCGCTGCTGACAGAGAAGTTGAGCCGCCATCAGCGCTGATTTCTGGTGAGATCTTGCCGAAATCTTGCAAAATCTCTCTCGCACTGTGAAATCTTGTGAGATCACAGGAAATTGGCACCAGTTCCAGCGGTGGAGGTGACAGAGCACCCACAGTAGCACAGCCTTGGGGGCTTCCGCTGCCTGAGGTAGCTGCTTCACCCTGCCTCATGGATGGGCAGAAAGGACTGACTTTAGGACTGTCACAAGGACAGCTCAGCAACACCCTTCACATCTGGGTTTTGCTGAAGCCATGGGGGGGGGGGGGACAGCTGCCCTTGTACTATTTTCTGAAAGAAATATGGCCAAGAAAAGTGTGAGTATAAATTCATGGTGGGCTCACTAGTAACACTAAGGCTGCATGCACACCATACATTTAAAGCACCAATCTTCCCCCAAATAATCTTAGGAACTGTGGTTTACCCCTCACAGAGCTACAGTTCCCTGCACCCTTAAACTACAGTTCCCAAGATACGTGTGTTCATATCCTATTGATGTTCAGATGTGGCCTTTCATTCACTTTGTCTCAGGCTAAATCTAGGTCTTTCGTAAAGATTGTTTTCTTGTTGTACAGTTTAGACACTCGTGAGAAGACAATTAATATTAATTTCTTAATTAATAAAGCTCTCTTTTCCCCCTCCTCCATGCAAAATAATGCTTTTGAAATTTAATCTGCATCTGTGTTTTCTAAAACCGTTTCTCTTCCAGGGAGGAGCAAGAGGAGGCTTCAACTATTCGGGTTGGATTTGTCACCTACAACAAAGTCCTCCATTTCTTCAATGTAAAACGCAATCTTGGCCAGCCGCAGATGATGGTGGTCACTGATGTCAGCGAAGTGTTTGTCCCTTTACTGGATGGTTTCCTCGTCAACTTTCAGGAGTCAAAAGCTGTCATAAACAAGTAAACATATAAATTATGCTTTTTATACTCAGGTGTGAATATCTTCAATAGCAATTACCTTGGGTGATTTCATCAATTTTCATCAATTTTCCACCTACAAAAATTGACAACCACATATTTAAAGACCATGGTTATGACCTAGAGAGATATGCATGTAACACTTGATTGTATGTGTGCTCCCATAGGTGCATAATGTCTGTAGACCAACCTTCCCTAATCATGAGTCCCTCAATGTTGTTGGACTACAACTCCCACCACCCCTGACCTGATGTCTGGAGGTGATGGGAGTTATTACAACAATACGAAAGCCGATGCAAGTAAAGACAAGAACTTTAAACAGTAGGCCCACAACTTATGTGGGGGTTACCTTCCAGGCACTGTGCCTAAAGCCAAAATGGCATTTATTCACAACACACTGGATGCAATAGTGGGTGGGGTTGCCAAAGTCTTTTTTCCAGGATGCCGACCCGTTTTCTACTTCCATATATATATATATATATTCCAAGTTTGTAAGTTTGTAAAGCTCAATGCACAGAACTTAAATGCACTTAAGTTGCCAGCTTTCTGTATGCAAATAAATAATATGACTAAGATTGCACTGCTAAAAATACACTATTTATAGAGTGCATACACAAGAGCCGTAATTTATTTTGGTATATCAGTGCAGTCAAACGAAAGTTGCCTTACAGCATTACAAATTTGCCTTTTGATTGAGGAATTAATGTTTTTGTACAGTATTCAACAAATGGCTTATAATTTACTTGAAAAGTATTTTGTAGCTTTTAAAATCTTTTTACTGCATACAAAACTTCTAAATAAATTAGAAAGCAGTTTCTTCTGCAAAACAGGGAACTGTGCATAGTCTTGTAGAGGCTAATAATGCACCAGCAACATTTCTTTTCTTTTTTTAATGCAGAGTTTAAATCTTTCAGCAAAGGGGCCTGGTGTCTATATGATTTATCTTCTTTGAAGGATTATCCTGTCCATTCCAACCTGTTGAAACACTGGTCTTTTCCCCCTGTCATAGCTTGCTGGACCAGATTCCAGAGATGTTTACAGACACTAATGAGAGTGAGACTGTCTTTGCTCCTGTTATCCAGGCTGGCATGGAAGCGCTAAAGGTTAGAATGTTCTTTTCTGTGCAACAAAGTCTTTATTAGGACTGACTTTATAAGCCAAGAAAGTTCTTCTGGAGGAAGGCTAGCCTTTCCCACAGGTCGCAGCAGGAAGCAAAAGGAAACATCAACCATAGTACTTTGTAATATAACTCAGAATCCAGGCATACTGCACACAGGTGCAAAACAATAAATCCTTCAAATTATACAGATTATAAATTGAAGTCATCTACTTCATAGCACACACACAACACTGGGAACCAGCTGTCAATCTTAACTTTCCAGTGTATGCAAAACAGATATGGACAGTACTCTGTTGTTGTTGTTTTAAGTCATATTTGTTAAATATATAAAACAGTACGTGATTCCCCTGCCCATTTACAAAGGCCCTGTATACCTTAAGAAGTGTCTCCACTCCCATCGTTCAGCCCTGACACTGAGATCCAGCTCTGAGGGCCTTCTAGTGGTTCCCTCACTGTGAGAAGTGAGGGTACAGGGAACTGAGCAGAAGGCAGAGGGCCTTCTCGGTTGTTGCACCTGTCCTGTGGAACGCTCTCCCATCAGATGTCATGGAGATAAAAACTACACAATTTTTAGAAGACATCTGAAGGCAGCCCTGTAAAGGGAATTTTTTAATGTTTTACTGTGGTCTTATGATTTGTTGGAAGGTTCCCCAAGTGGCTGAGGTTATATTGTGTCCACTGCAGTGCTAGTCTAGAGTCCAAAACAGAGAAAGAATCGGTGTTCAAATTACAGCGGTAGGAGAGGAAAGGAAGTGAGGTGTCACATATCACAGAATTTAGCTTTTCTTCACACAGGAGTCAATCTGGAAGGCCTGTAGCTCAGTGGCTGAAAGGCTTTGGGAACGGCTCCAGGTTCAGTCCTTAATATCACCCACTAGGACTGGGAATGACTCTTGTCTCAAACCCTCAATAGCCACTGCCACTCAGTGTGTATTGCCACTTGGTGGCACATTTGGACACCTAAGAAACCACATGCCAAAGACCAGGCAAAGTTCTTACTACTACTGCATGACAAATAAACAAACAAACAAGAGCAGACAACCCCGCCTCCAAAAACAAGCAGTCCACTCCCCAAACCACGTTAGAAAAATTCAGTCTTTAAAAAGAGGCCTTGGTAGGTGTTGTGGGGTATTGTGGTGCCCATGGGAACCACATTGGGGAGCCCAGTAAAGTTTGATGGCTCAGTGGTCTGACTCAGTATTGGTTATAGGTTTGGTTCTTACCACAGTTTTTAAAATAATTATAGGTAGGTACCAATAACAAACCTAGTTGGTCTCTAAGGTGCTACTGGAAGGAATTTTTTTATTTTAAAAAAAATAATTGTGTGGCTTATTTGCTGAGTTGTCATGATGTAATCCTGTTTTGATGCCAGGCATTAACAATTTTGGTGTCATTCTCAGAGAAAAGCAATATAGCTGCTGCCTTGGCTCTTTTTGTATTAAATATCGGCATGTTTCTGGAGAGGGTAAGAAAGCTGAAGCACATTTCAGTTTTCAGGAAAATGTATTTATTTTTTATAAATTTATATAAATGCCAAATGGCATCTGTCATGAATGAAAGAAATAAACAAATGTGCTGGAAGCAGACACACAGGGAAATTAAAACCAAAACCCATAAAATGAATACATGACAACTTCAAAGGGGGCAATCTGAGTCCATCTGGAATATTTTTTGTGTATATTTACCATGAAAGTGATCTCGGTGGCCGTGCAGACTTCTCGTCTCTGCATTTATTTTCCTTTGTTTCTTTTCCGCATGATGCCAACTGTGAGCAAATACAGTCAAACATCTTATGCTACAGCATAAATCAAATCTTCTCAGTATTTTTCCTTTCTTTCACCATCTTCCTGGGAAAAGGAAATTGGTGATCGGGTAAAATGGGTGCTATTTGAAAACTTTAAATATACATATTGGGGAGTGGGGGGGGGGGAATGTACTAAACCTTGGGTAGGTCAGCAGTGGCACATAAGCAAACTGCTAAGGCTCCAGTGTGTGGGCTGTACATTAAACTCACTCCTTGTGTGAATTGACGGTCAAGACCAGTATGAGAGCCAGTGTGGTACAGTGGTTAGTGTCGGACTAGGACCCGGGCAACCAGGGTTCTCATCCCTACTTGGCCATGAAGCTCACTGGGTGACATTGGACCAGTCTCTGCCTCTCAGTCTAGTATAAGAACATAAGAATAGCCTGCTGGATTAGGCCAATGGCCCATCTAGTCCAGCTTTCTGTTTTCACAGTGGCCAGTCAGATGCCTCTGGGAAATCAGTGAGCAGGGTTGTTGTGGAGATGAAATGAGGAGGGGGAGAACCATGTACACTTCCTTGATCTCCTTGGAGAAGTAGGTGGGATATAAAGGCAACAAATAGGACATATTCCGTTTCTGGATCCTAAACTTACCCTCATGCATACTCCCCACCCTCACCCCCTGTAACGACTATATTCTGTTTCTGGGTGCTACCAGAGGTGTGTTTATTCTGGCACTGATGATGCTGATGCATGTTAGCATCAAAATACCAGCCCGCCCATCCCCAATTTAAACCAGATTTACCCTTTCCAGATTAAATGGGGAGGAATGTAAATGGCATTTTGATGCCAACAGTTCTGTGAGGGTGCTGCAAAAAATAGTAACAATAAATATATGAGGAGCATGATTGCAATATCTCAGTGACCAGCTTGGTAATTCAGTCCCCATCTCTAAACCCCCTCAAGTGATAGCTATGAGCCTTATGATCTCTGACATATAAAAGTACAATTTCCACTGTTTCTTTTCCTCTTTTCCTTGATTTATACTGGGAATACATGTGGATAACTGTTCTGAGAATTATTTGAGCAACTGCGTCATTTTAGGCATCCCTGAAGCAATTACAAAAAATTATGGAATTTGTCTTTTGAAGATGCTCAGAGTTCTTGCTAACTGTCTCAAAGCAGTGAGCAGAATATTGGCTTCAGCAGGTTTCCCATCTCTGCTCAGCTGAAAAACTTGCCAGATGAATATCATGCCATTTATTTGATCTACATGGTGCTGTGCTTGAAGATGATTCAGAAACCTTCAACTGGTCCAAAATGCACCCACCAGATTTCTGGTCGGAGTTTCATTTGGAGTTCAAACATCCCTTTTTTAAAAACAGCTGCAGTGGCTATTCTGTTAGACTGGGATAGTAAACATACACATACCAGAGTCTTGTTGTGGCTTAAATACTAGCAGATTTATTGTAGCATAAATAGATAGTGATTCTGAGAGTAAAGTGTTAGAAGTAAAGTGTCCAGAAGTCTAACTCAATTCTGCCAATTCCCCATCAGCTGAGGGATTTGATGCAAAGCCATCAATCTTTGTGTTTCATCCCAGATCCACAGCAGACATTTTCCTACTGGAAAAGTTTCAGGTTGCCTAAAAGCAAACACTCCCCCATGCCCAAGCTATTTTTATTGTGCGTAAAATTGGAGGACAAAGTAAAATTGGATTGTCTGTCATTGATAGGGGAGTGTTTGTGATGTACCTGTGCCTTTTGGCCAAAGTAAAAGTTGGGAAAACCTCTTCTGCTGCTATGTTTCATCCATCTGTGGTGGTAAAAAGCACAAACAGTGGCAGGTCAGCATTTTCCATATTCTAAGTGTTTTTGTACTGCATCTAACAGACTTTGCTGGTAACCCTTATCTAGAATGCAAACCTTCTGGTATTTGCTTTCATCCTTAAGTCATCCTTTAAACCCTAGATTATTGAGTTTGGGGAGTGTTCCCATCACAGGTGTCTTTTGAAGCTGATTCACTGTTTTTTTAGACTAGATCAACAGACAGCTTGAATAGCACAATATAGCAGTCCAAGAGCATCATACAAACACATGCCCGCCTACCTCTGCCCTGGTCTAGTCCTGAAGTCACTCACCTAGGAAAAGCAAAACAGAAAGCTGCACAGGCTACAGTATTGTGTACTCTGCCAAGGTAGGCATGCACCAGAATGCAGCATCAGGGGATCCATGACTATTCCGGCCCAAGCTGTATCCTGTACTGAACTCACAGCACCCTTCCCTAATTGCATTGCCAATTTGTTGGTCATGGCAATGCAATTAGGGAATATCAAGAATAGTATCATTCTTCTTGCCTCATGAGCAGGTTAGTGCTGGCACACACCTGCGCTTAGAATCTGGCATATTGTTTCCATCCCCCTAAGTATAATGTGCTTGTTTTGGTTGATCCCTAAAGGTCAGTCCAAGAACTACATGTTGTGGAGTAGGGCCCAGTTTGATTACGCATTGCAAGTGGACAATTTATTGATTTTTATAATGCACTGAAATGTGTTTTTAATTCATTTTGTGCCATTTAATAATTCCTGGCATACTGTTAGCATGAACTGCCCATAGCACTAGTTTTCTCATTTATATGTGTATATTAGCACTGATATATTGAGGTGTTTGTATTAGATTATTTGTGGTTATTTAAAATTCTGAACTTCCCAGTTATTTTTTCCAAGGTGTCACCAAAAGTTCAAACGCTAAACAAACGCACTATTTAGTTTCCAAAGTTTCCAGTTTATGCTGGCATTTGAGACTCGGCTGAAATTGTATGGAGATCTGGCTCAAATATTTATAATGCCAGCTTGAAAAAAGGTCATTTCTTGTGTCTTTGCAACAGGCAGCAGAGTGTGCTGGAAAGCTGTTTATCTTCCATTCTTCCCTGCCGACTGCAGAAGCACCAGGGAAGCTGAAAAGCAGAGATGATAGAAAATTGGTCAATACAGAAAAAGAAAAGGTATTTCAGTGTGTGTTTGTTTTTTGCATGCAACTTAGTACAAATATATATGTTACTCTCAGTGGGTAACGTGAAGCTATATATCTATTTTTTACTTCAATTAATTTCGGATTCAGGGGGATTGTTATTGGGAATGCAGTGTTCCGGGAAAAGTGTTCCTCAGGACTAAAATAGCATCACCCTGAATCACTACAAGAGTCATAAAAAAAGTTCCAATTGGTGCCCGTGGGAATCTTTTTTAAAAACTTCTCTACCTGTGCTGGGGACTACACTGATTTTAGCTCTTTTTGCGGCTGGAGGCATGGAGATAACACTTTACTTATTCTTCATTTTACCATAATAGCCCAAACTACATGCTATGCTTAATGTACAGTGTGAAGGTATGCGATCAGGATTGGAGGTTTATTAAGCATAGCATGTAGTTTGGCTCTTATGGTAAAATGATTAATAAGTAAAGTGTTATGCTTAGTAGATATTTAATACAGCAACAATCTCCAGAGCGATCTCGGCCCTGAATGGGAAGCCCGGACTTTGAAAGTCATCTAATCTCCCTTGCTGTATTATACTGTATTGTTTAATTAGTGTTTTTATGGAGCAGTCAAGTAATTTCGTTGTCCCCGAAGGGGGCAATGACAATAAAGATATTATTATTATTATTATAACTCTAAACTGAATATCAGTTTTTGTTAATCATCTTTCCCACCCAGTAATTATTTTGGTGATTCTTGTCGTTGTTTAAGGAATGCATCACAGGAGTGCCTTTATACTAAACATTTATCGCATAAGTTACTGCTGCCAGTTTCCTTGAGTTTTGCTGTTAACTATTGCATTTAATGTATTGGGTTTATTTAAACTGATTCTTTCAATTGTTAACCAGAGTGTATGTTTAAATTATTGCTACTAATGAAATAGTATATTTGTAATTAATATAAACAACCTTGGGAAGATAATAGTCTTTGAAAATGGGTTAGAAATATGTGAGATGAAGTAAAATAAAATATGCATTTGCCCTTGGAGTTGACATGCTATGTTAACATTAGCAGCCTCATATGCAGTGGTCCCATTTTGAAAGCTTCTTTATACATCTTAATTCAAAACTGCACCCAAACATAGACTAAAATGGGCTCCTTTGATCTCTGTAAGCACCATGCAAAATTTAGTTACAATATCTTAAGAGGTTTCCAAATGCATGGTGAACAAACAACTCTATGAAATATATAATATATGGGTATAGTAGACCTTTTAAATGTTTCCGCTGTGTTTGCTTTCCTATTTTTTTCTGCTAATTCATATTGAATTATGTCAGGCTGTTTTCATGAATGGTGTTTTGTTTGTGTATTGCTCAGTACTTTCCTTTAAACTCTCCAGACACTGTTTCAACCCCAGACAAATATTTATGAGACCCTGGCCAGAGACTGTGTCGCTAGTGGCTGCTGCGTGGATCTGTTCCTTTTCCCAAACCAGTATGTTGATGTAGCCTCCATGGGCCTTGTAACAATGCACACTGGAGGAACCCTGTACAAATACAACAATTTTCAGGTAAATGTCAGAAGGTTCTCTTTCTGTCCACTTGGGTGCATGGAATTTGACATGCATAATATGCTGCTGTTTCACCTGCAAACGAAATAGTAAGGATCAAATGGTGTCCTCTAATGGACCAAATGTAGATTTGGAGATAAGTCACAGCATGTCTAGGTTAGATACTTACTGTTGTACTGTAGTTTGTGAAAAAGCATTGCTTATTTATACAATATGAACTAGAGCAGAGCTGATACTACAACTCTAATCTTAAAAGGTAAGTGTTGAGGGAAAAGTGCAAATGCATACTAATCTTCTACTGAACTGAGTTCTTGCAAACCCCTGAATCTTTTTAATGAAATATCTGCTACTCTACATCAGTGTTAAAAATAAAGCCATTGGCACAACATTGAAGCAGTGAATGTGGTTAAAAGCAAGCTCTGTCTCGATCAAGAAAAATAATTTCTGAAAAAAGAATTTCAGATCTTTTCAGCTTTAAAATGTATGCTTGCTCCAGTTATTAATTTAGAAAACAGGCATTTCGTTTGTTAAACATCCATTATTGATTCTTGGATTCATTTGAAAGGTGTGGGCTTTTGTCACTAGTATTACGTCTGAGAAGTTAACAAGCAGGTTGAGCTTTTTTTATAAATATAAAAAGTCTGCTGGAACATTGGTGAGTCTGAGAGCCCTATGAAAGTTTTTTCACTGTACTTATTAAAAGGAAAGTTGAATACCACTGAATTTCTTAAGAGCATGCAATTCTGTTCAAGTCCAGGAACTACTTTTAGCATGTTGCTGCCATCCAGTGGCAGGTCTACAATTTGCTTAAGAGATCTCTCCTTTTATGTTTTCATTTAGGTCCATTCTGACAGCCCCCAATTTCTGAATGATCTCAGGAAGAGTATAGAAAAAAGGATGGGATTTGATGCTATCATGAGGGTTCGTACTAGCACAGGTAACAACAAGAAATTACAAGTGGCGCCTGCGGTAGAAATTGCAATGTGCTGTACTCAGTTCATTTCTCCAATCCCTTCAACAGTTAGTTAGCATTTTGTAGTCATTAAGCACACTCATTCCTCAGTTAGCTTTTTGGGGGTTCCCTCTACATTCCTTCCACTTTTTTGTACCTCGGGGTTCCCTTAAGGTTTCTGATAGGTCCCTGATGCTAGTGCTGTTGTAACTGCATAATCGACTGCCTGAACCAGAGATAGAGAGGGAAGGTTTTTTTCTGGCCCAACTACTATTCAGCTTTCTTAGTTGCAGTTCTCCACACTTTTAGTGGAAGAGTCTTAGTGTGTCATTGGGAATCCAGCAAAAGCAGAGGAACAGGGTTATGTCCATAGCTGTCAACTGACAGATTTGAAAATAAGGGACCAGCAGCCAAAATAAGGGAGCTGCAGCCTCACCTGTTCCAGGCACTCCAGTCTTCCTGTCCTCCTGCAGTCTGGTCAAACTCATGCTGGGTAGCTTCGAGGACACTGTCCAACCAACTTTGTAACCAGAGGTTCAACTGAATAGAATCTGAATCACATGTACCACAAGGCCTATGTAGCCTCAACTTAAGATGGCTCCCTGCCCTGGCTTTGCACTGCAAAGTTTGTACCAGCACGTGCAACAAAATGGTGTCCAGTATTCAAAACCCCCCTCAGCTTGCATTAACTAGCCACACACAAGGCATGCAAGCTCCACCCCCCAGTCGTTCTTAGACTTCTTACTGGGTGAGCAACACAGCCAAGCAACACAGTTGGAGCCTCCCTCCTCCCTGGCCGGCAGGGAGGGAGGGAAAGGAGCTGCTTCCTTTGAAATTTAGGGGACATCATTTAAGGGACATTTAAGGGACATCCATCAATAAGGGACAGCAGCAGGACATGGCGCTAGAATAAGGGACTGTCCCTTCAAATAAGGGACACTTGACAGCTATGGTTAGGTCATATGTAAACATGTGAACAAGTCATGCATGCTTTCCAAATGAGAAACTGCCAGTGTCCCAGGATTTAATAAGTCTTTGAATCCCATAGTTCAGAATACATTAGCAACTGCTGGCAGCTTCCCAAATCTAGTAGTCATGGATAATCTGGGCTGATGTTATGGTTGGCCCCATTCATCTCTAGCAATAGTGTGTTTCTGAAGGTCAATTAACACATTGCTTCTCGAGTTGAAAATACCATCACACAGTGATTGTAATCTTTTTGTCAGATTCATTTTAACATTTCGTATGAATGTTCTGCAGCATAGTGTCATGGCATTCATCGCACAAGGGCAAAGGTTTGAGAACTAACATAATAAATACCAACTGTTGCCACACAGAGCAATTTTCAAGTGAAATGTTAGCCATGTGAAACTGACAAGATAACAGAAATCTGTGGTTGCCCTTCCACATCAAGTAACTTGCACATCAGTCTTGAGGATGGAAGGAGGGCAGAGGAGGAAGGCCACCTCTGACAGTCTTTCAGCTCTGGTGCTGATGCTGTTGATAGCCGGCAGTCCAAACATGAGATTATTTTGCAATCTGCTCTAGGTTTCAGGGCTACAGACTTTTTGGGAGCTGTTTACATGAACAACACCACGGATGTCGAAATGGCAGCAGTAGATTGCGACAAAGCAGTGACAGTGGAGTTCAAGCATGATGACAAGTTGAATGAAGACAATGGAGCTTTAATCCAGGTAACAAGCTATATAGGTTCATGTGCTTGGTCTGTTCAGGGTCTCTCTCTGTGATTGATAAATGTGTACAGCATTCCAGACATTTCCCCCTAAAGTAAGTCTTGTATCATAAGAGTTTTCCAGCATTCCAGACACTGATATTTTTCCACTAGGGAAATAAGATCCTTTTGCCCTAGTTACTGCAAATGTGGAATGGGAAGGCACCATCTTGTCATTTGCCTCAGGCAGCAAAATGGGCCCTTTCCTTTCTCCATCATGTGAGCTAGCAACCATCCTGAGGGCACTAAATAAAAGGAAATATCCACAAAGTTGAAGCAGCAACTGTAAGGAAACCTTGCTCTTCTAGTGAGAAATAGGTTTGAATCTGGATGGAAGCTCCTCCCAGCATAAGCATAACATTACACAGATTTATCTTTCTGTTCATGAGAGGGTCGATTTATTCCAAGGATGGTTTCTACACCATAAGAAAGACAATCCTGGAAGGAAGGAAGCAGGCAGTTGGGTCACTTGTCACTAGCAACATCAAGCATCCAACGGTTGTCCATGACACCTGCAAAGCCACATTCTACATTCCATCTTGGACTTCCATATTGGCAATGGGATAGTGACCTCCCATAAACTTGAGGGCAGCTGGCTAGCTTTAGGTTGTACAGGGGGAACAGAGGACTGCTGAATAGTCCCCCAGCACCTGCCACCTGAAGTAGCTGCCTCACTATGCCTAATGGTAGGGCCAGCCTTGAAGGCATCTCCCTTACTGATCATATTGGCAAGCACAATCCAGTGCTCCTCTCATAGCAGGACGAGAGGACAGAATTGCAAGGAGACGTGTGGATTGTTATTAGAACAGAATGGATGCAAATCTACGGCAATGAAACTACAGCAGTTTTGCTTCCTAGTGTCCTATTAGAGAGATTTGAAAAGCTGAGTATTCCCCCGCCCCCGGCTTTTCTGCCTCAATAGAGTTGATGCAGCAATTCTTTAAAACCTAGATGTGCTATAAACTTCCACATGAAGTGAAGACTTTTTATTTTGTCATGACTGCTTCCTCTCTCTCTCTCTTTGGTGCAGGTTGCAAATCTAGTTCTCAAAATGACCTAAACCCTTTACTTTTAGTACAGTTAGTCATCCGTCTGAAATATAGTCCATGAGTCAGCCACAAATCCTTGTTGTAAATGTGGTACAATAAAATATAATGAGCCTTGGCAAGGATGAAGGTGTTCCTTAGGAAAACACATCTCTGCCCTAAGCCCTTGTATATCAAAGGGACGTGGAGGGTGTCTGTCTTGGTACCACAAGAGCTGAATCAGAACCATATGGTAGTATTGCTCAACCTGAGGATCCCTTTAAGATGGGATAGAAAATCACCAGGGTTTTTTTGGGGGGGGCGGGGGGTTTCACAAGACCCACTGTAGTTGTGATTGAAATTTTTTATGCTGTTTTTAATGTGGTATTTCACATAGTTGTGACTGCCCCTGGACCTTGTAATAAATATATGAATACCGATAGTAAGAGATGAAATTATGGTTTCTGAAAAGCGAATTTCACTTTTATGTTAATTGCAGTGTGCAGTTCTCTACACATCGATGAGTGGTCAAAGACGACTTCGTGTACATAATATTGGCCTTAACTGCAGCTCCCAGTTAGCTGAGGTATACAAGAGCTGTGAGACCGATGCACTTATAAATTTCTTTGTTAAAACAGGTAAGCTTTGGATGTATGCTTCGGGAAAGGGAATTTGAGGGTGGCTGTGGAGCCTAACTTCTTGAGTAATGCCAAGTATTATACATCAGAGACACATTAACGTATTGGTTGCATGAATAAAATGTCCTAGGTGTTGCATGTAGCTGGTCATCCTCCTAAGTCAACTTCTTATGTATTTGCTAGGTTCTTACGCAAATCACAGTCTCATAGTTTAATTCCACAAATTGTAAGAATATTGGCATATTTACATCACATCCCAGGGGCATGCTGATTATAAGCCACGTTGTGTCTTGGACGTATGATAGAAACCCATCCTGAGTACTGTTTTCACTTTCATATGATTCACATTTTAAACCAAGATGATAGCTCTCTGGGCAGGTGCAATTTATTGGACTTGGATCTGCTTTAAAGAGGTCTGTAATGTGTTTTTAAGAAGTTGATCAAATAAAACTCTGGTTAGTAGTTGACTTCTTCTTAATTCAGTAAATAAAAGGATGTTGCTTTACTCAGCCATCTGTGAAAAGGTGGAATGGCGGAGCGAAAGAAACAACTTGAGTTTCATCTCACTTTCATACCATTATAGCTTACAAAGCCATTATCAGCCAGCCATTGAAGACTGTCCGTGAGATCCTGGTGAACCAGACAGCTCGTATGTTGGCATGCTACAGAAAGAACTGTGCTAGCCCATCTGCAGTGAGCCAGGTATCCAAATGTTTGAGTTTTGTGCAATTTTGGCTGTTGGGGTTTAGCTCTGAAATCCCAGTTTTGAACATGGGAGTTTGACAGAAAGCTGTACCTTCTAAGGAAATATTGGCCCTCCATGTTTTTTAATACACAGTTTTGATTTCCACCACGTCATCTAACGAGTTTTCCCATTGCAGCCTAGATTGTAAGGCCAACAGATGGCAACTCCCCCCCCCCCAAAAAAAAATCCCATGCCAGTGTAAATGCCAGTACTGGTCCTTCATAAGTAAGTGTGGAACCCTTTCTCACTTGGTTACTTTTTTAGCACTGGGGGTTAAGCATGACGTAATGAAGAATGCAAAAATATCACTTTGCTCATTGCCTAATTAATCAGTAAGAGAAACATTGTACATTTTTCACCAGTTACATCATCACCTTAAAACCATGGGAGGTAAGCACCACCTGCTATCTTGGCATAAAAAACACCAAAGCAAAACTTTGACAAAGTTAATTCCCTTTGTGGACTTTTTCAGCCAAAGATATTTTCAGCTTTAATTATCGTTTTCATGACCAGTATTGCCGCCACCAGGTTGTTCTAGGCAAATCTTTATTTTTGTGCTATGTGTGTCCACTGTATATAAAAGAAAAGGGCAAGGTATGTGGTGAATTTTTGGTGCAGTTTCCACTGGATATTGTGTCACAACACAAACCACTTTCCTGCTTAATCATCATATTGGCATGTACTTACTTTATACGTTTACGACAAAATCAGCCCTTACGTCACCTAAAATGTGGACAGTCGAAGGCAATTTTCAGCTACAGGCAACCCCTGATTTGTGCCGGGGTTGCATTCTGGGTCATCATGCGCGGCAGCAGAGTGCGCACAAATCTGTTCTGCACCCTGCGCCATTGTGCACATATCAAATGCATGTAAACAGTGGTGTAGCTAGCTGCTCGGGTGCCCGGGGTGGCGCACCCTGAACCCAGGAGCAGGGCAAGCTGCCCATGGGGTGGAGCAAGCAACCCATGGGGCGGGGTGATCCGGGGCAGGACTCGCTGCAGGGCTTCCAAGGAGTCCGCCCGCTGCCTCCCCATCAGCTCTAGGGCGAAAGAACAAAGAGTAAAGCTGCTCCCAATTAATGTTTACACCCACTCCCCCTCCCCGAGTCACCCTCATCACTTCGTTGTCTTGCAACCCGACCTTACAACCACTTTGCTTTCTGTGCTGCCAGATTATCTGCTCATTGTGACTTTGGGCTGGGCGGATGTAGGCTTCCCAGTGAGAGTCTATTAACTCTCTCTCTTCCAGTTCTTCATCTCCTAGCTGTTCACCACCCAGTTCTTCCCAACTTTTGTCTTCTGAATTATGTCCCTCTGCAAGCCACTGTTCCAAATCTATACTGTCCCACTGCTCCTGGGAAGATTCAGGATCCTGATCAGGAGCAGAGAGAGGGGGAGGCTCCCACCTTTTCTCATCTGTGCAGCCCTCCTCAGCACGGTCCCTGACATGCTGCCATTTCAGGCAGTGCAGAGCCTGCAGGTGCCTGAGCCACCGTGTCACTCCCAGGAGAGACGTGTGGCTGCAGGCCCCTTGGTAACGCCCCCCCCCCGTGTGGCGCCCAGTGCACCCCGTCCCCCCATGTAAATCAGCCGTTGCTTGTATGTGAAAATAGTGACTGAACAAACAATAAACGTCAGCCTTTGGTTTGTTTCCTTTGGCACATGTCTGGTGAAATGCTCATTTAAAAACTAAACTTTCAATGCTGAATAAACAAATGGTGCAGTAGTTTGACCTTACCTACTTTCTTGTCTTCCAGCTTATCCTTCCGGATGCAATGAAGGTGCTCCCAGTCTACATGAACTGTCTTCTGAAAAGTTGCGTGCTGATAGGCAAACCCGAGATTCCCACGGATGAAAGAACTTTTCACCGACAACTGGTCATGTCAATGGACGTTGCCGGCACCCAGCTTCTATTCTATCCACAGCTTTTGCCAATTGTAAGTTGTTGAGAGAGGAGCGCTACAACAGCAGGTATCAGGGCTGGCGCCATCACGGACATCCTCTGGGAAGTGCTAGGGTGCTGGGAAGGCCTTACTCCATCACCTGACTGCTGATTTTGCTACCACACAGTGACCACCACATTGAAGCCACCCAGAGGAACAGAGTTCCATGCTCACACACCAAAACAGACAGCATAATTTTACATACACCAGCCCAAATAAGGCTGGTAACTCAGAGAGGCATACAGGCCCAGCCCTCTGCTGGGTGGACAAACTGCCTGTCCGTTTGCCCACAGCAGCAGCCCAGTAGCAGAGCTGAGCCAACAGCTAGGCATATCCCACTGGACTTGAGTTGCCATCACCGCCATTTTTAGCTACACCTCTGGTAGGGCCAGTGTAAGTAAGACATTGGTTCTGGTGAGTGCATGTGCACAGACCTGGACACTGTACCCAAAACCACTTCCTTGCAACCTCCCCCAACACACACAACCCCTCAGCCACCTCTGAGGGCAGATGAGTGGCCCACAGCAGTTGCAGGAGGCAGCCTGGCAACAGCAGACTCTGGAGATGGGCACTGAGGGCAGTTTACTCAGAGCCACGCAAAAGGAGGAGTTGCTCTTGGTAGGTACGTTTTCATACATGAGTCCAATAGGAAACATTTTTGTGCCCCTCAGTGTCCATCATTGAGCCCCTTATTCTGCCTGCCTGTTTCTGTACTTGCAATAACTTTGTACCATTTTGGTGATGCCAGTATAGTAATACCACAATCCACTGTTGTGGCAATGTGACAAACCCTGGTCATTCCTCAACCCGGGAACATGGGAAACAGCCTTGCACCAAGTGGACTATGGATCTATCTAGCTCATTATTGTCTGCAATGACTGGCAGTGACTTCCACAGTTTTAAGATGGATCTTCTTCAACCCTATCCAGAGATGCTGGAGATTGAATCCAGGATCATCTGCATGGAAAAGATTTTCCTGTCTTTCCCAACTGGTTACAGAACCACTTGCAAGGCTGCAATACTGCAACATTGGGATGTTCTGCAGCCACTTCTTTTGCAATCTGTCCTGAACTCACATGTGCTGATACATTTGCTTTATATAGTCAGAAAATGACCCCATAATAAAAGGATTGAATTTAGTCTATCCAGTGTTACTGGGGGCAAGTGGAAGGAGATGTCAGTTCAACAGCCTACAGTTGGTGTGGCAGATGGAAAATAAAATTGTTTAGGTTCAAAAAATATTTGTAAAGGTGCATTATAAGCAACTAGAACAGCTTTCTACCATTTTATTCATCTAGCAACAATATTTGCACTATTTACTTGCAGTGAACATACTATAAAGAAAAGGACTATGTGCTAAACAATCTAACATTATCATTACAGCACTCTATGGATGTAAAAAGCGACGTGTTCCCCTCTGCTGTTCGCTGCTCCGAAGAACGTCTGTCTGAAGGAGGGCTATTCTTGCTGGCAAATGGGGTACACATGTTCTTGTGGCTGGGAGTCAGTGCCCCACCAGAGCTTATCCAGGGGATATTTAATGTGCCCTCCTTTGCACATGTCAGCACAGAGGCTGTGAGTACACATGGTGGTGTGAGATGGGGGTGGGGAGAGGTGTTGCGTGCTTGCCTTGAAATGCAATCTCCAGCTTTAACGTCTGTTTAATGATAAAATGTCCACTGGCAAGTACACCTTTAAGATCATCACCGCCCCCCCTTACTTAGTCAAGGGGGCTGAAAGTACAAACACTCTGCCAGTTCACAAGCAGGCAGTGGTAAAGAACCGGGGTGGGCTTCTGCAGCTGAGGGTTATTCTAGATGAAAGGAAAATACTAAGTTTCTCAATACGTATATTAACGCCCCTCCTCATCTGTTCAGGATAATGGCTACCCAGCTGTTGTTCTCTGGCTGCATTAGAACCGCACCCCAGCAGAGAGTAACATGTGGGTCAGCATTCTTTAATTCAAGGGAAGCCCAACCCTTTACAGTTTAAAGAGCTGTAGTATAAATTGGATGTGCAAACAGATTTTCTTTCTGTCCTACCCCCAGCCCATTCCTGGGCTTGAAATGTCCCAAATTAAAAACACACACACACACACACAGCAATTCTGCACACCTCCAGAGACTTCAGTATACAGTGGTACCTTGGGTTACAGGCGCTTCAGGTTACAGACGCTTCAGGTTACAAACTCCGCTAACCCAGAAATAGTACCTCGGGTTAAGAACTTTGCTTCAGGATGAGTACAGAAATTGTGTGGCGACAGCACAGCGGAAGCGGGAGGCCCCATTAGCTAAAGTGGTACCTCAGGTTGAGAAAGTTTCAGGTTAAGAACAGACCTCCCGAATGAATTAAGTTCTTAACCTGAGGTACCACTGTACCTGAAGGAGCATCTCCACCCCTGTCGTTCAACACCGAGGTCCAGCTCCGAGGGCCTTCTTGTGGTTCCCTCACGGCAGGAAGTGAGGTTACAGGGAACCAGGCAGAGGGCCTTCTCAGTCGTGGTGCCCACCCTGTGGAACACCTTCCCATCAGATGTCGAGGAAATAAACATCTATCTGACTTTTAGAAGACATCTGAAGGCAGCCCTGTTTAGGGAAGTTTTTTGTGTCTGATGTTTTATTGCTTTATCATCATCATCATCAATTCTGTTGGGAGCCACCCAGAGTGGCTAGGGAAACCAAACCAGATGGGTGGGAATGAATGAATGAGTTAAACATGATTGAAATCCTCTTTAAAACTCTAGTATTTTCTGCAACTTTGGAAAGGAAGTTAACATAACATGGGAAGCAGAAAGGAAACACGCAAGATGCTAAATGCAATTGAAAAGCAAAATGTCATTTATAGAAGAAAATCAGAATTCGCATGGTGTTAAGTTGCAGCAGTAGCCCCAATTTATGGGTATTGTTGTGGTGCATGTATTTAACTGGGTTTTCATGTTACAGAGAGCTAAGTTGCAGCTGTTGGCATAGCAGCCTATATAAAATTTTTTGCTTTTTGTAATATCTAAGTTACAACTTAATATGGGTGATTAAGACCCATATTAAGAGAATGGATTTAACACTTTATTCCTTCTATAGTCCCAGTCTGGACCACACACACATACACCCCACTACTATTTGCTCCAGAAGAAAGTTACAATTGACACCAAATACTAGCCACTTACTGTAGAAGATCTGGATTGGGAATATGGGTGGGGGCAAAGATTTTAATCCCCTACCACCCCAGAATCTGGAAAAGAAAATGAGGCTGGCCAAAGTAAGCAATCAGGGCTGCTTACTGCAACAAATACAATGTCCAAACCCATGAACAATTATAATCAAAATAAATCCACAGTTGCAAATAATAGTAATCCAGATTAAAATCCAATGCAATTTGGTCACACCATAGAAACCCCCCATCTCCCACAATATGTAAATAAGCCCGTCTTTTGACCCAAATAAATTCTTTTATACATTAATTTTCTGTGCGTTTTTATCATGCAGACACTTCTTCCTGAAGTGGACAATCCCTACTCTAAGAAACTGAGATCAATGATTGATCATCTACAGAGCAAAACACCTTATTCCATGAAGGTAACAGATTAAATTTCCCTTGTAATGCTATTTTTAAAATGCTTGCTGAACTGTGCAGTTTTGGCATGGGGTTAGCAAACAGAACTTCTTTCAAACCCTTTCTGCTTTGTGTTCAGTGAAGTTTGTTGAAAGGTACAACAGACGCAAGGCAGTATTTTTGAATTCTTAACACCTGGATCACAACTTTTCTTTTCAGATCCTGATTGTGAAGCAAAGGGAGCAAGCAGAAATGGCTTTCAAACAATTCCTGGTTGAAGACAAGAGTATTTATGGAGGAGCTTCTTACGTGGATTTCTTGTGTTGTGTTCATAAAGAGATCTGTCAGCTGCTCAACTAATGGATGCTTGAATATTAATTCTCTTTGCATTTTGTCAAAAGGGACTATTCTTAAGTGACCAACCACCAGAAGGTGCTTTTTAACGCTACTTTTTTTGTACAGTTTCTAATTTCATACACTAGTGCCCCTTTTCATAATAATGTAGCATAGGCAAGTCTGTGCTCAGGTATAACTCCTATGGGAGAGCATTTATTGTTCTTTAAAAGGAAAAATATTTCTTATGGCAAGATCTGGAATCCTGGAATCTTTCAATGCTTAAAGCGTGTGGTTTTCATTTCATAAACTTTCAATAAATTGCAAAGCATTATAAAGTTGTTACCTTTGATTTTTAGTGCTCATGAACTGATCGTTTTGTTCTCAGCCCTGTTATGTTTTGGTCTATTTACAGTTTCGAGTTGATACACATTTAAGTAACTGTTCTTTTCATTTTGTGTGCTGTGATGCGCCATGGTAACCAAAATATCAAGGAGTTGGAGCACTTTCCTTAGGATGAAAGACTTAAAAACAGGGGTAACATTGTAATTCCCATCCCTGACCATGTTGGCCGAGACTGATGGTAGTTGTAGGCCAACATCTGGAGACCATACTGCCTGCTCCTGTTGCTTAAAGCATTTGTGGCGGATAAAACAGAAAGTGGGCAAAAGCTTTTCTCCCTCTTGTAATGTTAGAACTTTTAGTAACTCAAGGAATGGCTGCTGTAACTAGGTAGGTCTTTTAGTCTGAACTAGTAGCGTGCTACTTATGCACTAAACCAGTGGTTCCCAATTAGCTAAGTACTGCAGTCCTCTTGTTTTTCCGAAGCCAAGCTATGGACCTCCTACTTTTGAAAAATGTTTATGTATACCTGGAGTAGTTTTTGCTTTGTGAATGGTGCCACGTTACCCTCCAACATGTCCCACTGCAAAACTGGGATGCCATCTTCTGTGCTGCACTCCCACATGAATCACGTTACCCACACGAAAGCACAGCCGCCCAAAAAATCTGTGATTTTGGGTGCCGCAATCTGATGTGTTTGGGGGTGAAAGCACAGCCCCCAAAAGCAGGCTGTGCCGGACAATTGACAGGTATGTGCCACGGACTCACTGGGTGGGTTATGTGGACCCCCAATTGGGAACCACTACATTAAACTGTTAGTTTGTTAAACAAGCTAGGACACTTTTTCTTAACAGCTTGATACATTTTCCATCTTCATCTCGGTCTATCCTGTGTTCTGTTGCATCGTAACAGAAACAGTATTTCATAGTCTTTTATTACAAGAAGCCACTATCGCTATACTACACTGTTTTTGCAAAAGGACCCTACCTGACCAGACTTAAGTGTCCATGATGTAGTCCACCTTCATGTTTCCATAAGTGCCTCTAGGAAGTGCATAAAGGACATTAAGCCATCTCCTGGTGTTCATCCCAAGCTTCTGGTGTTTGAAAGTATATTGTCTCTGATTATGAGTTTTCGTTCAGCTGTTGATGGATGTATATGAATGTCTGATTCTTTTAAAAAGCCATCTAAATTTGTAGAACATAATATTCTTCAGAAGCTGGAAATTACTACCTTGAGAAATAAACTATTACTTTAGTCCTACAGTAGCTTTTATCTTTACTTAACTAAAACCATTTCAAAAACATATTTTACATCCTCAATTTTCTTGGAGTCGGTATTATACAGGATACAATCAATCTCATCCAGTGGTGCCTTCTCTCATGTAGGATGTGGAAATACACTGGTCTTCAAAAAAATCATGGGTTGCACAATAAACTGACTTTAGAATTTCGTTCCCGTTCCACTAGGTGGCAACTCTACCTAATCAAACCAAAAAGGTTAACCCAAGTCACACATTTGTCTTGGATACTGCATAAACAGTTTCACAGCTGAGTTCTCTTTTACAGACTTGCATAAAATCACAGTTCTATGGAAAAAATGTATTACTACAGTAAATTAGGGTTTAAACCTGCAAAGCTGAACGTGAAAACTGACAAGAACCTGCTTATGAAAATAGATATATAAAATAAAGGCAAGCATCCAATAAAATAATTATACATTTATCAAAAATAGTAAAAATACATTCCATCACTTAAAGAGACATTTAAAAGCTGGCTTTCAGGAACCAAAGTACAAGAAATTTTGAGTCCTTACAACTTCTTGTCAGGAGGATCCCTGACAAGATGAGCTGAAATTTCATCAGATTTCATCATACACAACCAATCCATAACAACAGGTTTTGTGTTTTTTTAAAAAAAGAAAATTCAAATGATCATGGGAGGGGGGAGAGAGAGAGTAGGGGAGTACAGCCTGTAGCCCCACTCTGTTGTTTATGTGGATCAAAGCACCTGGCTGCAATAAAAGAGCAAATGAATTCATATTTACAAGCAGTATTTTAGAAGTAATTTCCTATCATTTTGGTATTACACATACTTACAGCACAATCCAGCCTGGCACCTTCTGAAGTCCCAACAGCTTCAACAGGAAATTCAGCATACCTGAATTTCTTCCACTAAATTTCTTCAGTTTAGTTGGACCATATTCTTAAGTGTTTTGAGCCTTCTGCAAGTAAATCTTAACTTTAATTTTTCAGCCAATAAATATGGCAAATTGTTATAGGTATTACCAAGAGTTTAACTTTTTTTCTTTTTTAAAAAAAGGCAGCCATCACCACCACTCTTTGCATCATTCCCCGATTACACACATATATGGACTATGTGCTGACATACAGATATGAGGTATCAACAGAATACTGATAATAGGTTCTCTGCGCTTCCTATGAATCATTAGTCTCAAAGTCAATCACCTCTTAAAAGAAAAATTAACTTATTTGACACAAGTTGTTAATTAAAATGCCAAATATAAGTTTCTGTTTACATCAGCACTAGTATTGCAATGGGAACTAGAGTTGCATTTCATTAGCCTGAGAATAAATAGTATTTAGAGGGGGCAAGCAAGGGTTTTTGTTCGGTTCATGAGTCAAGATTAACAGTAAATAAAATGATTTGCAAATCGGGAAGACCGAGAGTTGATGAAAGCTCTTGAAACCACAACTGAAACCACTGGGAGGTGGTTTCTGCTTTGATTTCAACTTTTATGAATGAGATCTGTCACAAGCACTGGATGTTACTCATCAAAGAAGCTGATGTGCTGTAAATGGGCTGGCTCAAGCAGCATGTATATAAAAAAGAAAGAATACAGTCAGTACTAAAATTCTGGACTCAGTCGCTGATTACGTACAACCTCAGCAGAACGAAGACTTAAAACAAAGGAAAAGCAGTGGTATTAAGGCAGGGAAAGATTGAGACTTTGATATGTTCAACGAGGAGGAAAGCCACCCCGGTGGGTACCACCCCGTCCTCCCCGGAACCCTCCCCTTTCCCCCCGAAAATTTGTTCTGTTTCTCTCTCTGCCCCTTTCTCCTCGGCCAGCTGAAGTCCCGCCTCTTCCTCCACCCCTTGGTGCACCACCACCTCGGTCTTTTGGCGGCGGCGATTTAGGTCTGAGTCTCTCAATCTCTTCTGTACAGCCAGTTAGGTTGGAATTTGGAGCTGTGAAATAGGATGTATATGTTTCTGCATTGAAGTTGCTGTTTGTGAGCGTGGGTCCCACGGTTAGCCAGCCTAACAGGAGAAAGAAAAGCAGCAAGCTGTGAGATGTGCACAGAGTTCAGTGCCTTAGGTACCACCAGACTGGATTACTGTAACACTACATAAAGTTAGAGATATTGTAGGAATGGAAGCAAACCATTGTTACACACACACACACAAAACCCCCCTACTAGGTTTGGTAATCAGATGCTAAAAGCAGAATCTGAACTCCCATTGTTGAAGTGCTGCTAGGGAGGTTCCTAGATGAAGGTCAGATTACCTGCTCGGTGGAAAGAGAAGAGAGGCAGCCAAATACACCACATTTGCAGAAGAAACTTTTGGGATTGATTAGTTTCTAAGGTGGTCAAGAAAAAAGCAATAATTGGCCAGTATTCTTACACTTCCTTTGTTTTTAGAATCCTTTCATCAGTTCTGCTTAGAAAGTGAGCTCTCAAGGAGTATGCATTTATCATTGTTAGAAAATGCATGATCCATGACTTGAGAGAGGAGAGCCTATAAATCCAACATTCTAGTGCCAGAACGAGACTCTCTACAATGCGGTAACCAAACAAGATATACTATGCACAAATCTTTATCCGTACATGCCTCTTTTTATTCACCAGCTAGCATTGGGGAGATCCTCCACTCACTCCAGCACTTAAGTGGAGAAATTATTCACATAAAAGTTGCATGATCTCTTTGTAAAAGGAATTCAAGTTTGGCTCAGTTCCAGATGACATCAGTAGCTCTGGTTATTGCCCTCCCTCTCTTGTTTTATCCCCACTTAACTGGTGTATATCTCAACAAAGGGTAGAAATGGGGAGCCCTAACCTATTTGTCTGCACAATATGGCAAACATGACAGTCTGCTGATATCAAAGGAGATGCATTTATTCTGATGCAAATGTTTAGGATCAGGGTAGGAGTATAAGGGCTAATAAGTTCCTCTTGTGAGAGAACATGTTTTCTCAAACTCAATCAACCAAACAGCTGGAATGAACCAGAATACCATCTAGTCATTGCCCTCTGCACCAAAACAGAATACACCACATCTTAACTCTTCTAAGATCAACCCAGCTATACATGAAAACAGTGGACCATTTCGCTGAATATTGTTTTCTCTCTGACCTTAGGCTTTGAAAAAAAATGTTCAAAAAGGAGTTAGAATAATAATCTGCATAACAATGATCTTTCCTTCATTAATAACAGGAATTACTTAGCATTTGTGCATTGAAGATCCCATCACAAATAATTCTTCAATTCACATCTTACACTGCAGATAGCAGAATTTAGGTTCTTGAATTCTCATTCTCATTTCCTCCCCAACCCCAAGTGCCTTAACTCTGAAATATTTATGTTCCCATCATGTTCGCAGTCCACTTTATTGAAAAAAATAGTCTCTTGCCTATGAAAGCTCATGCCCTAATGAATCAGTTAGTCTAGAAGTATAAGTAGATTTTGTATTTGGCTGCAACAGATTAATGTAACTACTCTCTAAAGAATTTCTTTCTCCCACTCATGCACACCATTAATCTTTATAAAAGGTCCACCTCTCCTGGAAAAACTTTGAAATAATGATTAAGTATCAGAATCAGACCAACACTAACCTGGTCGGATTGTGCTATCCCGGCCAAAGAGGTGAAGGCGTCGTCTTCCAAGGCAAAAATGTTCAATGATGTGAAATATTTCCACTGGTTTCTCTATATTGCCAATTTCGGGCTCTTCTGTGATAATTAAATCTATGTCGACATTAGCATGGATAAAGTCTCCATCTGTACTACGACGGACTGTTCCTTTAATGCCCATAAGGCAGTGTTCCTAGGTAGAACAAAACCAAAGAGAAAGTTTTTGGAAGTATATCAGACGCACACAAGAAAATACCAACCCTGCAAATCCGCATGTCACATATATACAACTGATTATGGGAGACAGAACACAGCATGCCACTTCTTTTGAAGATCCATCTAACTAGCCAAAGACCAAGACAATGAATGGAGAAATTCTACTTTCTCAGCCGCAGATATCTTTTTAAAATTGAGCATTAAAAGCATGAAAATCATTATTCTAAAGAATGTGACCAAGTCCTCAGAAAGTGTTTCTAAAGTGGAAGTGATTGTTATAAAAGTGTGCAAAGTGCACAACAGAGATACGTTATGAATAGCAAGGTTAAATCTGCCCCACATTATGGAAGATAAAAGATTGAGCAACTGAAGAAGCATATTTTATAAACCCTCCTGAAGTGGTTACCAAAGCTGCCATCTTTCCCAGCACCTCTTATCACTAGTTAGTGCTCAGAGGATGGCTTTGTCCTCCACCTGAACTGACCTGCCTCTTCCAGTCCAAACCAAATGAAGTAGACAGGCACTATACAAAGAGCAGAGATGGCTTGTGTTCTGGGCACTGACTGGTGGTGCAAAGAAGAGCTGCAGGTGACCTGTATGCTCAGCACATGTTTGCCTTACGCTGAATTTTAATGCTGCTCTCAAGTGCGATTTAACAGCTGTGTTTTTATTGACCATATAGATTGGTTGTGTTAGTATTATATAAGTCCTGTTGGCTGAAGAGCACAGAAAACATATCTAAAATAAGGAAGTACTGGCACTGGAAAGGTACAGGACAGGGATGTCAACTTGGATAAAGTATCGGGGCCCAGCTAAGCCCTGCCCAGCGCAATCAACCACAAGATGCAGTGCACACACACCATTTCAATGGCAATGACCATCAACTTTGGGAGTCCCATCAAACATTTGGGGGGGGGGGCAAAGGGACCTTGGGCCCGAGGAGTTGGCTCCTATGGTACAGGATGAGAAAGGAGGAGGTAGCTGTGGTGATGAGAGCCGCAGAGATGGGCAGATGGAGGAAGCAGCAGCAGCTCTCAGCTCAGGCAGAGTGTAGAGCAGGCATAGGCAAACTCAGCCCTCCAGATGTTTTGGGACTACAACTCCCATCATCCCTGACCACTGGTCCTGTTAGCTAGGGATGATGGGAGTTGTACTTCCATCTGGAGGGCTGAGTTTGCCTATGCCTGGTGTAGAGGTTGGGGATCTTCTATATGAATCTGCATCTCTCTTAACCATGTGTCCCAACAGAGATATTCTCTGGAGTTCGCAGAAGGGATGGGGGATTTTCCCATTTGTCCACAGTTAAGTATAACATCCCTCTGAAACAAACTGAAGTTTTGGCTGACTGCCTAATAAGGTGAACTATGTGGGTCTTCAGATTTGCTCCTCTTTGATTAACCCCTGTCCTCCTAGTGTTGAGGCTGTGAATTTAATCAACAATGTGCCCATTAATTCTGTACTCTACACAGTTACTTATTTTTATGCAGTGGTATTTGCAATTATAGACAAAAATAAATAATTTCCAAAAAACGCAAAACTAAACAATGTCAGTTTTATGCAGCTTCTTTCCACAAATTCAAATGCTCAATAGAAGTTAATTGCAGTATGCTATGGAATCAGTACTAATTGACTTAGATAACCCCCAAGAACTGCCCTGTGTCAATTAAATGGACGGTGACACTCAATGTCTACTATATTCTAATGTTAAAGATGAATGCAAGTGGCTGTTCACACAGAGGTAGTCTACATAACTGATGTAAGATTACTTGCAGGTTCTGCAGATTAATCTGGTCTTGAAGACCACCACCCAAATGGGCAATTTCCCCCAGATCATAAAATGCTGATTTACTGAAGTCGCCAGATGGTTTTCACAAAATTGCAGACATGAATGAATAATCATTTCCAGATCTCTGGCGCAAGCTGTAGGGGTTCACATTTTGAAAAAGCAGAGAAAGAAAAATGACCACTTGGACATGTACTGCAATTCTCAAAACTTTAGTCTCTGGTAAAACAGCCCTGAGGTTCAAACAGATGAGGAACTTTTCTAAACTAGTCTTAGTGCTTCTACCTCAGTACTGAAAGCAACAAAGCAATACTAAAGGCACCCAAGGACACTAAAGCCGCTAATCAGGGACATTGCATAAAAGCAGCATATAGGTAAATCTTCATTGTAGACATGAATCAACTTCTCATACTTTCAACGTGTATTTCTCATGAGTATTTCAAGACTTGTAAGTGACCACAGAATTTAAGACACACACAGGGATAACAAAAACTGTTTTAAGCTAAATATACAATTAAATATGACAAATTCAAGAAGCTTACTTTGTAAGATGCCATACAAGGTCTATAATAACAACCAGTCACCAGGTATCCTTTAGCAAGTCACCCCACCCTACTCTCCAGCTTGGCTTAACATCTAGCCTGATGAAGAGTTCTGGATAACTTAAAAGCTTGTTCAAAGTGTTGTGCATTTTGTTTAGCCACAAGAAACATATTCCGGACTGTGAACTTCATAGTTTTTCTTAAGGACCAACATGTATGTGGTCCTCCCCCCTCCCTCACCACAGCATATAACATGTAAAGTTAGGCTCCGTTCTCCTCTCACCCACCATTTCAGATTGAACTAGACAAGTGAGGAAATGCTGGTAGGATCGTTTTTGGAGAAACCTGTGTTATACAATTAAACAAATCTCTTCGCTGCTGCTGTAAATAACCTTAGTCATTCATCACAAAGAAATACAGTTGTTTGAGAAAGTACTACAAATACTTTCAAATCCTTAATAGATCGCACCCATATGCAAATGAATGCATTCAATCACTTCTTTTCCTTCAGTCCTTCTCCAAGCCGCTGTATCATCTTTACAGACCGCAAACTCACCACAGTAGTGAGCCCATCTCAATTTACATAAAGTATTGTGTGTATCAATAATGCTCTGCAAATATTGAGTTAGACACAGCCCTTAAAATGTGTTTGGTGACAGTTTCCTTGATGCTGCTATCATTAGGGAAACTAACAGAACAAATGCCATAGAGTAAACTACATACATATGCAACCAATTCCTGATACTGCTTGCTTCAGGAAAAGCAGCAATCTCAAGAAAAGGCAATTTGAGAGGAGAGGATATTGAACCACTCTCCAATTGCTGCCACCCAACATTACTTTTATCTAGGGAAAGCAGCTATCAGGCTTTTGCTAAGCACATCTTAAATTTCTCCAGGTAATCCTACTGACATTTTTCCAAGGGTGGAAAGTCTTAAACAATTTAACTCTGCACTAACTTATTTTTTCCACTCTATCACTTCTCAACGACATCCTATCAAACGCAAAGTAATATCCCAGAAATCTGCTCTAGTAAGAGGCACAGTTGTCTTAAGGAACTGGTGTGGCTCCAGTTCTACAATGCATTTAGCATTGTAGGGTAGTGATAGCAATCCCAAACTGCTCTTGAGAAAACCAAAAGAGAACCCCTTGCTACCAATATATTTTATTTACATTTCAATGTAGGAGTCTTAATAGTTGACAAAATGAAAGTCAATCACACTGCATTCCCATCTATAGCAACAGACTAGCACAAAGAAAACTATACAAGGCATTCTACCCCCTCTTCCATCATCTCCTGAAGGGTGACAGAAGGGTAAAGTATTTCTAAGACGCCTTATCCTATCTGATCTGCATTTCAATAAGAATGACTGAATAAGAGCATTCAAAGGTTTCCCAAAAAGAACTTCATGAAGCTGTTAGATGAAGACAAGAGAGGATTTCAATATTTACTCAGATGAAGCTAAGAGTCCACAAATGTTAAAAATTGGTCACCCATTTTCTAAAATCATTATCAGATAAACTTACATTTGAAAGCAAAAGAAGTAAGCTGCTCTGTAACTCCTTTCCTAAAAGTACAACAGCTACCATCAACAACAGAACATCTGGTGGTTTTTGTGGAACTACTAAATTAAGAGGAGATGAAGAAATTCAGACAAAGACGTACCTTTGTTCTTTGAAAGACAGCCTTAGGGTCCAGAGTCTTGGTCTTCCCAGGATTGTTTTTGTTGGTTTTAATCCAACAGATGTCTTCACATCTTCTATAGCCCCATTTACGCAAACACTGAAACATTTCAACAAAAGGAATAAAATTAGACAATCACTATGTACAATACACAGAAGTAGAATAAGATATTTCACTTCTGGCATGCCTAAAAGCTTCTTCCTCTCCTGTACATTTTTCAGAATCAGATCAAATTCCAATTGTTAAAGCAAAAGCCACCGTGAAATTTCTACCGTGGTTATTCTAGCAACTCTACTAAATATTTATTTATGCAGCACATCATTTCATGTGAAGGAGTGTATGCTTAAACATTTGCTACCATGGTGGAGATGCATTGGCATGACACTAAGCATACATACAGGGCAATCCTACGCATGGTTGCTTGGAAGCAAGTCCCATTGTGTTTAAACGGGCATACACCCTTGGAAGCCTGTTCATGATTGCACGCAGATACCTATATTGACAGAGGGAAGTATGGCATGGGAAGATGGCCAAACAAGGTCTCAGATGTAGTGCTGGAAAGCCTTCAGTCAATTGTACTGGGGAATTTCAACATGTATACCAATCTAAGCCAGCTCAGTGCTTCAGTGGCTGCCATGACAACTATGAAGCTGTCAATACTTGCATTTGCTTGGCAGTTGATGCCATAGCTGGGATAGAACCTCTAATAGCAGCTTGAAAGATTATCTGGCCAGATGTTGTGGCCCAGGGATGAGAACAAGGCACTTTAGGGGTGTGGCCAACCACATCTCTTGACCCTTGCCATTCTTGGCTAACAACGGCTTGCTAAAAAGGGCTGACTGAGTGGAACCAGTGGGTGACAAATGTCTCACTGTGAGAAGGGGTACTTTTAATATCATCAGCATGCTGATGATATCTAACTCTTCTCTCTATATACTATCTGAATCAGGAAATGCTATGCAGGTGCTGAACCAGTAATGGGCTGGGTGTAAGGGCCAATAAACTGAAGCTGTTGGTGGGTGGTTCGCATGTCCTGGAATTAGGAAGAAGGTCTATTATGAGAGCCAGTATGGTGTAGTGGTTAAGAGCGGTAGTCTCGTAATCTGGGGAACCGGGTTCGCGTCTCCGCTCCTCCACATGCAGCTGCTGGGTGACCTTGGGCCAGTCACACTTCTTTGAAGTCTCTCAGCCCCACTCACCTCACAGAGTGTTTGTTGTGGGGGAGGAAGGGAAAGGAGAATGTTAGCTGCTTTGAGACTCCTTAAAGGGAGTGAAAGGCGGGATAGCAAATCCAAACTCTTCTTCTTCTTCTTCTGGATGTATTTGCTGAAGAAGCAGTTATGTAGCTGGGCAGGTACTGCTTCATCCAGCTCTGTCACTTGAGGTCCAGATGACTGCAATGGCTAGTAGTGTCCATTTCCAGTTATAAATGATTTGCCACCTGTGGCCTTTCCTTGACTGAGACAGCCTGCCACAGTTCTCAATGCCCTGGTAAGTTCCCGGTTAGTCTACTGTAATGCACTCTACCCTCAAGGATGATTCAGAAGCTGCAGCTGATGCAGAATGTCCCTGTAAGAGTCATTATACAATACTCGCACTTTGAGAGCCATTATGCAATACTGATTCTTCAGGTGTACCAACTTGACGGTGTACCAATCATCAATTTGCTTTAAAAAAACCCTATTCAAGGCAATGCGCAAAGCCTTAAATAACCTGGGACCCAAACTTGGAGAAGAGCATCTCTCTACATCTGCTGGCCTAGGTTTTGACCTCTTCAGGAAAGTCCCTTCTCATAGTGAAGCTTGTTGTGCAGTGACACAAGATACAGCGTTCTCTGTGGTTGCACCCTGCCTGCGCAGCTCAATTCCACTGGAGATATGCTTCTCTCCTACAGTAAATGACATTCCAGGGTCAGAGCGAGATGCATTTTATTTTATTTTTTGCCTTGGCTTTTGGGTTAGGAGTGTAAAGTTCAGTTTTCTGTATTTTTATGTCTGGTGCTGATCTGCTAACCTGATTGTATATTTGAATGCTGTTGGTTTTAATGTTGTTTTAGAAATGTTATTGAGTATGGAATAGTTTTGTTTTTGCATACTGCCCTGTGATTCTAAGAAATGAATGGCTGCCTGAAACTGCAATAAATGAAAACAATAACGAGAGACTGTTTTAAAGACCATGCATAAAATTGAACATGCTAGCTCCGTTAGCAAAGGTAGGCAGTGGAGTGGAGAAACATTACTGGTTTAATGAGAAGAATATTTAGGATACCAGTGCCTCCATCACTCTTTCAATCAAAAGCACAGCAAAACTGCCAGAAGAAGGCACCCTAGTGCTGAAGCATTTAAGAGATACCAAAGCTACAAAGAGATATATGATCTCTTGAAACAGTACATGGTATTTTTCATGGGTGCCCATCAGGAAAATAAGGATTAACATTTAAATGATTTCATATCTGCCTCACCACATTATCTAGGGAAATAGAAAGAGAATTATTCTGCATTTAAAGTGACAAGAAACAGGGACAAAGTGATACTATAAGGTCTGAGAAAGTATGTGGCCCAGTGTACTGGAGCAGGATCTTACCATTCTTCCAAGATCAAGGCCCTCTCCAGAACCACACCAAAGAAAGACAAAAGAACGCGGGGAAGCTAGCTCCTCTATATCTAGCTTCATAATCTAAAAAAGACAGAACAAATAACATTTTAAGCAAATAGAGCAATACACACAACAGGCTCATGGATAGCTAAAAATATAACAAGCATTCATCCTGTAAAGGTTTTTCCAAAAAGCAAACTCACTTCATCCCAATTCCAGCACTTCTCATTAGCTGTTATGCCAGTCTCCCTATAGTATTCTTCCAATGGCGGCTCCAAAAGAATCACATCAAACTTGAACTTAAGTTCACGCATATCAAAAGCCTCCAAGTCAGCTTGTAAATACCTATATACACAGACAAAATACAAGGTTGCTTGGATGAATTAGTGCAGGATTTTCCTTAAGTTGAAAATTTCTCAGCAGTTACTGACAATGATACATATCTCACACAATGTTCATGGAATGAAGAAAATATGTACAGATGAATGGTATTTCAGAGTAAATATCTATTATTTACATACATGAAAAGTAACACGCACTCTCTGAGAACCCAATTCCTATGGTGAAGCTGCAAAAGTTATAATATTCTTGGCTTGAGTGAATCACTTCAAATTTGGAAAACCACAAACAATTGTTGACCACCAGACACCTCATTATATAGAAACTGATGTCTGAAATCAGATCTGGCCACCATTATTCTATTAAATTGTACAAATGTTGCTACAAAATTGCACTCCTAGGTAGATGAAAAATTAGTCTCAGAGCACTGTGGTTGTTTTTGAATCAGCACAACTTTAATTCTATTTAAAAGACTGATGTCCAACTTTACTCTAAAATTCTCTTCAAATAATTTTCTAGGGCCTCTTCTTGGATAGTTACTGACCTACAAGCAAGGTAGCTTTTGAAAAAAGCACTGTCAGCAATCATAAAAATGATTACTACTACAGCTGGTTTATAGAGTGTAACATTCTCCTCTTTGATACAATTTTACTAACCAGTTTCAAACCACGATTGGTTCATAGTGCAAATAGAAGGGAGAATCGGGGGTTAGCTTTCATAAGCAACCATAGTCCTGGAGAAAATCTGATTTAAACACACGAATTAAGCCACCAGTTAATACAAAACGGGTAATTGGACAGAATCATATGAGTTGGAAGGAACCTCAGAGGTCATCCTGCCCAACCCCCCTGTCAATGCAGGAAGCCCACTACTACAGCATCCCTGATTGGTGACCTTCCAGCTTGCTTAAAAACCTGTAATGAAGAAGTACTTGCTTCAAGAGGCAGTGTATTCCACTGCATAAATTTCTTCCTAGCAGGTTAGTCTTTTTCATGTAATTTGAACCTGTTGGTTCAAGTCTTACTCCCTGGAGTAACAGATAACAAATGCTTACAGGAAGCCCAAAAGCAGGATCCAAGTGCAACACAACTTTCCCAGCAACTGGTATTCAGATGCATACTGCCATCATGACTAGCAACCTCTGAGAGCTTTATCCACCATACATTTGTCTAATCCTCTTTTCATGTCATTCTACATTGGGGTGGGGGACCTTTGGCTCTGCAGATGCTGCTGAACTACAACTCCCATCAGCCCTAGTAATCTTTGAAATTCACCTTGCTTATTTCATAAATACAACCCAAAAATAGAACATGCAAATCTTAAACAGGTGCTGAAAGGGGTTTAGTTAGCAGTCTAACAATAACCAATGTTAAGCCAGTCTGAAGAACAGAATCCAGCTCATTTAATGTACTTACATAGGGGGAGTGTTCGATTTAGATATTAGCTCATCCTTCAGTCTGATAAGCTCTCGAAGCTTTGGATATTCTTCAAACCTGTCTGCTAAGCCTAAGAGAAAAACATGCCATTTTTATGCTATAGAATTACGTTTTCATAAACAGGTGGCCACAAGTGAAGAAGTTTAATTTGACACAGACTCTCTGGCACAAACCCTTTCACTGAACTTGCGCTAGATGCTACAACTTAGTCAAGCATAGAATCACTTTGTGTTACAACCCAAATTTCTACCTGACCTTGCCAAACGCCAGTAGTTTCAGTGCACCGTTGCATGTAATATTCGAATAGATTACAAGTGCCATATTTTGGGGCAGAATACCCTGCACTAATCCAGCCTAGAACAGGAGGGAAACACACACACTGCTCTGCTCTGTAAATGCAATATCAGCTACTTTCCCCAACAGCCATGTCAACCCTGCCAGTAGCTGTGGAGATGACACTGAGATTTCCCCATGTCAGCCGGACACAGGAGAATCTAACCCATTTACACTAACAGGGATATACTCTGATTTTATGTCCTCCTATTCCCATCCCCCAGGCAACCTGCCAGAAATGTCATTTATTTATATATGAAGTGATAATCCACACTTTCATAATACAGCAGAATACAATATACAAGAATAGAATCAACTAAAATATGCACAAAAAAGTAATTAAAAACATCAATAAATGATGAAAAATCAAATGATGTGACATGTGAACCAGGCTAAGAAGTGTCTAAAGTCTTTTTACAGATGTCTGGTTGAAGCCTGCTATTTTTACTTTTAGGCATGGCTACCTGAAATCTAATTTTTGATTTCTGTGTATTACATACTTAGAGGTATTCAAACTTTTAAAACATATAAAAAAAATAATTTCTGCAAAAGAAATGCCATTGCATTTGGAAGATAGATCACAAATATTTGAGATAGGATTCTTTAGCCAAGAGAGGAAAAAGCAGTGATTCCCACCCTCTTCTCCACCCCTGCTCTCTGTACCATAAGTAAACTGGTATACAGCTAAACACCATTTAATAAAGCCTTTCACATAGACCACTAATTTTGCTGACACTGTCAAAGGCAGATCTGGAAACATCTGATATACTGTTTTCTCAGGATAATAGTGAATAAAAACTCCTACAGCTCTTGCATGCAGAAACCATATGGCAAACATGAAAAACCACTTCATAAATGCATTCATGTTATTCTGACATACCCACATCTCTGATGAAGTTCTGAGGTCTATGTCCAGTATCCACAAAATGTTGGCAATAATCGTTATGAGGATTTAAGCTCTGGGTCCCCTATAGGAAGAAAAACACCCAAGAACATAGATTAGCAAAATGATGCACATCATAGATACACTGGTTTTATCATGCCGTTTGCACATGAAGGAACCCAACACTATGCACAGGGTTTGGCTCGATTATCTTAATATCGCTTGCAGACAAGTGATCCATTATCTCCCCGTTCGCTATTATCTTAACATGCTTCAGTTCTAATGCACAGCGTATCCTGCTCATCCCTTTTTAATGACATGAGGCATATAGCAAATAGAACAGTATAACCACCATTTTAGGCAACCAACTTTGCCACCTTTCAACCTTGTCATCACTGTGCATAACAGAAGCTTTAATGTTGTGGAATGCTGCAGCTTTAGTGTTTAACACTGGTCAAAAGTATATCTAGGAGTATGCTTTTGTTAATTCAGTATTATTTATTTATTGAATTTATATACCGCCCTATACCCGCAGGTATAACAATCCTAAATTAAAGTCCTAAATTTGTATTTCCAGTTATTTCAGATGCAATTATGATGTAAGATAGGAGAACAATGGCAACACTGAAGTATATGAATTGGTTACCTTAAGAAAAGTACTGGAATCTTTGTATATTTCCTCTTCATAGGGCAGGTTCTCTTCATCTTGTTGCAATTCTACTTCATCCTTTGGAAGAAAGCACATTTTATACAAATGTAGAGACAGGATGTTTCTCTTCTCATTATCCTTCCACTTCTGGATGAAAGACGACTGCCTATGAACATTAGCTTCCTGCAACAGCAGATCATGAGTGGTTCCAATGACAGATGTTTTTGGGGGGCAGGGAGAATAAAATCTAATGGTGCCAGAAAGGCCCCTCTCTGTCATTACTGAACCAATTACACCTTACAAGTTACATTACAAACTAAACAATCTCCTATATTACACTATTATGACCTAGCCACTGTGATCCACGCGACGGTCACCTCCAGACTGGATTATTGTAACTCGCTCTACGTGGGGCTGCCCTTGAGACTGACCCAGAAACTCCAGCAGGTGCAGAATGCTGCAGCGAGACTCCTTACGGGCTCCTCGCTGCGAGATCACATTCACCCGGTGCCATACCAGCTGCACTGGCTCCCGGTGGAGTACAGGATCAGGTTTAAGGTGCTGGTTTTAACCTTTAAAGCCCTATAGGGCCTAAGACCCTCGTACCTACGGGACCGCCTCTCCTGGTATGTCCCACAGAGAAACTTACGGTCTTCAAATAAAAACATCTTGAAGGTCCCAGGCCACAGAGAGGTTAGGCTGGCCTCAACTAGAGGCAGGGCTTTTTCGGCTGTGGCT
Organism: Podarcis tiliguerta; assembly: GCF_965153285.1. Taxonomy (NCBI): domain Eukaryota; kingdom Metazoa; phylum Chordata; class Lepidosauria; order Squamata; family Lacertidae; genus Podarcis; species Podarcis tiliguerta. The sequence continues at coordinate 27,407,349 of NC_139542.1, read as the reverse complement.
CCGATCTGGTGGAACACACTGTCACAAGAGACTAGGGCCCTGCAGGACTTGACATCTTTCCGCAGGGCCTGCAAGACAGAGTTGTTCCACCAGGCCTTTGGCCAGGGCACAGCCTGACTCCCTCCTTCGGTAATCTCCGTGGAGCTCCGGCCCAATGGTTGCCATTGGTTTGATTTGAATTAATTTTATAATGAATGATTTTAGAGTGTTGTGTTGTGTTGTACTGTTGTACTGTTTTATTGTTGTTAGCCGCCCTGAGCCCGGCTTCGGCTGGGGAGGGCAGGATATAAATAAAATAATAATAATAATAATAATAATAATTTCACTAAAGAGGAAAGATAAGCTTTTGGATATTGACTGGCTATATGTATATCATCATAGTAGTATGCTGTTTAAGGCTCCAAAATGGTTTCTCCATTGAGATAGCTATCAAACTATTTGTGCAACAGTATTAAAACAGGAACAGATCCAAAGACAATTCTTCAAGTCTTAAAAACCACTAAATTATAAATTGTGGCCTTAATTATTAAAATATGTAATGTTGAGGTGCTTTGAAAAAGCAAACCTTTTTATATTAATGTCTTGCAAAGTAATGTTTCAGACCTCTGCATTTCATATAACTCCATTAGAAAGAATGACAGACATATGCTGCTATTATAAGAAGAGGGTTTACTGCAACACACTTTAACCTTATATTCTTCTATTTCTTCTTCATCAGCTTCTCCCTCATCTGGATATCTGCGTTTGGCATTTGGTGCAGATGTATCATAAGCGGCCCTGCAAATGTGAAAGAAAACAGTCTAGAACACATTTAATTAACTTGATTTCACTTATTTCTGGTTCTCATCTCATTGAATAGGGCACCATCTTTACTTCTATGGCAAATCAGGACTCTCCCAATTTAAAGCTTACTGGAGAAACAGTGGCATAGATTTAAAGATTAATTCACTTAAGGAAGTTCATGAAATAAACGTTCCCCAACCTCCACTCTGCAGGCCAGGAAAAGCCTCTCTAGAAGTGGGGAAGGCTCCTGAATAAGCTTATTTTCATATTATGTTGGACATCAGAAGTGCAAAGAAATTCCTGCTTGACGTAAAGTCATACCCCAGATAAACTGTAAATTCAGGCACTATTATAGAGCTTACTAGAGACAATATATACATTTACAAATAAGACCACAGTGATTAATATACTACTATTTGCCAAACTCTTTTGTCCCTTACAATGAAATGCGTTTCCAGCTTTTTGCTGACAAACTGAACAGTCTGAATTAGTCAAGATCAAAACGAACTCAAGCTCCTTAGTGACACAGCAGTTGACAGGATCTCCCTTCTCCCTCTGAACTGCTTACAGTATGAGAAATGCAACCAACCTCTTTTAGTACAAACCTGCATGCTTCCCTTGTTTCAGCAATTTCCCTCTGCTCATCCTTGCTATTCAATACTGCACCAATGCTATCAGCACTTTCAGCCCCAAGCTGGAAGAAAAGCAAAAAACGAAGAACACCGTAAACAGCACACTTAGTACCCAACGAAGAAGCCAGAGATGAAAGGTTTGATATAAACATAACATACTTTACCATTTGTAGTGGCTTTGTTTGAATAATTAAACCCCACTGAATTCACACCCTGAATAGGTTGTGCTGAGTATGTAATGGGGCCAAGGGCACCTGAGTAAGCTTTATACCTGAGTAGGGTTTTTAACCAGTGTCTCCCATAAAGTCCTGCCTTCCCCAGCCTAGCTGCAGCCCAAAACACGTGGAGAGCTCCGGGTTGGGGGGGGGGCTGTCTTCCAACACAGGCTTTCTCAATGTACAGTGGTACCTTGGGTTAAGTACTTAATTCGTTCCGGAGGTCCATTCTTAACCTGAAACTGTTCTTAACCTGAAGCACCACTTTAGCTAATGGGGCCACCTGCTGCTGCCGCGCCACCGAAGCACAATTTCTGTTCTCATCCTGAAGCAAAGTTCTTAACCCGAGGTACTATTTTCCCAGTAGTGATGTATGGAAGTGAGAGCTGGACCATAAAGAAGGCTGATCGCCGAAGAATTGGTGCTTTTGAATTATGGTGCTGGAGGAGACTCTAGAGAGTCCCATGGACTGCAAGAAGATAAAACCTATCCATTCTGAAGGAAATCAGCCCTGAGTGCTCACTGGAAGGACAAATCCTGAAGCTGAGACTCCAATACTTTGGCCACCTCATGAGAAGAGAAGACTCCCTGGAAAAGACCCTGATGTTGGGAAAGATGGAGGGCACAAGGAGAAAGGGACGACAGAGGACAAGATGGTTAGACAGTGTTTTCGAAGCTACGAACATGAGTTTGACCAAACTGCAGGAAGCAGTGGAAGACAGGAGTGCCTGGCGTGCTCTGGTCCATGGGGTCACGAAGAGTTAGACACGACTAAACAACAACAAAACTATTTCTGGATTAGTGGAGTCTGTAACCTGAAGCATATGTAACCCGAGGTACCACTGTATTGTATTATCACTTGAAAAAGAGCCCTGGAAAGCACACTGTTAACAGAAACTCTGAATTACTTGCTCCTTTAAAGGCAATAAAAACACCGCCGTCATTCATCATCATTAATAACACCACCAAACAGATGTACCAGGAAACACACCACCCCTCCAAAAGTCCCAGAGACAGGAGGCTGAGCTATTCCTATACAGCCCCCCCGACCTCCCATCCTCGTCTCCATGGCGACGGCAACCCCCCTCCCTCCCCACTAGGGGAGACTCGGGCTTTACGTCACAGCAGTGCGCTAATTATGAGATTCATTAGGAGACGGGAGACAAGCCACTCTGCCCCCACCCCACCCCGGGGAACACGCACGCGCCGCCGTCGCTTCCCGAAAGACAGCTGCCGCCTAGAGATAATCGACTCGGGTGTCCAAGCCGCCTCTACCTGCTGAGCCAGGAGCTGCCGGCGCAATTTTTGCCGCTCTCTGATCTCCTGCAGGCGGCTGTTCATCCTCGTCCGACGGATTCGCGGGCGAAAGAACTGTCGTCGCCTACCTGGCGCCTACCTAAAACGACACTTCCGCCTTCCTCTATAGCCGGTACCATCGACGGTAAGGAGTTTTGCCAGTACTTTCGTAGGAATGAATGGAACATAATGTGCAGAAGTGAATGGAACCTGTGCGACCGCTCTCGTTCCGGTAGCTGTTAGCGGCCATTTTTGTTGAGGGCAAGCGGAAACTCTGGCTTGGCTGCTTTAGTGTGGGGTTTGCTTTGGTTTGCCTTTTAATTAACCGTTTCAATGAAAGTTGCTAAAAGGCGCATTAGAAATATGCCACATAAACGAATCGATGCAAATTGTTGTTTCATTATTGAAAAATCAGCAATTCATTTTTCCAGGCAAGTATCTACATTGTTGACATAAACACGTGGGTCAGCTGATGTGTAACTCACAAAAGCAGGTTCATTGTCATTCTTAATTTGTTTTTATTTTATTTTTTAAATATCAAACAGCTCATTTAATAGGGTCCACATTGTTGCAAATACGTTGGCTCCATCTGTGTGTAGTTGGCATATAGACGTTGTTGGCGCCTACCGCTTTCACCTTATTTTTGTATTTTTTTTGTGGTGTGCCTTTCACTACCTTGAATACAGCATCCATATGATGCTGCAGCTGTGACACATCTTCCCCTGGCTTAATTGGAGTGTACTGTACAGAGGTCTTCTGCCTTTTCAGACCTGGGACTTGCCTTTAACCCAAACATGGATTTGAGGATTCATTTCTTAAATTTTCACCATGGTGATAGTACTGCTACTGTGACCTTGGACCAGGTTGTGACTTAGTGGTGGGTCCAGGCCCACCAGTTGAAGATCCCTACATACTATTGGGTGTATGCAGGCTTGCTTTATTGGGCTGTAGATGCACCATACATTTAAAGCGTATTGCTTTCTACCTTCCCCACAGAGAATCCTGGAAACTAATTTAGCCATCACAGAGCTACGATTCCCAGGACTCTTAACAGACTGTAGTTCACAGGGTTCTTTTGGGGAACTCATGTGGTTTAGATGTATGGTGTGTGCACAGCCAAATATACCATTATGAGGCAGGGTTGTTTCAAAAACCATTGCTGCGCAGGTATAAGCAGGTTGACAGTATTTGGAAATAAGCTCCACTATGTTCATTGTTGTCATTCCCAGTGCTGTTTTTCTAGAAAAAGAGGTGCCAGAATAATGGCAATGGTGCCCACCTGAGAGGTGAGTTCTGGCTGGAAAAAAGCCCTGGTTATTCCTATGTAAATTTGAAAAGTATTGTGTTGTTAAATTCTTCATGGTTTTCCCCAAGGGGAACCCTGGACATGATACAGCTTATAACCCCACATCACTAATGTTTTAAGATTTTTCATTATTTATAAGAATACCTATAAATAATAATGGAAGTGAAACAAAATAATTAAAATTAAAATTAGGACTTTTAAAAACAGGTATCTGGCATTATTTATTCAATGTATTTTTAATTGACAATGATATAATAATTGAATAGTAAAAGGTAAAGGTACCCCTGCCTGTACGGGCCAGTCGTGTCTGACTCTAGGGTTGTGCGCCCATCTCACTTAAGAGGCCGAGGGCCAGTGCTGTCCGGGGACACTCCCAGGTCACGTGGCCAGCGTGATGAAGCTGCTCTGGCGAGCCGGCACCAGCGCAGCACACGGAAACGCCATTTACCTTCCCGCCAGAGCGGTACCTATTTATCTACTTGCACTTAAGGGTGCTTTCAAACTGCTAGGTGGGCAGGAGCTGGGACCGAAAGACAGGAGCTCACCCCGCCGCGGGGATTCGAACTGCCGACCATGCGATCGGCAAACCCACAGCGCCACCCGCGTCCCTATACTTGTGCCCTATACAGCTCTGTGTGTGATCGAGTCAATTCAATAATGCATCTTGAATAAATAACAGCAATTGAATTAGTCTGCTCTTAACTGTCACTGTCACTTTGAAGCACATCAGATCATATGACCAGACCATTGTAAGAATATGGTTAGGGTTGATGGAAAAAGTTCATTTATACACAATATGCTCTCAAGCAGGTTCTCCGTCTCTCACGTTGGAAATAATATAGAAATTAGGAACTAGCATTTCGCTTGCTGTGAACCTCAAGAAGATAAAAATTAAATCATTCTGGGTCAAGTGATGGAGCTCTCTCTGGTAGAGCTGCTGAGAACCTCATTCAAAAACACACTTGTGGGCTTCATGGCACAAGTGGGGTGCATTCATCCCTTGTAGTAACAAAATATTAATAGGGAAATGGAATTTGAACAGCTGTGCATCCCCTAATACATTTTAACCCACCTCAAATCATAGAACCAGACCACCAGGAGACTGCTCCCTGTGAGCAGCTGCATACTACTGCACATTCCAAAAGTGGTCTGTGTGGGTATCCTCATACCTCACCTTGGAAACATAAATGCAAAGAACTGCCAAACTGTCCCAGTCATATAGCTACTACAATATCGGTTCCCGAAACTGCACAACTCTGTTTTGAAGTGAACGGTGCTTAACTATTAATATCATTTTACATGGAAAGATTAGGAACAGTTTTTCTTAGGAAAAATGCATTTTTAAGTTCTGGAAAACATAAGCTGGCTAAAAAGTAAAATAAAGTATCAAATAATAAACCAAATTTTGAAATAGATATGCACAGTCATATCAGGGAGCAGCTAGACACATTAGCACAGGGTGTTTGGTTACTTTTCTAGTAGGAAATGCTATTTTGTCACTTGATCCACATTATAAGGAAGTAGTCAGGACATTCCTGCTGTGTGTGAGGCTAAGCTTCCTCCTTGGTTTTATCCCCCTGCCTGCCTGCCCCCCCCCCCAAGAGTTATGCTCATCAGAATGCATTTGACTACTGGAAGAAAGATAGGGGAAATTTATTTCAAGGGTCACTACAGAAAGTTGAGATGCTGCATTGCTTTGAATGAACAGAATAATGGCACTTCCAAACCACTTTCTTATAGATCGCATGATTAGCACAAGTAGCAAAATGATATCTTTGATTGAACAGAAACGCAAACCAAACAGCTTTAGTTATCTCCTCAATAAGATTGTGGCTGATACCTCATCATAGCAATTATCCATGTGTTGTGTGAAGCACAGATCAATCTCTTTCTTCAAACTTGGGTTAATAGTTTTGTGACATTTAATTTTTTTTTCATATTTCAGAAGTTCAGCATTCCTTCCTTGTACAATTTCCGCACTGGAAAACTTAGCCTGTCCGGTAGAGAACTTAATCGAAAATACCCATTCTGCTGCACCATTGCTAACAATTTCGTTAACGTTTGCTTTGAAATTGCTTTTTATTTCATTCTTAGAAGACTGTGCACTCCTACTGATACTTCTTTTTTCGAAAAAGGTGGGAAACTGAAATACGGCTATCTTCCAGTAGCAAGTTTATTCTTTCTCCATCACATTTGAACCGGATATCGTGCTATTGGCATTGAGTAACACACCACGGCACAAAGGCTAAGCAGATTTGGCCTGCCTAGAACCTGGATTAGAGCCCGTCAGGGAATAACAACAACAGCAACAACAACATACATGAGATCCAGTGTAGATTTGTACATAAAATCAAGTGCTCCTGGCAACTAATTTGGGGTGCATGTGTTCACTCACTAAATAAAAAAGTATGCATTACTGATTTATAATGTTAACAACATAATGGATATCTTCTTCTGTTGTTCTTTTTTTTTAATGCCATTTTGTGATTTAGTACTTCCTGAGTTACCAGCTTACTACTTTTACCACCCCGTAGATGGAAACTTCATAGAGAAACTTCATCTCAAACTACATCTCTCTTGTACCGTTAGCTGTAATGAATATGGTGGAAGTCCCTACGCAGTAACTGAATCACTTCCTCTTGGATATTCAGACTTCCCAAATATATATATCCACTGAAATGATGAACAGAGATTTGTGTGCGGGAGTATTCTATTTTTAGGGCTGTCTCGTAAGACAAGGTAATTTTATAACACTCTTAATGCTGGCTGTGGCACAGGGGAGGATCACACTGCATCTGAGTGAAAAATATTAAGTTATTGGAGTTTTCAAAAGTATATACATTATAGGAAATCTGCACTGCATTATTTTTTGTTTTAAATAAATGCTGAGCTGAACTTTGTCCATGTCCAGCCAGCTAGGGTTGCCCTTATTCACATTTTAATTGGAGAGAGGGAGGGTAGAGCCCAGGCACAGCTGAATACTTTGAGGCTCAGATTATTTAAGCAGGAAACTTGAGCTCCTGCTTAACCCTCTCTTCTTTTGAAATTCATGGGATGTAATTTCTTGTCCAACAGTAGGGCAAACTTAGAGCACAATAGCCAGTTAAATAACCATAAGTAGGAGCGAAACTAAAAAGGGATGCGGGTGGCGCTGTGGGTAAAAGCCTCAGCGCCTAGGGCTTGCCGATTGAAAGGTCGGCGGTTCGAATCCCCACGGCGGGGTGCGCTCCCGTTGCTCGGTCCCAGGGTCTGCCAACCTAGCAGTTCGAAAGCACCTCCAGGTGCAAGTAGATAAATAGGGACCGCTTACTAGCGGGAAGGTAAATGGCGTTCCGTGTGCGGCTCTGGCTCGCCAGAGCAGCGATGTCACGCTGGCCACGTGACCCGGAAGTGTCTCCGGACAGCGCTGGCCCCCGGCCTCTTGAGTGAGATGGGCGCACAACCCTAGAGTCTGTCAAGACTGGCCCGTACGGGCAGGGGTACCTTTACCTTTACCTTAGGAGCGAAACTAGGCTTTATTTCACCTGGGTCAAAGACCCAGCTTGGCACTCCCTTCCTCCCCTAGCTAGGGCACTGCTTTAAGAGACTTAAGTTGCAAGCCAAACTCCTCACCCACCATGCTAGGGTGGGGGATTGGATGGGGTGGAAGTCTCCCTCTCCTACCCCATCCAGTCTCCCACCCTAGCATGGTGAAGTCTCCTTCTCCAAGCCCAAAACAGCTCAGCTGACATCACTCTGGTACAGATCTTCCCAGCACAAATCAGCAGAGCATTATGATCACACCACTCATCTAAAGGTGTATAATAGGCTCAGTTCACAGCTTTGAGTGAAGGTGCCACCCCACTCCTCTCCTTCCATGTGTTCATTTGTTCATTAACACGCAAACTGTCCTATTATCACCTGCTAATGGCTACACATCAAGCTGCTGTTAAAGACACAACTGCACTGGCCTATTGACAGACCTGTTAATTGCTCACGGGTGATTTGCGTTTGGAGTTTCTCCTTCCTGCCTTGTGGAACAATGCTTTGGAAACCCCCCTGGCTTTCAAGAGCAAACCTGTGATATGGTGGTAGGAAGGTTCAGGCCGAGGTGCTGTTGGGTTCAGGACACCAATACTTGGCACCTTGCCAGGACCTCCTCAAAGCTGGAGCCAGCTCTAAGGAAAGGTTGTCATATGTACTTCGCAAAACTCTTCTATGCTGTACTTTTGGTGAGGTTTTAATTAAAAGCTGACCCAACATGAGCTGAAAAATGAGTGAAATATAAACGTAAGAAAAAAATGAATAAAATAACTAACATAATTTGCAGCTGCACTATGAATGTGCTGCATATTTGAGACCTGTGTCGTACTCCAAAATTTCACATGTAGATGAATGAAAATTCAGGCAAACGCATGGTTTGATTTACTTTCTCCATGTGACTCAAAGGGGAAAGCATTGCAGCCAGGCAAATTCCATGGGTATGTTGGAGGTTGGAGGAATCTGAGTGGCAGAGGACACGCTTTGCATGGAAAAGAGTAGAGCTGGCAGAGACTTCTGTCTGAAACCCTGGAGAGCAGCTGTCAGCATACAGTGGTACCTCAGATTAAGTACTTAATTCGTTCCAGAGGTCCGTTCTTAACCTGAAACTGTTCTTAACCTGAAGCACCACTTTAGCTAATGGGGCCTCCTGCTGCTGCTGCGCTGCCGGAGCACGATTTCTGTTCTCATTCTGAAGCAAAGTTCTTAACCCGAGGTACTATTTCTGGGTTAGCGGAGTCTGTAATCTGAAGCTTATGTAACCTGAAGCGTATGTAACCCGAGGTACCACTGTACTGGGGAAGATGTTTTTTCTTTTTCTACCTAGTCCACACACTCATTTATTATTATTCCCCTGAAAAATGCTTCTCGGTGAACTGGTTTCATTTTGAAGGTAAAAGCCCACTGCAGATTGTTTCTGCATTACCTGAGAGTGTGTCGATCTGAAAACAGATAACGGTGGTCGCAGCAATGAGGGGTCTCTCCATGCCTGCCCAATGACGTTGTGGTATACCAAGATTGCAAGGGGAGGGTTTTCAAATGTGTAATCCGATCAAGGGGAGAGTTTTCAAACACATACCAAGTAACCACACCCACGAATCTGGATGGTCAGTCTAGATTGAAAGCAGCATGTTGAGGATGAGCATGAATCCAGGTTGAGAAAAACTACATTTTGAGACCAACAGCAGGCAAGTGTATATGGAGCCTAAGGCAGCTTCTTGTGTACCTGCAAAGCCAGGTGGTTGAGCAAAGTGTCTAGGCAACCTAGGAGCTTTAGCTTCCCTCAAATTTCACAGCAGTATTTTATACCTACCGGGCACTCTGCATATTAAAAATAATTGCAAAAACATGTACACCAGACCTAAATGAAACCAAATGTGTTGGCTTTACAGTACATGGTAAAAGATCTGTCAGGACCGTCAGCCCTTCTTTTTGCAAGTATAATTTTCCACTGAAACCACCAGTGTAGAGAAAATCGCATCTTTTCGTCCAAATCGCACAGCAATCTTCTGGTTAGGTTCAACTGCAGGACAAGCAGTCCGGATAATCTCCAGTACCTTTCAGGCTTCACAATGATCTTGCATTAGAGCATTTGCTAGGTAATCTTGTGGCATGTTTTGCTGGCAATTTTACCTTTTAATCATGTGACAGTTGCTATATGCACTAATACTAATGCTAATACTGTGGGAATACTTCAATGAAAGAAACAAAAGTGGAAGGGACATACGATTGAAAACCTAAGATGTTTATGCCACTAATGGTAATCACTTGTTGTTGGACTCTAGCTGTCTTGGGAAGCAATGGAGGAATGCGCCTTTGGGTTTGAAGTCAAACCACTGGAGAGTTACAGCGCCTGCTGTGGCTGTAGAGCCCAAAATAGGAGATACATGTTTTGTTCCAGCTGGGGCAAGTGAAGGCGTCTGTTTCTGCTGCTGCAAATGCACCATGGTGTTGCTTCTTTCTGCGCTGCTCCTGGTGGTCATTCCTCCTCTGGTCACTGCTGTGGATACACAACCTGACGGTCTGTCTCCAGGCACTGCAATCTTCTGCAGTGGATTCTCACATGGCAGGGTTGTTGCTACCAGCCTTCATGTATTGTTTGCAGACATTTTTGTAATGCAGAGTTGGTCTGCCAATGGGCCTGAAGCTATCAGCATGCGGGGGTCAATCGGCCAGCTGGCTAGCCCCCAGCTGGGTCATCTTCTTCCAGTTGTTCCACTGCGAAGATCCATCAACCTCTGCTTTGACATAAATCAGCAACCCAAGCCTTCCAGACTTGGGCACACTATACTTAGTGTAAACTGCACAGCAGATGAGACTGAGGCTGTGAATACATACTACGAACTACGGATTTCTTAAACATAAATCAAGACAAAGAAACATGTTGTCTCTCCTGTCGTCTCCTCGGAGAGAGAGTCAAAAGCAAAAGCAATACAGTGGAAGTTCCGCTTACGCCAGCAAACAGTGCATTGAGTTCAGCGTTACAATAATGTGACAAATAATAATCCTATGTCTGTAACTAAAGGTGGAATGGAAATTTCCCAACAACCTCCCCCTTTCCATGTAACCTGTGATGCAGTATTTCAACCCAACTGCAACCACTGTACATAAACCTTAACAACTTTAGACAACAGATCTTCAGGAATTTTGTTTCCTGGCATGTAGGACACCTGAATGAGTCCTTTCCGAAGACACTCCCTTGCACGATGTAACTTTATCTGCAAGTACTTGGTTCTTTGCTTGCAATTCTCTGAAGCTAGCAAACCCAAACAGGACCTGTTGTCTTGATACACCTGTATAGGACATTTCACATTAACCCTGACATCCTGAAACAGTTGCAACAACCATTTACAATCCATAAGTGAATATGACAGTGCATTGAGTTCAGCTTCACAATAATCCATGTCTGCAACTAAAGGTGGAATGGAAATTTCCCAACAGAAGCTTCCTGCTTCCCACAGAGCATGTCCTTGGGGATCCTGCCATCTTCCATTCTGTGGACATGACCAAGCCAATGTAGACATTGCTGAGACAAGAGTGCAAACATGCTGGGAATGTGGAGTTGGGAAAGCACATCGTTTGAGACACTGTCCTGCCACATGATACCCAAAACCTTTCTGACACAACGCATGTGGAAGGCGTTAAGATGTTGTTCCTGGCAGTTGTAAGTTGCCTATGATTCACTTCCAGAGAGCAGCGTGCTCAGCACACAAGCCTGGTAGGCCTTCATCTTGGTACTGGTCATTAGCATCACATTCTCCCATACCCTTTTGGAGAGACGAGCCATTGCCGTAGCTGCCTTGCCAATACGCTTGTCCAGCTCAGCGTCAATGAAGAGGTTGCTTGTAATGGTGGAATTCAGATAGACAACATTGTCTACCACCTCAAACAGGTGGTCACGAATGCTGATGCATGGAGTGCTGGTGACATCCTGACCCAGAAAGTTGGTCTTCTTCAGGCTGATGGCAAGGCTGAACTCCCTGCAGGCTTGGGCAAAATGGATGATGAGTCCCTGTAGAGCTTCCTCAGAGTGTGTTGTCAAGGCTGCATCATCTGGAAACAACATCTCTCGGGTGAGGGCCCACCACACTTTTGTCTTAGCATGGAGATGTGCCAAGCTGAACAGTTGAGCTGAAGGCATATGAAAGGACCAGGGAGAAAAATATGCCAAAGATAGTTTCATACCACTCTTTATTGGAAAGGTGTCTGAGGGTGTCATCCTCATTGGTTCTGTGCATGTTCTCGTGGAAGGGACACTAACATCTTGTGAAGCTTAGGAAGCCATCTTATCTTGTTGAGGAATCAATTCCCATAATATAATGCATAGAACATGTTTCAGACATATTTTGTTGACTTTGTGTTCTTTGGCCAAATTTCCTTTCTAATCATAAAGCTGCACATCTCAAAAAACAAACCTATATAGATTTTGCAAGAGTTACTCCATATGTACACAACTGATACTGAGACCAGACTTTTATCTTCTCTCAAGGGCAATTCAAACATAATAACATCACATCTGCTGCCTATATTATTTTGATTTGAAGTGAGCTTATTATAATTGCATAGACTGCATGCTATAATTCAGAGTTATCTCCTTGCACAATGCAAGTGGAAAGTCATTTTATTGTTTTATTTGTGTGTGCCTGTCTTTCTTTGTCATATGCAACCCTGTTTAGTTTACAGCAGTCATGCAACTTAATGCCATGTTTTCCCTCTACACTTTCAGCACGAGCCAAAGCATTTTACTCACAAGTAAATCATACCGAGTTCAGTGGCATTTATTCCTAAAGCAAGTGTGCCTAGGATGACAATCCTGCATTACAGTCTTATGCACGTTGATTCAGAAAGACGTCTATCTCTATCACATTTTGACTGTTAGTCTTTCAGGGCTCAGCAAACTTTTTCAGCAGGGGGCCAGTCCACCGTCCCTCAGACCTTGTGGGGGGCCAGACTATATTTGGGGGGGGGGAGGGGAATGAACAAATTCCTATGCCGCACAAATAACCCAGAGATGCATTTTAAATAAAAGGACACATTCTACTCTTGTAAAAACATGCTGATTCCCGGACCGTCCGCGGGCCGGATTTAGAAGGCGATTGGGCTGGATCCGGCGCCCGGGCCTTAGTTTGCCTAACCATGGTCTTCCCCATGCAATTAGAGAAGGGACAAGCTTGTTAACTCAGCTATCTCTGTGGAGTCACAGTGCTGGAGAGCAGGAGCCAGCTGTGCTCTTGCACGATCATTTGAAGTTCTAAATAAATGGTGAGGAACTTGTGGCCGACCAGATGCAGTTGGACCAGAACTCCAAGCACTCCTGACCATTGGCTTTGTTGCTGGGGATGATGGGAATGGTAGTTTATCCACATTTGAAGGGCCACAACATTCCCATCCCTATTCTAAATCATGCTGGGGAGGTCTACATGAGTACAACAGGCTCCCTGCTGTAGATATTTGTCCTCCAACCAGCCCATGGAGAGTGGTGGAGACAGACATGCTGATGCTGCAGAAGAGGCTAAGCTAGCATGCTCACCCCACTGTCCTTATCTTTTGAGGATCATAAGGTTCAATGTGGTTCAATTGCTTTCCTAAGCAAGCAAACACTTGCTATCACTCTAGAGTCCTATACACCGTTATTCCAATATAAGTCTCATTGAGGTTCACCTTTAAATGCTAACTGGATCAAATTTCTCCTCCATCCCCAGGTCTGAGTACACATCCATTGGACTGCTATGCTAGGCTGCAGTTGACACAAGAGACTACATATTAAGAATTCAGCAATCCCGGCATGAAGGCAGATAAACTGTAAGCCACAGCCTGATTGCAAAGTGACAGTGTTTCCCAGTCCTAGGTTCACTTTTATTATTACTGTTATTTTATTTATTGAATGTATACCCCACCCTTCCTCCCAAAGTGGCCCATATATAGCCCCATTAGGCACAGCCACACTCTTCAGACTTCATCAATCACAGTTTTTCCTGTCGGGTTTGAAGATACCAAAAAGCTAGCGTAAGGATGACACAACCAAACCCCACCATTCAGTAACAGGGTGCCTCTGAACACATGAGATTTTTCTTCAGTAGTCTACTCCTGATTAGTAAAAGTTCTATTTCAGTAACTTTGATTAAGAAGAAAAGGGGGCTTTGTTGCTGCTGCTGCCAAGAGCTAAGGAACTGAGAGTTGGAAACCCTTACAGATCTATGGCAAATTGTCCAGAGATTTAGCAGTAGATCTGGACCTTCCTCCGGCCCCTGTCCTACTTCTGCAGCATGCCCAATTAAGCCCTGCCCCTGCGAGTGCATCTTTGCACTCTACTTGCAGAGTTTACAGCTAGCAGAGATTTGAACTCAGCCAGGCATCCAATCCAGTGTATAGGACACTGTGATGGAGATCTCCTTTTATCTCTTGTCTGCTGTTGAAGGTCTGGAAGGATGAGCTCACACAACCCGTTGGCGTTGCTGCTATCATTTGTCAAGCTTTAGAGCAGTGAACTTCCCTCAGTGGCTTGTAGATGAATAGAAAATGATCTATTCATAATGGCAGACACTTGTTGGGGCTTTGAAATGACCATGGAATATCTGAAATCATATGAAAAACTTAATTGTGTGAAATGAATTTACTCCATAGATTACAGGCTTGAACAGAAGCGGGATGCCCATAAGATGTGCATTGTGTTCACTGACATTGGTAGGATCCAGAATTGTATTGAAGCAGCAGTCATCATGTTAGCCAGCGAAAAGAGAGATTATTCAGAAAACCAGAAAGATTTAAGAACTACTATGTCTCACACTTAGGGCAATGGTAGTAAATCTTCCTCTGGTTTTGTTTTTTACCCGCTGACTCCTGGCTTTTCAAAGAACCCCAATGAGCATTTAAAGTTTTCTGTGGTAATGCATCTGGCAAAATGCCAGTATTGTTTCAGCTCCAAAAGGCTGGTTCAACAGTGAACTTTCTTCCCCTCCAACCCAGATAATAACCTCAGCACATTAATTTCAACACTGTTGTTTCATTTAGGAATTTCAATACACACACTGAACAGAGCACCAAGCGCAGGAAAGTGCCTTGAGTGGACCCTTAAGCAGAACACTTTATAGCAGAGCTCCCAAAGGAAATTGTTTACCTGTTCATTCACGCATCCTTGGAAACAAACTTGGAAAAGCATATCTGTATTGCAGATTCAGAAGAACAGCTTTGTGTGCATTCTTGACTTTTGTAACATCTATAGTACTTTTATGCTCGGAGCAGATTTATCAGTTCTTGAGAATGCTGTAGAAGTGAACATTAGTACTAATATGAAACATTATATTAACATGCAAGTGTAAAGCCAGGACATTCTCATGCTTGCAGACATGGGTTTCTGGGGGAGGGGTGGGAAATGTCCTTGTTTAAATGAATACAGGAGTGGGGGGTAATTTCAGAATGGAGATTGATGTGTTTGAGGGAGAATTAAACACATACAATACTTCCCGCACACCCGTTGTTCCCAGAAAATATATCCCCAATTGGTTTGACCCCCACATGCGGGTTTTTCTTGTCTCCGAAATTAGCTATATTTACACTACATTTTGCCAAACAAAAGATATCAACAAATTATAATCTATAATAATGCTTCCAATTTTAAAAATTATAATTGGCCCAATTTTAAAATGGCTTTTGCAGTAGTAACTTTTATGGGCCTGTTAAAGACATTCCTCTTTCACCAAGTTTTCGAAATGGAGATCTTCATCCCTGTTGGTATATGAATTCAGTTTGAATTGATTTAATGTATGTGCTGTTTAAATTGTTTTACTATATGCAATTGTTTTAACTGTTTTGATATATGTAACACTTTTATTTATGTTTTTATTATAATAAAACCCACTTTGGGATGCCTCATAGGAAGCGGTTCATAAATGAAATAAATAGTAATGCAATCTGATAAATATTTTTATTTTTATTACTACTACTATTTAGTATTGATTGCCTTTAGGGATCACCCTTCCTCATACAGGACCAGGTGGCTGTACAACAAAATTAGAACAAATACAATATGAATATATTCACAAAGTAACCATCATTAAAAACACAATCCACACATTGCTGCTCAATGCAAACATTGTCATATCAGACTGAAAAGGCCTGGGCAAACAGAAGTGTCTTTGCTGACATCTAAATCCCAACAAAGAGACAGATGCAAATCCAGGGGGAGATCATTCCAGAGTCGCAGCAGCCCCACTTGGGAGAAGGCCTTTCTATGAGTCCCCTCACCATGAATTGTCTTGGAAGCTGTGAAAAGAGGCCCAACCCTGCCATTCTTAAGAACTGCAGTTGGCTGCTGTCACCCACCTAGTGATCCAAGCCCTTCCATTGGATGGGGAGCAAACCTGGAGGCTTCAGGTCATTTCTGGGAGTCTGGCAACACTAATAAAAGGAGAAACTGGGGCAGCTTCCTCAAGCTTAGGCTTTGAATCCTGAAATGGGGGCAGGAGGGGGCAGAGGGGACCTTGGCAGAACATTGTGGGCGCTATGACACCTGCATGCCTATCTCTCTCTCTCTCTCTCTCTCTCTCTCTCTCTCTCTCTCTTTCTCTCTCTCTCTCTATCATCTCTATCTCTATCTCTATCTCTATCTCTATCTCTATCTCTTTTGTGGCCACATGAAAATGGGGTATGCGTAAGTGCCGGTGGGTTGTATGTGTACTTGTATTGAAAACAGCAGCATACAGACACTAAGAAAACTGAACAGAGGAGAAGACTAGGATCCTAGTTTCACATTCAAAAAACTAAAAAGCTTTAGGGTACTTGAATCAGGGTCGGTAGGCAGTGGAGTGCTTTCAGAGGCAATGTTACATTCTCCTAACTTGCTGCCTCTGTTCAGAACATGGCAGATTAATTCTTCAGTAGCTCCAGCTCCAAGGTAGCCCCACGTAGAGCGCATACCAATAATCCAAATGCGAAGTCACCAGAGCGTGAGCTACTGATATCAAAGTATCTCAGGCTAGGAAATGCTACAGCAAGTGAGCATATAAAAAGAATTGCCAGCTCCAGGTGTAGCAACTGATAATATGTGTCAGACCAGATAAGTTGGACCCCACATGGATGATAAAGTTAGAGCACCATTCTCGACACCATCTCCACCAGCTCAGTCATCTCCACCAGCTCTGACCCAGCTGCAATCCCACCCATTCTATAATAAACACCAGGGTGTCTTCCTCATTTGTGAGGTGTTCCTTAAAAGCAGTATCATGGATGAGAGAGGTTTTACTGTACACAGACCTGGTGTTTAGCAACAGCATCACAAAGTGGGAGGGCAAGTTGGTTATCACAACCCAAGATCTCTTGGTTGAAGGATAGTCCAGAAGGAGTCATAGCTTGTAGGCATCTGCTACCCCTTCTCCTATGGTTTCTTAGAAAATGCCCCAGATGGCCCTGCAAGAAATAAAAAGGCAAGTCTATATAGTTACTTCTAAACACTAAAAGTTGTTAATATATTTTGTCTGCTGTTTGAAATGAATTTTAATTGCTACAATTTTTGGTAACAGCTTTGAAAACTGTAAACGAAAGATATATGAGGAGGGGGCAATAGCCCCTAAGAGAAAGCGATTCAGATAGTTTTAAGGTTCTCCTCAAATAGAAAACTGCAAATATCCACTCCATACATTCAAAGCATGTGGTTTTCTGCAAAGAATCCTGGGAACTGTAGTTTATACCTCTCAGGGCTACAGTTCCCAGGATTCCTTGGGGAACGCCATGTCCTTTCAATGTGCTTTTAAGACAATGGGATCTGTCAATGCCATTGCTAACGCTTATAGAATGCAGCTGCCATAACCCTTTCCTTAAAAATCTATAAATATGCTTTTCATTAAGCCTCATTTTCCTTTGCATTCCCATTTGCAGCCAGCAAGTTCAAATTGCCATGTTTCATAAAAATCTTTTGAGTTATTTGTCTGTGCAGGATCTACAGTTTTGATACTCAGTATTTAATCTGAAAAAATGTTAAACACTAATCTGATTTAGCTGACATAGCTCAAATCAGTCAGAGCAAGATGGATCCCCCCGCCACATCACAATTTTTAATGTATCTGTAATTGCAGGACACCTTCAAGGATGGTCTATGTAAGGAGATTCTTCTTCTTCTTGATGAACAATCCTTAAACAGCAGAAACATGGAACAGCAGATCCACCAGCCTGCAGCTGATGCCCTAACAGTTTGAACAAGCCAGGTTGGAAAGTGAGAGGCTGTTTTATTTTTTATTTTTATTGCCTTGCCAGCTTCAGGCATAATAACTGTTTTTAAAAATAATTTTTAAAATCCCTCACATTTAACATGGGATGACCCCTTTATGTTTTCCCTTGAGTTCAGGCCCACTACTCATTTGAAGTAGAAGCAGCCTGCATGAAAGGATTGCCCTGTACTCAGATGTTTTGAGTTCAGGCCCTGCCCTTACCACCTCCTCAGGTATGGACATAACATGTGATGGAGGTTCCACATATATCCAACACAGGTGCTGATGAAACAATGCAGAGGTTCCCAGCTCCGTTTGCACTTTCAAAGCCCTCTTCTGGCTCCGAAGGACTTGAAGTGCGTTCCTACATATCAGGCAATAACAAGGCATTTAATTCAGCAGAATGTATTAGCCCCAGTGAATCAGATACAGTCTTTAACAAAATTCGTTCTTTTCACAGTTCATTTTGGACACATGTTTATGTCTCTTGTCTGCGCTTGGATAGAAATATTTTCCACACTGCTCTTTGCTATTACTTATTAATATATACAATCTTGTTTGCCCACTACTGATTTGTATTGACTTACGTTACGGCTCACAGGAAAGAGACTGTGTTTCAAATAGTTGCGCCTGAATACTCAAATACATATTTTGGAACCAATGTATAGTCTTTCTTGACCTCGGTAATATAGTAACTTGACAAAAACATGATTAATAGAATATCCGAGAAGCCGTTTCATATCCAGGCACAGATTACTGCTAAATTAATTCTTATATTCCTTCGGGCCGTTGCAGTGCCCTGGGAGATATTTAATCCCCCTTTTACATTTTGTATCTGAATTGCTATCAGGTTTCCTAAAAGATGCCTTAAAAATTCCTTCAGGAAATATCAGAAATGCCTTAGTATCACTATTGCTAACAAGGAGTTGGTATTTCATTAAAAAAAAAAAAAATACCAGGGGTGGAAAAGGTTCCAGTTATTCATTCATTTAAGTATTTCTACACTGCTTTGCATTTAGAGAAATACTAAAATGCTTCATACAGTAATAAAACATAATGAATCTAACAACAGCAACAATAATAAATTCACTAAAACTACCACAGTGACCAGTAATAATAATAATAAAGGTCAGGGCAAGCCTGGGGGAACAAGTATGTCTTCATTTGGTAGCATAAACACCCTTGAGTTTGTGCTTGCCTAATCTCAGCATAGGGATGCGGGTGGCGCTGTGGTCTAAACCACTGAACCTAGGGCTTGCCGATCAGAAGTTCGGCGGTTTGAATCCCCGCAATGGGGTGAGCTCCCGTTGTTCGGTCCCTGCTCCTGCCAACCTATCAATTCGAAAGCACATCAAAGTGCAAGTAGATAAATAGGTATCACTCCGGTGGGAAGGTAAGCGGCGTTTCCATGCACTGCTCTGGTTTCACCAGAAGCAGCTTAGTCATGCTGGCCACATGACCCAGAAAAACTGTCTGTGGACAAACGTCGGCTCCCTCATCCAGTAAGGCGAGATGAGCGTCACAACCCCAGAGTCGTTTGCGACTGAACCTAACTGTCAGGGGTCCTTTACCCTTTTAATATCAGTATTCTACATGGCAGACACCACATTGGAGAGGACTAGGTGAGCCCCATCTCCAGACTGCAGCAGTTCCCATCATTTTTTTCCAGCAAAAAGGGTATCTGTAGGGATCATCCATGCCATATATTTAAAGTACACTTACAGCATAAGGCTTTCCCCAAAGACTCCTGGGAACGGTAGTTTACTCCTCACAGAGTTAAATTTCCAAGCACCCATAACAAACTACAATTCCCAGGATCCTTTGTGGGAAGCCTTGTGTTTTAAATGCATGGTGCGGGTGTGATTGAACGAATGAGCCAGTGTGAACCCTTTGAATCCAAGGGTGCTTCCAGACTGTTTCTGAGTGGGATTCAGTTGCACACTGGCAAATATGCATTGCTCAGTAAAAGTGGATTTGGCACTCTGGAGCAATAGACCTGTTTCTTCAAAAACATAGGACTATCTGAAGTTAGGAAAGTGACAGGGAAATGCACTGGAAAGTGTGGAATAACAATTGCATGAGGCAATGACATCCTTCCCTGCAGGCAAATCAGAATGAGCACTCAGTAAACAGATAATCTGGGAATGAGCTGTTGCCTTCGTGCCATTTTCAATGTGCTTTCTTTTTACATAATTGCATCTGTGTCAGAGCCGAACCACAGGCAGGCATCAGGCAGGAGTGGGAACCACGTCTGAAGGTCAGAGCCAGAGAATAGGACAAGACAGATTATTATTGCCCAGGCAAAATCCCAACGTGAAAATAGTATAGCTTCTCAGTCAGAAGATCTGAAGTATAGGCTTGCACTATTTGCTGAATATGTGGATTTCACTGGTATCTGTGGGAGGCAGAGCTCCTTGAATACTACTCAAATCTATTATTATTAGTAGAGTTTCTTTGTCTTGATTCTTAAAAAGCAAATCTTTTGTCTTCATGCATTGTTGCAATCCTTATTGAACACCAAATTATATTCTTGGTGAGCGACAAATTACATTCTTGACGTTCTGGAATGTTGCCCAGAATATATAATTAGCAGATCTTTTCAGCAATTATTTTCTAATGTGTCTATTACTTACTCTAAATTTCTTGTTAATAAAAGAATTGTCAATGTGTTTCAATGCATGGTAAAGTCTTCAAATATCCTTTTAGCTTAGACTCAGTAACGTAATGAAGCAAACAGTGGTGTTCTTTATTCTACGTAAAAGAACATTTCAATTATAAAAGAATTGAACTTTACATTAGAGGAAACTGCTATTTGCAGTGCCCCGAGAGACCCCACCATGCTTAGCTCTAATATAAAGTTCTTTTGTGAGGGGATCATGCCAATCTGTGTTTAATAAAATATTTTTTAAAAGTTTCCCAAATAAATAATTTACTGAAAAGCTTTTAATACTTGTCCTCGCTAATGTTATGATCATGTTACTTTCCATCATTCACTTGGACTGCAATTCTATGAATGTTTACTTGGAAGTAAGTCCCACTGTATTCCATGAGATTTGCTCACTAGTGTGGGCAACCTGTCCAAATGACTGGCTGTTGTCCAACTCCATTTTCTCTTGGATGTCCTTAATTATCTAGATCAGGGGAAGCTAACATGGTGCCCTCTAGATATTTTGGACTTGAACTTGCAACGCCACAACCAGCATGGCCATTGGTCCAGAATTATGGGAGTTGTCCATGACGTCTGGGAGACACCTTGTTGGATACCCCTAATTCAGATGCAAGATCCATTTTAATCTGATGCAGCCTTGATTGTTCTGAGGGATGACCTCTGTTCAAAGAGAGGTAGGTGGAATGTAACCCTTTTGATCCCGCATGGTTCAATCCTTTCTGCCCCACTCATGTTTTTTAACATATTTATCAAGGTTGAAGAACCCATGGCCCATGCAGGCTGCATCTAGTTTGCTGGTGGCCCACCAGTCTGTGACAAAATCAGGCACCTCTTCTCCACTTTACAAGGGCCACCTTAGAAAAGTAGGACCCATTGCAGCACTCAGAAATTGCTCAGCTCAGCACTGAGATGGAGAAATCCATTGCCTCTGTGTGAGTGTGGTATATGCCTACATGTTTATGTGTATTTATGTGTGTATGACACATTAACTTTATTATATACAAATATTTCCCAGAAATATTTGCCTGACCTAAGTTTAATTTTAGCCGGTTTATACAAAGGATTTTAAAAACAACAACTCCTAAAATGAACACACTAAATTCATATGAGCCTGTGATGGAAATGATGGGACAAGAACCACAGGGATACTTTCTGCATAGTCATACACAACTCTATTTCTTTTCAAGCTAGATGCATCAAGCAAGAAGCTAGAGGCCTGCAAGTTGTAGGTTTTTTTCCACAGCGGTGCTTCTGCAGAATATTTTAGCTTTTTCTTTTCAGATGAAACCTTGGTCAATGGTGCTATCAGGGCAGAGGTCCAGGGGTCCATTCAGAGGAATGAACAGGAAAGCCACAAAACTCAGCACATTTTGAATTTATATACATGACCATCTAAGAAGGAGAACACCTGTAGGACCAATGAATTCAGAGAAACTAAGGTTACCTAGCTGCACCATTAACCTTGGAAAGAAAGCAATAACTGTTGGCTGCTTGTAGTTTATCTCCATTATAAACAGTGATGGCATAGAGCCAGGTCAAATGAAACTAAAAATTGCTGGCCTGTGAATCTGTGTTCTCCACAAACCTGGATATGTTTATGGGAAACAAATTTGCACAAAGCTGAATATTGTTGTACACCCTATAATTTTGGGGGGCTGAAGCAATTTAGTTAGTTGCAGTGGGATACTTTTAAAAGTTCATTTGTAAGGCATGTTGGTGCTAAAAAATTCAAATCAGCTCTAGAGGCAAGGAAAACAATTGATACATTCATACTCAAAATTTGAAAAAGTTAGTCATGACTCTAGTTTAAAGTCAATGTACAATTACCAGGGAGTATGCCCCATTTAACAAAGTGGCACTTACTTTTAAGTAAATGTGTACTGTATAGGCTTCTGCTGTAAGGCTGCAATCCTATGCATGCACTACTTTGGAGTATGCGCCATTTAACATAAATGATTGTGCTGTAAATCCCACTGAAACAACTAACATTCAATTGATTTCAATGGGATTTAGTCATAGATAGTAATTGGGTTGAAGCCACTTCCTATGAAGGAACAGAAGCCAGCTGTGAAAGCTTAATGTGAATGCCTAACTTTATAAAGCAGTTAAATATGGCACATTTAAAACTTCTCTAATATAGTAAATGGAGATGAGCACATGGTAGAGTTGTCCTGGATCCAGGCATTGTCAGGCATTGTGGAATCTGAAGTAAGAATCTTGGAATGTGGGGAACACACCCATAGATGAAACAGAATGGCATAAAAACAACAGGGCAATTGAAAGCTAGGCAAGCATCTGGAATTGCCTCTGAAAAAAAGGGAGAGAGAAACTGAATGACATAGGTATGAATGGGAATGAATTACATTACAAAGACAAACCATGAAACTGCTTTGTATGGTGTAATCGTATTAACTCCAGTGGGTCTTTGTTTATTTACTGTGGAGCAAGTGGCTTGGGGGACTAAAACTTTTTATGCTGTGATCCTAAATACATTACAGTTTCTGTTGACACCAATGGATTTCCCATCTAATGTGTCTAATGGTGTGACCAGGGGTGGAATACGTGGGTGGCGCTGTGGGTAAAACCTCAGTGCCTAGGACTTGCTGATCACAAGGTCGGCGGTTCGAATCCCTGCGGCGGGGTGAGCTCCTGTCGTTCGGTCCCAGCTCCTGCCCACCTAGCAGTTCGAAAGCACCCCTAAGTGCAAGTAGATAAATAGGTACCGCTTTATAGGAAGGTAAACGCTGGCCACGTGACCCAGAAGTGTCTTCGGACGGCGCCGGCTCCTGGCCTCTTGAGTGAGATGAGCGCACAACCCTAGAGTCGGTCACGACTGGCCCGTACGGGCAGGGGTACCTTTACCTTTTTAGAAGACAGACACCCCATCACACCCCTTATTTGAGCTGCTGAACATTATACATAAAATTGTGGCTCTGCGTAAACCACCATTCAGCTTTCAGTACTCAGGATATGAGGTGAACCAAAGAACAGGTGCATGTATATGTATGTATATACATATGTGGGACATGGGTGGCGCTGTGGTCTAAACCGCAGAGCCTAGGACTTGCCGATCAGAAGGTCGGCAGTTTGAACCCCCGCGACAGGGTGAGCTCCCATTGTTCGGTCCCTGCTCCTGCCAACATAGCATAAATAGGTACCGCTCCGGCGGAAAGGTCAACGGCGTTTCCGTGTGCTGCTCTGGTTTGCCCGAAGCGGCTTAGTCATGCTGGCCACATGACCTGGAAGCTATATGCCGGCTCCCTCGGCCAATAAAGTGAGATGAGCCCCGCAACCCCAGAGTCGGCCACGACTGGACCAGTTTTCAGTGGCGTGGTCCCATAGACTTGGTCAGGACTCCCTCCTAGCGTGGCCAGGCCGTTCTTCAATAAGCTCAAGAGAGCGTCACTGGGAAACTGGCACATCTCTGGGAACTGGCACGAGGCACAGAAAGGGAAAGGCAGAGCAGACACTCCCCCTCCCCTGCCTAAACCAACTTGGCTCCCGGGATGTTTTGCTCACGACGCGCAGGCGCGCGCCAGGATTCCCGCATTCCAAAGCAGGACAGGAGGTAACGGAGCGCGAGTCACGTGCGCCGGTTTAGCGGACTTGGGCGCAGGGGCCAGTTTGTTTTGCGCAAAAGGATAGAAAGGAAACCGGCGGCCCTACCTGCCGCCTCCACTAATAAATTTCCCCAGTTTCTCTCAAATCTGGTCCACGGGGGGAGGGGGGCTCACGTTTGCCTTATCCTGTCCAACTTTTCCCCGCATAAGGATGACTCGACTGCCAACAGATGCCTCTCGCCTCGCTGCTCTTTCTGGTTGATATCGATGCTTTTGCGTCGGATCGCAGCGGGCCATGGTGCGCCCCGATTCCTTGGCAGGCTCGCGGAAATCTTTCCGGGTGGCCGAGATCTTCCCACCCGACTTTGGGTGCCTTGTCCCAGATGGGGAGACTGTGAGCTTCTCCGCTGTTCTCCAGCTCTGCCCGCAGCCTGTTTGCCCTTCTCACGTCTCTGCGCCCTGGTGATTTTTCAGTGTTCAGCTGGAACCAGAAGAGCCTCGCCCGAGCAACATCAGGGCTCTCCGAATACAGTCCCGTACTCCGTCTCTTGTGCACGTGCAAAGCGCTTGCCCTCCTTCAGTAATCATCACAGCCCCCTTCTCCATATGTGCCTGACTTTTTTGGGAAGACGATCCATCTCCGAAGATGGGCTTGTCAACTCGCCCAGTCTCCAGAAAGGATCCTGAATAGTTCCCGGACAGGCAGAAATGCAAATGGTGCAGCTTTCCTGCCAACATAGGAGGGGAAAACGCTTGACCAGTGGCATTTTTGCAGATGCTGGTATAGATAGCTGTGAAAGGTATATGTGAATCTTCCAAACTGGGAATGGGAAGGGGCGTCGTCGTGGGCGGCAAAGAACATTCCCGTGGGGGGAAAAAGTTGCAACTCCTAAGCGCGCTTTACCAGGGAGCGCATTCCCTTGGACTCAGTGGCGCTGACGTTTGAGTAAACACGCCGAGAGTCGCGCTGTGACGAGCCAGGGCTGAGCTGCAGCTCGCACGTTACACAGATGGCGATGCGAATGGCTTGGATCCAGCCTTCGTCATTCTCAGAGGAGACCCCCCTGGAAATCAATGGGACGAGTTTGTTATGACTTGCTTAAGCCCCATTGATTTCCGCGGATTTACCCCGAGTATGACGGAAGTCTAGATTCAAAATATGAACAACGAGGGCGAGACGATGGTTAGATCCAGACTTGAAGGAGACTCCCTTGAAGCCAACTGGGATAATTGAATCCTGACCAGCAAGGCTTATTGATTCCCGTGGGTTCCCTCTATGACTACGTTTGGATGCCAAATGGGAAGATACAGATGATGATGATGATGATGATGATGATGGGTTGGATCCAGACTTAATCATGCACAGAGGAGAACCCCTGAAATCAAGTTAGTCACGACTAACTTAAGTCTCACTGCTTTCCGTGGGTTTACTCCTACTATGTCTAAATCGAATACCTTAAAAAGCAACTAATGATTATTATTATTATTATTATTAACCACGTCGTCGTCGCTGTCCTTGAGTGGACGACGGCAGCTTGCTGTGAGGCGGCTCCGTGGGCGCGAGCCGGGCCGGGGCGCCGGGGAGCGTGTGGGGCGGGGGAAAGGAGTCGCGCGCTCCCCCGCCGGGGGGTGGGGGAGGATTAGTGGGACGCCGCGCGGCCCCGCCCTCTCCTTCCCCACAGCCAGGGCGCGAGAGCCGAGGGGCGATGGACCAAAGCGAGCGCGACTGGCACCATGACATTCGCGCGCCTCTTCCTGGCGGCGGCAGTGGCGGCTCTGGGGACGCTCGCTGAGCCGGGCGCTTCGGAGCCGGCTCGCTCGTCTCTCCCTTTCGCCCCGCGGGGCTTTGCCCACCAGCCGCCTCAGGCGCGCTCCCCGCCGCCGCCTCTGCCGCTCCAGCACCACCAGCCCGCCGGCGGCTGCCCGCGAGGCGGCGGGCGCTTCGTCAACGTCACCGAGTCCGGCGCCGAGTGCCTGCCCTGGGCGGACGTGCCCACCTTCCTGGAGAAGACGCCTCAGGGCAGAGGGCTGCGAGGGCAGCGCAACTTCTGCAGGAACCCCGACGGCAGGAGCAGGCCCTGGTGCTTCTTCAGGAACAGCCGCGGCAGGGTCGACTGGGGCTACTGTGACTGCAGGCAAGGTGAGGAAGAGGAAGGCGGGGGGCAGGTGACAGGAGGGAGAGAGAGAAGGGACCCTCCAACAAGGAACCTATTTGCTTTTGTATTCTGCTACCTCCCCCTGCGTCTATTTCTCTCCCCCCGCCCGCTTTTGGAGTGTAATTGTGCATTGATGATGATGATGATTAAATACAGGTATGTACTTCAAGGAGCTCCAGGTAGGATACATGATTCTCCCCCTCCTCCTCATAACATTCCTGGGAGATAAGTTAGGCTGAGACACTGTTACTGTCCCCAGCTCACCCAGTGGGGATTCAAACCCAGATTTCTGGGGTCCTTATCTGGCACTAACCACTACACCACACTGCCTCTGACTTCCCTAAAACCAGACAGTCAAGTACTGTAGCTCCTTCTGTTTGATACAATCACTGCAACTGTATCTTCCTTGTTTCCAGGACTTAGGGCCAAACTAGATAGTAAATAATGGAGGGGAAGGATCTTGAGGTGTAGAAGGGCACTCAACAGCAGGCAAGGAAGTAGCCAGAGTGAGGAGGGGGAAGAGAAACCCCCCTTCCTTCAAAGCTAATATTTGAATTGGGGTGGGGTGGGGATTCCCACTGGCACCCCCTCGCAAGCCAGGGTGGGGATCCTGCAGGCCTCCAGATGTTGCTGGACTGCAGTTGTCATCATCCCTGACCAATGGCAATCTTGACTCGCGCAAATGCATTTTGGGCTCCAGAAACAGCTGGAGAGGTTCCTCACCCCTGGCCCAAAGCAAATTGCAGACTCAGAGCAGTGGTTTTTCTCCCAACGACATCAGTGGGGGAATAGGTAGATTTCCTCTCTATACATCTGCCCCAATCTCCATAGTTAGGAGAATAACAACGCACAACCATCACAGCTGCTGCTATTTAAATTGTTCAAAACCTGCATAGTGAAGCCATAAAGTGTGGGGTAGTAAACTTTTGTGTGATAATCTTTGGTGTGAGAATTGGGTTGTTACAAGTCTACAAGACTACCCCCTTTTTCATCCCTGTGGAACATTGGAAGTTTGTGAATCTGTTGTGGCGGATGCTCTCTGGCTACCAAGCATAGCCCTGCATCCTTCAGGCTATGCTGCTGAGCTGGTATTCATTAGCTTGCTCTAATGGGACAAGGTTAATTCTGGAAGAAGGGCTGAGTTGGTTAGGCAAGTTGGTTGCTTGGGATGCTGAGGTCTCTGTGTGCTTGTTGCCCTGGTTAGTTGTTGGGAAGTATGTGTTGGCTAATTTTTGAAACTGTTTATATTCCAGCATGTATAGTGTAGTGTTGTGTATGTGTGTCAGCTGTTGCGATTTATGTATGAGAGAGAGATGCTAAAGACGAATGCTGAAAGTCTATTAGAATGCATTGTTTCTTTCTGAATGATATGTGGATTTCTAAATGGCTGGTGAAATGCACTCAGATGAATACATTCCAATGTATATTGTTTTAAAAAATTATGTCTGGAGACTGAAAGTTCCTGTATTTTGTGTGCCTTCATTTATGACTTTTCATTACAGTATTAAACTTATTAATCACCTAATATTAATAGTCTCTATGTGATTTACAATACTGCTTTGAAGATGCCATTTGTTATACAATACCCTAGTGGTATGTTTACTGTTGACTACTTTACTTCTTGTGTTTGTTTCAATATCTTGCTTAAGCTCTCAGCCGTGATGTATGTGTTAGCTAGAGAGTTTTTTGGTGGGGGGAGCACCAAACCCTATAACTGGATTGCATGGCTTATGAATTATTTACTGTATTGACTGATTGCAGCATACAGTAGTTAGTTGTGATCTTCTGGGGGGGGGGCAGTATATTGTGTACTGGTAATGTGTGAAATATGTGTGTTGGTTGGTATTCTTTTTTACAGTACAATTCCACACATGTTTATGTGGAAGTAAGTCCAATGGGACTTAAGCCTATGTAAGTGTGAATAGGGTTTCAGTCTTAGTTACTTGTGTTTCTGCAAATGGACTGCTACCAGCTATCCCCTTCACTTTTAGATGGGTTATTATTTCATTTGTAACTCACCTTTCCATTGTGGAACTCAAGCTGATGCAAATAGGGTTCCCAGGTGATCTCCCACTGAGACACGGACCAGAGCCAGATTTGGTTAGGCTGCTGCATCATGTCCCTTCAGACAATGCCATGTAGTGATGCCCTGCAAGTACTGTAAAGCCGGGAGAGGGAGAGGGCTGAACAGCAGTCTTGCATACTGAGGAGAATTTGCCAAAAGGTTTGGAGAAATCAACCCTCATCCTGCCTGTTCTCCAAACCCAGGTGGACACAGTGAAGGCTGCTTATGCACATTAAACTTAAGTTGTTAGGGAACAAGGGGTCTGCCTGATTCCACAGGGCAAGCACTCTCTGACTCCATTGTCCACCAGGAATCAGATAATGTAAACTTCAAGTGTATGACAGAATGTCTCCTGTTGTTTAAAGTGCCAGTAGAAAGGCGATCTGAGTGTTTTCCAAACCAATTTCTTCCAGAATTATTTAAACTGGAAGGCTGACTCCAACCTTGCAGTTTGTATGCCTGAAAAGTGGGAAGGAATTTGCACCCAACGGGCCAGGTTTTCCTCCTCTGCATTGACAACCAGTTTGAGCTCCTCTGCTCAAGCAGGAATCTTTTTGTTCATCTGCACAACATTGCTTTCAAGGAGGTGTGCACTCTAGACGCACATCCAAATGCTCATCCCAGTTGTAAGCACCACTTACAGCTCTAACATGCATCCATCTTAACCCTGCAGATCTTGAACCAAAAAAGATTCAGGATAAATAAAAAGGTTATTCTGTTAGCCCTGCCATTCTTCTCTCTTTCTCCACTCCCTTTAATTGTTTTATGGGTCCACACTAAAGAGGGTGTAACAACACGTAAGTACATAAGAAAGACCTGCTACAGCAGGCCAGCGGCCTATCTAGTCTTGCATCCTGTTCCCCTAGGCATCTAGCTGGCCCCGTGAGAAGTCTGCAAGCAGAACCCAAGCGCAAGAGAACTCTTTCCTCCTATGGTTTCTGACAGTTGGCATTGAGGACAGCATAATTACGGCAAGGGACAAACCATGATCACAAATGTGGTTTTCCCAAGGTGAGGCTCATCCACTGCACTCTAAGGGCTTCTCCAAACTAACCTTTCCTCCACCCTTTCCAGGCATGGTCCACGTTTTAAGGCCGCATGTCCAAGCAGCCTCCCCCCCCCCCTTTGTTGTTGTTGTGCAGAATTCCCCATGAAAACTTGCTCTTTAAAGCTCAGTGGACCAAACTGCAACCCACGGAAAACCTGAGTTGATGCTTGTTCCGATTGAGTGCTAAAGGGTAGGTTTTCATGGGGAAAGCTCCAGGGCAATGAAATGAAATGCTTGGACACAGGCCTTTTAAGTGTGCCTGGAAAGGGGGGGGGGGAGGTAAGATAACCCCTTAAATTTGTTAATCCCAGTGATTTCCCTAAATGTGGGAAACTCAGCTGCATAATTTGTGATCCAGCAGGGTTATTCATCTGTATCACATACAGGAGCTATGGTGTCTTCCATATATACAGGTGTACTTTCATTTATATTTCATACATATGAGACGGTGTCTAAATTTATCCATTTTTAAAGAAAATGTAACTTTTGTAGTGAAGTATATTAATACAGTGGTACCTCAGGTTAAGTACTTAATTTGTTCTGGAGGTCCGTTCTTAACCTGAAGCACCACTTTAGCTAATGGGGCCTCCTGCTGCTGCTGCGCCGCTGCTGCACGATTTCTGTACTCATCCTGAAGCAAAGTTCTTAACCTGAAGCACTATTTCTGGGTTAGCGGAGTCTGTAACCTGAAGCGTATGTAACCTGAAGTGAATGTAACCTGAGGTATCACTGTATACAAATCATTTGGATGTATAATGTATTGACTGTAGTAAATGTCAAACTAAGTTGGATCTCATTTTCAATAAGTCTGCCAGGTAGTTTCATAAGCAGGCGATGGGTTGAAAAATTATATTAATAAGAAGAATCTATCAGAAATAGTGCAACAGATGTACTGATATATGTGGTTTCATCACCACTAAGGTTAAACTGTTATTATTTTAGTAATAATATACTGTGCATATATCTGACAGATGCCATGTCATTTGAAGTTCTCCTTGCCTTTCTTCAGCATAATCATTTACAAAGTTTTTGAGATACTAAAGATGAGAGAGTTTTATTGATACGGCTGGGCAATTTAGCTTGCAGTCACCAGCAACTACATTTCCATGCTATAGCTTACTTTAGAGCAGAGGTGGCCAATCTCTTGCACTCCACAAGTAAAATCCAAGGTAAGATTCACAGCCCTGCCCTCATACCTTGGTTTTTACTTTGTTGTCAACAGCGCAGTACAGAAAGGTGGGGAAGGTGTGTTAGCCAGGCTCATATTTTGCAGCCAAATCTCCTGAACCTGTCTAGGAATGTTCCCCCACTTGCCCTCACAGTCAGAGGCAGTATCATTCTAAATACCAGTTCCTGGAAACTGCTCAAGAGGAGAGTGTTGTTGTGCTCAGGAATGGCTTAAAGGCTTTCCATGGGCATCTGGCTTGTCACTGTCAGAACAAGATGCTGTACTAGATAGGCTACTGGCCTGATCCAGTAGTGCTGTTCTTATATATAACTTGTAGCACCCACTGCATACTCTTGTTTTGCTAGATCATGCCCCATTGCACACAGAAACCCACGAATGAAGCTCCATTTAGTTAGTAAGAAGCTTCTGAGTGACTGTTGTAGCTAGTAGTTCTGATAGCTAGGTTCACTCATCTTTCCTCTCGCAGCACCTGGTTTCTTTTTGGACTTAGAGCATCACAGAAGAACAAGGACACAGCTGCTTGCTGAGACTTGCTTGTTGCTTCTTATCCAAAAAGATGCTGGTTGATGTCAGAGGGAGGATCTCAGTGGGAGGCACTGAGAGAGGGTTGGGAAAGAGTTCTTTTACATTACAGTGTTCCTTGGTAGCTACTGGAACAAATAACTGCTACAGTCATCTTGAGGCTTATTTCCATATGGAGCCTTTTTCATCGGCTTCTTTGTGAGCCAGTTCTTCAAGACTATTCAGAGTCCATCAGGAGCAAACCAGCTGTATGTTTCGTCAGTCTGGCTGTGTTCCATGGCATTACATTTATTTGTGGTAAGCACTGTCACGCTAGGTGTAAACATTTCCTTCCACAACAGACTTGTAGCATGAAGCATGAAGCACTTCTCCATATGCATCTTGATATAAACATGTGGATAGATCCATGCTTGAACATATTCTTGAAGAGTAACATGGTATTTCTCAGGGTACTTTAGGAAGCAAGAATGTGGTTTCGAATTGGAACATATTCTATATTATTTATTTAGTTATTATTTAATTTCATTTATGAACCTCTTCCTGTGAGTCATCTTAAAGTGATGTACAATACAACAAAAACAAACACAAAACAATTATACAGTGGTGCCTTGGTTTACAAACTTAATCTGTTCTGGAAGTCTGTTCTTAAACCTAAGCGTTCTTAAACCAAGGCGTGCTTTCCCATAGCAGCTGGGGACTCAGTTTACAAATGAACACACTCAACAGGAAGCGAAACACATTCTTATTCCAAGGCAAAGTTCACAAACCAAAACACCTACTTCTGGGTTTGCAGCGTTCTTAATCCAAGTTGTTCATAAACTAAGTGGTTCATAAATCAAGGTGCCACTGTATAAATAAAATGGTTAAAGCAATTACATATAAAACAATTAAGCAACAACTATCGCATAAATAAGATCAATTTAAAATCCAATACAGATACTGACGAGGACAACAATCTCTACTTAAAAGGCTTGTTGAAAGAGGAAAGTCTTTAATAAGCACCTAAAGTGGCATATAGATGATACTTGTCTGATATATAATGGGAGGGAGTTCCAATGGGTAGGTGCTGCTACACTAAACATCTGATTTTGACATTGTGGGAAATGGACCCATTCATAAGATGGCATCTGCAGGATATTGGAGATGAGTTGATCTTTTAGGTATGCTGGACCCAAGCAGTTTAGGGCTTTAAGCACCATTTCTAGCACCTTCAACTTAACCCAGTAGCTAGTTGGCAGCTGGGATGGGTATATCTTTGCTACAGATATGCACATACTACAGATTAATAATCTATGGTAAACTAGTAAAGATTTGTCAGAAACAAGGCCAGAGGTCATACCTCTTACCCCCAGTCTTGGAGAAATGGATTGCAACACATTTACTATTAAGGGAGAACACTGTTCCTTAGAATGTTTGGGAGATAATAGCCTGGTCCACACATCACATGAAAAATAAACTATGGTTTCAAGCATGGGTTGCTAGCCCTCAGTTGAGGGGCTCGATTCAGTCCCACAAGCAAATTTTTCTGAATGCTCTGTCTCCCCCCAGGCACCACCAATTTTGGTGGCAGCAGAAAGGAAAGAAAATAATGTGAACACAGTACTGGGGTGAGTGGAGGCCACTGCCCTGATAGAAATGTCAGTTTTCCCCTACCTCGTCGTCAATTTGATTATTTGATGAGTGGAGAGAGAGCAGTAATCCTTCCTCCTCAGCTGATCAGCACAGGACCGCTCATGGGTCGTGTGTGACTGTGTCGGCTTGTGTTTATCCTGTATAAATGTGAGAGCTACGAGTGTGAGGCGGGCACAGCCACTGGGACATTATGGTGAAGGGTGGGTGACAGATGATGATGTTGATAATGCAGCCCCTGGAGGTTGACCAAAGGCCAAAAAAGTTAGCCACTCCAGGCTTAATGAGCTGCATGCTAGTTCATGTGGCTCAAAGGTCACCTCTTATGTTCTGCTTCGCTCTAGAATGCTTTGGCATTGCAGGCTGGAAGCAACCCAGAGGATGACTTCACATTATGTGTGAACATTATGGTTGTGGTTTGTTAACCACTCATGGTCTGTGTGAAGGAAACAAACTATGATTGCTGATTTACATGTAATATGAAACCATCTTCTTGTTTGGTTGTTCCTCCCCGTCTTGCACCAAAGCAAGGAGCAAAGCAGGGACTTTTCAGCAGTATGCACCAGCATACTGCTTGTTTGCATTTAACCATAGTTTATTTTTAATTATGGCTTAATGTGTCATGCAAACTGGCCAGGGCAGAATAAGAAAGAATAACCCCTGCAGCCTGGAATTTCCACCTTCATGTATTTACCCTGCAGCGCATAACAATAGAATTTAAGTGTTTTCCGCTTGAGATCATCTAGGAATGTCAATGCATGTAATTTTAGATCTGTTACAAAATGGGTTCTGGAATATAGTGTCATTCAAGCTAGAAGTTGCTGGATGAATGATAGACGACTCTTTCTGGAGGAATAATTCTACTTATTTATCTGCAATTCTGTAACTATGAAATTCGTTTATACTTTCGGGAAATACTTTCCGATCTCATATTGAAGTTTTGGTAATGAAAGTGGCTAACATTAGCCACTAACAATAAAATGAAATGTACAGATTCTTTATAACAAACTAATAGAACAACAGGAATATGTTCATCGTGAAAGCAAGAGCGGTATCTAAAACTATTTCTCAGCTCTCAGTGGTCTGGTCTCAAAGGCCTGTCAAACAAACCTTTGCTGTTCTTCTAAAAACCTAACAAAGTAGATTTTTTTTCCTATTCTTTCTCTAATCCAGAAATCGTTGAACAAATTTAAAAGAGTACAGGGTGAAGGCCAACTTAATATGGAAGTCTTTGTATTGTACTTTTTTTCTGAAAGTGAGATGGCTCCTTGGGAGCCATTCTCATTATACCCCTAACCCCCTCCCCTACTTTAATTATTTCCAGCTCAATAACACATGAGACAATTAGGTCACAGGCCATTACATGTCTTTTATTTCCATGGAATCTTAGATCATTGATCAATGAGCTGTAGCACTGTGAAGGAACTATTGCAGACAAGTACACAGCCAATACGTACATTGCTTTGGGACTTTCAGATTTCAGGAGCGTTAAATGTATAGGAATTCAGAAACCCTCATTTGTGTGTGTGTGTGTGTGTGCGCGCGCGCGCTGGGAAGTTGATGGAGCTATATTGTATGCATAAAGGACATTGATTTTCAGCAGCAGTAAAACAGGTTGGAATCAGCTGAGAGTTTCTTCTCGTCTGCCCTCTTTCATCTACGTTCTATGCTTGGTCTTGCCTCATGCAGAGCCCATGACAAGTGTTAACCAAGTAAATCTCATCCATGCTAGTCTGAATTCCCCTTCCAGCTTGCACTGGAAAATGTAACACAATCTTCTCTAAAGGGTAACAGGAGGTATCAAATACTTCTGCTTGGGGCCATTCCAAAGGAGCTCTAATTGCCAGGCTGAATATAAACAGTGTGAACTGACTCTTGGTGACTTCAAGTTTAAAGGTTTGGGTGGAGTCCAGAGAAAGGCACATTAGAATCCCCACTGAAATCACTGCAACTTAACTGATTGGAATCCAAAGCATGGCTGCTTAAAGCAAGGTTTTTCATTCTTTGAAGCATTTGGAGCAACTCCTTGTCCCAACACCCTATTGTAACTAAGCTGAAATGCCGTAACTGAAATACAGTGGTACCTCTGGTTTTAAATGCTTCTGGTTACAAAAGCTTTGGGTTACAAACTCCGCTAACCTGGTTGCAAACCTTGCCCCAGGATGTGAATGGAAATTGCATGCCGGAGGCCCCATTAGTGAAAGCACACCTCAGGATAAGAACGGTTTAGCTTAATAACAAACCTCTGGAACGAATTAAGTTCATAACCAGAGGTACCACTGTATAACATGCATTATTCTTTACCTGTTAACTCCTGCCTCCATTTCCCCCTTATTATTTCTCCCTTGTATCTATTTGTTTAGTAAGCCTCTTGGGTGAGAGGTTTGTTAAGCCTATTCTGTGTAAGGTGCCATGTACTTCTGTTATGCTATATAAAGTAAATAATAGGGATCAATTGCAAGGAACAATGTTTAGAATCAGGTTGTTAACTGAGTGCATCTGCTGGTCCCACTGAAATGCTTTTGATTTTAGTGGGCTTAAACACGACTAAATTTCCTTACATTGCAGCTAGAATGACTATTCCCTTTATTATAAGAGTGTGAAATTAGTGAGGCAGGGAAAATGTTACATTGTTCATTCTCCTTGACCTCTCAGCAGCTTTCAATACCATCAACCATGGTATCTTTCTGGAGTGGCTGCCTGAGTTGGGGGGGTGAGTAGCAGTGCTTTGTGGTGGTTCCAGTCCTAGATCGATGGACATTTCCAAGGGAGTGATGCTTGGAGAACGTTTGGCCCTGTGGAGCCTTCAATGTGGGGTTTCTCTGGGCTTGATTTTATCCATTATGCCAGAGCTTTCCAAACTTTTCATGTTGGTGACACACCTTTTTAGACATGCATCGTTTAGTTCCAGCAGTAACAGGACCAGAAGACACCCAAAGCAGTTATTATGTCCTCTCAGGGAATCCTCATGGGCACCGTAGCCAGGGTTAATTTAGTGTTACATGTGAAACAACCCATATAATGTTCTGCATTGAACTGAATAGTTTGCATGGGTGTGTAGCTAGAATGTTTTGAAACTGCTTGTGGATTTAAGGGCTAGCTATCTCAGTATAACCTGAAATAATCTATGGATCTTGATTGTGTAAACAAGTCCTCAGGGCTAGAATAATGCAGTCAGGAATTTTTAGTGTCGCAATTACATGGGATCCATATCTCTCTTTCTCTGACCTCAACTATGTGCTGTGGCATCTTCCTTTCCTTTTGATGAAGAACCTGTAATCCTTCAGATGTTGTTGGATTCCAGCTCTCATCAGCCTCATCTGGCATGGCCAATGGTCAGAGAAGGTGAGTTGTAGTCCAACAGTATATGGAGGCGTTCAGCTTCCTGTTCTGTACATAGTGAACATGGCAGTGGCCTGCCTTCTTGGTGTGCCGTTTGTAGAGAAGAATGGTCAATGGTCCCTCTAGAAAAAAGAGATCAGCCCACAGATCAATACTAAGCCTAGCTGAAGGTTATACTGAGGACTGTGGCTCTAATTAGGACAAATATGTTGGTGGCTAAAGAGCAGAGCAAATGAATAAATTCATTGTATGCAATATTGGCTATTCAGGCTGGTATAAAATGTAATCCTATTTGGCCGACAGTTGTCAAATTATAGAGGGAAAGAGTAAGGGACCTTTAATGAAATCCATAAACTCCAGCCCTTTACGTCCTTTAAATCTGGCCAAAGCTCACATGGAATATACTTCTGTCCAGGATATAACGTGCAACCTGTACTTATAGTGGCTTTTACAACAGTTACATAAATGCCCAATGGTGATACATTAAAATGTTTCAGCTTCGTTAAACAAGGTAACAAGTTTCTTATTTGTATAAACTATTTCTCAGTTTTCCATATCTGCCATGTGTGTGTTGCTTTTGCTACCCAACCATGGGTGTGTTTTAATGTTGGGGGTGTTTCTTATTTCATTGCTAGACTTGAGGAAGTACAGACCATAAATTCACATGAGCTTTGTGAAGTGGTGTTTGGTTGTGGTCAAGTATGAACAAATGCATTCTTTGGCCTGAAATAAACTCCTGGCATCTGTGTCATGTATGATATTATATGGGTCACTGAAAAAGCTATGTAATCTATGTGATTGTTTTCTAATGCCTTTTAACATGATGGAATTAAATGAGAGGTACTGTATTCATCCCTGGCTATATTTTGTAGTATGCGTGTGTATGTCTTAATGTTTTTAAAAAGGAACTGCAAATTCTGTAAAGCTTATATTTCTGTGCCTATATAGACACTGAGCTTCTAAGGAAGAAATTGTATTGTCACCGTTCATTTCATTTGTAGAGAAATAGTATATCAGGCTGGCTGTGATGCAACTTGGAAGTAACCTCTGTTACTCTGCTCCCTCATCGCTACCCTCTGGCATGCCTAGCAGCA